>NC_060214.1:1515000-3917500 GCF_021130785.1 Homalodisca vitripennis | reverse complement strand
ACCAAAATAAAAAGGGAGCATTCGAGACCAGTGGGGCGTAGCCCGGATTTCGGTACGCGTTCCCTATTATGGGGAAGACGTGTTGGTCGGCGGTCGGTGGACACCCATCACCTTGTGTGTTTGTTTGACTTCGGAAATAGGAATAGATCTATGTGTTAACCAAAAACCCTAAGAATATCCATGTAAAATAAATTTAAAAAAAATACACATAAAACACAGAAAGACGCCATTCGATCTTTACACATTAGTACAGATTAGAAGATTCTTTAAAATCAAAATTGGAACATCATTTAATAATTACGTCAATTAGGCTTATTGGAATTCTTAATTAACCTAACTAATTATTTCAGCTAAACAAGATATTGGGTTCTTTTACAACTGTTTCTTAAGCTGTACTAACTTTAGACTTAAAATATTAAACTTAAAAATAGAGTAAATCATAGTGTTAGTGTTAGTTTTCAATTTTGCAGATTTTACTTTTTAATAGTTGGGAGTCTGTTTCCAATACTTTATTATAATGTTCCAAGGAATAAAAACATGTTCAGGTTTACATAATAAAAATTCATATGTTAAATTCATCTTCAACAATGCGTACAATTGTATGTATTATTAAAATATAGACGAAATAGAACGCGACAAAAAAATTAAATGTATAATATAAGTTAAAACCTTTTGATTCATTAGATGAATTATTAATATCTTTAAAAAATATTTATTTTAAACATGCTACGTGATCATATAGTCGTTAGGAACCTTTACTATGTTGTAAGAAATGATAGCGCGAGATCAAAGCCCAAATAATATGTAAATTCAGCCATAGAACTATAAATTAAATACATTATACTCATACCTTAGAAGGAAATATGCAAATAGGAACGATTGTTTACCAATTCATGAAGATTATAAAAGTGATATTAAACTCGTGTACCGATTCTGCATTGGTAATTTCAATGTTTTATTTATGAACTCATTCAAAGGGAAAGGTCTCAATAATTGTGAACCAATTAAATAATACTCTACTCACAAAATTCTTTTGAAATGTATTGCTGTTGAATGTATTAATGTCAATTATTGCTTATAACTTGCTACGATGTCATTGCTTGAAGTTTATTGAACCCTTTTACGTCTTTGGACGTAATTTTACGTCTTTTGACGTAATTCAACGTCATTGAACGTAATTTAACGTCATTGAACGTAATTTTACGTCATATTTCTTTTGTACGAAACCGTTTCATCTTTCTGTAAAATCTTTTTCGAGACCGAAGATCTGTGAATGTGACCTCACTATTAGCCATCCGATAAGGAACCACTCTGAAGCTCTGTTAATACATAATGTATGACACAGCTTTTATGTAAATAACATGACACAATTGCCAGTACAATGCAAATCACAGAGCCTTTTATCATTAAATTTCTCTCATGAATGATTCACGAATTACAACCTATGTTCGGTTTTCAGGCCAATATTGCTCTTTATTGTCTGGTAAGTGAACGATAATGGTGCATAAATTTTGTAGGGCATCACCATATGGTCGCTGAACGTAGACTGTGGACATAACGTATTCAAGTTAGGACAAATGCACAAGCAAATATTGATTGTAAGATTCGAAAGTAAATGTAATTAATCAGCCTTTTCCATAATCCAAAATAAATATACAACTTATCAAAAACAACTAATAATTGAGAACGAATGTTTAAGAATTTACTTTTTTACGTAAACACGCGTCAGTAATTCAACTGTATCACCTTGAAAAACAGGAAGCGCAGAATTCTATTTCATATTTTTCACAAGGAAATTTCCTGATCTAGATTGAAAGGACAGACTGAGTTAAATTTGAATAACAGATTTTTCTTGTAGTGACTTAAAGATGACGATAAAAATAAATAATGACGTGTAATGATTTAATAAACTCGTTTTATGTAATAATAAGGAACAACTTCTTCCTACCTAAAAAGAGCAGACAAATACTATGTCCCTGCTGATGTACCAGTATCTTGCTTACTGCAAACTCTGTATTTGTAACTTCCACCAGTGCGAAGAATGTTCCACAGATATCCATGGCGGGTGATTAAGTCCGCTATCCCAGAAGATAACATCCTACCATATGGGAAGGCAAATGAAGAAAAATGTTTCTTGTGCTTGAGCACATATCCTCCGGTATCCCAAGGCTTTTTGCTGCTCTAGATCCTACATGTTGTGAACTCCAAATGGAAATCATTGAGCAAAAAAAAGAGGTCTGATGAGAAATGTCTTCCTGGTAGATATATAAACGTATTCCTGGTATCAGTAATGATTCCGAGGGGAAACATTACCTCATTTTATCTCGTAAAAATACCTTTTGGAAGAGCATCAGCAAAAATAGATATAAATTAGTAACACTGCATTTAAACGGTAACATCTTACATCGTATTAAGAGCTTCCTGCTAGAGTACGAACGGATTGAACGGATGACTCGCCCTAATATGCGTATTGATGCAATTCAAAACGGGTAGGGTACGATAAGCGGACCCGGTTTTTTATATCGAAGAATATAATCATCGATACCTAATAGTCGCATCTCGAATCCTAGACTATCAATTGATATAGGAATATCTAAAGTCCTAAATAACAATCATATGTTTTAAATTAAAATATGAATATAAAGGAATATTGGAAAACTCTAATTATGAGCCACAATTCATATTGTTTATGTCATAATTATTGAATTGTTTATAATTATACATTACGTGATATTATATTATTACGTGTATGTATAATAACAATAATTGTTTTATATATATATATATATATATATATATATATATATATATATATATATATATATATATATACATATACATACACACACACACACACACACACATATACATACACATATATATATATATATATATATATATATATATAATAGTTATACGATTGCGTGTATTATTTGAAAGTGTTTACAGCTGTTGATATAGATTATTTAAGTTAATTGTTAAAAATAATTAATCAGTATCGATTGGTTATATCAATGGTTATGATTAAGTAATATCGTTTGGCAATTTCGATATAAAAAACCGGGTCCGCTTATCGTACTCTACCCTTGAAAACTGCAATACAATTGCGTTCAATATGGATTTTCGTGAAAAAGATTCATTTTCAATCTCCCAGATCGACAAATTATAGTATAATATATGGCACATCATAAACCCCAAGAAATACCCTGGCGATGGTTGAATTACCAGTGAATTAATGAATGAAAATACATGATTTAAAGCAATATTCAGGTAACACATCGTAATCCATAATTGGTCCAGCTCATTTAGTAGAAAATATACGGAAAAATGTTACGTACTACTGTTTGGCAAATGTGTTATAACATTGGTTAGATCATGAAATAGCACATTTAATGATAAGAAGTAGGTGGATTTTGTACAAATGTAAAAATCAATACTAATACTGCTTGCTGTGTTATAATATTATTAATGAACTATAATAATTAGAATCATTGTTTGTCGAAAAACCCTTCCAGCTTTCACATTATATCTGGACAGAGAATACAAACTCCAACTTTTGAGTGAACTCGATTGGTGAGTCCGCAGGAAATATATATTGTTATTGAAGTGCTCTTGGCTCTTTGCGTTGCCCAGTTGAGTAAGCTGTTATCTCTAAATTTCATTCTTTATTTGTTATATTTTAAAATAATCTTTCTTCGTTTTTAACCACAAACACATTATGATATAATTTAAATAAAACACAATAAACCTAACAGACGTCTGTAGAAATAATATCATGGTCTATAATTCACAACGAAAATTTTTAGTCAATTGGTTATGTAAAATTCAATCGCAAGAACACAAAAGTTACCCACGTATTTTGCAATGTAAATGTATTACGAGAAACACAGTTTTAATTGAAAGGTTTATCGTACGAACTTACATTGCTGAATGAAACTACATCAAAATATTTCATTTTAACGTTTTTATCTGTAGTGATTCAAAGAAGTAAAAAGTCTTTTTGATTAGCTTTTTAACTACACCAGTTCTTTAGCTCAGTTTGTCTCGTAGGTTTTTACTATACGGACAAGTCAGTGATTTCTGAATAATAAAATATTAAAGCGTGAAACGTTCCATTTCCAATCAATTTTCTTAACAAGTGTTGTTTTTCCATTATGATCCTAAGATGGTGAAATACATTCTGTGTATGAATCAAAAGGAAATTACCTAAGGAACAGGTAATACAATATGTTGTATTGGGATTTATTGAATAATAATATAGTTTTATGTTTCTCAAGATAGTTTAAAGAATACAGCTCGAACCATGTAGCATGAAGCGCGGAGAGGAGAGTATAATGCGGCCCCCATCACCCAAAAATACCCCTCTCTTGGCTTGACCTAGTACAGTCCGCTCAAATTTTTGCGCCACTGACCACACATTCTGCCCCGGCTATATCAGTACTACTTTTGGTTCGACTGTACCGCGTGCTTCATGTGGATTGGAGGGGGAAGGTCGGTTCATCCTCTGACTGACCGCGCTTTTAGGTACATGGCTCGTTCTGTATCCACACTTATTTACATGACGTACTTAAATGTATTTTTGATACAGGAAAGGAGAGCCATCGTGATCTTGAAGGGAGACCCAGGGGTGTCAGGCAATGTGACGTTCAGCCAGGCCGAGGACGGAGGTCCGGTCACGGTCAGAGGTACAGTCAGTGGTCTGAGCAAGGGAAAGCATGGCTTCCACATCCACGAGAAGGGCGACCTCAGCACAGGCTGCAAGTCCACCGAGGGCCACTTCAACCCCGACAAGGTGAGTAAGAGTTTCTAGTCCAGGAGGGGCTGTAGGTTCAATTATCTGATGTTGATTCAATCAGCTATCTCTAATTTATCATTTATTTTAGTGTGCCAAGCTTAGAAAATGTGATCTTGAAAAAAATTACTCCTTTTTAACCCTTTTGATACCTTCCCATTTCGACCTACACCTGAACTAGTGCATCTGACGATTCGTTTCTTTGATAAGGGAGATTTCTCTATTATTAGAAATCTTGCAATTGGCTCTGGGCTCCTGAAATATCCCACATTGTAAATTACAATGTGCTATAAATTTTACGAAAACGGATTAAAATTGTGTTTAGCCTCGAAAGAAACGTTTGATGCAGATGGTAACCAGGCGTTATAAATAATATGTGAAATCTAACTTTGACTCGAACTCGAAAGCCAACGCTTATACTGCATAAAATAAAAAAAGCCAGGCACTATCAATAATATCTAATAGTGAAATATGTCGTATTGTGAGAAAGTGGGTTACTCAGAACATTAATTCGCAATGTTCCAAAATGTCTCAGGGAAGAAACTTAAATTCTAAGAAGAACGAATGTCGTGATACCTGTGTGATTTGGCTATCACGTTCATCACTGTGAAAATTTGGACTCTTAAATTCCTATTTAAGAAACTCTATTTAAAGATTCCTTGACGCATTTTACAAGTAAATTAGCAATACCGTGGTAAAAATAGAGCTTAAATGGACAGTGTAGAGTCTGTACAAATTACAATAACAATGGTTGAACTTGAAGAACAAAACACTAACTAGTTCAAGATTCTCATTATGAGCATTCTTGCAGATAGCTCTGAAAGGTCTCTTCCAACTTCTGCTGAAGTACCTCTTCCTCGTTTTTTCATAAGGAAGGCAAGATCATGAAGATCGTACTGTTTATCGTTACTTCAGTTCAGAAGGAGACGCCTGACAGCTGTCCGAGTTGAAACAAACAAGCCAGATTTATTTAACCCGCATTATGCATATCAATCCTCAAAAACATTGTGATCTATTTTTTTTTTGTTAACACAGCAATGCTAAATATCAGAGTTCTTTCAGATAATTCATCGTCGTTAACAAACTTGAAAGAAATAATTCAGCATATGTTGGAACATTTTGAGCTTAAAGCTGAACCAACGAGCTGAATTATTTAAACCAATTAAATGACGACTGGTGAGGCAAATAATCAGCCACAGATGACAGGTTCTTACTATAGAAACCGTACAGAGAGAGAGTAAGGTTGGGGAAGACTAAGGTTTCGTGTCATAACACTTGACTGTGTGGCAGTTAGGGGTGGGTTGGAGGGGAGGGGTAAGTGGCCCTCTTCCCCCTTCCCCTCCGTGGGAGGGGAAGGGTTGTCTACTTGTTGATTAAAATCATAATCTTCCCCACCCTCCCCTCCGTCTTATCGTCACGGAATAGTGAGAGAATCCCCTGAGCTGCTGACGCCCAAAATAGAGATCACCTTACTTAATTGTTTTAATTCCTCTGATTCTTTTAGAGGACAGTTTTATCGCATTGAATTGTTTCATGCAACAATACGCAAAGTTCACTGAAAAGTCTATATAACATTAGTTTGCAACTTGTAGTAATTTTATTTTAATTTAAGATAAAGAAGAGGATTATCCCCCGAGAGATCATAGGATTTATTTCAGTGAAAGTTAGTACAATTTTAAAAATTAGTTTGTTCCATTTCCACTTGAAACTTTTCGACTTTATTGCAAGTAACTTATAAAGGACCTCCCTGAATGAAAGGAAAAAACAGGAATGTCTCAATATGTACACATCGTGCACTGTGAAAGCTAGACGATAGCAGTAATCTATGAGGACTTTCATATCGATATTGTGAAACGGGGTGTCTTTATAGTAAGATAAAAAGTCGAGCGACGACGATCGAGGCTTGTGTGGTGTATGGTGACCGCTAAACGAACTTGTCCTCTAAAGCAGCTTGGTAGTTGAAGCGGTTGAAGTCATTGTAAGCAATTGGTCCTTATCACAAATCAAAATTAATAGCTCATAGGTTAACGTTCCTTCAGTGGGGTCTCTTGTGAGTAAAATATAGACGTTTAATACAAGTTTACCATTCCGGCCATATATGCACTATGAATAATAACTTTCTCACCAATCCAACGTCTAAAAGACATTATGTAGTATAGGTTGCAACTTTTTTCGTGAATAACGTAGCTATTGTCATGTATATCGTAACTACGATAATAAATAACGTAGCTATTATCATGTTTATAGTCACTATGATCATGTATAATGTATCTATTAGCATGTACGAGTATACAGTAACTATGATCATAAATAATGTAGCTATTATCATGTAGTATACAGTAACTATGATCATAAATAACGTAGCTATTATCATGTATATCGTAACTATGATCTTGGATAACGTAGCTAGTACGATGTATATCGTAACTATGATCGTGGACAACGTAGGTATTATCATGTATATCGTGGATAACGTAGCTATTATCATGTATATCGTAACTATAGTCGTGGATAACGTAGCTATTGTAATGTATACCGTAACTATGATCGTGGATAACATAGCTATTATCATGTATATCGTAACTACGATCGGGGATAACGTAGCTATTAAATGTATATCGTAACTATGATCATGAATAACACAGTTATTACGTGTATTTCGCAAATGAATAACTTAGCCATTATCGTGTATATCGTAACTATTATCGTGGATAACGTAGGTATTATCATGTATATCGTGAATAACGTAGCTAATATCGTGTATATCGTAACTTTTATCATGGCTATCATAACTACACTCATGGACGTATAATAAATATCATAGAAACTTTGCTAATGGACAGTTGAGTTTGATCATGGGTATCGTAGCTTTAATCATGGACATCATAAATTCGATCATGATCTTGATAGACTTTTCCCGCTGTTTCCAATTTAATGCGAATGGCAGATTTTAGTACGATATCTTAACCAACAATTTTGTCAGTAAAATTTCCTGCACTAAAAATTTGATTGTTCCAGAAAAACCACGGAGGACCCAACGACGAAGTGAGGCATGCAGGAGATCTGGGCAACATCTTCGCAGAGGATAACGGTGTTGCGGACATCATGATCACCGACTCTGTGATCTCGCTCGCGGGCAAATACAGCATCATAGGGCGCGCTGTCGTCGTGCACTCTGATGCTGATGATCTGGGACGCGGAGGCTTCAGCGACAGTCTGACCACGGGCCACGCCGGCACTCGTGTCGCTTGCGGTGTCATCGGAATTCAGTAATTATCCAATCCCCATTCCCATTCTTGTCTAACATTGCACTTGCACCCGTAGTCATAACGTAACCCCACTTTTAGTCAGTTCTCCTTTGGTGCTCACTGTGTTAACGAACAGTATTATTCCTCTCTGGATTTTCATGATACCTCTGTATTTTGTGATAATCACGCATTTATTTTGTTCACTAGTGTTAAGATCATCTATTTTGTAATAAAATAAACTGAACGTCTCATGTGGACAGTGGTTTGGTTCCCGCAACCCCCAATCCTTGCTTGTGTGTGAGCGTGTGTTCGTCTTTACCGAATCACTGGTGGCTTTGAGTTTTTATGACATGTATGAAGTTGATGGCACATTTTAACAGAACAAAGAACAAGTTCAAGTTTAAAAGCGAACATATTATATAAATTTTTTTCCGAATTTCCATATTTAAAATGTATGTTGAAGTAAATTAATACTTAGCTTTAATCAATTCTTTTGTCCGCAAAACCATGCTTTAAGAAACACAACTTTCTGCACGAGAGTTTTTCTCACTTCGTATTGTTATAATATAAATCAAAGTCTCTATAACGTAACGCTTAAAATCTAGAACGGCCTATTTAAAAAATCCATAAAGCCATAAAAACGTCTAGATATAATATGAATATTTTTAGTTTTAGTAATGCAGAGGTAAACAAAATACTTCATCGTACACGGCAATGTACGATACTTACTTCAAGTATTCCAAGTATTCGTATATTCGACATTTTTCGGAATATCATTTCTTGCAGTAAAAATAGTATGATTTGAAACTGATTTAATACCAGACATTTCTTACACATGTTTACAAACGAACCTAGCAACTATCTTTTGACGATTTAATCAGCCCTGTGACAGAAAGGCGAGACGTTGTTTGTAGTATCGATCAATAATTAGAAAGTCATTGAGTCACACATTCGACGTGTTTGTTCTGCCACTGGAACACAGCTGGAGAACAACAATAAGTTGATAAAGACAACTGGAAACTCCGGACGACTGTTGATTTAGTTCGAAACGTCAGCTCCAACCGACTACCAAGTCATCGCTGGGGCAAGATGCTATTGGTCGTTTTTATGTCATATATAAGTTTAACAACTTATAATATATAAATATATAGTCTTCGAGGCAAGAATATAAGGACCCAAATCTATTTCTAATCGATAATATCAGATAAATTGAGAAAGAAGCCGGTCGTTAGTTCCACTCGTTTTGGTGAGAACCAAAGTGGCGAGGTAGTGAAAGGGTTTAAAATCATGTTTTTTTTTATAAGAAATCGCGCTTTTTACTCTTAGGTCGTCAAGTGCCGATGATAGGTGCCGAGGGCTGACTTGATCGGCTTGCGAATATTTAATATTCTGTTACTAAACATTGACATTTTATTGTATTGCACTTAGTCTCATTTTATACATGATAATTCAATTAAAAATATATTCTCTATATTGTTTTGATTTGTTGCTGATTAAGTCATTGGCACTTAACATTTAGCTCTAAAAAGAAATTCGGAACTCAATTATGAAAATACTTTATTTTTTGAAACTTGGTATATATAGCTTCCTGTTTATATAGGAAACAATAAAAATGGTGCATACAAATAAATAATTATCAAAAATACAAATTTTAAAAAATAACAATTTATTTGTTTACTTTTTATTTTAAAAATATTAACAGATTGTACAGTTCAAATAAGTATTATAAGTATAGGCTACTTTCCCCCCTACAAAAAAATCATCGCACTGTTTTTTTTTTTAACAACTGTGAATTATAGTAATGATTTATACATTATCACCTCACAAATCCCAAGAGTGCTTTGCACTGAGGGACAAGACCGTCGTTAATGCAGGTTTCAACCTCAATGCGGGGCGCCACCCGTCAGTAAGCGCTTGGTACTCAAAGGGTTAAATTATACAAGTTAAACCAACCAGTCAGAAACTTATTACAAGTTACACCAGCATCAGTCAGAGATGAAATTCCTGAAAACAATCACTTTGTGTTTTTTGTCCTTTATCTGGTTGGCTGATACAGAAATACTCATAATTATTAGCCTATACTGTATAGTATCTGACGATTAAGTAGATAGTACAAAGCAACAAGCGTTTGGCATTTTAACGTTCTACCCTAACATTCTGAAACCACTAAAACAAACGTAATTGAAACTCGTTTCTTTCTGAGGAGAAACTATTTTTCACCTCAGGATATTGTAAATTAGCCTTCTGGAGATTGGCGAATTAAAGGTAGTATTGAATATGCAATAATTATTTTTGCAACAATTTAATATGTTTTCGAAAACCCAAGGGGAACTCTTGTCAACGATTTATCCTCTTTGCAACTTTCTTGTTCAATTTTCTTTCTCCTGTGATCGCGATTGACGAAAATCTTTAGATCGGCTCAATTCCTTGCTTTCCTAAGCGCGGCGATCCTTCTATTTTACGTGTTAAATTGATAATGTTTTACGTACATTCTTCGGTCAAACTCAAGCCGATTTATAGTCGTGGCCTGATACAGTCAAGATTTGCTGATACCATATTTTAATGTAATATAAATATCATATTTTCAAGCCGAGATGATACTAATAGAAATTATCAGATCTGACTACAATATTGTAAAGCAATAAAAAGTAATGTCAAATATTTCACATCGCCAGGTGTGAGGCTTACGCAGGCTACTAACATATCAACATGTGCCATTTAGAACCGTGATAATAGTTTCTTCAGATTATTCCAATAGAATCAAATCTGCCTTCTTTGAACTCTTGTACGAATCATACAACAACATGCCTTTACTTGGATACAATGTGGATCCGTGAAGGAAATGCACATAATGTTGTTCGATTTGTTGACATTTGTGTTGCCTTAGGACGTATATGGTGAACTTTTGCACTATTTACCAGACTCTTGCGGACTAGTATACTGATGATCACTCTTTACACTTTGTTATGTCATCTTCTAAATTTGTCATATTTTGACACACACACACATATATATATATATATATATATATATATATATATATATATATATATATATATTGTTACTTCGCCGTTGTCCTTCTATAAAATCTTAGCCGGTTCGCAATCACTATTTTCTCTCTTACTAGTGAATGAACATTTCGATTGGGGCATTAAGGCATGCCTCAAAGTCTTTTCAGAAGCTAGCTGAAACAGTTTATAAAATATTAACAGCCAAAACTAAACAACCAAACGAAATGTGTTGACAAGGACGTATCCAGGGAGGGGGCTTAAGTGGCCCGGACCCTCCCAAACTTTTAATAGTTTAAATAACATTTTTAGTAAACTATTATTATTTTTAATGACATGCTGAAAGATCGTTCTTAACATATAAACGGGCCAAAAATGGTGCCTTACTTTCGGTCCACTATGGGAAAATATCAGTTGTCTTGATCTCCCCCTCCCCAAATTGTTTTTTTTGGCTACGTTCATGTGTGTCGAGGTGTAGTTATAGTCAATCTGAGGAGCTTTATGGATAAATTTAATCGAAAGCAGTTTACCAATGCAAGTGTAGCCATTTCTCACTTGTTATGGTGATGAGCTCAAAATAAATAAATAACTTATGAAATTATAAAGAAAACTCCACAAGTCAGTTCCAATTCAGTTATGTTATTTATGATTTAAATTAATAAATTCTAGACGTAGAGTAAAAGAGTGTAAATATAACTTTCAAAATAATATTTTTTAACTTCTTCTATACTGTTGTCTTAAATTGGAACACCATTCTCTTATAGCCCTTATTCTCTTATTTATCATAAATTCCTTTGAAGAAAGCAGTACTATTTCCCCCATTATAGGGTTTACCATTTGTATAAAATACAGTTTTTATTACTTATAAATAGCGTTAGGAGCCGACAGTTAAATAGACCTATACATCAAACTGTGTGTACTTATCATACGCCCAGGTTAAAGGCATGGCAGACTTAGGGTGTGTGTGGGAGGCCTAGCGCTCGCGCTCTCCTCACATCATACAACCTCCTGGCTCGGGGAGCGGTTTCCAGTTAACCGATGTTTACCATTCTCAATGTAGAAACAGAGGTAGTGGAGACCGTATTTCAAAGCAAATTCAACCCTCCAAATTCTCTTTCGTTTATCGGTATCGTTTATGAAGGTGGACACACACACACGCACACACACACACACACGCACACACACACACACACAAATAGAGAAATCTGTTTTCGTCGTTACTGGTGGGAGAACCTAGAGGTGCCTATTTACAAAAATAAGAATACGTTTTAAGGATATAGCACTAGATAAAAAAACCTTGTAAATTTATTACTACATTTCCTTGAAACGTTGTCAGCCAAAAATATGTTTACCTGTTATGTTGCTTATCCGGTGAAAGGCAAAAATATGTTTACCTTTTATGTTGCTTATCCGGTGAAAGGCAAAAATATGTTTACCTGTTATGTTGCTTATCCGTTGAAAGGCATAAATATGTTTACATGTTACGTTTGCTTATCCGGTGAAAGGCAAAAATATGTTTACCTGTTATGTTGCTTATCCGGTGAAAGGCAAAAATATGTTTACCTGTTATGTTGCTTATCCGGTGAAAGGCAAAAATATGTTTACCTGTTTTCAGGTGAAACAATAATACAAAAGTGAAAAGGGTGATTTAAAAATGTATAATGAAGCATTCTTAAAACAGTCTTAACAATTAAATTTTGTTGGTAGCTTTCAATGTTTTCTGCTTACACTACGATTGGAACGTAAATATTGTAGTGTCCAAGATTGTAAATATTTTAATTTTTTATACATTTTTAAAACAAATTACTTTTTAAACTGAAAATATATGACAGTGCTAACGTAGTTTTGATGCAATACCAATGTCGGAGAAAGTTTTAAAATGTTAAGTAAAAAAAGTTTAAAATAAAGAAATCATACTGACTTATGCGTGTCACAACGCTCTGGTATTATTTGTATATTTTAAACTAGATTTTAATTATGGGTTAGGTTAGTTATATACCTGAAGAAGATCTCGAAACGTACCGTTAAAAAATTCTTTCCTTTTTGGGTTTCAAATGTTATGGAATACAACATTTTTGAAATTTGGTGTGTTGAAAACTGTCCTACACCTTTTGACTTTTTGTCGATTAATTTATTTTAGCTGGAACAAGTTTAAGTGGACTTGGATGGACTAGTTTGTAGCGTAGTTGAAGCTACATTTTAAAAAGTTGGAAACAAGTGTTAGTGTTGTTGCGTAGCTTGGATGGGTGACCATTGAGGGATCCTGTCCTTGCAAGCAGCCCGCCGTTGGTGGTGGTTCGGAAGCCACCTTAAACCGTTTTGGTTCCCGGTTAAGTGTTAAAAGAAGGCTTTTTAGCCCTAACTTTGCCTGATAAAATAAGAGATCTTTTCTTTACTTTACTTTATTATTTTCGGTTGTGTGATTTGCATACCAATAAGGGAGAGTTAACCCTTTAACCTTTTCTCAGCCTAAAAAATAGATTTAATAAAGTCTGTTGTATTTAATGTTTTCTCTATCAATTCTAGTCAGCAGACATGATCAAAATACCATTTAATAGGAAATTCAAGAACCATTATCTCTTAAAGTAATCAGGGACTTCATAGTAGGTCTAAAGATGTTCATCCAAGTTTTGTAAAAGACGAGGAATCAAGTTTTACAGTGAATAGCATGATCATCAACCAAGTAGTCGGGGAATTGTTATTGTTGTTGTTGTTGTTCTTGCTGGAAAGAGTCCGGAATGCTGAAACAGTTGTCTGGATAATCAAGTTGTGATTGTATTAAACATCGTGTTTTCTAATGAAAGCACCTCATAAATTTATAATTAGTTTAGTTCTCTCTGAGAACTCTACTGTCAGACCAGATCTTCCAACTGATTTATTATTTTGTGAGTAAACAAAATTTAATTATTCACGTAACATTAACAAAGTTGTTTGCCTATCATCTAAATTTATACAGATTGTTGTATATGGCATTTGCCTAATTAACATTCATTATATGAATGTACTATTTATCTATAAACATTTTTATATGCTGAAAAAGTAGACTAGTTACATTGCTAAATAAAATCACGGAGAAAACGAAATAGAAATATATCGCAACACTATACTCCTGCCACGTTTACTTCATATCACACATCACACATATTGCTACGTTTAATTCCTATCACACATATTGCTACGTTTAATTCCTATCACACATATTGCTACGTTTAATTCCTATCACACATATTGCTACGTTTAATTCCTATCACACATATTGCTACGTTTAATTCCTATCACACATATTGCTACGTTTAATTCCTATCACACATATTGCTACGTTTAATTTCTATCACACATATTGCTACGTTTAATTCCTATCACACATATTGCTACGTTTAATTCCTATCACATATATTGCCATGTATTGCTACGCTTGGTGCACATTTCAACAATAATATTATTTCATCTTGTGCAATATTTTTTACAACTGTAAAGTCAAAAGGATTTTAACATTATTAAAACAGATTTTGCGGTTGAAAATTTATTTTATGTTGTGAACAGTTATTTAAGCTATCTTCCATAATACAGGAACAAAAGTTTTAACACTCCACGTGAATTAACTCCACGGGCAGTTAAAATGGGTAATCATGGCAATTTTGTAATCGAAACCAAATGAAAACGGCTGCAGATAAAAATTTGAAATGTTTACTGAATGTAGCCTTTACGAATTATTGCTTCATGTTGGGAGTGGCCTGTTTAAAACAATTTAGTTTTGTTTCCAAAGAACATTTCAATCATTTAATTTTCTTAATTTATATTTAATATAAAACAGGCAGAAAGGAAAAGATTTCACACTCTGGAGCCTATAGCTCATGTTCTGGATATAACATTTTCACAATTTTATCTTCAGCCATATTTGTTTGGACTAGTTTATAAAGAGGCTGAAAAAACCTTACTCTATATGCTTGTAATTTTCACGTAGAGTGGTGAACAAAGTTTTAAAAAATTGTCTGTATTCGGGTAGTTATCAATTGCACCACCTTAAGAGCTAGTCTTGATCAATAACAAGGCTTATAACACATGACAATAAAACGTTCATAACCAGCTATTAACACAATCATGTAAGAAATCCTCCCGTTGATTAACACGAAACGATTTCTAATTGCTTACAATGAATGTTGTCAGATGAGAATACTTTTAGAGGTATTTTATGTCTTTTAGGACACAGCCTAAATAAATAATGATGTAACATGTTGCATCAAGCCTTAGGGCAACTGTACCCATTAGCAAAATCAGGGTAAGGTTGTTTTATAACTGTGAGTTTGGGGAAAGAATGCGCTGGAGTGTGCACGATGTTATTCGTACAGTTAGTAGCGAAGGATAACACAGTTTTTATGCTTGAATAATATTGTGTACTTTTATTATGGCAGTAACAACGATCATTTCATATTATTGAAATAAATAAATACATACAGGGTGTAAAAAAAGTCCCGCAAGGTCTTGATAATTCCTGAACAAATGTAGATAAAACAACAAACTTGGTTCATCATTACGGCAATTACCTCATTTTATTTTTAAAAGTAACTACTATTTTTTCATGCTAGGAGGATGACCTGCGGGGAGTGAGAAGGAGATCTTAATCAAGATTATAGGTAATAAATCAATACTGGACTTAAGAAATGGTTTCTAAAGTGGTTATTACCTCTTCACATTTACTAAAGGATAGTCTAGAGTTCGGCAAAAACATTTAACGAAAGCATAGCTGTTGATGTTTGATGACATAAATATAAAGGGTTTATTTTGCAGAGATGAATGATAAAAGGAAAAACCTGTTATCAGTTGTTATAATAGAAAGTTTCCTTTTGTTAGGATGGCCTTTGGACTTTACTTGATGTACATCTTACAGTGTACTTTTAAACGATGGACATGTACTTAAAGTCCAGTATTAATTTACTAAGTTGAACTTTCACAAGTCAAGAATGTTAAATCATGTAGAACACGACATACATTGTAAATTATACAAACTTTAAACCAGCGTATTTTCTTTAAATTGGTGAACCTTTAGGAGCCGGATTTTGCGGTATTTTACTCTTCTAAAAAAGACCTTTAATTTGAAGTACTACTCGACCTATGCTCTCATGATTCCCTTCTGATTCCTTGCGGGCCACCCCCCTGACAATACAAAAAAGGTAAATAGTTCAAAAATTTGACCTAAAAAGGTATATTGATATTATAACTTTCAAGTTGAAAATGTCTTAATTACTTTCTTCATAATGGTTTGCCAACTTTTCAAAAGTACAGGTACATCAATGATAAATAATCACGAATAATCATGGAGTACTTTTTTCATTTAATATGATTTTTTAAATCTCCCCAACTTGTCATGGTCACTACAGATTTATGTATATACCTGTATGTTGTAGGCACCCTCCAGGAGCATGGATGCAGGGATCCTCAGCCGCCACCAGCCCGCTACTCAGCACTGCTGCTCTCGCCACTACTCTTGCTGTTAGATGATCCATATACCTGTATTTTGTAGACACCCTCCAGGAGCATGGATGCAGGGATCCTCAGCCGCCACCAGCCTGCTACTCAGCATTGCTGCTCTCGCCTCTACTCTCGCTATTAGATAATCCACATACCTGTATGTTGTAGGCATCCTCCAGGAGCATGGATGCAGGGATCCTCAGCCGCCACCAGCCCGCTACTCAGCACTGCTACTCTCGCTGCTACTCTCGCTATTAGATAATCCACATACTTGTATGTTGTAGGCACCCTCCAGGAGCATGGATGAAGGGATCCTCAGCCGCCACCAGCCTGCTACTCAGCATTGCTGCTCTCGCCTCTACTCTCGCTATTAGATAATCCACATACTTGTATGTTGTAGGCACCCTCCAGGAGCATGGATGCAGGGATCCTCAGCCGCCACCAGCCCGCTACTCAGCACTGCTGCTCTCGCTGCTACTCTCGCCTCTACTCTCGCTGTTAGATTACTCATCTGAGTCTCGACGTCAGCACGCTAAGTCTGTGATGAGGACAAATCAAAATTACCAATCTAGTGTTTTAAGCTAATACTAAGTATTAGACTATTATTTATCCAAATATGTGGAACTTGTATTTAATATTATTAATTATTTAATTAGATGTACAAAAGTAATATTTTTCATTAATTTTATATGTGACGGAAAATGTTATGTAAGTTATTTCTATTCTAGCTGTGACCAATAAAAGTTGTTGATATTGAATGTTAGTATGAGTGTGATTTGCAAATAAACGTTTGTAAATTTTAAATACTCACTGTTTCATTACCTCTGTGCTACACTGCAATACCTCTTAAGTTCAGTGTAATTGTATACAGTAATGTGCACTATGTAGTTTCCCTGGTGGTTTGATTGGCACTAATTATCAGTAATGTGGACATTCCTAGAATACCAAGTGTCTCAATATAATTATTGTCTTGTTTGGGCAACGATATCTGGCGAGAAATGAGTACGAAAGTGATTGAACCAATACAAGAACCAGACTACGTTTATCGCTTGAACCAATTATAACAACTAGGGCATTGGTGTTTTAGTTTTATTTTATCCATTAATATCTCATCGGTAAAGTTTTTGTAAAATGTGTATGGATTTTATTTGTATAAATAGCCCAGCCCATTATTATATCTATTTTATCGTGTAGAAACCATTTAGCTTTAAGTTTTAATACAGGAAGAATACTTACAGTTCGTTATAAAATGTTTGTATAATTTTTATAATAACATTTGAAATGTTCGGGCAAAGAATTTGCTAACATACAAATTTCTAGAAATCAGACCGGAAGCACCATCTATCAGAATTGTATACAAAGTATAAGTTACTGATAGGTAGTTTTTTAATATTCCTGGTAGGTAGTGCTTATAGACAATGTCATTTTCTTTCCTCATGTTGGTTTTGCCAAGAAATGGGTTGAAAACAATGCTAATCCTATCATCTAACAATGGAATCACATCGTGTAAAACTTATCCGTAACAAAACGCTTCTTTAGAGATGATTAAACTGATAGCGACATTTCTTGCAGATCCTGATTTTATTTAATCTTGAACTTCTTGTGAGCACGGAAATAATGTAAATGTGGTTTGCATTATCTTTACTCACCTTACACTCACTTTACATTATAATGAGAACTACAGGCAAGTGATTGACAGATGGATCTGCCTGCTTTATTTCAAGAAATTTATAGATTATCACTTTCTTCACCCGACTTTTTCATTTCATAATAAAGATTAATAGAGAGCCCATCCTTTAACTACCAACATAACTTCTGATCTATATAAAAGTATTTCAGTTTCCCACCAGATAAGGGGTTTCGTATATTTTATCTTTCATCTCATTGACATTTTCCACGAAGTTCAATTTTGATACCGCCAGTTTTGTGGGCTCTAGTGAAAACAAACCACGAATTATATATGTATAACTTTAACTGTACTAATCTTAGAATATAGAACTCAACAAATATTATACATGACTGTTTTGAAAATTATTAATTCAGTGAAACACAACAATACGTAATTTTTGTGTATCCTTATTAAATATATCCTTACTTAATTTATGGTTCTCATTCATCCTTCTAGCATAGCTTTACAAGCAAGAAGAACATTAGATTTTAAAATATACTTTCACTACCTTCCATAGCTGATTGAACTTGTTATTATACGCGTATATGTGAATAGGTCAATTTACGTTGTAATATTGCTCATTTATGGTTCTCAAAAATATATTTTGTATACATACTTCATCCTGTAGTATGTTACTAAAAATACTGGCCTGGAAATTTACCCAATTGAATTAAAACGAGCCTACCAAAGTTCATTTTTTGGATGATATGTTATTTAAACCTTCCGTAAATCTTTTAAATCCAAAAATATGGTGTAGCGATGCTTTGCACTCACATTTGTATGAGAAAAATATTCAGATGAAATAATCGTACTCATAATACATTAAGTCATTATTAACAATTATATACACGGAAATGAATGCTTAGAATCTAGAAGGTCTAAGATAACAAACTAAATATTTATACCTACTTCTTGAATATTCAGAATCTATAAACGCAATAAACGCTTAGAGGCTAGGTCTAAGACACCAAACTACATATTTAAACCTACTTCTCGAATCTTAAGAATCTATGAAAGCGATGAACGTTTAGAATCTAGGAGGTCTAAGATATCAAACTACATATTTATACCTATTCTCGAATCTTAAGAATCTATGAACGGTATGAACGTTTAGAATCTAGGAGGTCTAAGATATCAAACTACATATTTATACCTACTTCTCGAATCTTAAGAATCTATGAAAGCGATGAACGTTTAGAATCTAGGAGGTCTAAGATATCAAACTACATATTTATACCTACTTCTCGAATCTTAAGAATCTATGAACGGTATGAATGTTTAGAATCAAGAGGTCTAAGATATCAAACTACATATTTATACCTACTTCTCGAATCTTAAGAATCTATGAACGGTATGAATGTTTAGAATCTAGGAGGTCTAAGATATCAAACTACATATTTATACTTACTTCTCGAATCTTAAGAATCTATGAAAGCGATGAACGTTTAGAATCTAGGAGGTCTAAGATATCAAACTACATATTTATACTTACTTCTCGAATCTTAAGAATCTATGAACGGGATGGACTTTTAGAATCTAGGAGGTCTAAGATATCAAACTACATATTTATACCTACTTCTTTAATCTTAAGAATCTATGAACGGGATGAATGTTTAGAATCTAGGAGGTCTAAGATATCAAACTACATATTTATACCTACTTCTCAAATCTTAAGAATCTATGAACGCGATGAATGTTTAGAATCTAGGAGGTCTAAGATATCAAACTACATATTTATACTTACTTCTCGAATCTTAAGAATCTATGAACGGGATGAATTTTTAGAATCTAGGAGGTCTAAGATATCAAACTACATATTTATACCTACTTCTCTAATCTTAAGAATCTATGAACGGGATGAACGTTTAGAATTTAAGAGGTCTAAGATATCAAACTACATATTTAAACCTACTTCTCAAATCTTCAGAAGGTATGAACGCAATGTACGCTTAGAATTAAAAAGGTTTCTGATGCCATCGGGAATTGTATTCCATAGTCGGCTTTTATGAAAATAGACCGACGGGTAGGAATTAATAAAATAAATGCTTGTTCACTGATGTTAAAATCTGTCGTTCAGTTTCGGAAAGATACAGTGTATATATGATGAAGTAGACCAAGAATGTGATAGTCCCGGAGTTCTTTCAATTTCAAGATGGATAGTTGGTGGAAGAAGGAGTGACATGATCACCCCGTCTTAAACTGAAAACAAATTTTGATGGAATAGTTTTGAGCTCTTTCCAGCCTGTGCGACAAGCTCAACACTTATGTCACTGAGTACAAAGTCACATGCGGCACAACTAGGGTCTTCACCAGCATAGTTTTAGCTTTATGCGAGCTGTTTACTGTTAGTTATAGACGCCTGGTTTTTGTGTCACTTTGCTGAACAAAGTTGGTGAATTTGGGTTTGCAAAACATCAGTGTGTGGATCAACTTTACCCATTTGTATCCTACACACAGACTTTACGTACCAAAACACTTAAGTTCTTATAATAATTTATAAACTTTTATTTCTAATTTAAAATAATTTACTAATGAGAGACTTTACTTTTGCAAACAAATTGATACGTCGTTTGGAAATGCATCGTTTTAAAATATTATTATTGTTAGTTTTATTATGTATTGACAAACAAGTATTAGGTCGACAAGGAAAATTCATTGTATTAATCTTGACTTGAAATATGATTAAAATTTTATCATAAGAGCGCTTCTCATTTTAGACAAGTACTATTATGGAAATTCCAAAGGACTGATAGGCTCTATAAACGTTCTTTTAGCGCCAATGTTTGAAAGGGAAATAATTTTAAAAATTTTACTGAACTATCCAGGAGTTGAACCCGTGATCTCTGGATTAGAGAGCCTCAGTTTACGCCTAAGTTACGTTGAAATTCGCCAGCTATTGTGGTAATTCTCATTATGACACCCAGCCATAAAAGAGTGAAATGGGTGCCGACCATAACCTCTAGAACATATTTATAATTTCTTTCAATACTTCTCAATTTACATTTTTCCAATCCTGTAAATTCGTTTTTAAATTTTTATAACTATCCAAAAAATTCAAATCAAATTCTTAATTGAAAGCAATGAAGAAGCATCACCTCCATGCCTTTTAACTTGTGGGTTTCGATTCCAATTTAACAACCGATGTTTTTGGTTTGGAAATTGGTAGCAAATTTTGGCAATTATTATTAAGTCCCACAAAGTTCTATAAAAGTGCTTCATGATATATTTTATGGGCAGCAATAATGTCAATGATAAAAGAATTCGCTGTAATATTTTTCATGTCAACGCTTCTAGGTAACAAAATATCTAATTTTCCACATCACTTTTAAACTTCAAACATAAAATTCATACATACATATTACGTTCTTGTTATCATCCACACTAGATATATACATCCATAACCGATACATGCGAATATACATTAACTCAGGTTTTAAAATATTATTTCCTTCAACCATCAACATTAATAATCTATTCAACAACGTAGCCTGAAAACTGTAATTAATTATGTTCTTTGTTATTAATTATAAAAGTTTCTTTGCAACCTTTACGGTGACATTCATTTGACCTTTACACACGCTTTTGTCTCGGCTGACAGCCATTAGGAACAACACCTTTAGCCAACAACCTTCTTGTCTTGCTCTATTATAGTTTATTAGCACTATAAGCCCTTCATTTTTAAATGAAGTAATTTGCTTTTGAGTGGTCAGTTGGCAAAACTGCTTAAAGATGTTAAGAAATCAAGATTATGTTTGTTGTATGGCAAAAAGAGATCGTAACGTAACCCAACGTTTTTCGTGAACTGTAGGTGATGGTGTTTAGTGATATAATAAACCCTGTGAAGTCAGAAAAGACACGTCGACCTACATCTTCCACTGAAGAGTTGAATTGAGTGATTTTGTTGCTGACTGTTTTGGCCACGACAAAAGTAAAGTCTTTAAGACAATATACTAAGGACCTTCTTGGAATTGTGGCGTGGTCCGTCCATTTGTCAACAAATCTTAAAAATGTACTGGACTAAAGATTTGTAATTTGAATAAGTTCTTCTTTGCCTAATGAAGGATTCTAACGATTTTTAGGTAAAAAGTTTATAGGAGAGCCGTCTGTCTGTCTCTGTTTGGAATGGTCTTGAAACTTGGTTCTCTCCTGGTCCAAGGTAGAACTGTATTGATTTTAAGGTCAAAATTTTGCATGATTTATTGAAGTTCACCTGAAACATAAGTCAAATGATTTTTTGACGGGTATGGCTACCCAAACATTATAAGTATATCAGATGAGATTATACGTATCGATGGTAGCTTTTAGTGCTTTTCTATGTAAAAACTGGACTTAGAATTCTTAAAGCCCTGGGCGTATATAGGGGGCTCATGGGGGCTAAGCACCCCCCGAAATCTTAAAGTTAAACATTACAATTGCACTCAATAGTTTGTTTTAAGCAAGAGCACGTTTATGAGATCTGAAAGCTCTAAAATTTCCCGGAGAAAAATTCCCGAACCCCCATATATTTTGAAGGTATGTTACACCTCCTAAACCTCCCATTATGGAAGCCCCCCGACATGATTTTCTATATACGCCGCTGCTTCTAGCAGTACACGCAGAGCTTAATTTTTCTATCAAGAAAGTATTACCAGGTTTATAAAACAACACTAGAAAACTTTAGCGAAGACATCTCTTCTATGTCTTGACATATACAATTTTCAAGAACTGAACCCTCCTTAGGGAATTTCACGTTAATCAGCACTTACCGGTTAGATGTGGTAATCCTTATAGCAAGCATGGGCTTATTTATTTTAACCCGTGATTTCAAAATGACCAACTACCCTGGACTTTATTTCTTTCATTTCCCCATCGTACATTTGTTTCAGTGGATCTGCTACAATATACTGAAAATCTTTAATTAATATATTAGCTTCATATTTGTACATCGTCGTTTTATTGTTAGACCCTGTTAGACCCTGCAAACAAGTAGAAGTTGTATACGTTATAAAAATTAAGAAGGCATACAAACATAAGACGGTTTTCAACCCTCATTAGCGTTTTAGCCACATGTTTCAGTTTATATTCAGAGTACCTCGAGAAAGGAATTTATTGATTTAAGATCTCTCGATTTATAGACTCATTCCTTATTTAATCTACCTTAGTTCTACTGCGTATTATAAAATAATGACCAGCTTCACTTTGCACTTTAGGATAAATATATTATTTTTGGAATATCGTTATCAAATTGGTTAATAAACTGTTATTCTTATTTTGATACCACTTCTCTAATTAAGGCAATATATACAATGACCTAAAGACGACAACATTATGAAGTTCAATTATTATTTCTAATAATCAATTGGTTTTCATTTTTTGTTGGTGTTTAATCAATTCAATCATAGAAACTAACGATATAATTGTAATGAAAATAAATTTGTTTCACGTTTTTTTTTTTTTGTTTTTTGGTCTCTTAAGACTAGCAGATTCATTTAGTCCTAAAAGGATCTTTGTGCAGCTTGAGGAATGACAGGATATTTTGGAAGATGACAGGTTAGGGGTAGGGACTGTCTCCTGTCAAGATTCATGAGGAACGATTCTGGTCATGAATCTCATTAATGTCTTCTAGGAAGAAGGGGAGGCCAGCTCTGTACCAGCCTCTCCAGCCAACCTGGGCAGAGGGTAGCACGCCCTTATGTCCAGTCTAGCAACAGACTTTATCTATTAGGGAGCTCCACCAACTCGAATATTCATCTTCCGAGGAAGAGTAAGAGTAGATTTTTCGATCTACCTTTGCAAACTAATATCTTGACATTTGCCACTCATAGTGATGTGCTACTCCTGGACATCTATAGGGTTGCCCAGATTTAAGTAACACGTCGGTTTTTGCTACACCCAGTCGTAGGTTCAACTGGAACGTATAAACCAGAAATAAGTCCTCCAGAGGATCGTTTCATGTTGCTAAACGTGCTAGTTGAAGATTTATGTTACTAAATTAGTTGCCATTAACTTAGTTTCGTTTTCATATCTCGTCGTTAAAAATATAGTCTATAAATATTTAAAATAAAGCCTTAATACGCATCTTAATGTTATTAATAAACGGGAACTCTTCTATACATTTCATAACTCTCACTAACTTATTTACTACTTTGATTTCTAGGTCAAATCATGAAATTAATTTTATAGCAATGTACATTTAACGTCTTTTATTCTAAACGTTCATCCCGTTCATAGATTCTTAAGATTCCAAAAGTAGGTTTTAAATATGTAGTTTGATATCTTAGACCTCCTAGATTCTAAACGTTCATCGCTTTCATAGATTCTTAAGATTCGAGAAGTAAGTATAAATATGTAGTTTGATATCTTAGACCTCCTAGATTCTAAACGTTCATCCCGTTCATAGATTCTTAAGATTCGAGAAGTAAGTATAAATATGTAGTTTGATATCTTAGACCTCCTAGATTCTAAACGTTCATCGCTTTCATAGATTCTTAAGATTCGAGAAGTAAGTATAAATATGTAGTTTGATATCTTAGACCTCCTAGATTCTAAACCTTCATCGCTTTCATAGATTCTTAAGATTAGAGAAGCAAGTATAAATATGTAGTTTGATATCTTAGACGTCCTAAATTCTAAACGTTTATCGCTTTCATAGATCCTTAAGATTCGAGAAGCAAGTATAAATATGTAGTTTGATATCTTAGACCTCATAGATTTTAAACGTTCATCCCGTTCATAGATTCTTAAGATTCGAGAAGTAGGTTTAAATATGTAGTTTAATATCTTAGACCTCATAGATTTTAAACGTCCATCCCGTTCATAGATTCTTAAGATTCGAGAAGTAGGTTTAAATATGTAGTTTGATATCTTAGACCCCTAGATTCTAAACATTCGTCGCTTTCATAGATTCTTAAGATTCGAGAAGTAAGTACAAATATGTAGTTTGATATCTTAGACCTCGTAGATTATAAACATTCTAAACAGAAATATTTCGTGATTAAATTCTGTTTCACGATATATCATAATTCAATATAGAATATCCAGAATAGAAGATGAAAGAAAATGTTAAATATAATGTGCAATAATTGGGATACATGAAACCCTAAACTATGTTAATTACCACACTAAACGGATGTAACGGATCGTATACTAAATGGTGTATTGACGCGGTTGAACAAAATACAGACTACGTGTACTCATTATTGAAATTTGAGTAAACTAATTTCCTTAAGTTATGTTATAGAGCGCAATTTACAATTTTTAAAGTTATGTCACAAGCTACTATCTTAATAATTAACAAAGTGATATGAAATCACATTTGAGACTGGACTGTTACATGCAAATAATTAATTTAATCTAGTACATATAGTTAGAAAAATACATTAATTAAACCGATACAACGAAATATCTATATATTGCAGTTATGTCACAAGCCACTATCTTAATAATTAACAAAGTGATATGAAATCACATTTGAGACTGGACTGTTTACATGCAAAGAATTAATTTAATCTAGTACATATAATTAGATAAATACATTAATTAAACCGATACAACGAAATATCTATATATTGCAGTTTATGTCACAAGCCACTCACTCAACTAACAAAGTGAATGGAACCAGTTTTGGGACTGGACTGTTTCATGCACATTAATTGCTTTGATGTAGTATGATAATTGGAGAAATAAACGACGTAAAATAAACCGATACAACGAAATATCGAAAACTAGATAGAAGGAAACGAAAGAATTCAGACAAAATCTTGTACAATTACAGAGCGAAATGTATAATTTTACTAATTTTGTCATTTATATATTCCTGAAATAAAAAATAAAAACGAAAATAAACGAAAAAAGATGTACTTTTGGTTACATTTCGTTTTTATCTCTTGGTTCGTGTAACAATTAAGTAATCAGTTTTATTACATCAAGTATTTTTCTCTGTTATATTTAATAACGAGATATAATTATTATTGTTTTAGCTACAGAATGATACGGCATTATATAAAGTTTTCAACATAAATATTTTATTTCATAGGAATGCAGTTCTCTCAGTTGAAACTCTGAAAGACCTAATACGTACCCTGGCTTTAGATATTCAAGTTAAAGCCTTTGGGCTCAAGACGTAATTTCAGTATGTAAATGGGGAGTCAACACCCCCCCTCCCCCCACAACTCAGGACGACGAACCGCTAAGCTGTTGTTCTAGCCACAATTACAACTTTGCATAAAGTATTAAACTTAGAATTTATCTTCACTTTGTTACTCTTCATGACGCTGCTTTTCGTATTTGACTAAGAACTTCTTCATAGCTTAAATGTGACAAAAAAGTACAGCGTGTATCAAAATGAATGACCTGATTTTAAAACTCAATATCCATTGCTAAAAATGTACTACAAAAATAACATTTATTGCAAAATACTCACAAAATCTTAAAGTTTTAGGTATGTTATTACAAGTGTTTTATATGTCCACCAGCAGCAGCACGAACAACATCCAGACGATAGCTAAATTCCTCATAAACCTTATACAACGTATCTGCGTTCACAGACCTTATTGCGACAGTTATTCTGTTCTTTAGTTCTTCGATGTCATGAGTTAGAGGGGGAACAAACACGTTTTCCTTCACATATCCCCACAAGAAAAAGTCGCATGGGGTCAAGTTTGGTGATCTTGGAGGCCAAGAATGAAGGGGATTGTCTCGAGGTCCCGTGCGCCCTATCCAGCGGTGGGGCAAAGTGTTGTTGAGAAGCTGCCGAAAATTGTTGTGCCAGTGAGGCGGAGCTCCATCCTGTTGGAAAATGAACCTAAAACTTTAAGTTTTTGTGAGTATTTTGCAATAAATATTTTTTTTTTGTAGTACATTTTTAGCAATAGATATTAAGTTTTAAAATCAGGTCATTCATTTTGATACACGCTGTATTTTATATGTTCATAGATAATTGTAAATTAGTCGATTATGGAAAAACATATTTCTGATTATCTGTCTCCCCATCAGTTAAACAAGCATGATGAATACAAGCATGCCCATCATCAAGAGTGTTTCCTAGAAATCTTAAGAGAGTTTTTAGAAAGAAAACTGGTACCTAAAAAAATTGTGGATATTTCTGGTCAGACTAACCATTTTTTGTCTAACCTGATATCTAACTACTCCTCATACGCCATTAAAAATAGTAAACTGAACTTTTTTGGAAACCTCATTATTTACCTTGGTTTGTCAAGGTCAAAGTCATGCTAATTTGCCAGATAAATTTGAATTCTTCCTATTGACACAATATTAGGCTATTTAACTCTGAAGTATGCGGCTTTCTGAGGCTGAAAAGGAAAAAGCCCCGATAATTCGTCAGTTTTATACATACATCTATCGTAAACATATCTCTACACCTGCCTATACACATGTATATATTATAATGTAGACAAAAGAGCACAAAAACCTACTTAATTCACTTTATTTTTATTTATTTTGTCAACATTTATAAAAACTTTGTATGAATTAATACAATATTAACAAAATAAAAAATGTACATAAATACAATAAATTTGTGAGACAATTGAACAGTTAGGAAATATATTAACACAATATTCTAATTTTTTACTCTGTTAAATAAAAAAATCCAAACTGTCGGAATAATTATAAAACCATACATTTGGAAGTCATGTCTATTTATCAAAAATAAAGTGAAGTACAATAAGATTTCTCTCGTACATTTGACATCGTTCAGAGATATAAAAAAATCAGTCAGTTTTTATGATGGTACGATTTTGAAGGAACAGGGGTTTCAGAATATTTGTGATCGTCCAGTGATACAAATGATAATGTAACACTACGTTACGAAATATACAATCTCATATATTCCTCGGTTCAATAACTAACCTATACACAACTACAATTAGGTTAAAATATCAGTAATCAGTAATGTATTGCCATTAAACAGGGCAATCTGTAATAAAAAACATTAAGAAGAATACAAATCTAAAAAAATTATTCCAAAAATTAATTTTTAATAATAACCTATTGCTAAGCGTTCTCACATTAATAAGACTATCAAGTTGTACTAAAAATTTGCACTGGAGTTGTAAAGTTACAGATGTAATCTAACTCAGTCAAGATTTTTATGTATTGTATGTACTTATAGTAGTCTGAAATATACAGTACTCTTCATAACGGTTTGAATATAAAACATATTAAAAAACAATTAAAGTAGGATAGAAACAATAAATCTTAAAAACAAGAACACCAGTAAACTTATATACAAAATTGTAGATATATCCGTCATTAAGTTCAAAAACAGGTCATACAAGTGACAAACGTTTCTTCTCTCTATATAAATTTACAACAAAAGATTATAACATAAATCAGTTTTATATATATATATATATATATATATATATATATATATATATATATATATATATATATCTATATATATAAAAATGAATGTTTGTATGTTTGTCCTTTATGGAATCGTGAACTATTGGACCGATCATGATGAAAATTTGTACGTATATGTATTTTTCCACGGAGAAGGTTTATAAGCTATGCCCATCCCTTTCCCGATTCAGGATTCCGCCCCACTGGTTACAGAAATACCCATAAGAAATGCATTGCAGCAAACATATGTTAACGTCTTTTCAAATTTTTAATCAGCTGTTCTTTGTAAACATATATTACACTTATAGTTTTAAAGCATAGAGTAAGCTTAAGAGAAACGACAAATTTTGTTTAAACTGTTTTTGCAATCACTGTTAAACATAGACTTTACTATCCAGATAATACAATTCAAATTTGACGTAAAAATTCACCTTTAACTGCAATATTTATTTAATATAAACCATGCTCATGCTTGATCAGAAGAGTAATGCAGATATCATAATTACTATCTTACGTTGGCTACAAATATAAAGAATGTTATAAAATCAACCTTAGTTGTTTTTTTTGACAGAAGTATGGTTCTCAAAACTCCGTGTGTACATATTCTCTCGATCGAGACAACAAAGCAAGCTCAATCGTGGCATCGGAGATATAACTAATTTAATCTAAAATTTATTATAGTAAAAAAAAAAAAAATTACTAAGTAATATAAGGACTTCGGTTCTTAAGATTTGCGTGCGAAGCCGTGGGTAACAGCTAGATAGAGGCAGGAATATGGTACATACCTTCATAATACGCCCAAGAGGCTCACGATGGAACGACTATCAATTATCTCAGCAATGTTTAGAATGTGATAGAAAAAGAATAAGTGAATATAGTGTACTGTTTTCAACGGGAAATTGCGTGCGAAGCCGCGGGCAACTTTTGCAAAAAATTATTGAAATGCGCAGCAAAGCGCGCCGGGCCCGCTAGTATATATATATATATATATATAGACTCAGAAACTATTTGACCGATATTATGAAATTTATATTTATATGTATATATATATGCTATGTCCATTGACGTATGCAAAATATATAAGTTATCAAAGCGAATGTGTGTGTGTGTTTGTCCTTTATAGGACTCAGAAACTATTTGACCGATCATTATGAAAATTTATATTTATATGTATTTTTCCACGTAGAAGGTTTATATGCTATGTCCATTGACGTAGCACCACCAGAAGGCGCTGCAAAATATATAAGTTATCAAAGCTAATGCACATGTGTGTGTGTTTGTCCTTTATAGACTCAGAAACTATTTGACCGATCATTATGAAAATTTATATTTATATGTATTTTTCCACGTAGAAGGTTTATATGCTATGTCCATTGACGTAGCACCACCAGAAGGCGCTGCAAAATATATAAGTTATCAAAGCGAATGCACATTGTAAACTACAATTACGAGATAGTTGTGTATAATAACCACACACTATGTGAAGGAGCTAAGTTTTTATGGATATTTGTCTTTGAAATGAATTTCTGTTTGGCCTTATAGTTTGAATGTTAGTCCACTTTATTATTAAGTACATGTACGTGTACAATGGTTATAAAAATACACTTTTGACAGATTTTCTTGATAGTGTCAACAAGGTAAACTCTACATCGGCGTTGACAATATAATTCACTTGAACCAGAAGTGCTCATACACCGAGCAAAGCTTACAAAAAGCGTGCGAAGCCGCGGGGAACAGCTAGTATTATTATAAAAATAATCATCTATACACTATAAACATTTATATTTAAGTCACTTTTCCAGGGTAGTTTTGTATTCTTAGCCTGAGTGTACATCAATTTGGTCTTTTTGCCTGGTACTGTGATCATAGATGCGACTTTTCTTAAGTTACAGTTCTTAAAATGTACTTTAACATATACTAAAATATACAGAAGTGGATTTCCAACTCTTGCTGAGAGTGGCCTACAGGATTCGGTGTCTCTTACCCGGTATTCACCTTACAGCCTTTTTCTGCCACTTGGAAACCACCTTTTCTACAAACGAGTTCCCTGAAAGCGTTATTAATCCATATATAAATGAATGTTTGTCTGTATGTCCTTTATAGAATCGTAAACTATGTGACCGATCATTATTAAAATTTGTATCTAAATGTATTTTTCGACGGAGAAGGTTTATATGCTACGTCCATTGATGTAACTAGCCACCAGGCAGCGCTGCAAAAGATGCAAGTTTTCAAAGCGCCTGCACATTGTAAACTGCAATTACGAGACAGTTATGTATATTAAACAGCCAAGCACTATTTGAAGGCTTTAGGTTATGATGTATATTGGTTTAAACATACAGTTCTGGTTGAACTTAAAGCTTGGGTGATAAACCACTTTATAATAAAGTACGTGTACCTGTACAATACACTTTTGAAAGTTTTCTCGATTGTGGCAACAAGGCAAACTCTACATAGGCGTTGGAAATGTAATCCACTTGAACCAAAAGTAATCATACACGGACAAAGCTTACGAAAAGCGTGCGAAGCCGTGGAAAACACCTAGTACCATGTATAATATGTACACGGAAAAAGGCATAATAGGCATTTAGTACAAGGTGAATACGTGCAGTCTCTAAAGTTTTTTTTATCAAGTAAGTACTACACTATTGCTAGCCTAGTACATAGATTGTCGGTATGTTTATTTCATGGAATTTGAAACCCAGTAATTGAACATTCTTACGTTCAGATTTTCTTGGACAAAAATGATTTCTTCAGTTTCTTCAAAATTTATTTCTTAATTTGTATGTATTAAACCAGAGTGTAAACAAAAGAGTTTACACAATCCATACCAGAGCGTTGTGACACGCAGAAGTCACAACAACCATGTTTTATTAATTTATTTATTTTTTAATTTTTATTACATTCTAACGGCAAATAAGCCAAAGTACAAGCGGGTAGTATACATATATAAATATTTAAATATCAACTGAAAGAAAGAAACAATAGAAGTGATAACAATCTAACAAAAACAACAACAAATTATTAAATATAACAATTAATAATACAAGTAATAGTTGCACGGAGTTTTGTCAACTCCGTGCAAACTAACTCTAAAACATTCACCTAATGAAAAAAAACCCTATATATCTATTATAACTGAACTACAGAATAGAGAACACAATAGTTCTGCTCTCAACCAGACCTATTTAACCAACCACAGAAAACCGACCAGGGGCCAATATTAAATGGCGATCGTCACAGCAGAAACAAGATAGCAGCAAAAAAGGAAGAAACGGAAGTGGACGTTCTTATTATTGGTTCATCATAATATGAACTTCTTAAACCCATACTGTGTCCCAGCATTGGTTTATTACAATTCTCTAATGTTTGATACTTAAGGTTCCCTTGTTTAGTTCATTTATCGGGATTGGCAACCAAAACGGTACAATTTCGACTGAGTGTTGACTGATCGGTTGGTCTGTCAATTTACTGTATGAAGGCTCGATTAATTTTCTTTTAGAGAAATGAGGTTCCAACATATTTTGTTGGTTTCATCCCAATTCATGCGATAGTCTTCGGACCAACAATGATGTGTGCAATGCTTTGTATCGCTCAACAATGGTAAATGTTCAGATGGATCCAGTTTCCTTCACAATCAAATCAAATCAGATTTTTATTGCCGGAACATTGTACAACGCATGGCAAATGTCAAATGTTTACTTTTTACTTGCTAATTTTTTTGTCAAACACACCACAAGAAATCTCATTCAAACATACAATTTTGCAAACGTACCTACATCCATTCATTCACCAATTATTCCCACTTCCAGCGACAAATTTTGTCAATCTTTTTAATTGGGGGTCTCCCAATCTTAAGCAAAAAAAACTCGTCAACATTATAAAATGTTTGCGACACTAAAAAGCGTTTCAAACGAGTTTTTAAAACTTTGAGCGTTGAAGTGTTTTTATCCTTCAATCCTTCTATCTTCTCACAAACAAAAGAAATACAAGTTAAAAAGTATTAAATATTATTTTTACATTAGTATTTTATAACATTGGACTTTCGTTTGGAATTATAGTTGAAAGATGTGTTTATAGATCTAATTAATATACAATGTTTAAAACGAACCATTGAAGTTCAAAGTATATTAAAAAAAAGGAAGTACCATTTGAGACTTGATTAAGATAATTATTTGTATCTGTAAACTAAACATATATTTTGTCAGATATGTTATAAACTTAAGGTGACACTCCTATAGCTTGTTTATAACTTATATTTGCATATAACATGTTTAAATAACTTTACTTAAAATTTCTTTATTGCCATAAAAAATAATATAATTCTGTCATTGCTCTATTTGTTTAATATTTTCAAAATTATATATAATATATTCTGATAGACATTCGAGAAAATCTTTATGTGACGTCTCCTAGAGGTGTTAAAAGACCACTTTACATTAAAATTAACATACTTTATAATAAATGATAAGATAAATATTAATTTAATGTACAATCCATCGTAGTCTTAAAATAATTAGCGTAAATAACAATAGATGTATAATTAGTTATACATAATTCAAAGAGTAAACACATATAACTTACGTAATGTTCTATGTCAAAGTAAATGGTTACATAAATTTTATGTCGTGTAAAATGGAGTATTATAATTGGAAATTTTATTTACATAGAGTCTAACAGATTCAAAACAATAAAACAACTTGGCATAAAATTTATTCTGGACTACATTGTTTTGTTTGGGACAGAGATCCATTAATTCGTAAATAAACACAGTATGTAAAAATATGTACATGCCAATAATCCCGCCTGACTTCAAAATATAAGTGACGATGTTGCTGACTGTATAATTTTTGTTTCACAAAATATTTAACACTCAGCTCATTTGAAGCTGAATATCACCAAGCACTGAAACAGTGTTTTTATGAGACTACCAATACAGATGGATCAGAGTTGTAGACAAGCTGATTTATCTTGCAATTGATATAGGTTTCTATCTAAGAAAGAAATCCAGCATCAGACAGTCGTGCTAGTTTTATTGGAGTTCGAAATCTAGGATTATAAAATTTATAATTTTGCTCTCAAATTGTACTTTTCTTACCTTGACACATTTAAAATCGTCATTCAGATGCAATAATAATAGTTATATCACAGTCAGAAAATTCTATAAAAAGACTGAAACTCGCTTCTTATCCAGTGTGTCAAGCTAGCTAAGAAAATATTACCGTAGAAAGTTTTCATTTTATATGTTTAACCCTTTTACACCATCCCGTTCTGACCTGAGTCCGACGGTTGATTTTATTCTTAAGGAAAATTCTGTATCGGCCCCAAGAACAATCAGGTTTTGTGATTGTATAATGCAAATTAGCTCTTTAATCCTGGACTTAAAACATGGTTTTTGTCTTAATTTATTCTGAAAAGGCTCTCGATGACGTGTTAACAGCTAATTGACTCATGAGTTAGTTTCGTTTTTATATAAACAAATTAATTAACGATCAAACCAAATAGTTTATATGCACCGAAAAGACTTTGTAGGTATATAAAATGGCACATGTAAGACAATTATAGTGAACAATACATAAAATACATTCTACCAGCTTCTTCTGATTGGAATAAAATGTTTAATTTATGAAAAAACACGCCAATAATTAAGAAATGTTATTTTTGTGAAGCCTTTCGTGTTCAATGAAAACATTATCAGACCCACATAACTGAATTAAAAGAACGGTAAAGTAATAATAAAAACAATTTGGACTTAAATAAAAACACGTGTCATTAAAAATACAAAGAGATAAAAATTTAAAGACCAGGAAGTAGGTGTACTGTATATGTAAAAATTAATATTTAATTAGATTAAAGGCAGTAACGGTGAATTTTGGAAAGGTCCAGCTCATTATTCACTAAATCATTTTGATTCTTCTGCATAACAATCGTTTCGTAAGCTTTGAGCAATTTGTTTTATATTTTGATTTCTCTTAATAATTTTACTTGTTACTTCCTGGTCTTTAAAATGTTCTCTCTTTGTATTTTTAATGACATGTGTTTTTATTTAAGTCTAAATTGTTTGTATTATTACTTTACTTTTATATCAGTTATGTGGGTCTGATGATGTGTTCATTGAAACATGATAGACCTCTAAAAAAATTTTTTTTCTTAATTATTGGAGTGTTTGTTCCTAAATTAAGCAGTATACACAAAATATAAACATGTTTCAAATCGTCATCCAGTTTCATGTTGATCATTAAATTTGTATTGATCAACAATATAGTGCTTCCATCCATTGTGGATTCAGTGGATGCGGGAGGGGGGAGGGTTAGTCTTTGAGATATTGATTGTAAAATAACATCAATACATTTAAAAATAACAACAACAAACAACTTTCCAAAATATCACAAATATCCACATATGCTCCCTATACTTCGTACGTAAGTCGATACAATGCTACAGGATTACAGTAGACACTTATTGTTTAGATGCCACAACAAGGCCGTTCAAGATAATCCATTGGTAGTGAATGGAAAATATGCCAATATCCGTGTTCACTTTGGAATGATTGAATATTTTTGTCGAAACAGCAGTGTTTAAGGAGCTGCTTTCGTTATTCAAAAGTAAGTTCAGGTTGGAAATACAATAATAATGGTTACTTACTATATTGTCGGTGATGTTAAACTGAAAACTGGCAGATCCTAATTTGCGTATCCACTTACGAACCTAGGCCAAATAACGATAACCTAAAAGGAATACTGATATTTGTTTTATGGTACATCACTCAATATTTAAATTTAAAATAAACCTCAATAAAACCTTATAATTAATTATCTATTTCAATAGGACGATCCGTTTCCTTTCCCAATCATACGTCACAAATAAAAGTGTATATGACATTTTGTAACTGTAAGGTTGGGGAAACCTAAAACGAGAAGTTAACAAAACGACTTTCTTCCTAATTTGGGTGTGTCATAATCTTATCATTTTCGGCAAGTATGATACCAAATAACAATAAACCATGGTTTTTTTTTAAATTAAAGACATTATTTAGAGTAATTTAATGTAATTTCTACAATGCACCAAGTGAATGGCTAGAAGTAAGACGGATGGACAAATTAAACATTTGCCTAAGAGTTTATGACGTCAGCGAGTTACATCAAATATGTATGAGAACATTTATAAGCACATAGTTTATGAATACTAAGCAGGTGTGTTTTTATTAAAAATTATAAAAACCTAGCTGTATACAAAACCCAAATACTGTGCACGATCAAGTTATTATTTTAAAACTTTATGGCTGTATATATATTTAGAGTTAGATTGAAGACTGAATTTTTTTATCAGTATTTATAATCTAATTTTGTACATTTTTGATTTCTCAAATCTTATCTTAAAGTTTGAGCATATCGAATTATCGCTCCCCACATCGTTGCAATCACAATTATCTACATTCTAAAATCCCTCTAAGTGCTATTTATTATTGCAATCTTTACGTAAAAATTGTTATATGTACAAAGTCAATGAGCTTAAATATTTTTAGATATTTTTTGAAATAAATCAAAAAAATTACATACTTAAAGAATGCATAAATTAATCAACAAAGGAAAAAAGTTTTAAACACATCTCAGGTGAAAACCACTTTGGTCTCAAAGGAATTTTTACTCTGTTGACGAGTTTATGATAAATCGCTGGCACAATTAAGAAGACAAACATTCACAAAATCGTATTGCCGGACCTTTAAACTGTTAGAGAGAAGTCATGTGTCGTATGTTTATTGTCAATAAAGCGGGTCACTGTCAGCGAGAGGTTTGATGTAAGACGATTGTGATACAATTTTTATATTGTATTTTCACAATAAACGTCATTATTATTATTACATCCCACATACACAACTCGTGTAGGTGTTGCGCGTACATTTTTATCAGTAAAAAAGCAAAAAAAATAGAATTTGTCAGTAGATACTGCATAGAACTTATCTTTGTTAACTCTGTTTATGGCGCGAGTAGTCACTTTATGTATTCTTCATAGTAAAGGTAAGGCACTTGAAGAAGAGGGTAGATTTCATTTCACGAAACTTAGTGATCTATTATGGCCATATAACGAAAGTCACTATCTAAAGTTTTCCGGTTCTTGCAACAGATTTCTTAGAGGATATATGAAGAATTTTTAGTGTATGGTACTATTCAAAATGAACTTTGCTGCTCATAGTAATAAACTCCTCTATAATTTATCAAAGACAAAAGTCAGATCCCAAAAGGGTGACCGGGATCTACGAGCTTTCGGATCCCAAAAGGGTCAAAGATAAAAGTCTGATTTGCAAAATGCAGTACTTAGGCAAGGTAATGTTGTTGTTATATTGTTATTATTGATATAAACAATAACATTACCTCCTCTATAAGTTGCTTTTGCTACGCTTTTATCTCTGAAATACAGACTAAAATATTTTAATATAGATGGAAAGTTTTATATAAGATTCAATATAGATAGAAATTAACATTACTTATATTTTTTTGAATACAGATTGAATTGTTCTAAAATATTCGTTTTACATATCAAAATACGTCTATGATGTTTTGCGTAAACTGCGTTTTCAAAATCTAAATTAAATTTTTGTTGAAAACGTGAAAACAAACTACCTCCGATAGCAAATATTCTAAATGCTGTTCATTTCGTAAATTCTGAATTCCAGAACAGACGAACATTATAAACATAAGTTTCTAAGTTGTGTGGTTATTTTAAAGCTGATATAGTTGAAATTTTTAAATGGTTGTGCCGTAGCATAAAATATAAATAACGGCATTTAAATTTACAATGTGTAAGTGAATATTCCTAATTTTCCAGCGATATTTTGAATTACTATATTATTATTATTATAGATTAAAATGCCTTCCAATATCAAATCTAGTAGGCTTTTCGGTTCACACAGTGATAGGATATTACTAAGGTAATGGAAATTCTGAGACGTTTTGGCTTAACTTGAGAGAACCATCTTTAATCAAGAGATTTTAAACTCAGCTTCTGATCGACAAATCTTGGCTAAAAGCAATGACATTTGATACGTGAGCCTAAGAGCTATTAATAATTAATATATATATATATATATATATATATATATATAATATATATATTTAATAATAATAATATATTTAAATAAATTAATAATATATTTAAAAAATATATTTTGAGTTTCCAAAATATTTTTAAAACGGAATTAACGAATAAAAATTAGTTCCTCACTTATAATATGGTAAGCAGAATAATAATGGCATGAACTACATAATGCATCACTTAATTACTTATGATACATTGTATCAACTTAGATAAATACACATCACCACTTCAAGTAACAAAAAGTTATGCAATATATTTCACGAACAAAAATAATCAATACCAAACAAAGTTCAATTGAATAAAGTAAAGTTATTGAATGACAAAACAAACATTGCTGTCTCATAATCATACTCGTGTAATACTTTCGTGGGGACACTTTAGGATAATTTTGGGGTTATTCCTTTTATCTGAGAAGACAAAAACGAGCAGTCTTCCATTAATTGATTTACAAGTAATTAAACACTCCTCTATTACAAGAAAGATTTAAAAAAGAACTTCAGTATATAAAAATGTTACTGTTTTCAATGGATATATCACGGATTTAGTTAATTATGTGTATAAAAAAGGTAAAAGGAAATATGACAAAAAGTTAAACACAAAACTTTGATGTATTAAAGACACAAACACAATTATTGTATTAGCACTACATGAATAAATATATGGAAAAATGTACAAATATCATTAAAAAAACATGCAAACAAAAAGGTCACTTATAAAACAAGTCACCTGAAGAAAAGTTTAAAAATCCAAAAGATGATGAAATTATTAATAAATCAGGCATATAAAGTCATCACTGCAACAAAAAATACATTGAAAAGACAAAAAAAATCTGATACAAGATATAAAGAACATTGCTAACACACTAAATTCAACAGAAAAGAAAAATGGCCGTCGCACACCACTGTATCAATACTGGACACACTATATCAAAGGAAACCCTAAAACTATTAAAACACGTTAATACACCTAGATAATTAAATGCATGGGAGTCATATTACATAAATCAAGAAAAAACAGAAGATATTAATTCAAGAACATGGATGGACCAATGCAAAGTTCAATATTAATTTCACGACGAATACAAAAATAATATTCAAAATTTATATAGTATCATTCCAGTATGATTTAACTTATTTTACACATTACGCCACACAGGACATATTAATATTACAATCATTTGTATTTAACTATTATTAAAATCAAATTTAGTTTTGCGATCTGAAGAAGATAGCCTTGGTATCGAAAGGCCTCACAAAAATAAAAGCTTTTAAGTATTGGTTTTGTGTGTTTTAAATGTAATTAAGTTACGATTCATAGAGAATACATCCTTTTATACATAAACACGTATCATAATAATCTGTATTTTAAATTCGTTGATCATAACGGTCAATGCGGTGTACATATCAATATGCAACTATCGAATGTATCATTTAGTATGATGTAAATCAGAAAGTTTCATTGGGTTACTTCGGAAACTTAACATATTAATTAATAAAAATCTTAATTAAAAGTAGGCTACTGTAATAATGACGGAAATGTGTGTAATTGGTAAATGTAATATTAATTGTTATTATAAGTGTCCATTTACAATTAGCACCGCTTTGAAAAATTGTGTAGTATTGGCTTTGAATATAACAGAATATTTCTTAAATATTTATTTTTAGTTTCTCGTTTTTAGTAAAAATATTGAAGTAGGTTTAGTTTTATTTCAATATTTGTATTATTGTTTACAGTTTTCATACCGTATTTTTACTACAGTACTAATGCATTTTTAATTTCAACTATTGTGGAGACCAGTACATTTGAAAATAAATATTAAGTATTTTCACGTTAATAAACAATTAAATTTTAAACATTAAAAATTTCAAAAGCTATAAATAAATGGAAAAATGTTATGATTTGTGAGTTTACAATGCGTAATTTTTGTGAAATGACAAAAGTGAGTGAAACAATAAAAAACCCACACACCAGAACGAAAGAGACACTGATATTGCAAGTCAGTCTTTGTTATTCATATGTAAATGTTTTACACGCCGTGTGAACATCTCGTATAAATACTGCTTCGATTTAACGTGGGCAGTCAGCGTATGCGTATTTTCCAAGAATCACATACGATTGAAGGCATTTTAAAACTCAAGGCACGTAAATTGTACATATATTATAAAATTTATTTATGTAGTATATAGGTATTTAGCAAAACCTGGTGTAAGTATAGTAGAGAAAAACACAATTTTAGGTTAACCTAATCCGCTGCAGAAGGTGCCATTGTATCGAATGGGCGAAAAACTTTGGGTTGGGGATCTCTGAGGTCCTAGTAATACATATTCGGTATTGCAAAGTTCAACACAAAGTAACATCCATACGATGTATTATTCAGTAGATAACACAGTCCAACTGTACTGATAAGCAGGCCAGCGTTATCAGTGAAATACTCAAAATGACTTCTGCCTCAAGCAGAGTTTCAGGTGGTGATCGGTTTATTTTACGTCTCAAGTGAAACCTGCACTTTACCTATGCAGTTCAGCATGCACCATCATCAAACTCGATGTTACGAACACATAAATGAATGTCCATGCAAACTTTCATGCCTTTAGATGAATTCGTTCTCAAGAATTCATTAGGACAGATTCTTTGTTTGAAGTTTGTTTTTCACGATGGTACGATCGTGAAGGAACAGGGGTTTTCCGAATATTTGCCAACGTCCAGTGGTACAAATAATCTGTAACACTACGTTTCGAGAACTGCAATCTGATCTCTTCTTCAGGTGAAATGACTAACCCTGTACATTCACCTGAGGAAGAGATCAGATTGCAGATCCTGAAAAGTAGTGTTATAGATGTTTTGTGTCATTGAACTGTGACAAACGTCCGGAAATCCTGTTTTCTTCAGACAGACAGAAGTAAAGATTTAAACAACCCCTTATGAAATAGTCTTCGCTAACTTTCGGTCAATAAACATTAAAAGATATTCAGTAACGATCGCATAAAATATACCGACACTCCTACTGGGTCTGAAGTAACGTTTTTCAATGAGATCGCAGATTTATTGAAAACAATTGTGTTCTTACTTGACGTGGGGTCGGGCTTTATGGCTCAAAGGAAGAGTTCGACAATCCAGTGTACGTAATGACTAGCCATTTGTCATTCAATTACAGGTTATCAATGATGAAAGAACGGTGCCGTGTATGTAAACACAAACCTTGATTGGACTGTAATAGAGCGCAATTAATGATTTATTCCCATCACAGCTTTAATTGCTACAGTTGTTAATTAACAGATGAAGTCGAAGCGACAACTGTAACAGTCCCGGCCTGTGATAGTCTGAGTTGTAAATGGAATACCTAATTAATTGCATGGAGTACCGTTTCACAGCTTGTGTTGGATACCGTGAACGATATGCCTTTGAAAGATACGAATTTCACTGCAATGATACAACACGTTCAAGGATAGTTATTGATTATTATTCCTTTTCTATATACAAGTATTGACTTCATGATTTCTAAACCTATGTCTAGTATTGAATAGTGGACTGACCTTTGATTACACAATGCGAGTCTTTCCATCATTACCATAGAATATCCTAGGAGATTACAACAAGACTTATATTTGGTGCCTGAGGACGAAGTTAACAAACAAGGGAACAATCAATGCAAATTTTAGGAGCGCGAGAACTAAAACACTGATATTTAATATTTTCATTGATGTCGTGGTTGTTTCGTCGACTCAAGAGAGGTCGATTTACTGCACTGCGATTTTCCCAGTCACAGTAACCCGACTTGGACAAACTAAATTTAGAATGTCGAGGATCCCTCGAGATAAAGATCTCTCACCATTTTCTTATATCACCACTACCAGTAGTGGGTGTGCCGATGGCTGAGCGGTCCAAGACGTTGGACATTGAGTCTGAGTTAGAGATAGCGCAGGTTCAAATCCTGTCTGTGACCGTTGCACTTTTTATCAGTACAATCAACCTCGTACTGTATCGACTCTTCCCCTTTTCTGTTTGATAAGATCCTCACAGTGGCCCATGAGGACGGACAGAGTAAGGCTTCAAAGGGGATCGGCTTCTCCTTTATTAAAAAAAAGTAATTGACAAACATTGATTGCAAGAGAGTATTGTTAATACGCGTTTTTCGTTATTATCACCAGATCTTATCAAAAAGATATTCTGAATGTTGAGTATTCTCGTTGTCTCATCCGGTGCACAATCGATTGCACTACGATGTTTCAGACACGATATCTAAGCGTGGTGGAACAACCGAGTGTTCTACGCATAAAATAGCTGTGGTGAGAAGGATTGATTCACGTGAATGTTAAGTTTAGTTCCAGATTACTACATATTTTGTAGTCTATGTGTCTCTCGTGTCGAAACGGTGTAAAGAGGTAGTTTTGAACTTTTTCCTAGATTCCAGGAGTAAACTCTGTGACAGTCAGATTCCAGACGCTGCACCAAGAGGAAAGTTAACTGGAGTTAAACTCAACATTCATGCTGAAATAATCCTTCCCACCATATTTAAGCTATATGTTTTATGTTATTAACGTGTGTGCTCATTTAAAATGTACGCTTTTTGTATCTTGTCTTTTTTAACTTCTCGGTTTTACGAAATGTACTTCATAATTTTAAAAGACTGCCATTTTGAAAATACGAATGATATTTTTTTTATTTCAGCAGTAATTTATACCCTAACAAGACGTAAAAATACAAAATTATAATGACGTAACTTAGTTAAGGCGGACCTAATCAAAGAAAAAAAACCATAGTGTTAGAGAATATTTTTGTTTATTTTAACCTATTGACCATATACCAAAATATTTTACATCTTTTTAAATTCTCTGTATTATTTTGCAATACAATGAAGATTTACTTTCTTAAACATTATTTTATACTAAAACAAAAAGAACTGTTCGTGGCTTTACTTACAATTTCTAGTACTGATCTAAGTAATAATTTTAAAGATTCCTTACATTCCAATAGAATAGCAAATGTATTCGTATTTCTTAAAATTGGATACTAAATCTTAAAACTTTAACTATAAAATAACTCTGATATCAAATTTCAAACATTGTGTTTTGATTTAAAATGGATCTTTATTCATTCGATCAGCCTTTTGTGTACCTAAATCCTTATTTTATTAAAGAATATATAAATATATCTTTGAAAGCAAAATCTATAGTGGCATGTTAATAATAGTTGCTAGGTGTTAAAAAATAAATAATACATTCATTATTAGTTACATTTATAAATCAAAACAAAATAATTTTGAATAGAGTTAGTATAAAATATATAAGTTTTATACTTAGGAGGAGAAGTTATAATTATTGTGGTTGGAACAACAGCTTAGTGGAGGTTGCGTGGGAGTGGGGAGGATGATGGGGGAGGGGGTGTTGTCTCCCATTTACATACTGAAATTACGTCTTGATCCCAAAGGCTTTAACTTGAATATCTGGATCCAGGATACGTAATAATCCCTTCTAGGTTTTAACGAAGACAGCAGGATGAGTATACGAGTATGTTTCAATGTTACTCACGCTGTCATTCTGTCGAAAAACATGAATAGTGAACAAATAAATTAGTACATCGACAAAACACAACGTTTCGACAGTTAGTATCTGTCCTCCTCTTCAAGTGTCAAATATTAAAGTTATTTAAATGAGTATCTATGCAGAAAAAAATGGTGTGATCGAATGAAAATAAAAGTTGATACAAAGATGTTACACATAAAATCATAATCAAATGCAAGTACTTCAGCCAGTAATAATTTTATTATTATATATTGTAGTGTGTGAGGGGTTTCACGGGGAATAATTTTCTTTATATCCTAAAAATGTTTGCAATTTTCTATTTCGTCACAAATTTATTTTCAAAATGTGTGATTTCTTGAGTACAATCATATAAAGCTTTTAACTCCTAGCACTCAATAATCTTCCAGTTATACCTCTTCCATATGCCTTCCAGTTGAACCTACCTGAGGCGAGCTAAACACTCGATGGAGCACCTGGACTTTGGCAACCTCATCCAGGAGCAGCACATCACTGTCGATATATTGGGGTAAAAGGCTGGATCGATAGGTCCAGTATGGTTGAGTGGATGGAGCTCCCTCAGTCTTAAGAGACGTTGGTAGCCTAACATGAGGGAGTACCTTTGGCTGAAAAAGACTGAACCAGAGTTAGCCTCTCCTTCCTAAAAGCTGACAAAAGTGGTATAGAAAAACAATAACCTTCCTCTTTGAATCATGACAGGAGGCGGCTTCTACCACAGTCCTTCTCATCCTTAAAGTACTATCACTCCGGAAGAAAGTGAAATGATGCAAAACTGCAATGAGGAGTTTCTTCACCTTCACGTACTAAGTGAAAAAACTTATTAGCAAAGAACTCTATCTGTATCTAAGTATAAATACCTAAAACAATACCATTGTCGCACATATTGTGACTTGAATCTGAATTAGATGTGATTCGTATACATCTGATGGGGTACGTTCTGTGTAATATATTAGTACAACTCCAAAAAACAAATTTTTGAAAGCATGTATTGTTTGAACATTCTATCGGGATCAAACACTGAGATGCTATTCCACAGACAATGTTTTCAGAAATTATAACTGATACAGTATAACATTTAAATATTTTTCCTGTTCGAAAACTGGAGTAGATATTTTTGCTCTATAATTTTTAAACATAATTTTAGAAGGAACATCAATTTTATCGTATAGCACTAGCTTAATTAAGTGTTATATAATGTAATTGTAAAATGAACAAATCCTACAGTTTTGTAATTTGTTTCAAAAACTAGCTTCCTTTCAAAGGATTATAACAAACATATTGATCCTTTCAACCAATACCTCATTACCTAATTGACGTAGTAGCAATTAGCCATCATGTCACTCAAGTACTAATCAATCAGTACGTTCCTGTAAATGTGGTTATATTTTCATGTATGATTGTACTTTGTTGAATGACATCTTGAATAGGATATCAAGCGGTTACCAACTATAAACCGTTACTTTTTTGTCTCTTTTGCAGTTCTTTGGTGATTGTGATTTCTAAAGTTTGTTCAGCCGTTGTGGTTCCCGACATGACCTCACATTTAGGGCATATTTAATAAGTTAACATAAATAATACATTAACCTCAAACTTCATAAATTTTCAAAAATTTTAACAATTTCTCTTTCATTAGTTTCTTAAAATCTTCGAGAAGCATGAAAGTAAGGAAATCGGACGATATTTACTACTTTTCATTCTAGACCCACTTTTGAAAACTGGTATTACACGTTACAGATGTAGCCTCGATAAGTGTTTTATAAATATGTATAACACAATATGAATAAACCTTTTAACACTTTTTTAAACTTTTATTTTTCTTACGATGTACATTTCGAAATCTGTGATTTCATCTTCAGGTACTAACTGAGGTTAAGATAATTATGGTATTACACTGCATTTTTTAATTGTACTGGAAAAACTCCACTACTGAAACTTAAATTTATTATGTACAACAGGACATCTATAATTTTAGGAGAGATCTTTTTAGCAAGAATGAACTGCTACCATCCATTCCTCCAGGTGATGTGTTATTTTTTAAAGATTTAATTACACTTGCCAGTTCCTCAGGTAGATCAGGATTAATAAAAACTGAATTAACCACATATTTTTTCGGAAACTGATACTTGTAGTGCATTAAAGAAAAGTGTTGAAGTTGAATGTTATGAAAATTTAGATTACCGACTATATTTAAAAAATAGTCATTGAAACAGTTTGCTAGAGATAAGAAATCAACAATATGTATGTCATTAATTTCCAGAGTTACTGCTTGATTAAAATGTCTAGTTTTACCAATTATTGCATTTACCACCATCCATGTGGCTTTAGAATTACCATTGCAACTATTTACAACTATCAATTATTTTCTTCCAAAAATTATTTTGTTCCTTTATTCTTTTTGTAATTTTTTTATAAATTTTAAGTAATACTGCATGAAACCTGTGAGTGTTTCTTAACCATTTTAAAATTGTAATTTCTCCTCTTAATTCTTTAGCACATCAAATCATTAATAAATGTTTTTACGACCCCCCCCCCCCACATATTATCGTCTGTTAGGTCTACTTTACATTGCAACAACAATTAATAGAACACATTTAAGAATTCATCAAACAAATTAGACGTACTCGCCTGATTGTAGACATCAGTCAAATGATCGTTATTTAGCAGCTTATCTAGCCTAGAATAATCAGTACGATAGCAGTGAGGAAATCAGGAGAGGCAATCTCAGACTTCCCCTCCACAGCTCACATTCGACATCGAATAGTAAGTTATGCCCGCGTGTATCACTGACCTTACTACACCAATCTCATTCTTATCAGATACTTTCGTATACTTTCTGTACAAGTTTCAGACTATTCCGTAACTCGTGTTAGTTCTTGTACTAAACATTCAAGTCCGTTTAAAGCCATCAGAGTTGTATAGTGCAGAAGAACTAGTACAGAAGGATTATGTATATGTAAGATATTAATGTGTATATCGCCTATAAATAACAAATTCTAATTATTATTTTTTTAATAATGTTTAAATCAATAAAATGAGTTAGTTGTTGTGAAAAGTAGCTGTAAATTAAATGAAAAACTTTACAAAACATAAATGTAATTAATAAAACATCCACTGATTGTAATTAAAATAACGTATAGTTAACATTTTTCAAATTATTATTTATATAAATTGGTATACCCCCAGTTCTTCAGTCATCATTACATTTAGTTATTTTTTGTAGTTTGGTATTTTTTAAACATCTTTTTCATTAGTGTTTATCCATATTTCAGACCAAATTATAACCAGGAAACGTTTTATTTGTATTTAAATCAACAATGAAAGTATCAAAGCTTTATCTCAAACTTCTAATGCTTTTATGAATTACTATAAACCGTTTATTCATTAAATATTAAAATATAATACCAACACAATTTTTTTTTACATTTTAAGGACGAATATGCGTCTTAAAATTTGAAATACAATACTGATCAAGAAAACAAAAGAATATAATACATAAACCACACTTAATATTAAGTGATATTTCTGTAAAAATAAATGAATGTAATCCTTTATTTAAGTTTGTCGAAAAGTAAATTACAATTTAACTACGTCAGGCATAATCACAGGGGTTCCATCCTCTTTCCGCAGAAAGATTTTTTCGCCACGGCCCCATACTTGTAATCCCCATACTTGTATCCCTTTTCCCTCTTCATCTGTTTCGCCGCTGCCAAAAGCCGCCTCCTCGCCGGTGTCAGGGCTTCGTTCACTGCTAGGTTCATGGCCATTTGTCTCGTAGAGAAGTCTCTCTTGATTCTACGTTACTTCATAACCTCTTTCTTATCATCCATTCGCCGCACAAACTGGACAATAATACCCGTTGGTGTATTGTTGGACCCCACTTTGTTACCTTGTCGATGGCATGCGTCAATCATGGAGTCAGGTCCACGACTTTTCCCACTTCAATGTGAACAATGTCCTCCTGTTGCTGCATCGGAATGTCGGGAATATTGTTCCATATCCTCGACACGGTCTGTTTCAACTAAGCTACCTTACGATTTAATTTTTTATTCTCTTCCTATAGCTCGTTAATTATTTTTGACACACTTTTCTACTGACTTATTTTGCTCCTTTATTTGTTTATTATTCTCCTCTACTTTTTTAGTTAGAAACTCATATAATTCATTAAAGCTCTTTTCCTCCTTTCGCTGGCCCTCGGTTATTTCCTGTATTTTTTCATTACGTACTCAAGAGTCAGCTTACATTCTTGAGCTTCGGAATCGAACTTTAAACTCTCTCTTCTCATGACACTGCATAGAAGGCACCTCCATACTAGGCCCTCAGAAGTAGTACAATCCAAATCGGCCTTACCCATTCGCAGATAAGTTCCATGGACTTTTCCACTACTTTTGACAGTCACTACACATCAGTTTAGGCTTTTTAGAGTTTTATAGATTTCGCACAGAAGTCACAGTTGACCATGTTGATAATATATAGATAAAAAATAGAGAAAAAAGTAGAATAAATCACTAAATAAGAGCATACTGCGAATATAAAACACCGCTAAATTAAAGCATAGCACAGAGTTAAATAGCAAACAAAATGTGTTCATGTGTTAGCACGAACTTAAAACTCATTAAAAATAGTTTCAACTGATACCAATATTATTTAAAGATTTTTCAGCTTTACTAATTTAAGTTATGATTACCAACAGATTCGCTTACAGAGTATTCGATGAAAACCTAAAAATCAAAAACTTTGGTTCTGTCTGTTATTGGCTGAGCGCTAGCGAACACGGTCACTCAAGGAGATGGAAAATTTTAATTTCTGTCAGCTTGTCTGCACTCGAAAACAAAGAAACCTTCAGGCTTGAAGTATTGAGTGAAGCTCCATTTATAAATAAGCAACATCGAATTCTATGATGGAGCATTTCATTGCATGGGATTTTGCTGAAGCTTTAGTGATTGTAGTGATCGTCATGGCATTAAGACAATTTCAGATGAAATAATATTTTTAGTAAACCGGCTACAATCATATCGTATTTTTGCGTATGACGTAGTGACAAACGTACCTATAGTATTTAAAAGATTGAATTTAGCCTTAGCGAAGCTTCTTACGGAACAGATAGGAAATAACACTTTTGTAATATACTCTTTACTTTAGGCCTAAAATATTATTTCTACGGTGTATTGTTTTATCATTGTAATTTTTAATATACCTGGTATAACGTTAGAAGGAAACTAACAACCGAAGCATCCAGTACGGGTAATTAACATAATTACTTTAGGAATTTATCAATGTAATAGTAATAGTATAATCATCTCTGTAATAATAATTGTCACTGATATTTATGGAAATCTACCACTGCACTGTATTGAACCATCGATGTTTTCACACGAACACACAGCTAATAAGTAATAAGGTTTTAAATATAAGTGAATTGATGATAGCACTTATTTTTAATTAACACTTCATTTGCATTGCTTTAATTCCTACTTTAATTTTGAAAGTATGATTCACCTTCCAGAAGAGTGAGAAAAGTAAAGCAGTTTATGAATGAAACATTCGCACAAGATGGCAATGAAGTCGCCGGGTCAGATTTAATATGTAAAAATATGTATGGAGCAGCTTTGTAAGCACATAACTTATATATTACTCTGGTGTCATGGCCATATCACACACCTGAGCTAAACTTTTCTTTTTGATAAATCCCAACCACCAATTACCTTCTATTAAAATTATCACTATAGTAAAAATATAACAAAACTGTACAAATATAGTTTCAAAAAAAATGTTTTGTTAAAGGTAAGTTTTTACAAATCTGTCCGAAATCTTAATTTTGTACGATAATAAATTATAAATGACGTATAAAATAAACGTTTTTATTATGTCAATATACCGGGTGTCCCAAGAAGAAGTTTAATGGTTTAATTTAATATTGCTTGCCCATTATGTACCGAATATTTTCAAACTCAACAACACACAATTCATTAAATAGAGTTTTAAAAATATTCTGTAAAAATTTTAGCTTTCTAGAAATTGGTGAAAAAATGGAGGCATTTGAAAAACTATACTTTAACAACAGTAAAAAATGTTTAGTTTCTTAAAATTAAATATTGTCATATTCTAGAGAAATAAAGCCTTTCAATCAGAAAATTAGAATATAGCCTATTAAAAAACCTACAATTACAGTCCACAATTTTTCGAACTGTAATTCATCCACAGCGACACACTGATAACAGCGCTTAACAAATGAATCGTACAAAGATATTCTGCGGTATCCGGAGAAGTTCCTCTTCAATTGATTGTTTTAATTTCTCATCACTATTGACGCGACGAGTATACACTTGTTCCTTTAAGTAACACCATAGAAAAAAATCACACACGGTTAAAATCGGCCGTCGCACACCACTATATCAATACTGGACACACTACATCAAAGGAAAACCAAATCTATTAAAACACAATAACACACTTAGATATTTAAATGCATGGGAATCATATCACATAAATCAAGCAAATACAGAAGATTTATTAAGAAGATGGACCAATACAAAATTCAATAGGCCTATTAATTTCACGACGACTGCAAAAATAATATTCAAAATTTTTATAGTATCATTACAGTATTGTTTTACTTATTTTACACACTACGCCACAAAGGACAAATTAATATTAAAATCACATTTGTTTAGCTATTAATAAAATCAAATTAACTTTTTCTATTTAGTTTTGTGATTTGAAAAGATAGACTTGCTATCGAAAAGCCTCACAAAAATAAAAGTTTTTAAGTTTAGGTTTTGTGTGTTTTAAATGTAATTAAGTTACGATAAATAGAGAATACATCCTTGTATCATAATAATCTGTATTTTAAATTCGTTGGTCATAACGGTCAATGCGGTGTACATATCAATATGCAACTATCGAATGTATCATTTAGTATGATGTAAATCAGAAAATTTCATTAGGTTACTTCGGAAACTTAACATATTAATTAATAATACTCTTAATTATAAGTACTGTCATAATGACGGAAATGTGTGTAATTGATAAATATAATATTAATTGTTATTATAAGTGTCCTTTTACATTTGGCACCGCTTTGAATAATTGTGTAGTATTGGCTTTGAATACAACACAATATTTATTAAATATTTATTTTTAGTTCCTTGATTTTAGTAACAATATTGAAGTAAGTTTAGTTTTATTGCAATATGTGTATTATTGTTTACAGTTTTCATACCGTATTTAGGGTGTCCCATTACTATTGTATTTTTAATTCCAACTGTTGTAGAGACCAGTACATTTGAAAAAAATTACGTTTTTTCACGTTAATAAACAATTAAAAAATGCTTTACAATGTTTATTTGTAATAAGTAAAAAATCAAAATGTTATTACTTGTGAGTTGAGAATGTGTAATTTTTGTGAAATGACAAAAGTGAGTAAAACAATAAAAAACCCACACACAAAACGGAAGAGACACTGATATTGCAAGTCAGTCTTTGTTATTCATATGTAAATGTTTTACACGCCGTGAGAACATCTCGTATAAATACTGCTTCGATTTAACGTGGGCAGTCAGCGTATGCGTATTTTCCAAGAATCACATACGATTGAAGGCATTTTAAAACTCAAGGCACGTAAATTGTACATATATATTAACATTTATTTATGTAGTATATATTTAGCAAAACCTGGTGTAAGTATAGCAGAGAAAAACACAATTTTAGGTTCAGCACTCCACTGCAAAAGGTGACATTATATCGAATGGGCGAAACATTTTGGGTTGGGGATCTCTGAGGTCCTAGTAATAAATATTCGGTATTGCAAATTTCAACACAAAGTAACTTCCATATGATGTATTATTCAGTAGATAACACAGTCCAACTGTACTGATAAGCAGGCCAGCGTTATCAGTGAAATACTCCAAATGACTTCTGCCTCAAGCAGAGTTTCAGGTGGTGATCGGTTTATTTTACGTCTCAAGTGAAACACGTTACCTATGCAGTTCAGCAAGCTCGAAAACTCATGTTACGAACATACAAATGAATGTGCGTGCAAACTTTTAAATCTTAGGATGAATTCGTTGTCAGGATATCATTAGGACAGATTCTTTGTTTGAAGTTTGTTTTTCACGATGGTACGATCGTGAAGGAACAGGGGTTTTCCGAATATTTGCCGACGTCCAGTGGTACAAATAATCTGTAACACTACGTTTCGAGATCTGCAATCTGATCTCTTCTTCAGGTAAATGACTAACCCTGTACATTCACCTGAGGAAGAGATCAGATTACAGATCCTGAAAAGTAGTGTTACAGATGTTTTGTGTCATTGAACTGTGAAATCCTGTTTTATTCAGACAGACAGAAGTAAAGATTTAAACACCATTATGTAAATAGTCTTCGCTAACCTTCGGTCAATAAACATTAAAAGGTGTTCAGTAAGATGATCACATAAAATATACCGACACTCCTACTGGGTCTGAAGTAACGTTTTTTCAATGAGATCGCAGATTTATTGAAAACAATTGTGTTCTTACTTGACGTGGGGTCGGGCTTTATGGCTCAAAGGAAGAGTTCGACAATCCAGTGTACGTAATGACTAGCCATTTGTCATTCAATTACAGGTTATCAATGTTGAAAGAACGGTGCCGTGTATGTAAACACAAACCTTGATTGGACTGTAATAGAGCGCAATTAATGATTTATTCCCATCACAGCTTTAATTGCTACAGTTGTTAATTAACAGATGAAGTCGAGGCGACAACACTGTAACAGTCCCGGCCTGTGATAGTCTGAGTTGTAAATGGAATACCTAATTAATTGCATGGAGTACCGTTTCACAGCTAATGTTGGATACCGTGAACGATATGCCTTTGAAAGATACGAATTTCACTGAAATGATACAACACGTTCAAGGAAAATTATTAATTATTATTCCTTCTCTATATACAAGTATTGACTTCATGATTTCTAAACCTATGTCTGGGATTGAATAGTGGAATGATATTTGACTACACAATGCGAGTCTTTCCATCATTACCATGGAATATCCTAGGAGATTACAACAAGACATATATTTGGTGCCTGAAGACGAAGTTAACAAACAAGGGAACAATCAATGCAACTTTTAGGAGCGCGAGAACTAAAAAACTGATATTTAATATTTTCATTGCTGTCGTGGTTGTTTCGTCGACCCAAGAGAGGTCGATTTACTGCACTGCGATTTTCCCAGTCACAGTAACCCGACTTGGACAAACTAAATTTAGAACGTCGAGGATCCCTCGAGATGAAGATCTCTCACCATTTTCTTATATCACCACTACCATTAGTGGGTGTGCCGATGGCTGAGCGGTCTAAGACGTTGGGCATTGAGTCTGAGTTAGAGATAGCGCAGGTTCAAATCTTGTCTGTGACCGTTGCACTTTTTATCAGTACAATCAACCTCGTACTGTATCGACTATTCCCCTTGTTCTGTTTGATAAGATCCTCACACAGGCCAGTGGCCCATGAGGACGGACAGAATAAGGCTTCAAAGTGGATCGGCTTCTCCTTTATTGAAAAAAGTAATTGACAAACTTTGATTGCAAGAGAGTATTGCTAATACGCATTTTTCGTTATTATCACCAGATCTTATCAAAAAGATATTCTGAATGTTGAGTATTCTCGTTGTCTCATCCGGTGCACAATCGATTGCACTACGATGTTTCAGACACGATATCTAAGCGTGGTGGAGCACCCGAGTGTTCTACGCATAAAATAGCTATGGTGAGAATTGTTGTTTCACGTGAATGTTAAGTTTAGTTCCAGATTACTACATATTTTGTAGTCTATGTGTCTCTCGTGTCGAAGCGGTGTAAAGAGGTAGTTTTGAACTTTTTCCTAGATTCCAGGAGTAAACTCTGTGACAGTCAGATTCCAGACGCTGCACCAAGAGGAAAGTTAACTGGAGTTAAACTCAACATTCATGCTGAAATAATCCTTCCCACCATATTTAAGCTATATGTATTCTTAGTTATTAACGTGTGTGCTCATTTAAAATGTACGCTCTTTGTATCTTGTCTTTTTTAACTTCTCGGTTTTACGAAATGTACTTCGTAATTTTAAAAGACTGCCATTTTGAAGTTTCAAAATGGCAGTCTTTTTTTTTAAAAAAAGCAGTGATAAAAAAATATCATTCGTAGTTACGAATGATATTTTTTTTATTTCAGCAGTAATTTATTCCCTAACAAGACGTAAACATACAAAATTATAATGACGTAACTTAGTTAAGGCGGACCTAATCAAAGGAAAAAAACAATAGTGTTAATGAACTTTTTATTTATTTTAACCTACAGCAACATATACCAAAATATTTTCCATCTTTTTTAAATTTCCCATATTATTTCGTAATACAATGAAGGTTTACTTTCTTAAACATTATTTTATACTAAAACAAAAAGAAACTGTTTGTGGCTTTTCTTACAATTTCTAGTACTGATCTAAGTAATAATTTTAAAGATTCCTTACATTACAATAGAATAGCAAATGTATTCGTATTTCTTAAAATTGGATTCCAAATCTTTAAACTTTAACTATCAAATAACTCTGATATCAAATTTCAAACTTTGTGTTTTGATTTTAAATGGATCTTTATTCATTCGATCAGCCTTTTGTGTACCTAAATCCTTATTTTATTAAAGAATATATAACTATATCTTTGAAAGCAAAATCTATAGTGGCATGTTAATAATAGTTGCTAGGTGTTAAAAAATAAATAATACATTCATTATTAGTTAAGTTTATAAATAAATAAAAAAATGTTGAAGAGTTAGTATAAAATATATAAGTTTTATACTTAGGAGGAGAAGTTATAATTGTGGTTGGAACAACAGCTTAGTGGAGGTTGCGTGGGAGTGGGGAGGGTGATGGGGGAGGGGGTGTTGTCTCCCATTTACATACTGAAATTACGTCTTGATCCCAAAGGCTTTAACTTGAATATCTGGATCCAGGATACGTAATAATCCCTTCTAGGTTTTAACGAAGACAGCAGGATGAGTATACGAGTATGTTTCAATATTACTCACACTGTCATTCTGTCGAAAAACATGAATAGTGAACAAATAAATTAGTACATCGACAAAACACAACGTTTCGACAGTTAGTATCTGTCCTCCTCTTCAAGTGTCAAATATTAAAGTTATTTAAATGAGTATCTATGCAGAAAAAAATGGTGTGATCGAATGAAAATAAAAGTTGATACAAAGATGTTACACATAAAATCATAATCAAATGCAAGTACTTCAGCCAGTAATAATTTTATTATTATATATTGTAGTGTGTGAGGGGTTTCACGGGGAATAATTTTCTTTATATCCTAAAAATGTTTGCAATTTTCTATTTCGTCACAAATTTATTTTCAAAATGTGTGATTTCTTGAGTACAATCATATAAAGCTTTTAACTCCTAGCACTCAGTAATCTTCCAGTTATACCTCTTCCATATACCTTCCAGTTGAACCTACCTGAGGCGAGCTAAACACTTGATGGAGCACCTGGACTTTGGCAACCTCATCCAGGAGCGGCACATCACTGTCGATATATTGGGGGTAAAAGGCTGGATCGATAGGTCCAATATGGTTGAGTGGATGGAGCTCTCTCAGTCTTAAGAGACGTTGGTAGCCTAACATGAGGGAGTACCTTTGGCTGAAAAGACTGAACCAGAGTTAGCCTCCCGTTCTTCCAAGCTGTCAAAAGTGATGCAGAAACAATACCCTTCCTCTTTGAATCATGACAGGAGGCGGCCACTACCACAACGCTTCTCATCCTTAAAGAACTATCACTCCGGAAGAAAGTGCAATGGTGCAAAACTGCAATGAGGAGTTTCTTCAAATTCATGTACTAAGTGAAAAAAACTTATTAGCACAGAACTCTATCTATATCTCAGTATAAATACCATTGTTGCACATATTGTGACTTGAATCTGAATTAGATCTGATTCGTATTATCTGATGGCTTACTTTCTGTTTAAAAATATATTAGTACAACTCCAAAAAACAAATTTTTGAAAGCATGTATTGTTTGAACATTCTATCGGGATCAAAGACTGCAATTTCTCTTTCATTAGTATCTTAAAATCTTCGAGAAGCATGAGAGTAAGGAAATCGGACCATATTTACTACTTTTCATTCTAGACCCACTTTTGAAAACTGGTATTACACTGAATTTTTTTAATTCTACTGGAAAAACTCCACTACTGAAACTTAAATTTATTACAACCGAACAATAATACTTTTAGGAGAGATCTTTTTAGCAAGGATGAACTGCTACCATCCATACCAGGTGGTAAGTTATTTTTTAAAGATTTAATTACACTTGCCAGTTCCTCAGGTGGATCAGGATTAATAAAAACTGAATTAACCACATATTTTTTCGGAAACTGATACTTGTAGTGCATTAATGAAAAGTGTTGAAGTTGAATGTTGAAAAATAGATTACCGGCTATATTTAAAAAGTAGTCATTGAAACAGTTTGCTAGAGATAATAAATCAACAACATTTATGTTATTAATTTCCAGGGTTACTGCTTGATTAAAATGTCTAGTTTGACCAATTATTTCATTTAACACTATCCATGTGGCTTTAGAATTACCATAGCAACTATCAACTATCAATTATTTTCTTCGAAAAATTATTCTTTTGTTCCTTTATTCTTTTTTTCAGTTTTTTTTATCAATTTTAAGTAATAATGATTGAAATCTGTGAGAGTTTCTTAACCAGTTTAAAATTGTGATCACCTCTTAATTTTTGAGCATATCAAATCATTAATACATGGATTTACGACCCCCCCCCATATTATCGTCTGTTAGGTCTACTTTACATTGCAACAACAATTTACATAACACATAATTCATTATGTATTATGTAAATTGTTGTATTAAAGAATTCATCAAACACATTAGACGTATTCATCTGATTGTAGGAATCAGTCTAATCAGCGTCATTTAGCAGCTTATCTAGCCTAGAATAATCATAGCAGTACGATAGCAGTGAGGAAATCAGGAGAGGCAATCTCAGACTTCCCCTCCACAGCTCACATTCGACATCGAATAGTAAGTCATGACCGCGTGTATCACAGACCTAACTACATCAATCTCATTCTTATCAGATACTTTTGTATACTTTCTGTACAAGTTTCAGACTGTTCCGTAACTCGTGTTAGTTCCTGTACTTCAAGTCCGTTTTAAGCCATCAGAGTTTTATAGTGCAGAAGAACTAGTACAGAAGGATTATGTATATCTAAGATATTAATGTGTATATCGCCTATAAATAAAAAATTATAATTCTTTTGTAAACATTGTCTAAATAAATAAAATGAGTTCTAATTTCATCTATGAAAACATTTAGTGAGTTAAAAAAGTATCTGTATATTGCGAGGGCATGAAAACCTTCATTACAAAACATAACAGAAATTAATAAAACATACACAGATTGTAATTACAATCACGTAAAGTTAAAATTTTTAAATGTATTCTTAATATAAATTCATATACCCCTAGCTCTTCAGTCATCATTACATTTAGTTATTTTTTGTAGTTTGGTATTTTTTAAACATCTTTTTCATTAGTGTTTATCCATATTTCAGACCAAATTATAACCAGGAAACGTTTAATTTGTATTTAAATCAACAATGAAAGTAGCAAAGCTTTATCTCAAACTTCTAATGCTTTTATGAATTACTATAAACCGTTTATTCATTAAATATTAAAATATAATACCAACACAATTTAAGGATTAATTAATTTTTACATTTTAAGGACGAATATGCGTCTTAAAATTTGAAATACAATACTGATCAAGAAAACAAAAGAATATAATACATAAACCACACTTAATATTAAGTGATATTTCTGTAAAAATAAATGAATGTAATCCTTTATTTAAGTTTGTCGAAAAGTAAATTACAATTTAACTACGTCAGGCATAATCACAGGGGTTCCATCCTCTTTCCGCAGAAAGATTCTTTCGCCACGGCCCCATACTTGTATCCCTTTTCCCTCTTCATCTGTTTCGCCGCTGTCAAAAGCCGCCTCCTCGCCGGTGTTAGGGCTTCGTTCACTGCTAGGTTCATGGCCATTTATCTCGTAGAGAAGTCTCTCTTGATTCTACGTTACTTCATAACCTCTTTCTTATCATCCATTCACCGCACAAACTGGAAAATAATACCCGTTGGTGTATTGTTGGACCCCAATTTGTTACCTTGTCGATGGCATGCGTCAATCATGGAGTCAGGTCTCACTTCAATGTGGACAATTTCCTACTGCTGCTGCATCGGAATGTCGGGAATATTGTTCCATATCCTCGACACGATCTGATTCAACTAAGCTACCTTACGATTTAATTCTTTATTCTCTTCCTATAGCTCGTTAATTATTTTGACACACTTTTCTACTGACTTATTTTGCTCCTTTATTTATTTATTATTCTCCTCTACTTTTTTAGTTAGAAACTCATATAATTCATTAAAGCTCTTTTCCTCCTTTCGCTGGCCCTCGGTTATTTCCTGTATTTTTTCATTACGTACTCAAGAGTCAGCTTACATTCTTGAGCTTCGGAATCGAACTTTAAAACTCTCTTCTCATGACACTGCATAGAAGACACTTCCATACTAGGCCCTCAGAAGTAGTACAATCCAAATCGGCCTTACCCATTCGCAGTTCCACTACTTTTCACAGTCACTACACATCAGTTTAGGATTTTTAGAGTTTTTTAGTTTCGCACAGAAGTCACAGTTGACAATGCTGATAATATTTAGATAAAAAATAGAGAAAAAAGTAGAATAAATCACTAAATAAGAGCATACCACGAATATAAAACACCGCTAAATTAAAGCATAGCGCAGAGTTAAACAGCAAACAAAATCTGTTCACGTGTTAGCACGAACTTAAAACTCATTAAAAATAGTTTCAACTGATACCAATTATTTAAAGATTTTTCAGCTTTACTAAATTACTTAATGATTACCAACAGATTCGCTTACAGAGTATTCGATGAAAACCTAAAAATCAAAAACTTTGGTTCTGTCTGTTATTGGCTGAGCGTTAGCGAACACGGTCACTCAAGGAGATGGAAAGTTATAATTTCTGTCAGCTTGTCTGCACTCGAAAACAAAGAAACCTTCAGGCTTTAAATATTGAGTGAAGCTCCATTTATATATAAGCAACATCGAATTCTATGATGGAGCATTTCATTGCATGGGATTTAGCTGAAGCTTTAGTGATTGTAGTGATCGTCATAGCATTAAGAAAATTTCAGATGAAATAATATTTTTAATAAACCGGCTACAATCATATCGTATTTTTGCGTATGGCGTAGTAACAAATGTACCTATAGTACTTAAAAGATTGAATTTAGCCTTAGGGAAGCCTCTTCCGGAAAAGATTGGAAATAACACTTTTGTAAGTAAACTCTTTACTTTAGGTCTAAAATATTATTTCTACGGTGTATTTATTGTTTATCATTGCAATTTTTAATATACCTGGTATAAAGTTAGAAGGAAACTAACAACCGAAGCATCCAGTACGGGTAATTTACATAATTACTTTAGCAATTTATCAATGTAATAGTAATAGTATAGTTATCTATGTAATAATAATTGTCACTGATATTTATGGAAATCTACCACTGCACTGTATTGAGCCATCGATTTTTACACACGGACACACAGCTAAAAAGTAATAAGGTTTTAAATGTAATTGAATTGATGATAGCACTTATTTTTAATTAACTCTTCATTTGCATTGTTTTAATTCCTACTTTAATTTTGAAAGTGTGATTCACCTTCCAGAAGAGGGAGAAAAGTAAAGCACTTTATGAATGAAACATTCGCACAAGATGGCAATGAAGTCGCCGGGTCAGATTTAATATGTAAAAATATGTATGGAGCAGTTTTGTAAGCACATAACTTATATATTACTCTGGTGTCACGGCCATATTACATACCTGAGCTAAACTTTTATTTTTGATAAATCCCAACCACCAATTACCTTCTGTTAAAATTATTACTATATAAATATAACAAAACTGTACAAATACAGCATCAAAAACATTTTTTGTTAAAGGTAAGTTTTATAGTGTCCGAAATCTTAATTTTGTTCGATCATAAATTAGAAATAACATATAAAATTAATCGTTTTCATTATGGCAATATACCGGGTGTCCCGCGCAGAAGTTTAATTGTTTTGTTTTTATATTGCTTGCCCATTACGCAACGAATATTTTCAAACTCAACAACACACAATTCATTAAATAGGGTTTGAAAATATTCTGTAAAAAAGTTCAGCTTTCTAGAAATCGGTGAAACAAAATGGAGGCATTTTGAAAAACTTTACTTTATCAACAGTAAAAAATGTTTAGTTTTTTAAAATTACATATTGTCATATTCTAGAGAAATAAAGCCTTTTCAATCAGAAAATTAGAATAGAGCCTATTAAAAAACCTACAATTACAGTTTGCAATTATTCGAACTGTAATTCATCCACAGCGACACACTGATAACAACGCTTAACAAATGAATCGTACAAAGATATTCTGCGGTATCCGGAAAAGTTCCTCTTCAATTGAATGTTTTAATTTCTCATCATTATTGAAGCGACGAGTATACAGTTGTTCCTAAGGGCACTGTGAAATGGAAAATATGAATTTTTTGACATTTTTAGATTTTTATTGATTCTTATTCCTTGAAATATTACCTTTAAAATGATATACAATACATATAGGTAGCTGTTTTATTTCATTTTGAAAAATTTGATTATATATGGTGATGTACGCTACTATGGAAACAAAAAATCTAGATCTCCCACGACATCACAAGTTTTCATCACTATACACAATGCTTCTACTTATTTCTGAGATATATTTTACTTTCCAGGTTGGCTATTCTGTCTATTACAAGGTGCTGTTGTTATTAGTGAACTCAGCTATCTGCTCTAAACAATATTATTGCCTTCATTTCTTTGCATTTAGTGAAAAGTGAAGTACAACAAGTATAGATACAACAAGTATAACTGTTTCATGTGAAGTGTTGTATTATAATATATCTTATTAGCCATTATAATGGGTAATAATACAAAGGTGGGATCTTTTAGAAGTTGTTACAAGAAGAGGAAAAACTTTGGAAAGCCTAAACCTAATGAAAGCTTAGTTGTTGAGAATAATGAACAAAGTAGGCCTAGGCTTCCACCTATTTCTTCGTCTAGGTTGAAGCTAGGTAAGAACTTTGAATATTATCGGAAGAATACTGATAAATTGGAGTATGAAATAGTGGACATAAATGAACTATCTGATGCCCTCACTGCTTTGGCAGTATGTAGGTTTTGCCACCATAGCCTAAAAATAACCAAAACAAACATATAAATACTGCTTCGATTTAACGTGGGCAGTCAGCGTATGCGTATTTTCCAAGAATCACATACGATTGAAGGCATTTTAAAACTGAAGGCACGTAAATTGTACATATATTATAAAATTTATTTATGTAGTATATATTTAGCAAAACCTGGTGTAAGTACATATAGCAGAGAAAAACACAATTTTAGGTTCAGCATTCCACTGCAGAAGGTGACATTATATCGAATGGGCGAAACATTTTGGGTTGGAGATCTCTGAGATAATAGTAGAAAATATTCGGTATTGCAAAGTTCAACACAAAGTAACATCCATATGATGTATTATTCAGTATATAACACAGTCCAACTGTATTGATAAGCAGGCCAGCGTTACCAGTGAAATACTCCAAATGACTTCTTCTGCCTCAAGCAGAGTTTCAGGTGGTGATCGGTTTATTTTACGTCTCAAGTGAAACAAGTTACCTATGCAGTTCAGCAAGCTCGAAAAGTCATGTTACGAATATGCAAATGAATTTGCGTGCAAAATTTCAAATCTTTGGATGGATTCCTTATCAGGATATCATTAGGACAGATTCTTTGTTTTGAAGTTTTGTTTTTCACGATGGTACGATCGTGAAGGAACAGGGGTTTTTTTTCCCCGAATATTTTCCATTTTTCAGTGGTACAAATAATCTGTAACACTACGTTTCGAGAACTGCAATCTGATCTCTTCTTCAGGTGAATGACTGACTAACCCTGTACATTCAACTGAGGAAGAGATCAGATTGCAGATCCTGAAAAGTAGTGTTATAGATGTTTTGCACCTAATTGTGTAATAAACATTAAAAGATATTCAGTAAGATGATCATATAAAATATACCCACCCTCCTACTGGGTCTGAATTAACGCTTTTCAATGAGATCGCAGATTTATTGAAAACAATAATTGTGTTCTTACTTCGCGGGGAGTGGGGCTTTATGGCTCAAAGGAAGAGTTCGACACTCCAGTGTACGTAATGACTAGCCATTTGTCATTCAATTAAAGGTTATCAATGATGAAAGAACGGTGCCGTGTATGTAAACACAAACCTTGATTGGACTGTAATAGAGCGCAATTAATGATCACTTTTGAAAACTGGTATTACAACTGCATTTTTAATTGTACTGGAAAAACCCCACTACTGATACTTAAATTTATTATTTATAACAGGACATCAATAAATTTAGGAGAGATATTTTTAGCAAGAATCAACTGCTACCATCCAATCCAGGTGATGTGTTATTTTTAAAAATTTAATTTCACTTGCCAGTTCCTCAGGTGGATCAGGATTAATAAAAACTGAATTAACCACATATATTTTCGGAAACTGATACTTGTAGTGCATTAAAGAAAAGTGTTGAAGTTGAATGTTGAAAATTAGATTACCGGCTATATTTAAAAAATAGTCATTGAAACAGTTTGCTAGAGATAATAAATCAACAACATGTATGTCATTAAGTTCCAGGGTTACTGCTTGATTTAAATGTCTAGTTTGACCAATTATTGCATTTAACACTATCCATGTGGCTTTAGAATTACCATTGCAATTATTTACAGCTATCAATTATTTTATTTCAAAAATTACTTTGTTCCTTTATTCTTTTTGTAGTTTCTTTATAAATTTTAAGTAATACTGCATGAAACCTGTGAGTGTTTTTTAACCAGTTTAAAATTTTGTTTTCACCTCTAAATTTTTTTAGGACCACCCCCACATATTTTTAATATGATAGGCTTTAATAATATTGTAAAATTATTTGTATTAAATGCTGCAATGTTATTGGATTTACATCTGTTTTGTAGCATCAATAAAGAATTAAGAATCAAGAATTATCGTCTGTTAGGTCTACTATACATTGCAACAACAATTAATAGAACACATGTAAGAATTCATCAAACAAATTAGACGTACTCGCCTGATTGTAGACATCAGTCAAATGATCGTTATTTAGCAGCTTATCTAGCCTAGAATAATCAGTACGATAGCAGTGAGGAAATCAGGAGAGGCAATCTCAGACTTCCCTCCACAGCTCACATTCGACATCGAATAGTAAGTTATGCCCGCGTGTATCACAGACCTTACTACATCAATCTCATTCTTATCAGATACTTTCGTATACTTTCTGTACAAGTTTCAGACTGTTCCGTAACTCGTGTTAGTTTCCTGTACCGTTTAAAGCCATCAGAGTTGTATAGTACAGAAGCATTATGTATATCTAAGATATTAATGTGTATATCGCCTATAAATAAAAAATTCTAATTCTTTTGTAAATATTGTCTAAATCAATAAAATGAGTTCTAATTTCATCTATGATAACATCTAGTGAGTTAAAAAAGTATCTGTATATTGCGAGTGCATGAAAACATTCTTTACAAAACATAAATTAAATTAATAAAACATACACTGAGTGTAATTAAAATAACGTATAGGTAACACTTTTAAATTTATTATTATTATGAATTGATATACCCCAGCTCTTCAGTCATCATTACTTTTAGTTATTTGTTTGTAGTTTGTTATTTTGTAAAAATATTTTAAATTAGTGTTTATCCATATTTCAGAACAAATTACTCCAGGAAACATTTTATTTCTATTCAAGTCAACAATGAAAGTATCAAAACTCTATCTGAAACGTATAATGCTTTTATGAATTACTATAAACCATTCATTCATTAAATATTAAAATATAATACTAACACAATTTATTTAAAACAATTTAAGGATGAGTATGCGTCTTAAAATTTTAAATGCTGTACTGATCAAGAAAACAAAAGAAAATAATACTTATACCCCACTTAATATTAAGTGATACTTCTGTAACAATAAATTAATGCAATCCTTGATTTAAGTTTGTCGAAAAGTAAATTACAATTAAACTACATCAGGCATATCACAGTGGTTCCATCCTTTGTCCGCAGAAAGATTTATTCGCCACGGCCCCATAGATACTTGTATCCCTTTTCCCTCTTCATCTGTCTCGCCGCTGCCAAAAGCCGCCTCCTCGCCGGTGTCAGGGCTTCGTTCACTGCTAGATCCATGGTCATGAGTCTCGTAGAGAAGTCTCTCTTGAATTTACGTTACTTCATAACTTCTTCCTTATCCATTCGCCGCACAAACTTTACAATAACACCCGTTGAAGTACCTTTGTACCTTGTCGATGGCATGTGTCGATCATGGAGTCAGATCCATGACTTTTCTCACTTCAATGTGGACAATGCCTTCCTGCTGCTGCATTGGAATGTCGGGAATATTGTTCCAAATCCTCGACATAGTCTTTTTAAACTAAGCTACCTTACGATTTAATTTTTTATTCTCTTCCTATAGCTCGTTAATTATTTTGACACACTTTGCTACTGACTTATTTTTCTCATTTATGTGTTTTATTATTCTCCTCTACTTTTTTAGTTAGAAACTCATATAATTCATTAAAGATATTTTCCTCCTTTCGCTGGCCCTCGGTTATTTCCTCTATTTTTTTCATTACGTAATCAAGAGTCAGCTTACATTCTTGAGCTTCGGAATAGAACTTCAAACTTTCTCTTCTCATGACACTGCATAGAAGACACCTCCATACTAGGCCCTCAGAAGTAGTACAATCCAAATCGGCCTTAATCATTCGCAGATAAGTTCCATGGACTTTTCCACTACTTTTGACAGTCACTACAACATCAGTTTAGACTTTTTAGACTTTTTTAAATTTCGCACATAAGTCACAGTTGACCATGTTGATAATATTTAGATAAAAAAATAGAGAAAAAGTAGAATAAATCAATATATAAGAGCATACTTCAAATATAAAAACACAGCCTTATTAAACCATAGCACAGATTTAAATAGCAAAACAAAATGTGTTCATGTGTTAGCACGAACTTAAAACTCATTAAAAATTGTTTCAACTGATACCAATATTATTTTAAGATTTTTCAGCTTTACTAATTTAAGTTATGATTACCAACAGATACGCTTACAGAGTATTCGATGAAAACCTAAAAATCAAAAACTTTGGTTCTGTCTGTTATTGGCTGAGCGTTAGCGAACACGACCACTCAAGGAGATGGAAAATTTAATTTCTGTCAGCTTGTTTGCAGTCGAAAACAAAGAAACCTTCAGGCTTGAAATATTAAGTGAAGCTTCATTTTTTATATAAGAAACATCGAATTCTATGATGGAGCATTTCATTGCATGGGATTTTGCTGAAGCTTTAGTGATTGTAGTGATCGTCATGGCATTAAGATAATTTTCAGATGAAATAATATTTTTTAGTAAACCGGCTACAATCATATCGTATTTTTGCGTATGACGTAGTGACAAATGTACCTATAGTACTTAAAAGATTGAATTTAGCCTTAGGGAAGCTTTTTCTGGAACAGGTTGTAAATAACACTTTTGTAATATACTCTTTACTTTAGGCCTAAAATATTATTTCTAAGGTGTATTGTTTATCATTGTAATTTTTAATATACCTGGTATAACGTTAGAAGGAAAACTAACAACCGAAGGATCTAGTACGGGTAATTTACATAATTACTTTAGGAATTTATCAATGTAATAGTAATAGTATAATCATCTCTGTAATAAATAATTTTTACTGATATTTATGGAAATCTACCACTGCACTGTATTGAACCATCGATGTTTTTCACACGAATACACAGCTAATAAGTAATAAGGTTTTAAATATAAGTAAATTGATGATAACACTTATTTTTAATTAACACTTCATTTGCATTGTTTTAATTCCTACTTTAATTTTGAAAGTAATGATTCACCTTCCAGAAGAGTGAGAAAAGTAAAGCAGTTTATGAATGAAACATTCGCACAAGATGGCAATGAAGTCGCCGGGTCAGATTTAATATGTAAAAATATGTATGGAGCAGCTTTGTAAGCACATAACTTATATATTACTCTGGTGTCACGGCCATATCACACACCTGAGCTAAACTTTTCTTTTTGATAAACCCCAACCACCAATTACCTTCTGTTAAAATTATTACTATAAAAATATAACAAAACTGTACAAATACAGCATCAAAAACATTTTTTTTTTTAAAGGTAAGTTTTATAGTGTCCGAAATCTTAATTTTGTTCGATCATAAATTAGAAATAACATATAAAATTAATCGTTTTCATTATGGCAATATACCGGGTGTCCCGAGCAGAAGTTTAATGGTTTGATTTTATATTGCTTGCCCATTATGCACCGAATATCTTCAAACTCAACAATACACAATTCATTAGATAGGTTTTAAAAATATTCTGTAAAAATTTTAGCTTTTGAGCCGGTTCAATACCTATATCTCCCCGGCTCATGTGTGTTTTATATAGTGTATGTGTGTGTGGTTTATTGGCTGCAGAGCCCACTGACCTTTTGAAGGCGTTTGGCCTTTCCGGTAGAGTGGTAGAGTGGTAGAGACTCCGAGCCGTGGTGTACAAGTTAGGAGTAGCTCCAGTTTAATATTTTGTTTAATTAAGTGTTTTTTGTTAGTTTTGCTGAGCTGTTCTCCTTCTGACATGTGCGGCTAAGTTTACGGCCCCTCACTGATGAGGTCCAGGAGATGAGTTGATTTTCTGCTGTCATTTCTCCATCATGCGTGGTCGCAGAGAACCTTCGCTTTTGCGCTCTGCTGAAGGACGGCCACCATGATGGACATTTCTACTAGTCAACATCTGTGATACCCTGATCATATTCTTTATTTATTTGTTATTGTTATTGTTGCCATTTATATAGTTTATATTTTGTTATTTAATTTTAAGTTAGTTTTAGATATTATTTAGTTATTTCTTGGATTTCATTAGGAGCCCGCCCTTAGCCGAAGGATACCGAGTGGAATTGGCATTTCTTGTTTCAAATTATGGCGTTTCTAATTTTTGTATGCAGGTGCACCTGACAAGGATTGTTTGAGGTATCTACTACTGCAGGCACTTTTTATTTTTTTTTATTTCTTTTATTTATAGTATATATACATATATATTTCTATTGACTGGATAGGCCTATGTTTTGTCTTAGTGAATGAACCTGAGTATACTGACCACGGTGTTCTTTATTTTACCTAGTTGGTTTTGATCCGGCATCCCGTTCGCCACCATGGGCGCGCGCTTCCCTGATGTTTGCTGTGGGTGTGCGAGCGGCGATGTACCGGTTTCAATGGTAGCAGAGCGTGGTTAGCTGCTCTCTTAGCTGTCTCTCAGTTCTGGTTTTGTTTGTTGGTGTAGGTTAGTGTTAGGTAGGGGGAGGTTTAGAGTACACAACTTTTTTTCATTAGGAGCTCGCCCTAGCACTGGATACCGGGTGGAATTGGTTTAGTGTCTTGCTTCCTGCAGACTTACCCTTTGCAGGGAGCAAGGGACTCTAAATTGCTTAACCGCTAAATTTATTTAACTGTACTCTACTTCTCCCCTATCAATGTGTTGTTTTTGTTATATTTATTGCTTCTGTGTTTGTAGGTTGTGGTTAGTGTATATTTGCAGGGTATCCTTCTATTAGGTAGCAGGTATTAAGTTCTTCACTTGGACCTCGTCAGTGTAAGCCTTTTGTGAGTTGAGTCCACTTAGGTTACTAAGTAATTGTTGCGTACGTTTTGTTGTTTATTGTTGTATTTATTTGTCTTAATTGTTTGGTATGGCGTTTTCCCTGGTGCCTGAACATCTACGCAAGCCCGAGTTGGTTTTTGAGGTCCTGGCGAGAGGACAGAAGCCCGAGGGAGATGTGAGGGCATTAAGAGCTCAATTACGGGCTTGTATAGCGTTGGACCGCAGCTGGAATGCAGAGTTCCAAATTAACACAGAATTTGAGTTTTGTAAAACCCGAATGGAGGAATTAGAAGACGATATTAATTTTGAGTCACTTCCCATGTCCGGGTCAGCAAAGGCTAGATTGGCATCTCAGCTTTTACATTGGCGTGACAGAATAGTTTTACTTATGTCAGCTCCTAGTTTAGACTCTGATATTAAAAGTTGGGCTTTTTCGGCCAGTAACAAATTAAAACAAGCCTTAGATGGTTTGAGTGAGGTGCGCTCGGTGAAAGAGAAGGGGGTACTATTTACCGCTGTCACTCCAACGGAGGTTCCCACTACCATTACTTTTGCTAACCATCCACCGGCTCTTTCTTTCGAGCCTCCCAGAGTTACTATGTCTCCGATGGGTAGTGTCCCTCCTGAAGCGGCTGGTGAGGCATCATCTATAGTTGTGCCTTCCTTTTCTAGCTTTGGCAAACTGCCCCATCCTTTGGGGAGTGTTTTACAACACTTCCCCAGAGTTGATGGGCTTGACACTAATTTACTTATCCATTTCCTTCTGGAAGTTTTTAAGCTAAGAGAATTTCCTGGTATGACAGATGCCATGCTTATGCAGATGTTAGCGCAGTTTTCCTTAAGGCCGCTTTTTGATCGCCTTCTAGACTGCCTTAAGAGAGGTGCCACCTTTGACCAGTTCCACGCCGAGATCTTGGAGTTCTTTGTACCTGCTCGGGTTAGGGAGCGCTTGCGGGTGGAACGCGTTTATCGTCCTCAGGCACCAGACGAGACGTTGAGCCATTTTGTCGGGGAGATACGGGATGTAGCCCAGGTGTTGCGCTTGAGCTTGAGCGAAACTGAGTTGGTGAGCCTTATTTTGGAGGGGCATTAAACCTGAAGAACGCTCCCGTTTGATTTTTTGTAGCCGTCCCGCATCTTTTGCGGATTTGGACCGCCTCTCCATCATCTCTAGAGGGGTTCAGGATGCGGATGATCAAAGGGAGGCCATGTCGAGGCATCTTCCTCACTTGCCTCCGGGGCCGGTCCATGCTCCGGTGCAGTCTGAGCCAGCAGCTGCTCCTTCCCGTAGGAAGCCTCCTACCTGTTATGGCTGCAAGCAAGTGGGACATATTAGACCGTTTTGTCCACTTAATAAAAAAAACTAGTAAGCTTGCGGACGAGTAAGCCCGACTCGTGCCGTAAAGGTAATTTTGAGGGCAAATATGTACCTGATTTTGATGGTAAAGGGGTAGCTGGTTTAATACAGAACAGAAAGAAAACAGAAAGAAATAGACTTGGGGACAGTTATCATCGTTGGCCGAGAGGGGAGGTTGCTGCTCTGGCTGCGCAGGGAGTAAGGGCTGCCCGCTCAACCTGCCCACAACTGGATGTACTTGTGGGGAATGTGGTGCAGAAGGCCCTGGTTGATTCTGGGTCAGCACGCAGCCTGATTTCTTTGTCGTTTTTTGAAGATCTAAAATCCTCTGGGCTTAATACGGCAGGTTGAGCCTAGTTCACTTATCTGCTGGACTGCTTCACGCACACCTTTACCTATTATCTGTAGTGCCCAGATTCACATCAAAATTAATTATTTCTCTTGGGATTGGAGCTTTTTGGTGGCTAAGGACCTGACTTTTCCTTTCATCTTGGGAGCAGATTTTTATCGGAAAAACTGGCATGATTTTGGATTTGGCCTCCAGTCATGTTTTCTTTGCTTTCGCCAGGCGGGTGCTCGTTCCCTTTTCAGATGTCGAGTCTCGTGGGACTGCTGCCTTAGAGATGGAAGATAAGAGCTTGACTCCTCCTGACCAACTAGGACATCTTACGCCGAAAGAGGCTGAGGACATAAGGCAGATTTGTTCCAGTTTTCCTGAAGTCCTAACTGACAAACTGGGCACGACCAATCTCTTGGAATACGAGATTCGTCTTACAGACACCCGTCCTGTACGTTCCCATCCATATAAGCTTGCTCCGCCCAAGATGGAAATTCTGAGAAATATGATTGATGATTTACTTAAGAGTGGGGTAATCGAGCCGTCTTGCTCAAATTTTTCCAGTCCAGCGTTTCCTAGTGCCGAAACCTAATGGGAAGTCCAGATTGGTCCTGGATTATCGAAAGCTCAATGCTTAGATAGAAATTGACTCCGTGCCTCTCCCCGATTTGCATTCTGCTTTCGACTGGTTTGGTAAGGCCAAGTATTTCTCCATTTTTGATCTTAATCAGGCATATCATCAGATTCCTCTAAAACACGAGTCTCGACCTCTCACTGCCTTTTGTGTGCCTTGGAATTTGTACCAGTTCACCCGAGTGCCAATGGGCTTGGCTATGGGGGCCCAGACACTCACCAGACTCCTGGATTCTATCTTTCATGATGTCAAATTTAAGTTCGTGTTCAACTATCTGGATGACCTGCTTGTGTACAGTGAGAGTTATGAGGAGCACTTGACTCATCTAGAGGAAGTTCTAACTAGGCTGCGAGAGTCTGGCCTTACCGTCAATCCTGAAAAGGTGAGTTTTGCTCAGCCTGAAATATCGTTTCTCTGGGTCATCTTGTCTCTTCTCGAGGTGTTTGTATTGATCCAGAGAGAACCCAGGCAATCAGGGAGTTTCCTCCTCCTAAGGATGCCAAGGGGATTGCCCGTTTTGTGGGAATGATAAATTTTTATCGTCGTTTCATCCCCAATGTTGCTGAAGTGGCGGCCCCTCTGAACTCTCTTAGGAAAAAGGGTGCCAAGTTTGAGTGGGGTGAAGCGCAACAGACTGCTTTTGAGCAGCTGAAAGAGGCAGTGATGCAGCCTCCAGTCTTGGCTATGCCTGATTTCAGTCGTAAGTTCGTCTTGCAAACTGATGCTTCCTCCTTAGCCGTTGCTGCTGTTTTATCGCAAGAAGTAGATGGTATCCGGCAGCCCATAGCTTATGCTTCACGCAAGTTAACCCCTTGTGAGAAGAAGAGTTGTTCTGTTTATGAGCTGGAATGTTTGGCTGTCGTGTTTGGAATTAAAAAGTTCAAGCGTTACCTAGAACATAAAGAATTTTTGTTGGAAACCGACAACCAGGCACTTTCTTGGCTCCTTGCCCACCCCCGTCAGCTCGGGAAGATTGGTCGCTGGGTAGTCCAAATTTCTGCCCTTAAGTTCACAGTGCAGCACGTGCGAGGCACCCAAAATATCATAGCGGACACTCTGTCACGCATGTATCACTTACCCAACGACCACCAGAATTTATCAGAGCCGCCATGTTGTGGCGTGCTCCTAGACTTTCCTCTGGCATTATCGGACATTGTTCCACACCAACTTAAGGATCCCGAGCTGACTGCTATCATCAATGAGCTTAAAAACGGAGGTGCCCACCCTCCTTATTTTCTGTACCGAGGTGCTCTATGCTGCCGTGACAAGCAGCGGAGAAAACCTAAGTTAGTGCTGCCAAGCTTTCTTGTACCGATGGTCTTTTCAGTATTTTCATTCTTCTCCTGTGGGCGGACATCTAGGAATTCATAAGACCATCGCGAAGATTAGGGATCAGTTCATCTGGAAAGGTATGGACCGGGATATTGCAGCTCGATTACGTTCTTGTGAACTGTGCTCGCTAAGCAAACCCGCTCAAAATACCAAGTTGGGTCTTTTGTCATCTGAGGTGGCGGAAAAACCTTTGGAGAAGGTTTTCATTGACTATGTTGGGCCTCTCCCGCGTAGCAAGTCCGGAAATAAGTTCCTACTTGTTTGTGTGGATGCCTTCTCCAAGTTTGTTTGGTTGTTCCCATTGCGGAGTGCTACCGCGCAGCTCACGGTGCAAGCACTTCGTAACCATTTTTTTCAACACTTTGGAATCCCCGCCACCTTAGTTTCCGATAATGGTTCACAGTTTGTCTCCAATATCTTTAAAAGAATGTGCTTTGGGCACGGAATCCGCCATGTGACTACTTCCCCTTTCTATCCTCAGCCTTCTCACGCCGAACGGTTTAATCGTAATCTTCGATCTGCTCTCATTGCCTTTCATGCGGAAAATCAGACCACCTGGGATCAACAACTACCTTGGATCCAATTTGCCTTTAATACGGCCCAGCATGAAAGTCACAAGGCGGTACCTTTCGAGTTATTATTTGGCTTTCCACCAAACAACCCTTTGGCGAACCTTTGGAAAATTAGCGATCTTCTGCCACCTCCTGGTACTCTCCCCAATGTGAAAGCCACTTAGGAGGCAGCCAGGCGGAATCTCATTCGGGCTAGGGAGTTAGTAAGGAGGAAGTACAACCGAGGTCGTATTGCCAATCCCTTCCAGGTGGGGGATCTAGTTTACTGCAAGGCTCACCCAGTCAGTTCGGCTGTGGATAAAAGAGCTGCTAAACTTTGCTACAAGTGGACTGGTCCCCACCGCATCTTGAAGTTTCTGACTCCGGTGACTGCCCGACTGGGAGATCCTCAGTCCGGGAAGATTTTCAGGAAGGCGCACATATCCCATCTGAAGCCTTGCCGGAATCATCCGTGATTTCTCTTTAGTCTGTGCGGGAGGGTTTTAGGTCCAGAGGCCTGATCACCTCTGCTCTTTCTTCCTGATCAAGGTTCCTGTTTTCTTCTTTGTACCCACGCAACTCTTGGAGTGATTTCTTGCCTCCAACTGGATTTTCTTGGTTTTCCCTTCTGCAGACTTCAGGGTTTCCGGTTTATAATTCTTCAACCATTGGGGGGGAGAGGCATTTCGTTTGGTTCTTCATTTTGAAGAAATTAACAGAGGGGAGTTCCTCCTTTTTGGGGGGGAGTCTGAGCCGGTTCAATACCTATATCTCCCCGGCTCATGTGTGTTTTATATAGTGTATGTGTGTGTGGTTTATTGGCTGCAGAGCCCACTGACCTTTTGAAGGCGTTTGGCCTTTCCGGTAGAGTGGTAGAGTGGTAGAGACTCCGAGCCGTGGTGTACAAGTTAGGAGTAGCTCCAGTTTAATATTTTGTTTAATTAAGTGTTTGTTAGTTTTGCTGAGCTGTTCTACTTCTGACATGTGCGGCTAAGTTTACGGCCCCTCACTGATGAGGTCCAGGAGATGAGTTGATTTTTCTGCTGTCATCTCTCCATCATGCGTGGTCGCAGAGAACCTTCGCTTTTGCGCTCTGCTGAAGGACGGCCACCATGATGGACATTTCTACTATTCAACATCTGTGATACCCTGATCATATTATTTATTTATTTGTTATTGTTATTGTTGCCATTTATATAGTTTATATTTTGTTATTTAATTTTAAGTTAGTTTTAGATATTATTTAGTTATTTCTTGGATTTCATTAGGAGCCCGCCCTTAGCCGAAGGATACCGAGTGGAATTGGCATTTCTTGTTTCAAATTATGGCGTTTCTAATTTTTGTATGCAGGTGCACCTGACAAGGATTGTTTGAGGTATCTACTACTGCAGGCACTTTTTATTTTTTTTTATTTCTTTTATTTATAGTATATATACATATATATTTCTATTGACTGGATAGGCCTATGTTTTGTCTTAGTGAATGAACCTGAGTATACTGACCACGGTGTTCTTTATTTTACCTAGTTGGTTTTGATCCGGCATCCCGTTCGCCGCCATGGGCGCGCGCTTCCCTGATGTTTGCTGTGGGTGTGCGAGCGGCGATGTACCGGTTTCACTTTCTAGAAATTCGTGAAACAAAATGGAGGCATTTTGAAAAACTATACTTTAATAACAACAGTAAAAAATGTTTAGTTTTTTTAAATTAAATATTGTCATATTCTAGAGAAATAAAGCCTTTCAATCAGAAAATTAGAATACAGCCTATTAAAAAACCTAATTACAGTCCCACAATTATTCGAACTGTAATTCATCCACAGCGACACACTGATAACAACGCTTAACAAATGCATCGTACAAAGATATTCTGCGGTATCCGGAGAAGTTCCTCTTCAATTGATTGTTTTAATTCCTCATCACTATTGACGCGACGAGTATACTCTTGTTCCTTTAAGTAACACCATAGAAAAAAATCACACACGGTTAAAATCGGCCGTCGCACACCACTATATCAATACTGGACACACTACATCAAAGGCAAACCAAATCTATTAAAACACAATAACACACCTAGATATTTAAATGCATGGGAATCATATCACATAAATCAAGCAAATACAGAAGATTTATTAAGAAGATGGACCAATACAAAATTCAATAGGCCTATTAATTTCACGACGACTACAAAAATAATATTCAAAATTTATATATTATCATTACAGTATTGTTTTACTTATTTTTACACACTACGCCACAAAGGACAAATTAATATTAAAATCACATTTGTTTAGCTATTAATACAATCAAATTAACTTTTTCTATTTAGTTTTGTGATTTGAAGAGATAGACTTGCTATCGAAAAGCCTCACAAAAATAAAAGTTTTTAAGTTTAGGTTTTTGTGTGTTTTAAATGTAATTAAGTTACGATAAATAGAGAATACATCCTTGTATCATAATAAACTGTATTTTAAATTCGTTGATCATAACGGTCAATGCGGTGTACATATCAATATGCAACTATCGAATGTATCATTTAGTATGATGTAAGTCAGAAAGTTTCACTGCGTTACTTCTGAAACTTAACATATTAATTAATAAAAAATCTTAATTAGAAGTACTGTAATAATGAACGAAAATGTGTGTAATTGGTAAATGTAATATTAATTATTATTACAAGTGTCGTTTTACATTTGGCACGGCTTTGAAAAATTGTGTACTATTTGTTTTGAATACAACACAATATTTATTAAATCTTTATTTTTAGTTCCTAGATTTTAGTAACAATATTGAAGTAAGTTTAGTTTTATTGCAATATGTGTATTATTGTTTACGGTTTTCATACCGTATTTGGAGAATCCCATTACTACTGTGTTTTTAATTTAAACTGTTGTAGAGACCAGTACATTTGAAATAAATATGAAGGTTTTTACGTTAATAAACAATTAAATTTTATTATAAGTGTTTCTAATACCTTCCAAATATGCTTTACAACATTTATTTGTTATAAGTAAAATATCAAAATGTTATTACTTGTGAGTTCAGAATGTGTAATTTTTGTGAAATGACAAAAGTGAGTGAAAAAATAAAAAACCTACACACCAAAACGGAAGAGACACTGATATTGCAAGTCAGTCTTTGTTATTTATATGTAAATGTTTTACACGCCGTGTGAACATCTCGTATAAATACTGCTTTGATTTAATGTGGGCAGTCAGCGTATGCGTATTTTCCAAGAATCACATACGATTGAAGGCATTTTAAAACTCAAGGCACGTAAATTGTACATATATTATAAAATTTATTTATGTAGTATATATTTAGCAAAACCTGGTGTAAGTACGTATAGCAGAGAAAAATACAATTTTAGGTTAAGCTATAATCCACGGAAGAAGGTGACACTGTATCGAATGGGTTAAACACTTGGGGTTGGGATATCTGAGGTCCTAGTAATAAATATTCGGTATTGCAAATTTCAACACAAAGTAACTTCCATATGATGTATTATTCAGTAGATAACACAGTCCAACTGTACTGATAAGCAGGCCAGCGTTATCAGTGAAATACTCAAAATGACTTCTGCTTCAAGCAGAGTTTCAGGTGGTGAACGGTTTATTATACGTCTCGAGTGAAACCATCATTTTACCTATGCAGTTCACCATGCACCATCATCAAACTCGATGTACGAATACATAAATGAAGATCAATGCCAAATTTCATGCCTTTAGATGAATTGTTCTCAAGAATTCATTAGGACAGATTTTTAGTTTGAAGTTTGTTTTTCACGATGGTACGATCGTGAAGGAACAGGGGGTTTCCGAATATTTGCCATCTTTCAGTGGTACAAATAATCTGTAACACTACGTTTCGAGAACTCCAATCTGATCTCTTCTTCAGGTAAATGACTAATCCTGTACATTCACCTGAGGAAGAGATCAGATTGTAGATCCTGAAAAGTAGTGTTGTATATGTTTTGTGTCATTGAACTGTGGCAAATCCTGTTTTCTTCAGACAGACAGAAGTAAAGATTTTGCACCTCCTTGTGTAATAGTCTTCGCTAACTTTCGGTCAATAAACATTAAAAGGTGTTCAGTAAGACGATCACATAAAATATACCGACACTCCTACTGGGTCTGAAGTAAAGTTTTTTCAATGAGATCACAGATTTATTGAAAACACTTGTGTTCTTACTTGGCGGGGAGTGGGGCTTTATGGCTCAAAGGAAGAGTTCGACAATCCAGTGTACGTAATGAGAATCCATTTGTCATTCAATTACAGGTTATCATTGATGAAAGAACAGTGTCTTGTATGTAAACACAAACCTTGATTGGACTGTAATAGAGCGCAATTAATGATTTATTCCCATCACAGCTTTAATTGCTACAGTTGTTAATTAACAGATGAAGTCGAGGCGACAACACTGTAACAGTCCCGGCCTGTGATAGTCTGAGTTGTAAATGGAATACCTAATTAATTGCATGGAGTACCGCTTCACAGCTTATGTTGGATACCGTGAATGATATACCTTTGAAAGATACGAATTTCACTGCAATGATACAAATATTAATTATTTTTCCTTTTTCTATATTCAAGTATTGACTTTCATGATTTTCTAAACCTATGTCTGGTATTGAATAGTGGAATGATATTTGACTACACAATGCGAGTCTTTCCATCATTACCATAGAATATCCTAGGAGATTACAACAAGACATATATTTGGTGCCAGAAGACGAAGTTAACAAACAAGGGAACAATAAATGCAACTTTTAGGTGCGCGAGAACTAAAACACTGATATTTAATATTTTCATTGCTGTCGTTGTTGTTTCGTCGACTCAAGCGAGGTTGAATGTACTGCACTGCGATTTTCCCAGGGAAAAGTAACCCGGCTTGGACAAACTAAATTTAGAATATCGAGGATCCCTCGAGATAAAGATCTCTCACCATATTCTTATATCACCACTACCAGTAGTGGGTGCCGATGGCTGAGCGGTCTAAGACGTTGGGCATTGAGTCTGAGTTAGAGATAGCGCAGGTTCAAATCTTGTCTGTGACCGTTGCACTTTTTATCAGTCAACCTCGCACTGTATCGACTCTTCCCCTTTTGTGTTTGATAAGATCCTCACAGTGGCCGATGAGACGGACAGAGTAAGGCTTCAAAGTGGATCGGCTTCTCCTTTATTAAAAAAAGTAGTTGACAAACTTTGATTGCAAGAGAGTATTGTTAATAAGCGTTTTTCGTTATTATCACCAGATCTTATCAAAAAGATATTCTGAATGTTGAGTATTCTCGTCGTCTCATCCGGTGCACAATCAAGTGCTCTACGATGTTCCCGACACGATATCTAAGCGTGGTGGAACAATCGAGTGTTCTACGCATAAAATAGCTGTGGTGAGAAGGGTTGATTCACGTTAAATTTAGTTCCAGATTACTACATATTTTGTAGTCTATGTGTCTCTCGTGTCGAAACAGTGTAAAGAGGTAGTTTTGAACTTTTTCCTAGATTCCAGGGGTAAACTCTGTGACAGTCAGATTCCAGACGCTGCACCAAGAGGAAAGTTAACCGGAGTTAAACTCAACATTCATGCTGAAATAATCCTTCCCACCATATTTAAGTTATATGTATTAACGTTATATTAGTTATTAACGTGTGTGCCAATTTAAAGTATATGCTTTTTGTATCTTGTCTTTTTTAACTTCTTGGTTTTACGAAATGTACTTCGTAATTTTAAAAGACTGCCATTTTGAAAATACGAATGATATTTTTTATTTATTTCAGCAGTAATTTATACCATAACAAGACGTAAACATGAAAAATTATAATGACATAACTTAGTTGAAGCGTACCTAATCAAAGAAAAAAAAACTATAATATTAGAGAATTTGTTTGTTTATTTTAACCTATATACCAAAAATATTTTTAAAATTCCCTGTATTATTTTGCAATACAATGAAGGTTTACTTTCTTAAACATTATTTTATACTAAAAAAAAGAACTGTTTGTGGCTTTTCTTACAATTTCTAGTACTGATCTAAGAAATAATTTTAAAGATTCCTTACATCCCAATAAAATAGCAAACGTATTCGTATTTCTTAAAATTGGATTCCAAATCTTTAAACTTTAACTACCAAATAACTTTGATATCAAATTTCAAACTTTGTGTACAGATTTAAAAATTATCTTTATTTATTCAATCAAGCTTCAGTGTACCTAAGTCCTTATTTTATTAAAGAATATATAAATATGTCTTTGAAAGCAAAATCTATAGTGGCCATTTTAACGCTTTCAGGGCCAGGACCAAATATGAGATGTTGCAAAATTTTTTCACATATCTATCCCCTTGTGACTAGTCAAAAGTGCCAGGCTAAAATTGGCGATTTTTGCAGTCTCTTAGATTAAAATTTATAAATTTTCATAAACATTAGAGAATGACCTAAAAGTTGCACCAAATTACTCGTATAGATATATACTATCAACAAAAAAATATAAAGAATGTAGTTTTAAGTAATTTAAAATTTAAAAAAAATAATGTTTTAATGGATTACATAAAAAAAATTTAATTTTTTAATTTTTTTCGTAAATAACTAAAAAAGGAAAAATAATTTTACCGTAGAAAGCTATGTTATTATATTGTACATTTATAAAGGAACAACCATACAAAATTTTTGTGTTATTTCTCTCATAAATAAATTTTTTATGACACATTTTGTATAAATACGCATAATTGTACTTCGCAACAAGTGATAAAGCAACTGACTCTTAACTGCAAGAAACTTAAAATACATATTCACATTACGGATGTACCGGTAAACAGATGATTGTAGGATCCATAAGCAAGTTTCAATACAGTTAAAAACACTATTTACCAAGAAATATTTACACAATTTTTATTTGAAATTTATTTACACTTTTTTCTATTTACAAATATGCTACTTACAATTTCACTCCCGTGAGATCGCAAATTGTCAGTCATTGTAACTACTACACACAATAGCTAAGCAGGTAACACTACTAATATTTACAACCACAAAATAAAATAATGAAGAAGAATCCAGCATACAATGGTACGATTGCACTAAAGCATAAAGAATTAACAACAATAGATCGAGTCACCTGATAATGTCACGTGACAATTACGAAATAAAAAATGCATAGACCTCCAAAATAAAAATTATATTCATATTAAATATCTACAAATATACCAGGGAATAAAAAAAACATAAAACTTTAATCATTTGATGTCGTATTTTTTAAAGAAAATTACGAATATCAAGGCGGCAATATATTTATGTCACCTATTTATTGCCGTCCGCGTATGTCACCGACGGCAATATATTGCCGCCTGGCACTATTCTGACACGATCTATGGCGGCAATATATTGCCGCCTGGCCCGAAAAGGGTTAATAATAGTTGCTAGGTGATAAAAAATAAATAATACATTCATTATTAGTTAAGTTTATAAATAAAAAAATGTTGAAGAGAGTTAGTATAAAATATATAAGTTTTATACTTAGGAGGAGAAGTTATAATTGTGGTTGGAACAACAGCTTAGTGGAGGTTGCGTGGGAGTGGGGAGGATGATGGGGGAGGGGGTGTTGTCTCCCATTTACATACTGAAATTACGTCTTGATCCCAAAGGCTTTAACTTGAATATCTGGATCCAGGATACGTAATAATCCCTTCTAGGTTTTAACGAAGACAGCAGGATGACTATACGAGTATGTTTCAATATTAATCACACTGTCATTCTGTCGAAAAACAAGAATAGTGAACAACTAATTAGTAACATCGACAAAACAACAACGTTTCGACAGTTAGTATCTGTCCTCCTCTTCAAGTGTCAAATATTAAAGTTATTTAAATGAGTATCTATGCAGAAAAAAATTGTGTGATCGAATGAAAATAAAAGTTGATACAAAGATGTTACACATAAAATCATAATCAAATGCAAGTACTTTCAGCCAGTAATAATTTTATTATTATATATTGCAGAGTGTGGAGGGGTTTCACGTGGAATAATTTTCTTTATATCCTAAAAATGTTTGCAATTTTTCTATTTCGTCACAAATTTATTTTCAAAATGTGTGATTTCTTGAGTACAATCATATAAAGCTTTTAACTCCTAGCACTCAATAATCTTCCAGTTATACCTCTTCCATAATGCCTTCCAGTTGAACCTACCTGTGGCGAGCTAAACACTCGATGGAGCACCTGGACTTTGGCAACCTCATCCAGGAGCAGCACATCACTGTCGACATATTGGGGTAAAGGCTGGATCGATAGGTCCAGTATACTTGAGTGGATGGAATTCCCTCAGTCTTAAGAGACGTTGGTAGCCTAACATGAGGGAGTACCTTTGGCTGAAAAGACTGAACCAGAGTTAGCCTCTCCTTCCTAAAAGCTGACAAAAGTGGTATAGAAACAATAACCTTCCTCTTTGAATCATGACAGGAGGCGGCTTCTACCACAGTCCTTCTCATCCTTAAAGTACTATCACTCCGGAAGAAAGTGAAATGATTGCAAAACTGCAATGAGGAGTTTCTTCACCTTCACGTACTAAGTGAAAAAACTTATTAGCAAAGAACTCTATCTGTATATAAGTATAAATACCTAAAAAAATACCATTGTCGCACATATTGTGACTTGAATCTGAATTAGATGTGATTCGTATACATCTGATGGGGTACGTTCTGTGTAATATATTAGTACAACTCCAAAAAACAAATTTTTAAAGTATGTATTGTTTGAACATTCTATCGGGACCAAACACTGAGATGCTATTCCACAGACAATGTTTTGAGAAATTATAAAAATGATTTTCCTGTTCGAAAACTGGAGTAGATATTTTTGCTCTATAATTTTTAAACATAATTTTAGAAGGAACATCAATTTTATCGTATAACACTAGCTTAATTAAGTGTTATATAATGTAATTGCAAAATAAACAAATCCTATAGTTTTGTAATTTGTTTGGGTCTTTTTCGTATAAGGGCCAGCACCTTACAAACATACTATACCTGAATGACAGTGCATTTAATCGTTTTTTCGGTGTTATTAGTTCTTAGGGCAGTAGTCCAGGTACTACTTCTAGTATAAAACTCGTCTTATCTTATCAGTGATAAACGCGCGCCGCTTATCTTTTGCCTGTAATGAAACCTGCGTTAGTTCTGTGAGTTATACTTAGTTTTTCTTGTTCAATAAAGCGTGGTGAGTTGATCTGGGCTTGGACTTTGCAGGCTCGAGTTAATTTTTTTTGTCTAAAAGAGCAAGCAGCGCATAGCGCTGCGCAGCGGGCAAGCATCGCGTGATCTGAGTTTTGAATAGGGTCTTTTGTGCTGGCCCTTAAACGAAAAAGACCCATTTGTTTCAAAACTAGCTTCCTTTCAAAGGATTATAACAAACATATTGGTCCTTTTCAACCAATACCTCATTACCTAATTGACGTAGTAGCAATTAGCCATCATGTCACTCAAGTACTAATCAATCAGTACGTTCCTGTAAATGTAATTATATTTTTCATGTATGATTGTACTTTGTTGAATGACATCTTGAATAGGATATCAAGCGGTTACCAACTATAAACCGTTACTTTTTGGTCTCTATTGCAGTTCTTTGCTGATTGTGATTTTCTAAAGTTTGTTCAGCCCTCGTGGTTCTCGACATGACCTCACATTTTGGGCATATTTAATAAGTTGTATTTTACATACATTATTAACCTCATTTTAACTTCATTTTTAACCTCATTTTCAAAAATTTTAACATTTTCTCATTCATTAGTTTCTTAAAATCTTCGAGAAGCATGAAAGTAAGGGAATCGGACGATATTTACTGCTTTTCATTCTAGAACCACTTTTGAAAACTGGTATTACACGTTACAGATGTAGCCTCGATAAGTGTTTTATAAATATGTATAACACAATATGAATAAACCTTTTAACACTTTTTTTAAACTTTTATTTTTCTTACGATGTACATTTCGAAATCTGTGATTTCATCTTCAGGTACTAACTGAGGTTAAGATAATTATGGTTATTACACTGCATTTTTTTAATTGTACTGGAAAAACTCCACTACTGAAACTTAAGTTTATTATGTACAACAGGACATCTATAATTTTAGGAGAGATCTTTTTAGCAAGAATGAACTGCTACCATCCATACCAGATGGTGTGTTATTTTTTAAAGATTTAATTACACTTGCCAGTTCCTCAGGTAGATCAGGATTAATAAAAACTGAATTAACCACATATTCTTTCGGAAACTGATACTTGTAGTGCATTAAAGAAAAGTGTTGAAGTTGAATGTTATGCGAATTTAGATTACCGACTATATTTAAAAAATAGTCATTAAAACAGTTTGCTAGAGATAATAAATCAACAACATGTATGGCATTAATTTCCAGGGTTACTGCTTGATTAAAATGCCTAGTTTGACCAATTATTTTATTAAACACTTTCCATTTGGCTTTAAAATTACCGTTACAACTATCAATTATTTTCTTCTAAACATTATTATGTTCCTTTATTTTTTTTGCAGTTTTTTTAATCCATTTTAAGTAATACTGATTGAAACCTGTGAGTGTTTCTTAACGAGTTCAAAATTGTGATTTCACCTCTTAATTTTTGAGCACATCAAATCATTAATACATGGTTTTAGGACCCCCCGCCCCATATTATCGTCTGTTAGGTCTACTTTACATTGCAACAAAAATGTACATAACACATTTAAGAATTCATCAAACACATTAGACGTATTCATCTGATTGTAGGAATCAGTCCAATCAGCGTCATTTAGCAGCTTATCTAGCCTAGAATAATCAGTACGATAGCAGTGAGGAAATCAGGAGAGGCAATCTCAGACTTCCCCTCCACAGCTCACATTCGACATCGAATAGTAAGTTATGCCCGCGTGTATCACTGACCTTTCAACAGTTTCAGACTGTTCCGTAACTCGTGTTAGTTCTTGTACTAAACATTCAAGTCCGTTTAAAGCCATCAGAGTTTGTATAGTGCAGAAGAACTAGTACAGAAGGATTATGTATATGTAAGATATTAATGTGTATATCGCCTATAAATAACAAATTCTAATTATTATTTTTTTTAATAATGTTTAAATCAATAAAATGAGTTAGTTGTTGTGAAAAGTAGCTGTAAATTAAATGAAAAACTTTACAAAACATAAATGTAATTAATAAAACATCCACTGATTGTAATTAAAATAACGCATAGTTAACATTTTTTCAAATTATTATTTATATAAATTGGTATACCCCCAGTTCTTCTTCAGTCATCATTACATTTAGTTATTTTTTGTAGTTTGGTATTTTTAAACATCTTTTTCATTAGTGGTTATCCATATTTTCAGACCAAATTATAACCAGGAAACGTTTTATTTGTATTTAAATCAACAATGAAAGTATCAAGATTTTATCTCAAAACTTATAATAATGCTTTTATGGATTACTATAAACAGTTTATTTAATAAATATTAAAATATAATACAAACACAATTATTTTAAAATATTGTAAGGATGAATATGCGTCTTAAAATTTGAATTAGTACTGATCAAGAAAACAAAAGAAAATAATACAAAAACCACAACTTGATATCCAGTGATATTTTCTGCAAAAATAAATTAATGTAATCCTTTATTTAAGTTTGTCGAAAAGTAAATTACAATTTAACTACGTCAGGTATATCACAGTGGTCCCATCCTCTTTCCGCAGAAAGAATGTTTTCGCCACTGAACCATATATACTTGTATTTAATTACCCATTAATACTTGTAATTAATAAGCAAAAAAAACTAAGGCACCCAATAAACCTATAGATATTGAAATCAATCGGGAAATTATTAAGGACCATTCAGGTGTGGCAAACATTTTTAATGACTTTTTTCCTAATGTTTCAAATCAAAATCTTAGGTGTTCTTTTGAAACGAGTCAAACACCAAGTCCATGTCAATGGCGTTAAACTCCTGTAACAGAGGAGGAAGTGGCTGGCGTGATGCGTTCTTTTAAGGGTGTCGAAGTCAAGCAATGTTTACATGCCTCTGCTGAAACCACTGACAATGATAATCAATACATCTTTCCAAGAAGGCATGTTTCCTACGGCACTGAAAAGAGGCTGCAGTAATTCCAATTTTTATTAAGAAACATGATCCTTTGAAAGTAAATAATTATCGGTCAATCTCAATCCTACCAGTGCTAAGTAGGGTTTTTGAAAAACTTTTCTTAAGTAGGATGCTAAATTTTCTTTGAGAAAAATAATATATTATCTCCAAATCAGTTTGGCTTTAGACAAGGTAAATCCACAATCGATGCAATCACGCACTTAATTGAGCTGATTGTTGATAGCTTGGACAAGAAAACAGTAACGTTTCAGCGTTTTCGTTGAATTGACTAAGGCATTTCGATTGTGTGGATCACACCATTCTCCTCTACAAATTGCACAGTAAACGGTATTAGAGGTTTGCCGCTAAAGTGGCTTCAGTCATACCTCTCTGATGGAAAACAACAAGTATCAGTTTAAAATTCATTTTCACGTACAACCAGTCTTAGATATGGGGTCCCTCAGGGATCCATCCTCGGACCAGTTTTGTTCCTGGTGTACGTAAAAATTTAATTTCCAAAGGGGTGGGGGGGGGGGGGTGGGGGGGGGGGGGGGTGGGGGGGGGGGGGGGTGGGGGGGGGGGGGGGTGGGGGGGGGGGGGGGTGGGGGGGGGGGGGGGTGGGGGGCCAACTTCTTTAGTGACCCCGCTACTTTCTTCGTGTGAGGGGTCATGGGGCGTATGAAACGCTGATCTTCTTCGAGGTTTCTCTAAATTTTGCTGTTGGAACTATTTAAAGTTTTTACTGTTTTGAGGTTCTCTACGTCGCGTCGTTAACGTTTTCAGATAAATACTATTTTTCATATTGCAATTATTTCCCTAATATGTGTTATAGTTTTATTCTTTTTATGACTATATTATTATTGGTACTAAGAAATTAAATTGTCATTCGTAAACTGTTATTATTATATTTCATTATATTTGACATTTTAACATACGACCACTATTGATATTACATCACTTGTATGTATTTTTTACTTGAATTACTGCTGCTTTCTACAGCAGGTTTTGGTCCAAATGTGCAATGTTGCATAGTACGATAACTTCGGTAACACACCGACTGGGTTTGATGCAACCTACTACTTCTCCAGCTCTCCCAAACTCAGTACATGACTGATGATTGCTGCTAGAATAAAAAATAAATATATTATTACTATTTTTTAAAGTTCATTTAATTACAATCGATGACTTGAAGGAATAACATTTCATGAAATGAAGAGACCATTTAGAGTGATGTCGTGTTTCTCTTATTGCAACACACTTGTTTAAGCTGTCGACAATCGACAATTTTTTGGCAAATTTGTTTAATGCCATCAATAATGTATTATTGTTTACATATTGGATCTTTTTAGAAGTTTTCGAAAAAATTAAAAGTGGAGGTATAAGTGTAACTGCAACCTATCTAATTAGTTCTCTAATTTAGCATACTTTTAAACTTTAAAGAACAAAAGAAATAGCAAACTACTTAAACGGTTAGAAACATCAACAGATTATCCCCCAAGCTTGCTTACACGACATATTGGTGTGAGATATCGGAAGCAGAAAGGAAACAAGAATTCTGATATAAGCTGTTATCAATAAAGGATCAGACGGATTATCTCTCAAGCTTGCTTCCACGACATATTGGTGTGAGACATCGGAAGCAGAAAGGAAACAACAATTCTGATATAAGCTGTTGTCAATAAAGTATCAGACGGATTATCCCTCAAGCTCGCTTACGCGACATATTGGTGAGAGACATCGGAAGCAGAATGGAAACAAGAACTCTTATATGAGCTGTTGTCAATAAAGCATCAGACGGATTATCCCTCAAGCTCGCTTACACGACATATTGGTGTGAGACACCGGAAGCAGAAAGGAAACAAGAATTCTGATATAAGCTGTTGTCAATAAAGGATCAGACGGATTATCCCTCAAGCTCGCTTACACGACATATTGGTGAGAGACATCGGAAGCTGAAAGGAAACAAGAACTCTTATATAAGATGTTGTCAATAAAGGATCAGACGGATTATCTCTCAAGCTCGCTTACACGACATATTGGTAAGAGACATCGGAAGCAGAATGGAAACAAGAATTCTTATATAAGCTGTTGTCAATAAAGGATCAGACGGATTATCCCTCAAGCTCGCTTATACGACATATTGGTAAGTGAGACATCGGAAGCAAAATGGAAACAAGAATTCTGATATAAGCTGTTGTCAATAAAGGATCAGCCGGATATAGTATCCCTCAAGCTCGCTTACGCGACATATTGGTAAGAGACATCGGAAGCAGAAAGGAAACAAGAATTCTGATATAAGCTGTTGTCAATAAAGGATCAGACGGATTATCCCTCAAGCCTGCTTACACGACATATTGGTGTGAGATATCGGAAGCAGAAAGGAAACAAGAATTCTGATATAAGCTGTTGTCAAGTAAGGATCAGACGGATTATCTCTCAAGCCTGCTTATACGACATATTGGTGTGAGACATCGGTAGCAGAAAGGAAACAAGAATTCTGATATAAGCTGTTGTAAAGTAAGGATCAGACGGATTATCCCTCAAGCTTGCTTCCACGACATATTGGTAAGAGACATGTCACGTGGTGTTGTAAACGTTATGTAAATTGTCTCTTATTTTTATATACATTTGTGATCAAACGCTCGTAATTAAACGTTTAGTTATTTGTAACATTATACGCAGCTTTAGATTAGTATAATAAACAAAGTTGCTATTTTAATTACTCTTAACAGTTCTCCTACAAATATGGAACAAATATGACACGTCACATTTCAATGTAAAAATAATATTGTAATTCATACATCTTACATTCGAATTACATACGGCAAGTAAGTTACACAATGGTTGGTTATGGAACAACTGCGAGCAAGTTTGTCTGTTTTCAATTCAAACTAAGTTAGAACAAACTTGGTTTCGAGTTATAATCAAGTTATAAGGTTCGTGATTGAACTTGTATTCGATTAATGTCGCTTTATACGACTGTGACAATACACTTTCGACGTGTAATACATATCGTAGTTGTAAAGGTGTAATTAATTTTAGAATATCAACGTCCACGTCGGCCAATTTTCTTACTTATACAGTTTTTGAGATAGTTTAAAAAATGTTAACCAATCTCAACACTTTGATTCCCTCTATACTATGGACTATTTTTAGAATTCTCCAGCCTCATGTATTGGTTAGCCAAGTTAGTTCTGTGCCACCAAAGATAATCCAGCAATAAGTACTTATGTTGAACTTTTTTCATTTGTAACAGCTATTCATTTCTAGAAGACCTATTCATGTGTAAAATATAAGCATTTTGAAGGTCTTATATGTTATTTCTAATTTTTATGATTAAGCAATTTTGCTTACTATATAGACTGATATTGTTTTGTGAATTTAAGGAGGTGGTATCTATAAATTTTGTATAAAAATTAATGAACAGTTTTGTTAGTACATCGTTTCACTGAAAACACTATTCAAATTTTTTGTTGTGAATTTTTCCGAATTTTATTTGGGTTTAGCTTGCGTACTAAAAATTTCAGTTTAAATTTATTAGGTTCAAAATTCTTGAATTCTTGGTCACACAAGCAAGATTGGAAAGTCTGATGTAAGTTTGTTTTGTGAAAAACTCCTCCGTCAGATCTTAAGTTGATGCCTGTAATAGTATCTCTGAAACTGTAGCAAAATAAATCATTTTAACTCGTACCAAGAATTCGTCTAATATAGCATTAGAGTCTTTGTTATGACTAGTAGAATAACATTTAAATCTCGAAAAACAAAGTAGATTTGTTTTTCGCCGATTTATATCCACGTACGTTCGCTGTTACGATAGTTATTTACCGATCGTTAGCATGTGTTTGTATCATGGTTTGTTAATAAATACATAAAATTTAGTGCATGGGCAGTACTGTAATCCAGATATAAAAAAACAAAGTTATTATCTAACCTTTTACTACTTTACTATAAATTAAAACCTTCCTATTTTATTTACTTCACCATTGCGTTCGAATTCGCAGTTTAACTGCAAGTGGAATGGAGCAAAGCAATACACCAGACACTAATTTCAATTTTTTATGTCATAAAATCGTTTGAAGGACTTTGTGTACATTTTTCGATCCATTGTTTTGTCATTAATTGCTTCATTAATTAAGAAAGCTAAGAACTTCGACTTTGAGGTTTCTTCACATTCGTCTAAAATAGTTTCAAGGTTACTGAAACAGTTGGAACTATTCAATGAAATACATGGAATGTTAAATGCAATGCTGAGAAATTGAGGGCGAAGCCGCGGGTAAATGCTAGTACTAAATATTGTACCCTTCTCCCCAGCCACATTCGGTCACATAATCTTTGTCTAGTCTAAGGCAAAGATTTCAACACAATTAACTGTGGTATTAAAATTGTATGTCGTCAAGAATAATGTCTCTGTCATTGTTGTCGGAGTGACTGCTCATTGGGGGGTGGGGAGTGGAGGGCTTTATTGAATAAACGTTGTAAAATATGTAAACAAGCACAGTAGCTTTACTGTCATGTAAGTTATACAGGCAGCATTATGATGCATGAGAAAGGAAGTCCCGGCAACCCCCCCCCCCATCTGCCACCCTCCAACACACCACACTCCCTTATCTTGTCAAACAATTTGTTCTAATTCCCTGCCTCGGAGCAGCCATTGTTTTCCACTCATGTTCCTACCACTGCCATTTATTTTCGTGTCACTTTCCCGCCATTGCGACCAATGAGATTATTGATCTATGTGAAAATAATTACGTTTATTTTCTAAACCAAAAAGTCTATGTATCATGTGGCATGATATTTTGAGAAAGATTTCATACGTATACTTTAAATTTCGCATGAAACATAGGCAACAATGAATTCCATAGAACTCATGGTGCATGTCCAACCATAGGCTTATGTAGGAAGACCGAATGGGGGAGTTTCCCACTTCCGGAGAATCTGGGAACTTTCTGTAGCCTACCTCTCAATTAAGTTGGAGTCCGTGGGCACTATCTTGTGTTCAAATGCTAACAATAATACAATTTACAAGTTTAATAGCCTTTTGAGATTATATTATGAGGTGATGGCGATAAAGGTAATAATTTGATTACATTATTAATATTTTGTGGTCTAGAAAAACGGCTAGCCTTTTCGGAGACCATCCGATAATACAAAGAACAAGCCAAGAAAACGGCGCTATTTTAAACGGATTTACTGAAGCTCTGGACAATGGCTATAACTTAAAACCACAATGACATGTCTTCTACATCCCTTACCCCTGCCCTTTTACCTTGAATTTATAAAATAAGTTTCCAGAATACATGTAGTTTTCTTTAAAAACGTGGGCATATATTTGTAGTAGGTATACTAAATTGATATGTATTGTAAATTTAAAATTTTATTTCAAACCATGTCATCCGCGATAAAAAAATATTAAGATATACCATACTCCTACATATACAGGGTGATTCATGAAGTTCTCCCCCCACTTCTACAGCACATTGTACTAGTAAAAATAATGAAAAAATGTTATATAAACATAGGTCCGAAAACGCTTCGTTAGCGAGTTACAGCTAGCGAAAGATTTCGCCTGAATTCCTGGGTAAAGAGCAAAATAAAGCCCATACTGAACTTTTGGAAAGGTTAATTAAGTAAGAAATATCGTGGATTCTTATGTATTTTTAGAATAAGTACCAAAAAAATCGATTTTATTCAGTATAATACATTTACTAGTTTTAAGCAAAATTAATCAGGTTGGGCCAACCGTACGCACCTTTTTATAATAGATGTTCGAAAATGAGGCCATCGTTATCAATACATTTTGCAGCACGTTTGTGTATTGCTTTTGTTGCGTTTCTTAATTTTTCAGGACTTCCCTGTATCTACACAGCCGAATCCATAATACGGGCAATTAATTCATCACGAGAATTCACTTTTGTCTTGTATACAATGTCTTTCATCCATCCCCAGATGCAATAATCCAATGGAGATAGATCTGGTGATCTTGGTGGCCAAGGGTGAGGCCCTCTCCACGACCAATCCAGTGTCCAGGAAATTGATGATGATTTAAGTAAGCAGAAACGGCACGTGAAAAGTGGGGAGGTGCTCCGTCATGCTGGAAGTACAAATTTTGTCTGAGATGTAAAGGAACATTCTCTAACAGCTGCGGCAACTCTTCTTGAAGGAAATGCAAATAGAACTCAGCATTTAGGCGTCCCAGGTAATATGAAAGGTCCAATCAGCCGATTGTGCAAAAGGCCACACCAGACATTGACGCTAAATCGGTGTTGAAAGTTCTGTTCCACTACCTCATGTGGATTTTGTTCTGCCCATGAGTGTTCATTGTGCAAGTTATTGACACCATCCCGAGTGAATTGTGCCTCATCCGTAAACAAAATACGCTTGTAGAGTTGATTATTAATATTCAAAAAGTTGCAAAACTCCAAGCGAAGCGGACCATCCCCTAGCTGTAGATGTTGAACCTTTTGTTTATGAAACGGATAAAATTTGTTTCGATTAAGTGACCTCCACAGCCGTTGACTGCGAAACTCCTATCCGCCTAGAAATACGTCGTGTACTTACACCTGGACTGCGATGAACAGCATTAATAACAATATCATCATCAAGTTGGACAGCTCGTTCATAATTGGTTCTAGTACTTGGTAGTGATCCTGTTTTCCCGAAGAGTACGAAAAGTTCCTGAAATTGTTTTGGTATCTGGAATCCTCCTATTAGGGTAACGTAGTTCATATTCTTCTACAGCAGCTCTAGCATTACCATTACAGTAACCCAAAATAAAAACCATGTCAGCGTATTCCCTCTGATGTAAATAAGTAAGGCATTTTTTCGCTAATAAACAATCGAATTATAACTCACAGAAAAATTGCATTTAATAACACGATTCACAGAACCCGATCTCCTGCTGTAGCTTGCAAAACACCACTAATACACAGTTCTAACGTAACAGTACAGAATACCATTGTTGATCAGCTGTTATTCGTGCGTTACCAACTTAGAAATTAATAAAACAAAAAACTGCATTTCGATGATTAGTAAACAATAATGGGAAAATGTTTGCTTCATTGACAACGTAATAAAACATGATATTTTTATTTACAAGCAAATTTATTTAACAGTTAATCTTGTTTTCTCAATTTATCTCATCATTAAGGAACAAACATTTTGTTTTTGTTTTATTTTAACTAAATACCGTACGGTATTTCTTTACAGCTAGTAATGTATTATACTGAATAAAATCGATTTTTTGGTACTTATTTCTGTTTTATTTTAGACTTTGATTATATCAATTTTCTCAGAATTAAATTCTCTACAATTAATGTCTGTTGATTTTATGTATTTATTAACAATTTAACAAAGTTATTGTACATCAAAACATAAAAAAAACATTGTTTCGTGCCCCAATTTTTTGCATTTAACCCTGAATCCCTCTAAAACTACTACAGGTACAGTTCTGAAACCTATTTTTATTAGCTTTATCAGGTAAAAATACATAAGAATCCACGATATTTCTTACTTAATTAACCTTTCCAAAAGTTCAGTATAGCTTTATTTTACTCTTTACCCAGGAATTCAGGCGAAATCTTTCGCTAGCTGTAACTCGCTAACGAAAAGCGTTTTCGGACCTATGTTTATATAACATTTTTCATTATTTTTACTAGTACAATGTGCTGTAGAAGTGGGGGGAGAACTTCATGAATCACCCTGTATTTTATAGAGGATATACTTACTATGTAATTTGTTTATTTTCACAAATCACAGTATAACCTTCTTGTATTTCTTATACAATTTCGCTTTAAAATAAGTTTCCAGAATACATGTAGTTTTCTTTAAAAACGTGGGCATATATTTGTAGTAGGTATACTAAATTGATATGTATTGTAAATTTAAAATTTTATTTCAAACCATGTCATCCGCGAACAAAAAATATTAAGATATACATACACCTACATATATTTTATAGAGGATATACTTACTATGTCATTTGTTTATTTTCACAAATCACAGTATAACCTTCTTGTATTTCTTATACAATTTCGCTTTAAAATATGTGACAGGTGTTCCTGAATAAAGTTGTAACTAGTTAACTTGTTATACTGTATTTGTATAACAATGGTAGACTATGTGGAGAGGGGTGAATAGGCAGAGGACATAAACCAGAATCACACCAAGTATTATCTCTAATGGTCCCATTCCCGCAGGAACTACTGTAAAGACTTGGCCCCGACCCAGAACTGACTCGCTCTCCTGCTTTATTGCCCTGATAATCCTTGATTTATAACTAAAAATATTCTGTCATTTTTTCCCTTCTTGACTCACTAATATCATTACAGTCAAATACAAATCTGTACTACATAAAAGGAGAAAAATTATTTTTTTCTGGACAATTGCAGTCGTTCAGTGATACAATCGTTCTACATTTTGAATCGGCCATTGTAAAACCTTTGCATCGAAAAGGTAGTACTATCGATAAAAATAATTACCACTCTATTTCCATAGCGTCAACACTTTCAAAAATGTAAGAAAAGATTTTCCTTGATCGCCTTTTTCTATTTATAACGTTGTTTGGTTTCCGTTGCTGAGGATGCTGTTTCATTTTATTTTGCATTTTTTTAAAAGCTCTGGATGATCACAAACATGTTTTGGTATATTTTTTAGATTTAAGTAAGGCCTTCGATATGATCAGCCATAGGATGCTCTTAAACAAGTTTGAACATTTTGGAATTGGAGTAAAAAGCCTTTCATTTCATTTCCACTTTTCTTATAGATAGAACACAAACAGTTCAAATTTATTATGTAGATGGTAGGAGGTGCATTTCTCATCAGGAATCACAGGGAATTGTTGTAAGCTTTTGAGTTCTTCAAGAATCAGCCCTTGAACCAATTCTCTTCTTGCTTTATTTTAATGGTGTTTGTAATGAACTTGTGCTGATGCATGCTTGTTTGCTGATGCCACTTCGATAAGTGTTAGCAATCGTTCTCGTAATGATCTTTAGATTGATGTGTTTCTAAAGACCTGAAATCCCTGATGAACAATGGTTGCTGGATGATAATTTGTTATTGAACACGTGTGCTCGTTGAGGAATTCTGATGGAAATGCTATCAGATTACTTGTGGGCGAGGACGAAATTTATTCAAGCCATCGCACTAATTTCCTCAGCCTTATGATTGAGTCTTATCTTGATTTCACAAGGCATATCGAGAGGTTTTTATACTCATAATCTTTCGATTTTTTGTATCTATATTTTTAACATCCTAACTCTTTACATGAAACATAAGAATTAATTTGAATTAAAAAAAATCCAAAATTTTAAATTCCATCCATAGCCTTAACAAATATATTCACATTCCCTTAAATGACATCAATAACAGACGCGTACTGGTGTTTCTTGACCTGGCGAAAGCATTCGATTCTGTCGACAGGCGAAAATTGTTACAGCAATTAAATTTTATTGGAATAAAAAATAACACCTTAAAGTGATTTTTAAACATAGGCTACTTAGCCAATCATACACAATACTTCACCATCAATAATGCCAACAGCAAGCAAGCATCTGTTGATTTTGGAGTAGTGCAGGGGAAGCACTCTAGAGCCTTTGTTATTTTTAAGATAAGTGAATAATTTACCAAAAATTAATATATGGAGAAAATTATACCTTTTTGCTGATGATACAGCAATTCTTTTGAAGACAAGGATTGGGATAAGGTAAGGGAAAAGACACCTAGAGATCTATCCATATTTTTAAGAAATGGTTTGATCAAAACATGTTGACGTTAAATGTTTCTAACACTAAATTTATCCCTGTTTCATTTCGGAGTGGTGAAACACTCAATAATGGGTTAAAATTACATTCATGTGGGATTTCGAAAATTTGAATTGCAGTTGTAACAATATTGAAAAAGTAGATTCTTATAAATATCTAGGGGTGATACTTGATAGTAAATTAACATGGACTGCGCATATAGATCATCTCAATAAGAAACTGAGGAAAATTATATTTGCATTTCACCAACGTGCCCAAATTTTAAATATTACAAAGTTAAGAATTGTATATTGTGCTTATGTGCAGTCAGTCTTGGAGAGCGGACTTATAGCGTAACCTCCGTGGGGGGGGGGGGTAAAAAACAACACTGCAACCTTTGGTAGTAACACAAAAAGCTACCAAGGCTGACCTTGGTAAGAGTCGATTGTACTCATCGGATGCGGTGTTCAACGATCTAAAAGCTTTTGATATTCGGTAATTGTATGTTAGAAACCTGATGACCTACATCTTTAAACGTTCAGAGGGAACTTTTCAGTGCAGTTAACGTGGGGATTTGTTTTCCAAGACTTCATAAAACCTGTTCCACTACAAATCCCTTCTTAATTGCCCAATACTTATACAGAAATATACCAGTTATGATATTTGAGGAGTACACGTTGTCTAATTTTAAATTTACAGTAAACAAGTGGTTACTGAGTGTAGGAAGGACGAATACAGAGTTGTCGGTAAACTCGCAGTATAGATTGCATTAACTCGGGTAGCTGATCTATTACGTGATGTTCCCGTATGTGTGAGCGCGCGCGCGCGCGTGTGCGTGTGTGTCTGAATGTAAGGTCCGAGTATGTGTGGGGTTTGGGGAAAGAGTGGTTTACCTATTTATATAAACCTATATAGCCAGGGCATTAAAACCATATCTCATATGAAAAAATAGAAGAACAATACATTTGTACCATTTGTAAATGGTAAAGTAAACTACGGGGCATAATTTTGTTTTGCTTTACTGCAATTACCCTTGGAAAATAGGCTCCCAGAGGCAATGTACAAATTGAGTGATTTGTTATCTTTCCCATCCGGGCTCTCGGTGGTCGCAGCTGCCCGAGGGGTGAGGGGGGGGGGTGGTCAGGTAGAAAGACTTTCTTATCTGACACGCGAGTTGGAACTTGCTCTGCGATAAGACGCTTCTAAGGCCAGTCTGACTTGAACGTACCAAGTGATATGACATACGAGCGCTGCAACTGAGCTGAGGCGACCTTGGCGACTGGATAGTACCGAGTAAGTAAACTACTCATTATCATTGCTAATTTTTAAATTGATTCTCACCTTTTGATTGTTTTAGGTACCCCAATTATTTAATGTGAATTAGCTAAATCAAAGTTATAGTTTGCCCATCTTAAAAACTGGTCTAAATCGCGTAAGATTGTAGAAGCCTTTTGTAATTTGTTGTTTTTGTCGCTAGGTGCTCTCAAGGAACTTTTTTAAATATAAATATACTCACTCAGTAAAGTGCCAATTTATCAATATATTATTGCAACAAATATATTGAAGTAGAGAACTAGGTTGTAAGTTGAGGAGAGCAGAAATGTATTTACAAGCTTAATAATAAAAACTGTATGCAAGGTATTTTTAATTTTATTTATTTGTTTTGAATAAGTTTATTACAAGTGACTTTTAATTTTATTTTATTTATTTAATGAAAAGTTCTTATTAAGAGGTGTTTAAATTTTTAGTAGGCCTATCATTTTACTCTAATAAAGTCCTTTATTTTCAAATCAAGTGAAGTTTTATCTTATGTTATTAGCAAGTAATAAGATCCACGAATATAGTTTTATATTCAAGCTTTGGGTACAAATTATAGAATTAAAATCCAAACAAAGAAATAAGCTAAATCAAAAATCGTTTTTGTTTTAAATAACAACTTAATTTATAATATCCTTATAAGCAAACATAACATATTAAGTATTAATTAATAGACAAGAAATTATCTCATATATTATATAACCTCAATATATTTGAGGTTAAGTGGTAGAGAGGACTTTATAGTCTTAACTTCACCTCTAATAAAGACATTTTTCATTTCATTTCATCAACCGATTTCCCTTTTTGGCACCTTAGTCTACAGCTGGTAGAGTTGCCCTAAATATTATGTTCATGTACATTCATCTGTCTTAAAATTATTCACTCCTTATAAATTCATGTAAAAATTTATAATGTAATGAATTAATAGCGACCCTTCCCATACACAAGCTAAGCTTATGTGGGAAAGTACATTTCAGTAAATAACTAATAACAGAGGCAAATGTTTTTTTGTTAGATGTAAGTAAAAATAGCTGCTATCAATGTTACATATGTTGTAATGAATGAAACAAAACATTTTTTGATTTGAAGAACATATTTCAACCTACACAACACAACACTAACAGACACAATTTTTGAAACTCCAGATCTTTAGTTACACCAAAGCCACAACACTACATTATTTGAAAGACATACTTATTATTCTGCAATTAAATTTAAATGCCCTTCCTCCAAAGCTTAGGTCAGAGTCGGATGTTGTTTTGTTTATTGTAGGGAGGCTTACCATATTTAGTCCATTTTCGAAATGTTACAGTGTTCGAGAGTATTATGCCCAACTGTCCAGTATGTAAAATAGTCATACTCTAATATCATATCTGATATTTAATATCGGTTCCACTGTATCCAGGTGCTTTTCAGAATCCATTGCTTATGCCAACTATTTTTATTGATAAATAATATTGATTTGGTCTTTTTCAATGCTATGTATACAGTGTGCTTGAAAAGCCCGGAACGGTTTAATAATTTTGTAATGATTTCTTGTAAATAAATGAAACTTGTTATATCAAAGTTACCCATAAAAATAGGGTAAGAAAAACTTTTCTGTTCATGTGAAAGGTTCACTTGCGGTCTCCTCATTTTTTAAGGAGCGGGATTCTCATAACAACCAATCAAATATCAGGGAAGGGTAAGCGATTTTAAAAACATGCCAATCTGGCAACGCACATCCTAAAGTGTGTGATGTGAGATTGATACAATACAATACAATCTTTATTTACAAATTCCCTTGGAGAATTGTAAGGGCGTCAAAATATCTTTTACAGTGCATAATTCTATATACGTATATATAAAAGTTTTAGTTGAGTTCAAAGAATTCCTCCAATGAGTAGAATGGGTGATCTTCAAGCCATTTTCTTAGCATGTGCTGGAAGTGATTACTTGTAACATTCAAGAAAGGTATCTCATAACAAGTAATGAATGAGTACACTTTAGAAATATAACTATTAACAAGCAAACTGCAATTCATTCTATTTAGTTTACATTCTTGTCGACAAATGTAATCACAACTCATTTGTTGTAAAAATTAGGAATTTTTACAAATTTTTCTCTGTTTTACCTTGTATTTATTATGACGAAGTTGTAGTTTTAGTAGATGTTTACGTGATATACAGTTCTAATTAATTATGGTGGGTGAGAAGTGGAGTGACAATTTGGGAGGTTCCACATTAGAAATTTGCTCTGGGCAAAAAACAGAAGCTAGGGGCCACCCCTGATTATTCTCAATGCCTGTTTTTGAAAATTACCTTTTACTGTTGGTTGCCCTATATAATCTAAAGTTAGATTCAACATGGGAAGATATGAAAGGGAAATAAATAATTTAAGTACGAGTATCAATTATTGACTATAAATAAATTATTTTTAAAATTATTCATACTAGCAGTCATATCTCTCTTCACAATGGATATGAATCCCAAGTATTTTTTATTTCAAGTAATTCTTCTTATATAGATACACATATCTTATATGTTAAGCGTAGGTATTTATATAAAAATATCAACATACCCTTCTATATAAATAAATATGAATATGAATTATATAAATATGATGAAACTACATTCCATATCTGTTTAACATACTTTTCCACTTGAACATCTCCAACAAATTAATATAAATCCAGTAGAAGAAAATTCTTCTATCTATGTTTTACTGAGCTTAAACTCTCTCCATTGAACATTCCAATTCCACTGAAATGTAACCTGTATGGTGCTTTACTAAAGAAAAAAACCCCACCAACAACAATACTACAATATTAGTTTGTGGGTACTAGGTGTTTGTTGTTGTTGTTTGTTTTTTTTGTTCTTTGTTGTGGGAATAGTCTTTTGTAGTTTTTGAAAAAATGTAAGATAGGGGTTTGTCCTTTAAATCTCTGGTTTATTTAAGATAAACTTGTAAAGAACTTTTCAGAATTCATTCTTTTTTCCTTCAATTTTGTTCCACAGTGGATAAAAATAGGTCTACTACAGTACTTTCATTACTATTTACTATTTTTATTATTTGATTCATTATACTCAAAAGTAAATTAAAGCAACTTGCTGATAGCATATGAATGGTTGAATTAAATATAAAATTTATAATTTTCACTGACAATGAAATACATTATTTGTCAACATCTTCACACTGAGATAAATTTAATATTGACTGTTTAAAGAACCTCACTGTTTGTCATTATATGCATGTCTCAAAGTATTCTGAAAACAGACAATATTCAGTATTATTGTTGAAAAAGAAAAACATAACAATGATTTGTATAGTATCAGAATAGTGTATAGTAACATAACAGCCGAGTAATTTTGATTATTGCAACTGAAATTTAATTTGGCGGGAAATATAATTTGCAAAGTAAAAATAAAAGGCAGTTTAAGAGTGGTAATTGGGAGGAAAATAAGTGGAGTAAAATGTTTTTTTAGTTTAGATATCCCATTGGCAATGTTTTTTTTTATTTCTCTTCTTTTGTAAAATAAAAAGTATGAAGCATTACTTAAAAGTTAACAAACAACTTTACACCAGGCAAAACGTTGACGGGGCTACTAATTAAGTAACTTTTATTACATATTCCCGAAACAAACAAAATAACACTGTCAGACAAGAAACAATGACTGCAGAGACAATAGAACAATAGCAAACAAAGGGCATTGTGAGGGCATATCAACAATCCGTTCTACCTCTCTTCTGAGTAATGTTGAATTATTCTAATGGCAGTTTTATGTTCTTGTTCACACAATTAGGATGGCAGTGGTTATATTTATGAGCAATTTGTTAAATTTAAAATAGTAGGTCACTTTATTTCATTTCCTTTATACTTATAAAAATTGTATTCTTCAATGAACACGCAAACGGGGTATTAATAAATTAGCTTTTTAGAGTAGTCTTAAATAGGCTACATCATACCAAATAATCTTAGTGTTTGAAAAATGTGTTTAAGAGTATAGATTTTTTAAATTCCTAAGACATTTTTGTCGGTAATGGATCTATAGGAGATGTCTCATTATAAAGATATGATGAATACACAATACATACACTTTTTAAGTTTTTTTGTAAAGTGTATAGTTATTTCATTGCATTTACAAGAGAAATACAACAAAGTTTTAGATTTTTGTATAAATAACTAATTAACAATAGTGAAAAAAATAAAAAGCATTTGGATGTGCATAGATTACAATTATATCTTATTAAGTACACTATGTAAAGGTTTGAGGACTATTATTTGTCTGAACAGAAATATTTTTAGGTAATCGAGATCATGAGGAAACCCTCTTTAATATTATTTTGTATTTAAATTTAAATGTTAAGTTTTCAAAAAATTTTGTTTTCTCAAAAAGTCTAGTTGTGAGCCATGGTGAAGATCAGACACGAGTGTCAGTCTGGACTAGATAATGAGCATGCTCACAGCAAAACTGAGCAAACCCCCAGTGATAAGTAAGGGCTCACACACCAATGTGGTCCAGCAGACAAGTGTGTTGAGAGCCATTTCAAATCCTATACACCTATCACAGTGTTCCACTGTAATTGCTTCACCCGCAAAATACCCGAGAGGATATCAAAAGGAATAAAAAGTATGAAACACTCAAAAACATTTTTGTTAGACACTCAAAACCGCTTGACACGCAAATAACAGTTATACTGCAAAGACAACTCAAAATCAAAATCTTTTTTAGTGCAGCAACAATATGTACATTGTATGGCAAACATCAATGCGGGTTTTCTAAAATTCCAGAATTCATACAAACAATAGACATTAATACATATAATTTTACAATCAATCACCCCTCTTTCATTCATTGCCAATTCTATTCGCTTAATACAGCGGAGTCAGTCTTCTAATTGGGCGGTCTCCCAGTTGAATGCCTAAAACTCACCCGCATTATAGAATGCTTGAGACACCAAGAAGCGTTTGAGGCGAGTCTTTAATGCCTTAGGCGTTGGAGCATCTTTAATTGAATTGGGCAGTCTGTTGAGGAAATGCACACCCGCTTACAAGGGCAAGCGTTCAAAATTTGCTGTTCTGTGTCTCCCAATTCGGTAGTTCGCTCTGCCACGTGTCTCATACATGTGTATGTCTCGGCCTCTGGTTAAGGCAGATTTACTCACACAAAACAAAGTAGTTTCTAAAATGTAGAACCACTGCATAGCCAACACCTGCAATTCCTTGAAAGCTTGCCTGCACAACTCTCTAAATTTGATTTTAGCGATTATTCTAATTGCTTTTTTTTGGAGTCTGAATGCTCTTTGAAACTGAGTGTTTGCACAAGTTAACCAAAGGACCACTCCGTACTACACATTGGGTAAAATCAAGCCACAATACGCCGTAATTAGTACCTGACTCGAGCAGTATTTGGCTTAAGATCTCAAAACAAAAATGTCTGAGCAGATTTTGGCACAAACATGGTGAATGTTCTCATCATTGTGCATTCCTCAATCAACGCATTCCTAGGTATTTTAAAGAGCTGACTTCTTACAGCTTGGAGTCAGCCAAAAAAGGTGGCAGGCCCACAGTGTGCAAGACAAAATTCAAAACGTTGATTTTTGAAGAGTTTGTTGTGAGATTGAGGCTGTGGAAGTAGATTCAAGATTTTATTCATCATTAAACATACAGTGATGCAATAGATTTTGTCAATAGAAATATAACACAATTTTACCTTTTCATAAGTTGCATTCTGTTTGGAACTACTATATTTAAGTAAACATTTTAATAAATATAGAATAACATTATAAATACTAATAAATGTTGAAAAATTTGTTATGGCAAGAACATAACAGATTAAAAAGACTCACACATTCACAAATAAATAGTTAGACATAGTTAACATTTACATCCACAAAATTAAGAACAATGAAAACAGGTAAAAATTAAATAAATGTTGTACAATAGTATTGTAATGGAAACTAAAATCCACTTAGTAAAGTAGCAGAACAAAGGTTTTAATCATCTCAATATAAACCGTAGAAAATTAATACAGCCAAACAATACAGAAAAATAAAATAAGTTTGGACAAAAAGACATGTGATGTAAACATATGATAGTTTGTATTAATTATTCACCACATTTACCCCCACCTTGGTAGGGAATAGTCTTCTAGGTATTTCGGAAGATGTCTATTTCTTGTAGTTCGTCTTAAAAGTGGGTAATCAGAATTATGAATGTGTTTAGTTGGTTGAGGGGAATCAATGTTTTGTGACGGAGCGTATGAATTACTTGGTTTAGATGAATAAGAAAGTGGTTGCAAGACGATCACGATCCAGCGAAGAGCTTGTAACAGGTCAAATTACGACATTTGAATATTCGCGGGGAATTGGCAGACTGTGACGTCAATGAATCGGCAGACTGTGACGTCAGTGAATCACATGTTGTCGGAATTGAGATTTATTTAATAACGAAGAAATTTATTGAACTTTATTCGGGAAAAAATTTGATTAATTAAAATGAAGTAAACATAACCAAAATTCGTGTTTTACAAAAACATTAAATAGAATTACGCAGAAAAGCCAATTGTGGTATGAATGACTTGTATATTGATGACGTCATAAAGCACATGTTGCTAAAAATTTAAATAAAAAGCTTTGAAAAAATAATAAAAAGAAAATAGAAATACTTAAATTGATTAATTATAGTAAACGTAATAAATTTCGACAATTATAAAGAAAGAATCAAATTATATTTATTCGTGAAGACGCTGATTTGAACGAGAGAAGGGATGACTATTGTTTTGAGTCGGTATCCGTCGTTTTATACGGAGATTCCTTCTTCTTTCACCAGACTCGAAGCAAGGAGGTTGTGTTAGTTCTCCTGGGATAGTAATGATCTGTTGTATAGTATATTGAAATTTAATCAAGGATGGGATATTGTTTAGACTTTTAAAATTATCAAAGCACTGCAAGGTGAGTGAAGTTATAATATGTGTTGAGAGTGTGACATTTAATAAATTAATCTCGTGGTCACTTGCTTTGACTTTCTTTAAATATCCCTTTTATAAAAAGTGTGGAGTGATGTTAAATTTTGTAATCATTACTTACCACATTTTGGAACCCTGACATACACACAGACTTGTCTCTGGTGATAACACCAGAGACGTTCAAATCTAATAATTTTTGAGTAATACCGAGGGAATACAGCTAGCATTGGGCAAGATGGCGACCGATACCATGATGAGGAACATGGTACAACAACGTGCCACTAGTGACAAGGGGCGTACAACTACATGGTGAGTCAATAACTCTAAAGAACTGACTTTCAGCAAATTATCGCAACCAAAGTGAAGGTGACACACAGCAAATTGGCGTTATAACCTGGGACTCTCATCAAATTGACATCACTTCAAATTTACATTCATCAAAAAGGCGCTGCAACCGGGGGACATATATCAAATTGGGGCAGCAACGAGGGGCCTTCATCAAATCTGAAATACATCAAGCTAATTCTCTCATCCATCATAGATATTCCCTGGTTTGATATTTGTGAATCTTCAGAGATATTAGTGTCCGGTTGGTCCACTACCAAAACAGATTGATCTGTGTTATCTTTTGATAGTACAGTGGCATTGCCTCAATTTTGGAGCTAGCTGATTCAGGGAAACTTGTCTTCTCATCTCCGTTATTGAGACGTATAGTTGCATAATTGGGATTTACATCTATTAGTTCGACCTAGTCTACCAGCGGATTGTACTTGCTCTGTCTTACATTTCTCTTCAAGAACACTTTTTCAGATTCAATTAGCCAGTTTGGTAAAAATTGGCCGTTTGAAGATTTTCTGGTGTTAATAAACATTCGTTCATGCGGTGCCACAATATTGTAGCAGTGCTTAGTAAAGACCTCATAGAATGTAAGGAATCATTTAAGACGTACTCCCATTCATTTATTCTTAAATTGCGACTTTTTACCAACAGTGTAATAGCCTTCCAGACTATGCCGTTGTAACGTTCGATCTGGCCATTTCCTTGAGGATTATATGGTGTAGTTCTACTTGTTGCTGTGCCTTTGGAGTTAAGAGAGTCTATAAAATCTTTTGACATGAAAGATGAATGTCTGTATGAATATATGAATGTCTGTATGAATATGAGAGGGTAATCGTAGTATTTTGAAGTCAATCTAATCAATTTACCCTTTGTATTTTTTTAAAAACACAGAACAGTATTTTATTAATTAAACTATAGCATTGCAAGTAAGCAAACTTATTCGTTCTCAGATAGCACAGATTTATCCAAACAACCTCATTCAAGTTTCAAGGTCAACAATCAAGATAAGAGTTAATCAATTGTCAATGTCAAAGCTAGATTGTACTGTGGTTGAGGGTGGAATAGTCTCCAACAGGAAAATACCACAGTTATAATGCACAGGAAAATGTAGGTTACAACTTACTGTCAAAGATAAAACTAGGAGATTGTTAATACTACTATTTCCTTATTGAGGCACTGGAAAGAGCGTCAGTTTTTAATAAAATACTAACTACTTGCAGTGTTTCACAGTCATAAGCTTGAAAAGACACACGATTCAGTGAAGTAAAAAGGTGTGTATTTTACAATTTTTCTATCAGTAATGTTTAAATTTATGAAGTAAAAATTACTATCTTAAAATTATTTAAATACTCAATCAAAACTATTGTGTTCTATTCTACATTTTATTATCAAAACCAAATATCCTGTTTATCTGCCCGATCACTTCAAATTTATCTCTGATATTAGTGAACGACCTTTAAGAAGGGGAGCTACATTACTATCAATACATCGTTCAACAATTTTTAATAATAATGCCATAGAACTCAAGTTTGTCGTGCAGTGTGCCATGGTCAACACAGTCGAATGCTTTGGACAGGTCTAGGAACACACTCATTGTGTGGTTTTGACATTCAATTCCCTCTACAATCATATTGACAAGACTCACTACTACTTTGTTGTCTATTTGCCCTTCCTGAAACAAAATTTTTCACTTGATAGCTGATTGCATTTGTTCAAAAAGTGAAACATCCCTATTAAAGCTGTTCAAAAATGTTGCTTAGCACTGGCAAAATTGAGGCAGGCTGATAGTAATTGAAACTGGGTCGTCCTTCTTGAAAATGTTAATAACTTTAGCAATTTTAGTTAATCGTCTCACTAAAAGCTTGCAGCATTTTGTTATGAGCCATGGAGACATTAGATTGATGTCTTTTGAGTTTTTGGCTGGGAGCTGCTGAATAATTCGGTGAAGCTCATCCTCAACGACAGGCGACAACACCATTGACGAAATGGGGCTGTCTTCGCGAGGGGCGTACTTGAGGTTCAGATGGCCGAAGACCTTGCCCAACAGCAACGGTGAATTGCACCCCAAGTTGTTTCTGGAAGAGGGAATTGATTTTAAGACATCATATACTTTTGCAGCTTAGGATCACTTTCCTGTATGTTTTTTATAATTCTTGAAAAAAATTGTAAATTGTTCATTTAATTGTTTTGTAAATTTCGGAGAAAAATTTTAGTTTCTCTCTAGAACTAAATTATCTGCTGTGATTCATTTGTTTTTGGAATTTTTTTCACAAACATTGATCATTTTTGTAGAGCAACAAGAATATGGATAAGAGTCACCAAGGAAAAAAGCACCACTGACGAAATGGAAGTGGAAGAGACCAAAAAGGTATCAGAGGTATCTGAACATACCTTCTACTCCTGTAGCCAGTGCGGCGGTCTATAAAGATAAACCAACTTGCTTCCTCTGCCTGAAGAAGAGACCCTCTCTATAAGGACCATCAGTCTCGGCTAGGGGAAAAAAGGGGAGCAGTGTCCCCAAACACTCCAAGAGGTCGGACAGGGATGGACCACCAGGAGGAGGTGGTGAAAAGGCTTAAATGTACGCCTCATACAACTGATATCGTGGGTAGGAGGTCAATCACAACAGGCTTGGATATCACCCTAATCCCGAAACCTTGGACCAACAGAGGTTACATCAGAGGATTGATGATTCAGGTTGGTAATCTCATATTATTATTGTTTATTGACATTCTTTTGTGCATTATCATAGAGATAAGAACAGGGGCCATAGAAATACATGTTAAAATTCATCAAGTTGGTAGAAAGGATGTTCTTGTAGCCAGTACTTCAGGAGTTGTCCAAACTGCAGCCTGCTGGTCTTCTTCAGGTCCTCTGGAAGGGCATTCCATAACTTGGCTCCAGCGTAGGTCGGTTTCCTTTCTGTGGCTGTCAGTCTGTGTACAGGGAGTTGGTAGCTAGAGGCAAAAATAATTTTTCCATAACTTTAGAAAAAGTTGGTATCAGTGGTATCGGCCGATAGTTAGCAAGTTGTTTGGTGTTTCCTTGTTTGAGCTTTGGATAAACTTTAGATATTTTTAAAGCAGATGGAAATGTTCCAGAAGTGAAAGATTTGTTAATGACATTCACTAGAGGACCAACTATTTCTTCTTTACATATTTTCAACACTTTTGTAGAGACACTGTCATATCCAGCAGAGGTTTTGGTTTTCAATGATCAGATTAGTTTGTCTACCTCTTCTAGGGATGTCAGTTGTAGTATTAAATTTGAAATATCTGGATTTGCGTCTGATAGTATTCTTTGAACACTGTCTTGGTTTTTATGTATTGTGTCTTTGTCTATGTTTATGAAAAAATTGTTAAAATGTTCTGCAATTTTGACTGGGTCACTTATCAGTTCTCCCTATATGTCTAATGCTAAGGGCAGGGGCTTAACCTCTTTTGACTTCCTCTCTGAATATATGATTTGCCATATTGCCTTTGATTTTTTATCTGCTACTGTTATCACGTCAATGTTTTCTTGTCGTCTCAGATGTTTCAGCCTAAGGTCATATTCTTTCTTTAATTGAGCTGCATTATTTTTGTGAATCTCACTTCCAGTTATATTGTGCAAGTCTTGAGCTTCAATGTAAGGTCTCCTCAACTGCGTTGCTATGGGGTCAGTCAGAATTTGCTTATTTCGTTTTTTTTATTCTCATTTTCGTTATAGGGCCTGTCATATTATTGCGTTAGAAAGAATACCGCTAAAACTGTTGTAAGACTCCTCTGCATTCGTTGAGCTGTAGACTGCTGTCCAGTTTTACTGGTGAAGGAGAGCTTGTAACTTAAGGTAATTGTAAGCAAATTTCTTGTACTCGTGTTTCTGCATTCAGCCGATGGTGGTGGGGGTAAGTAGTTTTCCAAGTTGACGGTACAGAGTTGTCCTGTGTGGTCTGAGATTGCTGTGTTTTAAAACCTTAACATGCTGCTTTTCTAGCTGCAGGTTAGTGCATACACAGTCTATGGATGTTCTGGAGGTTGGTGTGATTCTAGTGTATGGGAGGTCCAGTCTCTGGATGTTGTAACTAGTCAAGATTTCTGTCATTAGAATGTAGTCATTCTTTTTAGCCTTGCTGTCAATATTAATGTCACCCATGATTTTTTTTCCCTTGGGGTGGTCTACTGCCATGCACTTAAGCCTCAAGGGCTTTTTGCGCACCCCGGAAACACACCATGAGGCCCACCAGTCTACAACTTCAGCAGTTCAACAAACGGTTTGGGATTGCTCTCAGGCCGTTTCCTCCTTTGCCAGAATCAACAATGTAACCGTTTGTTGGGTTCCTGGTCATGAGGGGATTCTTGGGAACGAAAGAGCTGATGCCCTGGCCAACCAGGGCTCAGCGACAATTATGACGGGCCCTCAACCGTTCTGCAGTGTTCCAAGGTGTGAATTCCTCTAGGGTTGTCTCGAAATGGATTCGCGCGGAGCATGAGAGAAGGTGGAGGTTGCATCCGGGTTTGAGAGTGAGTAGAATGGTATTACAGTCAAGGTGGCTTCCTCCAAGGTGGCTTCGGACCTTCTCTCATTAAACAGATCAATGTCTTCTAAGGTCATTGGTCTCATTACGAGGCATGGTCACCTGAGGAAGCATCTTCACAGAGTTGGCATCCTTTAGGAGGATCCGCTCTGTGGAGGATGTAATGAGCAGGAGGAGACTGCTGAGCATCTGCTCTTTGATTGCCCTGCAATAGCAAGAGAGTGGTATGCCATCTTTGGTAGTTTGGACAGGGGTAGTGAATTTTCCCAGGAGGACTTGAATGTCACCCATGATTACTACTGGCTTGTTAGTTGGTAAGCGTTCTAATGCGTCAACTACAACATCCAGACCCGCCTCCAAGTTTCCTTTAGGTCCTGTAAACCCCAACTAGGTAGAGACTGGACTTGCCAAGTTCAATCTTAGCAATTGCTACTTCACATATCACTTCCATACTGTATTCATAAGTGTCAATTGTTTCAATTTGACATTTTAAAGTGTCATTTGTGAATACAGCAATTCCTCCCTTCTGATGGTGTTTTTCTGCAGTATTCTGCTATCAGTGAGTTTCCTATTAGTCTTGTTTTTGACAATGTGTCTTTTGCCAGTCCATGTTCCGTCACGATCAGGTCAGGTTTTAAAATGTTGAGGAGTGTTCAGGCGTTCAAATTTGTTCACAATTCTGTCTGTGTTTTAATGTAGGATAGTAAGGGATTTATGTTTCACTTTCTCTGGCACAGGGCTGTGTTGTATTGAACTGTTTAGGAATTGATTCCTTGTTTTTTCCGATGCTCTAAAAAAGAAACATGATTTTGCTCTGTGGAAGGAGTATCAGGCTGGTGAACATCCGCTATTACTTGGATTTGTTGACCAAATGCAGGTGGTGAGGATGGAAGCACGAGAGGCTGAGCATAGGTGGGGAGCATGGATGGTGCAGGTTCAGTATTTAGTTGTTGAAAGAGTTGACTATATTTCCTAGGCATGTGGTCAATATAAAAATTTATGTGTTAATGTAAAACTCTTCTAGACTCTCATTCTCAGCTCCTTTTTAGCATTAATTGGAGGTCCTTGCATTACTTTTACCTTGTGTTTAGGTAAGTTAGCAGGTTGTTGCCCTGGGTTGTTTGACTTTTTTGCAGCTTTTGCAACTTGCAGAGACACACTAAACTTATTTCTATTTGCCTTCTTGCCTGTTTCCAAATGGAGAGAGTGCTTATTTTTTAGGGGTTGGTTTTTTTTCTCTGTAGGTGTGATAAGTTTTTTGTTGCAGGTTTGGCTGTCTCCTGTAGTCATAGTTTGGCCTAATACTGTCATTGGCATGGTCGAGGTTTTGTTCAGTTTTTTATTACAGGTTTGTCTGTTTCCTGAGGTCACTGATAAAGGTGTAGTCACTAAATGATCCAGTTTTTGAATGCAGGTTTGGCTGTCTCCTGTAATAATAGTTTGGCCTAATACTGTTATTGGCATGGTCAAGGTGTTGTTCAGGGTTTTATTACAGGTTTGTCTGTTTCCTGTGGTCAGTGATAAAGGTGTAGTCATTGAATAGTCCAGTTTTTGACTGCAGGTTTTGACTGACTCCTGGGGTTGTAGTTTAGTTTGTTTCAGTCATAGGTATGGTCAAGGTTTTGCTTTGTCTTTGATTAGTCAAAGTTTTAATAATGACCTCTATGTGATCTACTTTTGTTTTAATTTCGGACATGCCCAATAGGAGAGCAATGTGATTACTCTCGATTACTGGGGTAACTTCCTCTGGGGGAGAAGTCTGTGAGTCAGAATCTATAGTCGGCACTTCATGACTTTTAATTTTCTTTTGCAGTCCTGAGATAGTTTTCTCGAGTTCTCATATTCTTATTGCTTAGTCATCTACAAGTTGACCTAATTTTAGGTCATTTTCCTCATAGATACTCTGAGCTTCTAGTCGTACGTGCCTCTATTATTTTGGGCTTGAAGATCTGCATTTAATTGTAATATATGATTGTTCAATTGATAATCCAAGAGCATGTGTTCTAATTTCAAAATATATAACAGCTTTTCCTGTTGCAGACTTGATCTCAAGAGATTTGGTGGCGGTCACTGTGAAAGTGGCACCACAGGAAGGGGTAAAAGAGGTAACCATAGCCTAAGCCTACTTCTCCAACTCTTCAACAAACTGTCCAACCATTAGAAGTAGAAAGATTATTGAAGAGCTGCAGAGAGAGAGAAGCTCAGTCTTTATTCTCAGCTGTGACTGCAATGTTCATCACATCTTCTGGGGAAGCACCAACTTAAACCTAAGAGGTGAGTTCTAGAAATAAGAGGGTCTGATCCCACTTCATTATTAGAACTAGATAAGGAGTTCTGGATACAACCTTATCCAAAGGACTAAAAAATATAAACATAGTAAGGTGGCAATTTTTCACAGGCCTCACTTTCGGACCAGACATAGAGGCGATAGGGGAGATAAACGTTACCCACAGGGTCCCTCTATATCTACTAAACTGGAGGGGATACTGTGTGTCCCTAGCCAAAGAGTTGGAGGAAATAGAACCCTACCAGAAAAATGAACTTTATTTAGAAAGGTCTGCTCAATTTGTTGAACAAGCCATCACAAAGGCCTATGAGAAAAACTGTCCTCTCAGACAAAACAGGCTAAAGAAAGATGTGCCTTAGGTGGGCTGGAAGCTTAGAGACGCTTAGAAACAAAACTCAGAAATTATTAAAACTAGCAAAAAGGACAGATGACTGGATCCCTTATCTACATGCCCAAAATGGATATAAAACAGAAATTAGAAAAAATAAAGAAGAACCTGGAGAAATTTGTGTAAAAATAAAAACACTACCAGAGGCTGCCAGGCTTAAAACAAACTCTCCAATCTGATTACTCTAACCCAATGGGGTCCTTAGTAAAGGCCAATGGTGATCTTACAGAGAACAGGAAGGACACTAGAACTGATCTTGGAAACGCACTTTCTGGGGGGGTCACTTGAATCGAAATGAGGATACTTATTCTCTAGTCGAGGAGAAATCCAGTTGGGAAAGTAGCAAAGTCCAGACAGAGGTCTAAAAGAATATTCACACATGAAAGAATTAAATGGGCAATAAGATCCTTTAAACCATTTAAATCTCTAGGGGCGGATGGAGATATTCCAGCCATTTTTCAAGAAGGGTTGGACATCTTATTAAATACTCTAATTATTCTGTTTAGAAGCAGTTATGCCTTAGGATATATTCCCAAAAACTGGAAGATGGCACTGGTGGTGTTCGTGCGGAAAAAAGACAGGGATCTGACTCAACCTAACTCGTACAGACCCACAAGTCTAACCTTCTTCATGGTGAAAACTATGGAAAAAATTAATCAATAGACACATTAGGGATGAAACCTTACAAGGACACCCACTCAGTCTATCTCAACACGCTTATGTAGAAGGTAAATCATCTGCCACCGCACTCCACAGCTTAGTGAAACACCTTCAATGAAAAGGAAGCCCTAGTCAGCGTCTTCATGGACATTGAAGGAGCTTTCGACCGAGTAGCATATCAATCCATGAGGGCTGCTATGGAACAATTTGGAGTTCCCTCAGATGCAAGTGGACAGTAACCCTCCTAAAAAGCAGACAAGTGAAAGCAAAAAACGGAGATGAATTGGTCACCTTCACGGCCCGGAAAGGCTGCCTCCAGGAAGGGGTTTTGTCTCCTCTCCTGTGGGAGATGTTGGTTGATGACCTTTTAATTAAAACAGAGAAGAGGGGAACTAGGCTACTATGTTATGCGGACGACCTTGTGCTTATGATCAAAAGAAAAAACAAAGGCACGCTGGAACGCCTAATTCAAGAAGAACTAAATTTCATAAGCAACTGGTGTCATCTGGAAGGTCTTCGGATCAACCAATCATAAACAAATATGATGACCTTTACCAGGAAAAGAAAGTTCCAGCTTACACAACCTGTCCTGGAAGGAATCAGAATAAAACAATCAAAGGAAGTCAAATATCTGGGTACAGTCCTGGATGAGAGGCTGACTTGGAACCTACATTTCAAGAACATAAAATCCAAAGCGACATTGGCCCTTGAGGCCTGTAAGAGACTCTTTGGATTTAAATTGGGATTGAAACCTAAAATGATTTACTGGATTTATGAAACTGTAATAAAACCAATGGTCACATATGCTTCTTTAGTGTGGTGGCCGAAAGCAGAACAACAGCTGCCAAGAGGCTATAAAGTCTTCAAAGGCTCAAACGATGAGCTCCTGCCCAACCCTGGCAATTGAAGCGGTCTTGAGATACACTCCTCTGGGGCAGGAGGTGATGAGGAGAGTTGCTCTAAGTGCAATGAAGCATTTAGGAACACAGGTATTAACCTTCTCAGAAGGTCACATGAAGATAGTGCAGGAATTTCCTGAGGCTGAAATGCTAACCAATGTGTCAGAAGCAATGGTTAAGAATTATTGAAGGAAGGTAGAAATGAGGCCTACCCTACAAAAGGAGTCCTGAAATTTTACACAGATGGTTCACGCCTTGACTCTAGGGTGGGATACGGAATATACAGACCAGGAGTTAACATAGCAGTGCCCCTGGGAAAACATGCCACGGTCTCCCAAGTGGATGTCACGGGAATACAATCATATGCCAGAAGACTCATACAAATACTTGACAAATACCTTGACAAAATACTTGATACTGTCTGATAGTCAGGCTGTAATAAAGGCACTTAATACTTACTTGTTTGACTCAAAAGCAGTCTGGGAATGCAAGAATGCTCTGGCTACGAATAACAGAGTAACACTCGGTTGGGTGCCGGGCCATGAGGGCATTCATGGAAATGAAAAAGCAGACATCCTCGCCAAAAAGGGAGTGTTGTCCTTTATGGTGGGGCCTGAGCCAGGTTGCAGGATAGCTTTCTCCTACAGCAAAGCTCTGGTCAAAGATTGTGAAAAGATAAAAAAACTTTAATCGGAGTAGAGCCTCAGGATTAAGACAATCTAAAATGTTTCTCTCCTTATGCTAAAGGGTGGGCATCTCTCCTAGATCAGAATATTGAGGATACAAGAATGATATTAGGGATGTTGACAGGACATAGCCTTCTTAGAAAACATCTTATGAGGGAGGCCCTTAGCCAGACTGATGAATGCAGACTCTGTGGGAGGAGGAATTAGCGGAGCATATTTGGCTTAATTGTCCTGCCAAAAAAAATTCAGAAAAGATTCCTGGAAGCATATTTCCTTAGACCAAAGATATCAGAGAACAGGAGCCCTCAAATCTGCATTTTTAAAATCATTTGGTGTTACTATGGTCCATTTAAAATTGACTGTATTATTAATAATACATGTATCCATAAAGACATGAAAAGTAAAACCTGAGCTGGGATTGTCAACTTTTTTTATATTTTGGGCAGATTTGAGAAAACATTTTTTAAATACATCAGGTTTAATACTACAAAACTTTTGTTTTTTATTTGCTGTGTTATGTTTTATCACATCCCTGGCAGCTTTACAGCTATTTTTACTATTTATGATAAAATCATAATTTTTAGCACATTTAGCCTGAATTACAGCATTTTTGTATTCACATTTTAACGTACTAAACATAATTTTTAAATTTGTATTATTTTTATTACTTGTATGTTTAATTACTCCATCCAAGAACAAAAGTCTTTTTTCATGGCTAGTTCAGCAGTATACCAATTGGTTTTATTTCTTGCTCTTTTTTTATTTAGGTTAGCAACAACCTTGAAATTATTTAAACTAATGTCATGAAATATCTTAGCAAATGGTGTTACAGAACTTTTATTGCTACACTCACTTAACAAGGATGACCACTAGTACAAAGCCAACAATAAGAAAAGAGGTTCAAAACTCTTTTTAGGCAATATCAATTTGTTTTGATTATTACACCGAGATATATCTTGATAATAATAATACATGTATAAATGTTCTAGTATGTTTCAATTTAATTCATTTACCCTTTGTATTTAATAAAAACACAGAAAAGTATTTTATTAATTAAACTTTAGGATTGAAAGTAAACAAACTTGTTCCTTATAAGATAGCTCAGATGTATCAGAAAACCTTGGTTAAGTTTCGAGGTCAACAATCAAGATAAGAGTCAAAGCTTATCAATTGTCAATCTTAAAGTGTGCTATGGTTGAGGGTGGAATAGTCTCCAACAGGAAAATACCACAGTTATCAAAAGCAGGTTATGACTTCCTATCAAAAATAAAACTAAGAGATTGTTAATACTACTATTTCCTTTTTGTGACACTGGAAAGAGCTTCAGTTTTTAATAAAATATTAACTACTTGCAGTGATTTTCACAACCCTAAGCTTTTTAAATAATAAACCACAGTTAATCCAACAGTAAAAAACACTGATTTAGTGAACTGAAAAGGTGAACATATAACAATTTTATTTATCACTAATTAAATATTAGAATTAAAAACTACTATCTAAAAATGATTTAAATACTCAACCAAAACACCTTTTACACTTTTCTTTCTAAAAAAAAACACCAAAATGAACTTGATATAAAACTGACACTTGTCACACACATAAGCTCAGTCACTCAAGTATTGGACACAGTTGTTGATGTCAACAAAAGCCCATAGCTCCGGTCTAACGGTTTGGATGGTTTATTTGATATCTGGAAAATTTGGGATCTGTGACTGGGAATGAGCTAAGCCATTTAAGAGGCACGCCTCGAATGCCGTGGGACTTAAGTTTGTCGAGCAGTGTACCGTGGTCAACACAGTCGAATGCTTTGGACAGGTCTAAGAACACTCATTGTGTGGTTTCGACATTCAATCCCCTCTACCTATGTCTTTTAATCTAATAATAATTTATGTTGTTAATGTTAAAACTATTACAGTTTAGTTTTATATAGTGTTATATTTATTATGTTATTCTATATTTATTTTAATTTTCACTTATCAACAATCATATCGACAAGATTCAAAACTGTGTATGTTGTCATTTGCCCTTTCTGAAACCGAATTGTTCACTTGAGAGCTGATTGTATCTGAAAGTATCACCTGGACACCACATATTGATCAACTTTGTTCAAAACTTAACTCCTGCATCTATGTCCTTAAAAGACTAAAGGCTACCAATACTCAGGAGATAACTAGAATTGCCTATTTCACACTTTTTGAAGCTCATCTCCGATATGGCATAACAGCCTGGGGCAACTCCTCAGCAAAAAATGTGCAACGTATCCTGGCAACTAAAAAAAAAGCGATTAGGATCTTAGCCAACCTCAATCTACTTGACTCCTGCAGAAGTACATTTAAAGAACTAAAGCTACTCACATCAGTATCCCTCTAAATCCAGAAAGTTATTCTTTACACTACTAATCGAAAATCTAACAAGAACAGGACAGCTCCATTATTACAACACCAGGCATGGAAACAATTTTATTTTACTGAACCACCGTCTCAGCCTATATGAAGAGAAGCCAAGCTACATGGGACCAAAATTGTTTAACTGCCTTCCTGACTACTTGAAGAAGATCTCCAGACAAAAACATTTGAAGAGGAAACTTCAAGAATGGCTCCTGGAGAGCTGATTGTATCTGCTCAAAAAGTGAAGCTTTATTATAAGAAAAATCTTTTCAAAAATTTTTCTCAGTACTGGTAAAATTGAGACAGGCCGATAGTAATTGAAACTGATTAGCAATTTTCAGAAGAGAGGAAAACACTCCTGTTTGGAATGAATTTACTAATTGAGTTAATAGTATCACTAAATGCTTCCAGCATTTTTTATGAGCCATGGGAACATTGGATTGAGATCATTTGAAAATTTTGTTCAGATGAGCGAGGACCTTGCCCACAGCAACGGATGCGAAAAAACTGATTGGAAATTTCTGTTTCATCCTCCACAAGCCTAGACACAATTTTAATTTTGATTGGTTTGTGAGCTTTTGTTTTATTGTTAATTATACCCCAAGTTGATTTTTGAAGACGGCATTCATTTTAAGAGTGCTTTTGCAGCTTGGGATCACTTCCCTGTGCCTTTTTCTAATTCTGGAAAATATTGTTCACTGAAGTGTTTTTGTAAATTTCAGAGAAAATTCTTATAACTAAATTACCCATTGTGATCCATTTGTTTTTGGAATTTTTTTCAAAAACATTGATCATTTTTGTAGGGCAACAAGTTAATATGGAAAAAAGTCACCAAGGAATAAAGCACTGCTGAGGAGATGGAAGTGGAAGATACCGAAAAGGTATCAGAGGAATCTGAACATACCCTACCTAAGAGGTCCTGTAGACAGCACAGTGGTTCAAAGAGATAAACCAACTTGCTCCCTCTTCCTGAAGAAGGGACCCTTTCTGAAAGGACCATCAGTTTGGGTAGGGGAAAAAAAGGTGGCAGTATCCCCAAACACTCCAAGAGGACTGACGGGGATGGACCACCTGGGGCAGGTGGTAAAAAGGCGAAGTATGCTCCCCTCATACAGATAAACCTTCACCATGCCAAGGACAACCAACATCTTGGGTAGGAGGTTTATCACAATAGGCCTGGATATCGCCCTAATCCAGGAACCTTGGATCAACAGAGGTTACATCAGAGGATTGAAGGACAGGTTGGTAATTTCATATATGATCGTTCAATTGATAATCCAAGAGCATGTGTTCCAATTTCAAAATATATAACAGCTTTTCCTGTTCCAGACTTGATCTCAAGAGATTTGTCGGTTAGGCCTACTGTGAAAGTGGCATCACAGCAAGGGGTAAAAGAGGTAACCATAGCCTCAGCCTACTTCCCCAACTCTTCAACAAACTGTCTAACCATTAGAAGTAGAAAGATTATTGCAGAGCTGCAGAGAGAGAGCCTCTGTCTCCATTCTCAGCTGTGACTGCAATGCTCATCACATCTTCTGGGGAAGCACAAACATAAACTCAAGAGGTGAGAACAGAAAATAGAGGGTGTGGTCCCACTTTTATTACTAGAACTAGATAAGAAGTTCTGGATATAACCTTATCCAAAGGACTCCAAAATATAAACATAGTAAGTTGGCACGTTTCACAGGAGGCCTCACTTTCGGACCACTGCCCCATTATGTTCGACATATAACAAAAGGAGATAAACGTGACCCACAGGGTTCCTAAATCTACCAACTGGAGGGGATACCGAGTGTCCATAGCCAATATGATAACCTTTACCAGGAAAAGAAAGTTCCAGCTTACACAACCTGTCCTGGAGAGAATCAGAATAAAACTATCAAAGGAAGTCAAATATCTACAGGGTACAGTCCTGGATGAGAGGCTGACTTGGAACCTACATTTCGAGAACATAAAATCTAATGCGACATTGGCCCTTGAGGCCTGTAAGAAACTCTTTGGATTTAAATGGGGATTGAAACCTAAAATGATATACTGGATTTATGAAACTGTAATAAAACCAATGGTCACATATGCTTCTTTAGTGTGGTGGCCGAAAGCAGAACAACAACAGCTGCCAAGATGCTATAGAGTCTTCAAAGGCTCAAACGATGAGCTCCTGCCCAACCCTGGCAATTGAAGCGGTCTTGGGATACACTCCTCTGGGGCAGGAGGTGATGAGGAGAGTCGCTTTAAGTGCAATGAATCTTTTAGGAACAAAGGTAATCCTTCTCAGAAGGTCACGTGAAGATAATGCAGGAATTTCCTTTGGCTGAAATGCTAACCAATGTGTCAGAAGCAATGGTTAAGAAAGTATTGAAGGAAGGGAGAAATGGATTAGAAATGAGGCCTACTCTACAAAAGGAGTCCCAAGCATTTAAGTATGCAACGACTGTGATAAAGTGTACATTGGCCAAACTAAAAGGAACATTAAGACACGATTCAAAGAACACTTTGCACATATAAAATATGGAAGAAATGAAAAATCTGCTGTGGCGAATCATTGTATTGAATCTGGACACACCATCTCTAATAAAAATTTACGATTATAAAAAGAAGTTACTAACACAATACATTTAAATGCTTGGGAAACATTTTACATTAACACAAATCAAGGAAAACTTATCAATAATGAAGACGGACCAATTCAAAATTCAGTTTTACTCTCATCTCAATTTATAAAGAAATTAAAATGTAATTCTGATTAAATATTTTATACTGGCTAACCGTAAATCCAAATTGTTTACCATATGTTATTATAAAATTAATTATTATTTAAAAAATGTAAACATTTGATAATTTGTAAAGTGCCTGATGATGGAATCGATTCAGAAAGGCCTTGCACAAAATAAAAATGATATTGAAAAATGTTGTATTCGTTTATACTGGTTTATACATGTCAAGGTAAGCAAAATATGATCTGAGAAAAAATTATAGTTTTACATTTTTAACGCTTTTGATACACTTATTTCACCCTCTACTAAACCTAGTACCGCAATTTGTTTTCAATCTTATAAAAATTCCTTTATCGATTTCAAGAAAACCCAGGCTCTGTGTTTATATGGTGCAAATTGGATCTCAGCTCCTGAAATACAAACAGTGTGAATTTCTCAGTAAAAGAATCATCAAACCAACGATGTGTTTCTCATGGAGTGTTCAGAAGGAGATTAAAACACAGTTGTTATCACCATAACTATATTTACTCTTACAAAACACAAAGAATGCTTAATGTAACTTAATAAGTCCCTTGGCGAGGATAAAGTTTGAATCTCAATAACAAATATGAGCTACATTACTGGATCACACATAGATTACAGTACGGTAATGTCCCCCTCAGCGTCACAGGCCGACTGGTCCTGTCATGCTCAACACACAAGACCGTGGTTATGTGCGCGTCACTGTTCAAAACCTTTTCTAACAAGGATTTCCATTAGGTCGAGTATCACACATATTAAAGCTTCGCAGTCGAAAATGTATAAACAAAATTCAACAAAAAATGTTAAAATAAAACAGATTAAAATGGTGACAAGAATAAATTAACATAACTATACGAGTTATATACTTAGTTTTTACTTTTTAGACACCTTTTACAGGTGAAAAATATAATTGGGCGGTATTAAATCCGAATAAAAATGAACCGCAGAAATATATATTTACTAACTAAAACAGTTCAGACAAATATTTCAGTATAAACCCCCCTTCAGTATCATAAATAAATATCGGCTTATATATTAGTGGCAAAGAAGACGTTGTAGGCCTACGGTTCTAAACAGCAATACTGAACGGTTTGACGTAAGGACTGACAGTATAATTGTAAATTTGCTGACGGAAAGTGTAAACTTGTATTTCTGTGATGGGAGGAGTTCACGAGAAGAACGATTTGTGCAAGTGATTGTGGTGACAGGGACCAGTCGGCCCCCCATCTAGGGGGTGGAGGGGCAGAGGGGGGTCGGGGGTGTAATCAAGTCAGCAGTGTATCGTCCAGCTCCTCTTCCTTGCCCTCGGGCTGGTTGGCCACCTTGCGCAGGTTCTTGGTAATGACATCACTCAGAGCATCTCTGGCGCCTCCGTCCAGCAAGTTCAGACATTGCTGCAACAGATAATACATATTAACACCTAAAACATTAAAACTGGTTAAGAAATATATTGTAAAGCCTTTATTGAGTGTTTCCACATTTACAGCATCACTACAACAGTCAGTTAGCCATCTTGAAATGTGATTTGATAATATAATAATAATAATTGTGCCAAATTTGATATTATTTGTACTGATTTCTTAAATAAAAAAAAAGACTCCATAAAGACAGACAGATGGTAAACTAAGCATTTCTGATCAATAAAAAAATTAATTTTGTATCTAATAAAAAAATAAATTAGTTTTGACACGAGATCAAATTTCCAAAATATTACCAGAGAGTTTAAAACACCCTGTAAATGAGCGTGTTAAAGCAAAATACAGATTTTAAAATAGCGATAGATGGAAAGATTTTCCCAACATTCCATGTTAGTGCATTATTTTGATTTAGACCAATAAATTTATATTTCATTAAACATTTATTTCCTCTTGCACTAACTCTGTCTTATCTACAGGACTAAGTGGACAAACCTGCTGCATGGTGTCGCCCTGCCGCAACCTCAACACTGTGACCAAAGACAGCTCACTGTTGGCTTTGACGTAGCCATTCTTCTCCTTGGTACCGTTGACCAGCATGGGCAGAGCGGCCTTCAGGAACTCGGGCGACAGTGCCGGCTCGGTGCGCGCCAGATACGAGCAGACCCGTGCCACCAGCTGCTTCACCTCATTGTTCGTGTGGTTCATCGTCTGTGTCAACAAACAGAAGAGGTAAACGTTGGTGTCAACTAAACAAACTGGTAAATACATGTACATTATGACAAAGTTTGATTTTGAACTCCTGAGATAACAGCATTTTACAAATTATTTAAGTTCCATTTTGTATAAGTACAGCAGACATCTTAGACATGTATTGGGCCCAAACATGCAATTATGACCAATTAGTTTGTTTAATTATTGTAATGTTATTGCACTTTGATGCTTTTTTGTTATCACATGAATTGCTTGTGTTCGTGCTGTGCATCTAATTAAAAATATAGAGCACTTGTAGTATGTACCCAAAACATTATCCTGTACAAAATGGCGGCCGATTAAGTTTTAATATTAAAACGACAATTACTTAAAAAACTATTTAAGCTAACTAGGCAATTTAAATGTCAAATTGAATGTGAAATAACTAAGTTATGTTTTCCTTGTAGCATGGGTGGGAACGTTGGCAATGTAATGTACAGAACTGAGACGCTGTCCGCGCAGATACGTATCGGATTCATCACACGTTAATACAGAACTGCAAACAAAATATTACAACAAAATAAGTTTTCGCATTCATAGTTAGAGAGTCATTGCCATTCAGTTGCTGTCTTTTAATACACATACAGACTCACTGCACGAATGTTAATGTAGGAAATACTTGTACTAACTGCAAGGAAAATATCAATTATAAAGGTATGATAATTTCAGCGGCAATATTCAAATTTGTATAGAAGACAAGAATTGGATCAGTCAGTACACAGGTGTGCGCACATGGATGTACAGCACTAGAAGGTGTCTGTGATTGTGCTGATTGTACACACTGGCTTGGCATATGTAGGGGTATGAAGACCCCGCCACTTCGCACCCTATTGGTGAATTCAATTAGTATTGATTATGTTTAAATCATATTGAAGCTAAAAAAAAACTTATTAGGATTTTAAGATTCGGAATCGGATTTGAGGTTCGATAATTCTGGATTTGTTGCCCATCAATAACTGATTATGAACAATACTATCGAATTTAAATATATTACACACGTAGCCTCAAAAAGTTTTTAATATAAGTATACAATAATACACCTTTTAACAGTTTTTTATAGATTTAATTTTAATTTAATTTTTATTTTGTATACTCCATGTTTGTTAAATTTTGAATTTTGGTTTGTTGAATTACTTTTGTTTTTTTTTATTATAAGGCTTGGATTGTTAGAAGTTTTGAAAACCAATTGGTATCCTTATTTATAAAATGATTTGTTAATTTTGTGGCAATGTTTTCAAGGTAGTCTGATTGAATGAATTTGATATCTCTCTTCTTATTTTCTTTCATTGTGTATTCATTTGTGTTCTTCGAAAATACATCAATCATGCTTGGCTTGTATCCATTATTTTGGGTGATGTTTTTAATAATATTTAATTCTTTATCAAAATGTTTAGTTTTTATTGGAATTTCATATAATCTGTCAATCACTGATTTGAATGCAGCCATTTTCAGTGACGTGGGTGATTCGATGAGGAAGGAATAACTAAATCTGGTTTTCTGTAAATTATGAAATTAATTGTGCTTTTTGTTGATGTTGGTTATAGTCAAATCAAGGTAGTTTATTACATTATTTTCTTCAATTGCACTAGTAAAATTACTAGTCAAATTAAAGAAAATAATGCAATAAACTACCTTGATTTGACTATAACCAACATCAACAAAAAGCACAACTTCAAAATTTACAGAAAACCAGATTTAGTTATTCTTTCCTCATCAAATCAACCATGTTACTAAAAATATGGCTGCATTCAAATCAGTGATTGACAGATTATATGAAATTCCAATAAAAACTAAACATTTTGATAAAGAATGAAATATTATTAAAAACATCACCCAAAATAATGGATACAAGCCAAGCATGATTGATGTATTTTCGAAGAACACAAATGAATACACAATGAAAGAAAATAAGAAGAAAGAGATATCAAATTCATTCAATCAGACTACCTTGAAAAAATTGCCACAAAATTAACAAATCATTTTATAAATAAGGATACCAATTGGTTTTCAAAACTTCTAACAATCCAAGCCTTATAATAAAAAAAACAAAAGTAATTCAACAAACCAAAATCAAAATTTAACAAACGTGGAGTATACAAAATAAAAATTAAATTAAAATTAAATCTATAAAAAAGTGTTAAAAGGTGTATTATTGTATACTTATATTAAAAACTTTTTGAGGCTACGTGTGTAATATATTTAAATTCGATAGTATTGTTCATAATCAGTTATTGATGGGCAACAAATCCAGAATTATCGAACCTCAAATCCGATTCCGAATCTTAAAATCCTAATAAGTTGTTTTTTAGCTTCAATATGATTTAAACATAATCAATACTAATTGAATTCACCAATAGGGTGCGAAGTGGCGGGGTCTTCACAGCCCTACATATGAGCCAAGCCAGTGTGTACAATCAGCACAATCACAGACACCTTCTAGTGCTGTACATCCATGTGCGCACACCTGGGTACTGACTGATCCAATTCTTCTTCTATACAAATCTGAATATTGCCACTGAAATGATCATACTTTATTACAAAATATTTTCCTTGCAGTTAGTACAAGTTTTTCCTACATTAACATTCGTGCAGTGAGTCTGTATGTGTATTAAAAAACAGCAACTGAATGGCATTACTCTCTAACTACGAATGTGAAAACTAATTTTGTTGCAATATTTTGCTTGCAGTTCTGTATCAATGTATGATGAATCTGATATGTATCTTCGCAGACAGCGTCTCAGTTATGTGCATTAAATTTACAACGTTCCCTCCCACGCTACATGGAAAACAAAACTTAGTTATTTCACATTCAATTTTACATTAAAATTGTCTAGTTAGCTTAAATAGTTTTTTAAGTAATGGTCGTTTTAATATTAAACCTTAATAAACCGCCATTTTGTACAGGATAATGTTTGATTACATTTTAAAAGTGCTCTATATTTTTAATAAGATGCACGGTATGAGCATATAAGCATTCATGTAATAACAAGAAAGCAGCTAAGTGCAAATAACATTATATTAACAAACGATTGGTCATAATTACATGTCCCATGAAGAAACGGAGAAACTGTCAGGACTTGTTCTTACGGTGAAAATAACGAAAAAAGTTCATATACACATAGGTCCAGAAACGCTTAGTTAGCGAGCTATTCAGGGTGAAAGATTTTGCCCAGATTTCAGTGCCACCTTTAAAAGGGAGCCCTATTAAATTATTTTGGGCGTTACCCAGGACGTAAAATTTAATGTATATTATGCAAATTGAACTGAAAAATTGAATAAAATTGGTTCCAGACCTCTAGCTGCAGTAATTTTTAAGATATCTGAAGAAATACGCAAAATTCGGTGTCCAAAAACAAGTTTCATTTAGGTTTCAAGTAGATTAACTTTGTTAAATGTGTAACAAACACGTAAAATTCTTTAACAAAACTTGTAAAGAATTAATTTCTTAAGATAATGATGTAAAATAAGCCAATAAAAATTATACGTAAACTTAAGAAAATCATTTGAATGCTAATTTCTTGAACTGGATTGGGCGTGGTGGACCAATCAACTGGCCACCACGATCGCCTGACTTATCGCCTCTTGTCTACTTCTTATGGGGACATATCAAAGCTATGGTGTATAAACGTAAAGTTGATACCAAGGAAGAATTACTCGTTAGAATTCGCAATGCATTTGACAGTATAAGAAAGAATCCAGACATAATTCGCAGAGCCACCACAAATATTTTACGTTGAGCAGAGTGCTGTGTGCATTGTGAAGGAGGGAATTTCGAACAGTTACTAAACTAAGGTTAGTTATTTTGTTAGCATTTATTTTTTTTTGCAATAGTAAGTGAAAATAACAGTTTATAAAACATGTACATTCAGTAAGAAAAAAAGTGTAACCGATTTTGTCTATTCTTCGTACGTTATTTATTTAATTAAAAATAGATTTTCTTAAAGTTTATGTATAATTTTTATTGGCTTATTTTACATCATTATCTTAAGAAATTAATTCTTTACAAGTTTTGTTAAAGAATTTTACATGTTTGTTATACATTTAACAAAGTTAATCTACTTAAAACCTAAATGAAACTTGTTTTTGGACACCGAATTTTGCGTATTTTTTCAGATATCTTAAAAATTACTGCAGCTAGAGATCTGGTACCAATTTTATTCAATTTTTCAGTTCAATTTGCATAATATACATTAAATTTTACGTCCTGGGTAACGCCCAAAATAATTTAATAGGGCTCCCTTTTAAAGGTGGCACTGAAATCTGGGCGAAATCTTTCACCCTGTATAGCTCGCTAACTAAGCGTTTCTGGACCTATGTGTATATGAACTTTTTTCGTTATTTTCACCGTAAGAACAAGTCCTGACAGTTTCTCCGTTTCTTCATGGGACACCCTGTATATACCGTATATATATACTAACTATATACTATATATATATATATATATATATATACATCCACTATATATATATACACTATATTATATACACACTATATATATATATATATATACTAACTACAGTAGAGTCCCGTTAATCCGACCTAATTGGGACCGAGCCCTATTCGGATTATGTGATTGTTCGGATTAGCCAGAATTACAGAAAAATACGGTTTTAAAGTTGAGAATGGGTCTATTTTGTTATAGAATTATCAACATTTTTTATTAAAATATGTTTTCTGACTGTTGCATTGTATTTCTTGACAAATAAACGTGTTTGCGAATACTAAGCACATTTACCGTATTTAGTGTGAGAGTTCTATTGTTATGCAATGTGAGCGTACTGGATATTGTACGGGTCCACGCGCTACGGGACGACGAGAACCTGGGTGATAAGGAGAGTTGGTGCCACACGCAGACGGTGCAGCAGCGCTTAACCTTGCACTACGATACTTAGAGCAACAGGCTACTGCTACACCTGCCGATATCATGTTTATGACACGATGGTGAAACTACGCGTCATCCAATAGACTCTCTTCAATGCGACAGAAGACAATAACTGAATTTATGTCTTTTAACAATTAATATTGTACTCAATAATAATATCAGTACTGTACGTCTAATTTTTGTTTGATTTCACTTCTTAATACAGTAATTTAACTCATACTTAACCTATAAGTTTCAATTTGGTACTGTATTTAACTTCATTATTTTTGTACTGTACCGTACACAATTTGTCTTAATAAAATACTGTATGTCTATTTAATTAAAGTTTTCTTTGTTTATGTACGAAATGATGCACCCATTTTCATTTTTTAAGTAATTAGTTCATATAACTGTTCATTATCGTTATAAATAATTCCTCCTGGACCTGTTCGGATTAACCGACGTTCGGATTACAAGTGTTTGGATTAGCGGGACTCCACTGTATATACTATATACTATATATATATATATATATATATATATATATATATATATATATATATGAAATGGCTTATGTATCAATATGTATTCTCTTCATGCAGAAATAAAAATAAAAAACCAAATATTCTCTTTATTAATTGCATAGTTCTTCAGATAATAATAAACCGTGTATAAATATTTACAAGATTAAATAATTGAACTAACTAAATATAAACAAGAAAAAGAACTTAAATAGAATAATAAACAGTGGAAAATACCTCACAGCTGATGTTTCATCAGAAATACCAAAGAGTAAAAAAGTAATTTTAGACATTATCAAATGTTAAAACCTAAAGGAAATTTTTATTTCAAAACAAGTTGATGAGAAGTTTCTCTCCATCTCAAATGAAACCTATTTATATTTTAGTTGGTATGCGCAATGGAACATTATTGATGCCTTTTAATCTATAACAGTTTTCACTTTTGTCCTGATTATGTTCCCTGGAATGTACAGCGAGGGGCTTGTCATCTCCATGAACAATACTGTAACTGTAACGGTGACCTGTCATTCTGATATGAAGAGGGTTAGAGGTTTGGCCAATATATTGTTTATTACAAAAATTATAATTTAGCTGATAATCAGTTGAATTATAATCAATAGTTCCTTTAATTGGATATGTTTTATTGGTTATGTTACTGCTAACATTTTGACTGGAGGACATAATTTTGCATGTACCACAACGTGGCTTTTGACAGAGTTTACAACCGTTAAAAATTTTCTCCCGAATTTTAAATTTAAATTTAAGTTTTTTACTCTTTGGTATTTCTGATGAAACATCAGCTGTGAGGTATTTTCTACTGTTTATTATGATTTAATCTTGTAAATATTTATACACTATTTATTTTTATCTGAAGACGTATGTTAAAGTTATACGAAAATTCATGAAGAGTTTACCAATAATTGGTTTTTTATTTTAATTTTTATTTCTGCATGAAGAGAATATATATATATATATATGGATTTGTGTAACTGAGCTGAAACATTTAAGTAGTTCACAATGATAAAACACTTACCCTACAGAAGGGAGAGAGGAGGGTCTGTGGTATTTTGACAGAGTTTCTCATCATGTGCTGGAACAGGTAGCCGAGGCCTCTCACACCATTCATCACGATGGGAACCTGGAGATCAATACATTGTACAGCTATGTAAGAAAACTAAACCTTGTACAGTGATTGTTTTAACATACAAGAGCCAAGTTGCCGAAGCAGGTGGAGGTAACCTTGTGTAGCTACGTCAAGTAGCGTTACAGTGAATGTTGCTACGCCATTCTAAACGCTCTGAACTAGTGTTCAAAATGGCCCACTCCCGCCCACTGTGAAGTGTCATAAGATTTCTTTTGGTAAACAAAATCCAGCAGGTGGAAATTGATTGTGAATTGAGTTCTGTGTATGAAGACATTAAGCATGAAGGAAACAGGATTTTTCCGGACATTTGCCATCGTTTAGTGAAACAATAAATCAGTAACACTACGTTTCGAGATCTGAAATCTGATCTCTTCTTCAGGTAAAAATAAACAAATCTTACCAAAGCGTTGTGGCACGCCTAAGTCAGGAATCACAACCTACATGTTGTTTGTCAACTTCACTAACTCTATAAACATGCACTTAATAAAAACTATACAAAGCACTAATCATTAAAACTGAACTACGGAATACAGGTCACAATACGTCTTCATTCGTCTACTAACCACCTACGACTGACCAAAGGGGCTAGCCAATGGTAATCGTGACGGCAGACTAAAACAAGATGGCGAAATAAAAAGGAAGGAGGACAGGAATGGGCCCTTTCGTTATTATTGGTTCATGCGAGATGAACTTCTTAAAACCATATTGTGACTCCGCATTGGTTTATTACAAATTTCTGATCCGTTTGATACTTTTGGTTTTCTCTTTAGTTCATTTTTTAGAATTGGCAACCAAAGCGGACTAATCTCGACTGATGGTTGACTGATTGGTTGGTCTGCCAATTTAATGTATGTTGCCTCAATTAATTTCCTTTTGAAGAAATGTGGTTCCCGATGTATTATGTTGGCTTCATCCCAATTCATATGATGGTCCGAAGGCCTCATCAGCAGATCTCGAAACGTATTGTTACTGATTTATTGTTTCACTGAACGATGGCAAATGTCCGGAAAAATCCTGTTTCCTTCACAATCCTTCCATCGTCAAAAATAACATTCAAACAAAGGACATTAAGCATTATACTCAAGTTAACAATGGTGCAAATCGAAACAAATGTTCACAATGAAAAGCAAAGTGGCTGAGCATTTGTCCCTACTTATGAACAAATCAACCATAACGTTAAGGATACCCAAAGGTTTAAGGTCACGAATCTAGTGTATGAAATTGTGACTCAGAAGAGTAAATTTTTGTGCCTAAAGGGTACCCAGACTCTTACGCTGACGAACTCAAAACAAAGAATAGAACCAGCTTTGAAGTTTCTTATCTGGTACTGTGTAGAAGGTGATGAATTATTTTAAACCACATACCCATTGGTGATGAAACATGGGTTTCTTATGTCAGTGTCGAACAAATATAACGATCAATGGAGTGGGGTCACACTGACCGTGCACAGGCAGCAGAATTTAATCAACTGATATTGAAAAGCTGTAACTCGATACGATCAGAGCTTACAAATGTTATGTATGTTAAAAAATAGTTTAAGAGTTGTTCTTTCAGATGTATGTAATTAAGTATGTAAAATAAAAAAAAGGTATAAAAGTTGTGTAATTTTTTTTATTTGTTAAAGCAAGCAAATTCCTTTCTGAATGACCATTGTATAAACTATTGATAGTTTCTGACGATCACTATCAGCTGTTTAATCACTAACTATGAACATAAATTTATTTGCTATAATAAAAGATAAAAGTGCTTACAAAACCCATGGAACTTTAACCTCACATATAAAGCTAGTTTCCTTAAAGGAAAACAAATAATAGAATTTTCCGATGTTGACAAATTCTACAAACACTGTGTACATAACAGATAACAAGACTCACCCTGTCAGCGACCAGGTAACCCAGAAGTGTCCTGTTGATCTTCTCCGCGTAGTCGTCGGTGTACACAGAGGAAGGTCCTTCTTTCAGCGCTACCATCAGAGCTGCACTACGACCGTGCCTCAGCGTCCAGTCCACGGATACATCGTCCTCTGAGACAATACAGTGTTTGATAACATCACATATTAACATATTAATATTTTCAACATAATTTAGTACATAATAATGAATAAAATCAACAGAAGTGCTTAAAATACACCTGAAATGTCAAAGATGAATCTAAATTCTAAATAAGTCTACGGACAACAGCTGATAAACAGTACGCAAATTACCAATTAGTAACACTTGTGTTATTGTTGTGATTTCTGAATGGAAAAATGTAGACAGATAAAATAATTACAGCAATTAAATAATATTTTACTCAGTTTGTAATTTAAATTTAAGATCCCCATGTTACTGAGACTTTTATCTGCACATTATACGAGTCTATTGCTAGTGATATTTTTGTACTTTGTGTACGAAAAAATGTAAATAGATTAAATAAAGTTTTTTCAACAATAATTTGGTTACAATTTGCATTTTCTATATTTATTTTCATGCATCACTGCAAGCCTGGTAAGTTTTTTTTAAAACAGGTCAACCTAATTAATAAATTATCATATTTTTGTAAATAATATTTTGTTTGCAAATTTTGTTAACGGAATTAGAATGAAATATTTTTGGCATTGACTCATCTCTTAACAAAAATGGTAATACAAGTCTTAATTTCTTAGAAACAATACAGGAATTTTTTTGAATGATCCATCCACTGAATAAAATTGGTATAAAATTGAGTATAGCAAGAGAGAGAAAAAAACAATTCGGAGACAGCTGTTACAAATTGTACAGATAGACATGGCAAGATATATAATCACTATAGTGAAAATTCACACCTAATATTTAAAGCTTTTTATTCAGTGAGGCCCTTCGATAGCAAGGCTATCGCATTGAAAGAGCTCAATAGTTTAATAGGAGATTAGCAATGATGCACTACAGTGGGTACTTACGCAGGAGGTTGTCAGTGAGTGTAGCACAGAGCTGGTCAGGGTTGAGCCAGCGCGCCAGAGCCCCCAGACACCCAGCGGCTGCAGACCGAGTGACATCCTCCGGGTGGGACAGCATGTTCGTTAGGGTCTGGTACACAGACTTGCGTAGAGCCTCGGACATCTTGTCTCCCGCCGGACTGATCACTCCTCGCAGCGCTTGCAGCATTGTCTCTCTGCGATAAGCAAAAACCCTTCTTAACTTCTTGAGCACTAAGCCTTATTGCAACAAATTGATCCTTAAGTCATTATCACTCGATTTGACTTCGCTAAGTGTATTGCCTGACAAGATCAAGGAAAGAAGCAAGGTTTGATTCAAAGGCTACACTTAGTACTTGCTGTATTTGCTAATTCTGAAAAGATTCTAAAAAGGATAGAAAGTTCAAATGACATGCGCATTTCCCAAGTCTTATAAAGTTTTATCCTCCAAATTCCAAGCAACATTCACAAGGCGTACCTGATGGCCGGGTCCTCTGCAGACTTGACGCCGGTGTGCAGCTCGGAGAAGAGGGGGTCCGCCCGAGTGTGTATGACGATAAGGTGGCCCAATGCAGCCGCAGCCTTCAGTCTGACTTGGCGATTTGCGTCGTTGAGAGCCTTGAGGAACGTGGTCTGTAGTTGCGGCAGGAACTGTTTCAGCATAACTCCCACCTTGGCCAGGAGCAGAGCCAGAGTCTCCAGGACTGCGGCCTTCACACTCCAGTTGAACCTGCAAGTGACACAAATGTCAACTATCTGACAGGCACTGATACGTCACCACAATATGTGACAGCCTGACAATACCACCAAGAAAAGCTATTTTGTAGGCAGTTTATATTGAATAGGGACTTACAGGTGTTTAAAAGGACAAATGATATTTAATTTTTGTTTACAAAATTTGTATTACGAATTATAATGTGTACAAATATGTACTACATTAAATATAAATAAAATATAAACTACTGTCTTTGACAATATATACTACTATGACAATAAATCTGAGAGTAATGATAATAAATACGAGAATTGAGTTTGTAATGGTTTGATAACATAAATCAATTAATTCTAAACAGTATTTATAATTGAAATTCTCCTTTGTGAACTATAAATGTTTGTTATCAATTATGCATGTTGCATAGCAGCCCATAAGTCGTAATACGTGTCATTGAAAGAAAACAATACAACATGTACAGTGTGAGTTAAAAGTATGGATACACTCTGTTTAGTTTTTGATGGATAAAGATGGAGGGAAGGACCGTTCTAAAAAAGCAGAAGTGAAGTTTTTAGTCACTGTTACAGCTTTGCCCATTTCTCCAAATTGGGATTTTGATAGGGCGGCTCAACAATTTTAAATGTAAAGAACCTTGAAAGGTCTTGATAAAAAAAAGAACAGTGGAAACTAGAGCTTTCTATCTCAACCCATCACAATTTTACAGTGAATTAATTAAGTTAAAAGCATGGATGGATCCTGATCAACCTTAAATGGACAAAGATAGAAAAATGAAACTCAGAACAACCCTCTAGGAATCAAAAGCAAACCATTTCCCCAAAATGGGCTTTAGAAATAAACCAATTAAGACTTACTAACCTGTGTTTTTTATCAATGCTCAAATTGCAGTCCCAGGACAGTTTGACAATGTCCAGGCCTGTTGTAGAAACTTTAAACGGCATGCTGTATTGATTCACACAGGATTTTTTAAAATTCCACTACTATTCCGTCCCTAAGGTCATCTGTCACACAAACAGTACAGCAGGATCCATCCATGCTTTTTAGTTAAATTTCAATGAGCTACCATTTTGTACTGGGTTGAGATAGAAAGCTCTTGTTTCCGCTGTTTTTCTTTTATCAAGACCTTTCAAATGAGGTGTAGTCTTTTAATAGCAGTGACTAACCCCTTCATCTTTATCCATTGAAAACTAAACAGAGTTTATATGTGCTAAGAACCTCCAAGAACATTGTAACACACAGACTGCCAGGAAGGATTGGGTTACCTGTCTCCCAGAATCCTGATGAGAGGCCCAGTGATGTGGACTACTGAAGGCTGCAGAGCCTCGGCAGAAGTTAGCTTGATGACCTCCCCCAGCCCCTGGGCGGCCTGCTCCTTCACCTCCGGCACTCCGTTCAGGATCGCTTCTCGGAACAGTGGCAGGATCGGAGTTATTCCCTGCACAACACTTCCTCTGTTACTATTGTACAATATAGTTTATTATTGCTGCATACTCAGTACAGACATTCCATCTGTCACAGACTTGCTGAATAGGTTTATAGAACTCTCTCTTGTATTTTGCCACTTATTGAGATTTTAAAATTAAAAGTAATTTTGTATATTTTTAATGTAATACCGTTCTTCATAAACATACTCTTCTAGACAATTAACTGCACACCTTTTTGACAATAAATTAAATAAAATCCTTTACTGGACTTGTCCAATGATGAAACTAAAATTAATCATCAAATATCAATTTAGATACGATTACATTTATACAAACCCAAAAGAGGGATAGTGGGAAAGAAACTACCAAGGTGACATGACCAAGATACAGTGACCTCTATCCCTCCCAATAGGGACTTGACAGGACGTGACCCCAACCCCCAACCTTACCTATCCTGAATATCCTGTCACTTTGGAAGTAAATTCAAATATCCTTCTAAGACTAGGTGCAATGAGAGGTTCCTCAGTTTCTTGTCCTGAATGAAGAAAATGGAAGTGAAAGACTTGGCAACTTATCACCTTTATACATACCTACGAGTTAATGTTTTCTTATGAAAACCTCAAACGGTTAAATCAATTTAGAAGCAGCAACTGCGTTCTCTGCTAAATAATTCTATTCGTTTTATGCAACAATATGCGCTACATGACAGTGACATTGTAAATATTTAGAGGTATAGGTAATGTAAAACGTTACTCACCTTGGGTAAACAGAATCCTGGTAGCAGGTCACTGCCCTTCAGATCGCTTACAGCAAAGCGAACAGCCTGTCTGATGTCGTTAACATGGTTTATCTGCTGCTCTGTGTCTAATGTCTGAAACAAAGTCAAAATATTCTTAGTGAATCTCAACAATCGCACATTTCTCACCATCACTAGAAAAACTTAGAAAATAATATTGATCATTATGGCCAGAGTCCCTTTCTAGGAAAACAACGCAGAACTTAAAACATGTTTTTTACACATTTTGGAGTCTAAAATTTACTTTTTTACAAAATAAAAACAAAAATATTTGTAGATGAAACTCAATTTGATTGTGGGCTAATAATTGTACAAAATAACAGAAATTAATGTAAATTGACACTGATAGATTGATTTACCAATATCCAATTAAATAAATCACTTTACATGTTTACTTGTCAGTGGAATCAAATGTTGGATACATCTGAATTATTGTAAAAGACTTAATCAAATATTAACGGTAATTTTTCTATTGTTCTCAGACTGAAGGTCCTACTTAGATAATGTTGTGTGGAGTAGATGTATGGTTTATGAGAAGAGGGGGAACCGTTCTAGTTAGTGCTCAAGCTCAGCATTGCTGTCAGTAGAGCCATGACCGAGCAAGAAATCCCTTGTCTGTTGCACAACGAATTATCACTAAGTTTTATATGATAATTATCATATAAAATATCAACGATGAGTGAGTGTAGTAGATTTCCGCCTTCAGCCCCAACTGCCGACCGCCACGCATATTTTAGATTTAGGCAACTAGTCATGATCTTGTAAAAAAAACGAATGGCCCCCTTTTCGCTCTTGGGTAAATTCCAAATTCTCATAATGTCACCCATCACTAATCTATTACACACACAGTAAAACACGGAAGTACAACAAAGCGACGTACTCGACAGACACTGCGGCACGAAAGTACAACATTGCGGCGCACCAGCTGAAAGGACAGCAAGACTCTGCAGTCACGTTATCTACTAGACTGCTCGACTTGGCGTCTGTCTGAGGATGGGGAGGGGTTTGCGATAAGACAATTCCTTTTTTATATTGACAAAATATTGTTCTACGCTAATCTAGTAATCAGTAGAAGCAAAATGTCAAATACCGGTTCATGTCTGGGTGTGGTCGGTATAATCCCAAAGTACCCTATTTTTTGTTCGGCCCTATGAAAGAATCACTGTGAGGAAAACAATTTGAGAGAAATGAAGAAGTTGAGGAGCACTTCATGTACCACTCATGAACGATAAAACTAAAAAACAAATCATCCGTAACAATTATATCCTAATATAATCACTGAAACAGCAGTGAGTGTGATTTCCTGCTGAATTGGTATAGATTTTAGAAATTTATTTTAATCCCTTTTTTTAGATACATCGATAATATTTTCTGCATAAAAACTGGTATGATCTTTCATAAAAAGTTTAAATAGTCCTTTAAAGCAATATTGATAAAAAAATACTAAGCTGCGTCCAATTTTAAATTGTTGTTTATTACATTACTTTAAATTTTGGTTTTGAATTTTTATTAAAAATCATTATGACATTATTCCATGTCAAATTATTACAATAAATTTCACAGATTTTGCTCTAGGAGCTCTAATTACCTAGAGTGTTGGGAGAGGTTTTTCCAAAAGGTACATAATTAAAAGTAGACTATTCAAAAACATTTCAATAAATGTGTTTATTAAATGTACTGGCTAAATAAATAAAAATAAAGGAAGATAGTGGGTTTCATTGTCAACAAAATGAAAAATGAGCTCCTAGAGCAATTTCAGAAATGTCTGTTTAATGTTTGGGATAAAATCTTAAAATGTCTCAGAATTAATTATTTGAGTACTAAAATTTCTAAAATCTAAAATGGTGACGTAAAATGCTTATCTAAAGAATGGCTCTAGTATATAGAAGTATTTTTAAACAATGTCTTAAATTTAATTGCTGTACTACAAACAACTAAACTCGTATATATTTACTCAATATAATTTCTGCAATGAGTAAAAGAGTAACAAATTCTGAAAAAGGCATTTGAGTCTACCTTAACCAATTATTGTTTGGAAAGAATCGTTAAGACACCTTGAGAAACTGACCTTAGTAACGGCGCTCAAAGCTTCCCAAGAGATCTGCAGCACCTCGCGGTCCTGGTCTGTGAACAGGTGTATCAACCCGCGCAGCAGCTGTGGCACGTACTGGCTGTAGTCCGCACGCGTGTGCGAGCAGAACGCACAGAGCAGTGTCGCGGCTGCACGGCGCATACACACGTCCTCACTGCGCGTCACCTCCATCAGCTGATCCATGATGGCTCGCACGCCCACCTCGTCCGTTACTGACAATACAACAGCCTGACAGTACTCCAACTCCTGCACACATACACAATCAATCATTATCTCATGCTAACAATGGGAAATCTAAACATCCTGCAAAATCACCCAAATGATAACATCCAAAAAATATATAACTTAATATTGAACTGTCTAGTATTTCAAACTTTAATGTTTGCTGTGAAGGTGTTCACCTGAGTGCTGGCAGGGTTGGAGGCCAGTACGGAGAGCAGGGCCGGCAGTATCTTGTGCAGATACTTGGTGAGAGCTTCGCCTGCCACAGCCGCCAGGATGGACAGTGCCTTGGTGTTGACTGGAGTGGCAGTCAGCTGAGGCACCAGGTACGGAAGCACCACCCGTGACTTGATAGCCATCACTTGGCGCAGACCGTCCAGCGCGCACTCGGCTATTCCTGGCTCTGGGTTGGTCTGGAATGTTAGATAGTGTCACAAACAATGTACCATCTACGAGACCTGTCTTTTGCTAGTATCTTCTGTGGACTGTGTGAACTGAAACTTTCAGAATGGGGTATGTTGCAACAAATGTAAGAAACACAAAACATATAACAACATTAAATTGTGAAGTATTTGTAAAAAGGTATAAGATTTCATTATTTCTTTTTAGATTCTAAAATTTTTAAGCTGAAAAATAAATGTTATTTTGTTTAGTGTAAGCTTCAAGTTTGTTTCAATAATGTTTATTTAGCACTTTAAATGTTGGCTCTAAATCACATGCTAATTTATTGAATGCTGGGCGTATCAAGTAATTTTCAAAAAATTAGTAAATGACTATTACACATATATAAAGAATGTTTATACACCCGTATAAACCTTTTTCTTCTATAACTCTTAGAACATTACGTCGTTGTCATATCTGACACAGTAATAACCTAGTAAATTTCTGGCGTCGATCGGCTTGATAATCCGTATTTTAATATACTACACAGCTGAATATCCAAGTAAACGATACAGCTGCATTCGATAAGTTACAATGAACTGATTAATACCAGTTTTCGATTTATTGGTCTGTCAGCCAATGAATTGTGAGAAAAATAAGGGAAAGTTATAACTACTTTAACCTCAAAAACAAAACAAAAAAACACTTTTGTAAAGAGTGACTCATGTAAGCAATGTGAATGACTGCGTTGAGCTCCAAGCAGCTCTACTCTACTCACCAGCTGGTTCAGCATAGATGGTAGGATGTCATCTAGAGCTCGGTTTGCCCACAGTCGAGTGCAGGCTGTCGAACGTCTTGGCTGCAGCTTGTCGCACCTCCGGTAACGGGTCACACAGCGCACGCCTGCCAACCATTCAATACCTTATATCTCTCTAAACTGTTTGTGGGTAAATATTATCACTCTATTTTCCTCAAACGCAATTCTTACATTAGAACTTTTAGAAGACTGTTGCATCTGCTTTTTAAAACTTTATGCAACACATTTCATCATGTAAGATTTCACAACGACAAGTACATATCCATTTTTTATGGGTATTGAGCAAAATTAAATAACAAACCAAATGTAGATAATTTAAATTAATGAGATGCTTTTAAATATATCAATAGGCAAAAATAAATATATTTAAGAAAACAACACCCACCACCTAACTTTAGTTGATACGGTACTGAAGAGTTAGATATCATCACTGGAGTGAAAAACAGCTCCATGTAAGGTAATGTTGTCTCTGGTGCACAAACCAGCAAATAAATTAATAGGGGGGAAGTAAAGGACAGGGAAGAGTTTAGTGGAGCTCTGTCATGAAACCCACACATGTTGTTCCATCCCAAAAGGTTCTTGGCTACTATTTATTTCCTGGCTGATTTCTTACCAGAACGATATAGTACGTACTACGTCCTGGAATATTTTGATATTTGAGATGTAAGATATTCAATTACATACAAGGACTACCCAGCAAGTAGCTTACGTTTCACTCTGTAGCCGCTAGGGGTGGGACTATAGTGGCCATTTTGATGTCAGGGCTTATCTCCATTCAGTGACTATCCACCTGTGCTAGTGAGAGGTTACTGTCTCTCCTTGTTGTTTAACAACAAGAGTTTTAAATATGTGGCACAATTGAAAATCCTGCGAGTTATGAAGTGCGGTTGGTAATACGGTTTTTGTTGGCTAAGCTAAATAAACCAATTGAGATTTATTGCCAACCTTGTGAAGTTTATTGGAACGATGTGATTACTGAAGGTGGAGCACGTCAGTGGTGCATTAGGTTTAAAAATGGCCGAACTAATGTGCATGATGACGAATGAAGTGGACCGCCAAGCACTGTGACAGATGAAATTGTCTCTAAAGTTGATGAGAAGATAATTGAAGACCGCTGATTCACAATAACAGAACCCTTAGCTTTCCTCAAATTTCAAGGAGCTTGTTACATGAAACTGTTATGCAAAAGTTCGGTTACCATAAATGTTGTGTGAGATGGGTACCAACGACACACGGCAAATCGGACTCGAGAAGTCTTGGATGCTTAAGTGGGAGGTGTTTCAAGTCCGGACCTTGCGACTACCACCTGTTTCCAGGAATGAAGACCTGGCTTGTGACCGCAGCACTTTGGTGATGACGTGGACCTGCGGGAGGGTGTGACTACCTGGTTAAAGTTTCAGGTGGGACAATTTTAATGCTGGAATTTCAAAACTAATTCACCGCTATGATGTGCCTAAATTTGAGTGGTGATTATGTTGAAAATTAATATTTTAGTGTCACTTTTAAATGTATATAATACAATTTTTTCTTGTACTTTTTTATATCCAAACGTAATCTACTTTCTGGATGGTCCTCGTAGATGTTTTAATGATATTTACAAATGGATTTTAAACAGGTCTCTGCTCAACTGATTTTTGTTCATTATAGTTATCATTATATACAGTACAATAATGAAAATTTTTTAATCCCCTCACAAAGTTAGTTACGGTATTGGAGATCAATGTAACTAAATAATTTCACTAAACAAATATTTTATTTATATCAAAACAAGAACGATAAGTAGTATTACTGTCAATCTCAGATTACAGTAGCTCTAAAGTTCCTCCAAATAATCCAGTAGAGCGACAGGCTGCAACTTGAAATGTAAACTAGGTCTAGAATGAAACTGGAATATTAAGCAAAGCCAGAACTCTTAGCACATACAGTAAAACGTTCTGACGGGACTTGGAGTTCTGAAGAAGTGAAATTAAAGAGAACATTCCAGTTCCAGAACATTTCAGTTTCTTTGGGCCACTTTAAATAGCACCAAATTGGAGATAGAAGTATCGATGCTGATTATCAAATACGATCTCTGGAAAATTTAGTGGATAATGAGATCACCTGACAGTGGGCACAAGACTGTGGACGAAGGTGAGCACCATGTCTCGACTGGTGGATGCCATGATCTCGGACAGACCGATACACACACCCTGTCGCTGGTCAGGCTGGTCGGACTCCAAGCCACGCTCCAGTATTGGTATAATCTCCGGCAGCACTCGCTCTCCCAGCTTCCTCACCAGGTCACCCAGAGTCCTCGCTGCCACCTGCATAGTCATTTCATTGTCAGTCTCTATTGTCATCAAGTGGACATCTGATATACATGGTTGGCTACAAGCCAAGATTACACTACTGCCTCAGGTCAAATGTTCGATACACACTAACCACAGCAGTTACGATAGAGTAAAATTACAACTTAGCTTGTTTATACACAGAATTAATTTATTTGTGGAATCATTATTGCAAATTTTCTGTGATAACAGCACTAGTACTCTTGTACTTTACCACCAAGTTGCAACTTTTGACATTCGTAATAAAGAAAGTCTAGTACGATTGAAAGAATTTGAATACAATTTAGTTCTTAGTAGAACCTATTATTACTGATTTTTGTAATTACATTTTTTTGTGTTATTCCAGTCTGCTTGCACTTTTATAAAGAATAACTTACTATAAAATTAACATGTTAAAAATTTCTTTGCGTTGGAAATTACCAAAATACGCCATTGGTCTTGTTATGGCCTTAAGAATGAGATTTTTTACATGACAGGAAAAAAATGTCATATGTATATTAAAAGCAAATATAAAAGGTTCTTCATTTAACTTGATTAATTTTATCTTCTCAGCTGAACATATAGCTGTGTATATTACTGCAAAAATGCAGTCTGACAGACAAGTGGAGTATTCAGCTACCAAATTTCAGCTCTGTAACTATTATTGTATTGCCAGCTTAAAGCACAATCATGGTAGTTACATTAAATGTTAGATCACCTGAAGGGATTATGTTACTGCCTCATTATGGTAAAATGTAATATACCGGGGGTATTGGAATTTTAACATCCTAAGGAGAGGCAAACAACTTGCAGGCAAGACACCAGTTGTTAGTTTTCCAAATTTTTCCTTATTTCCACTTTGGTAGACAACTTGTGAACATTCTAAATCGTGAGCCAACTAACGTTTACAAACAAAGTCACTGTTAAAGTAAACAAGAGGTAGATTACAATATAACAGAGATTACAACTGACCTGTCGCTTGTCGTAGCTGGTAGACGCGAGACAACCCAACAACAGGCCGAAGAGTGTCGGCAGGATCTCCCTCAATGTGCGAGGTGTGTTGGTTACCACAACCTTCCACACATGTAGTGCCGCCCTGCCTGTCGCACCATCAGTGACACATCACTGCGACCCATGTACAGTCCGGCCAGCACGCGGTTGCGCCTCTCTCCTCCCAGCGCCTCGATGATCGCCTGCATGAAAGTCTCATTTTAAGCATTGGTGATTTCTTCACAAAAACCAGGAAAGAATGAGAAATCAAATAATTGTTTTTAGTTACTCATGTGGGATCATTCACTTAATCCAATGTATTGGCTGTTTCAACACTTCAAGAGTCCCACAAAGTTTATCTTCTAAAAGTATCTTTTGAATATTTAAATTTGGTTTTCTAATAACTATACAAAGAGATAGTAAGATCTTAGTAAAATTATAGAGAAGGACTTAAATTTGGAGAAATTACTTTGTGAATTTAATTCAAGGTATGTAACTAAAGATGACTGACCTTGTGAGACTGCTCTGTACCAAAGTTGTCATCCTCGTTGGCCGTCTCTGTACTCATCTTGCCAGAGACACCAGAAATACGGTACAGTAGGTCTCCAAGCAGTTGTACAGAGCTGAAACATTCCATTTAAAGAAAAAAACATAGCTACAATTTATAATATAACAATAGGCTTTGAAAATATCCATAATTTTAAATTCGATAGTTTATGTGTTATTCAGTTCAAGTTCCAAATTATTATTTCATTCTTTAGTATGCAAATCAATGCAATATTCTCTTGACCATAAAAATATAAGAGGGCTGTCCAGAAAGTAATTCTTCAGCTATTTTTTAATGCAGTCTCCATATAAATACTTATCATAGTATTACATCTCCCATCGACAATCACCCAAGAGCTGTCAGATACTGTATTTATTGTAGTCTCGTCCAAGGGAATAAATCTGAAACACACCTACATTCTTCCAGAAAAACAGCTACAATGAATTTTCTGGCTCATAAATGTTCGGAAACATTCCCTCCAATCCATAAACTGCCTCCACACTTCACAACTAACACCATTCACCCATGTTTTAATCACCAGTTAAATGATACAATCGAGTTTATCGTAGTCTTCAAGAAAATTCAGTGATGCAGCAAGCCTTTGTTTTTGTGTGGTCTTCTGTAAACGATTTTTGTAATCCACCTGGCACAAAATCTATGGTGGCCAAGCTTCTCCGCAATAATTTAATGAACTTAACTTTGTGACATTTGGGACAAGTGTTCTGAAAGTTCAGTGATTTTCATGACAATTTTCATTGATTTCCCCCATCAAGTCCTCAGTAAGCAGGCTACACTAATCCTTGTTGTGAATGTTGGTGCGGCTTTTCTTCAAATCAATACACCACATTTTAACTAGTTACAGTGAGTGAAGTATTTGATATAGACTGCCCACTACAACGGCTTGTTCCGTACTAAACATTGGACATTTTTTACCCCAAATGTCAGTTACTTTCTGGTCAACCCTTCTACACAGAGAAACATAATGCTGAAATTTTCGATTACAATTAAAATTAGATATTAATCTATGAAAGACATAACCCAAAACACATTATATTATACACCTTGAGTATGTTTTAATGTACACAAAACATTTTAATAAGCTTATTACCACTATTTATAAACAGATATAATTTAATATCACATTCAATTAAAATAATAAAATGAAAACATTCCTTATTTATATTATTGTACAATAGAAATAGTGTTAATCATAAATAAAAATTAACTGCGAAACATATAAATCCCTAAACTGATATATTAAGTTTCCACAATAATATGGTTATTTTTGGTACTTTAATTCATTAGCATTTCAAAATTTACAAAAATATAAGATCAACTCAAAACTTACGGTGTAATATTTAAAAATCATTTGCGACCAGAACAGCATACAATAGGGTTGGAAAATCTTTATTTATATGAAAATACAAGTTGTACAACAAAATTTGTATTCAATACTGGAACAAAAATAGAAAATATTTATTGTTTAATAGTTACATACCTGTATCTGATCCTCCAGTTGTCATCAAACAGTCCACGCTCCAGTTCAGGCAACAGCAGCATGATGGCAGAGTCTGCGTACAGGTTCACTATCCTCTGTCCAGCCTTCAGGGCCGTGTCTCTCACATACTCGTTCTCATCCGCCAGCGCCTGCCAGGAACATACATACATACTCTCATGTACATGGTAATAATTATAATGTTTCTGATTAATGTATAATCAACAACCTGAGATGATTTTTTATCAGTAATGAGAAATAGACTGTATGAAAGCAAATTAATTCTATCAAAAAGGTTGCTGACTTAAAAAATGTAATCTCTATATCGTGTGGAAAAGGCCTTTTTCTATTTTCTCTGACAGCTTGTGTCTACAGAAGTTTCCAATTTACACTAGTCCTTCTGGTTCAGTCGGAATAAATAGGGTAGATTTTTAACAACTGAAATATTAATATAGTTTTTTTTTTAATATAGACTTTCAACTACAAAAAAATGTGTATGTCCATAAATAACAGAATTGTGAATTAAAAAAAGTTTGAATGGCAGCCATTTTGGAATGAAATGGAGTACCAAGTTGACCAATGAAATTAGCCCGGATATAAGATCACTGTACCTAGTTTGAACTTGTTTCAGCATTCCTTTAACCAGTTCTTGGCAATAAAAAAATTCTTTTTCAAAACTTTTTTATTTTTTCTCTAGGTCCATAAATAACAGAGTTGGGATCCAAACAAACATTTTTGAATGATCATAAAACTAGAAACGAAATGGCGTACCGATGTGGCCAACGAACTTTGTCAAGATAAATCTCGATAATCTTTGTGTAATATACATTTTTGTAACACGTCTCAGTGAAATTTTACGTCTTCCATCAATTTTGGAAGTCAACTTCCTGTTCTGGAAGCTTCCAGACGTTCGTAGCTTGAGTTTTAGTTCACCTTTCCTGTTTTAGGTAGTTAAAATAACTCTTTTTGTTTCCAGCTCTCATCCAGAACTTGGTAGTTATAAGGATTCTAAGATAAAGAAAACAAGCTGGTTGTCATGCTCCCTGAACATCCTAAATGATAAAATGTGTTTTATCCCTAGCTTCTATATAGGTCCTCATACCACTGTGATTAAAATTATGAGTCCAGTACGTTTTCCACACCATACATATCACTTCAGCAAATGTATACAAATATATAAATTCTAATATTTTGTCTGGCAGTATCAGCATACATAAAATGTGTTACCTAAATCTACATATTACATGAAAACAAATTTTCAGCTTGTTTTGTCACAATGCAATCATTATTCTCAACTTTTTCATAAGTCATAAGTCATAGTCATAAACCTTTATTGTCTGTAAGCAAAACACATAAAGTACATGCAATAGACAACGTCAATGGCCATCAACATATAGATTGATGAGATACAAAACAGTACAGTATTTTGATTAAAATTTAAAGCATTTACAAAAAGTTATAAAGATTTAAAAATTCACAAAGTTAACAAAGATAAAATTTACAAATTTACAGATCTAAGGCTAAAAAAATTCATTTAAATCATAAAAAGGATTTAAGCTTAACCAATTGTAACATTTGAACTTAAATAGTTTAAAATCTAAGAGTTTACTTTCATTGTGCAACTTGTTAAATATTTTCAGACTTACAATATAAAAGCTATTTTTACATTTACTTAACCTACTGTATGGCACATCTAACTGGAGTTGATTTCTGGTATTGTGATTATGTACATCAGATCTATGTACAACTAAACCTAAATTAAAATTCCTCTTCATATACAATAAACATACATAAATATACAAGTTTATCACAGTCAAAATCTTACATTTAATAAATAATGGTTTACAATGTTCTTTGAAAGTTGCCCTATTCATTATTCTTAAAGCTTTTTTCTGTAACACTAATATCCTATTAACATGACAGCTATTTCCCCATAGAATTAGGCCATAGTTTATCACAGACTGAAAGAATCCAAAGTAAGCTGTTCTTACATAATTCTCTGGAACAATGCTCATAAGGGATCTTAACAAAAATATAACTCTGGACAATCTAATACAAACAAATTCTACATGTGATACCCAAGACAATGAATTATCAAATATCACACCGAGGATTTTTACGTTACTATTTTCTATTAAACTATGGTTAGTGTTTTTAAGGCTACAAAGTAGGTTCTGGGTTTTATCATTATTTAAAAGAAGGCTGTTTGCACTAAACCAGGAGCAGGCCCTTTCAAGAGTGTCGTCAAAATTTAATTTTAAGAGGCTTTCATCTGAATGCACACTTAAAAAAGTAGTGTCGTCTGCAAACATGATGGTTGATGAGGCAATGATATTAGTCTCCAAGTCATTAATAACAACTATAAAAAGGAGAGGTCCCAGCACAGACCCCTGAGGCACCCCAAAAATGACCTCGGAACAATTTGATCTCTTACCACCTACGTCAACAAACTGAGTTCTGCCTTTCAGGTAAGATTTGAAAAAATTTAGGTGGAGACCACAGATACCATAGTACTCCAACTTACCCAAAAGTATATCGTGATCTATACAATCGAAAGCCCTGCTCAGATCACAAGCAGTAATCTGGGCATGACTTCCGCCCCTCAAAAGCAGAGAGAATTCCAGAGACCAAATGCTCCAGGGCATCTGTGGTAGACATTCCTTTGCGGAAACCAAACTGGCATCCCGACAAAAGTTGTTGGGATTCCAGAAAACGGTTTATCTGAGTTTTTACAACTGCCTCAATGATCTTACCTAAGACAGGCACTAGAGAAATTGGACGGTAATTTTTAACCTGACACCTGTCCCCTTTTTTTAAAAACTGGGACAACTCTTGAGATTTTTTGAGAGCTGGGGAATACACCTTCTAGCAGGCAGGAGTTAATACAAATTACAAGTGGTAATAAGATTGCATTAACAACATACCTTACAATGTTAGCTGAAATACCGTACACATCTTTGCTTTTAGAAGCTTTCATTTTCGACACAACACTAATCACATTTTCACTGGTCACATTTTCCCATTCGAAGAGTGAGGTGGGTCGCTTGGCTCGTTGCAGCAAATCCTCAGAAGAGGTTGATGGTGGCGGTATGCTGTTTCTTGCCTCGCTGACCGACTCAATGAAGTAGCTGTTGAAGTCCTCCGCGCTGATTGAATCATCTGCAATCTGCCGTCCCTGAGCTGACACCTTCCTGACCAAGGTCCAGGCAGCCTGACATTTGTTAGCTGATAGTTCAATAAATTTCACGTTTGCATTCAGTTTAGTTTTATTTACCTCTTGTTTATATAAATTTCTGAGATGTTTGTAGGCCCTATGTGACTCTTGACTTTTAATGCACAAGTAAACTGTGCGATAGGCCATAACATTATCTTTCATTTTCTTTAGTTCCGGAGTGTACCAATTTGATGTTGATTTTGTTTTTCTAGCCTGTTTGTTCTTCTTTGTCAACATTTTCAAAGGGCAAGCTTGGTTGAACAACTCCAAGAATTTGGTAAAAAATAAAGCAAACTTGTCCTTCAGCAGGCAAATGGTTTTCCTCGAGTAGTTTCACCCAATCCACACTACCTAAGAGTTCCGAAAAATTGTCCAGGCAACGAGAAGAAAGGTTACGGAATACATAATTTTTGTAGTTATTGGAGTCAGGAACAGATGATATTTTCAGACTTGTCTCTAGGCCACTATGATCACTAAAATCAACAGGAACTACACAGGTACTACTCAGCTCGAATGGAATATTGGTAAAAATGTTATCGAGGCAGGAATTAAAACGAGTAGGCTTATTATTAAGATATTTACAATCAAACTGCCTGAGAAGGTTTAATAATTTTCTCACACTAGGTTGATCTCGTGTAACATCAAACTTAGAGTTAACATCACCACCAATCAGGATGTGGGTTTTCATTTGGCTGAGATTTGTTTAATAGCAGCTCTAAATTGTTCAAAAATATATTTTCATCACCAGCTGGAGAATGGTATATACTAACAACGATGAGTCTAGGATTTTCAACCTCAACAGCAACACATTCAAAGTTTATTTCGTCACACAGCCACTCAAAATCAAGTACATTGCACATAAATTGTTTGTTTTCACAAGCAAAAATCCCAACACCACCTCTGATATGGTTCTTGCGACAGTACATTGTCAAAGGTATATATCCCTCCACTTGAAGGTAATGAACTTCATCTGCCAGCAGCCAATGTTCACTGATACATAAAAAATCATATTTACTATCAGAACCCAGTAGACTTAGTAAATTTTCTTTGCTGTTTAGGCCCTGGATGTTCAAGTAAAGAACCCTTGTTTTACTCGCATCTTCTACTGGGTTTAGGCTATCTTTGACCCAGTGTCTACCTTTATTTGTGAGTTTAAATTACGTCTGTGTTTAGGAAGATTAAAAGTACTTATTAGAGTACCCTCTGGCCAAAATTCTTCACTGAAAATATCCTCCCACAGATTTTCTGGTACCCCCACTTTGAAGGAACTATAAGTTGGATATTTTGTGGTTAATTTTTCTACCACATAGCTGCCTTGTTTATTTGCTTTCAAAAAGCTTTCTATGTCATTTTTTTCAACTGTCGGTTCCAATCTTGAAACAAATATAAAACTTAGTCCTTTTGATTGTGCTGAGGTTATTTTTGGTAACTGATTTTCCAGTCAAAATCTTTTGGGTAGACCGGTTTATTAGCCTAGGTTTGGCAATCCCCTTATTTAGGTTATGTCCATTTGGAACTTGATTTCTTTTATTTACAACTGTTTTCCACGGATTTTGGTTTACACTAATACCAACGGAATCTTGAAGGAACGGAAAATCTTCGTTTTCTGGGCGTTTCAAATGAGTTTCACGTTCTTCATCGTATTTTGCTGTGTTATGATTCCAAACAGAAGACACCGAATTTGAACACTCGATTTCCGATGAACAATTTTTGATGATTGAACTCGAATTCGGGACATCGATTGACGATTGCACTTTCCTAGTGCTCGTTTTGGACGTCTTTGAGCAATTTCTGTTTGAAGCGTTGACAGAATTTAACTTGTCAACGTCAACGGTTTTACCGGCAGACGAAAACACTTGACCTAACCTCAAATTACTCTCAGTTATCTCGTCAATTTTATTATTTAATGCTAAATTGTCTTTTACCAGCCCTTTAACAACGGCAACTAAATTCTCAACAACTGATTGTAAATTTATAAGGTCATCCACATTCCAAACACTAGCAACTAACCTGTCGATCTTCTCGGCACAAGCTGTACAGTACCACTTCACATTTTCTGAAACTTCATTTATGAGTTTATATCTATGATCAGAAATGTCCACACAAGATGGGTGATACCACTTCTTGCAAAACCCGTCACAATAAAGTCCTTTTCCATTTCCAGGAATAATTAAATTGCAGACTGAACACGGAGCATCTTCTGGTTCACCCGCCATTTTTTCCATAGAATCAAAGCATGACATTTCTTCCACCAAACGAAATTGGAATGTTTGGAAAAAAACTTCTGGAGACCTTAGGCCCAGAGGCGAACTGGGAAAAATTCCTTAAGAATCACATACATTTTGATTAGTTACAAAGATTTGTGTTTAGAGACAATGAGAACAATAACTTAGGCAGCATAATTGTTGCTTGTGTTTATCAATATAATAGATATTGTGTCTGCATTAAACACACACCTTAAGTATGGGTGTGATGATCTGTCCGATGTACGGGGTGAACTCGTTGGTGAAGACGACAGGCATGTATATGAACATCATGATGTAAACCATCCTTCACGTGAGGTGCTATGTCAGTCCTCTCCGCTGTGCTGATGATTTCTGTTACAAACAGTACATTGTTAAGCATGCAACATATGTAACACTCTCAGTACTATGTTCAGGTAAACAGATATTAAGACATCAACATCCAATTATTTATTTTTTATGCTTATTTGAAAAATTTGTATGACAAATTAACGTTCCCTCTGATAATTATATTACTAAATATTATATATTTATGAGCATAGAGACAGTTAATCAATCTCAGCAATGATAAAATTCAAAGAGCAATAAAAACACTATAATTAATTTTAATATTCGTAGATGATTCGATAAAAATGTATAGACAAGTTTATGAGAAAGTGTTCTAGGATATTTTATGTGTAGGTCTTGTATGCACTATTAGGCATTGTACGTGAAAATTATTCAAATGAAATTTTCAAAATATGATTTGTTTTTGAAATTTTTTAAATGTGTATAAAAATTTGTCTAAAAAGTTCTGAATAAAAAATAAAATAAGATAGAAGATTGAGCAATAAGTAACACAATTAATACTTGTCTTACATGAATTTTTGGAAATTGTGTGGCTTTTTTGACTAATATTTCAATTTGTCTGCCTCCAAAACATTTAACCGAATGCTGTAGATGAATATATATCCGGTTACTGAATGTTGCTGCAAACACCAGTTACTAGTATGTAACTGATATACTTCAAATCCGAGGAGTGCCGAAGCATGTTGTGCATGGTCGCCAGCAACATTCTATTGTTGTCAACCGACCTATGTTGTGACAGGGAAGATATACTGGTACAAAGTTACCCCTGCAGCGCCAGTAGCTTACTACAGAGCCATAAATGGATGCGTTACTGCTCCTGTGACTGTCCTACACCAGTCTACTGTGTTTTGTCCATTTTATTTATTACTTTGAGAAAGTTTTGTTTCATTAGTGTAAATATTTTTATAATTTATAATACTTCTTCTTCTTGTATGGGGCATGCACTTAAACCTCAAGGGCCTTTCGCACACCCCGGAAGCACACCATGAGACCTACTAGTCTACAGTTTTAGCAGTTCTACAAACCGCCGCCGAAAACAACCAATGAGATCCTTGTGGGGAAATTCACCACCTTGTCCAGACTACCAAAGATGGAGTGCTCCATTACTATTGCAGGTGTTTAGCAGTTTCCTCCTGTTTCAGGCAGCGGATCCTCCTGAATACCAACTCAGTGAAGATGCTTCCTTAGGTGACCATGTCCCGTAATGGGACCCATAACCCAAGAAGACACTGATCTACTTAAGGAGAGAAGGATATGAAGGTCAGGTGCCACCATGGAGAAAAGTTAATTGTAGGACCATTCTACTCATTCTCAGAATCAGATGCAGCCTCCACCTTCTCTCATGTTCAGCGTGAACCCACTCTGAGACAACTCTAAAGGATTCACACCTAGAAATATAATAGCATAATGTCAAAAAAAAAGGCTACCAAACTCAACATTCACAAACGAGGGTGTGAACATAATGTGTAAAAAAGTGTTTAACTTAAATTTTTATCCATTAAAAAATATGTATCAAAGAAGGAAAAATTGTCATAAAGGTGCTTAAATACAAGTTTTTTTAAAATTAAAATTGAACAATAAATTAAAATATGTAATTACAAAATGAGCAATATTTTGTTCATTTTTAATAAATCATTAAAGGGTAACAGAAATATATTAATTTAGAAAATGAAGTTTGATAAATTTAGGTACATTGAGCCCAGCTCTGAATAGTGGTTTGTACCTGGCATCAGTTTGCGCAGTTTCTCCACTCCCAGGCCTCCTACCACCTCACTGATGCCCTGTGCCGCTCCCGATCTGTCTACAGACGAGGACTCGGAGGTGAGTGTTTGCATGAGCCACGGCAGCAGATCCTCAAAACTGGACTCTCCCATGCCCCTCACCATTGCACCCAGGGCACGCGCGCTGACACGCTGCCGCACCTGCACACGTAATGTACAATAAACACGGAGTCACCTCAAGAATCTTAAACCCAAACAATAGATTTTTTGTCCTCTTTTCAAAAAAGAACTTGGGGAAGAATCCACAAAGATAGTAAATTCTCATATACGCAGAAGTGCCTTTGTAATAAAGTGAATTGGACAGTAAGGCACCCCATGTTACACACCCTGTTGGGTATTTAAACTTGATATTTTTTACAATTTTAGCTTCAATTCCACAGGTAGTTTTTTACAAGATATAAAAATTTTAAAATATGTATTTTAAAACTTGTTAAACATGTTTTCTGTCCTAGTTTAAGTACTGGTGATTGTTAGATTAGTTATATCTCTAGATGAGAAAATTTAAGGTGTAAGAAAGTGAATTTGTTTAACAAATTCTATCTAGTTCTATTCTATCAAGTCTAACTGATACGTAGACATTTCAAGTTAATTTAGTTTCCTATTGTTCTGTCTCGTAGCATTTCTTTGCACACAATACACCCCTTTAACATTTTGACTTACAATCGTAAGTACAATAAAAAACGCTCAAGCTCAACTTGAAATATTATTGCAAGCAGAGTTAAGTTACTATTTTTAATTAATTACATGTGCAGTTGTATCAGCTGGAGGGTTAAACTGACCTCAGGCACAGGGTCCAGTAGGGAGGACTTGAGCCCTGGAATGATCGTGGGCAGGTACGGCGTCAGGTCCTTCTGGTCTGTAAGTGAGTACATGTTGCCGATGATCTGGGCCGCCATCTTACGTGTCTCGGTGGACCGGTCCATGAATGCACGCTGGACCACGGGCATGATGAGCGCGAGTGACGGTGCGTCGATGAAGTGCACGAACTGTGTGTCCAGCAGCGTTTGTAGGCAGGTGGCGGTCTTGTGGCTTGGATCTTGCAGGGCTTCTAGCAGCACGGGCACGATCGCTGCACAACAACACGTCACGTTACTTGGCCGCATTTCATTATTGAATCATTGAACCAGATGAACACGCTTTAATTATACTATAGCTAAATAAAGTGGTATTTGCAAAAATATTTTTTGAAGTACATTACACAATTAGTTCAAGATATTTTGACAGAAGAAAGAGGTGTGAAAAGTCTCCGATAGGTATAAACACCAATAAATGTTAAGAACATTATTATGATAAACCATCAACAATTGTCTGCAAACTATAAAGGATGATTTCTTGAGTGCTATATTTCCACACTGTAAACTTAAACTTCTTTTCAAGATAAAATTACAATTTAAGAATCATTTTTTTTCAATTTATAATGTTGAAACCAATCTGAAATATGTTAGACTTACTCTAGAAACATGTAAGACATATAAAAATCACCACAAAAAACTGACATTAATTTAATTAAGGTAAAAAACTCACACTTGAAAAGTAAAAATAATAATGTTTATTTCCAATTTGAATATAAAAGATTCATACATCACGTCGTGAACTAGAGAGGGTCTGTTTCTTTTAAATATTTGCAAACTGCAGTGGAGTATATCGTCACACTCAGAGCTAGAGCTACACCGATATGCCTCACCTTGGATCTCAGGATTACGGATGACTGAGCCGATCTGCTTGAGTGCCTGAGCTCCTGCCTTCTGCACCTTGATGTGGGAGTCGCTGAGCACTTCTATTAGCTTGGGCACGATGTTGGGCAGGCAGGACGACAGCTGCTTGGGTGCGCAGAACGCCATTGCTCCTAGCAGCTCCACAGAACCTGGCACAATACCAAACATTGATATCTCAGCCTGGACACAATGTTGAGCAGGCAGGACGACAGCTGCTTGGGTGCGCAGAACGCCATTGCTCCTAGCAGCTCTACTGAACCTGTCACAATACCAAACATTGATATCTCAGCCTGGACACGATGTTGAGCAGGCAGGACGACAGCTGCTTGGGTGCGCAGAACGCCATTGCTCCTAGCAGCTCCACAGAACCTGGCACAATACCAAACATTGATATCTCAGCCTGGACACGATGTTGAGCAGGCAGGACGACAGCTGCTTGGGTGCGCAGAACGCCATTGCTCCTAGCAGCTCCACAGAACCTGGCACAATACCAAACATTGATATCTCAGCCTGGACACGATTTTGAGCAGGCAGGACGACAGCTGCTTGGGTGCGCAGAACGCCATTGCTCCTAGCAGCTCTACTGAACCTGTCACATTACCAAACATTGATATCTCAACTGGAGTGTCAACCGAGGTTTTCTCTTGAAAAATTAAACATTTCCTGTGATATGGGAGTCAAAGTTGTCGGGCTCGGAACTGAATAGCAAATGGTTCAATTCCTGTCAGTACCATAGCACTTTTTATTAGTAGCATCGACCTCATACTGTATTGGCTCTCCTCATTATTGTTTGATAAAATCCTCACACACCGGTTAGTGGCCCATGAAGATCAAAAGGGCAATCAGCCTCTCCTTTAAAAAAATTTAATGATAAGAAATGTGTTATTTATTCACAATATTTATTAACAAGTTTTAATTTTTTTTGACAAGGTGTGATCATAAACCTTGTACCTGTCAGATAGAATACCTATGACCATTCATGGTGATTCCCGAGCAGAAAGGACAATCACATAACTCGGAGCTCTAAGGGTTAATATTTCAAACTCTTGTTATTGATAGTTAATTTATGAGTGAAGACATACATCAAACAACTGTTGGATGCAACCATTGCTACAAGACAAAAATACTGAATTTGTCCTACAATACGCTTTGCATATGTGGTTCGCTCAAAGTAACACTTATAACAACCCACCAGTTTTGGTCCGCCACGAGTCCTCCTCCAGTGCAGCCAGCAGTGAGGGCAGCACCAACTTGACCCCGTGAGCCGACAGCTTGCCCATGACGACACGTGCGCAGTCTTCTGTGGCGTCGCGAACATACTGGCTGCCATCACCAAAACATAGCAGCAAGTGCGGCAAGACGTGCACGATGTACGGCTCAAACAGTCGGCCCAGCACGTGACACAGCATCTCAAATGCGAACAGTGCCCCTGTCACATTAATTCCTCATTAAATATGATGTGACAATTTTAATTTTATAATTTCAAAATCAATTACTAAATACTTTGCATATAAAAAGCATAAAGATGTAGAATGCAATTGTTGAGGATTTAAAGAGCAACAGTACATAGACCATGAAGAAGTACTCCGGAAAGCGTATTCTACAAACTGGAGGAGTTCTTCAATCGTAGGGACAATTAAAAACATGAGAACCTTTAAGAAACTCTTAAAGAAGAAAATATTTTTATTTTGGTATATTAAATTTTAATAAGAAAACTGACTTGTATTATAATCCTACAATTACGAATAAAGAACTTCTGATATCTAAGTTTACCCATCCTGGAGCCTAAAATATCAAAATAATTTATTCAGACAACTAATAATTTCCATGTCTAAGTAATAAATTTTGAAACTCACTTATTCCAAATATTTTTGCAATGCAAAATTGAATAGAATAGATCCTGAAACTTAAAAGATAAATTCCATTAAGAGTATTTTCATATGTTGATATTCCTGTAATACTAAACAAAGATCAGCAATTTGTATTTGAACAGTGTTTTGTACTAAACGACATAACTTAAATACTATTTAATTTGTACTAAAATATTTATTAATTATCCATCTCTTCAACCCAAGTACGTACGTACGTACCTTCCCTGTGCCTGTAGTTCTTCTTGTCCTGTATGGCGGTGGTGAGTGTACTCATGATATCCAGTTGCTTCAGAACCAGGATGCCCATGCCCTTGACGAGGCCAGTGGTACCCAACCGAGTGTTAACGTACGTACCTTCCCTGTGCCTGTAGTTCTTCTTGTCCTGTATGGCGGTGGTGAGTGTACTCATGATATCCAGTTGCTTCAGAACCAGGATGCCCATGCCCTTGACGAGGCCAGTGGTACCCAACCGAGTGTTAATGTACGTACCTTCCCTGTGCCTGTAGTTCTTCTTGTCCTGTTATGGCGGTGGTGAGTGTACTCATGATATCCAGTTGCTTCAGAACCAGGATGCCCATGCCCTTGACGAGGCCAGTGGTACCCAACCGAGTGTTAACGTACGTACCTTCCCTGTGCCTGTAGTTTCTTCTTGTCCTGTATGGCGGTGGTGAGTGTACTCATGATATCCAGTTGCTTCAGAACCAGGATGCCCATGCCCTTGACGAGGCCAGTGGTACCCAACCGAGTGTTAATGTACGTACCTTCCCTGTGCCTGTAGTTCTTCTTGTCCTGTATGGCGGTGGTGAGTGTACTCATGATATCCAGTTGCTTCAGAACCAGGATGCCCATAGCCCTTGACGAGGCCAGCCAGCCCATACGCTGCGCCCTTGCGCTCTCCGTAGTTCTCCGACTCCAGCAGCTGGTGTAGCAGCTTCTGTACCAGTGCCGGTGCATCCTCTTTCATAGCGGGCACCAATGGGGGGAGACAGTTGGCCACAGCCTCCTGGACCTGGAACACGACCCGAGTTTTCAACAATTGTGCAGGCATTGGTTGATGAAAATGTCAGTCCGATACAAATTAATTCATAGGCCAATAACAACATTGGTTTTCTAAGTGACGAACAGCTTTTGTGGTGTGAATAAAAAATAACTTATAATGACTACAGTAATAAGGGTTCTGAGATGGAATTTTAAAGGTAGGTTAGTAAATAAAGCAAAGAAGCCATAAATAACAATTGAGTGAAGAAATCTTAAAGAACATTCTGTAGAGTAGTTCAAGAGAAAAAGGACAAAGACAGAGTGTTTCAACACATTCTCCAACAATTGAGATATTGTTAATATGACTCACAGACCTAATTTTGCTGTTACATTTTCTCTCATATATCATATCATATTTCGCCACAAGTATTACTAACAGTGGTTGTACAGAGATACTAAGCTTCACCATCACAAGCGTGCTTCCCGTTTTTGTTTGAAGAAAAAGTAAGCAAAAACTGTCTAATGTAAGTTTTTTTTTCCAAGAAATGGCAAATATTCTCTCAGTCAGCCAACAATTGTTTGATTAAAACTGAGTACTTCATATTTATAACAAAATTTTCAAGTCATTCCTGAATGTCTAGACAGAGTGAGTGAGGCTAAGTTTTTGTAGTGGGGGGGTGGGGGGGGGGGGGGGTGGGGGGGGGGGGGGGTGGGGGGGGGGGGGGGTGGGGGGGGGGGGGGGTGGGGGGGGGGGGGGGTGGGGGGGGGGGAAAATGTTCTAATTTAAAACTAACTATTTACCACATAAAAGGATATTTCCCATCTAAAGTGAGCTGTATTAATAATGTTTTTTTACAAAGCTAAAATAACATACCGGGAGGAGAATCAGGTAGGGGAATACGTGAGCGTGGTCCCCATCGGTCCAATATGTCGGACTTTGGACAAATCCGACAAAGATGTGGTCCGATTTTTTTTTTTGATAATTAGAGATAGCGCAGGTTCAAATCCTGTTTCTGACTGTTGCACTTTTTATCAGTACCAATCAACCTTACTGTACTATATCGACCCTCCCCCTTATGTTTGGTGGGATCCTCCCACAGTCCAGTGTGCCATATGGACGGGTAGAATAAGTCTTAAAGGGATATATCAGAACGCTTCACGAAAAAAAATGAGCAAAATCGGCAGCTAAGTCAGCATTCTGTTGAAGTTAGGTTACTTAGGCTACCAATATTAGACATATCATTTACACTTAGTTCTATGATAGTTCAAATCACCTCCCTGAGGTTTGCCTAAGCGTTGACGAATATTTTACACTGGTCTTATGGTAATCATGATGGCAACGAGAAAAATATCAGAATGAATACATTCGTAAGCAAACTGTGTGTGAGGTTTCAACAATGTGACATGTTTATTCATAGGGCGAAAGAAAAATGAGTGGGAAGTCAATTTAAAAATTGGTTTGACCCAATCAGTGACCCTTCTCTGTCCGGCCTTGGTGAACTTTTAATGAGGTTTGGACTAGAGTCGTGAGCAGAATGTAGACGATTTCCTCTACAAACACTCCTCTGACACGTGGCGCTGCTCCTCTCTGTCTGCACATACAATTATAACTCCTTTAATCCTTGCTTTGAGAGTGACGTTCGTTTAGTTAAACCTTTGGTTATGAATAAGTCTATGAGAAAACATATAATTTATTCTTGGAATCTGTCACTACTTGAATCAATAATGTAATACGCTATCTAGTGGCAAACGAAAGAAACGGCATATATGAATGCATTATAGTAGTAATGTCGTAATGTAATAAAGTATCAAACGATTGCTAAGTTGGTGCAATCAATGCTGGGTTTGAAATATATATTTTATGTTGAACTCTAAAGAAAAAAATATTTGACGGTTTATTTAATGTAGAAAATTTATAAAAAAATTTCTAATCAAGCCAGATAAGAAACTGTTTTAGATGATTTGAAGGTTTAAAAATAACATTCTTCCTCACTGAATGAAAACAATTGTTTGAATGTGGTGCGTTATTATTACTAAATACTTAAGGAAAACTACCGTCATTCTTTACATTGTCTATTCTTTATTTAACAGTTCATTGAGTAGTACGGTACATCAAACCGAACTTTCTAAACAAATGTATACAACACAACTCTAATATGCAAGGTATATTGCAATGTATAATGATATGTCAATGGTCAAACTTAGTTTCGTTTCACCTAAATCGGTTTATGTGTCATCTATAGTATTAAATATAATGACTTTCCTGAAAATGTATATGCATTCCAATTTTTCGTAGGAACAAAATCAGTATACAAAATATTTTATAAATTTTTTTGAATTTGTAGTTAGTATTGATATTTACGATAAGACACGCTTTGTCACGTAGAATCGATCGTTTTTTTTGTGTTCAAGTTTGCTGCAACACGTTGTTCAGAGTGTCAAGGAGCCATTTAAGCCAGTTCCAGAAATCTATTGTCGTCTGTGACAGATACATTGTTGAAAGAACACAAGGGTTGAGAGAGAAAGACGTCTGCTGCTGTGCTACAAACGTTTCAAAACGCATTTGTTCTTTGAGAGCTCAGAAAACATCTGCTTCCTTTCACTGTTGCGAGTTTAATAGGAAACTCTTCTTTTCAAACGAAAGATCACAGCGCTTTTTACTACAATAGATGTCATGTACAGTTTATTTGAAATATATAAATATTTACCTTCGAATAAATAAAAGTGACATTATGGTTCTGGAGTCACAGGCCAATTTGTATTGTATAAGCAAATAACCTGGTATTTCTTAAAATCAATAGAGGAATTTCTCCTTAGAAAGGAGTTTATCTTCAGCCACCCGATTTATGACGCAAGTCAAAATGTAGGGAGGTAATAAAGGGTTTAAAATACTAAATAATAAATTAGTTTAATATATTTAAAACTGATCGTTGGACGTATAAATTATTGTTTAAACAGCGCAGCGCCGTCTAACCTTTTATTTTTAACCTGAAGGTGACAATGTTCAGTCTCTGTGTATAGTTGTCTGGTGGTGAAAATAACTTTGGTTTTAAGTGTTAAAATTGAAAAAGTTTATATTTACTCATTTGATACTACCAGTTCGAGAGCTTCCATCATAAATAGTGCAGTGCGACTGAAGATTTATTACTTAGTTGGGAATAATTTATCAATGGCTAAAACGTCGATTTACGCTTTCGCAATGCAAATCAGTTATACTGAGGCGTGAACATAAAATAAAGAGAGCATTCAAATTCTCACCCATGTCCTGTTACGAATGCATTTTTGAATCACGATTCATTTAGAATGAAACTTTTGTGTTAATTTTTTTATCTTAATGTAAGCATTAAATACGCTAGGTTCCATACTGGAGAACACAAAAAAGTCAAAGTTTGAGTATCTTTAATGTTTCTGACTGAGAATCTTGAGGGATATATTTAAGACCGAAGATTCCCTTATTCATGTCCAACCTCAGCACAAGTTGGAGACTTATTTGCCAGACTTCTTTCCATGTATCTATAATAATGTAATACTTCCACCATTTCCTTCTGTACCAGTACCTGTACATGTAATCGAATACCTAAACCCTGTACATCTTTAACTCCTCACAATGTGCAGTGCGTTCTGGATCATTGTTCTTAACTCTTCCTCTCCTTAATAGATTACACCATGGGACTGGTGTTGTGGGGTGCTTACGGCAACAAACACACATTTTCTGAAACTGTTTTGATTGGAAAAACAATAAATCCGCGTAAAATGAAGTTCAGAGAGCCATGCAGGCCAGGTTTCAAAAGTTTGCAACTGTTGACTCTGCCAAGCCTCTTCATTCCGGAAATATCATTTAATTATATGTCACATTGTGCATTGACCAATGTCCGGGACATACCCTCGTGACGGACTAGAGGCAGGGAGAACAACCGGACTGTGAGACACATTACGACGATTCATGAATGCTTGCCCTCGCAGGCTGAATGGAGTTATTTGAACAACAGATTATCAAATTATATAAAAAACGCTCGAGGCGTTAGAAACACTCTTTAGATCTCTAAAATCTTTATAATGTAGACGATTTTTGGCAATACACTGGTAGACCGTATATTAATTAGAGTGATCCCCGATTGAAGTGGATGAGTGCAAATGGACAAAATGTATGTCTGTGACAGAATGTGGTATACAATTTCAAATTTTAGTTTCGGCAATTGTAACGATATTGTACTGTCGCTGCAGTAAAGATTTGTCTATTAAACTATCATAGGCGTATTTTATGAGTCTAGCATTAAACAATTCCTAAACTTTATTATTTATGTTGCTCACCATTTCATAGCCTGATAATCCTTTATTACTACACCGTACTTGTAGCTTGACATTTAATATCATACTCTATTGAAATAATAATATTTTTCTTTGTAACAAAACTCTTTTTACTCGAGACGTTTGAAATACTTCCTGCTTTGAGAATATCACTCAGTTCGCAATTTCCCGTTCATTACAGAGAAGAGGTAACTCTTTAAACGCTTTAATAGTTCCTTGTGTCAGTTCATTTGAGATGCAACACTTAAGAAATGGAAATATTTTATGTAAAACATTGAAGATGCGATGAATGATGCGATAGTACTGAGACATTAGTATGCAGAGTGGCTTTGACTAAATGTCTCTTAACGAGGGAAATACTTCGTTTTCCTCCTTCAGTTGATTGTCATTGTTGTACACTGAATCTAGTTATGTCTTACATACTTCTCGTGAAATTTTCTCTCCGCGATTAAGTTTCTGAAATTTATTGATATGCATTTTGTAATGTGATCTAATACCTTTCCTAATGTCGAAACGTTAATAATTGATGATAAATAAATACATAAGGTTTTATTGAGCATGTTGGAGATCTTTTTTTAGTTTTAAATGGTTTGCTATGTAGATTAAATTCAGAAATATTATACTAGAGTGGCCAAAATGGGGAGCAATGTATAAGATCATATCAATCTCAAATCAAAGTCTTTGGTTGGCATTATTCGTTACGATGTTGTCAATATAATCGTAAGATATAATCATAATGACATAACAATGATATGTGTAGAATGCAAGGTATGTGTGTTTATGATACACCTCGTGCCGCGTATCAGGCTTCTTTGAGTTTGCATGCAAAATGTCAAGTCTATAGTTTATTCTTGAGTTCATTCTATTTTATTCCTGAGATGACGGGCGAAAAATAACATTTTTACATCCTCTCTGTATGAAAAAAGAACTTGTGCCAAAAAAAGAACGTTGTGTTATACATTTTGTAACATATAACGATGGCAAATATTCCACAATCCTATAACCCTTATCCTCACCTTTACTGTATGTATCGTACAGACTAGCTAATTTGAGGCAGCTTTTCTTGGTAGCCAGTGAGTGTACGGCAAAGTTCACAGAGATATTATCGGATTTAAATTTTCTCAAAATTAATTGTACTCGTATTAGGAGCTGATGTAACGACCTCCAGTTGTACCTTGCAAGAACAACACTTTTACATCCTTATTATTGGTCGTAGAGTTTTGGGAGAAGTCTCGTTTTAAACATGATCTACACGCGTTCAAATGAGGTACACACGTATAACAATTGTGTGATGTTCTTGTCTGGATACACGTTTACAGTTTGAGTACTGAAATCCTAATACATGTTCACCCACATCTTATCGATTAAACTTGCACATATGTTGATTATAAAAAATTAGATCGATTTTTTACATATTTGTTTTTTTTATAGATGTTGTATCATTATTAATTATGGATAGTGCTAAAGTGGAGTTGTTTAATTTTTTACTTGTACATGGAGTACTTGTACATTTTTTACTTGTTGATGGAGTAAAAAAAGAAAACAGCCCAGGTGGCAGCGTGATAGTTTTCAAGAAAGAGCAACAGGAAAAAATGAGCTTTTTAACAGTGTGCTATTTAGTTTATTTAGCAGAGAAATTGAATTCTTGTCCAATTGCATTGGAGATGGCTTTCATTTTGTTACTATCCTTGTATTCTTTGGACGTCACAACCCGCAGGAGGCCCTAATCTTCTCAATTAGTGGTAATATTACTTCTCGACTTCAACCCAAACACATAGCAACTTTAAAATTAAAAGTATACAGATAATTCCTACAGTTAAAACATAATGAAATTACCTAAAACTGTATTTTATAAATCAGAAGAGCTTAATTTATCACCTCACACAAGTCAAAGTTAAAAAAATTGTTCACTAACAACGCATAAGGACAAAATGTGTGAGTTTTTGAGTGAGCAAATATCTTCTGATTTGTTAATTTAACGAGTACCTATCTCACATGTGTACCAGTGTAAACGCACCTTAGTTTTGTTTGTATACTAAACCTATTAAATATGTAAATGATAAAGTACAAAAGGGGTGGGATTTTTTTCTGAATAACCAATGGCAATAAAAACACTAAAATGCCATTAATTGCATAATAAACGTAAGACCATACAAGAGGTAAAGTTTAACATCGTTCTAGCGGGGTTAAACCAGTCGGAATTTAATATCATCTTAGGTCCAGTTTTAGTAACTTGTCAAATAATACCTTAAGACGTTAAATTGCAACGATGCAAATATTCAGTATGTAGATACAATCTGTAAACAAAGTGTAGTTAGTTGATGTTTAAATATAAATAAGATCGCACAAGAAACAAATCAATTAAAATAATTTATCATAATTAGTTTTTAAAATCACGATGAGTTTCTAGTTATAAAATATACGGTATTGCTATTACAACAATAAAACACCGAAGTAACAATAACTGCAAAACGGTTTCTTTTCGTTATGTTCAAGACAGCGAACAGTAAGCTCAGAGCCTAAACTCTCTTATGATCCCTGACATCTTATGACAAGGAAGGGGTTAGCGACTGTGTTATCCTGACCTAAGGGGTTCTCACACCACCCCAGACTGGCTGGAGTAATCTGCCAGATAAAGGGATCCGAATGTTCCCATTCTTTTATTTTATAATAGAAAAATAAATTATTCGTCTTCAAATGAAGATAGTTTATTCTGGAGTTTTACAAATTTGCAACTTATAGTTTTAAATCAATACCAGTTTATAATTCGGTTTGAACTTCAATTACTGGCCATATATTGATTGTAAGTTATACCGAATATTACTGTAGTCATGGAATTACTCAATATAAAGTTACTTTTATAATCAGTTCAATAACAACACTGTTGTAAATTAGTAGCAATTAGTGAGCGCGTAATCTGAGTTTTATTAATTGGAAATTAATTGCGTTCTAAATAAATCAGCGTTGACTGGCCTTTTGATATTCGTGGGTGCAAAAGTGTATTTCTTGAAAATAATAATATTTCAGATAATTATATCTAAAATATTATTATTTTATGTTTTATATTTCAACCAGTAAGTTGCAATATAAAACATATTTAAATTACTCATCCCGTTTTGTTTCCATATCGTAGGTTTAGTATTCTAAACTAAAATTAAAATAAAATAATTTAATTTATTAAAAAATTACATATTTTTATCATATTTTTCTGAAAAGTCTACTAATACGAATTCTTTAAAGAATCATTATTATGTTGCTAATGTACAGTTTATATAATTTTTAATACTTAAAGTTTAGGAACTTAAAACTTTGTAAAGTTTTTTGTAAAACGAAACTTAAAAAGTGAATATTTCTAAAAAATTAACCCACTAATTGTTCTGTTATTTAGTTGTATTTTATATATACAGTACATATTTTCGCAAGTGTGTTACTTGTTAATGGTTAATATAAGTTACATCCGATCTTCTTGGAACTAAATTCTTGGCGGATTAATAACCTAATTGGCACGCGTATTAATTTTTGTCCATCGTGAACTTTGTAGCTGCCGGTCCTGCAGCCGAGCAACACCTCGCGCGCCTTGCCGTAAGTAAAATTTACATTTTTATGTTATAAATTAGCCCTTTCATGCGATACATCTAGTTTTGAATGTAAAATAAAGTAAAGTTGTAAATGGTAAAGTAACTTACCTTGGTTGATGTTTTATTTGGCAGATTAATATGGATAATAGTGACGTGATGTCCTTCTGACGAGACCACGTTGTCATGAATCTTAAGTTGTCTTGATAAATGGCTAATACCGTCGTGATTTTGTTTTAGGCGACTTTAACTTTGAGTCTTTGAGTTTGATTAACAATGAGAACAAATTCAAGTGCTTCCACAGCATTAATGTTTTAGACTTTTAGTCTACTAATTTTCACTTTTTCCGACTACAGCTGCAATGCCGAGCCAAGATGCTGCCGCCCGCGCTTGTGAGTCGACATCAACGTGAAGGGAAGTCAATTTCAAAGTTTTAATAATTATTAAGTTCGTATGCAAAATTCCCAAAGAACATTGGAACTATTAGGTCTACCCAGTGATATCATTTAGTTTATTATCACTCTATTTGGCAGCAACGTGTCAATAATACATCTTTAACATCTAGAAGCGGTTTTTAATGTTCATTTATTAAACATATAAGTAAACTCTGCAATCGAGTATTCATTACTTATGACCTCAGCGGTATCTAACCTCATGTGTTTCGTCCATTCGGTAAATAATAATGTATAATAATTTCGAATAAGTTGTTTTCTGTAATGTAGCTCTCTTCCTTCTGATTTAAGCCTAACTTACTGAACAGACTAATTGTATTAAGACGATATTTCACTCATTAGTATTCCGTAGTGTTTTTGTGTGCCTCAAAAAGTTTATTAATACCGAAGTCTTATTTGAAAATCTTATCATTGTATACTATTAGATCTATTAATCGAACTCTACTGATATGAAAATACAAGAATTATATTGCTGTGATCTTCAGAGTACCAGGAATATTAATTTACCATTAATAATGTTGTAGTCTAACCTTTGATTATGTTTCAGTCTGTAGGAAGATGTTGCAGCAAGTGCTAAAATACTTTTTTAAATGAAACGTTTTGGTTGTGCGCCATCTATTAACAGATAAGAAATTTCTACTACATAGTCCCCCAACGTCGATTCACAATTTATAGACTATGAAAATAGTGTCTGGAAAGTAAAGGTCAAATTTTTTTTCTTGATACTCTGGGTTTTCATGTTTATATGTAATTTGTTGTTTTAAGATATACAAAAATTGCATAAGCATTGATTACTTGAGGATGGGTTTAAGGATTAAGGACTCGAATATAGCAATGTATATTTTCCCTCTTTATACTGTAGAACAACTGTTAAAAGTGGGTATAGAGTTTGTAGGAATCTGTGGTAGGATCTTTCAACAGAGCGTTGTCCTTGGCTAATCAAATTAAGGCTACGTATTTAAAATTGCGTTTTCGATTACATACTTCAATTTAATCGATATCAGTGGAACATATTCTATAAAATTATCATGGTATATGGTGGCTATAAGATTGAGCACTTTCAAAATCCTTATCGCTATTTATTATTTATTTATTTTATTATTTAAATCCTTATATTTTAAAATTTATCAGGTGAAGGAAACAGGAATTTTTCCAGACATTTGTTACCGTTCAGTGATACAAAGAAAAAAAGTAACACTATGTTTCGAGATCTGCAATCTGATCTCTTCATCAGGTGACATCTCGAAACGTAGTGTTACAGATTTTTTTGTATCACTGAATGAGTGCCAATGTCCAGAAAAATTCTGTTTCGGTCACAATACTTCCATTGTTATAAAAAAACTTCAAACAAAGAATGTATCAGTTGCTGTTAAACGTACATAACTGTGAACTGAATTGATATCACAGGCCAACGATGAAAAAACTTTTTTACTAAAAAATACCTTATTCTAATGTTTTTTAGGTCGCTGAATCCAAATATGATGCTTAAAAAGCTGTATCACCCACAATTTCTTCACATTTTGAAGTAAACATTTTTTTAACTAAGCGATTTCTACAGAGTTTAAATATAATCAAAAAAGTAGAGGTAATGGACTTAAATTGTGTTGGTAGGCACTGCTGAAACACACTAAAAGATCAAAAAAGGTAGATTCCATTTGAACGTTAAACAGCTGATGTTTGTTTACTGTCAATCTAACCTCACTTTCACACGGTTTTTGGTACACGTGCTCAACACAATGTCTAACCGCGGTTGTAAAAAAACTCTGTTGACAGTTTTTGTTATATTTGTGGTGAGTTTGTGATTAAAAAACACCAAAGAAACATTACGGACTTTGTGAAAAAGGTTTATCGATCATTACTTTGGAACTTTACTTGGAGATCAGGATAAATATTGGGGCGCCGCATAAGGTATGTTATGTATGTGTTGAAGATCTAAGAAAATGGTCAAAAAAGGAGAAAAAAATCCTTCAAATTTGCTGTTCCTATGATATGGAGAGAGCCAAGAAATCATTCTGATGATTGTTACTTTTGCAGTGTTGATGTAACTGGTCACAACTCAAAAAATAAGAAGGTAATAAGCTACCCTAACCTTATGTCTGCCATCCGACCAGTGAAACACGGTCAAGATTTGCCGGTCCCTGAACCTCCAGATGATTTGGATTCCATTCAAACTGAACCATCTTATGATGTAGAATCTGAGTTTAGATGAACAAGATGATGAAGAATTTCGATGTATTACAGAAAATGTAGAGCCTAAATTGTTTACTCAGATTGAACTTAATGACTTGGTTTAGGGATCTAGGCTTAACTAAAGAAAAAGCTGAATTGCTTGGCTCTAGACTAAAAGAAAAGAACTTGTTGGGTGCTGGAACCAGCATTTATGTGTATAGAAAGAGAGAGCAACAATTTTCAAAGTTTTTTGAACAAGATGGTGATTTGGTGTACTGTACAGACATTCCAGGTCTGATGAATGAATTTGGTGTTGAGTACAAAAAGGAAGACTGGAGGCTGTTTCATTGACTCATCCAAAAGAAGTTTAAAGGCTGTTTTATTACACAATGGAAACCAGTACGCATCTATACCTGTTGGTCATTCTGTACACATGAAAGAAACTATGAAAACCTAGAAATAGTGCTGAATAAAATAGGCTATTGTGATCATGGTTGGATGATATGTGGTGATTTAAAAGTAACATGTATGCTACTTGGTCAACAAGGTGGTTTTACCAAGTTTCCATGTTTCTTGTGTGAATGGGACAGTAGGGCTAGAGATCAACATTGGTGCAAAAAGAACTGGCCTGCTAGGGAATCTTTAAAACCAGGTGAAAAGAACATTCTTCGCAAAAACCTCGTAGATCCAAAAAAAGTGCTCCTACCCACCTCTTCACATAAAGTTAGGCCTCATGAAAACAGTTTGTCAAGGCTTTGCCTAAAGATGGGCCATGTTTTATGTATCTCTGCCTAAAGTTTCCACACCTTTCAGAAGCTAAACTGAAAGAAGGCGTCTTTGTCGGACCAGACATTAGAAAAATGATGTTAGACCTTAACTTTGAATCGACAATGACCTCAAATGAGAAAGAAGCATGGGTGTCATTCAAGCAAGTGGTTACCAAGTTCTTGGGGAATAAAAAAAGATCCAGAATATGTTGCTATTGTTGCTAACATGTTAAAGAACTTTAAAAAGTTAGGATGTTTGATGAGCCTGAAAGTTCACTTCCTGAACAGTCATCTTGATTACTTCCCGGAAAACTTGGGCGATGTAAGTGAGGAGCAAGGAGAGCGTTTTCACCAGGACATTAAACTGATGGAAAAAACGCTATCAGGAGGCCGCTGGAACACTAACATGATGGGGGACTACTGTTGGTCACTTCACAGAGAAGTTCAGCAGGCGACTCATCGTAGAAAAAGCTACACAAGAAGTTTCAAAGAAAAGAGGGAAAGAAAATACAAACCAATCCCAGATGACTAATGGAACCTGTATTATACCACATGTATAACTCTTTCAAGTAACCTATTGTATTAATATATTCATAATTATGATGTAACATAGTGTTTCATTAATTTCACCATATACCGTATTTATACTACATAAACTACATAAAAATGTATACTACATAAAAACCCAAATTGCAGAAAAACTATGGGTGATACAAAAAAACTAAGGCCAGATTTGGATTCAGCACATAAAAAATCTATAAAATCAGCTATTAAAGTAAAAAAAGTTTTCACAAAAAAATTTTTCGTTGGCTTGTGTATCTGGTGGCAATAAATTATAACACCTCGATATAGAATAGGCCAATGCCCAGGAATGTAATATTCGATGGGGCATAATTTGGGAATGTAAGGGATAGTAACTTCGTGTCGGTACTCGATATTTGAGCCTTGCATTTAATACTAGGTATTAATTGCAGGATGGTTTCAGGTTCATGTACACCATTTTATTAATAGTTGATCCTATGAACATTAGATCTTGCGTGAGGGACACAAAGATCAACCTGAACTTGATTTATATTTATGTAAAAATTTTTTATGATGTTTCTGCATTTGTAAGGTGTTGACATGGCTGTCCCTAATTTTTACAGGTATTTTAAATACGGTTTCAAAACAAAAGTATGAATATTATAGCAGTTAATATTCAGTGAAAGTTATAACAGTTAATTCTAAGTATATTTAAAAGAATTTTATTCAATTCCAGGTACTGTAGTAGCTGACTATTTTCTTACAAATTCGTATGTAAAACGAAATGAAATCTATCTTTAAGCCTTGAAAATAACACAGTTTCTATTCTGTTACTACGATTTCTGCCTTTTAAACGTAACAAATAATACACGAGTATGAAATTTATAATGTAACAAGTCTCTTGTGTTATGAACAACACAGCCTCTGATTACTAAGTGATTACAACTCTTTCGTTGCAGAATATTCTACTTAAGAACAATGCTGTAACAATTCTGTTACATTAGTATGCTGAGATGTCTCCACTTGTGTCTCTAAACGAATCAAACCCGCCGCCTGCTGCTCTGTCGTCTCCAGTTTGAGTTGATTTAACTGTTGTACATCCCACCAGCTTATTTGCTGACTAAATTACTTCTCTTTTCGTCACTTTAATTTTTCAATCACGTAGAGGAAGAGCATTTTCAAATAGAAAAATGAATTTGCACAATTTCTTATGAGAGATTTGTTTCTGCAGAGAAAGAAGAAAGTTACAACCTAAGTGTAAAACACTCGAGGCTATTATTACCAAAACGATCCAAATAACCAGCATGTCAGCTCAGATTCTTGTCCAAATCCGTTAAAAAATGTATGATATTAAATACACTGTTCTTCATCGTATAGTATAGGACACAGATCATCGAGAGATAAGTTAAACCCCAGCCGCTAATCGATTGCGATTACGGTAAACTGCAAATCGTATGATTGATGTCACACTTTTTTTACATTTTAATGAAAGAACGAGATATAAATAAAAACCAACTTTTGAGGAGCTGTTGGTATTAAATTAAATTTCTTGCTGCGTTTGATCGCCAATACATAGAAATAATTTCCTTCCAATTTACTTCGATATATAATTATAATATTATAGTTACCGGTGAAAATGAAAAGACATGTTTCTTTATTAGGGACGAAATTAAGACCTCTTGGCCCTTTTTAACAGTAACTCTCATATAAAGACTAATATACAAAGTACCTAATAATTAAACTGAATATTTTTCAAACAATGTTTCAAATTAGCAACTAAAAATACAACTTTATTGGGGAGTGTAAACTAAGCAAATCTTACAACGATAAAAAGTATATAAGCACATTTGTAAACACGCACTCGCTTAGAAAATTATAATAACGTGTTCTTATATAATGTTATATTGGAAACATAATCTCCCCACACATACTACTCATGCCAGTGCAGCTGCAGAGAAGAGACCTATGGCGACCCCGTATCAACCATCCGCTCCAAGGTAGTGCTTTTGCGGCGACGCCATTAACCGAGGACGACTCTCTAAGGACTTGATGCTACGAGGAAGAGCATTCGATAGATAAAACGCCGTTATTGGAAAAGAATTGTAATGTACAGAAGTTATGTACAATGCCATGCAGAGCCTAGACGAACCAGAGCGAGTTCTATCCACACCACTTTGAGAGACAAATTCAAAACAAAACTGTTCAAGAAATAATTTGGAAAACCAGAATTTGAAATTGAATGGACCATTTTAAGAACATTAAGTAGATCTGAGATTTTTCAGCTTTGGGATGTTTGAATCAATATATTAAGGCATTATATGCTAAATGAAATTGAATATAGTTTTATTTTCTCTGAAGATTTTCTCCAAAAGCCACCGTCATATTGATCTTCACAATCTGCAGCAAGACAAATAAGGCTTTATAAGAGGTTTTGGCAACAACAGTTTTATATGAAGTGGGGAGGAAACCTCTGAAGTATATTCAGTGAATGTACTGATGCAAAAACTTTCTTAAAAGTCTCTGCCACTGCATCAGTCCAGCTTAGAGTACAATTTATTGTCAGTCCTAAGTTCTTAACTTTATCATGGTGGTACAGTTTTTATTTACAGTAACACTACGATAGCTTGAGTGGTAATGAGATATCACGGATTGGGTTAGGGTTTTCGAGGTTTAGTATAAGTCCATATTTACGGTACAGTCCAGTATATTGTTAATGGCAGTGTTGATCATGGTGTGTAATCATCGATCAGGTGTGTGTAAAGGTGGACATGTATCTGGAGGTCATCAGCATACATGTGGAACTCGCAATGTACAAGTACAAAGCCATTAACGTACAACACAAACAACAGAGGACCAAGTATGAAACCTTGAGGGACACCAAACTCAACATAGTCAAGATGAAGAATGAGAATGATAAGGTCTAATCCTTCTTGTATAGATATGAACTATTGAAGATTAAAGTTATATTAATAAAAATGTTTTAATTGGCTGAGAGGTAGCGATTATTACTTGAGGGACTGGAAAACTTTAATTTATGTCTGTTCGTATCATCTGTCTGGCTTAACGATATCTCGAAAACGAACTGACGTACAGAATTGAGTAAAACTTCATTTCTATATAGCGCACACCGAGTTAGTATATATAAATTAGTATATTGTATATATGCCTTATAACAACATGGCAGCCAAAGTCAGCAGTGTAAGATATTCAATGCCATGAATCACTGGAATTCGGACTTGACTCCTAGAATCTGGAGTCATACGAGTCTGAAGACATCCAACAAATCAAAGGTGAAAGAGGTGTAAGAACAGTTCTAGTGTACAACTTTGAATCAAACCCTTCCCACCATAGCTACTTTTAGAATAGTTTTAAGTTGAAAAAGAAAACATTTTGCAAAGAAGTAAAAATGTTTTATACATTAATTACGTTAAAAATAGGAAAACTACAAAGGTGGAGTAGTCATGAAGGTTTATATTCCTTTGAGTTGCAATTAGTTTGTCAGCATGCAAAAAGTTATTAAAGCCAGTACTAATATAGGAAACTACAACACGGATTCATTGTGACAGAGAAAATAGCATCAAAAGAGAAAAAATTTCAACATCTTCTGTTTCACAAACGAATTTGCTTTGTTCTGTCACAGCCATAAAAACATTCGCCTCCTTCCGCTGTTGCGACTTTAATAGGAAAATATTTTTTAGAAAAGCAACTGTTATTGGATAAAATGTTTATGTAAAATATAAATTTGTATATTTTGCAAGAAATATTTAAATATCGTCACAATTATAAATAATAATATGGAAAGGGTTGGCTTAAACGTGAGTAGAAAAGGTTCTAATTAAAAACTAACTATTTACCACATAAAAGGATATTTCCCATCTAAAGTGAGCTGTATTAATAATGTTTTTTTACAGAGCCAACATAATACATCATCACGAGGAGAATCAGGTAGGGAATATGTGAGTGTGGTCTCGAGCGGTCCAATATGTCGGTCGGACTTTGGATAATTAGAGATAGCGCAGGTTCAAATCCTGTCTGTTACCTACCCACTTTTTATCAGTACAGTACCATCAACCTTACCGTACTGTATCGACTCTCTCCCTTTTTATGTTTAGTGGGATCCCCGCACAGTCCAGTGTGCCATATGGACGGGCAGAATAATTTTAAAGGGATATATCAGCCTCTATTTTAATAAAACAGTTCAAACGTAAACATACTGACGCTTCACGAAAAGAAATTAGCAAATCGGCAGCTAAGTCAGCATTCTGTTTACGTTAGGTTACTTAGGTAACGGTCACTATGGATGCGAATTCTGACGAAAATCTGTTCTGAAGAGCATTGACGAGTTCGTACGAAGTCGTCCGAACAAACAAAAGCCTGTTTTCTAATGATACTGTTTATAGTGGCAGCGACTTTTGCGTCAGAAAAGATACGAAGCCGTCAGAACAATTTGAGCGATCTAACAAGTTTGATTTTTTCGTGCGGCCAGCAACTTGTTTCACCCTGTGCGTCGAATTTTAGAGTTATTAACTTAAATTAACCATGGATTGTTAATTGATAAATTAATCGGCTAATTATTTTAGGCTATTTAATATTATTTTCACGTCTGCCTTACTTTCTAACAATTTTATAGCGCTTCTGAAAAATTGCGTTTGCACGCTCCTTTTTGTCATATGCAAATGGAAATAATTACAACAGCTGAAAATGTGAGTAATTTGTGAACAGCTTGAATCACAGAAAATATTGTTCATCGAGTTCATCCATTTAGCTGGACGGCTATGACGCGTACTGACTACAATCACATTATCTATATTAGTTAAATGTTTTAGTATAATATCTGAAAAAGTTGTCATTTTCGTTCACAGTACCCACGTTGACAAAAAGTAAAAATTAAAAACATTGTTAAAACTCACCTTAAAGTAACAGCCAGTCTTTGTTGTGTTGGAATACATTAACGAAAATTTGAGAACTTTGTTATTCTTTCTTCTAACCCCTGTAGGATGTATTCAAATGTTGCTGGTTCCATCCGAAAATATTCAAAAAATCCTTCCGATTAATCACATAAATCTTTAAATAACACTTCAAACTCTCCTTCTCGTCTCTACTACCAAATATCGGGTTAACATATTCGTTTTTTTACCCTTTTCAATAACATTATTAATTTGTAATAACGGGCTTTCAAAAACATATTGTTCATCGAGTTCATCCATTTAGCTGGGTGATTTTGACACGTACTGACTATCAAAAGATCTGAAAACGCACACACTGTAACCGCCTTGGTCTGACAAGGGTTTCGTACGTACTCGTCAGAACAGATTTTCGTCAGAATTCGCATCCATAGTAACCGTTACCTTAGGCTAATAATACAAAAAACAATAATTCACACTCAGTTCGATGAAGGTGCATATGACTCCATGAGATTTGGCTAAGCGTTAACTAATATTTTACACTGGTCTTATGGTAATCATGATGGCAACGAGAAAATAACAGAATAAATAAATTTGTAAACAAACTGTGTATAAGGTTTCAAGATGTGGCATTTATATTCGCAGGGCAAAAACAATGAGTGGGAAGTCAATTTAAAAAATGGTTTAAAATGATTTGATTTCAGAGCACTTTTGCGTTGTAGTAGACTTCCGTTCCTAGCTCACAGGAACTTTTATTATTTTAATACTGATTTACAGCCTTACTTAACAAATAGAAATTTTAATGTGGCACGTGAAAAGATATCTTGAAATGGTTTCCGTGTGTAAACTTTGAATTTTTTATTCTTATTTCTTTACAGACAAGAATGAGTTCAATGATGGTTCATGTCCGTTTATGAGATTTGACTGAGCGCTTCTAAAGCTGTTTCGTACTTCAGCCAAGATATGAGGCTAACAGCCAAACTGCTAACATGGCAACTGGAGACACTGTTCCAAGGCCATCTCAAGAATGAAATGAGCTATAGACTTGATATTTTCCATCCAATATCCGAGAAGCCTGTTACGCGACACGTGGTGGTGCGTACTTCTACCATGTAAGGTTAAAGGTAAATTGAAAAAAATATTGAAGAAAATATTAAAAATCACTAATGGATCTTAACGCGTCTTTCTCATAGAGCCAAATAAAGCTAGTTATGAAGAACACACCAAAGTTTTAAATGATCTCAATGGATGATTACCTCAATGGAGATCTCAAACATTTGCAGGGTGTCTCAACAAAGAAAAAGACAGATTCTTCATGAATAGAAGTACACATATTGCGTACATCTCAATTGTGACTTTCTCCAACAGATCATCCACTCATACTCAACATTATTGATTTGTGAGTGAATATTGAGGGCAACGTACGAATCATTAGTGATCGAAATACGCCTCTGCATGATTGCAGTGGAAGCAAGCTATTAACGATGAGCACTACTCTTTTATAGACCACGACAACCTTGGATGCATGTGGAGAACCACCCAGACCTCAAATCAATACGTTATGCTGGAGAAAAACAGCCATAATAGACGATGAGTAATACATTGATATTTATTAGAAATGCAACTGAAGATTGTTAAATGATAACCAACTTATGAGCGACTGTACTGATTCCTTGACTCTGTCCCTGTAAATTGGTATATGGCATCCAAAAAGCAGGGTTGCGTCGTCTGCACAAAATAGAGGGTTTGTAAAATTGAGTTGTGCTGCAAGATAATTTATGTAGAAAATAAAAAGTAATGGTCAAGGATATGGTCCTTGGGGGACTCCATATTTGCAAAGAGTCTCAATAGTCTACACATAGGCTACGAAATGTAACATGGCAACGGTGTTAGCTGGATCTGATCCGATGAGAGACAACCCTCAGCCCGGCCTTGGTGACTTAATCTCAATTAGTTGCAGATGGGTGTCTCAATAGTCTACATGTAGGATATGTAATGTAACATGACAACGCTGTTAGGTCTGACCCAATCAGTGACACTTCTCTGTCCGGTCTTGGTGAACTTGATCTCAATCAGTTGCAGATGGGTGTCTCAACACGTGTCTCAATAGTCTACATGTAGGATATGTAATGTAACATGACAACGCTGTTAGTTAGGTCTGACCCAATCAGTGACACTTCTTTGTCCGGTCTTGATGACTTGAACTCAATCAGCTGTAGATGGGTGTCTCAATAGTCTACATGTGGGTTATGTAATGTAACATGACAACGGTGTTAGTTGGGTCTGACCCAATCAGTGGCACTTCTTTGCGCGGTCTTGATGACTTGATATCATTTAGCTGTAGATGGGTTTCTCAACAACGTGTCTCAATATTCTTCACGTAGGTTATGTAATGTAACATGCCAAAACTGTTAGTTGGGTCTGGCCCAATCAGTGACACTTCTCTATGCGGTCTTGGTGAAATTTTAATGAGGTTTGGGCTAGAGTCGTGAGCAGAATGTAGACGATTTCCTCTACAAACACTCCTCTGACACGTGGCGCTTCTCCTCTCTGTCTGCACATACAATTATAACTCCTTTCATCCTTGCTTTGAGAATGACGTTCGTTTAGTTAAACCTTTGGTTAAGAATAAGTCTATGAGAAAACATAGCATTTGTTCTTGGAATCTGTTACTCCCTGAATCAATAATAAAATACGATATATTGTGGCATACAAAAGAAACCGCGTATAAATGCATTATAGTAATGTCGTAATGTAATAAAGTATCAAAAGATTGCTAAGTTGGTGCAATCAATGCTAGGTTTTAAATATTTATTTTATGTTCACCTCTAAAGCATAAAATTTGTGAAAGTTCATTTAAAGTAGAAAATTTGTAATCGGGCGAGATAAAAAACTGTTTTAGATGATTGAAGAATTAAAATAACATTCTTCGTCACTGAATGAAAACAATTGTTTGAATGTGTTGCGTTATTATTACCTAATACTGTAAAAAAACTACCGTCATTCCAGACATTATCTATTCTTATATTTAACATCTACTTGAGTAGTATGGTACACCTTACCGAACTTTCCAAACAAATGTATACAACTCAACTCTAATATGCAAGAGTATATTGCAATGTATAATAATATGTCAATGGTCAAACTTAGTTTCGATTCACCTAAATCAGTTTATGTGTCATCTATAGTATTAAATATAATGACTTTCCTGAAAATGTATATGCATTCCAATTTTTCCCTAGGAAGAAAATCAGGATACATAATATTTTATCACTTTTTTAGATTTCTAGTTTTTATTGATATTTACGATAAGACACGTTTTGTCACGTAGAATCGATCGTTTGTTTTGAGTTCAAGTTTGCAGCAACACGTTGTTCAGAGTGTCAAGGAGCCATTTAAGCCAGTTCCAGAAATCTATTGTCGTCTGTGACAGATACATTGTTGAAAGAACACAAGGGTTGAGAGAGAGAGACGTCTACTGCTGTGCTACAAACGTTTCAAACGCATTTGTTCTTTGAGAGCTCAGAAAACATCTGCTTCCTTTCACTGTTGCCAGTTTAATAGGAAACTCTTCTTTTCAAACGAAAGATCACTACAATAGGTCTTTTACTACAATAAATGTCATGTACAGTTTATTTGAAATATAAAAATATTTACCTTCGTATAAATAAAAGTGACATTATGGTTCTAGAGTTACAGGCAAATTTTTATTGTATAAGCGAATAACCTGGTTTTTCTTAAAATCAATAGAGGAGTTTCTCCTTAGAAAGGAATTTATTGTCAGCCACCCGAGTTACGATGCAAGTCAAAATGTAGGGAGGTAATAAAGGGTTTAAAATACTAAATAATAAATTAGTTTAAGATACTTAAAACTGATCGTCGGACGTACAAATTATTGTTTCAACAGCGCACCGCAAACTAACCCTTAATTTAGACCTTGAAGGATGAAGCACTTTAAGTCTCTGTATCCTGTTGTCTGGCGGTGATATAACTTTGCTTTTAAGTGTGAAAAGCAAAAAGTTTATATTTTTTACCCGTTTGATACCCTTCTATTTCGAGAGCTTCCATCAAAAATAATGCGCCTGTCGGTTGATTTTATTTTTGTTGAGAACAATTCATGTATCGATACAAATAGGATTCTTGTTTTCACATTGAATTTAGCGTCAGCCACCATTGAAGAGTTTAAAATACTAAATAATATATTAGTTTAACATACTTAAAACTGATCGTCTAACGTATAAATTATTGTTTAAACAGCCCAGCGCCAGCTAACCTGTTATTTTTAACCTGAAGGTGACAACCTTCAGTATCTGTGTATAGTTTTCCGGTGGTGAAATAACTCTAAGTGTGAAAAGCGAAAGGGTTTATATTTTTAACGCATTTGATACTATTCCAGTTCGAGAGCTTCCATCATAAATAGTGCAGTGCGACTTAAGATTGATTTCTTACTTGGGAACAATTCATCTATGGATAAAAAGATGATTAACGGTTTCACAATGCAAATCAGTTATATTGAGGCGTGAACATAAAATAAAGAGAGCATCAAACTCTCACCCATGTTCTGTTACGAATGCATTTTTGAATCACGATTCATTTATAAGGAAGTTTTTTTGTTCATTTTTTTTCTTAATCTAAGTATATAAATACGCTCGGTTCCATACTGAAGAACACAACAAAGTCAAAGTTTGAGTATCTTTAAGGTTTCTGACTTGGGATCTTGAGGGAGATATTATAGACCGAAGCCCTTATTCATGTCCAACCTCAGCACAAGTTGGAGACTTATTTGCCAGATTTCTTTCCATGTACCTATAATAATGTAATACTTCCACCATTTCCTTATGTACCAGTACCTGTAAATGTACTAGAATACCTAAACCCTGTACATCTTTAGCTCCTCACAATGTGCAGTGCGTTCTGGATTTCCTAGATTTCCAGCGTTCTTAACTCTTCCTCTCCTTAATAGATTACACCATGGGACTGGTGTTGTGGGGTGCTTACGGCAAACACACATTTTCTGAAACTGTTTTGATTGGAAAAACAATAAATCCGCGTAAAATGAAGTTCAGAGAGCCATGCAGGCCAGGTTTCAAAAGTTTGCAACTGTTGACTCTGCCAAGCCTCTTCATTCTGGAAACATCATTTAATTGTATGTAACATTGTGCATTGACCAATGTCCGAGACATACCCTCGTGACAGACTAGAGGCAGGGAGAATAACCGGACTGTGAGACACATTACGACGATTCATGAATGCTTGCCCTCGCAGGCTGACTGGAGTTATTTGAACAACAGATTATCAAATTATATAAAAAACGCTCGAGGCGTTAGAAACGCTATTTAGATCTTTACACTGTTACAGTTTTGTTTTGAAAAGTTAATAGTTCTTATTATTTTATGTTTGTTTATAAAAGATTAATAAATAACTTAGGAGTTTATAACACATAAGTACACACACACAAAGGAATCCATACAAGAAGAAGAACATACACCCATGCAATTTTGATAACTTACAATAAACATATATAAATCAATAGATTTTAAAATTAAGAAAAACTAGCAACCTATTTCAGAGTTAAAATTAACATAAAACAAATTATCATACATATAAGATAGAAATACATAAACTATTGTAAAATTGAATCATCAGATTAAAAAAAAAAAAATATTTAGACCAAATACCACAGAATACATTAAATCTTAATATCAAGGAGATTGTTATGCAAAGTAAGTTTACAACACCTGGAGTTATAAAGTGAATTTAGATCAGCTGGGGACTTTACAATAAAGGAATTTTATTCTTTTGAATGATGGCTTAATATGAGACTGAGAAGAAGCTTTTCTCATCAAAGTTAATAAACATTTGAGTTATTAAATACAGTAATACTTTTATTATTTGTATTAAATTGGTGAATCTCTATTTTTGAATCCAAGAACAGAAAAGACATTTACTAGATGATGAACACTTGAATATTGGATGGCAACCAGAACTCTCAGATCTGCAAGGGTAATCCTACAGTACCAGTATTAAATCTAAACTAAGCCGACAAGGATGATTGGAAGATGAATAAGTGTCAATGGAACATGCAAAGTAAAACTGGATTTGAACTCAAGTAAGATCTACCCAATTTATGATTCCAAATTTTTCAAAATTTAAACCTATTCAAATTCAAATTTAACATGCATCACAATTTTTCCTATGTTGGAGATAATTCTTTTTATATGCGCATGGCAGTATAATCCACGAAACCCTGTATGTGACAAATAAACTCAATAACAATAATTGTAAATCAAACGTTTATTTATTTATAACAATAGCTAGTTAAGCAAGGGAAAAGTACAGGTTAAATAAATAAATAAAGCAAAAAGAAAAATTTAACAACACTCTTTACAATGTAGAAGATTTTTGGCAATACACTGGTAGACCGTATATTCATTAAAATGATCCCGGTTGAAGTGGATGAGTGGAAATGGACAAAATGTATGCCTATACAGAATGTGGTATACAATTTCAAATTTTAGTTTCAGCAGTTGTAACAATTGTACTGTAGCTGCAGAAAAGGTTTGTCTATTGACTATCATATTTTATTAGTCTAGCATTCAAAAATTCGTAAACTTTATTATTTATGTTGTTTACCCTTTCATAGTCTGAGCATCGTTTATTATTACTAAATCGTGTCTGTAGCCTGACTTTTCAAATCATCCTTTCAAATAATAATATTTTCGTTTGAAACAAATTCTGTGCTCGAGAAGTATGAAATAATTGTCCGCAATTTCCCGTTAATTACACAGAAGAGGTAACTCTTTAAACGCTTTAATAGTTCCTTGTGTCAGTTAATTTGAGATGCAACACTGAAATAATGGAAATATTTGATTTAAAACATTGCAGATGCGATGAATGATGCGACAGTACTGAGACATTAGTATGCAGAGTGGCTTTGACTAAATGTCTCTTAACGAGGGAAATACTTCGTTTTCCTCCTTCAGTTGATTGTCATTGGTGTACACTGAATCTAGTTATGTCTTGGGGTATTTCGTATCGTGTCTCTCTCCCCCCCTCTCTCTCCCTCCCCCTCCCCCCTCTCCCCTCCCCCTCTCCATCCCCCTCCCTCCCTCTCTCTCTCTGTCTCTCTCTCTCCATAATTGAGAATGGAAAGAAAATTGATGATATTGGGAAGAGTATGGGAAAAGTTGTAGCGGACATTTCTGTAATTTATCAGGAAAATGCAAATTAAAAAAAAAAATTGCAAGATTTGACAGTAAAATTAAATGCAATGGAACAGGCAAATAGAGATAAAGATTTGGAAATTAGTGGAGTTCCTTTTATGGAAAGAGAGAATCTCATTGGATTGATCAGTAGAATCTCAGAAGTTATTGGCTTCTCTTTTAATGAAAACATGATTGATAATGTGTTCAGATACAAAGGAGCCGGTACAAAACTTGGAAGTATTGTTGTTCGATTCGTACGCAAGTTGGACAAGGAAGCAATGGTGACAAAACGCAGAGAAAAAAGGAACCTTAATTCTCGTGACATTGGATTTATGGAAGGAGAGGCGACCGTCATTTACTTCAATGATAGCTTGACGATGGAAAGAAGAAAGTTATTGAATGCAGCATGTGCTGTGAAGAATGAGAAACAATACACGTATTTGTGGGTTCGAAATAGTCGAATCTACATGAGGAAAAATCAAGGTGATCGGTATGTGATTATCAACAGTCAAGATGACATTGATAAACTTGTATGAAGAGTGAGAAGTGTCATGAGGAAAAGTGTTTTATCAAGCAGTCAAGGAAACGTATTTAAAAAGGGATATGTGTTAAATGTTAAATTAGTTATACCCCTGTGTTTTGTTGTTTTATTGGTTTTTCATACGAATCTCAAGGAAAAGGTCTTTTTCAATATTGTGTGTAGGTTTAACTATTTGTTTTCAACATGTATTGTAGTGGATAAATTTTGTAACTGTCATTATGGAAAATGTATTGTGTTTTGTAAAATTGTTAAAATTAATGACAAATAGTACTTTTAATATTGCTAATCAGAATAGTTCTAGAAAAGTTTTAAAAATAGCACATGTAAATGTGGAGAATCTTCAGGTTCATAGAGAATCTTTTTTTAATGTGTTTAATGACGGTGTATTCGATGTCATTGCAGTAACAGAAACCTTTTTGAAGCCTGTGGTTTCCTCAGAGCCATATATGTTAAACGGTTATGATATTTTAAGACACGATAGACAAGATAAGGAAGGAGGAGGGGTAGCTATTTATTTTAAGAAAAGTTTTAATACTAGGGTAGTATCGTTTTCGCAGGTTTCTTACTGCAGAAAACCTGAGTTTTTGATTATAGAAATATCATTAGGGTGGAAACATCTTCTTTGTGTGGTATATCGGCCACCTAAAATTGGTTTTATTAATGAGTTTTTTGAGATTATTGCTAATTTATTGCCTTTATATACTAATATTTTAATTATTGGTGATTTCAATACAGATCTAGCAACAAACAGAGTTTTTGCTGATAAAAATGAACTTGTAAATTTAGTTAGTAATTTGAATTTGTCTATTTTACCTTTAAGACCTACTTTTCATTTACCACAGACAGACACATGGCTAGATTTGATAATATGTAATGAGCTTAATAGAGTTAAGAATTTTGGTCAAATACCAGTACCAGGAATCTCATATCATGAAATGATATATGTTGAATTGAATTTGAAGGTGCGATTAGCTAATAATAAGGAATTAATAGTGATTAAAGATTATAAAAATATTGCAATAGATGAACTTAATAATGAGTGTAGTAATTTAGAATTTAATGAAATGTATTTGAAAACTACTATAGATGAAAAAGTTGATATTGTTTCAGATAAAGTATTACAATTACTTAATAAATATATTCCAGTAAGAAAGATTTCAAAAAATAGAAATCCATGTCCATGAATTAATTCTGAAATTAAAACTCAAATGAAAGAAAGATATAGGTTATATAAACAATATATAAGAACAAAAGATGTATTTATTTGGGAATCTTATAGATTGATAAGAAATAGGGTGAAGAGATTGACTAGAGATGGTAGAAACAGGTACTTTGATAAGTTGTTACGAGTAGATAAGCCTAGCAAGGATGTGTGGAAAGTTATAAAAAATCAAGGAGCGGGAAAGCAATGTAATAAATTAAAAAGTAAAAAAAAAGTAAAGAATGTCTTATTTTACCAGGCGAAGTTAGGGCTAAGAAGCCCTCTCTAACACTTAACCTGGGGACCAACGGCTTAAAGGTGACTTCCGAACCACCACCAATGGCCGGGCAGGATAATAATCCGCTTGCAAGGACAGGATCGCTCAACGGTCACCTGTCCAAGCAGCAGCCACGCTCGGCGTTGCTTGATCTGGTTATCTTGCGATAACCGCCGTACCCACTACACTGCGCCATTGGCAAATTAAATTAAGTGAACCTGTTGTAGATTTAAATGATTTAAATAATTATTTTTGTGGTATAGATAATGTAATTAATAGGGATTTAGTAGATTATTATGAAGCTCTGAGAGACGTTGATGATAATAATCATACTTTTCTGAAATTTTCAAATGTTAGTTATAAAAATATATCTGAAGTGTTAAATGAGGTATCTTCCAATGCAGTAGGTAGTGATGGTATTTCATTGAGGGATGTGAAGTTGGTGTTTGAAAATATAAAACCTGTAATTTCGCATATTTTTAACTTCTCTCTGCAGTGTGCTAAATATCCTGATCAGTGGAAAAGGTCAATGATTTTACCATTACCTAAAGTTGTAAATCCTATAGAATGTAAGAATTATAGACCTATAAATATATTATGTGTTTTGGGAAAGGTATTAGACAAATTGGTGTATAAGCAGGTTATTGAGTATGTTAATGACAATAATATACTGAATAAATATCAGTCAGGTTATAGAACACATTTTAGTACACAGTCTGCTTTAGTAAAAATAACTGATGATGTAAGACTAGGGATGGATAGAGGGTGCCTTACTGTACTAATGTTACTTGACTTTAGCCGTGCCTTCGATTGTGTAAATCATAAGTTGTTAGTTTCAATTCTTAAATCTTATAATTTTAGTGATAATGTTGTTCAATAGTTTGAGTCGTATTTGGAAGGGACGCTACAGCAAAATTAGAACTGTCGAAGGTAAGAAATCTGACTGGAGACTTAATCCTCTAGGTGTACCACAAGGTTCAACTTTGTCGTCATTATTGTTTTCTTTGTACATTGATCGAATTAATGAATGTGTTATTTTTAGTAATATTATGTTGTTAGCGGATGACATACAGTTATATGTTCAATGTACACCTGATAAAATAAATGATGCTGTTAATCAATTAAACGTAGATTTAACTAATGTTTTCTCTTGGTGTAGTGATCATGGGTTACAATTAAATATATTGAAGCCGATAATATTAGGAACCTCTAGATTGTTGAATACTATTAGTGAAGACAATATTACGCCTATAGAAATCAATGGGCAGATTGTTAAGTTTGAAAATTCAGTTGTAAATTTAGGACTTAGAATTATGGGTAACTTGTCATGGGAAAAGCAAGTAAATTATGTTTGTAAAAAGGTTTTCCAAAGTTTGTATCAATTCAACCGTTTATGTTTCAAGCCACTAACTCATACAAAAAAACAGCTTATGATGTCATTGATTTTCCCAAATTTTGATTACGCTATGTCAGCATATTGTGATATAAATGACGAACTAAGTAATAGGTTACAAGTTGCACAAAATGCTTGCATTAGGTATATTTTCAATCTACGATTGGATGATCATGTAACTAGGTATTATAAAGAGTTGAATTGGCTAAAGATTAAAGAAAGGAGGGAGTTAAGTATATTGAGTTTAGCTTTTAAGACTTTGAAATATAAAACGCCAGAATATTTGTATGAAAAATTTGTTAGAATGCAAGATGTTCATTTGAGACAAACAAGATTTGGTGATCATATCTTGCAATTTCCAATCCATAGAACGGTGATATATTCTAAATCTTTTCGTGTCCAATCAATTAGATTATTAAATAAACTAGAACGAACATTAAAAGAAGAGCAAAATGAGAGAATATTTGTGAAAAATGTAAGACGTTTATTGCTTTTAAAATATAGTGAATAGGGTTAGAAAATAAAAATGTTATTATGAAATCATGCTTAAGATAAACAGTGTAATAAAATAAGGCTATATTTGAGTTGTTGATATAGATTGAAGTGTATTTGGATTATAATTGTTTTCTTCTTTATATTATGTGTTTGATTTGTAGATTGTATTTACAATGTAATGAAATGAAGTGTTGGAATTATATTTACGTAAGAAACATGATAGTACATTCGATTTTCAAATATATATATATAATTAACAACTAGATATATAATTAACAATGTATTCCTTGTACAATGTATAAATCATGTTTGTAAGGTCAAACGTTTGTAAGACCACGACCTATGTTCTGAGTTGTAATGTTTTGGTGCCTGTCCCGGTGGAAGAGTGGACCTTTGGTCTAAACCGGGGCAGGTAAAATAAAAAAATTGGTGTAAAAAAAAAATTGGTGTCTCTCTCTCTCTCTGTGTGTGTGTGTCTCTCTCTCTCGGAGTAAGGAGTAATTCCTCCCAGAGAGACCTTATCCTATAGAAGCAAAGATTTCCCACCAATGGGTTACTGATAGCTCTAAGATCAAAGGTTTATAACACTTTCTGATTGTTTATCCAAATGTTGCATTAAGAAAAATAAAAGACAAGTTGCTTTAGAAGCTACTTGTCTTTTATTTTCAGAGTTTTGCAGTTCTGCTAAAACTGTAAACTTCTGCAGATTCATTTCATAGTTCTGTGATGAGCAATAGTCCTTTGGGACTCGAGTGCATGGCATTATGCTTCCTTTTATAAGATGAAGAAGACAACTCCATAACCTAGTATTTAAGTTCTTGAAGGGTTTGGGTTTTGTGTCACGAGAAAAGTAACTATTTATAGCTACATGAATAAATGCTGTAAACGATGTCTTGAAAACAGGCTTTGCTAATTTTACATTCAATATTCAAGATAATTTCATCCTCGAGATGCAATGTGGACAAATAAACGGTCAGACATGAAATTTGTACAACCCTCGGCAGACAAAATATAAGCCTATGGAGCATAGGCTTCAATGAAGATCAGTAATATTCTATGGCTGATCATGTAACATCATAGAACTTATTTTTATCTATGTAGAAATGAAATATCATGAAATGTTAGAGTCTAAATATGATATTTCTCGCGATACCTTACCACATGATGCATCAACAATTTATTATGTTCGTTATGTTAAATTTCATAGCAGTTTTTTAAATAATAACAATGCGAAGAGTTAATCTTGTGTATCTACTTTTAAGAATGTTAAAATTTGTCATAAATTAAAATCACGTAAGGTAATACTCAGCTTGTGTACATATTTATTTAAGCTGTTATTTTTCTTTTTCCTATCATGGCTACCCGTAAGACCAACGTAAAAGTATTTGCTAACGCTCAGCCATAACCAATGGAGTGGTGGAATGAACCATAATCAAACTATGCTGCTTACCTTCATACAGAATTTCAAGCGTGCAGATAATTTCGTTTTTTGAGATACTGGGCAAATAGAATCACAGATATTAAAAGATTTCCTCAGCCCCTCGAGTTATAAGCTGAGCTGACGATCAGCCAATGATTCTCAAAAATATTTAACTTGTGTCACTATTATTGAAATGTGTTACTACAACTATTATCAACTATCAAATAATGGATACACACACACATTATGATCATAATTTATTTAATTAATTAAATTGTTAGAAACCAAATAGTAATATCACTCTCGTTCTATGAGTTTACACATCCTCTTCGATCTTAATTAATAACATCGACATAACAAAGAGGGAGACGCAATACATTAGGATTAGTGGATCCTTATCCGGGACATTAACCTGATTGGGCAAAATTACATCCGATGAGAACAACCTTGTTATTACACTCTTAAGAATTTATAGGTGTGTTTGTAAGTAAACATTGTTTTTACTACATAGAATATCTGAGACACATCAATGGCTTTCCTTTTTACTATCTGGATAGTAAATGCACAAAGACAATATTTTACATAAATTGCAATATTTATTGCGTACTATCTGTACAAGTATGTAGAAAAATGTAAATAAGGCTGAAAAGTTACATGTTTCAAAATTACAGTCCTGTGTTGGCAGTTTGTTTATATTTATCTTTCCACCATTGCAATGTGAGACAACAGGCACAGCAGAGAGCAACTCTGCTAAAAGAAAACAATTCTGGTGTTACATCTCTGTAAGTGGCACGGGCAAACATTACGGTTTTGGTCTTTGTGCTCCTTTTTTGTATTAGTTGTACTGAACAGGTTTCTTACCAATTACTTGATGCTCTGTAAAATGAAATTATTGTAATGGAAAATATGTTTTATTGCCTAATAAATTATTTGAAAGTTTCGATTGGTCACGTATAACTTTACTACGTCATCGGAAGCCTTAGATCTACACTAAATGCTCTAAATAACGATTAAAATATGAATAAAAATCCTTAACTAAACTATATGCTAAATAAATAAAAACAGTTGCTCATTTACAACTCGCTGTTTGAACTGTTGCTCATGGTTACCATTTAATTTGGCAATATGTCAAAACAAATAACTATTGTTAACAATGTGAATGACAATTTGAACTCCAGTTAGATCTTCCTTTTAGTGCAGCATCTGGAATGTCTGACGCTCTCACGTGCTTGACTCCTCGAATCTGGAGTCATGTTTGTCTGAATAGATCCGAAACGTTCGCGATGATGAAGTTCAAAATTATGTTTTCGAAATCCGAGACACATGGAGTACTAAATATATTGTAATGCAGGTGAAGAGATATTGTCATTGTCTCACCAGGTACTCTACTGAGTGCACCGCGATGTTTTAGACACGATCTCTAAGCACCTTGGCGCACCCGAGTTTGCTGCACATAATGTACTTAGGGTGGGAAGGTTTGTTTCAACGTGAGCTGGAAGGTGAACTGGAGCTAAAATCGACATACACGTTGACTCAACCGTTCTCATCATAGCTACGTTATGTTTATTACAAACAGTTTGTAAGTTATGCGTTTTAACCAAACACGAAAACAGACGTTAAAATACTTGTAATAAATCGGACCCTCCTTCATGAAAACCTTTCTTATGCTTATTTTAATAACTTAAAGTAAATTTAATATAATTTATAAACCTTGAAATACAATAAATATTTCTAATCATCATTGGATTATTAGACTACATACATTAGATTAGAGAAAGGAAATATAATTAGAGATTTATTTTAAAATAAACAGGATTGAAATACTATAGCTTCCCCCTATCGATAAGGTATCAGGTTGCTGCCGATGGAATTAGTTTACAGTTTGCATACGTCTTGCATGGTCCACAAGATCTCGTCATACACAGAACAACCGGAGTACCTGGGTGATTTTTGTACCGAACAACAATTTTAGTAGACAAATTCATGTACTTAGCAATGTTGCAACGTCTAAGTACATGTTCATGTACTAATTGTCTTCTCATCTGACGAAGAGGATAGATTTCAATCCTCGAAACGTAGTATTATACGTTTTGTAACATATAACGATGGTAAATGTCTAAAAAGTTACATGTTCGAGTTGTATATAACAAAACAAAGACGTCTAGATAGTTTGTAAGACATATGCAGTTCTAATGCCTTTGTTTTTTTTCTCTGTAATGTGTCTAGATAGTCTACCAGATGTGTTTCTCAGACTGATTTAACGGATGATCCCCAGTCAGAAACCTTAATGATACTCAAACTTTGACTTTGGAGTTGTTCTCCAGTATGGAACCGAGCGTATCTACACCCTTAAATTAATATATAAAATGAACAAAAAACCTTCATATACACCAGTAATTTCTAAAAAATGGGTGAGAGTTGAATGTATTTTTCTTTTATATTCACGCCTCAATACAACAATTCAGTGTAAATAGCAGTCCAGGAGCCAAGCACCGATTTGCATTGTGAAAACAAGAATCCTATTTGTATCGATACATGAATTGTCCCAAAAAAAACTGACAGCCACACTATTTATGATGGAAGCTGAACTGGAAGGGTATCAAATGTGTTAAAAATATAAAATTTTTGCTTTTCACACTTAAAAGCAAAGCACCGACGACAAAAGGATATAGATATCTAAAGTTGCCACCTTCAAGGACGAAATTTAAAGTTAGTTTGCGGTGCGCTGTTTAAACAATAATTTATACGTCCGACGATGAGTTTTAAGTATTTTAAGCTAATTTATTATTTAATATAACTCCTTTAATACCCTTCCCCCCTCCTTTTCAACTTACACCGAAACTTTGGATTCCTGACGATCGAGTTATGTCTAAGGAGAAATTCCTCTATTTATTCTAAGAAAAATCAGGTCTCGTATTTGCTTATACGATACAAATTGTCTTGTGACTCCAGAACCATAATGTCACTTTTATTTATATGAAAACAAATATTATATATTTCAAATAAACTTTACATGACATCTATTGTAGTAAAAGACCTGTGATCTTTCGTTTGAAAGAAGAGTTTCCTATTAAACTAGCAACTGTGAAAGGAAGCAGATGTTTTCTGAGCTCTCAAAGAACAAATGCGTTTGAAACGTTTGTAGCACAGCAGTAGACGTCTCTCTCTCTCTCTCTCAACCCTTGTGTTCTTTCAACAATGTATCTGTCACAGACGACAATAGATTTCTGGAATTGGCTTAAATGGCTCCTTAACACTCTGAACAACGTGTTGCTGCAAACTTGAACACAAAAAAATGGCCGTTTCTTTGTGACAAAGCGGGTCCTATCCTAAATATCGATACTGACTACAAATTCAAATAATTGATAAACTATTATGTATACTGATTTTTTTTCCTATGGAAAAATTGGAATGCATATATATTTCCAGGAAAGACATTATATTTAATACTATAGATGACACATAAACTGATTTAGGTGAATCGAAACTAAGTTTGACCATTGATATATTATTATACATTGCAATGTACCTTGCATATTAGAGTTGAGTTGAGTAAAGAATGACAGTAGTTTCCTTACAGTATTTAGTAATAATAAGGCAACACATTCAAACCATTGTTTTCATTCAGTGAGGAAAAATGTTATTTTAAACTTGAACCATCTAAAACTGGTTAAATTTTTCTAAATTTTCTACTTTAAATTACCTGTCAAAAACTTTCTGCTTTAGAGTTCAACATAAAATATATATTTCAAACCCAGCATTGATTGCACCAACTTAGCAATGGCTTAATACTTTATTAAATTACGGCGTTACTACTATAATACAATTTATACGCGGTTTGTTTCGTTTGCCACTAGATAGCGTATTACATTATTGATTCAAGTAGTATTCTTGGAATCATTATAGATTCCAAGAATAAATTATATGTTTTCTCATAGACTTATTCATAACCGAAGGTTTTACTAAACGAACGTCACTCTCAAAGCAAGGATTAAAGGAGTTATAATTGTATGTGCAGACAGAGAGGAGCACCGCCTCGTGTCAGAGGAGTGTTTGTAGAGGAAATCGTCTACATTCTGCTCACGACGCTAGCCCAAACCTCATTAAAAGTTCACCAAGGCCGGACAGAGAAGTGTCACTGATTGGGTCAGACCCAACTAACATCGTTGTCATGTTACATTACATAACCTACATGTGGACTATTGAGACACGTTGTTGAGACACCCATCTACAACTGATTGAGATCAAGTCACCAAGGCCGGACATAGAAGTGTCACTGATTGGGTCACACCCAACTAACATCGTTGTCATGTTACATTACATAACCTACATGCAGACTATTGAGACACCCATCTACAACTGATTGAGATAAAGTTCACCAAGACCGCACAGAGAAGTGTCACTGATTGGGTCACACCCAACTAACATCGTTGTCATGTTACATTACATAACCTACATGTAGACTATTGAGACACCCATCTACAACTGATTGAGATCAAGTCACCAAGGCCGGACATAGAGTGTCACTGATTGGTTGAGACCCAACTATCACCGTTGTCATGTTACAATAATGATGAAAATTTTTTAATACAATTCCACCCAGGTCTTTTTAAAATTAACAATATCTTTCGAGTAGTATACAGTTTATTGGAGAACTCTGCTTTAACTAACAAAATTTTCATGTACATTCTAAAAATAAGATTTAAAAAATCACCAGTTTTGAAAGATATTTTGGTACACCTTACAATACCTACGCAAAAAGGACAAGAAAAAATGACAGTTGAATCACATCTTTGCAATAAACCCAATTATGCAACATGTGTTCTACTTCAAAAAAATTTACAAGTCGTTCTACAAAAAATCTGTACCGATTGGACGAACCACATGAGGTTGGTTGGATACTGCTGAGGACGTAGTAATGAATACTCGATTTGCGAAGTTTACTTATATGTGGCAAATAAACATAAAAGCAACACTTCTAGATGTTCTAGATGTTAAAAATAAAATAAATTATTGCTAAGTTGCTGCCAAATAGAGTGATTATGAATTTGAATACGAACGTAATAATTATTAAAACTTTAAAATTGGCTTTCTTTCACGTTGATATCGACTCACAAGCGCGGTAGTCAGCATCTTGGCTCGAAATTACAACTGTAGTTGGAAAAAAGTGAAGATTAGTAAACTAGAAGTCTAAAACATGAATGCTGGAAGCAGTCGAAGTTAAATCAGGGATTCGAAGTTCAAATCAGAGATTCAGAGAGTAATATCAGAGATGTTACTCGGCAGCAGGAACGGCAGCTACAAAGTTCAAAAAACGAGAGAAAAAAAATAAAATGCGTGCCAATTAGGTTATTAATCCGCCAAGAATTTAATTCCAAGAACATCGGATGTGACTTATATTAACCAGTAACGAGTAACAGGGTTCCAAAAATATGTATTATTTAAAATACAACTAAATAACGGTACAAATCGTATAGTATATTTGAAGACTTATCATGAGAATAAAAAATATTGTTTATCAAATTCAGTGCAAGTTATGCCCTAAAGGTTGGCAGAGCAATAAATTCTCTTAGAACAAGGCGACAGGGAAAAGGTATACATTTGAAATAAAATTTGAAAATTATCAATGAAAAAAGGGTTATTTTACAAAATTAATCGTGACGCATTCTTTATCTTTAATAGTTTTATTTCCAGTAACTTTTAACTGTAATTTATCATTTGTATTTATTTTTTTAATTTTCTTGTCATCTAGAACTTTTAAAAATCTATTTGGCAAATGAACTTCGGAATTTTCCAGTTCTGCAATGACTGCTAAACAACATTTTTCTATAGTTTTCTAAAATTTCACAATTTTATATTTCTTATTTTCTTATAAATCAATTAATTTCTTATAGTCTTTAAATGTTAAATCACCAACTTCATTCAACTTTTGTAAGTCCATTTAATACGAAAGAAATTTATATTAGAAAATATTATTTTGTGTGGCATTACTCTATAACATCTACTAAAAATCACAAAAATGTATTAATAATAACTTAAAATCAATAAAAAATCTGCTACTGCAAAATATCTCATATTTAGAAAAAATAATACTCGATTACAAATGTTTTTCAAATATTCTTCCGACCAATGAACTTTCTATTAGAAACGTTGGCAAATCTGGTATGTAAAAGAGCTTCGTGAGAGAGAGCTATTTTCAAATCAATTTGAAATCTATACAAATTTTGATAAATCAACTTAGAAACAAATCTATTATTTTTTCAAATCTACCTAGAATAAAATCTATTGATTTTTTCGAATCTGTTTGGAATCAAAAGTATTCCAAATTTACCAAATCTATTTAGAATCAAAAGTAGAATATTTTATACTCATTAGAGATAAAAATATTTTATATTCATTGATTAGAATGAGTCAAAAATATATTTATATAAAAATAGAATAAAATTAAAATAATAATTTTAAATAATTTTCAAATTTTATATGAACAATTTTAAAGAGTTTTCATTCAATTTCAATAGCCTTTGACATGTAGACGCAAACAATAATCAATAAAACAGCTATACATTCCATTAATTTACATTCGAAATTTATTGTTTAAAATTACAGATCGTTTATAGCCTTTAGAACAGTATTTTACATTGACTTTCAGCCTGTCCTAAAAGTACGCTATAACCGGCCACATACATATCTACAGACGTCATCTAGAGTTTGTAGTGAATATTAACTGGGTTAGAATTCTAAACTAACGTAAAATATCTATAATTTAACATAAAATAACTTAACCTATCGATTTACATAACTTATAATGTATTCTGTGATGGTGAAGGCTAGTGTGAAGTTGGCCTGTACGAATAACGTCATCAACAAAAAAGTTTCTAGTTAGATTTACCTGAAGTAATATTTTTAACGAAATTGAAATATCTGTAAACTGACGTAAGTTAACGATTGACAATTGTTGTTTTCACGGCCAGAAATGAATATTTCAGAGTGAATGTGACAGAGACAGAATCTGTCGTTGAAGTAGCGTTAATCTAGCAAAAAAGTGAGAGTTATTGTTTTCACCGTCAGTGTCTTGTGAATGTAGCAGAGACAGAATCTTGTCGTTGAAGTAGCGTTATTCTAGCAAAAAAGTGAAGTTATTGTTTTCACCGTCAGTGTTTTGTGAATATAACAGAGACAGAATCTGTCGCTGAATTAGCGTTAATGTAGCAAAAAGTGAGAGTTATTGTTTTCACCGTCAGTGTCTTGTGAATGTAGCAGAGACAGAATCTTGTCGTTGAAGTAGCGTTATTCTAGCAAAAAAGTGAAGGTTATTTTTGACGATGGAAGGATTGTGAAGGAAACAGGATTTTTCCGGACATTTGCCATCGTTAAGTGAAACAAGAAAACAGTAACACTACGTTTCGAGATCTGCAATCTGATCTCTTCTTCAGGTAAAGAACTAACCTAATACATAATTACAAACTAGGTTAAAATAAACAAATCTTACTAAAGCGTTGTGGCACGCCTGAGTCAGGAATCACAACCTACATGTTGTATGTCAACTTCACTAACACTAAAGACATGCACTTAATAAAAAAAACTATACAAAACACCAATCATTAAACTAAACTACGGAATACAGGTCACAATATGTCTTCACTCGTCTACTAACCATTTACGACTGACCAGAGGGGGTAGCCAATGGTAATCGTGACGGCCGGCTAAAACAAGATGGCGGAAATACAAGGGAAGGGGAACAGGAATGGGCCCTTTCGTTATTATTGGTTCATGCGAGATGAACTTCTTAAAACCATATTGTGACTCCGCATTGGTTTATTGCAAATATCCGATCCGTTTGATACTTTTGGTATTCTCTTTAGTTCATTTTTTAGAATTGGCAACCAAAGCGGCCTAATCTCGACTGATGGTTGACTGATTGGTTGGTCTGCCAATTTAATGTATGTTGCCTCAATTAATTTCCTTTTGAAGAAATGTGGTTCCCGATGTATTATGTGGGCTTCATCCCAATTCATATGATGGTCTTCGGACCAACAATGGTGTGCAATTTTTGACTTTTCTGTGAAACCCTTTCTCGTGTTTTCTTTGTGTTCTTTTATCCTTATGTTTAGTGGTCTTTTTGTCTCGCCTATGTATTCCCTATTGCAGCTACATTTTATACTGTAAACACAGTTTTTGGAATCCTGTGTGCCATTTTTTGGTTTTGTTTTTACGAGACTTTGTCTAAGAGTGTTGTGTGTTTTAAACGCGGTTCTAATGTTGTACTTTCTACCTACTCTTCTAATTTTCTCCGATAATCCCGGCACATAAGGGATTGACATAAACGCAAATTTATCACAATTCTGTTTTTCTGACTCAGGAATGATTCTTCTGGTTCGTTTGCACTTATTAATTACTAATTGAGGGTATCCATTGCTTCTGAGATCCGATTCAATTTTCTTAAATTCTTCTTTTAGTCCATCTTTATCTGAGCACAAGCTCTTAGCTCTATCAAACAACGAGTAGGCTACTCCTTCTTTGACAGATTTTTGATGGTTGGATTGATAATTTAAATATTTTCCTGTGTGTGTTATCTTTCGAAAAACAGTTGTCTTAAGGACATCCCTATCTCTTAATACACACACATCCAAAAAGGGAAGCTTGTTTTGGACTTCCACTTCCATTGTGAGGCGGATGGAAGGAGAAATACTATTAATGTGATTCAAAAAATTATTTAATTCAATGTCTCCATGAGAAAAAATAACAAAGGTATCATCCACATACCTCCACCAAATCTTCGGTTTGAACTGAGCTGAAGCCAAAGCTTTTCGCTCGAATTCCTCCATAAAGATATTGGCGAAAATAGGAGACAGTGGAGAACCCATTGCCATCCCCTCATCTTGACGGTAAATTTTACCCTCTAACTCAAAATAATTGCATTGAGTGCATAGTTCTAACAGTTCCATAATTACTGGCACGGGAAGTTTAGTTCTATCCTTTAATGTTTGGTCTTCTTTGAGACGTGATTTAATAATTCCGAGAGTTTCTGGAACTGGTACATTTGTAAATAGACTTTCGACATCAAAACTTACCAGTTTGTCAGTTTCAGTCAACTTTAGGGATTTTGACTTCTCTACGAAATCCCTGGAATTTTTGATGAAAGAGTCAGTTTTTCCTACCAATGGTGTTAAGATGTCCAAGAGGACTTTAGACAATTCCCTGCAAGGTGAATCACGAGAACTAATGATGGGCCGGAGAGGGATGGTAGGTTTGTGGATTTTGGGAAGGCCATACATATGGGGGATTTTGGAGTGGTGAGGAGTTAATTTAGATCTAAATTTATCTGAAAAAAATTCTTTATGTTTTCTTAAGGTGTTTGCTACTTTGCGTTCAAATGAATCAGTCGGGTCTTTATTTAAAACTGTATATTTGCCAGTATTTAAAGTTTCCGCAATCTTTTCTTTATACGCTACTGAGTCAAGTACCACAGTAGCGTTGCCTTTGTCGGCAGGTAAGATTTTGACCGTGTCATCTTTCCCAAGGATCGACCTGGCCTTTTTCTCCTCTATTGTTAAATTGGGTTTTGTGGGAGGAATTTTTCTGAGTAAAAGACTGGCCTCGCAGCGGAAGCGGTCACCCTGTTCCTCAGGTAACTGTGAAACAGCCGACTCAATTCCAGCTACGAAATCCAGTGCCTTTACCGATTTTTGTGCCACAGAAAAGTTTAAACCCTTGGATAATACTGATATTTCCGCTTCATTCAGGATTTTCGAAGAGAGATTGATTACGTTTTTATTATTTGCATCCGTATTCACGTTGCCATCCTTAGGCAAATCACATTTTTTAGGCCTAATTTTTTCCAGTTTGGAGATTTTCTTTTTCTTATCTGTTTCAGAAACTTTTATACATCTATTTTGGATGCTTTCGAGAATGTTGTTGAATTCTGTACCGATCAGTGTTTTTAATTCAGTTTTTTTACACTCAATACTATTTTGGAGGAGGTATTTTTCACGATGATGATATGCAATTCTTTCTTTAAGTAAAGATTTAGAAGCAGAAGACAAAATTTTACTGGCTTTCCTACTATGAAAAGGAGTTTTTAGAGTTAACCCTATAGGCATAAGGTCTTCAACCTTACATATGTATGACCATATGTATGGCCTTCCCAAAATCCACAAACCTACCATCCCTCTCCGGCCCATCATTAGTTCTCGTGATTCACCTTGCAGGGAATTGTCTAAAGTCCTCTTGGACATCTTAACACCATTGGTAGGAAAAACTGACTCTTTCATCAAAAATTCCAGGGATTTCGTAGAGAAGTCAAAATCCCTAAAGTTGACTGAAACTGACAAACTGGTAAGTTTTGATGTCGAAAGTCTATTTACAAATGTACCAGTTCCAGAAACTCTCGGAATTATTAAATCACGTCTCAAAGAAGACCAAACATTAAAGGATAGAACTAAACTTCCCGTGCCAGTAATTATGGAACTGTTAGAACTATGCACTCAATGCAATTATTTTGAGTTAGAGGGTAAAATTTACCGTCAAGATGAGGGGATGGCAATGGGTTCTCCACTGTCTCCTATTTTCGCCAATATCTTTATGGAGGAATTCGAGCGAAAAGCTTTGGCTTCAGCTCAGTTCAAACCGAAGATTTGGTGGAGGTATGTGGATGATACCTTTGTTATTTTTTCTCATGGAGACATTGAATTAAATAATTTTTTGAATCACATTAATAGTATTTCTCCTTCCATCCGCCTCACAATGGAAGTGGAAGTCCAAAACAAGCTTCCCTTTTTGGATGTGTGTGTATTAAGAGATAGGGATGTCCTTAAGACAACTGTTTTTCGAAAGATAACACACACAGGAAAATATTTAAATTATCAATCCAACCATCAAAAATCTGTCAAAGAAGGAGTAGCCTACTCGTTGTTTGATAGAGCTAAGAGCTTGTGCTCAGATAAAGATGGACTAAAAGAAGAATTTAAGAAAATTGAATCGGATCTCAGAAGCAATGGATACCCTCAATTAGTAATTAATAAGTGCAAACGAACCAGAAGAATCATTCCTGAGTCAGAAAAACAGAATTGTGATAAATTTGCGTTTATGTCAATCCCTTATGTGCCGGGATTATCGGAGAAAATTAGAAGAGTAGGTAGAAAGTACAACATTAGAACCGCGTTTAAAACACACAACACTCTTAGACAAAGTCTCGTAAAAACAAAACCAAAAAATGGCACACAGGATTCCAAAAACTGTGTTTACAGTATAAAATGTAGCTGCAATAGGGAATACATAGGCGAGACAAAAAGACCACTAAACATAAGGATAAAAGAACACAAAGAAAACACGAGAAAGGGTTTCACAGAAAAGTCAAAAATTGCACACCATTGTTGGTCCGAAGACCATCATATGAATTGGGATGAAGCCCACATAATACATCGGGAACCACATTTCTTCAAAAGGAAATTAATTGAGGCAACATACATTAAATTGGCAGACCAACCAATCAGTCAACCATCAGTCGAGATTAGGCCGCTTTGGTTGCCAATTCTAAAAAATGAACTAAAGAGAATACCAAAAGTATCAAACGGATCGGATATTTGCAATAAACCAATGCGGAGTCACAATATGGTTTTAAGAAGTTCATCTCGCATGAACCAATAATAACGAAAGGGCCCATTCCTGTTCCCCTTCCCTTGTATTTCCGCCATCTTGTTTTAGCCGGCCGTCACGATTACCATTGGCTACCCCCTCTGGTCAGTCGTAAATGGTTAGTAGACGAGTGAAGACATATTGTGACCTGTATTCCGTAGTTTAGTTTAATGATTGGTGTTTTGTATAGTTTTTTTTTTTATTAAGTGCATGTCTTTAGTGTTAGTGAAGTTGACATACAACATGTAGGTTGTGATTCCTGACTCAGGCGTGCCACAACGCTTTAGTAAGATTTGTTTATTTTAACCTAGTTTGTAATTATGTATTAGGTTAGTTCTTTACCTGAAGAAGAGATCAGATTGCAGATCTCGAAACGTAGTGTTACTGTTTTCTTGTTTCACTTAACGATGGCAAATGTCCGGAAAAATCCTGTTTCCTTCACAATCCTTCCATCGTCAAAAATAACCTTCAAACAAAGAATTGATTCTCGGTACGGACCCGGAACCAGTAAACAAATCAAAGACCTTGAGAGCTTGCATCTTAAATTAACTAAACACATTAATCATTTAACTTTCTTGCATAAATGTAAGGTTGAAGACCTTATGCCTATAGGGTTAACTCTAAAAACTCCTTTTCATAGTAGGAAAGCCAGTAAAATTTTGTCTTCTGCTTCTAAATCTTTACTTAAAGAAAGAATTGCATATCATCATCGTGAAAAATACCTCCTCCAAAATAGTATTGAGTGTAAAAAAACTGAATTAAAAACACTGATCGGTACAGAATTCAACAACATTCTCGAAAGCATCCAAAATAGATGTATAAAAGTTTCTGAAACAGATAAGAAAAAGAAAATCTCCAAACTGGAAAAAATTAGGCCTAAAAAATGTGATTTGCCTAAGGATGGCAACGTGAATACGGATGCAAATAATAAAAACGTAATCAATCTCTCTTCGAAAATCCTGAATGAAGCGGAAATATCAGTATTATCCAAGGGTTTAAACTTTTCTGTGGCACAAAAATCGGTAAAGGCACTGGATTTCGTAGCTGGAATTGAGTCGGCTGTTTCACAGTTACCTGAGGAACAGGGTGACCGCTTCCGCTGCGAGGCCAGTCTTTTACTCAGAAAAATTCCTCCCACAAAACCCAATTTAACAATAGAGGAGAAAAAGGCCAGGTCGATCCTTGGGAAAGATGACACGGTCAAAATCTTACCTGCCGACAAAGGCAACGCTACTGTGGTACTTGACTCAGTAGCGTATAAAGAAAAGATTGCGGAAACTTTAAATACTGGCAAATATACAGTTTTAAATAAAGACCCGACTGATTCATTTGAACGCAAAGTAGCAAACACCTTAAGAAAACATAAAGAATTTTTTTCAGATAAATTTAGATCTAAATTAACTCCTCACCACTCCAAAATCCCCCATATGTATGGCCTTCCCAAAATCCACAAACCTACCATCCCTCTCCGGCCCATCATTAGTTCTCGTGATTCACCTTGCAGGGAATTGTCTAAAGTCCTCTTGGACATCTTAACACCATTGGTAGGAAAAACTGACTCTTTCATCAAAAATTCCAGGGATTTCGTAGAGAAGTCAAAATCCCTAAAGTTGACTGAAACTGACAAACTGGTAAGTTTTGATGTCGAAAGTCTATTTACAAATGTACCAGTTCCAGAAACTCTCGGAATTATTAAATCACGTCTCAAAGAAGACCAAACATTAAAGGATAGAACTAAACTTCCCGTGCCAGTAATTATGGAACTGTTAGAACTATGCACTCAATGCAATTATTTTGAGTTAGAGGGTAAAATTTACCGTCAAGATGAGGGGATGGCAATGGGTTCTCCACTGTCTCCTATTTTCGCCAATATCTTTATGGAGGAATTCGAGCGAAAAGCTTTGGCTTCAGCTCAGTTCAAACCGAAGATTTGGTGGAGGTATGTGGATGATACCTTTGTTATTTTTTCTCATGGAGACATTGAATTAAATAATTTTTTGAATCACATTAATAGTATTTCTCCTTCCATCCGCCTCACAATGGAAGTGGAAGTCCAAAACAAGCTTCCCTTTTTGGATGTGTGTGTATTAAGAGATAGGGATGTCCTTAAGACAACTGTTTTTCGAAAGATAACACACACAGGAAAATATTTAAATTATCAATCCAACCATCAAAAATCTGTCAAAGAAGGAGTAGCCTACTCGTTGTTTGATAGAGCTAAGAGCTTGTGCTCAGATAAAGATGGACTAAAAGAAGAATTTAAGAAAATTGAATCGGATCTCAGAAGCAATGGATACCCTCAATTAGTAATTAATAAGTGCAAACGAACCAGAAGAATCATTCCTGAGTCAGAAAAACAGAATTGTGATAAATTTGCGTTTATGTCAATCCCTTATGTGCCGGGATTATCGGAGAAAATTAGAAGAGTAGGTAGAAAGTACAACATTAGAACCGCGTTTAAAACACACAACACTCTTAGACAAAGTCTCGTAAAAACAAAACCAAAAAATGGCACACAGGATTCCAAAAACTGTGTTTACAGTATAAAATGTAGCTGCAATAGGGAATACATAGGCGAGACAAAAAGACCACTAAACATAAGGATAAAAGAACACAAAGAAAACACGAGAAAGGGTTTCACAGAAAAGTCAAAAATTGCACACCATTGTTGGTCCGAAGACCATCATATGAATTGGGATGAAGCCCACATAATACATCGGGAACCACATTTCTTCAAAAGGAAATTAATTGAGGCAACATACATTAAATTGGCAGACCAACCAATCAGTCAACCATCAGTCGAGATTAGGCCGCTTTGGTTGCCAATTCTAAAAAATGAACTAAAGAGAATACCAAAAGTATCAAACGGATCGGATATTTGCAATAAACCAATGCGGAGTCACAATATGGTTTTAAGAAGTTCATCTCGCATGAACCAATAATAACGAAAGGGCCCATTCCTGTTCCCCTTCCCTTGTATTTCCGCCATCTTGTTTTAGCCGGCCGTCACGATTACCATTGGCTACCCCCTCTGGTCAGTCGTAAATGGTTAGTAGACGAGTGAAGACATATTGTGACCTGTATTCCGTAGTTTAGTTTAATGATTGGTGTTTTGTATAGTTTTTTTATTAAGTGCATGTCTTTAGTGTTAGTGAAGTTGACATACAACATGTAGGTTGTGATTCCTGACTCAGGCGAGCCACAACGCTTTAGTAAGATTTGTTTATTTTAACCTAGTTTGTAATTATGTATTAGGTTAGTTCTTTACCTGAAGAAGAGATCAGATTGCAGATCTCGAAACGTAGTGTTACTGTTTTCTTGTTTCACTTAACGATGGCAAATGTCCGGAAAAATCCTGTTTCCTTCAAAAAAGTGAAGTTATTGTTTTCACCGTCAGTGTCTTGTGAATGTAGCAGAGACAGAATCTTGTCGTTATAGTAGTGTCTTGTGAATGTAGCAGAGACAGAATCTTGTCGTTAAAGTAGTGTCTTGTGAATGTAACAGGGATAGAATCTTGTCGTTGAAGTAGCGTTAATCTACAAAAAAGTGAGAGTTATTGTTTTCACCGTCAGTGTCTTGTGAATGTAGCAGAGACAGAATCTTGTCGTTGAAGTAGCGTTATTCTAGCAAAAAAGTGAGAGTTATTGTTTTCACCGTCAGCGTCTTGTGAATACAACAGAGACACAATCTGTCGCTGAATTAGCGTTAATCTAGCAAAAAAGTGAGAGTTATTGTTTTCACCGTCAGTGTCTTGTGAATGTAGCAGAGACAGAATCTTGTCGTTGAAGTAGCGTTATTCTAGCAAAAAAGTGAGAGTTATTGTTTTCACCGTCAGCGTCTTGTGAATACAACAGATACAGAATCTTGTCGTTGAAATAGCGTTAATCTAGCAAAAAAGTGAGAGTTGTTGTTTTCACCGTCAGTGTTTTGTGAATGTAACAGAGACAGAATCTGTCGCTGAAGTAGCGTTAATCTAGAAAAAAAGTGAGAGTTATTGTTTTCACCGTCAATGTTTTGTGAATATAACAGAGACAGAATCTGTCGCTGAATTAGCGTTAATCTAGCAAAAAAGTGAGAGTTATTGTTTTCACCGTCAGTGTCTTGTGAATGTAGCAGAGACAGAATCTTGTCGTTGAAGTAGCGTTATTCTAGCAAAAAAAGTGAGAGTTATTGTTTTCACCACCAGCGTCTTGTGAATACAACAGAGACAGAATCTTGTCGTTGAAATAGCGTTAATCTAGCAAAAAAGTGAGAGTTGTTGTTTTCACCGCTAGTGTTTTGTGAATGTAACAGAGACAGAATCTGTCGCTGAAGTAGCGTTAATCTAGCAAAAAAGTGAGAGTTATTGTTTTCACCGTCAATGTTTTGTGACTATAACAGAGACAGAATCTGTCGCTGAATTAGCGTTAATCTAGCAAAAAAGTGAGAGTTATTGTTTTCACCGTCAGTGTCTTGTGAATGTAGCAGAGACAGAATCTTGTCGTTGAAGTAGCGTTATTCTAGCAAAAAAGTGAGAGTTATTGTTTTCACCGTCAGTGTCTTGTGAATGTAGCAGAGACAGAATCTTGTCGCTGAAGTAGCGTTAATCTAGCAAAAAAGTGAGAGTTATTGTTTTCACCGTCAATGTTTTGTGAATATAACAGAGACAGAATCTGTCGCTGAATTAGCGTTAATCTAGCAAAAAAGTGAGAGTTATTGTTTTCACCGTCAGTGTCTTGTGAATGTAGCAGAGACAGAAACTTGTCGTTGAAGTAGCGTTATTCTAGCAAAAAAGTGAGAGTTATTGTTTTCACCGTCAGCGTCTTGTGAATACAACAGAGACAGAATCTTGTCGTTGAAATAGCGTTAATCTAGCAAAAAAGTGAGAGTTGTTGTTTTCACCGTCAGCGTCTTGTGAATACAACAGAGACAGAATCTGTCGCTGAAGTAGCGTTAATCTAGCAAAAAAGTGAGAGTTATTGTTTTCACCGTCAATGTTTTGTGAATATAACAGAGACAGATCTGTCGCTGAATTAGCGTTAATCTAGCAAAAAAGTGAGAGTTATTGTTTTCACCGTCAGTGTCTTGTGAATGTAGCAGAGACAGAATCTTGTCGTTGAAGTAGCGTTATTCTAGCAAAAAAGTGAGAGTTATTGTTTTCACCGTCAGCGTCTTGTGAATACAACAGAGACAGAATCTTGTCGTTGAAATAGCGTTAATCTAGCAAAAAAGTGAGAGTTGTTGTTTTCACCGCCAGTGTTTTGTGAATGTAACAGAGACAGAATCTGTCGCTGAAGTAGCGTTAATCTAGCAAAAAAGTGAGAGTTATTGTTTTCACCGTCAGTGTTTTGTGAATATAACAGAGACAGAATCTGTCGCTGAATTAGCGTTAATCTAGCAAAAAAGTGAGAGTTATTGTTTTCACCGTCAGTGTCTTGTGAATGTAGCAGAGACAGAATCTTGTCGTTGAAGTAGCGTTATTCTAGCAAAAAAGTGAGAGTTATTGTTTTCACCGTCAGTGTCTTGTAAATGTAGCAGAGACACAATCTTGTCGTTAAAGTAGTGTCTTGTGAATGTAGCAGAGACAGAATCTTGTCGTTAAAGTAGTGTCTTGTGAATGTAACAGGGATAGAATCTTGTCGTTGAAGTAGCGTTAATCTACAAAAAAGTGAGAGTTAGTGTTTTCACCGCCAATGGCTTGTGAATGTAACAGAGACAGAATCTTGTCATTGAAATAGCGTTAATCTAGCAAAAATGTGAGAGTTATTGTTTTCACCGTCAGCGTCTTGTGAATGTGACAGTGACAGAATCTGTCGCTGAAGTAGCGTTAATCTAGCAAAAAAGTGAGAGCTGTTGTTGTCACCGACAGTTTCTTGAGAAGGGAGTATTTTACAGTGAATGTGGTAGAGACAGAATCTGGCACTGAAGTGGCGTTAATCCCGCCAAAAAAGTGACAGCGTTTGGAGTTGATTTCTTGAAAGGAAATATTTTCCGGAAACGTTGTTAATGCTTCGCTGTTTCGAAAGAAGGAGTATATTTCAAATTGATATAAACTGTGTTTGACTCTTTATGAGTAGACATTTTCTTAATTTTGTTTTAAAGAATTTTATTGACCATTGTTAGTTTTTAGAATAAATTACTGGAAAGCCTCAGATATTGACGAGTAAAAGTTGTGACGGAAACTGGTGTTTCTTCCGGATGTTTTCTATCGTAAGTGACAAAAAATTAATAACACTACGTTTTAAGATCTTCAATCTGATCTCTTCCTGAGGTGGTAACTAACCTAACACGTAACTACAATTGGGGCGTAAATAAGCCAATCACACCAGCACGTGGCGACACAACTCAGAAAACGCTGTTAGAATATTTTTCTTTCTACCCACTCTTATAATTTTCTCCGATAATACCGGCATAATTATAAGGAATTGACATAATAGAAAATTTACCTCTATTCTGATTTAAAAACTCAGGAACGAGTATTCTGTTTCATGTTCACTTATTTATTACTGACTGACGGTATTCATTCTGTCTAAAATTCTATTCAAATTTCCGAAATTTATTTTTTAATCTATCTTTTTCTGACTTTAAATTTTACACGATACTTCGTTTCTATATAGACAAGTATGAGTTATTTGATGGTACTCATCCAACGCACATACTAGGGAAGCCATATTAGAGAGAAAAATAATCAACGCTGACTTACAAAATATCTAAGTTAACTAATGACCCTAAGTAAAATATGTATCTTAAATTGTTTCCACCATCCATAAGTCTAAATAAAAAACACAAAGTTAATAGAGAATGTTGTCTCAAAGAACTGATTATTAATTCTTCTCACACACAAAAAAACAGAATATAATAATGATTGATACACAATAAACATTCTGAACGCTTCTAAAAAAAGAAATACTCAATGCCAGGTTTTCGCGTCATTAAAGTCAAATTTGTGATAATCAAGTCCCATCAGTTTAAACTGAGTGACAGTGAATAATTTATCCACACACTTTGCACTAATATAGAGAATGTCAAAAGCAGTACTCTGCAGTGATTAGAGAAATTCTTTCTACAAAGCACATGATGTGAGATAGTAGTTAAAAGTTAACTAAAACATGCATAGTTTAGTTATTATATGAATATTTTAATGTGACAAGTTAAGCAATGTGTTATTTACTACTGCCGTTCTTCCAAGAAATAAATCTTAAAATTTAACTAACGTTTTCACGTTGAAAGTATTTAAGAAAAGTGTTTAAATGCAAATTAGAATTGTTTATATTTTACTACATTGTGTTTGTTAGAAAACGATTTTATGTTTGGATAACTACTGAGAAAATTCATGTAGGAAGTAAGCATTGAGTACACCCAGGATCACTTCTGGCTGGTTTATACCTACCAGTTGAACCAACCACTGGGCACAGCAAAAACCGATGTGCCACTTCAATCTGGGCAACCTTATGGATGTCCATAAGCGGCACATCACTTACCGCAAATGTTGAGATTCTGGGGTTCATGGGCAATTCGATAGGTCTAGTCTACTGTGGAAGATGACTGTTGGAGTCGGTGGGGTTTGTTTCCTTACCTCAGAGGTTCTTGTTAACCTCAACAAGGGTGTGCCACTCCCTGCCTACTTTGACTGGAGAGGCTGGTTCACAGCTGGCCTCCCCTTCTTCCGGGATGACTTTGAGATGTAGTGCCCTAATTCTTCCTCATGGATCTCGATAGAAGGCGGCCCCTACTCCCTAACCTTACCTATCCTGAATATCCTATCACTCCGGAAGGAGCGCAGAGGTTCTTACAGGACTAAGTGCAATTTGTAAAGCTTCTTGTCCTAAGAGAACAAAGAAAAACAAAAAAGCATTGAGTAGTGGCAATACGCATAAAGCGACATAAAAAAAAGTTGAGAGCAACGTATTTCAGAGTGGTGAGGTGTTTCCCGCGGTGACATGACTATCCCGCGCCGGCAGATGAGGGTTTACTTCTGAATGGAATGATAAAACACACATCTCCATTGCTTATCTAACTTTCTTCCCGTAAGTACGCTTTGAAAATAAAACCTCTAATATGATATCCAGATACAACAAAACGGGATACCTCTAAGAACTTTACAAAATGTTTGTATCCAAATTCATAGAACTACCTGTTTCCTGTACAGTAAAGAAGCTTCATGCATAATTTCAAATCATACGTCACGAAATATCGTGTGGACAAAGAGATAGATATACAGATAAACAGACAGAAACTAAAGTTTGCTAGCCCTAGGGTACGGCTTGGGGTATTGGCTAAGCCAAAAACTTTCATGTTGAGCAGGTAAGGACAATATTGCCACGAGAACGGTTTAATACCGTCTGCTTAGATACGATGTGGCTGGTAATTTCTTTTGTATTTTGTCATTGGCCACCCTGAAGCCATTGGCGATATTTTGAGCGATAAGGGAGAGTTGTATGAAGAAGACAACTTTGGTGCCACATACAGTAGTAGGATAGGAAAGGTCATTGGTGGCGTTTTTCTAGCCGTGGTGTCGTACCGTAACAATGGTGGTAACCGAAATCAGTGAGATGGCTATGACCCTAATTCTGACCTTGATTTCTTTTCTCCTTAATTGACGACCACTGAAGACCTTCTTGAGAGTGTCACAGACTCGTTGTTTGAAGTTTGGTTTTGACGATGGAAGGATTGTGAAGGAAACATAATTGTTTCCGGACAGTTGCTATCGTTCAGTGATAAAAAAATCAGTAACACCACGTTTCGAGATCTGCAATCTGATCTCTTCTTCAGGTAAATAACTAACCTAACACATAAATTAACAGATAAAATCCAGTTTCATGTCAAAGACATCAAAATGTCCGTCAAGTTGGCCCACCCAATTAAAAATAGATGGATTCGTTAGTTTACGACTTTTTAGACACTTTTAATGTTTGTTTTTAAATCCATTTATTATTTTTTGACATTAAAATATGGGTGAGCCAACTTCACAGTAGTCCACCAACTACGAGATTTCAAGACTAAATTTCAGCCAGTCGATTGGTTTTCGTTAGTTTTGCCATTCCCGACGTTTGTTTAGACCGATTTCTATTTTTTTTTATTATTTAAATGTCCCGTTTTTTTGCAGGTGGTCCAACTCCACAAACATGGCATAAAAAAGCCTTTGGTACTTTAGGACGCAGGCGAGAAAGTGCTAATTATACAGTCACCGAGGGTTTACCGGTTTCACCTACATCCCACATTGGACGATAGTCTGCACTGGTCGTTAAATCCGAATACACGGTAGCATAAGGGAGTCTCTCTTCAAGAAGGATTAACAATGAACTCCAGAAAAATCCTAGCAAAAAAATCTTTATGAACTTGATCTAAATCAGTTGCATATGGGTGTCTCAACAACGTGTCTCAATAGTCTACATGTAGGTTATGTAATGTAACTTGACAACGGTGTTAGTTGGGTCTGACCCAATCAGTGACACTTCTCTGTCCGGTCTTTGTGAACTTGATCTAAATCAGTATCAGATGGGTGTCTCAACTACGTGTCTCAATATTCTACATGCAGGTTATGTAATGTAACATGACAAAGGTGTTAGTTGGGTCTGACTCAATCAGTGACACTTCTCTGTCCGGCCTTGGTGAACTTGATCTCAATCAGTTGCAGATGGGTGTCTCAACCACGTGTTTCAATAGTCTACATGTAGGTTAAGTAATGTAACATGTCAACGGCGTTAGTTGGGTCTGACCCAATCAATGACACTTCTCTGTCCGGCCTTGATGAACTTTTAATGAGGTTTGGGCTAGAGTCGTGAGCAGAATGTAGACGACTTCCTCTACAAACACTCTTCTGACACGTGGCGCTACTCTTCTCTGTCTGCACATACAATTATAACTCCTTTAATCCTTGCTTTGAGAGTTACGTTAGTTTAGTTAAACCTTTGGTTATGAATAATTCTATGAGAAAACATACAATTTATTCTTGGAATCTGTCACTACTTGAATCAATAATGTTATACGGTATCTAGTGGCATACAAAAGAAACCGCGTATAAATGCATTATAGTAATGTCGTAATGTAATAAAGTATCAAAAGATTGCTAAGTTGGTGTATTCAATGCTAGGTTTTAAATATTTATTTTATGTTGACCTCTAAAGCATAAAATTTGTGAAAGGTCATTTAAAGTAGAAAATTTGTAATCAAATCAGATAAGAAACTGTTTTAGATGATTGAAGGTTTAAAATAACATTCTTCCTCACTGAATGGAAACAGTTGTTTGAATGTGTTGCGTATTTATTACTAAATACTGTAAGGAAACTACCGTCATTCTTTACATTGTCTATTCTTATATTTAACATTTACTTGAGTAGTACGGTACATCAAACCGAACTTTCTAAACTAATGTACACAACTCAACTCTAATATGCAAGAGTATATTGCAATGACATGTATAATAATATGTCAATAGTCAAACTTAGTTTCAATTCACCTAATCAGTTTATGTGTCATCTATTGTATTAAATATAATGACTTTCCTGAAAATGTATATGCATTCCAATTTTTCCCTAGGAAAAAAAATCAGTATACATAATATTTTATCATTTTTTTAGATTTTTAGTTTTTATCGATATTTAAGATAGAACACGCTTTGTCACGTAGAATCGACTGTTTGTTTTGTGTTCAAGTTTGCAGCAACACGTTGTTCAGAGTGTCAAGGAGCCATTTAAGCCAGTTCCAGAAATCTATTGTCGTCTGTGACAGATACATTGTTGAAAGAACACAAGGGTTGAGAGAGAGAGAGAAAGACGTCTGCTGCTGTGCTACAAACGTTTCAAACGCATTTGTTCTTTGAGAGCTCAGAAAACATCTGCTTCCTTTCACTGTTGTGAGTTTAATAGGAAACTCTTCTTTTCAAACGAAAGATCACAGCGCTTTTATACAATAGATGTCATGTACAGTTTATTTGAAATATATAAATATTTACCTTTGTATAAATAAAAGCGACATTATGGTTCTGGAGTCACAGGCCAATTTGTATTGTATAAGCGTATAACCTGGTTTTTCTTAAAATCAATAGAGGAATTTCTCTTTAGAAAGGAATTTATCGTCAGCCACCCGACTTATGATGCAAGTCAAAATGTAGGGAGGTAATAAAGGGTTTAAAATACTAAATAATAAATTAGTTTAACATACTTAAAACTGATCGTCGGACGTATAAATTATTGTTTTAACAGCGCAGCGCCGTCTAACCTTTAATTTGATCTTGAATGCGACAAAGACAGTTTCTGTATGTAGTTGTCTGGTGGTGAAATAACTTTGGTTTTAAGAGTGAAAAGCGAAAAAGTTTATATTTTTAACCCATCTGATTGGAGCAGCTTGCCAATATTAAATTCAACGAAAATTACTTTTTGAGAAGCGAAGCTCTCAATAAAGCTACGTGGGCTATAGTGTTCTGCCTACCACGTAACCTATAAAAAAAACTTGAGGAAAAACGTCCACTTCACCATATTTCAACTTTGACACTCGATGGAAGGTCTGACTTTATATCAGCAAAGGCAAGGAACATTTTTAAAATTCTACGTTCAGACCTCTATTTATATGAAGAAAATAGGATTTTCCGGACATTTGCCACCGTTCAGTTAAAAAAAATCGGTTTCAAGTTCCAAGATCTCCAATCTGATCTCTTCTTCAGGTGAATAACTAACCTGACACATAATTACAAACTAAGTTAAAATAAACAAATCATACCAGAGCACTGTGACACGCCTAATTCAGGTATCTCAACCACCGTGTTGTACGTCAACTTCACTAACTCTAAAACACGTACTTAATACAGAACTAAACACAGCACTAATTGTATATGAAAGGGGAGCTTTTCCAGCTAATGTCGACGACACAGCTCGCAGAAGCAGTCGAGACTCGTAATTCTACTACAGAGGAGGTGGTAGAAGATGGTGTGTGTCTTTAGAACGGCGGCACATCGTTATACTATTGCTGGCTCGTTAAAATGGACGCTTGAAACACATCCAACCCGGCCGGATAAGCTGATTTGGTGGCAACCAAATGGAGTCTCTCTGCGGCCCTGTCTGTATTAGAGGGAGTTTTACAGAAACGGATTGGATCATTTAGCAGGTTCTCAAAATCATCTGGTTCTCTAAACAATTTGTATAGTAGAAAATAAAAAAAAATGTAAAGGCAGTCACGGGACTGACCGACGGAAGCGAGTACTTCTTATAATGCGCTGTGAATATATATTTTGAAAAAGTATGTTTGCTAATTATTAAACTGTTATTCAAATATTTTAAAACAATATGAGACACTAAATTTCTCAAATTTATTTTTATAATATTTTTTAAATTTCACATATTACAATGAACACTAACTTCTATACAAAAGTAATACATATTTATACATTTTCCTTACTATACTTTATATTAGCTTCCATAATGTGGTTAGTACAGTTTTCACTACAATTTTGTATTTATGAAGTAATTACTTGGTTTTTACTGTGTCAATACAATTTCTAAAAATAAAATTATGGGGTTTTGATAACTGACATAAGAAATAAAACTTCTGGAATAAAGTATTGCTAAATATCTTGTAAACACATAATCTATGTGTTACATATCTCGTTGTTCTTATATTTTTATTGCTTGACACCGATAAATTAAATTTGTCTTTTAAAAAGTAAATTCATGTTTTTGATGTTTCTTCAGCAAAATTTGTATTGAAACCTGTTTTTACCTCATTTATTTTTTAATTGAATGTTAGGTAAGACCAAATGTAATTGAGAAAAGATTATAACTATAGTGAAAAGAGAAACTAGTGTTCTTCCAGGATTTAATTACACTACAGCTTTGCAACTAGAAAAGATGTAATAAATTTATTTTTAATCCTTGAAACCTACATCCATAGCCCACAACAAAAGAAGTAGTCACTTCAACAAGAAATGACGGTAACCTTTCACTAGCACGGCTGGATAGCCACTGAAAGGAACAGCGAAACTCACTGTCAAAATAATCAAAATGGCCGCGATAGTCCTGCACCTAGTGGCTACAGAGCGAACATGCGTGATGCGTGACGTGATGCTAAACGAAAGTTTTTTTTTCCCGGGCAAGACACAAACCCATAGCCCGCCTAAAGACGTATTCAGTTAAAAAACAAAAATCTTTATTTGGGCAATGAAACTTTAATATCAACTAACTCCACGACCTGTCTATCTGTATTAAAACTTACGAGATGTGTTAACGTTGAAAACATTTTGATTGAAATAAAACCTAATTGTAATACTTTCTATTGGTATACTACATTCAGCCTAATGGTTATCATTTAAATCAAACCAGTACGAATGTATTTATTTTTATATAAGCAACACGGTAATATACCTTTTTACAATAAATTACAATGTGTTTTATTAAGAGCTTGAATGGTATATCAAAATCAAATAGCAATAATAAAGCAACATCAATAGCAGTAGCAATAATAATAACAATAATAATGACAATGATAATTGATTAATCATCTCCTTCTATGATAATAATAATGATAATGATAATGATGATAATATTAATAATAATAGTAATAATGGCAATAATAATTGATTAATCATATCCTTCTACTGCTAATGTGGAAGAAATCGTTAAAATTTTAATGCGTGATTAACAAAACAATAAATAAAAATATTTTCATTATCACTAAACATTGAGGTTTATAGTAATATGACCCATTATACTGCAATATTAAACATAAACTATCATTAAAGTATAACCGATTTTAATGCAGATTAACTATGTAGTAAAAACAGTAATGAACGCAATTAAATAATTTATACACTGTTTTCCTTACTTTTCAAGTAGAATAGTCGTAATACTGTTGTTCCTTTGCACATTGAAACGACACACCATTTCCTTATTGACGTTTACAGAAATATATAAGAGGAGTATATACTTTTACAAAGTGAAAAGCTATACTTAGAGTGGTCGGCTGAGCTGGTAGTCGAAAAGCAAACAGAACTAAGTCAAAGAGAACGTTTCTCGTTGCTTTTCTGTTCTGTTTTATATTGCTCTCAAACACTCTGGGGCTGTTACTTTAGTTGAAATCATGACCAGACTTTTCTAGGAATGATCAACATGGTTAGTCACTTTCTAAGATTAAAAACTGGTTACTTTTTAGTGTCTTAACTTTTTTTATGGGTTTTGTGGTTGGTTAATTTTAATTTTTAAACTGCATAGTTGTATTTATTTTTTCGTGGTTGCCTGTACTGTAATGTAAATATTTATAAAATTTAATCACTAAATGTGTTGCTAAGTACGCCAAGAACGCCTGGACGATTTTGGCAAATTCTTTCCTTTGAAAAATTCGTTGAAACCCGAGAAGGTTTGTATGAAAAAGAAAGATCGGAAAATATTTTAATACTGTTTTTGAATTCGGAATACATTATGATAATGTTTATGGAACATAAACAAAATTGACAATTGGAGTTCACCAAGGAGGCTGAAACATTAAGTTACGTTTAATTTCTTAAAAATATTAGGTACTAACACATACCCGCGGCTTCGCCCACAATTTCAAGCAACATTCCGTGTATTTGTTTGAATAGCTCCCACGAGTTCAGTAACACTTAAACCATTTTAGATCAGTGTAGAGGAACTCCGAAGTCGAATTTTATACCTTTCTTAGACAAAGCACCAGTCATGTAATTCGATAAGGGCCTATGGTATTTTAAAATACCAGGCATATCTTGCATTAGGTACTCATTTTTCATTGTTCATGTTAAACAGGACTAAAGATTAAGCAAATTTGCAGTAATTCTTATTTCAGTAGTAAAAAATGTTTAAAATTAATTATATTTCCAACTTAAAATTGGAGTTTGCTATTTTACCCTGAGAAAAAATACAAATAGACCTATGCACAATTTTGTAATGATTTTGGATTTAAAATAGGCAACTTTTATAAATGTTATGGATATAGATATTGTTATTGAGAATTAAAAACTAAAATCAACATCAATAATATTGACACATTTCAATACCTACAATATGCCAGTTGTAATCCACATGTAAAGAAAATACATGAGCAAGTAAAGTACACGTCTTGCTCCCCAAATCCATGTTCACTATTTCTTCGGTCCAGTCTAGGAATTATATCAGCATTTATATACTTAAGCAGTATCGTATACCTCATCAATGAGAAATGGATGCGGTGTCCTCTTGACGGCTTTCTCATAAGAATTGAATTTAGTATTTCATGTTTAGCTTTGTGATTTCAATTGCTATTATGACAGACTCATGCAATCAAGCTGATGCCCAGAACTTCCGGTTTTTCCTTCAGCTACTGTAAATATGCGTCCCACAAAGTATAAGGAAACCAAATTCAATACCCTACATGTACACATTCACAATTAAGTTAAATATGTAATAAGTTAATTGGGTTCTCTTGTTGCCACGATATTGAAATAAGAAGTGTTGTAACTTCTTTTGTTTTCAATCTACAGTGGATATAAATTGAGAATAGTGGTTTAATTAATTCTCAATTAAACCATTAATTTCAATTAATTAAACATATGGTTGTGTAGTCATAATACAATGTTTACACGGAACATTCAACTACATTAGATATGCCCTTTTAATTGATATTTCAAAACTTTGGAGACCAAGATGGGATTTTAGCCACTTTAAAGACCAGTGGGGCGTAGCCCGGAGGGATTTTCGAAATAAGAATAGGCCTATATTCATCTCAGAGGTCGTAATAATGTCTATGTAAAATTTCAGTACAATCGGTTGAATAGTTTACGTATGAAAGCAACACAAACAAAGGGACTTTCGAATTTATAATATTGTTAGTATTAGGTTACAGTGTTTGATCTGTGGTGGAATGCAGATCGCAAAGAGAAAATCACTATCTAATTTGTACTGCAGATTGCGCTAGTGGCGAATTTAAACCAACTAATGAATTTAATGTAATAAACCCCACTTTAATGAACAATGCTGTGCATGATTATTGGACGATTAATAAATGCTGTGAATGTGGATGATTAACACATAAGGTACTTGACTATGACTATGTATCCGCAAGTCATCTCGGTAATGAAATAAGCCTTAGATATGAATTTTTTTTCCACCTCAGCTAAGCCAATTACCTCCAATTACCTCAAGTTGTATTACCTCCTCCTTCTCTAAAGTTTTATTACAAACATCTTTTTATGAAACTCCCAAGGGTTTTACGATTGGGAGTTTCAAAAAGGTGTTTATAATAAAACCTTAGAGAAGTCTGAACAAGAAATGGTTATATTTAGATTTTTGAATTCTTATATTATTAACTTCACTATAATTAATAGACAATTCATAAATCGTTGTTGATTAATGAATCGATATTACCTTGCTCTTATCTTAGAAGAAGAATATATACCATGAGAGTGCTATTATCTGCCTTTGTATATTAATCAAATTAAATGATTTATTATTTATAATGTCGTTATGATTAGACACTATTACACTAGAACACTATATTCTTAGGTATAGTAAATAGTTTAAACTTAGGCAGTAATGTTACAAATCAGTTTTTAGAATTTGCAGTATAAAACCAATTTTCCTGTAAAATTAGAAAGAAAATCAATTTTTCTTGAGCCAGTTTTATCTGAAGAACTTATTGCTGTAGTAAATAGTTTAAAGAGTAAAACACAGCCCCAGGCATTGATGGTATCAGTACGCAGTTAGTTAAAAGAGTTTATTTGAAAATAATTGGCCGTCCTTCTTTACATTATTAATTTAAGTTTTAAAAGTGAGTTTTTCCTGCAAAACTTAAGGTTGCTGTTGTAATACCTATTCATAAAAATGGATCCAAAAGCCTTTGCAATAACTATAGACCAATTTCTTTACTGTCATGTTTTTCGAAGGTTTTTGAAAAACTTATGAAACATAGGCTCCTTAAATTTTTACATAGCACAAACTTTTTTAGTGATAAAACAATTTTGGATTTCGATCTGGGATGAATACAGAAAATGCATTGATAAATTTCATGAACTAATGTATTTGTTGGATTGAATGAAGGTAAATGTGTTGCGGGTCTGTTTCTCGATATCAAGAAAGCGTTTGATACCGTCAATCATAAAGTTTTACTAGATAAGTTGTATAGTTGTGGGATCAGAGGCAATGCATTTAAGTGGTTTCAAAGTTATTTAGTAGGAAGAAAGCAATGCGTTAAAAATAGGCTCAGTTTTTAGTGAGGTGGGTGATATACAGAGTGGCGTGCCCCCAGGGCTCGGTCTTGGGAGCCATTTTGTTTATCATATACATTAACGATTTGTGTAATGCTAGGCTTAAAGGAAAGTTAACTTCCTTTGCAGATGATACTGCTTTCTGCTATGATAAATCCAACTGGGACTTAGTGCAGTCAGATATGACAAACGACCTTCGGGCTTTTGCAGTGGTGGTTTACCACAAACCATATGCTGCTGAGCGCAGAAAAAACTAAGTTCATTTTATTTAGTCTTAAGGGTAGTTTTAACGCTTTTGAACAAGTAAAATACTCATGTGCTGATTGCCTCGATCAACAAGGTGTTTGTGTGAATAAATAAATGTACATACATAAGTAGAACCAATGAAATCAAGTACCTAGGGGTTTTTGTGGACAAGGAGGTTTCTTGGAAAATTCATTTTAATAAACTTAAGGGTAAAATCAATAATATTTTAAGGTACTTTTATTTCTTGAAACATTTAAGTAACAGTGATGTGTTTTGCGAAACTTTGTATTTTGCTTTGGTGCAAAGTAGGTTAGAGTACGGAATTATACTATGGGGTAACACATTTAAACACATATCTAAACCCAATTTTAATTCAACAAAAACATATAGTAAGATTAATTTTGTACAAGTCTAAATTTGAACACACACAACCTTTGTTTGTATCCCTAAGAATATTGCCTCTTAAGTATTTGTTTGTATATAAAGTTCTTAAAACTGTTTTATTTAAAAAGTGGGAACATGCCCCAAAACGACAATGCTTATAAACAAAAACTAAGAAATGTTGATACTTTCATAGTACCCTAAACCTAGAAATGTCTTTTTTACTAAAACCTACAGTTTTCCTTGCGCCTAGAATGTTCAATTTGCTACCTAAAAAAATTAAGGTTGCAAAAAACAAGTATTTTTTTTCAGTTCAGATTAAAAAATGGCTTATTAAATTAGAAGATATAAGTTTTCTATTTACAATTCAACAATAGGTTTTGTCCTAGTTAGTTAATATTTTGGTCACAATTTATTTAATAAAACCAATTTAGCTCAAAGTTTTTTCTTACACACAAATGCAACAGTTTGTTCAAGCTAAAGTTAGTTTAGAAGTAAAGAACACATATTATTGCCATATCTTTAGTAATTAGAGGCTTTTTTGAAAAACCGACAACATTGTAAACTATTGCTTTCTGAACGCTCAATTTTCAATGTTTAATGTGAGCAGAAGGAACCTCTAATCAGGCTCTGCCTTAGAGGCCCTATATTTTCTTGAGAAAAATTGCAGTGTTTAAAAAAATACGTATTAGTAGTTTATAAGTATACATTGTTATTAGTGTGTAGTTAAATACTCAAATGTAAACTAATTCTTGATCAGTGCTGTATTTTGTATTTGTTGTAAAAATGTGTTCTCAAGAAATAAAATCATTTCTTCTTCTTCTTCTATAGATCATCTGAAATATTTTTGTCTTTACGAAAGACCCACTGAAAGATTATTTGATTAATCAAATAATCATGAAATCTATACCAAACTGTGATTTTAATCGTACACGTTTTTTAAAGAATACGTATATAATTAATAAAGGTTCATTATTATAAATATTATTTGTTAAAATAAATTTTCCAAGGTAGCAGGCGTCCCTGCAGAACCTATGATACGATCTGTGAACTGCTGTGCGTTGTGCGCCTTCAAATTTAGAGATGTAAAAGTAAGAGCGACCAACCAATCTCTCTTCCTTGACCTTGGATGGGTTTTCTCAGACGAAAAAGTAGTGGGTCGCTTTCCCAAACACTTATCTTTGGTGGATAAAACGTCAGGTCGCGTTGATCCTTTCCCAGCCCGAAAAAGCGGCAAATTTAATTTAAACAGCTCAGTCAAAAAATTTAATGCTCATATTAACAATATATCGTCTGCTGACAATTTATGCAATTTACCAATTTATGTTCACTATTGTTTGATAAGAGGATATGACGATTTATTTGATTCTTCAGAATGAAACACACGAACTGATCTAAAAGTTTACAAGTAAAAAGGACAAAACGGAGGGAAAACATTAAAGACAGTGAAATAGTAATTCTTATCAACCTAGCACAATGATATTTACTGTACTCAAATAATATTTTCATCGTAGAGTCAAGACGGCTTTGGTTTTTTGAAACACGAATGTATAAAATGTAAAATGAACAAAATGGTTGTTCAAAAACTATGTACAATTTTATTTATGCCTGTTGCACATTTTGAAGTGTAATGTTTTAAGACTCGCTTATACTTGAAATAAAATTATTATCTTTACGGTTGTAATGATTGATAATGTTGTATTTTATGTACCACAAAATTTATGTAAACTATTAAAAAAGAAATAAAACGGCGTTGGGTATGAATTAGGAACATTTTATTAATTAATAAAGCGGCCTTCGAACAATGCAAACTGAGTAAAAAAGGTTTCAATTTAGTTTAAAACACCAAAAAGTTCTTCCATGATCTTCTCAGCAGAAACAAGTCTTATAACTTCAGTGTAAAAAACACCACTAGTGATAGTGCAAGTTAGGAAGTTGCCTCAATAGTTTAACTGTGTTGGAAAGTTTCCTTAATAGTTTAAACTGTGTTGGGAAGTTGCCTCAATAGTTTAACTGTGTTGGGAAGTTGCCTCAATAGTTTAACTGTGTTGGGAAGTTGCCTCAATAGTTTAACTGTGTTGGGAAGTTGCCTCAATAGTTTAACTGTGTTGGGAAGTTGCCTCAATAGTTTAACTGTGTTGGGGAGTTGCCTCAATAGTTTAACTGTGTTGGGAAGTTGCCTCAATAGTTTAACTGTGTTGGGAAGTTGCCCTCAATAGTTTAACTGTGTTGGGAAGTTGCCTCAATAGTTTAACTGTGTTGGGAAGTTGCCTCAATAGTTTAACTGTGTTGGGAAGTTGCCTCAATAGTTTAAACTGTGTTGGGGAGTTGCCTCAATAGTTTAACTGTGTTGGGAAGTTGCCTCAATAGTTTAACTGTGTTGGAAGTTGCCTCAATAGTTTAACCGTGTTGGGAAAGTTGCCTACATTGTATAGTAGGATCAATAAAGAATTTGAGTTCTAAGCATTTTTCATATTTTACTGAGACAACCGAGACAGTGATTTATTAAAAAAAATTGCATCAACAAAAGTTTTGTAATATTTCTTTATATTTGGTCATTTGCAACTCGGGCCGGTCTGTCTTCGTATCCTCTTCATTTTAGTTTGTTTGGTGCCAAAGCCGACGTAAACCATCCATATGCCCAATTTTTCAATTTATTTGCTTGGCCGAGATATTATCGGATTTAAATTTTCTCAAAATTAATTGTACTGGTATTAGGAGCTGAAGTAGAGAAACGACCTCCAGTTGTACTTTGCAAAAACAACCCTTTTACATCCTTATTATTGGTCGTAGAGATTTTGGAGAAGTCACATTTTAAACATGATCTATACGCGTTCAAAGCAGGTACACACGTATAACAATTGTGTGATGTTCTTGTCTGGATACACGTTTATAGTTTGAGTACTGAAATCCTAATACATGTTGATTGACACCTGAGCGTTTACACTAGCACACAAGTTGATTATACAAAATAAGTTCATTTTTGTAAATATTTGTCGTTTTCATAAATGTTTAATCGTTGTTAATTATGGATAGTGCTAAAGTGGAGTTGTTATATTTGTCTACTTGTACACCGCTGTTGATGGAGTAAAAAAAGAAAACAGCCCAGGTGGCAGCGTGATAGTATTCAAAAAAGAGCAACAGGAAAAAATGAGCTTTTAACAGTGTGCTATTTAGTTTCAATCTTTTTAGCAGAGTAATTGAATTCTTGTTCTATGGAAGTGGAAATGTCTTTCTTTTGTTACTATCCTTGTACTCTTTGTACTTAACATCCCACACGAAGCCCTAATCTTCTCAATTAGTTGCAATATCGATTCTCGACTACAGCCTAAAGGCAACTATAAATTTTAGAGTAAAAAAAAAATCACTACAATTTAAACATAATTAAGATTGTCTATACAATGTACTTTATAAATCAAGAGAGCTTCAATCAAATAATTGAAAACAAATAACCTCACATAGGTTAATTTTTAAACAAAATTTTGTTCACTCACAATGTATGGTCAAATGTTGAAGCCCACGCAAAATACAAGTATTCAACATGTGTACCAGTGTACATGTACCTTAGTTTTGTTTGTGAACTAAACCTATTGAATGTGTAAACGATGAAGTACAAAAAGGTGTGGGATTTTCATTGAATAGCCAATGAAAATATAAAACACTAAAAAGCCATTAGTTGTATAATAAACGTGAGACCATACAAAATGTAAAGTTTAACATTGTTCTCACGGGGTTAAACCATTACAGACGGACCTTAATTTCATCTTAGGTCCAGTTTTAGTAACTGGTCAAATAATACCTTAAAACGTTAAATTGCAACGATACAAATATTCAGGATTTAGATACAATCTGTAAAACAAAGTTTAGTTATTTTCTATTATTTTACAAAAGAAAACTCACATTTCTCCAATAATTTGTGTATTTTACCACGAGGCCTTTCGACATCGAAGATGCCATCATCAGGACGGTGTGATTCAACAAATTAAAAACAAATATCAGCTGAGTAAAACTAACAAGATTTATATGGTTAAAATAAAAATAAAATAAAATAAATATTAGTATATGTATAAAAGTTTGGTTAAAAAATAATTTAGTTATATTTTAAAGGAATGGTAAATTTTGAATCGGTCCAAAATCATTGTTTAGTATTTTATCTTTATGTTTTGTTATGTATAACATTATACCAAAACTTTTATACATATACTAATATTAATTTTATTTAATTTTAATTTTAACCATATAAATCTTGTTAGTTTTACTCAACTGATATTTGTTTTTAATTTGTCGATTCACACCTGATGATGGCATCTTCGATGTCGAAAGGCCTCGTGGTAAAATACAAAAATTATTGAAGAATTGTGAGTTTTCTTTTGTAAAATAATAGAAAACTGATATTCCAATAAGAAGAGCTCCTCCTCCTTCAAAGTATAGTTAACTGAGGTTAAAATATAAATAATATCGCACAAGTAACAAATCAGTTAAAATAAGTTATCATAATTAGTTTTAAATTATAACGAGTTTCTAGTTATAGAAATATACGGTATTGCTATTACAACAATAAAACACCAAAGTAACAATAACTGCAATACGGTTTCTTTTCGTTATGTTCAAGACAGCGAACAATAAGCTCAGAGCCTAAACTCTCTTATGATCCCTGACATCTAATGACAAGGAAGGGGTTAGCGACTGTGTTATCCTGACCTAAGGGGTTCTCACAGGACCCCAGACCGGTGTAATCTACCAGATAAAGAGGATCCGAATGTTCCTATTCTTTTATTTTATAATAGAAAAACACATTATTTGTCTTCAAACGAAGACCGTTTATTCTGGAGTTTTACAGATTTGCAACTTATAGTTTAAAATCAATACCAGTTTATAATTCAACTTCAATTACTGGCCGTATAATGATTGTAAGTTATACCGAATATTACTGTAGTCATTGAATTACTCAATATAAAGTTACTTTTATAATCAGTTCAATAACAACACTGTTGTAAATTAGTAGCAATTAGTGAGCGCGTAATCTGAGTGTATTAATTGGAAATTAATTGCGTACCAAATAATCCAGCGTTGACTGGCCTTTTGATATTCGTGGGTACAAAAGTGTATTTCTTGAAAATAATAAAATTTCAGATAATTATATCTAAAATATTATTATTTTATGTTTTATATTTCAACCAGCAAGTTCCAATATAAAACATATTTAGATTACTCATCCCGTTTTGTTTCCTTCCATATCATAGGTTTAGTACTAGAAACTAAAATTAAAATAAAATAATTTAATTTATTAAAAAATAACATATTTTTATAATAATCTTTCTGAAAAGTCTACTAATACGAATTCTTTAAAGAATCATTATTATGTTGCTAATGTACAGTTTATATAATTTTTAATACTTAAAGCTTAGGAACTTAATATTTTGTAAAGTTATGTATAAAACGAAACTTAAAAAGTGAATATTTCTAAAAAATTAACCCTCTAATTGTACTGTTATTTAGTTGTATTTTATATAATACAGTACATATTTTCGCATCCCTTTTACTCGTTAATATAAGTTACATCTGATGTTCTCGGAACTAAATTCTTGGCGGATTAATAACCTAATTGGCACGCGTATTAATTTTTTCTCTCGAGAACTTTGTAGCTGACCATCTTGCTTCCGAGCAACGCCTAGTAAAATACATATTTTCGTGTTATAAATAAGCCCTTTCATGTGATACATCTAGTTTTGAATATAAAATAAAGTTGTAAATAGTAAAGTAACTTACCTTGGTTGATGTTTTATTTTGCAGATTAATATGGATAATAGTGACGTGATGTCCTTCTGACGAGACCACGTTGTCATGAATCTTAAGTTGTCTTGATAAATGGCTAATACCGTCGTGATTTTGTTTTAGGCGAGTTTAACTTTGAGTCTTTGAGTTTGATTTTAACCATGAGAACAAATTCAAGTGCTTCCACAGCATTCATGTTTTAGACTTCTAGTCTACTAATTTTCACTTTTTCCGGCTACAGCTGCAATGCCGAGCCAAGATGCTAACGCCCGCGCTTGTGAGTCGACATCAACGTGAAGGGAATTCAATTTCAAAGTTTTAATAATTATTAAGTTCGTATGCAAAATTCCCAAAGAACATTGGAACTATTAGTCCCACCCAGTGATATCAATTAATTTATTATCACTCTATTTGGCAGCAACGTGACAACACATCTTTAACATCTAGAAGCGGTGTTTTAATGTTCATTTACCACAATAAAACATATAAGTAAACTTTTCTAATCAAGTATTCATTACTACGACCCCAGCGGTATCTAACCTCATGTGTTTCGTCCATTCGGTAAATAATAATGTATTATTTCGAATAAGTTGTTTTCTGTAATGTAGCTCTTTTCCTTATGATTTAAACCAAACTTGCCGAGCAGACTAATCGTCTTATGATGACATTTCACTCATTACTATTCCGCAGTGTCTTTGTGTCCCTCAAAAAGTTTATTAATACCGAAGTCTTATTTGAAAATCTTATCATTGTATACTATTAGATCTATTAATCGAACTCTACTTATATGAAAATACAAGAATTATATTGCTGTGATCTTCAGAGTACCAGGAATATTAATTTACCATTAATAATGTTGTAGTCTAACCTTTGATTATGTGTCAGTCTATAGGAAGATATTGCAGCAAATGCTAAAATATGTTTCTAAATGAAACTTTGCGCTTGTGCGCTATCTATTACCAGATAAGAAATTTCTACTACAAAGTCCCCCAACGTCGATTCACAATTTATAGACTATGAAAATAATGTCTGGAAAGTAAAGGTCGAATTTATTTTCTTGATACTCTGGGTTTTCATGTTTATATGTAATTTGTTGTTTTAAGTTATACAAAAATTGCATAAGCATTGATTACTTGAGGATGGGTTTAAGGATTAAGGACTCGAATATAGCAATGTATATTTTTCCTCTTTATACTGTAGAACAACTGTTAAAAGTGGGTATAGAGTTTGTAGGAGTCTGTGGTAGGATCTTTCAACAGAGCGTTGTCCTTGGCTAATCAAATTAAGGCTAGGTATTTAAAATTGCGTTTTCGATTACATACTTCAATTTAATCGATATCAGAGGAACATATTCTATAAAAGTATCATGGTATATGGTGGCTATAAGATTGAGCACTTTCAAAATCCTTATCGGTATTTATTATTTATTTATTTTATTATTTAAATCCTTATATTTTAAAATTTATCAGGTGAAGGAAACAGGAATTTTTCCAGACATTTGTTACCGTTCAGTGATACAAAGAAAAAAAGTAACACTACGTTTCGAGATCTGCAATCTGATCTCTTCTTCAGGTGACATCTCGAAACGTAGTGTTACAGATTTTTTTTGTATCACTGAATGAGTGCCAATGTCCAGAAAAATCCTGTTTCGTTCACAATACTTCCATTGTCATAAAAAAAACTTCAAACAAAGAATGTATCAGTTGCTGTTAAACGTACATAACTGTGAACTGAGTTGATATCTGGTGGCAATAAATTATAACACCTCGATATAGAATAGGCAAATGCCCAGAAATGTAATATTCGATGGGGCATAATTTGGGAATGTAAGGGATAGTAACTTCGTGTCGGCACTCGATATTTGAGCCTTACCTTTAATACTAGGTATTAATTGCAGGATGGTTCAGGTTCATGTACACCATTTTATTAATAGTTGATCCTATGATCTTGCTTTGATCCAAGATCAGTTTGATCTTGCGTGAGGGACACAAAGATCAACCTGAACTTGATTTATATTTATGTAAAAATGTTTTATGATGTTCGTGCATTTGTAAGCTGTCAAGTACATTCTGTCCCTAATTTTTTACAGGTAATTTAAATAAGGTTTCAAAACAAAAATATGAATATTATAGCAGTTAATATTCAGTGAAAGTTATAACAGTTAATTCTAAGTATATTTAAAAGAGTTTTATTCGTTTCCAGGTACTGTAGTAATTGAGTAGAGTAGAGTCTGTGGTAGGATCTTTCAACAGAGCGTTGTCCTTGGCTAATCAAATTAAGGCTACGTATTTAAAATTGCGTTTTCGATTACATACTTCAATTTAATCGATATCAGTGGAACATATTCTATAAAAGTATCATGGTATATGGTGGCTATAAGATTGAGCAATTTCAAAATCCTTATCGGTATTTATTATTTATTAATTTTATTATTTAAATCCTTATATTTTAAAATTTATCAGGTGAAGGAAACAGGAATTTTTTCCAGACATTTGTTACCGTTCAGTGATACAAAGAAAAAAAGTAACACTACGTTTTGAGATCTGCAATCTGATCTCTTCTTCAGGTGACATCTCGAAACGTAGTGTTACAGATTTTTTTTGTATCACTGAATGAGTGCCAATGTCCAGAAAAAACCCTGTTTCGTTCACAATACTTCCATTGCCATAAAAAAAAAAAACTTCAAACAAAGAATGTATCAGTTTCTGTTAAACGTACATAACTGTGAACTGAGCTGATATCTGGTGGAATAAATTATAACGCCTCGATATAGAATAGGCCAATGCCCAGGAATGTAATATTCGATGGGGCATAATTTGGGAATGTAAGGGATAGTAACTTCGTGTCGGCACTCGATATTTGAGCCTTACCTTTAATACTAGGCAATAATTGCAGGGTGGTTCAGGTTTATGTACACCATTTTATTAATAGTTGATCCTATGATCTTGCTTTGATCCAAGATCAGCTTGATCTTGCGTGAGTGACACAAAGATCAACCTGAACTTGATTTACATTTATTTTCGTCACTTTAATTTTTCGATCACTTAGAGGAAGGGCCTTTTAAAACAGAAAAATGAATTTGCACAATTTCTTATGAGAGATTTGTTGCTGCAGAGAAAGAAGAAAGTTACAACCTAAGTGTAAAACCCTCGAGGTTATTATTACTAAGACCATCCAAATAACCAGCATGTCAGCTCAGATTCTTGTCCAAATCTGATAAACAATGTATGATATTAAACACACTGTTCTTAATCGTATAGTATAGGATACAGATCATCGAGAGATTAAGTTAAACCCCAGTCGCTAATCGATTGCGATTACGGTAAACTGCAAATCTTGTGATTGATGTCACACTTTTTTACATTTTAATGAAAGAACGAGATATAAATAAAAAACAACTTTTGAGGAGCTGTTGGTATTAAATTAAATTTCTGCGTTTGATCGCCAATACATAGAAATAATTTCCTTCCAATTTACTTCGATATATAATTATAATATTATAGTTACCGGTGAAAATGAAATGACATGTTTCTTTATTAGGGACGAAATTAAGACCTCTTGACCCTTTGTTACAGTAACCCTTATATAAAGACTAATAAACAAAGTACCTAATAATTAAACTGAATATTTTTCAAACAATGTTTCAAATTAGCAACTAAAAATACAACTTTATTGAGGAGTATAAACTAAGCAAATCTTACAACGATAAAAAGTATACAAGCACATTTGTAAACACGCACTCGCCTAGAAAATGATAATAATGTGTTCTTATATAATGTTGTATTGGAAACATAATCTCCCCCACGTACTACTAATGCCAGTGCAGCCGCAGAGAAGAGACCTGTGGCGAACCCGTATCAACCATCCGCACTAAGGTAGTGCTTCTTCGGCGACGCCATTAACCGAGGACGACTCTCTAAGGACTTGATGCTACGAGGAAGAGCATTCCATAGATAAAACGCCGTTATTGGAAATGAATTGTAATGTACAGAAGTTATGTACAATGCCATGCAGAGCTTAGACGAACCAGAGCGAGTTCTATCCACACCACTTTGAGAGACAAATTCAAAACAAAACTGTTCAAGAAATAATTTGGAAAACCAGAATTTGAAATTGAATGGACCATTTTAAAAACATTAATTAATCTGAGATTTTTCAGCTTTGGGATGTTTGAATCAATATATTAAGGCATTATATGCTAAATGAAATTGCATATAGTTTTATTTTCTCTGAAGATTTTACCCAAAAAGCCACCGTCATATTGATCTTCACAATCTGCAGCAAGACAAATAAGGCTTTATAAGAGGTTTTGGCAACAACAGTTTTATATGAAGTGGGAAAGAAACCTCTGCAGTATATTCAGTGAATGTACTGATGCAAAAACTTTCTTAAAAGTCTCTGCCACTGCATCAGTCCATCTTAGAGTACAATTTATTGCCAGTCCTAAGTTCTTAACTTTATCATGGTGGTACAGTTTTATTTACAGTAAAATTACGATAGCTTGAGTGGTAATGAGATATCACGGATTGGGTTAGGGTTTTCGAGGTTTAGTATAAGTCCATATTTACGGTACAGTCCAGTATATTGTTAATGGCAGTGTTGATCATGGTAATGCCATCATCGATCAGGTGTGTGTAAAGGTGGACATGTATCTGGAGGTCATCAGCATACATGTGGAACTCGCAATGTACCAGTACTAAGCCATTAACGTACAACACAAACAACAGAGGACCAAGTATGAAACCTTGAGGGACACCACACTCAACACAGCCAAGATGAAGAATGATAAGATCAACATCTTTCTTGCATAGATTTGGTTATGAACTATTGCACTTTTAAGATTAAAGTTATATTTCTAAAAATGTTTTAATTGGCTGAGAGGTAGCGATGATCACTCGAGGGACTGGAAAACATTAATGTATGTCTGTTCGTATCATCTGTCTGGCTGAACGATATCTCGAAAACGAACTGACATACAGAATTGACTAAAACTTCATTTATATATAGCGCACACCGTTTGTATATTGTATATATGCCATATAAAACATGGCAGCCAAAGTCAGCAGTGTAAGTTATTCAATGCCATGAATCACTGGAATTCAGACTTGACTCCTAGAATCTGGAGTCATACGAGTCTGACGACATCCAAAAAATCAAAGGTGAAAGATGTGTAAGAACAGTTCTAGTGTACAACTTTGAATCAACCCTTCCCGCCATAGCTACTTTTAGAATTGTTTTAAGTTGAAAAAGAAAACATTTTGCAAAGAAGTAAAAATTTTTATACATTAATTACGTTAAAAATAGGAAAACTACAAAGGTGGAGTAGTCATGAAGGTTTATATTCCTTTGAGTTGCAATTAGTTTGACAGCATGCAAAAAGTTATTAAAGCCAGTACTAATATAGGAAACTACAACACGGATTCATTGTTGACAGAGAACATAGCATCAAAAGAGAAAAACATTTCAACATCTTCTGTTTCACAAACGAATTTGCTTTGTTCTGTCACAGCCATAAAAACATTTGCCTCCTTCCGCTGTTGCGACTTTAATAGGAAACTATTTTTCAAAGAAAAGCAACTGTTATTGGATAAAATGTTTATGTAAAATATAAATTTGTATATTTTGCAGGAAATATGTAAATATATTCACAATTATAAATCATAATATGGAAAGGGTTGGCTTAAACGTGAGTAGAAAATGTTCTAATTTAAAACTAACTATTTACCACATAGAAGGGTATGTCCTATCTAAAGTGAGCTGTATTAATAATGTTTTTTTACAACATAACACACCGGGAGGAGAATCAGGTAGGGAATATGTGAGTGTGGTCTCGAGCGGTCCAATATGTCGGACTTTGGATAATTAGAGATAGCGCAGGTTCAAATCCGGTCTGTGACCTACCCACTTTTTATCAGTACCATCAACCTTGTACTGTACTGTATCGACTCTCCCTCTTATGCTGTCTGATAAGATCCTCGCACATATGAGTGGCCCATATGGACGGGTAGAATAAGACTTAAAGGGATATATCAGCCTCTATTTTAATAAAACAGTTCAAACGTAAACATATTGACGCTTCACGAAAAAAAATTAGCAAATCGGCAAGCTAAGTCAGCATTCTGTTGAAGTTAGGTTACTTAGGCTACCAATATTAGACATATAATTTACACTTAGTTCGATGGTGGTTCAAATCACTCCATGAGATTTGCCTAAGCGTTGACGAATATTTTACAGTTGCCTTATGGTAATCATGATGGCAACGAGAAAATAACAGAATGAATATATTTGTAAACAAACTGTGTATGAGGTTTCAACATGTGACATTTTTATTCATAGGGCAAAAGAAAAATGAGTGGGAAGTCAATTTTAAAAATGGTTTACAATGATTTGATTTCAGAGCACTTTTGCGTTGTAGTAGACTACCGTTCCTAGCTCACAGGAACTTTTATTATTTTAATATTGATGTACAGCCTTACTTAACAAATAGAAATGTTAATGTGTCACGTGAAAATATATCTTGAAATGGTTCCGTGTGTAAACTTTGAATTTTTTATTAAACCTTATTTCTTTACAGACAAGAATGAGTTCTATGATGGTACATGTCCGTGTGTGAGATTTGACTGAGCGCTACTGTAGCCGTTTCGTACTTCAGCCATGACTGCTAACATGGCAACTGGGGGTGTCTGACTGCTCCAAGGCCATCTCAAGAATGAAATGAGCTATAGACTTGACATTTTCCATCCAATATCCGAGAAGCCTGTTACGCGACACGCCGTGGTGCGTACTTCTACCATGTAAGGTTAAAGGTAAATTCAAAGAAATATTGAAGAAAATATTAAAAATCACTAATGGGTCTTAACGCGTCTTTCTCATAGAGCCAAATAAAGCTAGTTATGAAGAACACACCAAAGTTTTAAATGATCTCAATGGATGATTACCTCAATGGAGATCTCAAACAGTTGCAGGGTGTCTCAACAAAGACAAAGACAGATTCTTCATGAATAGAAGTACACATATTGCGTACATCTCAATTATCAATGAACTTATGAATAAAAAATATAGTCATCTAGTTTATAATAAATCAGCAATTAAATAGAAATAAGCAGAGAGGAATTCCTGTATACTATAAAACTCTATCTCTCAATTAAAAAGTTTCTTAAAAATTTGTAAAAACCCTTTAGTTTCATCCTGTGCACTATTTTATATCAGTTGGAAGTTTGTTAAAGAAAAACACACCAGTGAAATCAAGGTTTCTTTCGGAGAGTGTAAGGCGATGACTAGAAGTGCGCAGGCCACTCCCGTGACTAGTTGGATATCTGTGACTGTCTCCAACAGATAGTCTACTTTTAGGACTGCTCATCCTCAGCATTATTGATTTGTGAGTGAATATTGAGGGCAACGTGAGAAGATTTAGTGATCGGAAGACGCCTCTGCATGATTGCAGTGGAGGCAAGCTATTAATGATGCACCCGGTTCTTTTCTGGACCAAGAAATCCTTGGATGCATGCGGAGAACCACCCCAGACATCAATTCCATAAGTAAAGGTGGAGAAAACAGCCATAATAGACAATGAGAAAAACATTGATATTTATGAGATATTCAGCTGAAGATTGTTAAATGATAACCAGCTTATAAGCGATTGTACTGATTCCTTGACTCTGTCCTGTAAATTGGTATATGGGCTTCCAAAAAAGCAGGGTTGTGTCGTCTGCATAAAATACAGGGTTCGTCAAATAGAGATGTGCTGCAAGATAATTTATGTAGACAATGAAAAGTGATGGTCAAGGATATTGTCCTTGGGGGACCCCATGTTTGCAAAGAGTCTTAATATTCTACATATAGGCTCCGAAATGTAAAATGACAAGGGGTTAGTTGGGCCTGACCCAATCAGTGGCACTTCTCTGTCCGGCCTTGGTGAACTTGATCTCAATCACTTGCTAATGGGTGTCTCAACAACGTGTCTCAATAATTTACGAGTACATGTAGGTTATGTAATGTAACATGACAACGGTGTTAGTTGGGTCTGACCCATCAGTGACACTTCTCTGACCGGCCTTGGTACACTTGATCTCAATCAGTTGTAGATGGGAGTCTCAACCACGTGTCTCACTAATCTACATGTAGGTTTTTTAATGTAACATGACAACGGTGTTAGTTGGGTCTGACCCATCAGTGACACTTCTCTGACCGGCCTTGGTAAACTTGATCTCAATCAGTTGCAGATGGGTGTCTCAACAACGTGTCTCAATAGTCTACATGTAGGTTATGTAATGTACATGACAACGGTGTTAGTTGGGTCTAACCCAATCAGTGACACTTCTCTGACCGATGTTGGTGAACTTGATCTCAATCAGTTTGTAGATGGGTGTCTCAACGACAGGTCTCAATAGTCTTCATGTAGGTTTTGTAATATAACATGACATCGGTGTTAGTTGGGTCTGACCCAATCAGTGACACTTCTCTGACTGGCCTTGGTGAACTTTTAATGAGGTTTGGGCTAGAGTCGTGAGCAGAATGTAGACGACTTCCTCTACAAACACTCCCCTGACACGTGACGCTGCTCCTCTCTGTCTGCACATACAATTATAACTCCTTTAATCCTTGCTTTGAGAGTGACGTTCGTTTAAGTTAAACCTTTGGTTATGAATAAGTCTATGAGAAAACATGTCGCCTATTCCTGGAATCTGTTTCTACTTTTAGCAACAATGTAATACGCTATGTAGTGGAAAACGAAAGGAACGGCATATAAATGTATTATAGTAGTAATATAGCAATTTAATAAAGTATCAAACGATTGCTAAGATGGTGCAATCAATGCTAGGTTGAAATATATATTTTATGTTGAACTCTAAAGTAGAAAATATTTTACGGTTCATTTAAAGTAGAAAATTTGTAATCAAGCCAGATAAGAAACTGTTTTAGATGATTGAAGAATTAAAATAACATTCTTCGTCACTGAATGAAAACAATTGTTTGAATGTGTTGCGTTATTATTACTTAATACTGTAAAAAAACTACCGTCATTCCAGACATTATCTATTCTTATATTTAACATTTACTTGAGTAGTATGGTACACCTTACCGAACTTTCCAAACAAATGTATACAACTCAACTCTAATATGCAAGAGTATATTGCAATGTATAATAATATGTCAATGGTCAAACTTAGTTTCGATTCACCTAAATCAGTTTATGTGTCATCTATAGTATTAAATATAATGACTTTCCTGAAAATGTATATGCATTCCAATTTTCCCCTAGGAAGAAAATCAGGATACATAATATTTTATCACTTTTTTAGATTTCTAGTTTTTATTGATATTTACGATAAGAACACGTTTTGTCACGTAGAATTGACCGTTTGTTTTGTGTTCAAGTTTGCAGCAACACGTTGTTCAGAGTGTCAAGGAGGCATTTAAACCAGTTCCAGAAATCTATTGTCGTCTGTGACAGATACATTGTTGAAAGAACACAAGGGTTGAGAGAGAGAGAGAGAGAGAGAGAGAGAGGAGAGAGAGAGAGAGAGAGAGAGAGAGAGAGAGAGAGAGAGAGAGAGAGAGAGAGAGAGAGGAGAGAGAGAGAGAGAGAGAGAGAGAGAGAGAGAGAGAGAGAGAGAGAGAGAGAGAGAGAGAGAGAGAGAGAGAGAGAGAGAGAGAGAGAGAGAGAGAGAGAAGAGAGAGAGAGAGAGAGAGAGAGAGAGAGAGAGAGAGAGAGAGGAGAGAGAGAGAGAGAGAGAGAGAGGAGAGAGAGAGAAGAGAGAGAGAGAGAGAGAGAGAGAGAGAGAGAGAGAGAGAGAGAGAGAGAGAGAGAGAGAGAGAGAGAGAGAGAGAGAGAGAGAGAGAGAGAGAGAGAGAGAGAGAGAGAGAGAGAGAGAGAGAGAGAGAGAGAGAGAAGAGAGAGAGAGAGAGAGAGAGAGAGAGAGAGAGAGAGAGAGAGAGAGAGAGAGAGAGAGAGAGAGAGAGAGAGAGAGAGAGAGAGAGAGAGATGAGAGAGAGAGAGAAGAGAGAGAGAGAGAGAGAGAGAGAGAGAAAGAGAGAGAAGAGAAGAGAGAGAGAGAGAGAGAGAGAGAGAAGAGAGAAGAGAAGAGAGAGAGAGAGAGAGAGAGAGAGAGAGAGAGAGAGAGAGAGAGAGAGAGAGAGAGAGAGAGAGAGAGAGAGAGAGAGAGAGAGAGAGAGAGAGAGAGAGAGAGAGAGAGAGAGAGAGAGAGAGAGAGAGAGAGAGAGAGAGAGAGAGAGAGAGAGAGAGAGAGAGAGAGAGAGAGAGAGAGAGAGAGAGAGAGAGAGCGAGCAGAGAGAGAGAGAGAGAGAATAGAGACCATATACAATTATACAATTCTTTATTTATCCTGCCACAGTTTAGACCTAACGGTTGTCCCAATCTCCCCCACTCCCACGGGGACAGGCCAACAATACATATATACAATATATAAAGCGAGAGTTGTGACTGTTACATATTCAACAACAACAAAACAAAATTATTAGATTAATAGTTAATTGTATTACTTTCACTATTATGACTATTAATGAAATCACTTTTAAAAATATTACACTCTATCATACAGATAGTTTATATACAACAATGAAAAGGTTAAGAGTAAACATTTATTAATATTAAGTCTATTTACAGTTTAAAAAACACTACCTATTTCACCAACCACTACTTTCTTTACAAATATTTCCATAATCTAAAGACAATTCTATTAAATACTTTGATAAATATATACACACTATGGTACTGATGGTTTATACAGACAATGTAAAGGTTAAAGATTACACATATATTTATCATAATTAAGGTGTTTAAGTTTTTACAATTACATTGAGATTTCCTACTTTCATTGTTCCATCATCTAATCTTTTCACGAATTACATTTGAGCTTTTTCAAGAAATTTTTTGATACTGGTCACTATCTTTAATACTATTATCTAGGGTTAATTTATAACAATCTTATTTGACTGAGGAGTGTGAAATGCCTTGCCATACACAACAGTATCTGGTGTATTGGCAACTGTAAAAATTGTACTAACTAACCAAAACGTGTTTTGTCTCAAATGTACATTTTCCATGAATCTATATATTTTTCATATAAATATTGAGGCTCTCTATTATTTAAAGTTTTTATATGCTAATGATATTATATTATAATTCTAAACGTTCTCTTGATTTTTAACCATCCTAACTGTTTGTAGTAATTAGTCACATGGTCATCCAAACGTAAGTTAAAAATAAAAATCTAATCTAATACAGGCGTTTAAAAAAAAGCCTTTTGCAAACGATCAATCATCATGTTATATTCATGTCACAATAAGTCACCAAAGCATAGTCAAACAATGGAAGTACCAAACCAGAAATCAACATGATCTTACATCTCAACAGATGGTCTGAAACATAGACGTTTGAACTGATATATGCATTGAAACAATGCAATTGAAAAAACCCTTTATATATACATAGTTAAATAACCCCGTTCCTGTTCTGACCAGGATAACAGTATTCATTATTCTAATCCCAAGATTTAACACACCATATTCTCATACTTATAGAAAATCTAAACCCATTGTTTATAGAAAGATCACGATTGACGAGCTGTTTAAGGATCTATAGTGTTTAATTTACCAGTCTACTAGTCCCTAAAATTATTGATTTACCATTTGGCAATATTTAAGCTCAAACCATGATCATTACTACAACCACTGAAATAATGTGCTTTAATAAATCAGCATTCAAACTACCAACTTAGCCACTGCATTGTTTTTATATCCTTAACATTAGTGTGTACAAACATACAATTGTAGATCGATCGTCAGCATATAACATTGAATTACTAAAAAACCTAACGATTCACATATTTTATTTATATACAAAAGAAAATAAGCATTGCAGAGGAGAGTTGAACCTTGCGGAACACGAACACCCACAGGATTATGCCTCCAATTAGACAGTAAAACCCACTCCACTCACAGTTTTTATTAACCCTTTGAACCCTATTTAAAAACAAATATGACTGAAACAATTTGATAGCATTAAATCAACTAAAACAATATGAATTTAAAGGATTGATAACAACAATTCATGATGGACGCAGGTCGAATGCACGTGTGAAATCAGTAGAACCATCACAGTTAATAATGACGTTTGTTCCATAGCAAAGCGCACATCAGTAATACGGACCAGGGCAGTTTTGAGTACTAAAGTATGGTTCTATTCTATACCCAACTGATACTTATACAGTACATTAGTAATGCAAATAAATGTATACACCTGTTCATAGATTAACTTATCAAATACCTACTTTACCGAATACACATAGAAAATTTTTAATTGCTCTATAGTTGTTTACAATCAGTAGGATTCTGTACTTTTAGGCAACGGTAAAATAAGAGCTCTTTTTTTCCATTGCTGGGATAAACGTTGTTCAATTAAACAAAAATTAATAACATGTCTCAGGATAATCTTAATTTCCTCGCTCTCAAAAATTATAACTACTAGAAACTTAACATGAGAATTCCATCGCTGAGCCTACTACCGCATTCGATGAAATAATCAGTATATCGCAATGATGTATAAGCTTCACAATTAATTTCGTTAAAAACTAAAACAATTATTTTGATCATTTGGTCCCAGACTATTATAATAAGCAATTAAGTCCTAAATTTTACATTATTACTTATGCCACAGAAGAAACGAATTCAAATCATTAACAGAAACAACTGGATCAGAAACTTTTTAAGGTTCTTTTCCTACGCCTTGATTTTTTACAATTTTCCACATAGACTTATTATTTAGATCAGATTGAAAACAGTTCTCAAAGTAACTATGTCTAGCATCCCTAATTAATCGTTTAATTCTATTGCGTAACAACTTATAGTTATTAAATAACAACAGGATCTTTTTGTTCTAACATACCTTTTATACATAGTGTCTCTTTCTTTCTCTTTCATCAGTAATCTGAGCTGGACCATCAAATCCAAGGACATGGATTTTTGTTTTGTGTAAATACTTTCTCTCAGGAATATATTTATCGTACAAATAAACCAACCTATTACACAGAATATCAACTTTGTCATCTATATTCTCACATAAATATACCTCGTTCCAATTCAACATGGCACATTCGTTTTTTCAAATGATTTGTATCAATATTTTTAAAATCCCTAATAGTAATAAAATCCTTTTTCAAAATCCAAGTCTTAACTTTAAATTTAAGTTTCACAACAAATATCAAATCATGGTAAGAAATCCCTGACACTGCTAACTGTCCGTGTTTTTTTTACTCTGAAAGTGTCTTTATTACAAAAAATTAATCAGATCCTCCCAACAGAGTACCTGTTGACGTGAGGCATAATTGAATAAGAAGTATCCGCATTTGATATCGTTTTGAGGATGAGAGGCCAATTATTTGCAAAGTTTAACAAAAAAACAGATTAAAAACTCAACATCCAGTAACGCTGGAGTTTTTATATCATAGACCCGACACACACTCTAATCTAACTACTTTAAATCTATCATATTAATTCTGAGAATTAAGTCTCCCAATTAATAAACCTAAATTAACATCATACAGATAAAGGTTAAAGGCCAAGTTTCGACACATATCGAAAAGATATCAGGCAGACTATATATATAATCGAGAAAATTTTCTTCAGCCCAAGTGGACCAGCTTTTTTTTTTTTAGTTAGGATTAAGGCGGGTCTGTACAATTACACAATAGCAAAAAAGTTTCCTCGCAACCGCATGACATATACATCCCAAAATATAGCAAAGTTCTGGTTTTATTTTTTTTTTTGCAGTACTTGTGGTGGTCATCCAGGGCCTTAGTGATCTAGCTAAAACACATTACATTTTAAAAAAAAAAAACTCCTTAATAATAATACGGCAAACACCTCGCCACCACCTCACTTTGGCCTTCCCTCTATCGTTGTCTAATTAGTTGTAATAATTTTTATACATTAAAAGGCAATGACCACAATTTCCGGGTTTTTTCAAAAAACGTTCTTTCGTGGTAAACACATAAGATAAATCAAAAATTATTAGTCCTTGAAAAAAACCAAAACTAAACAAAAACTGTCCCTTCCTCCCAGTGGTAACTCTAATATTTCCTCCAATCATTTACATGAGCTATCTATTTAAAAAAAACAGTGTTTTAGGAATTATTATTAACCTGAAAATTGACCTTTCCTGATATGCCCATTTTACGAATACTAATGGTGTGATCATATATTGACGTTTGACATTTTCCTTCTAGGGTGGATTGAACATTATGAGAATATTCTCGATTCTCAACACTAAACCTAAAAAAAAACCAAAAAAGCTCAATAGGAACAACGTCCAACGTACAACACCCTGAATTTAATTAAGAGCTTATATTCAACGGTAATAAAAAACAAAACCCCCACAAGTATTGTATTTCTAGATTAACCAAAAAGATTGAATAAGAAAATAAAATATAATATGCAGTAGAAGTGAGCCCATCCACACTTGCTTGTCGCCCAACACAACCATTCACGAGCAAGAGTTTTTCTTTTCTGGAGATCAGCTCTTTATCGGTGTCCGCACGATTAAACACTTCTGTGCCTCTGGGTTGGGGGGCGGGTCGTCAGTGCTCAAGGATTCCTTTGCTTACCTCATGTAAGATGAAAACGAACGGATAAGCCCGAACTCCTTTCTTTCACCCATAAGAAATGGGTGGTAAACTGTACGGGGGTACTGGCCTGTATCTCTGGCGCCTCTCTACTTGCTCTTGCCTCTCGCATCCGCACGTTTGCCGCGCGCCTTGCGTGCGCCTCTCTTGCTCTGAGGGTAGAAAAAATAATTTGCGAACGGCTCCTGGGTCAGTCCTCTACAATTGACATATGGATCACATTTGCATGGTCCTATTCCACTGTATCCCAGATCTTCTAGAATTTAGATTTTTTTTTTCTTTTCTCATTTCCCTTTTAGAAGCCAAGAACTGGCTAGGCTGTGTCAAGTCCTAATACTACGTATCAAAAGACTTATACAAATATACCCTCCACTCCAGTGGCCATAACGATCTCCATGCTCCCGACGCGTAAAAAAAAATTTTGGTAGCGGTAAACAATTGGTCAATTTGGGTTCTCATTAAAGGGTGAAACCAATAACGTGCTGTCACTACTTTATGAACTATGTCCGATAAAACATTTTTCCTTCTTTCTCTCAAATTTTCATTTACCGGCACAAGAGCACAAAATTCGACAGCAATCCACAAGAGAGAGTACCACCCCAACACGATTGATCTTTCAAGTAAACGTTGTTCCTTGTGGTTCCTTGCGCTATGTCCAGACACCTTGTTCCAACGCAGACCCTCTACTCGGTCAATTTTACTCTGAGTTTACAAAAAAACAAACTGGTGACAGTTTTTCTTTAAAGTGTTTAATATTTTTCCTTGCCTGGTTATAAAAATGTTTCCATCCTAGAATACAACTGTACTTTTCAAGCATTATTTTGGTGACACCCTCGATGGTTTCCAAGTATGGTATTATTTTTTTTATTAATATAATCCTCAATTTCCAGTCTAGAACATTTATCCTTTCTGCAAAGGTAATTCATTTAACTATCTTTATATTTGTAGGTTTTTTTAACTTCCCTCCTAAACGCTTTAACCATTTTTCAGAACAGGATATCGGAGAGTGATATCTTTTTTTATGCCAGCTGAATGCACTGCCTGCTTATTCTGCAGGGCAAACCACGCCGCTAATCAGTTTGAACCAGCACCGTGCGACCCGCCACCCACCGCAGGGCAACCCGGCAGGAGATAGATGAGAACTAACTGGGGCCCACCGCAACAACCTTGACTACCAACATCACACTAGCAAAGCTCGTCTCCCCCTGAGTCTATGTTTAAAAAAACATTTACAATTGGCAATAGGATAGTTCCCTCCATTAGCTTATGATATTCCGTAACAACACTTCTTAAATGAAAAAATAAGGAACATGACATAACTTTAACAAAAACAAAAAACACGTGAGCCTGATGAGCAATTGGGATTGGTGAGCAAAACAAAACTAAAACAAAACCACCCTGTTTGCACCTTATTTGCAAAAAACCACTTTATTCTTAGTAGTAGAACCTGTACATAGACTGCTACCGAGTTAGTCCGATTACACTGTAAACTTTTAACATTATTGTTCCTTTTTCCCCTCCCCCCTCTCACCCCTTTCCTTCCAAAATAGGTGATCAGATAGGAAAGTGAATTGTCCCTCCTGTTTGGTAATGTCCTAAAATAATAATTCGGTTCAACAATCAGGCAGAGAACTTCCACATTCTCAGTCAGGACATTTCCCAATTAGCTTTAAGAGTTGGACCAACAAATTATAAAAATCGAAAAAAAACATGCCCTTTGGTAATGTAAATATTGGCCAAATGGTGGGGGGGGGGGGGGGTGGGGGGGGGGGGGGGTGGGGGGGGGGGGGGGTGGGGGGGGGGGGGGGTGGGGGGGGGGGGGGGTGGGGGGGGGGGGGGGTGCCCTTAGGATCCTTTCAACAGCCGATATACTATGTTGTGATGACATTCAAAATAAGATATTGGTCAAATAAAAATTTCAGTCAAACTTTTCTAGTGGTTAAAAACTTGTGAAGCGAACGAACATTTGAGTTAGTTATAATATAAGGGTTGTATACGAAGTACAGGGAGTATTGTCGAAGCATTTCAATAACCCATTTCAGTTGGCTTTAGTGTACGTCTTCGCTTTATACCTTCGCGAAGCACAAGCAAAATTGTTCGTCACAAGTCTAATGCACTCCTCAGCAGACCTTGTTAAAATTTTAAAGCATGGGTTTTCGAAAACTGAAATTATTGTCTTCAATGTTTGACAACCAAGGTCAGCGACCCAAATCAGTATTGTTTAGTAGGACAACTGAAATTGTTATTATGGAAAATATGCTTTCTTGAAGAGTTTATAAAATTCAAAATAGCAAGAAGCTGAGGGTTATAAAGCTATACTCGTTGTCATTATTTATACGACCCGCCGGTAAGAAAGCGTTGCCTTCAGATATCTATAAATAGGCCCTGAGGTCATACAGGACTCAAGGACCAAAGCCGCGTCTGAGCGGTGACGGTGACAGTAGAAGTCGCAATGAGCTTCTATTGTGGTTTAGCTGAACTTAGGAATTCAACGTCATACTTTTGGACTTCTATTGTTTGGTGCTGGTTCTTGAAATACACTTTAATGATACTGGTTAATAATAGGCGGTAACAAATTTATTTGTCTCAACAATACTATAACTCGATACATTTCATCTCCGATGTACATGACCGAAAAATATGTATAATGTAATTTTTTATTCAAAGTTAGTTTGAACCTGTTATAAGTAAACGTGCAAGTATAAAATTGTTGTACTGAAATATTGAAGAATTTGTTGCATTTAAGATTATTTGTAAGATGGTGCATACTGTTGTATAGAAAGCAAAAAGGCCATTATTGGGTATATAGGAAGATTCTGAAGATGGAGAGAGGGAGTGAGAGGGAGGGAGAGATCGGGGAGAGAGCTAATAAGGGGTTACTGCTACATCTAAACTTAGCCTCAGAGAGAAATATTAAGTTTATGATAAAGGGAGAGAGTGGGAGGGAGGGAGGGAAAGATGAAGGGAGCCGAGAGAGAGGGAGGAGGAGGGGGACGAGGGAGGGGGTAGAGGGGGTGGGTAGAGGGGGAGGGTAGAGGGGGAGGGTAGTTGGGGAGAGAGGGAGAGGTTGAGAGGGAGAGGGAGAGGGAGGGTGGAGAGAGCTAATAATGGGTTACTACTACACCTAAACTTTGTCTCAGAGAAGATGTATTTAGTTATGATAAAGGGAGGGAGAGGGATAAAGGGAAACACAGAGGGGAAAGTGAAAGAGGGAGGGAGGGAAAGAAGGAGGGAAGGAGAGGGAGGGAGAGGGGGGAGATAGAGCGCTAATAATGGGTTACTATTAAATCTAAACTGAAAGGTTAAAAGAGAACATTATCTGCAATAATATTTATAATGAACCGTTAGTAATATCTCAAATATAATAAGAGTATTGACAGTCAGGCCTCATCGCCTCGGATATCCTATATACCAAAGACCTTGTCTGAAGAGAAAAAGCGGTTATCGCTTGAGGTCGTCAAGCAACAACAAGCGCCTCATTGGTTGGGTGACCGCTGAACGAACCTGTTCTTTCAAACCAATGTATATATCGGTCATTGGCAAAGTACCAAAACTATCCTGTATTATGGCTAATTTTCCCGTAAGAAGTTGGAGAAGTTTTGATTTAAAATGTCTTTGCTCTATCCTACCAGTACTCCTACCAGTCTATCGTATCCAGATTTGGCTGTAAAAATTCAAAATGTGTTCTGCTGTCTAGGCATTCTAAAACTGCCGAATTTTTAAAATTATTAGCTAGAAAGGTGCAGTGAACAGTTATTTAATGTAACTGTAAAAATAAAAAAGACGTCTAATTGAAAATTATATTTAATATAAAAAGCTTTAAAAAAATTCACTTTGTATTCAAACATTTTTATTATAGGAAACAAAGCATTCTATTTGGTTTAAACACCCGTAGGCACTTAAACCTTTAAACTTTTAATACGAAGTAGATTAAATAATAGTAAGGCTCAGTATTGCTTTATTTTCAATGTCATATGGTTTATTTATTTATTTTATTCACGGTATTACCATTTACAATTTCAAATCAATAACAAATAAATAATAATAAATAACAATATATTTTAACAGACAATAACAACAAAATGATGAAAATTATGTTGTTTCTTCTCATGTATTCTTCATAATATTATTATCTTCATTCGCAATAATAATAATAAATTATTTATTGCGTAGAACATAAAAACAATGTTATAGCAATCGTCACGTATATCGAGCTAAATTTTCCATTCGTTCTACCATCGAAGTCCCTTCCATACATACAATTTTTGCGTTCACTCTCTCTCACTCATTCGAATTGATCCACCACTTCCCCGGTCAGTCAGCCAATTGAGAGGTCTCCCAATTGTGTGCCATAAACTCGTCTATACTGTAGAACGCATGTGTAATCAATGTTGTTTTTAGACGAGCTTTGAATGCCTTCAGCATGGGGACACATTTAATCGAGTTCGGCAAGTTGTTGACAATTCGAAGGCAAACGCTCGTGAGCTACCGTCCTGTGTCTTCCAGTTCGGTAGTCATCCCTGCCTCTAGTTGCATAAGAGTGTAAATCACTACCTCTTGTGTGTTCGCATTTGGACTTGAAAAATGACACGTTTCCAAGACGTAGAGGCAAGGTAATGTCAACAATTTTAGATTTTTGAAAGCTGGCCTGCACGACTCTCTCCATTGCAGTTTTGCAGTTGTTCGAACTGCTTTTTTTTGAAGGATGAAAATTCTGGAAAAGTTTGCGGTTGTGCAACCTCCCCACAATGCCAATCCGTAAGAAAGGTGTGGGTAGATCAGTCCATAATATGCCGTCATCAGTACCTGCGTTGGGCAGTATTTCGGACAGTTTCCTCAAGACATAAATGCTTGAGGATAACTTTGAACAAACATAGTCTACATGACAATCCCAAGTCAAACCTCGATCTAGGTGTATTACAAGGAATTTCATTGAGTACACTTCAGTGATTTCAGATTCGTCTAACATGACTGTAGGAGTATAATCTGAATCTGTTTGTCGCAAACTAAATTGAATGGAATTTCGATTTCAAAAGGATTTTTTTTTTTTAGATTGAGCTCATTGAAATGTTGAACTGCACTGTTGAGCTCAATGAACGTAATTTTTTTCAAGTTCTTCTTGTGATTTGAGTTGAGACAGAGAGTCGTGTCATCTGCGTACTGGACGAGTCGCCCTTGTTGTACCGATGAACCAACATCATTTACGTAGATCAAGAAGAGTAATGGGCTAAGTATGGAGCCCTGAGGAACACCATAGCTCAGACTCTCCTCTCCCGATTTGACGCCTGAAATGCCTACAAATTGGTGTTCGATCACTGAGATACGATTTGAGCCACTTGAGCGACACTCCTCGCATCCCGTAATACTCCAGTTTGCGAATGAGGATTTGATGGTCGACACAGTCAAACGCTTTGATAAGTCAAGGAAAAAAAAACACAAAGTATCTCCTCGACCTTCAATTCCCTCTACTATCGCATCGACTAGACGCACGACTGCGTTCTACCGTCGATCTACCACATCGGAATCCGAACTGGTTTACAGACAGCAGATGGTGTTTGTCCAGAAAATTCACACAACGGGAAAGAAAGAGCTTCTCAAAGATTTTGCTGAAGACCGGCAATATCGATATGGGGCGGTAAGTTTGAGTTGAAAGAGGGTCACCCTTCTTAAAAATTGGAGTGACTTTAGCGATTTTGAGAGAGGAAGGAAACGCTCCCGAGTGAAAAGAGAGGTTGATAAGGTGTTCGAGCGGGCCCAATAAATGCTTAGAGCATTGCTTTAGGAGCCACGTCGACACATAATTTGAGTCATTAGACCGTTTTGATGGGAAGCCTCGTATCACTCTAGCCAATTTCCTCCTCTGATACCGGGACCAAAGCCAATGAAGCTATTGGACTCGGCACTGACATGTGAACCGGCTGGCTATATGGAGGGACGATGTCCTAGTTCAGCTCCAACCGAGGAAAAGAATTTTATTGAACTCCTCAGCTACCCTTAAAGGATCATTTGGTGAGTTTTATCTTTGATCTGTAGTTCAATCGGTTTATCAATTAATAATTTTTTTATTGTTGATGAAGGCCCATGCAGTTTTTGATACGTTTTTCGACGTGAGCAACGCTTTGTTTACATCATAGGCTTTCCGCAGCTTTGAATGACTTTTCTATAAATTTGTTTGTTTGTACTTTTGAACTCTTCGTTAACTGTGTGCTTGTTTATTTTTTTTAATTTCCGAGAAAAATAAAAATTTTTCTCTAGAAACCAGGATACCTTTGGTAATCCATGTGCACTTTCGTTTCTTAGGTCTTTGTTTGGTTTTCCTTAGAGGACAGCAATGAATATTATGTCTTTTGTTTTATAAACAGTAAAAAATGGCAAAGACTTGATATTATATAATCAGAATAAATACCGGGAGAGTTACGTGGTTAAATGTGGAGACATCGTCTGGCGCTGTTTGGGAAGGAACTGTAAAGCGAATGTTAGGACTGATAATAAAAAAACTATCATTTACACCGCTAATGAGACTCATAGTGGACCACACCCAATAACCATGAGGGTCCTGACACCATCTCCACCTACACAGAGACGACTTCCCCTCGTCACGACTCCAAGACCTGCGGGATCTTCACCTTTTACGACCACATCTTCCAGCGCACCTGAGTCCGCATCCTCGACTGATATTCCGCCTGCTCCCGCACCCGCTTCGCCACTCCATTCCAGCAATACTCCAGCCACTTCATCACACAAAGCAGAAGACTCATCGGGAGAAATCTCAACATTAAAAAATGAAATAACTCGTTTAAATAACGAAATGCGGGGTCTTCTAGACCACGCCATCGAGTCGGATATGCGCTTGCTAAAATTTACTGACCAAATCTTTGTATCAGACGCAATCAATCTCCGATAATAAGGAAAATAGGCCAGCGACTCAAGACTGCAGTATACAGTGTGATCTTCCTGTGAACGAAAGCTCGTCTGAACCTATTGCAACACGTACATACACAGACGTGTCTGCGCAGTGTGACCTAACAGACCAACGGGCAGCGTGGATGGAAATGGAAGAATCGGTGCGTAGTTTAAGAGGAACAGTGGAAGTTTTGGAAGTAGAAAACCATTGTTTAAAGCTCCAACTAAAGTCCTGCAAGTGTGCTGAACAGTCTCGCCAACCATTGACTGTGATTCGCAGCAATTTAGATACATCTCCTCCAGTAACAACTCAAAATACTGGAGTAAAAAAACAGCCGGTCTTTGGATGGCTGTTTGAATTGTAACGAACTTTTGCTAGTGGTTTTTTTAATTTGTGTTTATTTGCTATTGGTTGGTACACAAGTTGTCCTGAGTTTGTTTTATTGCATCATACAGACTGAGTGAGTTTTAACTATACAGGGTGTACATAAAGTCCTGCACTGGTATAATATTTTCTAAACGATAACAGATAAATGAACAAGATTTGGTACATCAATACTACACCTAAAAATCTACTTTTTGAAGGAACTATCAGTTTTCTGTAATATCATGGGGACGTCCCGCAAGGAGTCGGAAGGAAATCTTAAATAGGAGCATAGGTCAATATGCACATCATTTTAAAGGGCTTATCTAGCAGAGTTTAATGCCGTAAACCGCACTCAAAAAGATTGATCCAGTACAAAATGGCGGCTGTTCAAAGGTTTTACTTGGTTACATTTCATTAGTAGCCATAACCCCGGTAAAGCAAAACTGCAACCAAACGAATACTGCAGATAAATACTACATTATGATTGTCAGTTGTACAGAAGTGAATTATGACGTAGGTTATCCTCAAGGGGTACAAATATGGTCCTAATATATTGGTAACAGTGTTTAAATAGGCTCTTACGTCAATGCCGTAGTGTGGGGGTGCTCCGTCCTGTTGAAACCAGATATTCTGGTAATGTTCTCCAAACATGTTTCGAAGTGCTGGTGTAATTTCATTTTCTAGCAAACGTTAATATGATATTGCACTTAAATTTCCCCATCTATATCACCCCGCTCTTAGGATTGCTCTTCCTTCCGTTCCCACAGCTGGCAACAAGACTTCCTACGTCCATAACTTCAAGAAATGTAACCTTATAAATGTCTATCAAGAACTGCAGCATGATATCCCGCGTGTTTGTTACAAAAACTCTTTTTCACCTGATGACGTAAACATGCAATTCTCTAACCTTGCTGAAACGTTAAAAAACCTCTGTCTTAAAACATACGCCTTTGATTAAAGTCGGATCATCATTCCCACCGTGGTTCAGTCCGGAGTTGAAGAGACTGGTAACTGAAAAGAAACGACTTCAATTACAATATAAGAGAACTTTGAATGACTGCACATACTATTCTTACTCTCGCACCAGGTCAAATTGTAAACGGCTTTCTCAAGAATGCTTCGAAAATTACATAAACCATGTCCAAAATATCCTTCCTTCTAATCCCAACAGGTTCTGGAGCTTCGTTGATGGGTTAAAGAAGAACCATGGAACTCCGTCAGCTCTGGTTTATAATGGCAACCCGATCCCATCGTCCTGTGTGAATGAACAATGCGAAATGTTTGCTGATTTCTTCTCCTCGGTGTTCACGTCTCAACAACAACCTCCTACTAGTTTAGACAGTGTCGACTCTTGCAATGTTATCTCTCATTGTATTTTTTAGTGAAGATGAAGTCAGAAAGGAGCTTCTCAATCTCAACGTAAATAAAGGCTCCGGGCCTGACATGATACCTCCTGGTGTCCTGAAGTATTGCCACCTCCTTTTATCTGGTCCGCTCCAGGAGCTCTTCAACAAATCAGTATCCAGTGGTGTTTTTCCTGACGTTCTTAAAAAAAGCTATGTTGTACCCATACACAAATCCGGGACAACATCTGAAGTTACCAATTATAGACCTATTGCTGTCCAGTCAGTGATCTCCAAAGACTTTGAGAGACTGGTGCTTTCTAGAGTGTCTCCCCTACTACAAAGGTGTATATCATCTTCCCATCAACATGGGTTTTCGCCTGGAAAATCGGCAGCAACGAACTTAGTAGTCTTCCAGTCCGACATTATCTCATCCTTCTCAAGATGGAAACAGGTTGATGCAATTTTTCTGGACTTCTCCAAGGCTTTTGACAGAGTACAGTCACTTGCATCTGCTTGTAAGGCTCTCTGCATATGGCGTCCATGGCCCTCTTTTAGAGTGGTTTTTCATCATACCTTCAAGATCGCAAGCTAATGGTGAAATTCTCTTCTTCTTTCTCCAGAGAGTTCGTGGCGATTTCAGGAGTCCCACAGGGTTCGCACTTGGGTCCCGTATTATTTAATCTATTCATCAATAATATATCTGACGTAGTTCCTGCCAATCACCTATTGTTTGCTGACGATATTAAAACTTTACTCTGAAATCACATCTGAATGCGACTTTGAAATCCTTCAGCGAAGTATAAATGCTGTTGAGAAATGGTGCTCTGATAATGGCATGTCCCTTAAACTCAACGAAATGCTCCGTTATCACCTTTCACAGGATAACATCTCCTCGTTTCCATGATTATCAATTGGGTGGATGTAGTCTCAAAAGAACAAGCGAGATTAGAGACCTAGGTTGTGATGTGTGCTGCCTCTCTGAGTTCTGAAGATCACGTGAATCACATTTGTAGCAAAGCAAATAGGAACCTCGGCATGATAATCAGGTACTCACGTTTTTTTCACGGCTCCTTTGGCGTTAAAGACTCTATATTGTTGCCTTGTTAGGTCTCACTTGGAATATTGCACAGTTGTGTGGTCTCCTAATCAACAATATCTCCAAGACAGACTCCAATCGATTCAGTCTCGTTTCATCCGCTTAGTTGGTTATCGCCTGGGTCATCGTTATGCTGATGTCCCTGTGAACTCTTTGGCAGCTGAACTTGGCCTTCAACCACTTGCTTTGAGGAGAAAAATTTTTGATCTGGTGTTTTTATATAAGTTGGTTAATGGAGATCTCAACTGCCCTCAGTTACTGGAGCGGGTAAGGTTCCACGTTCCTGCCAGTACAAGATCGAGTGACCTGTTTGCAAAGACTGCATCACTCTACAAACTACGAAAGGAACAGGCCTTTATGGTCCGGATCCAGACGCTTGGGAATACCCTACCACTGGAACTAGACATTTTTAACACTGGTGCTGTATCGTTTAAGAGACAGATTAACCAACTGCTCTCCATGGAAGATTAAGAAAAGAAGGCTCCATGTAAAACATGCATTGTTTTTTTTATGTTCGTATAGTAGATATTTGTTATTACTAATTATTTATTATTATTATTTTTAGATTTCTTTATTGCTTGTAATCACTTTATTTAACGCTTCTTACTGTTTAATCCTTTTTTAATACGGTATATTAACTATTTTGTCCTTAATCGCGGTTTAAAATTTATCGATTCGTATCTATTTCTGCTTGCTTGCACTGTTCATTAGTACCAAATTGTTCATTTGTTATTTATTTATGTTTTCATTGTTCATAAATTATTTATCATTGTTATTTATTATAATGTTAAAAATTGTGTTTTTTTTTCTCTTTCGTTTGTTGATATTCTAGACTTTGTTTTATTTCTTCATAGTCGATCATTGTTAGCTCTTTCATATTTTATTGCCTTGTTGTCTGTTAGTCATCATGTTATTTTTCATAGTTTATTATTGTTACCTCTTATTGTTTGCTAATTCATTTGGTCTTTTGCATCTTGCATGTATTAATTCATCTTAGGTTGTTTTGTATCTATTATCATACTACAGTACTTTGTTAATATTACTGTTTTGTGTTGCAGCTTATCTATATTAGCCATTGAAACTTTGTACTATATTTTGTTAAAATGGGTTGTCCGTATATAAATAAATAAATAAAAATAAATCTGAATTATTGCAAACAAAAAATACAAAAAACACCGACTACAGCTAACGACTCTAGAGTGCCGACTACTAGCAATGATTCTGTGCTGAAGAACATGGACGAAAAATCTACCTTGTAATACTTTTTTATTTATATTTCTTGGTAATATTTTAATGTTTTAAGGTTAGGATCAAATGGATAACTAGAACAATGAACCAACAAACGATAAACTGAAACTGCCAATAATAAGCATTCGTCTGTACAGTCGAGTAGCTTTCTCGTGATTGGCTGAAGCTTAACCAACCATTGACTAGTTATGATCAATATGGCTTCTGTATCACTGGTTACCAGCTTTTAGACAATTCCACACTATCTTCTTTGTTGAATTTTTTTTTGTTCTTGACTATGTCTGAGGTTTCTCTTGTTACTGTTGGATAATAGTAGGGAGATTTGGGGAGTACTTTTGTATTGTCTAACTCAAACTTTGCTTAATGGCTTTATGTGTCTACCCATTCGTTTGTATATTAAGCGATTTGTCATCCCAGTTTAAACTGGGACACAACTGCATGGGATTTCGTAGAATCCCAACGATCCCGTGGAATCTCGTCCTTCACTGGTCTCAAAAAGTTCGTCAACTTTGGGGCTCTCTTGTTTGTGTCTCTTCAATATCCTCCCTATTTTATCAATCGTTTCTTGAATGTAAGGATGATAGATTTGAAAGGAAATCGAAGTGGCGAAGAACTATCTTGTACACATTGAAAGCCCATATTTAGCGCCAGCAAATGAACAGTTTTTTCAACAAATCGCTGATTGAAAAAGGCAAGATTATTTAGAACCTGCAAACTTTGATTTTTAATAGAAATTGCTAGTTTTTAAGAAATCTGGCGTCCACAATACAGGAATAACTTAATTGGGAAAGCAGTGGTGTATATAGGTAAATCTATATTTCTTGACGGGCGGAGTTCTATCTACGTCATCCCTTCAGAGTTGCGTCACTGCTAAAAAAGTACACATCCAGTATTACTCCGATCCACGTTGTTACTTAAAAAAATGGCCGAACGTCTTTCCTTACAATCAGTCTAATATATTCCACAACATGGAGTTATCAACTATTGTCACTATTTCATATTAAAAACAACATTGAAGGTTACATTTAACTGCAAACATTGAAGATCCCATTTTAAGCGTTAATCTCCCCGTCTTCGTAGGCCGCTGGCCTGTGGAAGGATCTCGTCAAGTAGCATAAGGGAGAGAGTCGATACAGTGGTGATAAAAAGTGCTATGGCCACAGACAGGATTTGAAACCTGTGCTCTCTCTAACTCGGATCCAAAGTCCACCTGCACGACCCCCTCACCCCCCCCCCCCCGAGGTGATTTGTAAATTACCTCACCTTATCGAACAAGGCATCAATCAATTTATCTGTTGACTGAACGATGACGAGCTGTGTGATGTAGGACTGAACACCTTGCACAATGTAATTAACTCATCATGAGCTCACTGACTGTTATACGAGGAGGGCGCCCGAACCGAGGATGACTCATGGAGTGCGGAGTATGGAGTATGGAGGGCCCTCGGCGGAACAGAATTGTGAGTGACGCCACGGTGAGTCACCCGTTGTTCTGCAAGTCATCCGGAGTCTGGGAGACCGCAAGGAGGATATCCGGCCTCCAGGAGGAGATCAAGAGGAAAAGAGAAGAAATGAGAATCGAGTGTTGTCATTACTTCTGATTCGTGACCAAAGAAACTTAATCCAGCAACCCTCATTGGAACTATTTTTGTGCCATTATCTCACTTTTATTTCGAGTTCTCAACTAAAAACTGAATTTATAACAAAATGCTTCAAATTGACTTTATTTAAATCTGATACAATCATACAAAATTTATTTTTGTGAGACTCTTAAAACTTTGCCTACAAATTTAGTTTTTTGTAATAGGTACTTAAAACTAATGAACCAACAGTTCTGCACGCAAATGACGAAATACCTGAGCATACTTATATGTCTTATTATTGTTAATAATTAATTTGTTAGGATATGAGTACCTAATGAAAATTATTAATTGATTTTAATATTTTTTATTTTGTTTTCTTAAATCTACAGAAACACTGAAGTTACAAGCAATTTTATTACGTGATAAAAAACATAATGTAAGATAAGTATTTAAGAAAACATTCATACATTTTTATTGCATATGTTATAAATAAATAAATATATATATATATATATATATCTATATTCTTTAATTTTTTTAAAAGGCCAAATTTGTAAATTGTTACAGCCTACACTCTTAGTTGATAGTATATTCAACAAGTAAACCCAAACAATTTGTCTAAACATAATTAAGCCCTCTCTGAAATTTTTTATGTGATCTGAGCTCTTAAAATGGTACAGATTGAAAACAATATTAATTTGTGATAAATGTATTGTGTTACAGAAGGACATCTTTTTCCATACACTATAATAGTTTTATAGCATAAAATAACAAAATCTCTTTCATTCATACAAATTTAGTTTATAGCCCAATTTTCGTATTGTGCGTAACCCTTAAATCATTGCAATTTTAAGACACGTGTTGCTTTCTCCGTACTGTATCTGTTTTAATGTAGAATTAAAATTAATTAGTAATTTATTAATACAATTAATTAATTATGTAGAATTAATTCCACGTAGTTGAGAATTTACAGGATGAATTCCACAAAATAATGCAAGTAGTCTTAAAGTCTACTGCACTTTGATATGTGAATCGGTATGACGATAAAATTAGATGGGACAATTGTGTTAGGTTGTTGGAGTGTTTTACGTACGCCGTGTGGGAGCTTTGTGTGGGCGGTCTCTTACCGGTCACCCATGGTAGTGTCTCCCTTCAGAGAGGGTGATATCGTCAACTGCTGCATCCCTTGGATTATACATCACAATTAACTAAAGACCGTTCCTAAGTACTTATTCGTTTTGGGTAATGTTTTGTCCTTACCAATAAATTATTTGTTAGCTGCTCTTTTTCAAAGCATTTCACAAAGATAATTTGAGAAAGACACCCTCCGCGTATTCCATGAAATATTGGAATTTAATAATGATGAAATTACAAGTAGGTAGTGTCCAGAGAGTATTTATGATTATTAATTACAATAATTGTGGTTTTACTACACTTTAATAAAACAGGTTAACATAAATCAACCACAAATTCGTACTGAAACAATCTGCGAACGTAAAAAGTCGTGTATGGGAAACACGATGAGTTTTTGAGTTAATGGGTTTCAAATTTAAAAATTAATTAATGTTTGACAATCATAAACTGCATAATAGTGATAATTAGAATCAAATCAATAGAAACTTACCAATAGTGTGAACATAACCTCTTTAATAAACATAGAAGCAAAGTAGGGTCTAACTGGACTGGAACTCTATATAAATGTGCACTGATTCATAAGCAGTCATTGTTGTTCTTCACATTGTATTATTGTAGTCTAGCCTCAGTGCAAGAACAGAGTACAAGAGAGACTGTACGGAAATGTTAAGATCTTTTTTCATAAAGATCTGCAGGAAAAACGGCGTTGTGTTTATATATCAGATTTTTACTGCCCGAACATTCTACAACGCATAGGCAAAAGTCAACTTTTTACTTACTAAAAGTTTTGTCATACACCCCACAATAGATATCATTCAAAAATAAAATTTGCAAATTTACATATCCATGTATTCGCCAATGATTCCCACTTCCGGCGAGGGATTCAGTCAGTCTTTTTAATTGGTGGTCTCCCAATCCAATATACGACCTATCCTTTGGAACCCGATGGGTTAAAGAAAAGGGTTTTCTAGTGTTCTTATGTCCCCAAATCGCACTTCCGTAGGACGACCAAATAAATATTAATCCACAATAATCGGTAACTAGCAAAAACGAGTCGACAAATCTTGTTAAGCTTGTTAAAACAATGCTGGAGGTATGTTTCCTGCACCTGTCAAACAGAGTGATATCTCCTAAAGGTCAACGTAGGGTAACCAATTAAAATTACATAACTAAATGTACTTGAATCGGAGATTGACTATGTTATTGATTGTATTTTACGTTCGTCCACTGTTTGGGCCCAATATGCTGTTCATTATTTGGCTAAAACTACAGTATATTAATGACCCTCGTGTTTCCACGTTGATGATATCAGCACCACAGTGAGGTCGTTCTGTGTCAAGGCAGCTGGAGTCCAAGACGTGAAGATTTTGTTGATAAGTGAATAAATTGGGTGTAAACTGGTTTCTCATGACGGTTTCTTAAATTTGATAAATATTAATTCCTGATCGGTTGAATCCCTTTAGAGGTTTGCATTTAGAACATTCCTTATTCGGGATGAACATCTGGATTTATGGAATTTATAATTTTCAACACAACACAACTGTCATCCACTTACGGATGACGTACGAATATTACATACATTATAACGTCCAATTACAGGTTTTAGTGGACAAGAACGTCATCACTGTACAGGGTTATCGCTTGCCTCAACCTCATCCTTTATCTCCTCGTGCCCGATTTTTAGAGTAATGACAGCCATAAACACACCCAGTGATCATCACACTATCAGGGCCGGAAACGTTACTGAATCCTCCCATTAGCTCCGACGATTCGTGTACAGGAGGTTCGTTAATGCGACCTTTACATAAGTGGGACCGTCACTTGCACAATCATACATATCCACACGACACGCCACGGGCGCGTTGACAGTTTATGTAACCTCTATGGCATTGTTGGTCGGCCTTGGAACAGCTGATTGCCGTGTCAATAAGGCGCTAACAGCTGTTGAAATTGAGGTTATGTAAGGGAGATGCTCGCCGCCACGCCGCGCCACCGTTGGGAAACGCTGGTACTGCAGATTAGCGGGCTTTTGTGAGTTCGTTAGGCAAGGTTTTCTCGGCTCCTGAAACGTTTACTTCCCGATGTCGAGATGGAGTCGTCAGACCGAAACGTGAATTAATAGATAATGCAATCACTTGCTCTACAATGGAAAACGATAGTTGATCAGGAAAAATAAATAAACCAGTTGTGTGGCAAAAACTTTAATAACTTCCTACGTAACGGTATCGGAAATACTCCTACGTACTGTAGGCCGTAGGCCTACTAGTGGCTGCAGGGGCGTATCCAAGAATTTATTTAGGGGGGGGGATTAATTCCGGGGCTACGAGCATAACTGAAAATACTCATTAGGTAAAACCAAATTTCAGAAAGGGATAGGTCCAACAAATGCTGTCAATGGAACGAATTTTATTTAAGCGTTTAATCTTAGAAATAGTATTAATTTTGAGTTCTAAGAATCCAGTTAATCTGACAAGGGGGTGTAATCTTCTAAATGGTGGAATACTGTAAGATAATTTTCGAATGTCTGAAAAGAATCTCATCCCTACTTAAGAATTATATCAAATATACTTAAGTGTACGTTATAAACGCAAGTGTATTATCATATAATGTGTGTGATGGTTATTTATTTTTTTTAGTGAACACACAAAGAATCTATCAGACTCGCAACATGCAACAAGTACAGGGGTACAATGTACACGTAGGAGTATTCAACTTGTTAATGCGTTAAATATAAACTAGAATTAGTAATTTTAAAAGAGTCTACTGGTATTATAATAGTGTGTAATAAGAAATGGGTTACGAAGTGCGTATTTGAAATGCATTGCTCGATTTCAAACTACAAGCCTAAATTAAGATAATCAATTTTCCAACCTGTTTTGCTTTTTTACAATTACTTGTTTTCCCCGAATTGCAAAATAAATTGTAAAGCACGTTCGCAGTTTAATATATTGTTTGTTTTTTATTAATCAAGTCACAAAATAAATCTCATCTCGTCTACTTAATTGATGATGAATCAACGATGAATACTCAACCTCGTCGGAACTTTTTTTTAATTAAGTGGTTATGGATATATACCTGAATGTAGTTAATGTTGCTGTCAAGGTTGAACAACGTAAAAAATGGCTCACGTATCAACTGGTTTTGCAGCCAAATTAATTTGTTCGTCCTATTAGTTTAAATCAAATCAAAATCGCATTAATTTCTAAAAAATATATAATCGAACATAAGGGAGTGTATAACTTATATTAGCGAAGTGCAATAAAAGATAGGGATAATCGGTGATGGTACATTGATTCGGGACAGTTTAAATGTAAGAATTAATAGCTAGGAATAGAAAAAATATTATTACCCACTATAAATAAGACTATATTTATTTGTTTAGCACAATATTAATAAATCCATACCTCGTCGAAATTATAAAAGACGATTTAATTAAAAATAATTATTTTTACATTGAATTTGCTACTTAAATATTGTAGAATAAAGAAATACGAGAATGATAAGAGCCCTTAAGGGCCTTGTACATAGATGATTTGAAAATGTTACATTTTTATTTTTGTTTATTGTGTGAGCAATGTGTGGATTTATTCTATAGAAATTGAAATGAAAAAAGTACGTTGGACTGAAAAATAGATGGCGGAAGTAATTTAAGAATGCAGATAAATCGTAAGCTAATATTTTACAAACAGTAAACAAGAAAAAAAGTTAAGAAATTAAAAAATTTACAAGATCAGGATAACTATTGCCAAACTGAATTGTTTGGAGAGATGTCTCAATTTTCGTAAGGATTTCAACTTTGGGCATTTGTGAAGGACATTTTCTACATCATAAACGGAAATTTTAGTAATTAAAGAACAACGAGACAACTAAACACTAATTTTTTCTCGTTCAGGTTTAGGTGTGACAGTAACTGAAGACGAAGACATACAGGTGTCGAGTGGGAAGTGGCAGAGTGCGGTTATCGCCTAGCCGCCGCCGCCGGAAACCAGCTGATGACCTTGAAGGTGGAAGGCCGGCTCACTTCCGGTTTGCAGAAGAGACTTGTCAACAACGTCAGGCACATTGTCGTGTACAGTCTTCGTCACATATCTGTCATTTCCTCAAGTCCATTTTTGGGTTTTTACTTTAATTTTAGTGGACCGATGGAACAACAACTACCAATAACAGATTATTTATATCTATTTACTACCCTTATTTAGATGTTAAGATTATCACTACGTTTGTATTGTTCACTGCCAAATTTATTGTTGACCTACTTATTTTGAAACGATAATAGGATTTCGTGCATTTGCCATCGTTATATTTCACTAAATTGTGTTATAGGCCACATTTTGTAACATACAGTATAAGGACAGCAAATGTACAAAATTATTTTAGCCTTTTAAACTATCCATCATATTTTATTCTAATTTATCCATCACATTTATCCTGTCATATTTTATAGCCCTTTACAGTGTAGTCTATTGAAAGTCGTATTTATGTTTTAACCCAATGTATCGGATTTTTAGTTAGACCCTTGGCCAAAAATACTCGATTATCTCACTAAATCTTAAAGTTAGCTCTCTTGATCAAGATCAAGATTTTTATGTGAACAGTAATCTATTATATATCAAAGATATATATACATACTGTGAAAGATTAAATGAGAAATATAATCAATGCCAAAAGATCGTAGGATTGGAAAATTGAACTTATTCTTGATTTCAAGTACTAACATTACCAAAACTTGTATGAATAAAAACTATTGTTTTTGAAGAAAAACTCTTTCCTACAAAATATTTTGTTCCAAATTGAATAAGTTTGAGATGTCTTGTAAAATATTAAATTAAATTTTTTTGGGAAAGTTACGAATAAAAATTTTAATCAAGCTTGCAAGAAAAAATTGAACACAAACCATGCAAAAACTATGTGTAGTGAAATATGCAACTTTGTCATGAACCTTGGAAATAGTGTACTGTATAAAATATTGCCCATTCGTAAAATATGTATCAACTCAAAATATGCTTTAAAACCTTCCTATTAAAAGAATAAAAATGAGCCTTTTTTCCATTTTGTAAGTACGAGTCGATAGTGATGAAACACATTCTAATTCAAGGCTCAAGAAATTCACCGTACAGGCCAACAGTAAAAGCCACCAGTACAAACCACCATAACAGGCTCCCAGTACAGGCTCTCAGTAAAGCCCACCAGTACATGCCCCCAGTTCAAACCACCTGTACAGGCCACCAGTTCAGGCCACCAGTAAAAGCCACCAGTTCAGACCACCATAACAGGCCCCCAGTACAGGCTCTCAGTAAAGCCCACCAGTACATGCCCCCAGTAAAAACCACCTGTACAGGCCACCAGTTCAGGCCTCCAGTAAAAGCCACCAGTTCAGACCACCAGTACAGGCCCCCACCCACCAGTTCAGACCACCAGTACAGTCCTCCAGTACAGGCCCCAGTAAAAGCCACTAGTTCAGACCACCAGTACAGCCCACCAGTTCAGGCCCCCAGTGAAAGCCTCCAGTTCAGACCATCAGTACAGTCAACCAGTTCAGGCCCCCAGTAAATGCTGATAACGTTTACTACAAATACAAGCCACTAGTACAGGCCAACTAGCAACAGGCATACTCTTCTTGCTGTACTTGTTACAATTCTGTAACAATGCTCACATTAATGTGTAGTATAAAAGCTAATCTTAAAAAGACCAAATTTACAAATCAGCTCGTTATAGAATTATTATAATCTCAAAGCAATTACGATGATCATGAATCCACATCGTGTTTCCTCATAGAATAGTAATAACCGACTACCGGCCCATCTCGTTTATGCCGCTGGTTTGCAAGCGTTAGGCCTCGACTGGCGCGCATGTCGCTCTGAGCCCCGGCCTTGGGTACTGATGTACGGTCCACCGTCACGCCAAGGCTAATAGGTCTCCGTCTGCCAACCTCATCTCCGAGTGTTTACCTTTTTTTACTACAACTTCCATTCAATTAATGAATAAACCCGCAAAGTCGTAATTCAGATGCTCTTCCTAATTCATCATTGATTAAATTTTCTCGTCTGCCTCAAGGTGCACACTTTTTATTTACGGTCACAGCTCAATAAAACACCGTAATGTAGCAATACAATTGCAAATATTCCAGGGCAACGATAAAACATCAACACTCTGTCAGTTTGCCAGATGATTTCGCTTCTCCTTTACATTCCCGTTTTGGTACTCGTGGCATTAACTTCAACATAATTCAAATCTCCCCCTTGAAACCACACACTGTGTTTTTTTTTTATTGAAACGTGAACATTGATTGTTTATACGATGAATGATGTATGGGAACTCTGATACTGACCGACTTCCTCCACGTTACACACAGTATAATGCGTACATAATTACAGAACCCGTTATATAAGGGATTGTCGTATTACATAAACCAACCCGTTTTATTCATTGACAATAACTCTTTAGATTAATAAAGCAGCAGTTTATTTTAAAAGAGTCAAAAGAGATGATTGTTGTACACGTTTGGTCACTGTAATCATTATACACTAGATGACGTCATAGTTTATTAGCTGGAACAATGTAGGAGTACACCACACCAGGTGTCTTGTAACAGTCTTCTCTAAGGTTGCATGCAAAATGTCAAGCCTACATCTCATTTCATCCCCTGCGGTCAGACAGACATCATACATTATTATGTAAAATTTCTATTGAAATTTTATACCCTCCGGCAGCAAAAAGAATAGTGTCATCCTACTAAGTGATTACACGGTTGGTCATGCACGATCATAGGACTCATTCTTGTCTATAAAATTTCAAGTTGCAGGCAAAATTTAAAGGCTACAAAAATTTATGTTCATTCAGTTAAGTTCCATAGCAGTGTGTTCCGGCGATGTAGGGAAGATACCGAACGTAAGACTGCGCTGTAATCGTATCTTGTTACCAACTACGAGCACTGACTTTCACTCTATTATCTTTTATTTTTACTGTATGATTAATCTCCATGTGTTAACGCGTAACATGTTAAAGTCTCATTGGATTGAAGACTCTTGGAGCAATTGGAAAAACTTATAAGTCAGTTGTTTTGTTTTTGATTGGAATGTTGATTTTAATAAACTTTGGGAAAATCTTATTTTTTTAAATTTTCTTAAAAACTGAATATCTAATTCTAATAACCTTACTTTTTGTTTGTATTTGTGAAGTCTGTTCAGCTCACTGGACTTGAGTGTCATGTTCATTGAAGACTCTTGGAGCAATTGGAAAAAACTTATAAATATTAATAAATATAAATAATATATATATATATATATTTATATGTATTAATATATGATATATATATATATATATCATTTTCCAATCTATTTATTTTTCGTGCGAGGCCTTTCAAAGTCGAAGGTTTCCTCATCAGGCGACTCCACAAATAAATATTTACATAATTTTTATTACAACTAAAATACCATATGGTGTAAATATGTAAACACAAAGATTTTGGAAATATTTCAGCCAGTATGAAAATTAGATATGGCTACGGTGTAATTTTTGAATAAATTGAGAAGAACGAAGACGAATTTTGTCAATAGGGCCCTCTTCATTGTTTATGAGTTTTTCTTTATTTATGTTTATGTGTAGTGTTTCCCAAGCATTTAAGTTCATTGGTTTTGTTACTTCTTTTATTAAGTAACAAAATAAAAGAAACCTTCGGTTTTGAAAGGCCTCGCACGAAAAATAAATAAATTGGAAATGATTTGTATTACTTATATCTCACTGGATTGTTGTCAGCTTGATTACAAATTTGATGTTTTCTCGTTGCCCATAAGGGGAATCTAAAACAATTTGCTACCACTCGGGCAAATCTCATGGAGCAACATCCACCATCACATATGGATGAAACTTCACGCAAAATATGAAGCCTATAGGACAGATCGTTTTTTGAGATACCGTGTGGCCAGACAGGAATTTAACTTTTCAGTCCCACTAGTCGTAGGCTTCGCTAACGCTCAGCCACTAAATGTTAAAATCCTCAGATTTCATCTATTCAGTATCTCCAAGTATAATAAGTCCTTAGGAGATTTTAGTTGCGACTCGAGGGCACGTTTTCAGAGAGGAAAGAAAGACGGTGTGAGAGGTGAGAGGTCGAAGAGGCATCGTGTAGAAATAATAAAGTGATAAAAGGCAGATAACACATTAACACTGCAATCTGCCACTGAACACCGCAATCTGCAATCAACGCGTGTGCTAATGGAGGAGGTGTGTGTTACTCAAGGCCTACTAATAACTGGTCGGCGCAGATCTATAATGTCAGGCTTTCGGTTGGGATTATCCTTCTGTGACTAAATTGTAAGCAATCTGAGTAGTAAAGTGCTTTTTTATGAATACAAATTTTGGAAAGTGGTTTGCCCAAGAAAAGATCCGCGTCTCATGGAATTTATAGTCATGAATCATAAACGCAAGATTAAGAGCACATGCAACCTTGCTCTTAATCTTGATGAAACAGCCTTGCTTTTTCCCATGTTAAACAATGTTAAACCTCGTGCAGTATTACGCTCTTATACTCGATCACGGCGTTATGGGAAGAGTCTCATTTTAAAGATCTTATCAGTATGAATCCAAAAAGTATTTACTCTCTTTTTAAGTTTAAACTTTTTTCACATTTAAAAAATTAAGTATAAACCACATTTTTTTGCGCAACCAATAACAAATATCGAAAAACTAAAAAAGGTATGGATCGTTATATATTTAAAATGGGACTGTTCCCATAAATCTATAATATAAAAATGAAACTGTTCGTGTGTAACAGCATCACTCACAAACGGCTGGACGGATTCGCCTAATTTTTTTTTTTAATTTGTTCGTCTTGATCTGTAGAAGGTTATAGGATACTTTTTATCCCTTTCCCGATTCAGGATTCCGCCCCACTGGTTACAGAAATACCCGTAAGAAATGCATTGCAGCAAACATATGTTATTAAGTGAAAGAGTCTTTTCAAATTTTTAATCAGCTGTTCTTTGTAAACATATATAATGCGACAAAAAATATATTTATATATAAATTTCTTTACACTTATAGTTTTAAAGCATAGAGTAAGCTTAAGAGAAACGACAAATTTTGTTTAAACTGTTTCTGCAATCATAATATATAAAAATGAATGTTTGTGTGTTTGTCCTTTATAGACTCAGAAACTATTGGACCGATCACTATGAAAATTTGTATTTTTCTATGTAGAAGGTTTATACGCAATGCCCATTGATGTAACTAACCACCAGGCTGTACTGCAAGATATAAAAGTTATCAAAGCGCCTGCACATTATAAACTGCAATTACAACACAGTAGTTACGTATATTAAAATATCCAAACACTATTTGAAGGCAAAGAAATATACGGGCAAAGCTTAAGAGACGCGTGCGAAGCCGCGGGAAACAGCTAGTCTAAAACTAAAAATTGAGCTTAAAAGTGCACAAAGTTTAACAATGTTCTTATGGTGCTAAAATCAAGATGGCCGCTACTCCAGCTGGCTCTTGAAAGCCCACGTAGTTCTCTTTGGTAGTACTAACCTCCAGAGTACACTTTTGTACTCTGACAAAGGTCTCCGATTTTCCTAAATTAATGTCAGAGAATTTCAGGATATTTGGGGAAAAAGGGAGTATCGCCCCTTATTAATCATCCAATATTCGTCTTACAACCTTCAAAAATTAGAAAAAATACTGGCGCTTTAATGTTTTTTCATTAATGTACTATGGGGTAATATGGTCCAGCTTAGCACGGTTAAAATACATTTTCATTTCTTTGAAATATTTTTATATCCAATCATAAATTATAATTTATTTTTATCTTCAAGATTCTAATATTGATCAGCATATTTCCATAATACCTCAAAATAATATAATGTACTAATCTGGCTAATTAATAAACAATCGCCTTACAATAAAATGATGTTATGAAATAATATCAATTTATCTAACATTAGACTGTTATTATTGCTAATAACAACAAAATATTTTTGTACACAATATTTACAGAAGTTTTTTTAATTGAACAACACAAATATGGTATTCTTGGAAGTTACCTGTGATAGGGCAACATATAGCCTAGTTGTCTATATGAAAAAACACTGAACGCTTAAATCTAATCCTGCAACATTGTGTGGATGATTTCTGATCGACTAATCAGAGCAGAGGCGCTAAGTTCTTTGGTCGTAAGTCACATGGCCAAACAAAACATGCGGGCGTAACACCTATTTACCAAAATATTAATGGTAATTATTTGGTTACAGAGTAATTTTACATAATTTTTACGTACGTTAATGCATTAATATGGATACTTTAATAATCTAAATAGCTTCGAAAATGCTGACTAAAATTTAAACAATAAGGGATAAAAATGGTTATTGAGTATTATTCGTTGGAAATAGATACAAGGGGGGGGGGCAGCCGCCTCCCCCTAGAGATTCTAAAAAGTTACCAAATGTAAAGCAAACGAAGTCCTGTCTTTGACTTGATTTGCTTGATCGATCATACCCGTTCGTCCAAATTATAATGAAATACCAGTTCCCTTTCTAATATTTCCTACCCTTAACTACGGTCTATTCTATGCTATTGTTAAAGTGGGAGAGGAAGAGTGTGGTTGGGAAAAAAACAGCTTGCCCCCCCTGGGCCATTGGCTGGCAACGCCCATGGATATATATATATATATGCCACCGCGGACTTTTCTGTAGGTCATTTTGAAATGGACAATTCAGTAGTACATTATTTTGTCAAAGTAGTAAGGTTTAGTCAGTATTAACAATAACAGCTCTTAATATATATAAATTTTCGCATTATACAAACTTTTCTCTACTTTCTATCATTAAAATATTTATGTATCATACCTAGGAACCTGCCCTAGTCCATAACGACAACTAAAACCTTACCTAAATCCATTGAATAGTTTAGAAAATCCGATGCACAAACAGAGCAACACAACTCTTAGAACTCTTAGAATCGTGTCCTTCTCGTCCTACGTTGATCTCAAAGGGTTGATCGTTTATCATGCAAAATAAAATCTATCACCCAACGAGGCGTAATCTGGTCTTATTTAGCGGTGTTTGGTAAAGGATTTTGCGTTTATTATCCTCAAATATTTCTTTTCTTTTGAACAGATTATTCATTTTTTTGTACCTATCGCAACGTTTGTAACTTGATTAGGTCAGATATGATCAATTCTAATCAGGTGGTACTCTTTTCACTTCCAAAATCTGATTACTAGTAATCTACGCTACGTTATTTATACCATTTATACAAGCTTGGCAGTATGTATAAATCGACTGCACGTTATAGTCGATTAATGATATTACAAGGTTCGAGATAATCCAATCGGTTTCTCAATGCCGCGCGTGTGTAGGACAATACGGTCTGCGGTCTGATAGACTATTATACGATTTAACCTCTGTCGTTCGCCGGTAAGCGATCAATTTGCCTTGGCACGGATCAGCACAGGAGCCGTTGTTCCCCGGGATTTGTCGGGATCTGTCCCGATCTTGACCTACTTGGACTCTGCCAATTGAATACGGTTGCCAGCTCGGGTTTCATGCGTTGTCCAGACTAGTCAACGTGTTCTCCAATGTTACATTGTTCTGTATGAAAGGTATTTTTTATATTTTACATATGTAAAGTAATAATTTTTTACTTAACTCAGATAGTCTGGAAGTGGATTAAATGAAAATTGCTTTTATTGAGGAGGCGGAGTTTAAGGGGCGCGTGTGAGTCGAGGCCTAATTTGGAAACCAGCGGCAATAACGAGATGGGCCGGTAGTTGGTTATTACTATTCTATAAGGAAACACGATGTGGATTCATGAACATCATAATTGCTTTCATATTGTAAGGGTAGTCCTCTCTAACATTAACTTCGAAATAAAATAAGCGCAATAAAAATAAGGACAAACAGTGTATGCAATAAGAAATACCCAATCCTCACCTCTAGCTTAGCTTAGATCTACGAAACTGTAACCAAATATCTAAATACTTGGGAGTAAATACAATACAATTATGAGCCATATTCCAACCAGAAACAGACTTAAAAAACTTATAAACTCCTGAACCTTCTGAATCTTCCACCTTCTATTGTAATCAAGAACAAGCTCATTTATTTGGTGCAACATCCATTAACATATTGAACATTACTTTCGTCACAGATTCATCCATATTTCATTTATCTGGGTTACTTCCGAAGCAATACAAATAAACAAGATTAATCAGTTAAAGGTTCCTAAAGAACGGAACCGTCTCTGGATTGTTTGAACTCCTGGACACCAGCAGTGATGGAGTGGTTCCAGCCTTGTAGGGTCGTGTGGGTCAATGCACTGAGGGGCTACGCCCCCCTGGCCCCTGGACCGCTTGTCCTACTAGCAATGTGCTGGTCTGTACCACTTTCTCCGGGAACACCCCATGAATGCTTCACATTCCTGGATATGTCCTCACTGTTCTAGCATAACAGCCTTATAGTAAGGCCTCGTCCACACGTCCAGTACTGGATCAAACCTGGCTTTATTGATTAACGGCCCCAAAGTTATGACACCAAGGAGTTCTACTTAGGGTCCGAACCACAGAGATGCCGGTGTTGTTGTTTAATCAGCATTCGTAAATTTTACTTTTGCCGTTACATGCCCCAGAAACATATTTTATTGTAAACGGAAATTCAACAGTAAAACATTTTCTTGCATCATTGTACAGTGGTGAAAATACGATGAATCAGTCCATGCTGTTTTAAGTGAAGGATAAGCAGAATGTCTTATCACCATAAAGATAACAGTCTGGTTAGCCGAGATTGAATCTGCAAGCTCTCGGCGTTTCTGTTTTGGAAGCGCCAATCTAATCTGCCTACATACACGATAAATACTGACATGTTATGACAGTGACAATACAGATCACATGGAACTGCTCTTTATATTTGGTAAATAGGTTAATTTTGTGAAGCAGATCACGTGGATGCTTCCGAGCCAGGAACGGCAAGAGCTTGTAGTTCCGAGAATGCAAACATGTAGCGGGTACAATTTGTCTTTGACCTCATCACACAAAACAGTTCCCTGCACACTTTTACACAACACATGAAACACGCAAATTAATTCGTTAAATAGTCGAACCTCCTTGGCAGTTTTTTTACTCGCTTACTGCTACGAATATGCTTAGAGGCAACTAAACCGTGCAATTAAAACTAATCACTGACTTATCTTCTAGATAAGAGTTCTTTATTAGAACATTACTGTTGTACAACACCGCTCGTTAGAACCAAAGATAAGTCTGATTTACCATTATCGGGGGTGTGGAGGTTGTCTATAATTGGAAACCTTAATCTTGTTATATAATCAAATCTAAATACTCTCCCACGAAAATACACGAGGCATTGATAGTATTGTGTCATAAGAGTTGTTTTCGAAATATGTAAGCTTTATTGTTTACTACTATACAATATTTTTAAAGTTGAAGTATTAATAAGTTTATTAACTCCTCTCAATTGAATTTTGAGCTTGGCTCCAGTTCACCTTCCTTTTTAATACAGCGTCTAGTATCTGACGCTGTCTCAGACTTGACTCCTAGAATCTAGAGTCATGTTCGTCTGAAGGGATCCACTTGGTTGCTCTACCGTGATTGGAGATCGTGTCTGTCACATTGTACTGCACTCAATTGTGTACCTGATGAGACAATGAGACTATCACTTCACCTATTTATAGGTGTCTCTGATGTAGAAACGGTGTAGATGTTTCGTTTTGAGCTTCTTCGTCGTCGACTTTCTTTGGATCTCTTCAGACGAACATAACTCCAGATTTTAGAGTCGAGTCTGAGACAGGGTCAGATACCAGACGCTGCAATAAAAAGGAAGGTGAACTGGAGCTAAACTCAAAATTCAATTGAATCGACCCTTCCTACCATAGCTACTTTATGTGCAGAGAACTTCTCTCACTTTTAACGTTCCTATTTTTTTTCTTTTACAAAGAATTACATAATAAGGTTCACTTTAAAATGAAAATCATTTCATTTTAAAGCTCAAATCCATAAGTTCACCATATTTTTTATGAAACTTGCCGGTGGGTAAAATCAAAACTTGTTAGATTGATCCGTTTATGATACTTTCTTCTGAAGACTCTGGGGAGACGTTTGCTAGTTTTGTATGTATATTAGATGGTGCTTTTTCTAGAGTATCCCCTTCATGTGAATTACTGTGCTTTTTACTGAGGAAAAAGTCATATGACTCTGCACTGCATGAATTTATGTGCAGGATATAGAAAGAGTAGACTGCGCAACAAGTAGTTTTAACTGTTGTTTATATCTTTTTGATTATTTTTTTCAGTACCCAGCAGGGAATCAACTTTCTGGACTTGGGTTTATAACTTACCAGGTATGAACCCTTACCACTGGGCATAGCAAAAATCGCGATGTGTCACTTCAATCTGGGCAAACCATTATGGGATTCTTCCAGGAGCGGCACATATACACTAACCTGCATATGTCGATATTCTAGATTCTAGTGTTCAAGGCAACGTTTATAGGTCTAGTCGAAGACATTTTTGATATAGTTTTGGGGTATGGCATTGATGGTCAGATTTTTGACTTGATGGAGGCCTTCCTCATGGATGGTGCTCATGACCACTGTTCTTGTGGGTACAAGGACTCCTATAGTGACAATCAACGGGTTGTCCCCAGGGTGGTGTGATTTCTCCTTTCTTGTTAAAACTGATCGTGGCCTACCTGTTGAGTTCTCTAAAGGACAGTGGTGTCTTTGTACAGGGGTATGCAGAAGACAATGTATTTCATGTGATTAGTATGTTTAACACATCCGCGAAGTTAATAATTAGGCATGAGCATAGTACGAAACTGATGTGATGGGGGTGGACTTCATCCGACTAAGACTTCTAACAGTCGTCAACTACGAGACATCGGAACTTTTTTGCTGAAAAGTTCCGTAGAAGAGGTTAAGCAATAAATTAAGTATTAAGGTGTTCTCCTCGATGAGGGTCTAAATTGAGGACCACTTGTGGACGGGGGAGGGGAATGGTATATAATGCAGGCGGCACTTTCGATGGTAAAATGTATTTAGGAGGACCTGCTCGCTTGTTTTCTAATTTTTTAGTTTATGAGTGTTTGTCAATCAGTCTCCCGTAGAAGAAGAAAGTAAAATTCCTCTGTTAATATTATATATTGTATAATAAACTTTATACAACATATTTGAAGTTTCCTCTTATAATGAATCGCATTATTAATACAACGTAATGATTGCGAAGTTTAATCGCTGATTAACCCCAGTTTTGTCTTTATCTCAAGAAATACTCATATTGAATGAAACCAACGAGAGCTGAATGTGCATTCAGTTGTTCAACTCTGCATAGTGCTGCATCCTGGCGGCGAGTTAAAGAAGCAACACTTCAACAATATTATTTCCGTGCCACAATATCGTTAGAGGTATCTTTCCGCGCGTTAAAAGTTGAATGAAACAAAAACACAGACCGTGTTTGCTTCTGTATAGTGCTGCATCCTGGTGGAGACTTAGAGAAACAACACTTCTAATGCAATATTATTTCCGTACCACAATGTCGTTAGAGGTATCTTTCCGCGCGTTAAAAGATGAATGACAAAAACATAACCGTGTTTTCTTCTGCTTAGTGCTGCATCCTGGTGGTGACTTAGAGAAACAACACTTCTAATACAATATTATTTTCACGTACCACAATGTCGTTAGAGGTATATTTCCGCGCGTTAAAAGTCAAGTAAAACAATAATATACATAACTACTTAAATAAATGAAACTCAAAATAATGTATTAGGAACGCAGGAATGGTTTAAAAAAGTTGTTTTTCTCAAATGTTTGACAAATTATATTCATGGGAGTTCGATTTCGTAAAGGATCATAGGGGTTGCATACAAACAACATACTTATTAAATTTTTATAATTTTTAAATTTCATTTTATTGGGAATAGTTTTTATTTTAAAAATAATTTGTATCTATAATTATTATTTTTAAATAATGACGAAGACCTAATTTTATTTAATTATAAGTGGTTTTAGTTGTACGTATGTTCACTGTCCGTATACTTTGTATAATAATATTTGTATCGGTATCAATTTACAAAATCGTGACCATGGAAAGGTATGTTAATTTTTTTTTCCTGAAAACTACAATTTTTCCTGAAAACAATAGTGAAGAAAAAATTCGTCGGCAACGAAAATCAAAGGAGTTACGATTTTTTGAAATCCTCTGAAAACTCTGTTTTTGACAGTACCTCTGGCAATTTTACTGAAATGATGACGTTAATCCTGTCAACGATGCCTGCCCGCTGCGCAGTGCTGCGCACTGCTTGCTCTTTTAGAAAAAAAAATTAACTCGAGCTTGCAAAAGTCGAATCCCAGATCACGTGATGCCCCTGATCCTTAACCCTCCAAGTGTTGTTCGACAAAATTTTGTCGGTTATTTTCCATCCTTAATGCAATAATGGCCGAAAGGCATCAATATAATACAATGATATACTTTCCCCCCAGTTTATATGCACCTGTGATAATAATACTTGGCTATAAATGCCCAACCCATGAAAAAAAGTCCATTTTTCATGGTCACGGTATTGTAAATAAATACCTTTGTATCTATTGTTGAGGGTTGACGTCTATATCTCTATGGCTCATGAACACTTGCACTTTTATGAATGGTTATGATAATAAAATGCAGTTTTGTTGAATAGAACAAGTTTGTAGTATTGCAGAGAATACTGCTTCACTTGTTATTATCACGTTTAAAACTATTAATGATGATTCTTTGACATAACAAATCTTTTGAAACACTTTTACTTACCACAACCAGTGGTGGTTGGCCACCTCCAGAAATAAAAAAAAATCGGAAATTAATTATTTATGATAGTTCAATAACCGAATACTAATAAGAATAAAACTCACATAATTAATATTTACCAAATATATGAAAGAAAAAAGTTTTGGATAGTGTAATTCCTAATGTGATGTGATCAACCTTATTGAGTAGCCTACAGTATAGTGAAGGGTGTAACGTTTACAGGTCTGCAGTATCAGCTACACAAAATTAAACACAACAACACGAGGTTTCAAGAATCTTAATCTCTTCAAATCACTGAAATGTAGCTTTTGCAATATTAAATGTAACTTATCTTGAATTAAACTGAAAATACTGTTAATACTTGTACATTCTTTGCAATTATGAATTGCAGAAGTTCCTTCGAAATGAAATTATTTCCTAGTACACCAAACACTACAGCATTACCAACAAACTTTCGAATAGTGGTAACTATCTTTTTTAAACGGGTTCAAATGAGCTAGAACTTGTTTATGAATATTTATTATATGTACTATTATAAATAATAGGTTTAACTCCTAAAACTTTGGATGAGTTAATATTAAATATGATTCTCGTACCCTATCGTTCATTTCACTTTGCCACCCCCCCCCCTTCAAAGGACTTTTTTGAAACATTTCCAGCATATAACGTGGCTATGGTGGGAAAGGTTGAAACCATATGAATGATGAGTTAAGCTCATAAATTTGCATGCATACAAACTCCTTAGTTGGTCATATAACCATTCCCTAAAGTAATCACTCCATCTCTATTCATAAAAAAGCTAATAAGGGAGGGGGAGGGGGACTTTTAAGAGACCCGGTATAAAACATGTGTTTTCTTAACCCATATTTCATACACACAAGTTTCCTAATATTCATTCGTTTTTCTATGATCCTGATTAGGAAAATTTCAAAACAGGGAGTGATCACAACTTTTATTATATATGTGCGACGAAATTTGTACACTGAATTTGGAACGACTGGGTCCTAAATATTAAACGAGGTCGTGAAACGTTGATTGGAAGGTAGGGCCAACGATATTAACACCAAAACACCGGTTCGTCGAGGGAGCGGGCAGCCAGCTTTGATTTCAGAACTCCGACCACTGCAATCTAAGATGTCCTCGCCCTACGGAAGCCAGTAGAGAAGAGAGCAAGAAACCTAATTCCAGATATCTAGAAAACCTGAAAACTAGAACCAATGAAACAGGCAGAATTCCACAGAAACATCTAGAAATAGAGATAAACCAACTGGAAAAAACAGACGACGACTCGACCAGCTGTAGGGAAACAGCTCCTGGCCCGTCCAACGGCCAACAAAATAAAGTGGCAACGCCACATATGTCTTCAGGAAAGGTTGTAACTAAGGAATTAAAAAACATTACTCAACCAAAAATAAATGACAAGCTGAATTGACGATGAATTTTCGCGCCTGGAAGAGATACGATTTTGCAAGGGATTGTGCCAGACAAAGTGATGCTATTATAGATTTAATGTAGATAAAGATCGCAAGTAGATGTCCAGGGAGCATCTAGAGGTACGACGAAGTAATGTTCACAACTAAGTGAGTTTTTCCCGGTTCTTTACTGTTAACTTAGCTGATCTTCCTATTCTACTATTCTTGATTGGGTGAGAATTAGTGGTTGTCCTGCAGCTAAGGTAGCTACAAGTACGTCAGTTCTTTGTTGTGTGTTGAGAGCCTTGGGCCACACAGCCGCCCGCATTAGATCAGGAGGACTTTCTACGGTTCGTAATAGCGATAAATAATAACAGCCTGAAGATAATGACGTCCTTAGGTGGCAGGGTTTATAGCTGGAGAAATGCAGTGGAGTAGAAAGTGCCACTGGAGCCTCCAGTACTGGAGCCGCCGGAGAAAGGCGTCTACTGTCTGGCCATGCATGCTAGACATCCGCTCGTGATCACGGACAAACTGAGCTGGAGTGCTGGAGTGCTGGAGAGTTCACCGTACAACAGTCTGTAGGTCAGGAGTGTTCTGGCTGAGATGTAGTGGTTACAAGAACTGACCATCAAAATTACTATGTGTCCTTTACACTGATAACGTTGCTAAGTCTATATCAAGTTACCTGACAATTATTATTATTAAACTTGAAGCCGTTTATCATACAGTACGTGTATAATGTGAGTAATGTCACTCGAGACAATAGTGCTGTCAGTACAGGAATCTCCAGATGTAAGTTAGGGTGACTTTATTGTAGTTGAATACAATGCAAATTACGTATCATATAGTACGTGTATAACGTGAGTAATGTCACACTCGAGACAAAAGTGCTCTCAATACAGGAATCTCCAGATTAAGTAGTTAGAGTGAACTTTACTGTAGTTGAACACAATACAAGATTACGTATCATATTGTACGTGTATAATGTGAGTAATGTCACTCGAGACAATAGTGCCTCTGCAGTAGCAGGAATGTCCAGATGTAAGTTATAGTGACTGTTATTGTAGTCGAATACAATACAAATTACGTATCATATAGTTTCGTGTATAATGTGAGTAATGTCACTCGAGACAATAGTGCTCTCAGTACAGGATCTCCAGATGTAAGTTAGAGTGACTTTACTGTAGTTGAACACAATACAAATTACGTATCATATTGTACGTGTATAATGTGAGTAAAGTAATGTCACATCGAGACAATAGTGCTCTCAGTACAGGAATCTCCAGATGTAAGTTAGAGTGACTTTATTTTAGTTGAACACAATACAAATTACGTATCATATAGTACGTGTATAATTGAGTAATGTCACTCGAGACAATAGTGCTCTCAGTACAGGAATCTCCAGATGTAAGCTTAGAGTGACTTTATTGTAGTTGAACACAATACAAATTACGTATCATAATAGTACGTGTATAATGTGAGTAATGTCACCGAGACAATAGGGCACTCAGTACAGGAATCTCGTGCAGATGTATGTTAGAGTGACTTTACTGTAGTTGAACACAATACAAATTACGTATCATATAGTACGTGTGTAATGTGAGTAATGTCAATCGAGACAATAGTGCTCTCAGTACAGGAATCTCCAGATGTAAAGTTAGAGAGACTTTTATTGTAGTTTGTAAACACAATACAAATTACGTGTCATACAGTACGTGTAGTAATGTCAGTAATGTCACTCGAGAACAATAGTGCTCTCAGTACAGGAATCTCCAGATGTAAGTTAGAGTGACTTTATTGTAGTTAAACACAATACAAATTACGTGTCATACAGTACGTGTATAATGTCAGTAAATGTCACTCGAGACAATAGTGCTCTCAGTACAGGAATCTCCAGATGTAAGTTAGAGTGACTTTATTGTAGTTGAACAAAATACAAATTACGTATCATATCAGTACGTGTATAATGTCAGTAATGTCACTCGAGACAATAGTGCTCCTCAGTAACAGGAATATCTCGCAGATGTAAGTTAGAGTGACTTTAATTTGTAGTTAAACACAATACAAATTACGTGTCATACAGTACGTGTATAATGTAAGTAATGTCACTCGAGACAATAGTGCTCTCAGTACAGGAATGTCCCAGATGTAAGTTTAGAGTGACTTTATTGTAGTTGAACACAATACAAATTACGTATCATATAGTACGTGTGTAATGTGAGTAAATGTCACTCGAGACAATAGTGCACTCTGTACAGGAATCTCCAGATGTAAGTTAGAGTGACTTTATTGTAGTTGAACACAATACAAATTACGTATCATATAGTACGTGTATAATGTGAGTCAATGTCACTCGAGACAATAGTGCTCTCAGTACACAGGAATCTCCAAGATGTAAGTTAGAGTGACTTTATTGTAGTTGAACACAATACAAATTACGTATCATATAGTACGTGTATAATGTGAGTAATGTCACTCGAGACAATAGTGCTTCTCAGTACAGGAATCTCCTATATGTAAGTTACTTGAGTGACTTTACTGTAAGTTGAACACAATTACAAATTACGTATCATATAGTACGTGTGTAATGTGAGTAATGTCACTCGAGACAATAGTGCTCTCAGTACAGGAATCTCCAGCATGTAAGTTAGAGTGACTTTTATTGTAGTTAAACACAATACAAATTACGTGTCATACAGTACGTGTATAAAATGTCAGTAATGTCACTCGAGACAATAGTGCTCTCAGTACAGGAATCTCCAGATGTAAGTTAGAGTGACTTTATTGTAGTTAAACACAATACAAATTACGTGTCATATACAGTACGTGTATAATGTCTGTAATGTCACTCGAGACAATAGTGCTCTCATGTACAGGAATGTCCAGATGTAAGTTAGAGTGACTTTATTGTAGTTGAACACAATACAAATTACGTATCATATAGTACGTGTGTAATGGTAGAGTAATGTCACTCGAGACAATAGTGCTCTCAGTACAGGAATCTCCAGATGTAATTGAGAGTGACTTTATTGTAGTTGAACACAATACAAATTTACGTATCATATAGTACGTGTGTAATCAAGTGAGTAATGTCACTCGAGGACAATAGTGCTCTCAGTACAGGAATCTCCAGATGTTGGAAGTTAGAGTGACTTTATTGTAGTTGAACACAATACAAAATTACGTATCATATAGTACGTGTATAATGTGAGTAATGTCACTCGAGACAATCGTGCACTCAGTACAGGAATCTCCAGATGTAAGTTAGAGTGACTTTACTGTTAGTTGAACACAATACAAATTACGTATCATATAGTACGTGTGTAATGTGAGTAATGTCCACTCGAGACAATAGTGCTCTCAGTACAGGAATCTCCAGATGTAAGTTAGAGTGACTTTTTTGTAGTTAAACACAATACAAATTACCGTGTCATACAGTATTACGTGTATAATGTCAGTAATGTCACTCGAGACAATAGTGCTCTCAGTACAGGAATCTCCAGATGTAAGTTAGAGTGACTTTAGTTGTAGTTAAACACAATACAAATTACGTGTCATACAGTACAGTGTATAATGTAAGTAATGATCACTCGAGACAATAGTGCTCTCAGTACAGGAATGTCCATCCCAGATGTAAGTTAGAGTGACTTTATTGTAGTTGAACACAATACAAATTACGTATCATATAGTACGTGTGTAATGTGGAGTTATTAATGTCACTCGAGACAATAGTGCTTCTCAGTACAGAATTGTCCAGATGTTAAGTTATAGTGACTTTATTGTAGTTGAAACACAATACACATTACGTATCATACAGTACGTGTATAATGTCAGTAATGTCACTCGAGACAATTAGTGCTCTCAGTAACAGGAATCTCCAGATGTAAGTTAGAGTGACTTTATTGTAGTTGAACACAATACAAATTCACGTATCATATAGTACGTGTGTAATGTGAGTAATGTCACTCGAGACAATTAGTGCTCTCATTACTGGAATGTCTCAGATTTAAGTTAGAGTGTGACTTTATCGCAGATGAACACAATACAAATTAACGTATCATCATAGTACGTGTGTAATGTGAGGTAATGTCACTCGAGGACAATAGTGCTCTCAGTACAGGAATGTCCAGATGTAAGTTAGAGTGAACTTTTATTGTATATGAACACAATACAAATTACGTATCATGTATTAAAAAAGGTTTTTTATTTTTCTTTTTTACCTTGTGTAATGTGTACTGGAGTAATGTCACTCGGAGACAATAGTGCTCTCAGTACAGGAATGTCCAGATGTAAGTTAGAGTGACTTTATTGTGTAGTTTTAAAACACAATACACATTATGTATCATACAGTACTGAGTAAATGTGAGTAATTGTCCACTCGAGACAATAGTGCTCTCAGTATGGAATCTCCAGATATAAGTTAGAGTGACTTTAAGTGTAGTTGAAAAAAAACACAATACAAATTACGTGTCATACAGTTACCTGAGTAATGTGCGCGTAATGTCACTCGAGACAATAGTGCTCTCAGTAGTGGGAATCTCCAGATATTAAGTTTAGAGTGACTTTATTGCAGTTGAACACAATACAAATTACGTATCATATAGTAACGTGTGTAATGTGAGTAATGTCACTCGAGACAATAGTGCTCTCAGTACAGGAATGTCCAGATGTAAGTTAGAGTGACTTTATTGCAGTTGAACACAATACAAATTACGAATCATGTAGTACGTGTATAACGTGAGTAATGTCACTCGAGACAATAGTGCTCTCATGGTTAATCATAGCTAGTGAGTGAGTGACCTTGAATATTTAAATGCCCTTATCAGGAAGCGCGGGGTGGCGCATGCTATATGTGTATTTACTCGCGGTGACGTCACAGCCGCGCAGTGCCGTCGTGACCTTGTTGATAGTGATAGCGCTATCTGAAGGTCAGTGTCGGTTGTTATCACCGGTCGCTACAAGCGCTGCACAGCGGCTTGTCGCTGCGCAACTCATACTACAAATAAACTGTTTGTTAACTTGCTAATGAACTACTAGGCCTTGATTTTTGCATATCCTCATTCGTAAACAGAAAGTCACTCAATGTGATTTTTGGCAATAGTTATCGGTACTAGTGAACAAAATAACTTTACGGTGGATCAAAATCGAGTACATGCGATGGATGAATATGTTTAACACCACCACGTATGTCAACTTGGAATTATTTATAAATACTACGGGTTTGTTAGTAAAACATATTAATAAATTAGTGAATTTTAACCACTCCATACATAAACTGTTTTTCTGATTATATAAGATGGGTTAGAACTAATTTCCAACCCTCTTCTCCAAATGATGGAGACGACACCTTTAATTTAGTGACGTAAATTTGTTCGAATTAAATAGTTATTCGGTCCAGTAGGTCTCGTTCAAATTCGATTAGTTGATAATATTGTTCTTGGCAGTGTATTCGTGGCAATCATTCGATCGTGGTGAACGACTGAACGAGCGAATCGATAAATGAAAACAAAAAGAATAAAAACATAATAAAAAATAGTGTTTTCTAATGTTTTAACTGTATGAAATACGATATAATGGTACAGTCATATTAGTTCACAAAAAGAAAAAATACCACAGCTTTGCTATTTTTACTACATATTTAATTACACTAACAGCTTAATATTAGAACGTAATAAACTTTCGCGTGTAATTATCGTCAAAATAATTATATATTCTCAAACCTGACGAAATAAATATATATTATTATTATTATTATTGTGAAAGCCCTTAAGTTTCTCTCAATTATTTTAGGATCGGCGGAGTTTTTACTCTACTTGAATGAAAAGTAACTAAAATTAATAAATAATAATAAAAACTAGCAAATAACACACATTTTGACATTGAGTTGTTTATTAGTTCATGACATAGTTCTAACGTTCATTAATATGTCAATTCTTTGTTTAAAACAATGGAAGATATGAGAAGATAATAGGATTTCGGACATTTGCCATTTTTATATGTTAAAAAGTGTGTAATACTACGTTTTGTAGATTAAACTCCATCCTCTTCTTCGTCAGGTGAGAAGACAATTAGTACATACAAGTTAGAACGTGCAGCGATAGACTGCCATTAAAAAAAGGAAAAAAACTAGAAAAAGAAAAGAGATTAAACACACCCAAAAATTGCATGTGCTATATTTTGTCTTCCCACCTGACGAAGAGAATGGATTTCAATCCTTGAAACGTTGTGCTATACATTTTATAACATATAATGTTATTATTACTCGGTTCAGGTGTATCGGGACGCCTTCCCTATCCATATTCAGTGTCCTGAGCCTCTGACCATGGCACTTCCAAGTTATAAACTCCCCCCTGCCCCCGTGACCCGATAGGCTACTGTAGTAAATCGCAATTCCCAATTAAACAAAGACGAGCGCGGCTCCCCAGGGCGGGGATAACTCGCGGTACCGCGGCCGTTGTTCCCCAACTCTCGAGGTCAAGCGGTAGACGGTTGGCTGGCGGGCGGGCGTCGGATATGGATGCCCTGAGGTCAAGGTGGGCTCGAGGTCAAATAAAAAAACTACAAAGATAAAAACTGGTTTACACTAGCGTTCATCATTTATCACGCTCGTAAAAATATTCCTGCACTTTAAATTTATTTCTTACCGGCGGAATGTTGCGACACGTTTCTGGAAGAAACGCATTACCCTACTGATACCCTACTCAGTAGTCATAACTGATGATCGTTGTAATCAGTAGTCGTAACTGGTGACCGTTGTAATCGGTTGTCGTAACTGATGATCGTTGTAATCAGTAGTCGTAACTGATGATCTTCGTAATCAGTAGTTGCAATTGATGATCTTTGTGATCAGTAGTTGCAATTGATGATCTTTGTAATCAGTAGTTGCAATTGATGATCTTTGTAATCAGTAGTTGCAACTGATGATCGTTGTAATCAGTAGTAGTAAATTATGATAGTTATAATCAGTCGCAACTGATGGTCTTTGTAATCAGTAGTAGTAACTGATGATCTTTGTAATCAGTAGTTGCAACTGATGATAGTTGTAATCAGTAGTAGTAACTGATGATCGTTGTAATCAGTAGTCGTAACTGGTGATCGTTGTAATCAGTAGTCGTAACTGATGATCGTGGTAATCAGTAGTCTTAACTGATGATAGTTGTAATCAGTAATCGCAACTGATGATCGTTGTAATCAGTTGTCGTAACTGATGATCGTTGTAATCAGTAGTCATAACTGACGATCGTTGTAATCAGTAGTCGTATCTGATGATCATTATGATCAGTAGTCGTAACCGATAATCGTTGTAAACAGTAGTCGCAACTGGTGATAAGCTGTTCAACGTGGAATTTGCCGAGGAAAACAAACCAGCTATAGTTACGGAACAAGCAATACATAAAGAAGTTCCTTTTATATGAAAAAAAAGAAAATCATACGATTTAAGCCACCATTTAGAGGTTGACATTAAAATATACAGAAATAACAATATCAGTTATATAACATATGCATAAATTTAATTGAATGTTCTACATGTTAAAATTATTTAACTAACGTTTCGATCGTTCCTTCCATAAACGTAACATAAGTCTAGCATTGATTGCATTTTTATTAGATTAATTGTTGAAAATCTCTTCTTGTGAGATTTATTTGATGAATGAATACAATGCCTTTTTGATTGTGTAAAATTACTTTACATTTTATAAAATATCAATATATGGTCAGTGGCTATCAAAATTTCCTTATCCATTAATCTTGAATGTAGGAGTTTATTTCTAACGTGCCCAGATCTGGTATTAGACGACCTTATTTTGTTTGATTATCATGTACACTCAGTAGAAGATTGAAACACAGTACTTTGCGTTCCAAAATCATCTCCTCTCATCAATACAGACTCCTTTTCCAAATGTATAAACAAGCCTATTTTAAAACGTGTATGCACTAAATTGTGGAAAACTAAAGGAAAACATATTTTGAGTTGAGGACTTTAAAACCTAGATCTTACATTGTTTATCTGGAAAATATAAACCATAGTTGACATGCTCAGACCAACAGCTCAACTGAAAAAAGGAGCTAAAAACAATTTGAGCATTTAACGCTATCTTGGAGGGATATTGATGTTGCGTTTGAAGCTCGGATGGGTTTACTGCAACCTGTATGTAATAGCGAGTATGAATTTGTCTTGTCATTTCAGCACGCTTCCTATAGAACTCAAATTTCTCCTAAATCTCCATTGCAAATTAGGCGGAGATGGCCTAGCGTAACGTAACAGAGAGAGGCGCGTGTTCTTGAAAATGACTGATTTTACCTCCACTTACTGAAAGCGTTGAAAGATACTGTTACTTAATTTAACGTTTGTTTCCTTTCTTTCAAATATAAATACATCCCAAAAATCATCAAATTCCGTTAGCTGTTTTCAAATCTTAAACTCTTTTCTCTGATGCTTTAAATGCTGAAGTAGGAAGTCTTTATGACTATTTGAACAAAATTAGAAAGCATTCCTAGTTTACGAATGGGCTGACACTGATGCTTCCGGCCATTATGACGATCCCTGAAAGCATTAAAAGCATCCCTGAAGGTAGTGCCCACCACGTAACAGCCTAACAGCATAAATTATCATAGGGTCGATCATTAATGACTGAGAGAGCTATCAGACATTACAAACTCTACTACTGAAAAAACTTGAATATCCGACAGACCTGTAAGCCCATTTATCTTTATATTGATAAGATCTGACAGTTTCAATGATCACGTCGTAAAATTGATTCTTAGTAGTCGTTAACATTGTGACAACTATAAGAACAATTCTTTGTAAATATCCATATTTAAAAAGAGTCCATATTGGGTGGAAGCAAACAGAATTTTATCCCAAATATGGTTTGGTAAATGATGAAATGCAAAGTTCATTGATTAGTTCATAAAAGGCAAACTACTATTTTATTTCGGAAACAATTTTAAAATACACCCTTGTGGAACGCCAGTTCATTAAAATTAAATGTTAATGATAATTATTAGTCTTTCTTAAAATTGCGTCTGTTTTTCCACCCGTGTGATAAAGCCAGATCGTCCAAGGGACTAGACACTTATTACAAGAATCCTCTTAATCCAAGTACACATTGGTTTTGGAGGTCAAACGTAAAAATTGTAGTCAAAAATAAAATTCTAATATTTTACATTGGTTTTGTATGTAACCATAATGTTGTCAACGAGAAAATCGCATCGTTTGTAACTGAGTAAAGTCAGATGGCATTTTATAGTGTAACACATATGAAATGAAACATAATACCATATAATGAAGTTATTTGGTCATATCTTTAGATTGGTCGGCAAACTGTGTTACGTTCTTTTAGATATTTTATTGTAACAATTGAACATCCCAAAAACGTGAGGAACGAACTGGTTTATTGATCAGCTTTAGTGCAATCTATTACTGGAGAGATTGGAGAATTTGTAGATCTGTCTGTCTATTTTTCCACTCTTTTTGAGAACAAACTAACCTAAAGACTTGAAATTTTGCATGAAGCTTCATTTGAATGAGCAATATCGAGTTCAATGATAGTGGATGTCACTCGATTGGATATCGCTGAATGTTACCGAACACTATTTATATTCCCCTTGTGAGTAGACTAACCATAACCGTAACGAGAAAATCACATCGTTTGTAACTGAGTAAAGTCAGATGGCATTTTATAGTGTAACACATATGAAATGAAACATAATACCATATAATGAAAGTTATTTGATCATATCTTTAGATTGGTCGGCAAACTGTGTTACGTTCTCTTAGATATTTTATTGTAACAATCGAACATCCCAAAAACGTGAGGAACGAACTGGTTTATTGGTCAGCTTTAGTGCAATCTATTACTGGAGAGATTGGAGAATTTGTAGATCTGTCTGTCTATTTTTCCACTCTTTTTGAGAACAAACTAACCTAAAGACTTGAAATTTTGCATGAAGCTTCATTTGAATGAGCAATATCGAGTTCAATGATAGTGGATGTCACTCGATTGGATATCGCTGAATGTTACCGAACACTATTTATATTCCCCTTGTGAGTAGACTAACCATAACCGTAACGAGAAAATCGCAGAATAAATACATTTTAATCAAACTGATCAACAATCACATAGCACAGTGACAGATAAGCTATAAACTTAAAATTTTGTAAGCAATCTCAGCAAAGCATGTTACTTGACACGAGCGTAGGGTGCTCCTACAGTATAATTGAGAAATGATGAAATAATCATTAATAACTTAAAGAATGGCTAAGATATAAAAAAGGATGGCGTAAAATACGAGGTCATGACACAAAAGACATAATGAAACCGTTTGACATCATTTACAAGGAATTACCCGGAGATTAGAGTTTCCTGTTACAACCACTTCCGAGACTGATACGTTACTGCGTATAAAACTAGACTACGAGTATTTCCATGCCGGTCTTTTCGTACACCGAACCGGTGAAGGTCTTGTTCGGGAACCTCAGGCTCTCAGTCAAGGATAGGCGATTACCGACCAATCTCCGTAATGCCTGTAATTTCAAACTCTAGGTCTTCTTTGATTTGCCCAGTTCGCGTGGTCCCAGCTACGACTCATTCCTACGGTAATCGGATTCGCCAAATTGTTTTTGCTGGTAATCGTCTTGTTTATTGTTTTATAGCTGTGCAGCTGCTCCGTGGAATTATTTACTTTTTACTTATATACATTTACGAGTTGTTACAACACAGTCCGATGCAATATTATGCGTTTTAAGCATCAATTACGGATGAGTACCCGGTTATTTAACTTTATCAGGACCGGTCCAGTCTTTTTGCAAAGTAATTTGTATTCAACAGCATTGACTTCACTTACGAGTAAAATAAACGAAACAACTCTAGCCTTTTTGTAAGAAACTGCACTACTTGATCAAACTCAACATTGACTTTTTATGGAAGAGCACATTACAAAATAATTACGATTTTGAAACCTGTAATACTAACAGATTACTGACATACATAAGGTCCCTTAAATTTGATTTTTCGAGTAGGCCTACATTGGTGGGTTGAAAACACATTCATCGTAGTTTAACACATGATACTGTAATTACAAAGAGAAATCAAGTTTTTCGTGTAAAAACAAACCAAATGTGGTGGAACTCTTAGTATGAAAAGATTCCGAAAAAACGTGTTGGAAAATCTAATTCGGACTAATTTATCACAATATTAAATACATTTTTGTTTTATTATTCGTATTTGGATGTCCATTGCATGTCGAACGTAGAACTACGAGAAATAGTGCGTTTACATATACTCCAATTATAAAAACTTGTCGTTGTAATAAAAAATGCCATCACAATAAAAAAGTGTTATTTTTCAAAGTTGTTATTCAGCTCGTTATGGTAATTTCAGATTTATATGCATATTAATACTATTTAAGGAACTTATTACTGCAATACTCTAATGTTATAGAAATATCAAGAATCAAAGCGTTCATTCGTTCAAAACCTAATTGAAAAGTTATAAATACATCATGTGTAGAATATTTTGACTAAAGCAATGCTTGTTAGAATTAATAACATTGGAAACCCCCTTTTTTGTATAGACTATTGTTTATAAATATGTGTTTAAAAGTATTGTAAACTACTCTATTAATTAGCAAAATATTTTAATCTGTTAAATTACGCTCCCGCTGACATAAAATAAAACAGACAAAAAGATGAGTGAAATACCTAGAAGCATGATCCAGTAATAAAAGTATAGAAGGCGAGGGCCAATTTGGGCTGCAAAAGAGCACATAACTTGATTTTTTTTATCGGCAGAGAAATTTCCCATTAGAATGAAATTGACCATCAACCACGTAAATTTTTGTGATGGTCAAATGGGTGGGTACTGAAACAACAACAAAAAAAAAACAAGCAAAACGAAATTTTTCTCGGATTTTAATTTTTTTCCAGCTTGAGACACTTTAAAATGACCAGTAGAACATGATAGTTTGTTCACCCTCCGACAAATAGATAAAACATTGAAAGTGGAGATTTTAAGGATCTGTATATGGTTAGCTGGCGCTCATATAGTATTTATTTACGTACCTGACAGTTGGTTTTACGTGTGTAAAGCTAGGAAAAATACGATTTGAGAAAAAACACACTTTTACACTTTTAACCCTTTTAATACCATTTCGAGATCACCAAAACTAGAACGACAGACGATGATTTTTTTCTTCTAAGAGGAAATTTTTCTATGATTTAAAATCAACTAGACTGAAACAATACAAAAATGTAGTCATACTCCTAAACAGTAAGTATTCCAACTAAGGACCACTTTAACTGAAGAATATTAAAGGAGTAATTGGAAATGAAGTCAAGTTTTCTCTATGCCTTTCTCACCAATTAACGCACTATAGAAGTACTATAAATATACTGTTTTCGATTGTCAACATTGCGTGTAGATCACAAAAAATATCTTACTCTTAAAATACTTCTACGTCAGAGGAACATTTTACACAAAAAAATCATAGATTGTCTGCCTTCAGACCTGTTATATAATAATTAACCTCCACATTGGAAAAACTATTATTTTTGTTTGTTTTGTGTTACAATGATACGAAACGCAAATATAATAAAAATGTCGGGGAAATTTGGAAGTTCACTGCATTAGATGTTGCTTGGAATTGAAAGCAGCACTTAATTAACATTCAGAAAGTGCTTAGTAGTCTCTTCAAAACAGAGCACGCTTCCTTGGATCTTCTCGAGTGACACACGCAAGCATGCAACTGGGTCAGCTGTCAGTCAGCTGACAGTGTGCAGCAGAGCTGCCACCATGACCACTGTCACTTTCCCGCCCAGGGCTACCAACCTACTACACTGTTCCCCTCACTTTCGCCCGGGGAAAGCGTATCGACACCGCCTTTGTTGACGTCGCGTCGTTATCGTTTCAGTGTTACGGTCGCATCCCTGATGTGAGATAATGTGCGCGCTCTGCTGGCCAAGGTCTGCTATAGTATCGTCGCGTCTGTCTGTGCGCTACGCGGTGAAGTATGACATTAGCATTGGCGGCGGCGCGGTGGGGTACGATATTAACATCGGCGCGGGGGAGTATAACATTAACATAGACGGCGGTGGCGCGGTAGAGTATAACATTGACATCAGCGGCATTGAAGAAAACAAATTCTTCAAAATCCAATGTTCTAAATTTTTCTTTGCGCTCGACAGACTGCGAATATGGCCCGGCCATCGTGTTGGATGAGGCCATATTAGAAGAGGTCTGTTCCTCGAAATTCCATGGAATTTATCTTGATCAAGGTTTGACATGGAATTTTCATATCGATTACGTTTGCTCCAAATTAGCCTCAGGCATTTATGTGCTGAGGTCTCTAGCTAAATACTGCCCTATTCAGGTTATAATGACGGCTTATTATGGCTTGATCTATCCACATCTCACATATGGACTAGTACTGTTGTGTGCATGTGCAAGTAACCAATTTTAAAAGCGTTCAAGATTCAAAAACGAGCGATACGCATCATTGCAAAATTAAAATTAAGAGAGTCGTGCAGGCCAGTTTTCAAAAGATTGCAACTGTTGACTCTGCCAAGTCTCTACATTTTACAAACAACGTCATATTGTATGCTTAAATGCACCTTGACCAACGGACGGGATGTTCACTCGTACGAGACAAGAGGCAGAGAAAACTACCGAACCAGGAGACACAGGACGGTAGCTCATGAACGTTTGCACTCACAGGCAGGAGTTCATCTAATTAACAGCTTGCCAAATGAAATTTAAAATTCGCCTACGCATAAAGCATTTAAAACTCGTTTGAAACGCTGTTTAATGTCCAACGCTTTTTATAGCGTGAACGAGTTTATGGCGTGTAACTGGGAGACCGCACAATCAGAAGACTTACTCTCGAATTGAGATGGGTAAAAAATTGGCGATGAATGGAGCGGAGTGAGTGTCAAAATGTATTTATGAATGAGAGTTCGATGTAGCATGTGTGTCAAAACCATTAGATACTTGACGTTTGCTATACAAATGTACTTTTTGTCTCCGCAATAAATACTTCACTGTTGACTATTGAGTATAACACTAACATCGGTGGCGGCGCGGTGGAGTATGACACTTAACATCGGCGGCGGCGCGGTGGAGTATGACATTAACATCGGCGGCGGCGCGCGGTGGAGTATGACACTAACATCGGCGGCGGCGCGGTGGAGTATAACATTGACATCGGCGGTGGCGCGTCGAGAAACTTACAAATGTTAGGCCTACAACCGTTCACTCTACTACTATCAATCGACTTTTTTTCTGACTATCAACGACGTTTCTGTAATATGAACGACTTATTTCTGTCTACAAACATGCCCTCGCACAATAACTTCTTATAATAAACTCCGTCAACGTATCGATGTGATCTAGTCACCACTGGATCGCGAAAGAATGGAGATATCGAAATCTACAATGTACAGTTATATTTCTGAAACTTATGTTGCCAAATTCTTAGGTATACACCTGATTTTCATTATTTACGTGCTTACTTGTTTTTGATTGTAGCAATAAGTAGCCTACGGTTACAGTTATGTGCAATTATATTTCATGAAAGTCCATGAAATTTGAACCAAAATGGACAGTCTAACAGTTTTAATTTTCTCACAACAAATTTATTTCACACGCATGTCCCCCCTAAATATTAAAAACACTTTAAAAATTGCATATAATAAAAAGTTAATATTTTTACTGGTTTTTTAAGTCCACATAATATATTATTCTCCATTTTATAATAAAGACAAAAAAAAAACATCATATAAGTTTTTCCATATATGTATATTTAGTGAATGAAATAAACCTTTGCTGGAAGCTTCGACATATCCTGACAGCACGGGATAAAATGACCGCCATTTGTAGGGTTCATAGCTGTTTCGTCTCTTAAAAGCGTTTTAGAACCTTAGCTCTTTACTACGATTATGCTCTTAAAAACGCCTAGATTAACATTGTTGCATATAGATATATAAAGTTGTATTTATATAACGTTCACGTTACCGTCTAACCTTTGCCACTGAACTCATACTTTCTATCTATGTAAATCATTTTGAGTTTTTAATCATTATTTGTCAAATTCTGTAAATAACCCAAAAATATCCAATTTGTTGTGTATAATTTATTTTGATTTGAACCTTCTCAAACCATTTGAAAGAGTAGTTTAAATTCTTATTTGTTACAATAATTAACCAAATTATTTATTATGATTTTTGCTGGAACATGAAAAGTAGTTATAGAAGACTAGCCGATTCCTTGTAGTTATATATTTATACTACTGGAAAATTGTACTGATTAATTGATTTCTTTTAATTTGAAAATACAATACACGTTGGAGTAATATAGAAATTTCCTATATTGATGTAAATGTGAGGTATTTTCTGTCTCTAAACGTAGATAAAACAAGCATACTTTATTTTGGATTACATAGAACTTCTACTGAGATCCTAAACTCTTCCTCAGTATATAATAGAGTTGCGTGTATTGAATCTATTCTGTTCGTTTCTTAGGGATGCACATAGATCCTGACTTTAACTGAAAATTCACATTGATCAGCTATGTAATAAATTAAACAGTTGCATTTTTCTCTTAGATATTTTTCTGGATTCTTGAATAAATCTATGGTTTATTATAGTTATTATTTTCCACTCGTATCATATGGTATTCTTTTATGAGGGAACTTCATCGTCATCCTCTTTCAACCGGTTTTTAGACTGCAGAAAATGGCTGTGAGGGTGATTTGAGTTCTCGGGAGCCGGGAGAGTAGCCGAGAAGTATTCCCTCGCGAACATTTCCTTACCCTTCCATCCTTATTCATATATTCGATGTGTTTATTTGCTTTTAAAAACCTGTCATCCTTTTCAGTACATATACATCCTTATTCAGCACGATTCAAAACCTGATCTATGGATCCAAAACATTACCATGAATTCTTAAATAAACAACCACATATCTTGGGCCAAAATATTGTAATATTCTACCAGACTATAAAAAAACTAGTGAATCCCTTTCAATATTAAAAAAGGACTAAATAATTATCTCATGAACAGAGGATGTTATACCTTGGAGGAATTCTTGGGAGGCTCATCTCTGACGGTGTTACGTTGTTAAGTGATTTTTTTTAGTATTTGATTCAATTTTAAAAGGCATGCATAAATAATAATATATGCAATATAGTTTGTATAAAATATTATACGTATATGATTACGACAATGTTCCATGCAATGTTGTATTGTTAATAAACAATATAAGATTCGGTTTGATTTGGTTTAAAGATTTCGTTTATGTTATACCAAAACATCATTAAACCTCTTATAATAGCAGGAATAAGGCACAAATCCACAGAGTCCCTCACTTATGAAGTGATCCCGCCAAGTAATCAAGTGAACAAATTATAACACACACACACACCAAGTGGTTCAGAGTAAAATGTGAATAATGAACTTGTCACCCGGCCGAACCGCCGCACCCGGCCCAACCGCCGCACCCGGCCCAACCGGCACCCGGCTCAAATGCCGCACCAAGCCCAACCGCCGCTCCTGGCCCAACCGTTGCAGCCGGCCCAACTGCCGCAACAGGCCCAATTGCCGCACGACGCCCAACCGACGCTCCTGGCCCAACCGTTTCACCCGGCCCAACCGCCGCAATAGGCAAACTGCCGCACACGCGGACGTTGGATTCAGCTCCGTTTCACTTTCCGCTCAGTGCAGTGTCTGAAATCCGACACTCCGAGACTTGGTCCAGACAGAGAGAGAGAGAGCTCTGAGTGTCTCTGATGTCAAGACTATTCGTTCTGAGGGTCTTCGTCCAGATTCCAGGAGTCGAGTCTGTGACAGTATCAGATTTCAGACGCTGCTCTAAGCGGAAGGTGTCATAAAAGTTGTGCTATTTCAACACGGCAATAAAACAGTTTATTGCTCTTAATTACAGTACAATTTGTTCCTTAGTCAGGCGTGTTCCTAATTGGCCCTCAACTTTCCGTTTTCTACCTTTAAATTTTCGGACACATCAAATCATCGTTCAGCGACACAAGAAATCAGTAAAAATTATGTTATCTTCGAAATTCCTCCATCGCTATTTACAAGAAATCTTTCAATAAATTGTAACTGATTCCCTATTAAGACTATGGTGTTATCAGTGAATAAGGGTTCCCTTATAGGGTCTCTTCCATAGTAGCTGAATGGCTATCTTTCTACTATACCACCCAAGGTCTTTGACGAAATTTCACGCTACAAGAGCGGTCTAAGACGTAGGAATTTGAGTCTGAGTTAGAGACAGCGCAGGCTCGAATCCTGTATGTGACCATCGACCTTGTACTGTATCGACTCTCCTCCTTATCCTGTTTGATAAGATCCTCACACAGGCCAGTAACCTATCAGAACGGCCAGAGTAAGGCTTAAAGGGGGATCGGCTTCTCCTTTTCTTAAAAAAAAAACACACACACAAATAACGAAGCGTGTCCACCCTAAAGCACACGTTTCTGGACATCAGCTGATTAGAGGTTGGGACAGATCAGCTGATGGTCGCTCGGCCGTGACCTTGACTGCCGAATGTAGCCTACTCCAGGAGCCCCGCCTGCGATTGTTGTTCGGGGAATTACTCGAGGAAGATTAGCCTGGATTACTCCCGATCTTTTATTTGCCTCGACACAATGCACTATTATTCTCACCCGTGCCTTCTCTTTGTAGTGTTTGGTTTATAGGCGGTCATTGGGGCCGAGGGAGTGGTCGAGATGGGATCTGACTTCGTAGTACCGGACAGTGTACTCTACATCTCAGTGGTTTAGAGGCTTAATGTTTATTGCGGTTTGGCTTAAATACAGTTCTTAATTTCCAAAAAACTTGTCATTTTTTCGTAACTTCATATCTGTATTGTGATGCAGTTAAAACCCAGCTTTTGCGACAGTTAAAAATTAATGTTCCTGATGTATTCAGTAAAACATTACTGAATTAAAACTGTACGTGTTTATGAATATAACGGTATCCATACACATTTATTAGAGAGATTCAATAGATATTAACCATATGCTATAAATCACGAAACTGAACTTGGCCGTAAGGTGGGGATAAGTGGGTAATCCAAAATTTAAATGACTATAAACAGAATGCTGAGTATATTACTAATTAAATAGAGCTGTATATTTGTATTAATTTCTCATATAACCGAAACACTTGTTTCGGCTTTTGAGGTTAAACATGTTAATTATGTCATTTTATTTCCTACAAGTTCCATAAAGTTATGTAGGTGCGACATATTTGTAATATTTGACATTCTCAGCTATTCTCGTGGTTACAAAAGAACTTCGCAAGTCTTTCCTTAATTGACCAAGCTCTTTAAATACGTACAAACTTTCTGCGATAGTGTTAAAACAAAGCAAGGCTAAATATTATTCAAGGTTCAATATAAAGCCAGCACATAATCAAATTAAATGAACAAAACTCGAGTTGCCCTCAAAGAATAGGACCCTGCAAGTCAAAACAGTCCTTTGCATTATTTTGAAAACTTTTGTCCATGATATGGCTTTTTGTATGTGTTTGGTGAAAAATGTATAATCTAGGTCTGCCTATTGTTGCGTCATAAGTGCTATAAGAGTAAAAAAGCCCTGCAACCTTGAATGAGAATAAGTGTATTATAAATAAAAACTGTTAGTTTCCTGTAGAACGGAAAATATACAATTTATCTTATATAACACTACTTTATTGGAAATAATTAAACTTAGAGCAAGTCCATTGTTTACATTGCTATTTTCGCCCTTTCTGCCAGTAATTGATATAAATTCTGAGTTATTCAATTCTTTTTAACTACATTTCTAGATTAGAAAGCAAGAACGACTGTTGTTTACAGTTGTCCTTAATAGATATCATGGCTTCAATTGTTATAGATGGCGTCATCTTTTTCAGGCTTAACGTCATTTCAAATATGGGTTACGCGATAATGATTCCAGAAGTGTTTCTTCTATGGAGATAGAATCATAAAAATAATTATCTATCGCAGTTCTTTTTCCAAGTAATTGTAAATCTTTCACCCCTTGTAATAATTGAAATTTCATCATAAATGTTCTGTGTATGAATATTAATATATAATATTAATTAATATTAATATTTACAACAAACAAATGTCATGACGCCTGCAGTGCAAGTACTATATATATAATTAATTGCACTATAAATAATTGCATTTCTGGAGTTTTGCTAAATTGTTATATATCTATCGCAAAGTGACAAACGAGTCCACGAACTCAATCTGAAGATCAAGGAAATACCTACGGTTAGAGAGTGACAATATTGATACCTAGGTGTTCACCTTTATTACATTTTTCGGGAGGTGTATAAAACTGATCAAGTTGTGAAAAAGTTTTTATTTTCCAAACTCATATTATTATCAAAGAATGTCGTGAGCGTTGTATAAAGATCAGCCTTTAAAAAACGTAGCCAAGAAAGAAGATGGGAGGCAAAACTAACATTTTCTTGCAGCGGACAGAGAAAAGGGCACCATTTTGTTCCTTAAAAGTTCTTGACCATTTTCTTTGTTGAGAACGATATTTCAGCAGTGCATGTCAGTAATACTGAATTATTAAAATAATAATAATCGTTCACTAAAGAAGTAATTGAAAATTTTGAAAACTTGTGGGGGGGGGTCCAGACCTCTTGGACCCCCTTGCTGGCTACGCCCTTGCAGCCTATAATTTAGCTCAATTTGCCAGCACATCAAACCCTTACATACATGATATATCAGATGTAACACTTTGTTAACTGAAGACCAAAACATGTTTAGTACTCTCCATTACTTACCCAGGAAACTGGCAATCACGAGAAGTTCTCAAATAAAAGCATTGTTAAAATCCGACTCCAATTGTCAAAAGCGACTTCTCCACAGCCGAGCGTAGTGCAGAGGCTGTAAGAGACGCGCTACAAAATGAGCGGTTACTCTAAACGACAATCAGTCTGGGAAGAGCTACTCCAGCGCACTTCAATCAGAAACCATCCATCTCTCCTGCAGAGCCGCCGCGGGTCCCAGGACGTGGGAGGACGGGAAAGGATCTTCCCCCACAAGACTGCCGGAGCTACTTTCCTCTGGTAGAAAGTCGAACTGGACACCGCAGCCTGTGACTCACTCCTCCTCCACCTCCGCCGTGTTCTCTGATCTTTTCCTCGAAGCGGGAAAGTATTTCGTTCCGTTTCATAACATAAAATATTCATTGCCCCGTGTTACGTCACGTGATCAATCTGCAGCTTTTTGCTGAGCAGAACGTTTACAAGCTAAGGCTTAAGGCGGCGCCAGACATGCGTCATTCGTCAAGCACCGAGCAGCGACTCGCCGAATCGCGAGCAGTGTGGATGTCTGTTTGTCTATTCGGCAAGCAGCAAACATTAGTGCTCGTTGTTTCCCGTTCAGTGTCGGTCTTTTGCACACATCAAAGTGGACGAATATTTGGGAAAAGGCAAACTTTGCTTCATCCACACATTCGGCTTTGTGGTTGGGAGATAAGAACTGTTCACGGTTTCCAATTTTGTCATCAGAGCCTCATTGACTATTGGGTAAGACGAATTTTATTTTCTTAAATTGAGGTTAAGTAGTTCTTATTTGGCTGAAAACTAGTGAATGACCAGGCTACTGAATTATAAACTGAATTCTTTAAATGTTTTAAAAATTCCTACAAATATTAATATTTAATATTTTGTCATGATTAAAGTTACAATTTTAAGGGTTTTCATGTCCTATACAGTTATTGACCGGGGTTCCCCATTAACTCATTAACATTTTATGAACTTAAGAAAAATAACATAAACAATAATTTTATTCTTATTTTAAGGTATGGAGTGGCCTAATGAGTTGGTGTTGGATTTCTTACAATACTATGAGAATGAACCAGTTATTTGGAACCCTTCTCATCCCAATCACAAAAATAGAAATGAAATATACGATGCATGGAAAAGAATCGAAAGCAAGATGGGTAACAAGTTTTCTGTCACCGAATTGAAAAAGAAAAAAGACTCTCTGATGGCTTCATTTAGAACGTGTTTGAAAAAGGTTAAGGAAAGCTGTAAAAGTGGAGCCGGATCTGATGATATATACAAACCAAATTGGTTTGCTTATGAAATCATGGAAAGATTTCTCAAAGATAAGAACCTGCCAAGAGAGACACTTAGTTCAGAGGTAAAATATTTATATTTATTTATTAAAATCAATGGTACAGGGTACACATGTATTTAACTGTAGTCATTTTGCCAGGGGATTTTTCCATTGTTCATAAAGTATTCAGCAAACTCTTCTCTGTATTCCTTTGCTGCGGTACCTGGCTTCCTAGGCACTTTCTGTAGAGGTAACATAGATGTCATATCAGCGGTATCTTCCCTCCACGACCCTCCTGTAACCATACCATTATCTTCAGAATCAAAGGTTCCCGCTGGAGTGTACATCGATCGTGATGTCCTGCTTCTTCTTAAAAAATTATGCAGAATAACACAGGTCATAGTAACTAGTGCCACTTTGTCAGGTTGTAGTAGCATTGGCTTCCTTAGTACACGGAAAACACTAGCCATTATTCCGAACGTATTCTCTACTATTCTTCGGGCTCGTGATAGACGGTAATTAAAAATGCGGGGTTTGCTACCTTGTTCATGGCTACCTGGAAATGGCTTCATGAGTCGCTTACTTAAAGCAAAATGCATCATCACCAAGAAATACATACGGCATCAGTTTTTGTCTCCCTGGTAGCGGCTCATCGTTAGGTAAATTCAAACTCTTACTTTTTATTTTGTTGTAGAGTACAGTGTTTTTAAAAACTGCACCATCACTCAGTCTTCCTTGACAGCCACAATCAGCGAACATAAAACAATACTCAGCGTCAACCAGCGCCATGAGTACAATACTGAAGTATTTCTTATAATTGAAGAATTCGGATCCACTGTTGATTGGTGACTGAATTGTTACGTGTTTTCCCATCAATAGTACCAATGCAGTGTGGGAAATTCCACAGTTCCTCGAAATGCCGACTAATTATTCTCCACTCAGTCGCAGTAGCAGGAAGCTGAAAATGTTATTTAAAATTAGTGTCATTGTAATACTTTACATTATACAAAGTTACTACATTTGTGATTTCAGGTGGCTCCACCTCCAAATGAAGAGCAATTCCAAGCCGAAAGGAACATAGATTTGCCAAATTTATCAGATAATGTACCATCTGCCAGCAGGGAAGAGCCTGAACAAAGAAACGAAGGTAATGTGTTTTTTTCTATTGACTATCCATCACCGTAATTCGTGTGGGAGTCCCATAATTTGCACCGTTGTAGTACTGGAGTTATTAAGATACTTAATGAATTTGTCTTTAATTATTTTTGTAACTTTACAACATGACATACAAAATTGTGCTTTGCATATATATTTTATTCCATTATATTGTAATGTTTCTTTTCAGCTATTGTTCTACCTGCTTGTGCCACAACTTCGCCTAACTATGCCTCATCTTCCTTTAAACCTCCACCACGAAAAAAGTCCAGAACAGCTGAAGAAATTGAGATAAAAAAGAAGATGGATGCTGCGTTTACTACTTTACAATCACTTCAAACCAAAAAAAGAAAAACACTTATGTGACATATACGGCGAATTAGTTGCGGCAAAATTAAAATCGATGGACGAGTCTACAAGGGAAATATGTATGCACCGGATTGACAACGTTCTTTTTTGAAATGAGAATGGTGAAAGGACCTGCAACATCGGGCAACACCTACTTCATGCAACCATCACCTTCCTCGTCAGCTTCTGTAAATTCATCCCCATGTCCTGATGAAACTTTAAACATTGTACACAGTTCCAAGTGATTCCAACGAATTACATGCTCTCTCTGGAACTGTTGTAGTATGTTCTGATGCTGAAAATAGTGAACATCCTCCAAATGTTGGACTTGAAAACTACTTTTCCAAATTTAAATAATTGGTTACTTAATATGTTACTAAATAATATATACTTATTGTTTAAATGCTAAACCTAATAACAATAATACGTAAATGATGTAAATGTTCTTGTACAACGTGACGAATAAAATGAGTTTGAAAATTTTATTATGCTTACCTTAATAACATCCTTCAGTACTTCAATTATTGAGCTGCATACTTCTGGAATTATCTCTGATATTATTTGGGGTGATACTTTAAACAAGTAATGCAGGCTTTTAAAACTATCTCCTGTTGCTAGGAATCGTAAGGTTATGGCTAAACGTTCATTCGGTGGTATTGCTTTCCTCCACTTTGTATCTTTCTTAGCAATCAAAGGTGTTACTTTTGCTAGTAGTGAACTAAAATCTTCATTAGACATTCTACAGAAGTTTTGGAACTGTCCAGAAGGCTCTTTTAACAAATCTGCTAATAAGTTTGTACCGCTGTACCTGAAATCAGAAACATGCAATAAAGTGTTAATTATTACTGTAGGTGGCATGGTAAGACTTAAGCCCAAGATCATGATAACTTATATATATATATATATATATATATATATATATAAGTTATCATAACATGGTGTATATATATATATATATAAAACCATGTATAAATACTATGTGTGTGTATGTGTGTGTGTCATCGAAAATATTAAATATGCTTAGTACGTAAGTTGCGACGGGGGTATTTTTTTATTTAAACGTATTAGCTGAAAACTGTATACCTAACTAAATATACAAAACATTGGGTAAGCTGTTCTACAATATATTATAGCTTAATCTTAGTGCAATTACTATATATATTGAGAAGTGTCCCAACATTCCCAGGGATAACAAACAAAATTCAGTTATTATTTACAAGGTACTTACTGGCTTCTATTACGATTTACGGATACCGCCCACCATCTCCTTCTTCTAGGTTTCCTTTTCATTTTTAGCAGTAAATATCCTCCAGTTAAAATTATAAAAGCGTGATAAGCAAGAAGAGCATCATCAACATCGACATCCATGTTGACGATTATTTGCTATTCCCAGAACGAACACGTGCTCGGAAAACCTCACATGTGTGTAGACGTCTGCTCGTTAAGGTTGGGACACACATAACCGCACCGTGCCCGATACGTGAGTCGGCCGAGTGTCGGTGCGGGCTCGGCTCGGTTACCGTGAGGCCACACATGTCCGTATGCAGTCCGAGCGCAACAATCTCACTGTTTGTATTAGAGCATGTTTCTTTTGAATTCGAAGTGACAGATACTTAAAAAATATTCGGAAGATTAAGTATTGATTGAGATAATTGTTAATTTCATTGTTATTATTTTTATTAATCGCTGTGGTGAATGACACATCGAAATGCTACAGTAAAGCTTTGTACAATCAGCTAGTATGTAAAATTTGTAAATATCATTATCTTGGTTATATTTTTTATCTCTATAATTCTTGTTCATTGTGTTTCATTGGAGTGAATTTCGGTCAAATACACTATAAACAGTATATTTTGTGTGTTTTTTTTTGTATTAAACCCAAGAGCTATAGTGTGATGCCAGAGAGTTTGCTATGTTGCAAGCCCGTTTATATTAATTTGTAACACATAGTAAATATATTGTAAAATATATACTGAAGAACATACAAAACACACATTTTACAAAATATTTTTCTTTTATAGCTCCGAGGACATATAATTTATTGCCAGAATTAGTCAAAAATAGTAGAAACATAAATATATTTTCTAAAAAAAATTAGAGTACGGTTGATCGGACAAAATGATATTGAGTATATTTTTAAGATAATAAATTAGTGTATGGTTAGTCTTGTCTGCTAAGTTATAATATTTAAATAGACACGTTAGAGCATTATAAAATAATTATTTATAATATAATATTTAATGTTGCATGTTTAAAGCCTAATATTTTAATTGTAAATCGTGCATAAATCCTTTTTATTTAATACAGCACAATAGTTATACTAAATTTAAACTTTGAAACGTAATAGTACATTATTTACTACATAAGCTACAATAACTCATTTTTATCATTTCATTCTTGCTAGTTTCCGCTATTTTTATTTTTTACCCTTTTTGTATATAGTATCCCCAACACAGGCACAGCCTTATGGGGTACCTAAATTTCCCTTATTTTCTAAATCTATTGGCCTAATTATTATTTAAAAAAAAGAAAAACCTAAAAGGATGTAACCTACTTTTTGTATTTTATTACTCTAAGTACATAAATTAGAAATAAATTAAGTAGAAAATTGTACAACGTTGTTACATTTGTTTTGTATTTGTTATTTGCTGCTATTGTAAATACGTTATTTCATAGTATTATTTATTATTAAGCACTGGCAACAATACAGTATTTATTTGTAATATTCAGTTTGTTATTATCGGGAAATAAATGATTTATTATTATTTATTTTTAACATGGGATTTTCTTGCTTGAAAATCTTATTGTAAATAAAATATTTTTATTTTTACTTTACTGAAGTGAAAAGAATCAAAAAAATATAAATGTCATAGAAACATTCTAAATATAACCCTTACAAAATACCGGAATAAATTTATCAAGTAACATCAATACATCGAAGAAAAATAGATTTTTTAGCAAATAATTACATGCTTGTTATTTTTTAATTAATGAAAAATGTTTATAGATTTTTCATAATTCGAATTTAGTTGTTTAAAATCACTTAATGTACAACATGGGTTTCAAATTTGTTGTAATAAGAAAATATGACTAGTTTACTCTAAGGTAAGAAAATGTAATAATTTTAATAATAAATATGATTTTGTACGCGAACACAGGATGTAGCGTTAGTAGGCTATACTAAATAATTCACTAAAATAGAACGTGTAGACTACTTAAATAGTTTTAAAAAGAAGAACGCAACAGTAAACAACATATGATGCCGCTCGTAGACCGCACCGTGCCCGTCAAAATTCAAACTAAACATATCGGTGACGGTGCGGGCACGGTGCGGCCACGACGGTCTGGTGTCGGTGCGGACATGTGTGGACTTGCAGGTTGAAAACTGCGCTGCAATTCTTTCACCGTATGACGGCCAGCATACGGCTGACTGACGTGTCGGGCGCGGTGCGGTTATGTGTGTCCCTACCTTTAATCGGCAAATAGCAAGACAACTAGTTCGCCGAACGTCAAACAATCGGTGCTTGCCGAATGACGCATATATCTGGCGCCGCCTTAAGAAGTTCACTTGGCTTGAGGAGGTACCTCTTGAGGCAGTTGTGCAGCTCACAACTGCTCCCTCTTCGCACCGAGGTACCAAGGCTTTCGCCGTCTACTCGTACGGGCCCCTCCTCGTCACTGGAGCTTTCGGTGCTGCGCCATCTATCGATTAAACAACAAACAATTAGAATTACTTTCTTTATTTTAGATTGCTATTAATCTTTGATGCTTTTGTCACATATACTATTTAAAACCCAAAAGACTGGGTACTGAAAACCAAATAAATAAATCTTAAGGTAGTAGTAGCAGTGTTATTTTCAAATAAGCAGTTTAGTTTTATTAGAATGATATTTTCCAAATAAACCATTTAAAATATTAATCTGCTATTTTGTTTTGTTTTAAAATTATTAACTATGTTCCAATTTCAAAAAGCTATGAGCAGTTTAAAATTTGTAAACAACTAATGTATAATAATAGATTTGCTCATTTTAAATAACAATCAGATAATATGTTTAAATCATTTTGCATTAAAAACACCAAATAAATCGAAGGTAGTGCAATTTAGTTATAAAAATGGCATTTTTAATTATTGTATATTAGGTACAAGAACTAAATCTTTTAAAAATATTTTGAGCAAAGTCATGACGAAATAAATAAAATTGAACAGAAATAAACTAACCAGACCGAAGTGTCCTGGACTCTCCGAGGACGGCGTGAAGGGGACCTCCTGGGACGGCGGGCTGAGTTCTGCCGGGAACGGCCAGCAGGGAGTTAAAGGACTGGGGGGAGAGGTGTTCTAGGAACGCCTAGGAGAGGGGTCATGGGACTGGGAGGCATTGGTCTGATGGGACCTGTTAGGTGGGAGATGACTAGGACGGGACCCTGGATAAAACCCTTTCCCGGCGATACAGTAGGAACCCCATAATATATATATGGGGTTGTCCTGAAAATAAAAATAAATTCACATTAAGAAAACTCAAGGTAATAGCAGATTATTAGATTCGTTGTAATGGTTGACAACTTATTGTTTCTTTAAATGTTGAAAATTGTAATTATTGAACCGTTTTTTTTTAAATGGACAGAAATAAACTAACCAGACCGAAGTGTTCTGGACTCTCCGAGGACGGCATGCAGGGAACCTCCTGAGACGGCGGGCTGGGCTCTGCCGGGAACGGCAAGTAGGGATGGTTAGGGGACTGGGGCGCAGAGGTCTGGTTGGACCTGTTAGGTGGGAGATGACTGGGACGGGACCCTGGATAAAACCCGTTCCCGGCGATACAGTAGGAACCCCATAATATATATATGGGGTTGTCCTGAAAATAAAAAATAAATTCACATTAAGAAACTCAAGTTAATAGCAGATTATTAGATTCGTTGTAATGGTTGACAACTTATTGTTTCTTTAAATGTTGCAAAATTGTAATTATTGAACCGTTTTTTAAAAATGCACAGAAATAAACTAACCAGACCGAAGTGTCCTGGACTCTCCGAGGACGGCGGGCTGGGTTCTGCCGGGAACGGCAAGTAGGGATGGTTAGGGGACTGGGAGGGCAGAGGTCTGGTTGGACCTGTTAGGTGGGGGAGGACTGGGACGGAATCCTGAATAAAGCCTGTTCCCGGCGAAACGTTGGGAACCCCATAATATATATGGGTTTCTCCAGAAAATAACAATAAATTCGCATTAAGAAAGGTTCTGACCGCAGTCTTCAGAGTGAGGTTTCTCACCTCAGATCTTTATTGCCACGTAATCTCCGGGTAAGGTCGTTCCAAGAGGACAAGCTGCGAGTTGGTCAGTTGCAGAAACGGAGTGACTAGTAGTCAATAGGTTTTTATGCTTAGTCCTGACTAAAGCTAGCATCTTGTATTTAAATATTATTGTGGTAAATATTGAATATACTTAGAGACTAAGCTCTTAAGTTTCACTAGGTTTGAGGAGGTGTTTTGAAGCACTGTTGCAGATCGCACCTAATAGCCTCTCTTACCAACTCAAAATTGATTCCACTGTTGATAGTACTGGTCCACTCCTTGTCACTGGAGCTCGAGTCTGTGTGCCATAGTTTGACGCAGAACCAAACGTTTATACTAGTGTTGAGAAGAACTAAACAAACGTAGGGACTTACCCAGCTCAATAAGATCGCTTGGCTTGACGAGGTACGTCTTGAGGCAGTTGTGCAGCTCACAACTGTAGACAGGTAGGAGACTCGGGGATAGAGTTTTTGATGTGAAATCTTGGAAGGAAAATGACTGGGCTGGGGCTGGGACAAATTCTGTTTCCGGCGAAACTTTAGAAACCCCATAGTATATATGTGGGTAACACGACTATAACATTACATTGACATTAAGAAACACAAGGTACAGGATATAGCTCAAAATGTGATTTTTATCTAATGGTTTAACTAGGGCTAACAGGGCCCATTGTTAGGTGTTGGCAAAATACAATTCTTGAACCATTTGTTGGTAATTGTTATTTGTGACAAAATTATATGACACACAAAAACTAACCAAAATTATTATTGGAGGCTCCACAGTGACGCGCGGACAAGGTGGTGGTGGGGGGTGTAATTAGCCGACAGGGTAGGAATTGTTGACCTTAAGAGGATAGTTATTAATTACTAAGGAATAGTTAAAATAAATAATGACACGGTTCACATTTAACAGTTTGTGGCAATCAAGGTGCTATGTCATAAGTAACATACAAAATTAAGTAATATATGGTTTAAATTTGCTACCAAATATTTAAGATTTTTTACCTCCTTTCAAAATTTTGAGTAAATATTCGAAATTGAAAAATTATTTAAAACAAGATACAATTATAGACTTAGGAATGCCCTGTTACACCCAAGTCTGTTTACAGAGAGAACATTCTAGCAACAATCATAATTGAATTTAGAGATGGTCAGGAACACTTCTGAATCTAATTATGTAAAGATCGACATCGCTTTCGCTGATGATCGTTTGAGGTTTTTACATCAATATTTTATTAATTATAGAATATTAATTTTATTTGCAACATTCTGGTTTAAATTTAAGTTATGTTTACATAACTTACATGTTAACATATATTTAAATATATGTTAGTATTTAAAAAGCATAATTTTCTAACCGTGGTAGGCACACTGGGAATATTCCATGGGATACAACCCCAGTACTTCCAGGTGCCATAATAGTATATGTAACTGTAAATGGATCAAATTTAAAATGACAAGCCATCACTCCTTACTCACCTGTTTTATAACACTAGTAGTAATATATTTATTACTAAATATTTTAAAGGTGTATTTTTTAACTTAGTAGGCGCCCTGCTGATATACCGTGGGATATGCCCCAGTATCACATGTTGCAAAAGCTACGGGCGTATTTTACTGTAAACTGGGGCCGGAAACCCCTCGTGACCTTACAATCTAAAAATAATTAGTGTCCTCTGATGTCTAATAGAAACCTTTCCGGAGCCCCTGATTGTTATCTGAGGTTCACTGGAAACCTCTACACGGTCACTGCTTTTCCTGAGGTTCAGTGAAAACCTTTACAGGGCCACTGAGTGTCCCTTGAGGTCCAGTAGAAACCTTTCGGGACCCCCGGAGTATCCCTTAAGGTCCAGTGGAAACCTTAACACGGCCACTGAGTGTCCCCTGAGGTCCAGTGGAAACCTTTCCGAAGCCCCTGAGTTCCCCCTGTGGTCCACTTTTGGTGGCTGCATCTACTGCGTAAATTTGGATGCTGGCCCAAACCCCTTCCCTTTTCCGAACTTCTTACCCTTGGGGTTTCCAAGCTTTCTGGTTCAAGTACCCATGTTCCCGACATCACCTACTCGTCTGACTTAGAGGTAACTTGGGGCCCGCGTGTGTCCACTATCCCTTCGTCTCTCTTGGAGGAGACTGAAGAAATCAGTTCATGCTGAGATGGAGACCGGACTATTGTCCCGCCAGCTTGGTCTGCCTCGGGTCTGTCAGTCCTCGCCCCCTTAGCCTTCGTGGTCCCCTTCTTAGAGGTTTTGCCTTTCAGAAGGTTCACAGGGAAGCTTCTCACCTCAGATCTGTATTGCTACGGTTTCTCCGGATAAGGACGTTCCAAAAGGACAAGCTGCGAGTTGGTCAGTTGCAGAGTGACTAGTAGTCGTTAGTTTTTTTATGCTTAGTCCTGACTAAAGCTAGCATCTTGTATTTAAATATTATTGTGGTAAATATTGAATATACTTAGAGACCAAGGTCTAAAGGTTGACTAGCTTTGAGAAGGTAAGTTTTGAATCACTGTTGCAGATCGTAACTAATAGCCTCTCTTACCGACTTAACATTGCTTCCGCTGTTGATAGTACTGGTCCGTTCCTTGTCACTGGAGCTCGAGTCTGTTTTGCCATCGCTCAACCCAGAACCAAACGTTTATGCTAGTGTTGAGTAGGATTAAACAAACGTAGGAACTTACCCAGCTCAAGAAGATCGCTTGGCTTGTCGAGGTACGTCTTGCGTCAGTTGGGATTTCTCACTTTCCATCAGAATGATTTTAAATACTATAATAAATAATTATTGTATTTATTATATACAGATAGTATACACACCACACACACACAACACCACACACACTACCATCACACACTCCTCACCACACACACACACACACACACACACACACACACACACACACACACACAACACCCCACCCACACACACCACCACACACACACACACACACACACCACACACACACACACACACACACACACACACACACACACACACACACACAACACACACACACCACAACACACACACACACACACACACACACACACACACACACCACACACACACACACACACACACACACACACACACACACGTCACCACACACACACACCACACACAACACACACACACACACACACACACACACACACACACACAACACACACACACACACACTCACACACACACACACACACAAACACCACACACACTCAACACCACACACACACACACACACACACACACACACACACACACACACACACACACACACACACACACACACACACACACACACACACACACACACACACACACACACACACACACACACACACACACACACACACACACACACACACACACACACACACACACACACACACACACACACACACACACACACACACACACACACACACACACACACACACACACACACACACACACACACACACACACACACAACACACACACACACACACACACACACACACACACACACACACACACACACACACACACACACACACACACACACACACACACACACACACACACACACACACACACACACACACACACACACACACACACACACACACACACACACACACACACACACACACACACACACACACACACACACACACACACACACACACACACACACACACACACACACACACACAAATACATATTGTAGTAGACGCCCTGCTGATATACTGTGGGATATACCCCAGTATCACCCTTTGCCACAACTGTATTGTGCCGGAAACCACTCGTGACGTGACTATCTATTAAATATTAAAGCACCTCATCTGTTCTGTAAATTAGATATTGCTGATGAAGGACATATTATATTTTATTCCCTGACGTGTCCTAGTCTGTTCGTGGACGATGGGTAGGTGAGCTTTCGGGGCGGCAGGTTTACGTTCCGCCGGGAATGACCAGCAGGGGGTTATGGGCCTGGTGGGGGGGGGGGGGGGTTGAGATCTGCTTGGAACTTTCGGAAGGAAAAAGACTGGGACAGGGTTAGGACAAAGTCACCCCATAGTATATATGTGGGTAATATGACTATAACATTAAATTCACATTAAGAAACACAAGGTACGGGATATAGCTGGTTAGAATATTTTTGTGTATTGGTTTAACTAGGGCAAACAGCACCCATTGTAAAATTTTGAAAAAAATAAAATGAATGAACTATTTGTTGTTAATTAATATTTGTTATAGTATTATGTGAAACACGTGAAATAGCAAAAATTATTATTGGGGTTCCACAGTAACGCGTGTTAATGTGGGGTTGGGGGGGTTGTAAGTAGCCGACAGGGTAGGAATTGTTGACCTGAAGAGGATAGTAATTAATAACTAAGGAATAGTTACAATAAATTCGGAGATGTTCAACATGAAACAGTTTGTGTGACACATGGTGTTATGTCATAAATAATATAAAAAATACTTGTTTAAATTTGCTACCATACATTTATAATTTTTACCGCCTTCATAATTTGAGTGGATTTAAAATTAATTTAAAATAGGATAAAATTATATAATTAGGAATATTCTCTCACACCTTAATCTGTTGCACAGTACAGTATTCTCTAACCAATCATAATTGAATTTAGAGACGGTCTGGAACACTTCTCAATCTAATCATGGGGAAATTGACAACGCTTTTACTTATGAGTCTCTGAGACTGTTACATCAATATGTTATTAATTATATAATATTGATATTACTTGCACGATATTTAAATTGAACTAAGTTTATCCGATAACATATAAGTAATAAAATAGCATAATTTTCTTACCATGGTAGGCGAACTGGGAATATTCCATGGGATATACCCCAGCACTTCCAGGTGCCATAATGGTATAAGTAACTGTAAATGGATCAAATTTAAAAAGACAAGCTCTCGTTACTCAATGACACATCTGTGGCTTCGCAAACCTTCCCTTTAAGATAAGAGCGACATGGGCATTATAAAGGACCTGTTTTATAATACTAGTAGAAATATATTTATTTCTTAATATTGTAAAGGTGAAATTAATTTTACTTGGTAGGCGCCCTGCTGATATACCGTGGGATATACCCCGGTATCATATGTTGCAAAAACTACGGGCGTATTGTACTGTAAACTGGGGCCGGCAACCCCTTGTGACCTTACAATCTAAAAATAATTAGTGTCTCCTGAGGTCCAATGGAAACCTGTCATCTGACTTAGAGTTAACTGGGGGCCCGTGTGTCCACTATCCCCTCGTCTGATTTAGATGTAACTGGGGGCCCGTGTGTGTCCTCTATCCCCTCGTCTGATTTAGATGTAACTGGGGGCTCGTGTGTGTCCTCTATCCCCCTCGTCTGATTTAGAGGTAACTGGGGACCCGTGTGTGTCCACTATCCCCTCGTCTGACTTAGAGGTAACTAAGGGCCCGTGTGTGTCCTCTATCCCCTCGTCTGATTTAGATGTAACTGAGGGCCCGTGTGGTCTCTATCCCCTCGTCTGATTTAGAGGTAACTGGGGACCCGTGTGTGTCCACTATCCCCTCGTCTGACTTAGAGGTAACTGAGGGCCCGTGTGTGTCCTCTATCCCCTCGTCTGATTTAGATGTAACTGGGGGCTCGTGTGTGTCCTCTATCCCCTCGTCTGATTTTAGAGTTAAGTGGTGGCCCGAGTGTGTTACAGGAATTTTTGTTTTATGAGATTAATTTTAATGGTTAACAGAGGCTAAGAGTACTCATTGTTTCTTTAAATGTTGTAAAATTAATTATTTACCCTTAGTTTAAAAATTTTTATTTAGAGTTATTGAAAAGTTCTGTAATTAATTTGTGATTAAATCATAGGGAACACATGAACTAACCTATATTAATGTGGGGGGCTCCATATTGGCCGGCATAGAGTGGTGGTGCAGAGGGCCGGAAAGGAAGGGGTTGTTGTCCTGAAAAGATGAGTAAATTATAACTAAGGAATAGTTACAATGAATTATAAGATGGTTAATCTGCGACAATTTGTGACAAAAAAATGCTTTCGCGTCATAAATAATATTCTAAATAATTTTTTTAATTTCCCCTTACGTATTTATGATGGATGCATGTTTTTTCCACTTTTCAAATTTCAAACAGTCACTACCTGAACTTTAAGATAATTGAATTTTTTTGTAATTGACTGCACGTAAAACTTGAGAAATGTCCAATAATAACATTATAAACAACAATAATAAAAAATAGGTAGTTTCCCATATTCGTGGGAAGCGGCAATGTAAAAATAACAAGAATTGAGAATAAGAAAAGCACACTTACTATATAATGAATACGTATTTAAAGGGCATAAACTTCTAACCATGGTAGGAGAACTGGAAATATCCTATGTAATGTACCCCAGGAGTTTCAGTTCCCATAATGGTATTTAATTTTAAAATGTTATATTGAAATCGTTAAAAATTTTATGCCTTATCCAATCCAGACAGGTCCTGGCGTCCTCGGTGCTGTTGTGGCATTCAGGATTGTCCTGGATCGACCTGCCGAGGACGTACATTACCAGGTCTCTCAGTGCCCGGCGGAACGGCAACCCACGGCGGTGAGGGACGACGACTGGCGAGTCCTATGTGAGAGGTGGTTCACAGGAAGAGTGCACCATCCTCAAGGCTCTGAGGTCGTTCTCAAGACCGTGGCCTATGAGGATTGTGTCTTCCTTTATGAACTCGGTGAGGTCACTCTGTACTTCCCTCAACGTCTTGAAGTTGCCGTGGTAGTTTTCCTCCTTGACATCGAAGAACCTCGTTTTGTAGTCAACGATTTCAGCTTCAGGTCGAACCACTTGTAATACCTAATTAAAGAGCATAATTTTCTGACCGTGTTAGGCGAACTAGGAATATGCGCCTACCATGGGATATACCCCAGCACTTCCTGGTACCATAATGGTAGGCACGTAGTGTCGCTGCTTGCAGCCCCTGTAACTGGGGGTTTGGCAATCTAAACATAACAAGTATTGAGAATAATAAAGCATACTCACCATATAATAAATACGTATTTAAAAAGCATACTTTTTTATATTGGCAGATGCTCTGAGGATATGCTTTAGGGTAAACCCCAGCACTACCACAACTACCGGAGCTCAGTGCTAGTGCCGGCTACCTCTATGAACCTTTAAGTGGTTTATAAAAAATAAATATATTACAAAAAATATCCTATAATGTCAATATGTAATGCAATTTCATAATTTTCTTGTTTTATTCTTTCAAATGTGTCTTAGCACAAGTCTTTCCATTAGCTGTATACGGATCAAATTTAAAAACACAAAGTCATCACTCGTTACTCGCTGAGACAACTGCGGCTTCGCAAAGCTTCCCTTTAATATTAGTTGGTCGTTTTTATAACAATAACAGAAGTATATTTATTAATTTTTTATAATATAGAAACCTAATTGTAAGTATAAATATTGGTACCCTGGTAGGCGCGCTGTTGATATACTGTGGGATATACCCCAGTATCATCGTTGCCTCAACTACAGGCATATTGTGCTGGGGTCGGCAACCCCTCTTCATCTTGACCTGACAATCTAAAAATAATAAAGTGAAAAATTTGTGAAAGCCACCTCGTCTTTTCTGTAAAATACATTTAAAATTCTGTCTATAGATCATATATGTTCCTAATAGATGGACGTTGCCTGGTCCAAAGCACTGAGTTACCCTGTGGTCCAGTTTGGTGGCCGGAACTACTGCGTAAATTTGGACCGGTTTGATGCCGGCTCGAACTCCTTCCCCTTTACCGAACTTCCTCCCCATGGGGATTCCACCCGTTCCGGTTCCAGTTCCCATGCTCCCGACATCAGCAGCTTTACACTCTTGGAGGATACTGGAGAATCTTTTCGGGCTGAGGTGGGACCGGGCTAATTTTCCGTGAGCTGATCTGCCTCGGGTCGGTCAGTCTCTTCACCCCCTTAGCCTTCGTTGTTCTTAGAGGTTTTGCCCGCAGTCTTCAGAGGGAGGCTTCTTGCCTCATGTCTTGATTGTCACCGTTTTTCGGATAAGCCCGTTCCTAGAGAACACACTTAGAACGCTTTCTGGGTATATTTTCCACAGAAGGAGATTTCAGTTACTCCTTTAGGCCCCTTGGAGGCAATAGATAGGGACAATCTCGTTAATCCATTCAAGGGCTTCACTAATTAGATGAGAGGCATTTGGCTATTTCAGTCGACGGCTATGCCCCATATAGGGTGGAGACGCTTCCGAAGATTTCGCAGGAAAGGTGGGAAAGAGTGATCGATTTGTGAAATAAAACGTAACAAAATAAACTGGAAATTACCATCCGGGAAAGAACGATATAGTTATTGGTCTTTCCCCTCGGCGTGATAGCTAATGAGTCTTGCTCGAAGCGCACCGTCACGACGATCGCTAGGGCAAAAATCTCATGAGACTAGGACGAGGTCCGGTCTGAACAGTTCGGCAATGGCAGCACCCCCTCACCAGTCGCAAAGAAAAGCTGCTCTCTTGCTTAGATAAGATTCCGATTTAGAGTGCTCGCCTCGATTACATCAACAATGACATCAATACGCATAATCCTTGGCCCCAGGGCATTCGTCAATTAAGTGTCCCAATACTTCGGGCTTAGCAGGACATCTCCGACATAAAATACTACTTGTAGAAGTCGTCCTAGAAATTCGTGGTTTAGAAATATATTAGTTCTACTTTTTATCGTGTCCGTAATTTCTCCAGGAAACAATCCTTTATCCACCCACAAACACCTTATGCCGATCCTTTTCTGAAGGAAACAAGCAGCTCTGTTACCCTGAATGCCCAGACGAGGAAAGGCATTGAACTCATTGCTCCCAGCTTAATCTTGTAGGCAACAATATCCTCGTCCCCTAGCAGCCAGTTCAGCCCCAAAGACGCTGGCGAATCGGATGCCAAGAATAATATGAGGGTCTTAGTTATTCCCACTGTGTACCCGCACTTGCTTGAGGACAAACAGTTTTTGACAATTCAAAACAGTTTAGTGCTGGGGTGGCAAGATTTTTGCACCTTGACTAGTTGTAAAATGTATGACCAATGCAGTCTGTTTTAGAAAGTCGTTATGCCACACTGTTATATAACCCCAAAAAAAGAAAAATGAAGTGGATTGTAAAATGGAACAAAAAAAATATTTCAGTTCAACGAGTCGTAACCGTAAGTTACATCAAGAATTACTTTATAAATACGAGAATCACAATTGAACGATAACTTATATTGTGCTTGTTTATATTAAAGAACGAGCATCGTAGGTTTACTAAATTTGAATGCATAACATATTTGCTGTTAATTTTGTACTACTGAAATACAGAATTGAATTGTGTAAATGAAATTTCGATCAAATAAAAAAAATTCACTCACAGTTATCAATGCTCAACTTAAGTCATAAAGTTAACAAGTTATCATGGCTTTTAAATTTATCATAAATATAAATAAAAACCATAACAGTACATCCACAATGAACTTTTTTATTACAAACAAAGAAATTGCTTCAAATCTGAGTGATTAATAAAGAATATACGAAATAAAAATTTATAATTTCAAATTTTAAATCATGCATAGGAGCCAGATTGCTTCACTCGCAAGTTCTTAAAATATAAATATATTTAATTTATACCTAAATTTATTGACTGATTTTTAGTACGACGGGTTGGGAAAATTAATTTCATAAATGTCTGTCTGTCTGTCTTTTTCGAAATCGAACTGACTTGTTGACTAGAAAGCTTCATTTTTATATAGGCAACAATGATTTCGATGAGGGTACATCGAACTCCATGGGATTTGACTGAGCATTAGTGAAATAATTTACATTGGTATTATAGGTAACCGTGATGGCAATGAGAGAATCACAGGTTAAATAAAGTTGTATTAAATTTAGTTCAATCATATTATAACAATTCCATGAAATACAATAAATGAAAAGTTTTGAGAATGACTAAATAAGTTAAACAGAAAATGTCGCAATACTCGCATTCGCACAATATTTTTAAATACTTCCCGTTTACCTGTTTTAATTGCATTGCGTCATGTTATGTTATATTGGTAAGGGTTCAAGGGTGTATATGAAATTTGGATTCAGGGACAGAAATAATGGCTGAGTTGTGTGATAAGTGGGTTGCGTTAAATGATATGTTTTAGTTACAGGATAAATAAGAAGTCTTCAGGTGCTACAGTCTAAATGCGCTACAGGTCTTCAGGTGCTACAGTCGTCCGGTGCTACAGGTCTTAAGGTTTCTACAGTCGTCAGATGCTACAGTCGTCCGGTGCTGCAGGTCTTAAGGTTCTACAGTCGTCAGATGCTACAGTCGTCCGGTGCTACTGGTCTTAAGGTTCAACAGTCGTCAGATGCTACAGTCTTCAGGTGCTACAGGTCTTAAGGTTCTACAGTCGTCAGATGCGTCAGTCGTCCGGTGCTACAGGTCTTAAGGTTCTACAGTCGTCAGATGCTACAGTCTTCAGGTGCTACAGTCTTAGGTGCTACAGGTCTTCAGGTATTGCTGTATAAACCGAAAAAGACTGCAGGTCATGAGGATTGTAGGTCCTTTTTAAAATTATTATTCAATATATTCAGGTGGAAATGAATAAATTATTTTACAATCTTGTACATTCACTTTAAAATATAGCGTTAACAATTAAAACTTCACTGTTCAGAGGTTTTAAAGTTATTGCAGGTTTGAAATCAATTATTGAGAGTTTCACAGAACAAAATATACTAAAAGTAATATCTGTACACTATTTTTCTGTATAATATTTTGCACTATTTTGTAATCAAAACCTCAACCAATATCAGTATATAAGTTTAATTACATATATACTGATATTTTAATGTATAATATTATTAAACTTTGGGATGTGATTTAATGCAAAGCCGGCAAGTCCACCTCGGCAGGCCATTTTAGCATTCATTTCAATAGGAATCAGAAAAAAAAACGCTCAGCCAAATCAAGAGCTGGAAAAAGATTTTTTCTGTCCGTCTGTCCGCACAATATCTTGAAAACGAACTTACCTATAAGCTTGAAATTGTGCATGAAGCTTCATGCCTATACATGAACACTGAGTTAGATGATAAAGCATGTTATCATCCCTGGGATTTAGTTGAACGTTATCAAATATTTTTACACTCGTTTTAAATTAATAAACTATAAAAACCTGTATACATATATTTTTAAAATTATGGCCACAACTACAACTTAGTAGCTGAATTGTTTGGTAAGTAATTACTTGCGTACTTTCTTTATTTTTAACTTTGACTTTAATATTCATAAATTACTATAGTATTGTTATAGTACTTTTCAAAATATTTTAATTATTCTAAATTACTGTGCATCATTTGTATAGATTTTTAATAAGGGCATAGTAGGGTCTTAAATAAATAAAATACATATGCATATTTCTCAATGTTAAAAGTATTAATATTTGATATTGACTAATAGTAATACTAACAGAACAACTTGCTAAAATGTAACAATTCAATAGCACTAATTAAACATTGCTATATAATGAGATTTCATTGTATATTTTTTACATTGCGGTAAAAATAATAAATAAATAAATATATATATATATATATATATATACATATATAAATTTATTATAAAATAGTGTTATGAGTGTCTATATGTATGTATATAATATTATTTATGCCCAACATACAATTTTCCATTACATGTAACAAAATAACATATAGCTCATAATTTAGGCTACTTTTTAATTTTTTATTTTATAAATTAGATATTTGTACGGATATGCGTCATAACTTAGTATGCAATAAAATAATCTTATAACTATTACAGTATATATATCTAGAGAATCTCTGAATTTTATGACAAAAAATATTTTTTTTTATTGTCCAGGAGAGGCCGATCCCCATTTAAGCCTTATTCTGCCCGTAGTCATGTCGGTAGAGTATAAAGTCAGCAGTTATGTTAAAAGATGTAGAGGTCGGTGGGAAGATTCGAACCCGCGACTTCCAGCCCGACGCCCTGGGCCGCTCGGCCATCGGCACTCTAGAGAATAAATCGGCCATCTAGACCACATCGGCACTCTAGACCACATCGGCACTCTAGAGAGTACATCGGCACTCTAGAGAGTACATCGGCACTCTAGACCACATCGGCACTCTAGAGAGTACATCGGCACTCTAGACCACATCGGCACTCTAGACCACATCGGCAATCTAGACCACATCGGCACTCTAGAGAGTACATCGGCACTCTAGAGAGTACATCGGAACTCTAGACCACATCGGCACAAGCGATATCTTATCCTATAATTGACAATATTCATAATGAAAGATGTTTATATAATAATTATTCACTAGATTCCTGTAGGAATCCTTAGACCTCACCCTGTGTAAAACTAAAAAATAATAAAATATTTTCTAAAGTTCATAATAAGCTAAGAATATTATATTTTAAAAACATTAAAACATTTAAAAATATCAACAGGTTTTTGAAATTTACATTATCATAAATTACCAAATTTAAATGTACAACCTCAGCATTTCCTTTTTACTTATATTTGCCTAATGCATAACATATATCTCCCCCTTTAATGCAAAGTTTGGTATTACAAATATATTGTAAAAACCTCACTTAATTAAAATTTTACATTATTCTTAAATAATAATGGGTCAATATTTTCTAATACTTCGTATGCCAGTATATTCTGTTCTTTATTGTATGAATAGGACAGGGGAATTTAATCAGTAAGACATCATTTCCAGGGTTAAAAAAATAAATGTATTTCTTCAAAATAACATTAATTAATTTAACATTATAAACAAATGTTGTGTAACAATAAATGAATAATGATAAAAATTAATAATAATAATAAAATATAAACTATAACAATTATATTAATCATTTTAATAAAAACATATGCTAATATAACCACAACTAGACAAATATTGAATTGAACATTGAAACTTTACGTATCGAAAGGAAAGGGGAGAAATTAAACACAAAATAGAAATTACATATCTTTTAAATTATAATACAGATCCTCACAACATTTTAAATAGTAACCAAAAAAATAAGACAAACCAAAAGTTTGAAAATAATTAAAATATTAAATACAGATTACTAATCAAAATAAAAACTGTGTCATTAAAATGTAACATATGATTAAATGGTCCACATGTGTATAGTCAATGGCTCATTATGTATTTAGATGTTAATGTACACTGATGATGGTTGAATACCGAAAAACATGAAAGGCAATACAAATATTTTTAAAAAGGTTTTCATTACGCTAATATGTGTTTATATATATATATATATATATGTCATGGAGATGACAAGCCCCTCGCTGTACATTCCAGAGAACATAATCAGGACAAAATTGAAAATTGTTACAAATTAAAAGGCATCAACAATGTTCCATTGAATGCCAACGAAAATATAAATAGGTTTAATTTGAGAAGGAGCGAAACTGCTCATTAACTTGTTTTTAAAGTCAAAATTTCCTTTAGGTTTGAACATTCGTTAATTTCAAAAATTTTTTTACTCTTTGGTATTTGTGATGAAACATCAGCTGTGAGGTATTTTCCCCCTGTTTATTATTCTATTTCAGTTCATTTTCTTGTTTTTATTTAGTTAGTTTCATTATTTAATTTTGTAAATATTTATACACATTTGTTATCTGAAGAAGTATGCTGACATACGAAAATTCATAAACAGAGTTTACCAATATTTGGTTTTTTATTTCTACATGAAGAGAATACATATTGATATATATATATATATATATATATATATATATATATATATTTATAATTACGTTTATATAATAACTTATGTAAATAAAAACTAAATCTAAAAGTCTGAATTTGTAAGGTGTATACAATTTAGAAGGATGGGCAGGATGGGTTGGGGTAGAGACGGCCCCAGTGATAGGAACACTGTTTACTGCTGTTTGGCTGAGGTCGGTGACAAGGAAGTACTACCTTACAGGATATCAATTTAGAAATTTTTTGTCTGTATAACATTTTTTTAAGATAACTAGACTACCATTTTATCTTAAAAAATGAAAATAAATATTATAGAAATTAAAAGTTCTAAAAAATCTAGCTTCTAAACTAGAAATTAAAAAGTAATTGAATTTAAAATGAAGTTTTAAAATCGTTAAAAATTGTTTATACCTTAACAAATCCAAACAAACCCTGGCGTCCTCTGGGCTTACACATTACTAATCAAATACAAAAATTAAATACATATTACTAATCAAAATTACAACTGGGTCATTAAAATTTAATACATATATGATGAAATGATGCACATGTGTATATTTAGTTATTTATTTAGAGGTTAATGTATATATGTGTATATATATATAATTAAATTTATACAATTATATACAATTAAATAGATACGGCCCTAGTGATAGAAACTCTGTTCGTTGCTGAGGTACTCCCCATTGTCGGTGACAAGGAAGTACTACCTTACAGGGTATCAATTTAGAAATTTAGAAATTAGAGCCGTCCTGGGTGATCACGGTGACCTTCAAGAGCTCTAGGCCCCTGACTGTATAGCCCATCTCACAGTCAAGGGCGTAGACGTCTGACGGTCCTCTGGAGTGGGATTCTGCCGGGGGAGGGTCCTGACGAAACCCTCCAAAGGACAGTTCATACCGGTGGAGATCCCACTCCACACATGACGCCTGCAGGTCGAACATCCCTGGGAGGACGGGATACCTTCGCATCAAAGGTAAAAGGATGGGCAGGATGGGTTAGGGTAGAGACGGCCCCAGTGATAGGCACACCGTTCGCTGCTGAGGTACTCCCCATTGTCGGTGACAAGGAAGTACTACTTTACAGGATATCAATTTAGAAATTAAAAGTTCTAAAACATCAAGCTTCTAAATTTGAAATTAAAAAACTAATTGAATTTAAAATAGCGTTTTAAAATCGTTAAAAATTTTATACCTTAACAAGTCCACACAGGCCCTGACGTCCTCGGTGCTGTCGTTTGTCCTGGATCGACCTGCCGAAGACGTACATTACCAGGTCTCTCAGTGCCCGGCGGAACGGCAACCCACGGCGATGAGGGAAGACGACGGATGAGTCTATGTGAGAGGTGGTTCACAGGAAGAGTGCACCATCCTCAAGGCTCTGAGGTCGTTCTTAAGACCGTGGCCTATGAGGATGGTGTCTTCCTTTATGAACTCGGTCAGGTCACTCTGTACTTCCCTCAACGTCTTGAAGTTGCCGCGGTAGTCTTCCTCCTTGACACCGGAGAACCTCGTGTTGTAGTCTACGATTTCGGCTTCAGGTCGAACCAGGGACTCGTACTTCACCAAGCCGTCCTGAGTGATCACGGTGACCATCAAGAGCTCTAGGCCCCTGATTGTGAAGCCCGTCTCACAGTCAAGGGCGTAGACGTCTGGACGGTCCTCTGGAGTGGGATTCTGCCGGGGGAGGGTCCTGACGAAACCCTACAGAGGACCGTTCATACCGGTGGAGATCCCACTCCACACATGGCGCCTGCAGGTCGAACATCCCCGGGAAGTACAAGGTAAATTCATGTACACAGGTCGGTGACAAGGAAGTACTTTTTGCAGCGAACACATCGGCGCTCTATAATAAAAAAATAAATGATGACTAGTGAAGTCAAAATAGGACTACATATCCAAATATTTCGACCTAAATCAGGGAAAAAATTAAAAATATAAGTTCAAATCGGTTAACTTAAAACAAAAAATACAGAGTTTTGATAACATTTGTATATTGACGCTCTATATGCAATTACCCAATAAATAACCGAGCACATTGCTATACGATTACTGTTGTACGTCTAACAACCAGAAACCAACACAGTACGATAACGTATTAAAGTAGTAGGGAATTTTTACTCCGCGGTAGGGAATTCTCTCGTGGTGCGGGGTCCAGCACTGCGGCGTTGCTGTTTGCAAACGATTTTCAAACAGTTGAGCCGTGGTGTTCTTGGGTGTGTTTGTTAATAAATATACTAATAAAGGTGAATTAGTATATTTTTATAACTATGTACATTAGCTCAAATTGTTGATGCTATATTTATCAGGATAATTGAAAGTAGGTTGGCGTATGATAGTGTTATGATTTTGTAGCTTTGTAGATTGTGTGTTGAGGGAGAGTGTCTTTTGATAGTAGTAAATGTAGTGACAGGAAGGGGAGAGAGAGAGATATTATGTTGTGTATTATGTTGCGTGAGTGTATAAGTGTGTGAGAGGTTTCAAGTCTCCTAATAAACTGTTATTGATATAATCTTTTTCTTTGGTGTAAATTAAGTTCATAATTTCTTTATTATTTATAAATAATTCATTATCATGTAATCATTTCTGTTATTATTAGCTACAACAAAGCATTAGCGAGAACAGCAGCAACAACACCTTCTTCATTAAAACACTAGCCGTACGTTTACATATTTCTATCTTGCATAAAAGTGAAAATTATAATAATACTTAACCCAAAATGTGAGTTAGCTTCCAAAAATTGTTTAGAGGATAGACTTATTAACGTTATAACATCCGTATACAGATAAAGTAAATATATTTTCTATTCTAATTTGATTTTTCGAGTAGGCCTACATTGGTGGGTTGAAAACACATTCATCGTAGTTTAACACATGATACTGTAATTACAAAGAGAAATCAAGTTTTTCGTGTAAAAATCACTCTTTGTCGAAAAGATTCCGAAAAAAACGTGTTGGAAAATCTAATTCGGACTAATTTATCACAATATTAAAATACATTTTTGTTTTATTATTCGTATTTGGATGTTCATTTGCATGTCGAAACGTAGAACTACGAGAAATAGTGCGTTTACATATACTCCAATTATAAAAACTTGTCGTTGTAATAAAAAATGCCATCACAATAAAAAAAAGTGTTATTTTTCAAAGTTGTTATCAGCTCGTTATGGTAATTTCAGATTTATTTTTATATTAATACTATTTAAGGAACTTATTACTGCAATACTCTAATGTTATAGAAATATCAAGAATCAAAGCGTTCATTCGTTCAAAACTCAATTGAAAAAGTTATAAATACATCATGTGTAGAATATTTTGACTAAAGCAATGCTTGTTAGAATTAATAACATTGGAAACCCCCTTTTTTGTATAGACTATTGTTTATAAATATGTGTTTAAAAGTATTGTAAACTACTCTATTAATTAGCAACATATTTTAATCTGTTAAATTACGCTCCCGCTGACATAAAATAAAACAGACAAAAAGATGAGTGAAATACCTAAAAGCATGATCCAGTAATAAAAGTATAGAAGGCGAGGGCCAATTTGGGCTGCAAAAGAGCACATAACTTGATTTTTTTTATCGGCAGAGAAATTTCCCATTAGAATGAAATTGACCATCAACCACGTAAATTGTTGTGATGGTCAAATGGGTGGGTACTGAAAGGGTTAAACAAGCAAAACGAAATTTTTCTCGGATTTTAATTTTTTTCAGCTTGAGACACTTTAAAATGACCAGTAGAACATGATAGTTTGTTCACCCTCCGACAAATAGATAAAACATTGAAAGTGGAGATTTTAAGGATCTGTATATGGTTAGCTGGCGCTCATGTAGTATTTATTTACGTACCTGACAGTTGGTTTTACGTGTGTAAAGCTAGGAAAAATACGATTTGAGAAAAAACACACTTTTACACTTTTAACCCTTTTAATACCATTTCGAGATCACCAAAACTACAGACGATGATTTTTTTGTTCTAAGAGGAAATTTTTCTATGATTTAAAATCAACTAGACTGAAACAATACAAAAATGTAGTCATACTCCTAAACAGTAAGTATTCCAACTAAGGACCACTTTAACTGAAGAATATTAAAGGAGTAATTGGAAATGAAGTCAAGTTTTCTCTATGCCTTTCTCACCAATTAACGCACTATAGAAGTACTATAAATATACTGTTTTCGATTGTCAACATTGCGTGTAGATCACAAAAAGTATCTTAATCTTAAAATACTTCTACGTCAGAGGAACATTTTACACAAAAAAATCATTGATTGTCTGCCTTCATACCTGGTTATATAATAATTAAGCTCCACATTGGAAAAACTATTATTTTTGTTTGTTTTGTGTTACAATGATATGAAACGCAAATATACTAAAAATGTCGGGGAAATTTGGAAGTTCACTGCATTATATGTTGCTTGGAATTGAAAGCAGCACTTAATTAACATTCAGAAAGTGCTTACTAGTCTCTTCAAAACAGAGCACGCTTCCTTGGATCTTCTCAAGTGACACACGCAAGCATGCAACTGGGTCAGCTGTCAGTCAGCTGACAGTGTGCAGCAGAGCTGCCACCATGACCACTGTCACTTTCCCGCCCAGGGCTACCAACCTACTACACTGTTCCCCTCACTTTCGCCCGGGGAAAGCGTATCGACACCGCCTTTGTTGACGTCGCGTCGTTATCGTTTCAGTGTTACGGTCGCATCCCTGATGTGAGATAATATGCGCGCTCTGCTGGCCAAGGTCTGCTATAGTATCGTCGCGTCTGTCTGTGCGCTACGCGGTGAAGTATGACATTAGCATTGGCGGCGGCGCGGTGGGGTACGATATTAACATCGGCGCGGGGGAGTATAACATTAACATAGACGGCGGTGGCGCGGTAGAGTATAACATTGACATCGGCGGCATTGAAGAAAACAAATTCTTCAAAATCCAATGTGCTAAATTTTTCTTTGCGCTCGACAGACTGCGAGTATGGCCCGGCCATCGTGTTGGATGAGGCCATATTAGAAGAGGCCTGTTCCTCGAAATTCCATGGAATTTATCTTGATCAAGGTTTGACATGGAATTTTCATATCGATTACGTTTGCTCCAAATTAGCCTCAGGCATTTATGTGCTGAGGTCTCTAGCTAAATACTGCCCTATTCAGGTTATAATGACGGCTTATTATGGCTTGATCTATCCATATATCACATATGGACTAGTACTGTTGTGTGCATGTGCAAGTAACCAATTTTAAAAGCGTTCGAGATTCAAAAACGAGCGATACGCATCATTGCAAAATTAAAATTAAGAGAGTCGTGCAGGCCAGTTTTCAAAAGATTGCAACTGTTGACTCTGCCAAGTCTCTACATTTTACAAACAGCATCATATTGTATGCTTAAATGCACCTTGACCAACGGACGGGATGGTCACTCGTACGAGACAAGAGGCAGAGAAAACTACCGAACCAGGAGACACAGGACGGTTGCTCATGAACGTTTGCCCTCACAGGCAGGAGTTCATCTAATTAACAGCTTGTCAAATGAAATTTAAAATTCGCCTACGCATAAAGCATTAAACTCGTTTGAAACGCTGTTTAATGTCCACGAGTTTATGGCGTGTAACTGGGAGACCGCACAATCAGAAGACTTACTCTCGAATTGAGATGTGTAAAAAATTGGCGATGAATGGAGCGGGAGTGAGTGTCAAAATGTATGAATGAGAGTTCGATGTAGCATGTGTGTCAAAACCATTAGATACTTGACGTTTGCTAAACTAATGTACTTTTTGTCTCCGCAAGAAATACTTCACTGTTGACTATTGAATATAACACTAACATCGGTGGCAGCGCGGTGGAGTATGACTTAACATCGGCGGCGGCGCGGTGTAGTATGACATTAACATCGGCGGCGGCGCGGTGGAGTATGACATTAACATCGGCGGCGGCGCGGTGGAGTATGACATTGACATCGGCAGCGGGCCGCGTCGAGAAACTTACGAGTGTTAGGCCTACAACCGTTCACTCTACTACTGACAATCGACTTTCAACGACGTTTCTGTAATATGAACGACTTATTTCTCTCTACAACATGCCCTCGCATAATAATTACTTATAATACATCCGTCAAACGTAGCGATGTGATCTAGTCACCACTGGATCGCGAAAGAATGGAGATATCGAAATCTACAATGTACAGTTATATTTCTGAAACTTATGTTGCCAAATTCTTAGGTATACACCTGATTTTCATTATTTACGTGCTTACTTGTTTTTGATTGTAGCAATAAGTAGCCTACGGTTACAGTTATGTGCAATTATATTTCATGAAAGTCCATGAAATTTGAACCAAAATGGACAGTCTAACAGTTTTAATTTTCTCACAACAAATTTATTTCACACGCATGTCCCCCCTAAATATTAAAAACACTTTAAAAATTGCATATAATAAAAAGTTAATATTTTTACTGGTTTTTTTAAGTCCACATAATATATTATTCTCCATTTTATAATAAAGAACAAAAAAAAAAACAACATATACCTTTTTCCATATATGTATATTTAGTGAATGAAATAAACCTTTGCTGGAAGCTTCGACATATCCTGACAGCATGGGATAAAATGACCGCCATTTGTAGGGTTCATAGCTGTTTCGTCTCTTAAAAGCGTTTTAGAACCTTAGCTCTTTACTACGATTATGCTCTTAAAAACGCCTAGATTAACATTGTTGCATATAGATATATAAAGTTGTATTTATATAACGTTCACGTTACCGTCTAACCTTTGCCACTGAACTCATACTTTCTATCTATGTAAATCATTTTGAGTTTTTAATCATTATTTGTAAATTTGCAAATAACCCAAAAATATCAATTTGTTGTGTATAATTTATTTTGATTTGAACCTTCTCAAACCATTTGAAAGAGTAGTTTAAATTCTTATTTGTTACAATAATTAACCAAATTATTTATTATGATTTTTGCTGGAACATGAAAAGTAGTAATAGAAGACTAGCCGATTCCTTGTAGTTATATATTTATACTACTGGAAAATTGTACTGATTAATTGATTTCTTTTAATTTGAAAATACAATACACGTTGGAGTAATATAGAAATTTCCTATATTGATGTAAATGTGAGTTAGTCTCTAAACGTAGATAAAACAAGCATACTTTATTTTGGATTACATAGAACTTCTACTGAGATCCTAAACTCTTCCTCAGTATATAATAGAGTTGCGTGTATTGAATCTATTCTGTTCGTTTCTTAGGGATGCACATCGATCCTGACTTTTAACTGAAAATTCACATTGATCAGCTATGTAATAAATTAAACAGTTGCATTTTTCTCTTAGATATTTGTTTGGATTCTTGAATAAATCTATGGTTTATTATAGTTATTATTTTCCACTCGTATCATATGGTATTCTTTATGGGGAACTTCATCGTCATCCTCTTTCGACCGGTTTTTAGACTGCAGAAAATGGCTGTGAGGGTGATTTGAGTTCTCTGGAGCGGAGAGTTGCCGAGAAGAATTCCCTCGTGAACATATCCTTACCCTTCCATCCTTATTCATATATTCGATGTGTTTATTTACTTTTAAAAACCTGTCATCCTTTTCAGTACATATACATCCTTATTCAGCACGTTTCAAAACCTGTCCTAAGGATCCAAAACATAACCATGAATTCTTAAATAAACAACCACATATCGGGCCAAAATATTGTAATATTCTACCAGACTATAAAAGAACTAGTGAATCCCTTTCAATATTAAAAAAAGACTAAATAATTATCTCATGAACAGAGGATGTTATACCTTGGAGGAATTCTTGGGAGGCTCATCTCTGACGGTGTTACGTTGTTAAGTGATTTTTTTTAGTATTTGATTCAATTTTAAAAGGCATGCATAAATAATAATATATGCAATATAGTTTGTATAAAATATTATACGTATATGATTACGACAATGTTCCATGCAATGTTGTATTGTTAATAAACAATATAAGATTCGGTTTGATTTGGTTTAAAGATTTCGTTTATGTTATACCAAAACATCATTAAACCTCTTATAATAGCAGGAATAAGGCACAAATCCACAGAGTCCCTCACTTATGAAGTGATCCCGCCAAGTAATCAAGTGAACAAATTATAACACACACACCAAGTGGTTCAGAGTAAAATGTGAATAATGAACTTGTCACCCGGCCGAACCGCCGCACCCGGCCCAACCGCCGCACCCGGCCCAACCGGCACCCGGCTCAAATGCCGCACCAAGCCCAACCGCCGCTCCTGGCCCAACCGTTGCAGCCGGTTCCAACTGCCGCAACAGGCCCAATTGCCGCACGACGCCCAACCGACGCTCCTGGCCCAACCGTTTCACCCGGCCCAACCGCCGCAATAGGCAAACTGCCGCACACGCGGACGTTGGATTCAGCTCCGTTTCACTTTCCGCTCAGTGCAGTGTCTGAAATCCGACACTCCGAGACTTGGTCCAGACAGAGAGAGAGAGAGCTCTGAGTGTCTCTGATGTCAAGACTATTCGTTCTGAGGGTCTTCGTCCAGATTCCAGGAGTCGAGTCTGTGACAGTATCAGATTTCAGACGCTGCTCTAAGCGGAAGGTGTCATAAAAGTTGTGCTATTTCAACACGGCAATAAAACAGTTTATTGCTCTTAATTACAGTACAATTTGTTCCTTAGTCAGGCGTGTTCCTAATTGGCCCTCAACTTTCCGTTTTCTACCTTTACATTTTCGGACACATCAAATCATCGTTCAGTGACACAAGAAATCAGTAAAAATTATGTTATCTTCGAAATTCCTCCATCGCTATTTACAAGAAATCTTTCAATAAATTGTAACTGATTCCCTATTAAGACTATGGTGTTATCAGTGAATAAGGGTTCCCTTATAGGGTCTCTTCCATAGTAGCTGAATGGCTATCTTTCTACAATACTACCCAAGGTCTTTGACGAAATTTCACGCTACAAGAGCGGTCTAAGACGTAGGAATTTGAGTCTGAGTTAGAGACAGCGCAGGCTCGAATCCTGTATGTGACCATCGACCTTGTACTGTATCGACTCTCCTCCTTATCCTGTTTGATAAGATCCTCGCACAGGCCAGTGACCTATGAGGACGGCCAGAATAAGGCTTAAAGGGGGATCGGCTTCTCCTTTTCTTAAAAAAAAAACAACACACACAAATAACGAAGCGTGTCCACCCTAAAGCACACGTTTCTGGACATCAGCTGATTAGAGGTTGGGACAGATCAGCTGATGGTCGCTCGGCCGTGACCTTGACTGCCGAATGTAGCCTACTCCAGGAGCCCCGCCTGCGATTGTTGTTCGGGGAATTACTCGAGGAAGATTAGCCTGGATTACTCCCGATCTTTTATTTGCCTCGACACAATGCACTATTATTCTCACCCGTGCCTTCTCTTTGTAGTGTTTGGTTTATAGGCGGTCATTGGGGCCGAGGGAGTGGTCGAGATGGGATCTGACTTCGTAGTACCGGACAGTGTACTCTACACCTCAGTGGTTTAGAGGCTTAATGTTTATTGCGGTTTGGCTTAAATACAGTTCTTAATTTCCAAAAAACTTGTCATTTTTTCGTAACATCATATCTGTATTGTGATGCAGTTAAAACCCAGCTTTTGCGACAGTTAAAAATTAATGTTCCTGATGTATTCAGTAAAACATTACTGAATTAAAACTGTACGTGTTTATGAATATAACGGTATCCATACACATTTATTAGAGAGATTCAATAGATATTAACCATATGCTATAAATCACGAAACTGAACTTGGCCGTAAGGTGGGGATAAGTGGGTAATCCAAAATTTTAAATGACTATAAACAGAATGCTGTATATTACTAATTACATAAAGCTGTATATTTGTATTAATTTTTCATATAACCGAAACACTTGTTTCGGCTTTTGAGGTTAAACATGTTAATTATGTCATTTTATTTCCTACAAGTTCCCATAAAGTTATGTAGGTGCGACATATTTGTAATATTTGACATTCTCATGGTTACAAAAGAACTTCGCAAGTCTTTCCTTAATTGACCAAGCTCTTTAAATACGTTCTGCGATAGTGTTAAAACAGAGCAAGGCTAAATATTATTCAAGGTTCAATATAAAGCCAGCACATAATCAAATTAAATGAACAAAACTCAAGTTGCCCTCAAAGAATAGGACCCGCAAGTCAAAACAGTCCTTTGCATTATTTTGAAAACTTTTGTCCATGATATGGCTTTTTGTATGTGTTTGGTGAAAAATGTATAATCTAGGTCTGCCTATTGTTGCGTCACATAAGTGCTATAAGAGTAAAAAAAGCCCTGCAACCTTGAATGAGAATAAGTGTATTATAAATAAAAACTGTTATTTCCTGTATTACAATTTATCTTATATAACACTACTTTATTGGAAATAATTAAACTTAGAGCAAGTCCATTGTTTACATTGCTATTTTCGCCCTTTCTGCCAGTAATTGATATAAAATTCTGAGTTATTCAAATTCTTTTTAACTACATTTCTAGATTAGAAAGCAAGAACGACTGTTGTTTACAGTTGTCCTTAATAGATATCATGGCTTCAATTGTTATAGATGGCGTCATCTTTTTCAGGCTTAACGTCATTTCAAATATGGGTTACGCGATAATGATTCCAGAAGTGTTTTCTTCTATGGAGATAGAATCATAAAAATAATTATCTATCGCAGTTCTTTTTCCAAGTAATTGTAAATCTTTCACCCCTTGTAATAATTAAAATTTCATCATAAATGTTCTGTGTATGAGTATTAATATATAATATTAATTAATATTAATATTTACAACAAACAAATGTCATGACGCCTGCAGTGCAAGTACTATATAATTAATTGCACTATAAATAATTGCATTTCTGGAGTTTTGCTAAATTGTTATATATCTATCGCAAAGTGACAAACGAGTCCACGAACTCAATCTGAAGATCAAGGAAATACCTACGGTTAGAGAGTGACAATATTGATACCTAGGTGATCACCTTTATTACATTTTTCGGGAGGTGTATAAAACTGATCAAGTTGTGAAAAAGTTTTTATTTTCCAAACTCATATTATTATCAAAGAATGTCGTGAGCGTTGTATAAAGATCAGCCTTTAAAAAACGTAGCCAAGAAAGAAGATGGGAGGCAAAACTAACGTTTTCTTGCAGCGGACAGAGAAAAGGGCACCATTTTGTTCCTTAAAAGTTCTTGACCATTTTATTTGTTGAGAACGATATTTCAGCAGTGCATGTCAGTAATACTGAATTATTAAAATAATAATAATCGTTCACTAAAGAAGTAATTGAAAATTTTGAAAACTTGTGGGGGGGGTCCAGACCTCTTGGACCCCCTTGCTGGCTACGCCCTTCAGCCAATAATTTAGCTCAATTTGCCAGCACATCAAACCCTTACATACATGATATATCAGATGTAACACTTTGTTAACTGAAGACCAAAACATGTTTAGTACTCTCCATTACCTACCCAGGAAACTGGCAATCACGAGAAGTTCTCAAATAAAAGCATTGTTAAAATCCGACTCCAATTGTCAAAAAGCGACTTCTCCACAGCCGAGCGTAGTGCAGAAGCTGTAAGAGACGCGCTACAAAATGAGCGGTTACTCTAAACGACAATCAGTCTGGGAAGAGCTACTCCAGCGCACTTCAATCAGAAACCATCCATCTCTCCTGCAGAGCCGCCGCGGGTCCCAGGACGTGGGAGGACGGGAAAGGATCTTCCCCCACAAGACTGCCGGAGCTACTTTCCTCTGGTAGAAAGTCGAACTGGACACCGCAGCCTGTGACTCACTCCTCCTCCACCTCCGCCGTGTTCTCTGATCTTTTCCTCGAAGCGGGAAAGTATTTCGTTCCGTTTTCATAACATAAAATATTCATTGCCCCGTGTTACGTCACGTGATCAATCTGCAGCTTTTTGCTGAGCAGAACGTTTACAAGCTAAGGCTTAAGTATGCAATTATATTTGTGCAAACATTTGGTTGAAAAGTTCAAGTTTTTGCACTGTAACATAGGTTTGGATCAAGAACAATTTCGACGATTATTATTACCTTAAAAAGTGTTTTTTAATCCGTTTCGCCCTAGAGACGGAGATAATTATGTTCGAGATACCAACAAGTTTTACAAGCATTACTCTTTCGGCACGTTTTACACAAGTATGCAATTTTGTTAATACAAATGTGCTATCCCGTATTTGTCTCCATAGTATTCTCAATGTTCTTTAAAAATATGCATTTTTGTGTATTTAACAATCCATCGTTCGTTATATTGTACTAAACATTCAGTGTTCTCCAATAATTTGTGGATATTTTTTCCAACTTGTATAATCAATGGAGGTGCAAAAGAACATTTCCAGAAATATAGAAAAAAATAATACACTTCTTGTGTTATGATAGTGAATTTATTACCTTTATAGTAGTAACGCTTGATAAATTCAAGAGTACTTATTAAACTGTAGAATCGTTTTAAAATTCTGAACTGAAATTGTTGACGTTTTCCTGTCAGATCTGGACTGTGCTAAAAGTTTCTATTATCATTAATCTGTTATCACACTACCAGTTTTCTGGATTTTCCTGGTTTGAGTTATGAGGATTCTCGATTGGCTGATACAGGTAATAAATAATCGAGAAACCCTTGGCCACAAGTGTATGTATGGATTTGTCTATGTACTCTCGTGGAAATATTCCACGTCTGTAAACAGATGCCATCTTTGTCCAATTCTTCTCAAAGCGCCCCATTTATAACATTTATTCCACTAGTTTCGTAATCAAAATTGTTTCATAACTTAATTTTTTTCTATCTACTACTCATATACGAAAAGTTCCAACAGCTTGTACCAACTCCAATACGTAATGGTTCGGATTCTACATTACAAAACCGTTCAGATATACATGGCTGGGTCCGGCGTCATAACAGTGGGTGACATCTGTGACCCAGTAATGCCAACATAAATCTGACAACTCGAGACAAGGTCAGTTGGTAGGACTGATGTGGGTTACCGTCCCAGCGCGGTTTTGCGGTTGAATCGCTTCATTTGGAACAAGGCCCTGGGCGCCTGCGTGGTCGTGAGCTCCCGGACTCTTAAGGAGGTCACCGGAGGAGACTTTGTGGAAGCGATGTGGAAATCATCTATTCTTCGTATTAAATCTTGGTGATCACTATCCTGTCTCGAACCGTCCGTCAGTTGGAAAGTCCTGCGAACTCATCGAGCAGAGCCGTCCTGATCCTTGGGAGTCGTCCTTGGTCCTTAGCCGGTGTGCAGGTTACGTCATCGCACTTTTTTTATTTCACCTTGATTTGTGTTTGTTTAGGTGATGTTGCGGATTGTAGGCCGAGCAAACATTAAGCATTACTACACGGCGGTTATATTTTATTTCTGTAACATTACTTGTTTTAACTTGACTTTTTTCTGTTTTGAATGTACATACCCGTATTATTCACGCTTCAAACGTTTTGTATTTTGTATATCTTAAAAGTAAAGCAAGCGGGTTTTCTTATGAGGACTGGGGATAGAACAGAGCACTTTTTTCTCTTAGGACAAGAAGCTGAGAAATTGCATTTTGTTCTAAAAGGACCTTTGCGCTGCTTCGGATGGCTACGGTTGGGGGTGGAAGCGCTTCCTGTCAAGATCCATGAGCAAGGATTTTGGGGATATGCCACCTTAGAATAAGGGCAAACTCTGTACCAGCCTCTCCAGTCAAAGCGGCCAAGAGTGGCATGCCCTTATGGCTAGGCTAGCAACGGCCCTTAACCCTTAAGGAGCCGCACCAACTCAAACACTCACTTCCCTCAATAGTCAAGACCTATCGATCTATCCTTGCAACATCTCTAATTTGCGGTTAGTGATGTGCCACTCCTGGACCGCCATTAGGTTGCCCAGGTTTAAGTGACATTTCCGGTCTTTGCTGTACTCTGCGTAGGTTCAACTGAAGGATATAAACCAGTCAGAAGTGAATCCTCCTGGTGTAACAGGGCACTTGCCCGGAGACAATTTTCCGCAAAGTTCTTGTTTCTTATAGCAGTAAGGAAACTGTAAATTATAATACTATTCCCTAACTAAAGTAGAGAATTGAGGACAGTTTACCAAGAATACAATTTAAATGAAACGTATTTAGTAGGGTATTTTGCATTTTTTCATGTAATTAAATGGAACACGGTGAAGCTCAAGACAATGGCAGTATTTAGGCGCTGAGAGGCATATAATTTCTCCAGTGGACTTTAATCGTATAACTATGAAAGATCTGGAGTTTTTATACAAACAGATTCTAGAGACCCAAAAACTAGACATGTAGAGCGACAGCTGGCTGTGGAGTAAACCCTTCATCTACATACCGATGTACAAGACAATGGCAGTATTTAGGCGCTGAGAAGCATCCAAGGTCTCCAGTGGGCTGTAGTCTTGAAACTATGAAACAACTGGAGTTTTTAGATAAACAGATTCTAGAGACCCAAGAAACTAGACATGTAGAGCGACAGCTGGCTGTGGAGTAACCCTTCATCTACATACAGATGTACAAGACAATGGCAGTATTTAGGCGCTGAGAAGCATCCAAGGTATCTAGTGAGCTTTAGTCGTGAAACTATGAAAGGTCTAGAGTTTTTATAAAAAACAGATTCTAGAGACCCAAGAAATTAGACATGTAGAGCGACAGCTGGCTGTGGAGTAACCCTTCATCTACATACCGATGTACAAGACAATGGCAGTATTTAGGGCGCTGAGAAACCTCCAAGGTCTCCAGTGGGCCTGGTGCCAACTCCTAGCCGTCATGGGCCACAAATTAGTTTCTCTGCAGACGTCTTTGTCTTCACACAATTACAGCAAGTGCAGACGTGTTCTTCTGTTTTTGTTTTGATTGGGAAGGAAACTAATCTTTTGTTAAGTATTGATGAGGCGGTGAAGTGTAGTTTTTTATTTGAATTTGATAAGAACACCCACATATATTTTAATTAATTACTAGTGAGTACACCCATAGAAGACATTAGTAACGTTATGTTGGCATAGTAACGTGTTATAATTTCGTTCCTTTATTTATGTTGTATGCACACCCATACCTAGAACCTAATCTCATGGTCGATTATGTTTATATAATACTGTAGGAACTACTATAAGAAAAGCAATATATGCTTCTTGAAATGTATTAAGAATGATTAATAAAACTCTTGGTTTAAATTTTGTATCCGAAGTCGGATCGATTGTGTAGGAAACAGGATTGTTTGTCATTGTTCAGCGATACAAGAGATCGGTACAGAAGTACTCGGTGCCAAAGAATAAGGTTTCAATAGCTTGGTACTGACCGACCAACCACCAAAATCTGACCAGAGGTTATAGTAACTGGCATTCGTCACGGCAGAACCAAGATGGCGGATAATCAGGAAACGGGAGTTCTGATACAGTTTCGCTTATTTTGACCTAGATAGCAGTTATCAGATTACAGATTTTCCAAACATAGTTTATTGTATGAGGTATTGTACTAGTTATCATATCTCGTGTCACTCAACAGTATAAAAAAAGAATTAGGAATTTTTATTTTTTCGTCATAACTTGTCAGTTTTAAACAACAAATCCAGAAAATGTTTATAAAATCTGTATAAGTCTTCATAACAACTAAAAAAGTACATTGCATTGTTAGTATTTATGTATTTTGTATGTATTATAAGAATACTAGCAGTTACCCGCGGCTTCGCACGCAATTGTGTATGTTTTGCACGTGTATAAGCTTTGTTGGTACGAGTGAAGTATATTTCCGACGCCAATGTTGAGTTCGCATTATTTCCACGACCAAGAAACCATGTGAATAAGTGTATACTAATGGTGATTGCAGTTTACTTCGGTCTTAGTATGTTTTGTCCCATAGTCGATTTTTTCTTGTTTCCTGATCAAGAAAATATATATACATTCTCAGGTCTGAAAAGCCGTTTTCTGTCAAAAGACAACTAATTTAGGTTTTACGACATGGGTCTTTAAAATTTATAGTCAAGGTCAGATACTAAATTTGTTTTTTATATCTTCATAACAGTACTGACCAAGCACTGCATACTTGATATTTGTTACAGTTAAAATTATACTTGTACCACTTTTAATTTTATCATATGGACATTTTCTTACTCTAATAGTGGTTAAATTTATTTAGAATATGGTCGTACAGTTAAAATAAATGTGTATACAAAATAGAATAGAATTGAATCATAATTTATTTTCTAAAGATATTTACATGCGTGCACATTTACTATCAAATTTATATTATCTTGTTACTATACTAGTTAAATGTGTACATAAAAACATTATACATGAAAATATTAAAGTTGCCTAGGAAATGAGCCTACATGGGCAGAAAGCCTGTGCGTAGGCTCGAGTTGATGTAATAGTTGATTACATTTAGCAGGATCTCTGAATTAACGCAACTTTAGAGATTAAGATGGGACTTTTCGCAAATTTACAGACCAGTGCGACGTAGCCTGGAAAGATGTTCAAAATAGGAATAGGCCTAAATGTTACCAAAGGACAATAATAGTGTTTATGTCAAATTTCAGTACAATAAGTTGAATAGTTTATGCGTGAAAGCGTAACAAAAAAACTCACTTTCGTATTTATAATATTAGTTAAGGTTCTTGACTATCTATTGGGTCACAAATGCTAACTAAATATGTTGTGACATAATTTAACCTACGGGGCTTCATTCTTTGAGGGTTCCTACAAGTCCCATGTAAAAATGCAAGTGAGTAGTAAAGTAACGAAATTTATTGAGTTTTGACATCGGACCATGATGGGGAGTTTTCAACCCAATTACGAAAAGTATCAAATTAAATGTCATCGGTATCGTTAATCTTGTACTTGCTGTGGTTGATTGAGACTTACATGAATTTTGTCTCAGGGCACAACATTGCCTAAGGATAGAAAAACATACGCATACATTGCGAAGATAGTAGAAAGGTTGCCTAAAGCTGGGAGTAATACTTCAGATATTGCTCTATTTATGAAACTCACTTGGTTTTGGCTATTCTGGCTATCTTTACAACACTAAGTGGTTAAAATAAATCGAAGCCTTGATAACGACTGCCACTAACTGCAGAGTTACAGTTCACTTAGTGCTAAGATTAGTGCTTGGATATTGATCACCATCTCCTTGAAATACAATGTTACCTCGCCAACAGATTTAGTTGAATTTTCTACAATAACAAGACATCTATGTGATTTAAAAATCCACTGAAAAATTAAAAACTAGAATCGTAAAACGATTATGTTACTCTAATAAAACTTATATGTATTTGCATAAATTGTACACAGGTGACGCAAAATAAGGAAAAATATGATCTGCCACTGTAAAAATGGCAAAATATAACATTTTTGAAGTTAAAATTGTTTAGTTATGTTCCAAATGATTTTCCTCAGACCCGTGATGAGAGCATTACATCATAATCTTAATGCACAACGATGATTTTATTAAATTGATAGCGCGCTTGAAGTTTTGGTAGTGTTGTATTCGATTATCCTCCTTGCGGTCAGAGTAGTCTGATGAAATGATAATAAAACACTTCCTCCATCAGTAGCGGACATCATATGGTATCTTATTGTAGAAATTATAAGACTTCAAAAAAATAGGCAGCTTTATAGAGTTAAAATAAACTCTACATTTTAGTAATTTTAACAATTTACATATTTTAGCGTTTAAACTGGTTATGACTCTACATAACGTCAAAACCAGTATATTATTTAGTAATCAAACAAATTATGCATATTTAAAAAAAGTATTATATTATATACATCGGATTGTACACCAATATTGACTAATCATTTCTATGTATTCAAAAAGTTTATAAACACTAACCCAATTATTCGTAATGTAGCTACGGTAAGAAGAGTTGATTCAATTTGAATGTTGAATTTAGCTGCAGTCTGAAGAGATTAAAAGAAAGCCGGCGACGAAGAAGCTCAAAACGAATCTTTACATCGTTTCGAAATTAGAGACCATCTACAAACTGGTGAAGTGGAAGTCTCATTGTCTCATCATATAAAATAAACAAATCCTTCGTCGTAATGTTACCCAGGATTCTGAGCCGATGACATTGTATAACATAATGGAAACACAGACTCTTCCTTGGATTTGTATAATCACATTGACATACAATGCTTCCTTGAGGGTTCATCTAAGACAGTAGCATTTCTAATAATTTGCGCTTTGAGTTTTTGAGACACAAGCGTCCCAACCCATTCGCAAATTTGAGTTGACTTCTCCGGGAATCGAACCTGTGTCCTCTAGTTTAGAGAGCCACAGCTTTGTCCCCTACGCTACGGTGAAGGTCAGTAAATGTCAATCGCACTCTGGGGAAATTCTGAATTTTCCAGTTTAGGTGGACTCCAAAAAATTTAAAGTCTTGACGTATTCAGGGCTCGTTGTCTACAGATGCCAAACGAAAACATTGTTGGCAGAAAAATGGCTCCCTACAAAGATGCTGAAATATTTCAAGATTGTAATTGTCTTATCAGTGAGTCAGTGCTTTGTGAACCGTAAGTTCTCGTTAACCACAACTCATATTTTTGACCACATAAATCACATGCGTTCTTCTAAATTTCCATCTAATCATGAATTTACCACTTACCAAATCGTGTCAAAAAAACTTTCTAAAAACGTTTCGAAACGTGTTTTACTCCAAAAGAACCGTTTCCAGGGACAACCGATGCTGAATGTGCATTAAACCTACCAAATGGCACCAATTGGCAACGTACCAGATGCCAGGTGACACATGGACGAGTCGGAAGGAATGGTACTAGGAATTCCTCACCACTCACCTTCCCATTGATAGGCCAATGGCGATTGAGAGGCAATCAGGTTGATGGGTTTTACTACGCACAGATCGTCCTAGTGGTTCTAGGTGGACCGGGTTCTTGATGTTTGAGCAATTCCTGAGGCTTCGCGCGCAGCGTCAGACCACCGTGCAGCTCGGTGGATAGCTTGTTTACCTCTGTAGTGTCAGTGCTGGGCTGGGTTTTCATAAATCAAGAAAAGAAGTAAAGCTAAATTACTGTAAAAACTTTTTATATTACTGTAAAACAGTCCCATTTGAATGTTGAGTTAGCTCCAGTTCACCTTCCTCTTAGTGCAGCATCTGTCATCGGATTCTTCCTCTTGTTCCTCCTGGATTTACTCCAGATTCCAGAATTCCAATCAATGACACTGTCAGATTCCAGACGATACACAAATACGATGACGGTGAACTGGAGCTAAAAATCGAAATTCACATTAATGCAACCCTTCCCACCGTAGCTTCGTTATGTGTAGAAAACAGCTCAAACCGAATTATATAAAATTGGACTGATTACAAAATGAAATAAATTCACAGTTACAACAATATTAATTATATATATTTTTAGAATTAAAAATATGTTACTCCCTTTGTGAGAATGATATCTAAAATCATAAAAAAAGAAAACGGCGATGCTAAATGCGATCTAGCGGTCAGAGTTTTGCTATACTGTTGCAAGCTCAACCTTAAGTTCTCATTTGGATACTACTACTTCAACTAACCGAACCTGCCAGCATATGACTTGGGTTTGAAGTAGTCATCGACCTAAAATTGATTTCATGGAATTGTTATGGGTTTAAATAGATGGGCGATCACTGTTCAGGTCCAGGTTTGAAATTCCATCGTTGCATCTTCTTTAGTGACCCTGACCTTGAAGGTTTTGTTTTAGGGAATTCGAGGTTCAATTATCAAAGGAAGGCATATTGCAATACACTCTAACCTTCATCGTCCCTTGGAACTCACTTCCAGCACGTCCAACTGTATTTTGGACTATCAATAAAATCCCAGTTAAGCGGACCAGCCCTAGGCGAGCAGGGATCATGTGAACTACTTACGAATAGCCCAGACTCCACGAGAGTGACGCCTGAGCCGTGACTGTGTCAGTGAGAGTTGGCTCCTCTGACCTTGTGACCTATGACCCCTGCCCAATGATAACATCAACATCAGACCCACTCTTTGTGCGCACTGGCACGCGCATTCAGACGTCACACATGCCATGCAAATGCATTTGTCATGTTCATTCTCCTGCTTGACCCAGAAATTGCGCTCAATATGGCATTGTACCGCACAGTAGTCCCTAGGTGCTCTGTCCATTTTTGGTCTGAACACAATGTGCGGAATGGGTTTACTTGCTGAAGATTCTCGTAGACGTGCCTTACTTACAGAATAAATAATCCTCCCGGTAATTTTGTGACAAAACCACCGAGTTGTCCACATTCACCGTCAAAGCCACATGTCATTATCTTAGGTGGAAAAGTAAAGAAAAGAAAAGTCGTAGCTACAATTTGTCTGACACCATTCTTTGGAGAAGATGCTCCTGATCAGAACATCTTATCATTAAGACGTTGCTTGAAGCGAGCAGTAGTCCCATAAACATACTGCTGCTTGAATCTAACTGAACCAACATGTTTGACCGTTGGTGCAGTTTTTAAAAATCCATTCCACTTACAAAATAATAACCAAAATAATAGTAATTTATTGATTCTTCGTAGCTAAACTCACAAAAAAAGAACTCTATTTGATACAACTGATTGATAGTCTCACGTCAAAGCAACGAGTTGGAGTACAAAATTAGGAAAGTGTAATTTATAATCTAGAAAAAACTCCGTGTTTCAATAGAATTGCTTGTATTTTGCTCCCACATTAGATATAGGACTATGTCCACACATATGTTTCTAGTGCCATATTGTAATAAGAGAAAATCAGGTAATTTGTAATGGATCAAAAATTAAGATGTTTTGCCCTTTTTCAGATCATATATTATTCCCTATATTTATAAAAAATCCTATTTAATCTTTTCAACAACGATTTCTTTAAATTCTGATTTGACATGGGAGCTAATCCATTACCGTATTTGTACCATATATTCTAGTTGCAGTAGGAACCATATGAATATTCTTGTCTATATATATAAAAATGAATGTTTGTATGTTGGACCGATCATGATGAAAATTTGTACGTATATGTATTTTTCCCACGTGAGAAGGTTTATAAGCTATGCCCATCCCTTTCCCGATTCAGGATTCCGCCCCCCTGGTTACAGAAATACCCATAAGAAATGCATTGCAGCAAACATATGTTAACGTCTTTTCAAATTTTTAATCAGCTGTTTTCTTTGTAAACATATATTACACTTATAGTTTTAAAGCATAGAGTAAGCTTAAGAGAAACGACAAATTTTGTTTAAACTGTTTTTTTTTGCAATCACTGTTAAACATTAGACTTTACTATCCAGATAATACAATTCAAATTTGACGTAAAAAAGTCACCTTTAACTGCAATATTTATTTAATATAAAACCATGCTCATGCTTGATCAGAAGAGTAATGCAGATATCATAAATTACTATCTTACGTTGGCTACAAATATAAAGAATGTTATAAAATCAACCTTAGTGTTGTTTTTTTTGACAGAAGTATGGTTCTCAAAAACTCCGTGTGTACTTTTCTCTCGATCGAGACAACAAAGCAAGCTCAATCGTGGCATCGGAGATATAACTAATTAATCTAAATTTATTATAGTAAAAAAAAAATTTACTAAGTAATATAAGGACTTCGGTTCTTAAAGATTTGCGTACGAAGCCGTGGGTAACAGCTAGATAGAGGCAGGAATATGGTAACATACCTTCATAATACGCCCAAGAGGCTCACGATGGACGACTATCAATTTATAATCTCAGCAATGTTTAGAATGTGTTAGAAAAAGAATAAGGAATATAGTGTACTTTTTCAACGGGAAATTGCGTGCGAAGCCGCGGGCAACTTTTGCAAAAAAATTATTGAAATGCGCAGCAAAGCGCGCGGGCCCGCTAGTTGTTATATATTAATTACTTGATAAATAAACAAATCGTTAAGTATTTTATTTAGAAGATTAACGGAATGATATTTCAGATGTGGCGGAGTATCAGCTGATTTCTTCATTGTGGTGCCTGTGTTTCTGAGAAGCATCCGTTTCAGGATCACTGGTTAGAAAACACGTTTACGGAGGCATTTGCTCCATACACACTTTGTGGGCCTTATATTCCACCCCAAACTCACTCCATGCCTTATTTCTATTTTTAGTCTATTTATGCTAAAAACGATACGATACGATATTAGTAATAATCTTTGATTAATCTTGATTTTAGAATAAGTAAAAGTTTGAACACATAGTCCTTTTTGTACTAAACCCTACATTCACGAATATAGTAGGCAATACAATAAAAGTAGCTTTATTAGTATACATGGCACTTACGAGACAAAAAAGTATTATCTCTGAGAAATAAGTTACAGATTTTTACACAATCATTAGAAAATTCACGTATCTATCAATGGCAACAATCCAAGGAAATCCTGGTCGAAACTATCTGTCCTCCTCTCTATGTACAAACAGTTTACTCCCTCAAACCAATGGCGTCTTCCAGTGCACCGTATTTAAATATAGGAAGGACATTTCTGATATAGTGATGCAATAAACTATGAGACATTTTTAGTCAAAAAATTTAGTCTTTCCCTCACCTACACCGAAGCAGAGACTAGTGCGTCTTGAAAGTGTATAAGAAAGAGAATAAAAATATTCTGATAGCAAATGTGAATAATGTAAATGACACTAATGGTATAGTAGTAGTCATCACTTCTGGCTTATTTATACGCTCCAGTTGAACCTTCACTAGGTACAGTAAAAACAGACGTGTTAGGTACATCTGGCCAACCCTGTGGATGTCTCTAACCTAAAGTGTTGTTACATATAAGAGCGGAGGATGGCTGTTGGAGTAACTGGGCCGACCTTTGCATAAAAAGTGTTCGCAAGCCTAAAATTGAGAAAAGGACGATCCTGCGTCTGCTCTGACTGGAAGAGGCTGCAACAGAGTAAGCCTCCCATTGATTGACATGGTCCCCTTTACCTTGACTTACTCATGATTGCATGTCGACAGGAGGCGCTCCTCACCGCTTCATTTTAGATCCAAATTCGAGTCCATTCAGCTTTTTTTAGTAGGTGAACAGAGGGAATGTCAGATTTTTAAATTATAGTTTGTTGTTAACGATGGAGTATTTAAAAGGATAATAGGATTTACTAAAATGTAACTGGGTTTCATTTTCTCCTGGCTGTACTCCAGCAGTTTCGAGTATTTTTGACCCTTTCTTGATTTCCTTTCTCTTCTTTTTTTCTTCCTTTTTTTATTTTACTAGTATATCTTTATTTCTTATGAGAAAGATACATTTCAAACGCTCGAAACGTTGTTATACATTTTGAAACATATATAACGATGGTAAATTTCACAAAGACAGAACTGTAATTATTCGCCGATAATTTAGTTTCCATTGTTTGATGATCGTTTAGTTTCTAGGTATAGCTCAAAGTCCACTGATTCCTCGTATATTTTTTTATATTGATTTCACGTTGCTGTGAATTATGTGCATAACGCCACGCCTGTGACTGCGGTGTAGATCCTGTTTCTGTGAGTCTACTGCGGTTGGTAGATCATGTTGCTGTGAGTCTACTGCGATGTAGATCATGTTGTGCGTTCTACTGCGGTGGTAGATCATGTTGCTGTGCGTCTACTGCGGTGTAGATCATGTTGCTGTGCGTCTACTGCGGTGTAGACCCTATTGTTTTGCGTCTAATACATAACACCCCCCGAGTGACTGCGGTGTAGCCTTGTTACTGTGAGCTTACTGCGGTGTGTAGATCCTGTTGCTGTGCGTATACTGCGGAGTAGATCTTGTTACTGTGAGTTTACTGCGGTGTAGATCATGTTGTTGTGAGTCTACTGCGGTGTGTAGATTCCTGCTGTGCGTATACTGCTGTGTAGATCTTGTTACTGTGGAGTTTTACTGCGGTGTAGATCCTGTTGCTGTGTGTCTAGTTGCATAACGCCACGCCGAGTAACTGCGGTGTAGATCATGTTACTGGTGGTTTACTGCGGTGTGTAGATCCTGCTGTGCGTTTACTGCTGTGTAGATCTTGTTACTGTGAGTTTACCGCGGTGTAGATCATGTTACTGTGAGTTTACTGCGGTGTTGTGTAGATGCTGCTGTGCGTATACTGCGGTGTAGATCTTGTTACTGTGAGTTTACTGCGGTGTAGATCTTGTTTATCGTGTGTCTAGTACATAAAGCCACCGCCGCCGAGTGGCTGCGGTGTAGATCATGTTATTGTGCGTATACTGCGGTGTAGATCCTGTTATTGTGTGTCTAGTACATAACGCCACAGGGGGCCCCGAGTGCCTGCGGGTAGTGGGGGGTGGGGGGGGGGGGGGGTGGGGGGGGGGGGGGGTGGGGGGGGGGGGGGGTGGGGGGGGGGGGGGGTGGGGGGGGGGGGGGGTGGGGGGGGGGGGGATACAAATAACAATATTTACATAGTGGCTTTAGTACACTTCCTTCAGAAGGCATCAGAATGTTTGGTACGAATAAACTTTTATAATTTATAGCTATCGGTGGTCTGTAGGAAACGGTATAAACAATCACACAAACTACCGTTAAATATATCACATTCATTATATTTAGTTTACAAATACATCTGTAAAAACGGATTCCACCAGAACGGTTCCCGTTGCACAAAAAAGCAATAACTATAGTAATGGAGGATTTCTCTGAGTCATTTTCCCACCCGGAAGAGGGCGGTATTAAATTCTTTCCGGACAATATTTGAGTCAATCTACGGGTAGTTTTAAGATGGTTTCTGAAGTTACACAGTTCTGTAATAGTGTCACAAACATTAAACAAGGTGTAATATAAATAAGTAGTTATGGAAAATGTGGGAATATTTCGATAATTAAACTTACATGAAAATAAATAATTTCTGAATCATAATAAACAGCAATTTTTATTCTTTAAGTATTTTACGTTTAGTACTTTAATAAAAACGACTTCTCAAACATATTTATACTGTCAATGTTGAGTGTATTTGCCTAAGGACGTTCAAAGTTCAGCTATTATTATGTTATAATTTGAGGCAAGAAACGTTTAGAACAATAATAAGATATTATTATTTGATGGTAAAAATTATAACATATAAATTGCAATTGACGAGAGTTCTTTAACAACAGTTTCCTGTAATAAAACAATCTGCAGTTACAGAGAGGATACAGGTTAGGAAAGCAAAGAATTCCTTTTTTATATTAAAGGACATCCGGGAGGAAAATTTAAATTACAATTACACTAATTCTGAGAGAAAAAACTCTCCAAGTGTAAAGTTGGCAGTGACTTTGTACTGTACATGCCCTGAATGTATTATTCTGTCTCGTTTGTGTTACACCAAACAATTTACTGAACGTTTATTTTGTGAAGATCTTAAGTTTCATAGTAACTGTTCTTTTGTATGGGGATTACAAAAATGTTTTCATAGTATTAAAATTACAATAGGATAATTCTAATATAAAAGTCTCCATGTGTAAAGTTGGCAGTGACTTTGTACTGTACGTGGCCTGAATGTGTATTCTGTCTCGTTTGTGTTGCAGCAAACCTTTTTACTGAACCTTTAGTTCATGAAGATCTGAAGTTTCATCGTAACTGTTACTTTGTACGGGGATTACAAAAAGATTTCATAGTATTACCTTTCGTCCGTGAAGATCTGAAGATTCATCGTAACTGTTATTTTGTTACAAAACGGATTTCATAGTATTAAAATTACAATAGGATAATTCTAATATAAAACTCTCCATGTGTAAAGTTGGCAGTGACTTTGTACTGTAAATGGCCTGAATGTATATTCTGCCTCGTTTGTGTTACAGGAAACATTTTTAGTGAACCTTTAATTTGTGAAGATCTGAAGTTTCATCGTAACTGTTACTTTTTACGGGGATTACAAAAAGATTTTATAGTATTATAATAATTATAATAATATTATAATTACAATACTATACGAAGTAATGTTATGGTATATCTTATGTTGATATAACACAAACAATTGATACGCAAAGTGAATAATGTATATGTGGAACCATTGTGAAATTACAATATTACGGGAGTGGATGGTGCGCTGGTTGACGTTGCAGGATTTGCTTAAATTGAGGATCAGATTTAGTAAAGAGTGACTTATCTTACCCTGCAGAGTTAGTATGTGATACCAGATCTGAATGGGTAAAACTATTATTATATAAAAGTAGGATAAATGTAGAGAGAGGGTTGTTCTTTCTACTCTCCATTATGTCGCCAACATTAGTATTAACCGGGTTGTTAATAATAAGTTATTGTGAATTTTACCAATGCATCATTACCAAATGTAGTATTATACGAATAGTAATTAAAATTTAAACTTATGGAAAAGTTGAATTATACTCGTATGTTGGAAACGTACAGCGCGGCTATATAACTATTATTAAAACTACACGAATACTAAACTACTTATTGCTGGTTCAATCTCTAAAACCACGTTTAATTTTATCGTTATACTTCTATATTGTTAACTTATTAAATGTAAAATGTTTATAAAGGAATATCGCTCAATTAAAAAACCACATTTAATTAATTATTTATAATTTAGTAAGACCAAATATCGCCATTCATTTAATGATTTATTAATGATAAATTATTAAAAACATTCGAGATTATAGTCTATTAATAGAATGTGATTCTTTGTGTTGACTATGTTTGTTATAGTGTTATTTATTCAATAACAACTCTTTTTTAATTTTATTTGAATAAAGTAGGAGCTGGCCAAATAAACATAATTAATTCATATTTTTCAATAAATTTTAATTTAGTGACAAAGAAATCACCCAAAATTGATGTCTACTGATTCAAACTAAACGTAAAATATTCGTATGGCTACATTTTGGCAGGTCGTTTGGTTACAGGTACCAAACATCACTCTAACACGTATACTCTATAAGCTCTGGGGAGGCTTGTAGAGTTCGGCAAGTTTTGTCAAAAGCTGCAAAACTGAAACTCGTACAATGTTTTATTCTGTCGTATTGGTAACCCTGCTATATCCTACAGCAGCGGTACTTACCACGCGCGTACAACACTAAACATGATTTTTTGCAGCCCTTGAAATTTTTTTAGAACTGCATAAACTTAACAAGTACGAATTATTTTGTTTTTTTTGTAAGAGCTGTAGAAGTCACTTAAATACTCAGGATTTTTCGCCTTTGTTTTAATGCACTAAAGTACTAGTAGAGAGGCGGACGACATCAGGCCGCGTTGCCGCCCAACCATACTGGGCCCAGACGTTTACAAAACAACATGCGATGCAATATTCTGTGCTGTATGGTAACGTCTAACTGGCTCTATTTCGAAATACCTGCAGCTTTATATCACTCTTTTACATAGAATAACCGACAAAGATTATAAGTAAACTTAAGATGCAGGAGAAAATTTAATTTAATGTAATGTAATAACTATGAATATGTCGAAGCGGAGTTTATAAGTAAGAACTATTATATAATAAAATATGGGCAGATAATTGTTCAAAAGAGCAGAATACAAAAAGTAGAAGAGAAAAGCTGTGAATTTCAACTTGAGAGAGAAATGAGTCTTTCTTGTTAAAGTTAAGAAAGACATGTCAGCCTTATAATTAATAGGTCGAAAAACCGTTAATAATACAAACTGGACAGTTTGAGTATTTAAAATTATTATAGTATTCATTCAAATTTCAAAGATAAAAAGTCTAACTAAAACTAACATAACCTAACTTAACCAAACAAAACCTAAACCTAACCTAACGTAATGTAACCGGACCTAACATAACCTACATTATCTAACCAGACATAACCTAACCTAATATAACCTAAAATAACCTATACAAACATAACATAAATTAAATTGACTTAACCTAAAATAACCTAAGTTAACCGACCCGAATGGAAACGAACCGAACCTAACCTACTGAAACTCAGCGAACTTAACCAAACCTGACATAACCAATCCTTACCAAAGCATAAAAAATGAAGCCTTTCTCGGTGCGAAATAGTCAAAGAGTATGTTATAAGTGTTTTTTAAAACATTGTTTTCACATTTCCTGAACAGTAAACAAATATTGAAGATGCTGCAAGGTCAAAAGGTCTGGCAGGAAATATAAAGTTAAATATAATTCAAGCAAGTTACAGCAAAGCAAGTATTTTAGTATTGCCATTGAAACATCCACAGACTTTACTTCTCGATAGCTTTTGTTTGTCAAATATCTGTCTAAATGCTAATGTAAACGATCTGTTAGGATTGGTTCCAACGAGTGAGCAAACACAAAGTAGATGTGTTTAATGACCACAGCATTTACACGAAAAAAGTATTATCTGTTTGCTCATGTAGTTGTAGTTGTCCCATCAATGACAGGCAAAATGAAGTTTTGTTTAGCTGTTGAAAAAACAATTATGAAATAACAACTTAGTATTTTCACTGTATAATCTGTAAACTTGAAATTCTTCATAGAGCTTAATTTTTATGCAAGAAAAAATGAGATCATTTCCCGAGATAGGTTAACAATACGTCAGTGAAGGTAGCTAAAATACTAACGAAAGTTTTTTAGCTCGGCGTATTTCTCTACTATACTAACAGATATTATGAGTTTACACTCATACATTGCTCTCTTCAAGAATACTCATAATTGGCAATTTACGAACACTTTTTTTCTTTCAAACGAATACCGTAACATTGAATATACTCATTACACGAGTATAGTCGTAATAAAATTAGATGGTAAAACTCATAAGAACGTTTTAATCTCTCCGTATATTGCACTCATATATCGTGATAATTTACAAATTACTTCATCCACATTATTCGTTTTAAAACTATCTTCAACTTGACTTTTGTTGAAGGCAAATAATTTAAAAAAGGTTCAATATTATTAATTACAGCTTAAATTTGTAACATATGTATCGGAAGAATAGTTTAAAATACAAATATATTTACTGTCGTAGACATTATAAAATGTATGGCATCATCAGATAAAACAAACAGAGACAGGTCATTCTGTTTCATCACGAGCAGAACACATATTCACATACCAATTTGTTACATTTGCTTTTCTCTATATTATGATAATTAACTGCACATGCAATTAGTACAGGCTCAGTGCGATAGCAATCACAAGTACTATCGTGTAAATACAATTACACACTAAGGGCTGATTGGTTGTCACTAATCCAATCACAAACTGATTACAAAACAATCCGCCAGGCAGCGCGTGTAAAACAGGCGCAGGTGGCAGTGTTCCCATGTGACTATGTAAAAACCGACAAGAATGTGATTATTATGATATATAGGGATAAATGGGCGATTCAATGGTCTCATGTAACAACTGTGTTACCCGTTAATTGTCAGCTACTTGATCAGGAATATTTGGGAGCATCTGATCAATCCTAATGGTAATCCATACTCAATAGAGTAAAATGAAACCGTGTACATTTATACATAACTTGTTCATAGCGTACATTAATTACCCTATCCTACTTTTCAAACCACTCTTTATCACACAATTAGCATATTGCTGGGAAATCTAAATAATAGATGTATACTACCGTAGTCTAGTTCTCTATTGCAGAGTTAGCACACTCAGTTATTGGCGGGAGACCTGAATAATAGACGTTTTCTGCAGTAGCCTACTATACATCCACTCTATCTCGCAGAGTTAGCACACTCAGTTATTGGCGGGAGACCTGAATAATAGACGTTTTCTACAGTAGCCTACTATACATCCACTCTATATCGCAGACTTAGCACACTCAGTTATTGGTGGAGACCTCAATAATAGACGTTTTCTACAGTATCCTACTAAACATCTACTTTATATCGCAGAGTTATCACGCTCAGTTATTGGTGGGAGACCTCAATAATAGACGTTTACTACAGTAGCCTACTACACATCTAGTCAATATCGCACACTTAGCACACTCAGTTATTGGTGGGAGACCTCAATAATAGACGTTTACTACAGTAGCCTACTACAAAATCTACTCTATATCGCACACTTAGCACACTCAGTTTATTGGTGGGAGACCTCAATAATAGACGTTTACTACAGTAGCCTACTACACATCTAGTCTATATCGCACACTTAGCACACTCAGTTATTGGTGGGAGACCTCAATAATAGACGTTTAATACAGTATCCTACTAAACATCTACTTTATATCGCACACTTAGCACACTCAGTTATTGGTGGGAGACCTCAATAATAGAAGTTTACTACAGTAGCCTACTACACGTCCACTCTATATCGCAGAGTTAGCACACTCAGTTATTGGTGGGAGACCGCAATAATAGACGTTTACTACAGTAGCCTACTACACATCTAGTCTATATCGCACACTTAGAACAAATCAAATCAAATCATCTTTTATTGGCAATTTCTTTACAATTCAACATTGCATCGCAATCGTCAAGAAACCCCTTATAAATTATAGTTATAAGCAACCCCTTATACATTCACACACACAGTCAAACTTACATCTTCATACATTCTCTCAAACACATTCTCACTGACCTCAGATCCTATGCTCTCATAAATCCCAGCGGCTCATCATGAATTCATCGACAGAGTAAAACGCTCTAGACACCAGTAGGCGTCTTAGACGAGTTTTAAATTGATTTTGATTGTTGGAATTCTTTATACTTTCAGGGAGCCTATTGATCAGTTTGACACCAACTTCTTGAGGTAGATGTTGCGACAGCGCCAGTCTGTGATGCTGAGTTCGATAGTTGTCCCTGCCTCTTGTTTCATATTGGTGAACGTCCCTGCCACGAATCAGAGTACACCCTTGATCTGCAGTACGTAATCACCTCAAAAATGTAGAGGCAGGGCAAAGTCATAAATCCAAGCTCCCTAAAAGATTCCCTACACGACTTTCTGAAACTCAACTTTTGTATGATTCTGACAGCCTTTTTTTGAAGTCTGAATACTCGTTCCAATCTATTTTTGGCACAGCCTCCCCAAAGTCTTACTCCATACGCAAAGTGTGGATGGATAAGGCCATAGTAGGCCATTTTTAAAACTTTGGGGGAACATAACTTTGCTAGGTTGCGCAAGGCAATATATACCTGCGGAAACTCTAGCACATATGTGGTCGATGTGGTCGTCCCAGGTCAGCCCTCTGTCAAGGAACATTCCCAGAAACTTTGTAGAATATGTTTCCTCTAAAAGTACATTATCTACAAATACAGATGGCCCATCCGAACGTGTATTCTGCCGAATGCAGAAATGTACAAAATTTGATTTGGTTTGATTTGTTTTCAAGTTCATTTCAGAAAAGAATTGAATACATGAATTCACTTCAACAAACGTTGTGATTTCCAGTTCTTGCAGTGTTTTGCTTTTAAAACAGAGAGTCGTGTCATCAGCATATTGAACTAGTTTCCCATGTTGGATCACCGAGTTCAATCTACTGACATAAATCAGGAATAAAAGAGGCCCAAGGATAGATCCCTGAGGGACACCATGAGGCATTTTGATTTTGTTAGATGTGACGTTTGAAATCTCCACGCTCTGATCCCGCTCCTTTAGGTAAGAAGCAAGCCACAGCTGCGGGAGTCCCCGAACGCCACATTTCTCCAACTGGTGCAGCAGTGTCTCATGATGCACACAGTCAAATGCCTTGGACAGGTCAAGAAATATGCTAAGCACATGTTCTCGCCGTTCCAATCCATCGACAACATTTTTCCAAAAGGTTGTTCACAGCGTCAATTGTGGATTTGTTTTTTCTGAATCCAAAATTGCTCTGGATTCAGAATCCGCTTGTTTTCTAGAAAGCTTTCAAGTCTTTCATAGAAAATTTTTTCAAAAATTTTGCTGAACACCGGAAGAATTGATATGGGCCGATAATTGCTTGGAATGTAAGGATCGTCCTTCTTGAAAATTGGAATGACTTTGGCTGTCTTCAAAAGAGAAGGAAAAGTTCCAGATTCGAATGAGGAATTTTATCAGTTTTGTGAGTGGTCCTAATAAGTGCCTGAGGCACCGTTTAAGTAACCAAACTGACATCCCATTTGCGTCACCTGTTTTCTTCGAATTCAGTCCCTGTATGACACGTGCTATCTCATCCCCACACACAGGAGGCAGAGCCATGGACGCAACCGGCTCCGGAACACGCCTTCCACAAGATTGAGTTTCCGTGAATGACGGATTCATTGAGGCAACAGAAGAAAAATATTTATTGAATTCATTTGCCACTATTAATTGATCTTCAACAATTGTGTCATCAACTTTGATCACAAATGATCTGGAACCCTTGTCCTTACTCGTATCTCGAGAAGAATCATTAATAATTTTCCAAGCTGTCCTTGAAAAATTTTTACATTCACCCAAGGCTCTATTGATGTCATAGGCTTTAGCCGCTCGTATGACTTTCTTGTAGATCCTCCGGTATGTTCTAAAAAATTGTTTAAAACGTTCATTTTCAGATTCAATAAAGATTTTGTGAAAGAATTTTAGTTTTTCTCGAGATATGAGAATGCCCTTGGTCAACCATGAAATTTTCTGAGGTTTTGGTATTGATTTTTGTTTGTTTGTTTGTTTTGTTTGTATTGAAATAACACTCAGTTATTGGTGGGAGACCTGAATAATAGACGTTTACTACAGTAGCCTACTACACATCTAGTCAATATCGCACACTTAGCACACTCAGTTATTGGTGGGAGACCTGAATAATAGACGTTTACTGCAGTATCCTACTAAACATCTACTTTATATTGCAGAGTTATCACACTCAGTTATTGGTGGGAGACCTCAATAATAGACGTTTACTACAGTATCCTACTAAACATCTACTTTATATCGCAGAGTTATCACACTCAGTTATTGGTGGGAGACCTCAATAATAGACGTTTAATACAGTATCCTACTAAACATCTACTTTATATCGCACACTTAGCACACTCAGTTATTGGTGGGAGACCTCAATAATAGAAGTTTACTACAGTAGCCTACTACACGTCCACTCTATATCGCAGAGTTAGCACACTCAGTTATTGGTGGGAGACCGCAATAATAGAAGTTTTACTACAGTATCCTACTACAAATCCACTCTATATCGCAGAGTTGTTCAGAACTCTCACACAAAACACTCTACTGTTTGACGTGCAAGTTGTATACTATAGGATCCATAAAGACCAGGATAGGTGTCAGCTGTGGACTTCCAAATGTAAAAGACAAGACAAAGTTAATTATAAAATTGTTTTTATTTGAAGTTATAATTTTGTTAGGATTACGAGAGCGACGTAAGGCATGGCTAGTTACGGTTCCTCCGAAAGAAGTTCTTGAGGTGTTCTGAATCCCCAGTTTAAATCTTCCAGGAGTAGAAAATATTAATAAAATGAAAAGACAAATACAGACCTAAAAAGGTTACAATTAGGGCGAGTTTTGGAGGGAGCTTTGGAAAGAGTACATGATTTGAAGCACAAAAACCAGGGATTGAAACAAAAAAATAAAACACACATACCTGTAGTATAGCAAACACTTCCCCGTTGTCCCCTACAAGTAGCATATGTGACTGCCTCAAGAATATAGTATCCTTCAGTTTCCTATGGAATTTTTGGTCTGAGTTGCTAAGTATGAGAGTTAGGGGCAATTCAGTTTCTGGTTATTTACCGGCCGCTTATTATCATAAAGTTCTGTGTATGTAACACAAAGAGATCGTGGAACTCACACTGAAAATGTTTTGATATTATTCACAAAGATCGTTTCCATCATCACTACGTAATATAAATATCGACAAAAATATGGATTCTGCTTTGAACCTTCGACATTAAAAAGACCAATACAGTTTTTAATACTAATAAAATATAAATGGTGTAAGTTGCGGTGACAGTAGATATTATATGAATAAATGATTTATTTCCTATAAACTTACAAAATTGAATTAACTTAACAGTGATAGGAAAAATACACTGACCTCTTTTACAAGTAGTGAGGCCAGCGAGAAAAAAAAACTAATATGTAAAGAACAATTAATTTACAATTTACAGGTTTAAAACAAAATAAAATTCTATGTCTAGCTTCTTTAAAACATATCTAAAAATATGAGCTTCTGCAGCGTCTACAATCATTCTGCGAACCTAAATCAATTAATATACTAATAATTAATTATTTATACTAATTTTACTTATTTTCTTATTAAAATTTATTAAATTATACAGTTATCAGCATGTAAAACTTTTACTGATATAGTTATGATAGTATTCTAAATAAACAACTTAATTCTGGTTTTCTAAAAAGCGACTTTTTACTTGTGCACAGAATGCCTTAAAGTTTTCTATCTGCTTAATGTGCAAAGGCAACTGATTAAATATTTTTGGACCAGCATAGGGAAAAGATTGTCTGAATTGTGATTTATTGAATTTTTTAAGATTTATACTTCTGGTAGAATAAACAAAATTGTTAACTCTATTACCACTTCTCAAGTGAAACTCCCTCAAAACTTTAAAAACATAAAGATGTTGTATTGGCAAAATTGTTAGTTGTGAATAAAGAAGAAAAGAATTCTCTCTGAAGCTTTTACTTGCTATGACACGTATACGCTTATTTTGTGATATTCTTAGTTTATCTATATGCATTTTAAAAGTTCTACCCCAACAACTTTCTTACCGCATTGTAAACGGGAATTTGCTAACGCAAAGTATAAATTTCACAATAAGGATGGATCATAAAAATTTCTTAGATAATAACACTTTCTAATCTTGTTGTGAAGTTCAAATACATACCATTTCAGTGCACATCTATGTGGTATACGAGTTACAAAATATACTAGATTGTACTGAGTCGAGTATTATTACATGGAGCAGGAGAACTTCTCATCACTGTTCCACTCAGGTCTTGGAGTATCAGTTAATAACTTGTTCAGTTGTTGCACAGTTGCTAATTGGGTTGGAACAGATTAATGGATTGATTTATATTTCAGAAGTACCCGGTTTTCATCATTACAGTTTTATATGAGGAGTTCAGTTTCTACAACAATTTCAATGTTATATTTCAAACTTAATTGCGCATAATTTTTACTTGTATAGATTGTTGTAAAGTTAATATATATTTTTAGAAGAAGTTGTTATATTGTAGTCATAAATAGTAAATCTCTCTTCATACATGTATTGAAAGATCACATCCTATATAACCAATTATAGCATTAAAACATAGTTGATATCACTGTACCTGTTTGGAATGGAATATAATAGGAACCATAATTATTATACAATCTACTATTATTGTAATACACAGGTAAAATGAGTTAACAGTGTTATGAGTTTGAATATCGTATAACTAATGTGTATTCATTAAACACAAGACCATACACATTCATATACTTGCATGTTTTCTAATACGGAATGTAATAGTATTGAATACTTTTGCAGTTTAGAACGGCTTACAAATATCTATAGACCTTTGGAATTTTAAGTTATGTAAATGACTCTGGGAAACAAATAAAAAGTTTGCAGGAGAGTTGGTCACGCCTTATATCTGGCTTTTTTAAACCGATGCAGATGCATAGTTTGTAAGTACTTGTAATGGAAAAAACATTTAATTAATTATATGAAACAGAAACACTAATAGGCTTTGATCGATTACGTCGTAACTGATTATGTCTCTCTTTTGTTATAAAAATGTTATTTATTTATTTACGAATTTTTAAGTAAATCGTTATAAGTAATAAACATCTATTAAAACGCACAGAGAGAACTTTAACATATTTTATTATTTACCAATACTGTCTTCGTTATAATTGTATAAGACAAGTTATACTTACAGAATGGTGCACTTTAATTAGAGATCAATTTGGACTTCTAAGTTGAATACGCACTGAGATACGAGTAGTGTCTTTAAAATTTGAAAGCATTGAAATTTTGAGGTTTAGAAACATAAGTAGTACTTTTTTGTTTTTATTAGCCGTTAAAATTTGATTTTCAATTAAAAACGTAAATATTTCATTATTACTAATGAATAATATTCCTCGTGGTGCACTCTGCAAGCAATCACCGACTCGCTGACTCGCTGCGCTCGCTCGCGTCTCCAGCAAAGTTTGCTTCGAGTATCACCTGATACTATCTGAGAAAAAAAATATAAAAGGATCGAAGGAATTAAGTTCGTTCTTATTTTTCGGAATGAGATCAAAATTTTATGTTTGCCTGGTGAACATTTATTTAAATAATAAGGTCCAAGTATTTGGTATACTTGAAATGTATTTAATACGGAATGAATGGTTTCAAGTCTCTTTGCAACAGAATGAGGCAATTGCGTTAAATATATTCTAACTAGCCTTCTAGTCCTTTAGTAGATATGACGTCACATTTCTGATTAGGATCTTAGCTCATTTGGAAATTGAACTATTCATGAGGCTAAGGAAAGTTATTAAAAAATCGTCTGAAATATTCATGAAAAAGAAATATATTTTAACAATAAAAACTAAGATCGGAAACAATATTTAATAATAAATAAATAACAAAAATTAATAGATAACAATTGTGACAATACCAATTATAAGTAAACAACTCAGCTACAGTACTTTGTAACACATCTGTCATGGTGCAACAAACTGTCGCCATTTCTCATCGCCACGACACTAGTGAATCCATAAGCCTAGATATACGATCTGTTTAATGTATATTATCAGATTGTACAAGTTGTCTAGGAAATGTTTTGTAATATATAAATTAAAACTACTCTGTAACACATCTGTTGTGGTGCCGCAAACTGTCGCTCATTCTCATCGCCGACTTTTTTTACCAATACATAAAGCTAGATTATACGGTCTGTTTAATGCATATTATCAGACTTTACAAGTTGTCTAGGAAATGTTTTGTAATATATAAATTAAAACTACTCTGTAACACATCTGTTGTGGTGCCGCAAACTGTCGCTCATTCTCATCGCCGACTCTTTTTACTAACCCACAAAGCTGGATTATACGGTCTGTTTAATGTATATTATCAGACTATACAAGTTGTCTAGGAAATATTTTGTAATACATAAATTAAAACCACTCTTTCATTAGTATATTATCGAGTAAATGTGCTTTATTAAAATATTTCGTTTTGTTAATAATTACTCGAAGTTTATTAATGGTTTTATACTTTTATTACCATTGTTTTAGATACTATACTAACAAAATATACAAAGTATACTATACTATTACTATACTTAGCTACAAAAGTTTTGCAATCCACTTTGCTGGGGAATGAGAAAAAGAAATCCTGACTGAGTGAATTTAGATGAAGACTGAATTATTTCAAGATTTACAGAGACAGACAAATTATAAATCCTCAGTTTCTTCAACGAGATTCTAAAATCTCTTAGTTTCTAAAGTGAGCTACTAGTTGTAATTGATAAAGTATTCAGATTATTAGAATACGTTTTGTATTCAAGATTTAATCTGATCTGTTTTTAAGAACGACAGTACCAAAAATAATAGGAATAATTACCTTCTTTAGAAGGTTAAACATAATCGTGTTAGTTGCATTATGGACTAATGTTTATATTTATACTTTGACTATCTTCCCATGCATGTGAAGTCAACACGGTAAATTTGGGGTAAACCCATTACAGAGGATAAGTGCGTGTGTGTGCGCGCGCGCGCGTGTGTGTGTGTGAGTGTGTGTGTGAATGTGTGATTGTTAACTCTAATTTTTCATAGTTATGAAGTTCACGAAAACCCTGGTACTGTAAATAATATTTTATTATTTGCTTTATATCCAATACTTAATATTTTTTAAATATAAAAAACCCTTTACAGTAACAATGTTATCTTTTAAATAAATTGTCGTTATATTATTACTTAGCGTGTAAAAAAATCTTTCCAACACGAAACTTGTATCGCTCAACAGTTATAACAGATTTGATTTGAATGTTGGGTAAATTATAAGTGATTAACAATGAACTTTTATACACTCTGTTACATAAAAACATAGACAGCCCTGTAAATAAATCTTCTCTTTCAAATTTCAAGCTTTTACGGTGTTAAACCCAATAATTCTGTTTAACTAGAACTCAAAAGTTTCTCACAGAATTTGAAACTATTTTCTTAACAATTATTTGTGGATGGGCATAATACGATTTGTAGAATCATAAACTATTATAATTGAAGAATATTAATGTAAAAAGATTTGTATATACCGTCTATGATATAATTTTTGGATCTAATAGTTTTCCTCTGGAGTTTGTCATACCCGAACTACTCAAAGGTTACTACACTACTCAGTAGACAACTGCATTTATTTGGTATTACATATTCTCCAAACGACACTAACCATACTGTTAGTTTATTACGCCCTAAAATAACAATAACTCATCATAAACTATAGAAAACTCTACCGACTTGATCGCAAATTGTGTCAAACTTACTTGAATGCAATTTGAGATCAGTCTTCTTCTATCTCAGAAACGTAGACAAGTCTCCCTAGCGAACAATACAGCAGGTAGGGTGCTACATTGTAGTACTGCGGCTTATAACAACTTGAACACAATCTCCTTCTATCTCAGAAACGTAGACAAGTCTCCGTAGGGAACAATACAGCAGGTAGGGTGCTACATTGTAGTACTGCGGCTTATAACAACTTGAACACAATCTCCTTCTATCTCAGAAACGTAGACAAGTCTCCGTAGCGAACAATACAGCAGGTAGGGTGCTACATTGTAGTACTGCGGCTTATAACAACTTGAACACAATCTCCTTCTATCTCAGAAACGTAGACAAGTCTCCGTAGCGAACAATACAGCAGGTAGGGTGCTACATTGTAGTACTGCGGCTTATAACAACTTGAACACAATCTCCTTCTATCTCAGAAAACGTAGACAAGTCTCCCTAGCGAACAATACAGCAGGTAGGGTGCTACATTGTAGTACTGCGGCTTATAACAACTTGAACACAATCTCCTTCTATCTCAGAAACGTAGACAAGTCTCCCTAGCGAACAATACAGCAGGTAGGGTGCTACATTGTAGTACTGCGGCTTATAACAACTTGAACACAATCTCCTTCTATCTCAGAAACGTAGACAAGTCTCCCTAGCGAACAATACAGCAGGTAGGGTGCTACATTGTAGTACTGCGGCTTATAACAACTTGAACACAATCTCCTTCTATCTCAGAAACGTTGACAAGTCTCCCTAGCGAACAATACAGCAGGTAGGGTGCTACATTGTAGTACTGCGGCTTATAACAACTTGAAACACAATCTCCTTCTATCTCAGAAACGTAGACAAGTCTCCGTAGCGAACAATACAGCAGGTAGGGTGCTACATTGTAGTACTGCGGCTTATAACAACTTGAACACAATCTCCTTCTATCTCAGAAACGTAGACAAGTCTCCCTAGCGAACAATACAGCAGGTAGGGTGCTACATTGTAGTACTGCGGCTTATAACAACTTGAACACAATCTCCTTCTATCTCAGAAACGTAGACAAGTCTCCCTAGCGAACAATACAGCAGGTAGGGTGCTACATTGTAGTACTGCGGCTTATAACAACTTGAACACAATCTCCTTCTATCTCAGAAACGTAGACAAGTCTCCGTAGCGAACAATACAGCAGGTAGGGTGCTACATTGTAGTACTGCGGCTTATAACAACTTGAACACAATCTCCTTCTATCTCAGAAACGTAGACAAGTCTCCGTAGGGAACAATACAGCAGGTAGGGTGCTACATTGTAGTACTGCGGCTTATAACAACTTGAACACAATCTCCTTCTATCTCAGAAACGTTGTCAAGTCACCGTAGCGAACATTCCAACAGGTAGGGTCCTACATTGCAGTCCTGCGGCTTATAACAACTTGAACACAATCTCCTTCTATCTCAGAAACGTTGACAAGTCACCGTAGCGAACATTCCAACAGGTAGGGTCGTACATTGCAGTCCTGCGGCTTATAACAACTTTAACACAATCTCCTTCTATCTCAGAAACGTAGACAAGTCTCCCTAGCGAACAATACAGCAGGTAGGGTGCTACATTGTAGTACTGCGGCTTATAACAACTTGAACACAATCTCCTTCTATCTCAGAAACGTAGACAAGTCTCCCTAGCGAACAATACAGCAGGTAGGGTGCTACATTGTAGTACTGCGGCTTATAACAACTTGAAACACAATCTCCTTCTATCTCAGAAACGTAGACAAGTCTCCGTAGCGAAACAATACAGCAGGTAGGGTGCTACATTGTAGTACTGCGGCTTATAACAACTTGAACACAATCTCCTTCTATCTCAGAAACGTAGACAAGTCTCCGTAGCGAACAATACAGCAGGTAGGGTGCTACATTGTAGTACTGCGGCTTATAACAACTTGAACACAATCTCCTTCTATCTCAGAAACGTAGACAAGTCTCCCTAGCGAACAATACAGCAGGTAGGGTGCTACATTGTAGTACTGCGGCTTATAACAACTTGAACACAATCTCCTTCTATCTCAGAAACGTAGACAAGTCTCCGTAGCGAACAATACAGCAGGTAGGGTGCTACATTGTAGTACTGCGGCTTATAACAACTTGAACACAATCTCCTTCTATCTCAGAAACGTAGACAAGTCTCCCTAGCGGACATTACAGCAGGTAGGGTCCTACATTGCAGTTCTGCGGCTTATAACAACTTGAACACAATCTCCTTCTATCTCAGAAACGTAGACAAGTCTCCCTAGCGAACATTACAGCAGGTAGGGTCCTACATTGCAGTCCTGCGGCTTATAACAACTTGAACACAATCTCCTTCTATCTCAGAAACGTAGACAAGTCTCCGTAGCGAACAATACAGCAGTTAGGGTGCTACATTGTAGTACTGCGGCTTATAACAACTTGAACACAATCTCCTTCTATCTCAGAAACGTAGACAAGTCTCCGTAGCGAACAATACAGCAGGTAGGGTGCTACATTGTAGTACTGCGGCTTATAACAACTTGAACACAATCTCCTTCTATCTCAGAAACGTAGACAAGTCTCCGTAGCGAACAATACAGCAGGTAGGGTGCTACATTGTAGTACTGCGGCTTATAACAACTTGAACATAATCTCCTTCTATCTCAGAAACGTAGACAAGTCTCCGTAGCGAACAATACAGCAGGTAGGGTGCTACATTGTAGTACTGCGGCTTATAACAACTTGAACACAATCTCCTTCTATCTCAGAAACGTTGTCAAGTCACCGTAGCGAACATTCCAACAGGTAGGGTCCTACATTGCAGTCCTGCGGCTTATAACAACTTGAACACAATCTCCTTCTATCTCAGAAACGTTGACAAGTCACCGTAGCGAACATTCCAACAGGTAGGGTCCTACATTGCAGTCCTGCGGCTTATAACAACTTTAACACAATCTCCTTCTATCTCAGAAACGTTGACAAGTCACCGTAGCGAACATTACAGCACGTAGGGTCCTACATTGCAGTCCTGCGGCTTATAACAACTTGAACACAATCTCCTTCTACTCAGAAACGTTGTCAAGTCACCATAGCGAACATTACAGCAGGTAGGGTCCTACATTGCAGTCCTGTGGCTTATACCAAATTGAACACAATCTGCTTCTATCTCAGAAACGTTGTCAGGTCTCCGTAGCGAACATTCCAACAGGTAGGGTCCTACATTGCAGTCCTGTGGCTTATACCAAATTGAACACAATCTGCTTCTATCTCAGAAACGTTGTCAAATCTCCGTAGCGAACATTCCATCAGGTATGGTCCTACATTGCAGTACTGTGGCTTATAATAACTTGAACACAATCTCCTTTTATTTCAGAAACGGTGTTATGTCCCTTTAGCATAACATAAAGATTAATGTACTTGTAGTTCTGCCGCTTATAACAGTATAATAACTATTGTATCTACAATAGTCATTTAAACAGTACCTATATATTTTGGATAAGTTAGCCTTACCTTTATTTAATTTAAATCTGAAAGATTGTATCTGCACCATTGATTAAAGATTGATAAACATGATTTATATTTAAAAAATTTTAAGAAATTAATATTTTTACATTTTTATATTTTGAATATTTTTAAATATATTGTTAGTTGTTGTCCAGAAGAAACTACACTTTTATCTCAGTTAATATGGATGATCGAGCAAAAGGAAGAGATATTTTCTAGTTTCAAGGTTATTTAAATTTTTACTTTAAGAGCTTTTGATATCGCGTACGTTTTAGTAATAGGCAACGGTTCCATCGTAATTCATGCAAAATGTTTGTTTTGGCTATTGCACAACATCTGAAACCAACGACGCCATTTTTAAAAAACTTCCAGAATTCCCACCAAAATGGTTCTCGGACATCAGAATCTTTTTGGTTTCAAGGTGATATCTAGTTATGCCTTAATTATAAATTACTTGGCATAAAAATAGAATTTATAGATAATTTAAATTGTTTTGTGCTTATAAGCGAAGGGAGGGGGGGTTTATATCACGTAATGTTTTTACGAAATGTGCAATAACATCGCAGCCATAGTAATTTAAAAGTTGAAAAATGTATTTTCAAACTAATTGCAATTAAACCTTGAATCCTTGTTTTTATTATGCCTGAAGGCTATAAAGTCAATTACCTTTCAATATTGCGGGCTTCTATTGTAATTTGTGAAACATTTTGTCTGGGTTAATAACCAATAAAGACTACTAATTTATGTGGTATGAAATGGTGGACTATAACATTAATAAAAGTTATGATAATCTATAACAAAGATAGAATATATACAAATTATATATATACAAATATATACAAATTTGAAATTTTTACCAACATGGGCTTATACATATTAAAACCAATTTCTTCCAAGAGTTTATTCCAATTAATATAACTTCAAATGACACTTACATGACGTTATAATGTGAATTGTTTATGTCAATATAAGAAATGATATTCCTTAAGAGATAGCATGAAATGAGTAGTGAAGCAGCGGACAATGATAGTGTGCAGACAATACTCGTAATCTAGCTAGCTAGCTATATATAGCTATATTAGCAATAACGACTACTAATTTATGTGTTATAAAATGGTGGACTTTAACATTAATAAAAGTTATGACCCAATCTATAACAAAGATAGAGATACAAATTATATATTTTTACAAACATGGGCTTATAAATATTAAAACCACTTTATTCCAAGAGTTTCTTCCAATTCACATAACTACAAATGACAGTTACAGGACGGTATAATGTCAATTGTTTATGTCAATATACGAAATGATATTCCTTAAGAGATAGCATGAAATGTGTTGTGAAGCAGCGGACAGTGAAAGTGCGCAGACAATACTCGTAATCTAGCTAGCTAGCTCCGTGGTGATTGAGCAGATTCCGACCGCATGAAATGTGTTGTGAAGCAGCGGACAATGATAATGTGCTGACAATACTCGTAATCTAGCTAGCTAGCACCGTGTTGATAGAGCAGATTCTGACCGCACGATCCTGTGAATCTGTAGGAAAGAATATTATGCAGATATATGAAGTTTTCGTCTAATGACCATGAATTTACCCTTGCAATGCTTCTGTATTACTTACAGATCATATACTTATTCCCAGAGCGTTTCTCTTTTTGGTCTTTGAAACGGTACTTGCAACAACTACTGCATTCGTAAGTATTGCCTACATGAGCAAATAAGTTAAAAGAAGTTTTTCATCATATATAATATTTGGCATTAAAGAACACAGTGATATAGACCATTAAAACATTTTTTAAAGTAATTTATGTCTATTTTGTAATTTTTAGCCATCAGTATACATCTGAATTAGAATTTTATTCTGACATATTCTAAACGAACGAGAATACTAAAAACGAGGTCAAAATAGCGCATATTTTGTGTTAGCAATGATTTGTTGCGGTGGTAAATAAAAATAAATACTGCATTGGCATAGTGTATTAGTTAACTTGACCACCGTAATACAGTTCTCCTTCGAGTGTAACCAATGTTTAGCAACTGGAGTTTATCTTTTAAATGTTTAGTTTAATAAATTAAGTTAAAAATTACTCTAAAGGAAAGTTAAGCAAACAAAATTTTAAGGTTTGTACGGTTTACGTTTTTACAGTAGTTTTTACTGCTACAGAGTGTTACATAATAATTCTAAACAATAAAAATATGAGTTATTGATCTAAACATGAAGCGGAAAAACTGAATTTTAAAGTTATACCTCAATAGTCTTCCATAAAAACTTATGGAAAAATTACACCTCTACTTTTTGTTACTACTGAAGAAATGCATAATCAGTAGGATAGTGGGTGATGTTATAGCTAAAATTATAAATAACAATGAGTAAAATGTATAGAATTTATAAATAATTCATAATCGTGGAATATGAGCTGTCAATACAGCTTCGAAGTATTTATAAAGTACAACATTCTCACTAAACAGAACTGAAATTAGCAAAGGTATGTGTATTATACTAGAATGATTGCTTGAAATATCACTCAGTGACCGAGTATATGCCTAATAAAATATTACCTGAAAGATGTGTTACATTATACTTTGTACTGTATACAATGCGAAGGGCTAAGGCTCAGTAACTCATTGAAACTCGTGACAAACTCTCCCAAGGTGAGTTCAAAAGGACAGTTTGGCGGCATGTCCGATTGTTGGGGTAGTCTTTACGTCGCATCTCTTTTGTTTTTTAGTTTATCTAAATTTTACGAAAAGAAATATTTATATACAAATGCATTTATATCTATCGTCTAAGTATAAACAATTTCTATCGTACACGAAAGAAGGCTCCATATACCGGTGAAACTATTACAATGTTTGCTACTGTTAACAGCTTGTGGAGTTTACATTAGCACTCAGCTGCTCCAGAACTGTTAGATATGTTGTAGTGCGGGCGGTTATAATTGTGATTACAGTTTATACGATTCTCTGTTATATCTAGAGCTCCGTATAACTGAGTGGCTATAACAATGTTTGTAACTGTTAACAACTTTTAGAATTTACATTAGCCCTCAGCTGCCCCAGGACTGTTAGATATGTTGCCGTGCGTGCGGTTACAACTGTAATTACAGATTATCCAATTCTCTGTTATATCTAGAGCTCTGTATAACTGAATGGCTATAACAATTTTTTTAACTGTTAACAACTTTTAGAATTTACATTAGCCCTCAGCTGCCCCAGGACTGTTAGATATGTTGCAGTGCGGGCGGTTACAACTGTAATTACAGATTATCCAATTCTCTGTTATATCTAGAGCTCCGTATAACTGAGTGGCTATAACAATGTTTGTAACTGTTAACAACTTTTAGAATTTACATTAGCCCTCAGCTGCCCCAGAACTGTTAGATATGTTGCAGTGCGGGCGGTTACAAACTGTAATTACAGATTATCCAATTCTCTGTTATATCTAGAGCTCCGTATAACTGAGTGGCTATAACAATGTTTGTAACTGTTAACAACTTTTAGAATTTACATTAGCCCTCAGCTTCCCCAGGACTGTTAGATATGTTGCCGTGCGGGCGGTTACAACTGTAATTACAGATTATCCAATTCTCCGTTATATCTAGAGCTCCGTATAACTGAGTGGCTATAACAATGTTTGCAACCGTTAACAGCTTGTAGAGTTTACAATAGTACTCAGCTGCTCCAGAACTGTTAGCTATGATGGAGTGCGGGCGGTTGCAATTGTAGTTATAGATTATCCGCTTCTGTGCTATATCCATGGTTCCGTATAATTGAGTAGCTGTTACAATATTTGCAACTGTTAACAGCTAGTTTACTAATTTTCTACGGCTATTAAATGAATTTAAAATTGGTTTTATGGTAATCATATCTCAATTGTTGTTTAAGTGTCTGATAATTTTGTAAGAACATAATTTATGGCCAAAGAAAAACGTATTTAACGTACAGTGTAACTACAGTAGTTGTTGTAGTACTTTATTCCCGTTCAAACTACTCGGAATATCGCTGTCACTATTTTGCTTTAGAAACTCAACTAACATTCTTTAGAGAAAATATAAGTACATATAAATCATACAATTTATGGTGTAAATAACATATTTGTTAAACATTTTATGTATATAAGATTAATAAAGGCCAGAAAAATAAATATATTTACATACAGAGTTTAACACTAAATCTCTAAAGTGCGGATATAAAAAGAAAATTGTAATAGTAAAAACCCATAAGATAATAAATTCAAGTTCACTTCTTATATCATATATTGTAATCACTGGTTCGAAATTTTATCATCAATTACTTAGTCTCCGTTCGTTAAACATTAAATACTGAGACAGCAAAACTTCGCTAATTAATCTTATATTAACGAATTATGTCAGAAGTAGCAATGTTCATCTCACCTCTCCTATATTTTACTCACTAGGTTCGGAATGTTTTTTTTTTTTTTTTTTTTTTTTTTCCTTTGGGATATTGGGGTGGATTCATAGATCCTCACACGTCAACCTGAGCTTATTGTGTGCCCCTTTGATGTTAGAGGGGTAAGCCTATCTTCGTGCCCTTAATTAGGCTAAGAAGCTTTTCCCCGATACTAGCATCTGGTTCGTCGCCTGGTTGTTTGTCACCGAAAAGAGCCCTTCTCCTTGCTCCCAGTCTCTCACAGTCCAGTATTATGTGTTTTGCAGTCTCTTCAGACTTATTGCAGAGTCTACACTCCGAGGCCTCATTTCGTAAACCTAGAGTGTTTAGGTGTTTCCTGAAGTGGCCGTGTCCAGTGATCAAGGCAATCACTTGCTTAACCCGATCCCTGCCCAGCCCCATCAGCCATCTGGTGAATCCGGAGCTAGAATCGGCAAGCAGTCTTTTGCCGAGTGCTTGTCCTTGGTGACTCTGCCACCGCACGCGGTGTGTCTTCCTGGACCATTTGTTTATACTTTGGTAAGCGGCTGACTTGCTTATACCACAACTCGGTTCTGGACCGATGTATGGCATGCTTGCTCCGCTTTTGGCAAGCCTGTCGGCGCATTCGTTGCCACCTATGCCTGTGTGGCCCGGTACCCAACCAAGACGCACACAGTTGCGTGATCCAAGCTTGCAGAGAGTGTTAAAGCACTCCCACACAAGCCTGGATGAAATGCTGTTGGAGTCAAGAGCTTTAAGAGCTGCCTGACTGTCTGACATTATACAGATGTTCATTCCCTGGTACCTTCTGGTGAGGCCTAGGTTGGCACAGGCTAGGATACCATAGATTTCGGCTTGAAATATGGAGCAGTTCCGACCCAAAACTGCCGCTAAGGGCAGTTCTAGGGGATTGACTAAACACTCCATATCCAGTTCTACCCTTAATAAGCGAGCCATCCGTGTACCAGACAAAGCTCTTTCTTATTGTTGGGATGTTATCTTGCGATTTCCACTCATCTCTGGAGTAGAAGTCAACAGAGAATGGCTTATTGAATACGAACTCCGTTCTCATTGTGTCGGAGACCATTTCGAGAATAGCGCTTGGGTTTACAGCTTCAGTGATGGCGCCATGGCTCGCGTTAGACGCGCCATTCCTCCACAAGCCAGCAACCATCAGCCGATAAGCTGACTTACGCGCTTCAGCTTTTATATGGACATCAAGAGGTAGAAGTCCTAAAGCCACCTCGAGGGTCGCTGAGGGACTGCTCCTGAATGCTCCGGTTACAAAGATTGTGCCAAGCCTTTGTAAGCTTTCAAGCTTGGCTTTGGCAGTTACCTGATTCACCTTTGTCCACCAGACTAATGAACCATAAGTGATTTGAGGCCTTACAACTGCTTTGTAAAGCCATAGTGCTATGTGGGGTTTTACGCCCCATGAGAATCCTGCAAGTCTCCTGGACGTCATGAGCGCCCACTTTGCTTTGTGCAGGATATTATTAAGATGATCATTCCACGTAAGCTTATGATCTAGAGTCAGTCCTAAATATTTGACTGTCTTTGACCACTCCAGCTGAGTGGATGCGAGTTTCAGCCTAGAAAGAGACTCTAGGTTCTTTTTCCTAGTGAATGGTACAACTACTGTCTTAGAGGGATTTACTTTCAGTCCCTCTCCCTGACACCAGTTGTGTACATGTTGAAGGTTGGTATTCATGATATCAACAACAACATTTGTATATTTTCCCTGTACCATAAGGACTATGTCGTCTGCATATCCTTGGACATAGATTCCGTTGTTAGTAAGGTCCTCAAGTAGACTATCTACTACTAGGTTCCACAGTAGAGGTGACAGGATGCCTCCTTGAGGACATCCCCTTGTGGGTGCGATCACAAGCGATACTTCATTAAGATCGGCCCTGATCCGTCTGGAGCACAGCATGGCCCTAAGCCACCGGCACAGAGCTGGCTCGAGGCCACGTCGCTGTGCTCCACTTACCATTGCAGTGAATTTGGCATTGTCGAAAGCTCCTTCAATGTCTATGAAGGTGCACAATGCCAATTCCTTGGCGGACAGGCTATCCTCAATCCTACTGACTAGTTGGTGCAGTGCTGATTCACAGGATTTGCCTTGCTGGTATGCATGTTGGTTGCGATGAAGGGGAGTGTCTGAGAGAACTCCCTTTCTCAGGTGCCTCTCCACCAGTCTTTCTAATGTTTTCAGTAGAAACGAAGATAAACTGATGGGACGAAAAGATTTAGGGACAGAGTAGTCCGCTCTCCCTTTTTTAGGGATGAAGACCACCCTGTTGAGACGCCAGACTTGGGGTATGTACCCATAGGCTAGGCTCGCCCTGAATAGTTCACATAGAAGGGTAAGGAGATTCTCCGGCCCTTGTTGAAGCAGGGCCGGAAAGATTCCATCCCCTCCTGCAGATTTGAAAGGGGCAAATTTAGAAATTGCCCATTTGGCTTTAGAGAGAGTGACAATCCTTCTGGCAATGGCCCAGCTACCACGACAAGCTCTTGGCCGTGAGCCTGCCTCGCGGTTACCAGACGTTCCAGTGTCGTCATTCTCAAAGATACAGTCAGGGAAGTGAGTCTCAAGGAGAAGTTTGAGGCTATCACTAGACCCGGAAGTGTGTTGACCTCCCTGGGACCTTAAAGATCCCAAGTGACCGGTTGGACTTGAGGCTAGTAAGCGTTGCAGTCTAGCTGCCGCGCTTAACTCATTTACCTTCTGTGTAAAACTGCCTCCAGGAACTTTGTTTTGCTTTTTTAATCGCTAGGCTGTATTCTGTAAGAGCTCTATGATAGGACTCCCAGATACGGCTCCTTTTGCATTGATTGTACAGCTTCCTGACATTAGCCCTTTTGCGAGCGAGGTCCGCAGTCCACCACTTAGTATTGGTTCGACTCTTCCCCGTCGCAATGGGCAATTGTCGTGGAAGCTATTGATTATAGCATTCTGCAGGTCAGAAGCTATCTGATCTATGTCTGTGAAGCATCGCACCCTTCCGCCTACCGATCCCAACTGTGACTGAAGGTCAGACTTATATCCCAACCAGTCAGTCCTCCTGGGATTGCGATAGAGGACCTCTGCAGCCTCATCTTGCAGGTTAAAGCGGATATACCTGTGATCCGATAATGAGGCCTCTTCGCTTACGTGCCACTTATCAACCATTCCAAGTATACCTTGTGTGCAGATTGTTATGTCAATAACTTCTTGTCTAGTTCGTGTTGCGAACGTAGGGCGGTTACCTTTATTACATATAAATAGGTCCCTACTTAGAAGAAATTGTAACAGTGCCTCACCTCTGGGGTTAGTGTTTGTGCTGCCCCATCCAGCAGAGTGATGGGCGTTGGCGTCACAACCTAGAAGAAGTTGTTGACGTCTGGCTTGTGCTTCTTCCACCAGGAGCTCTAGGTCTCTTGATGGAGGGAGTTCCCTGGCATCATATGGCAGGTATACGGAGCCTACAATTGTGCTCTGCACTGTGCCTCCATTCTTCCAGGTCAGTGTGCCCACAGTAAGATCTCTGGAGCAGAATTCGTTGAGGGTTAGAAAATCCAAGCCTCTCCTCAACAGGATGCAGGTTCTGACATTCCTTAGAGAGGTGCAGTAAATTAACTTACCTTTGGTTTCATTTAGGCCCGCCACTCTCCCTTGGTGAAGCCATGGTTCTTGTATCAATGCCAGATCAAATCCCTCTTGGAGGAAGAACTGGCAGAAGGCTGCCGAGGCAGCTCTACTGTGCTGGAGGTTGATTTGTAGAACTCGTGGCATTGTCCTTGACTGTCGAGGAGACAATTGAGACCTGCCAGAGTCCTAAGTTGGCTCTACAGTTGGAAGCCTTCACAGCCTTGTAGCAGACCTCGTCCAGGAAGCAGACGAATCCGTAACCTTTCGGGTCTGGCTTGGATGGAAGGATTTTCCACTCGTTTACATTCAGGTTGGGGTTCTGCTTATTAAACATCTCAAGTACCTTTTCAGGTGTCTTCTTCAGAAGCTTCGGGTGAGCTCTGAAAAACACCCTAGTGGACCTCAAGATGTCCTTACGCAGTCCCACTCTCAGAGAGATGTCATCTCCCAGAGGTTTTATCCTTTGAATAACTTCTTCCAGCCAACGTTTGGTGTGTTCGTTGATGCAGGAAGCAATTAAAACACCTTTCTCTAGGTAGGTGCCCGCAAACGATGGAACGGAACCATCCTCCAGGGGTTGGATTTCTTCCATAATTGCGTCCTCGATGGCTTCTCCTTGCTCTGCACTTAGCTTCGCTTCCGGGTAGCCTTCGAGGGCTATGGCCATTTTGATTGCTGCGACCTCTCTGTAGGTAGCCTTGGGTGTGCTACCAGAGGCCTCGGGATCGTGGGCTTCGGGCTTTTGGGTTTCCCTCCTAGCCTTCTTTGCGGGTCCCTCCGCGGAGGGCGGGGTGACCAAAGTGCCTCTGGGGCGCTTGGCCGACCCCACCCCCGCCTTGGCACCCGCAGTTGGGCCCGGAGTTGAGACCTCCTGCCGTTCTTGATTCTTTTTCCTCTTCTTTTTCCCCCTCCTCCACTTGGAAGGGTCAAAAGCTTCACCCTTTTCGAGAAGTTTAGCCTTTAGTGCTTCTCTTCTTTGAGCAGTGGTGAGATTGGGCCTCTTCATTCTAAGGTTGCCGAGTTGCTCTGTGGCATCATCCAGCGTACCTGTAGACTTGGGAGTGCTTGGGCTGTTGAGGAGCTGATCTTCTATATCTTGAAGGGATTTTGCTTCCTCAGCGCTTGTGCTGCCTTCCTCAGATAAAGCCTTGCCATGTATGGGAGCTTCAGTGTGCAATGGAACCTCCTGTGTTCCTAAGGCACTTTGTTGAGGAGAAGGTAGGGATGTTGGCATAACAACCTCTTGAGTTGTGTTGCCAGGTGGTGGTATGTGCGAGGTAGCTTCAGGAGCTACCTCAGCAGGAAGAGGTAGGTTTGAAACAGCTTCAGGAACTGTTTCAAGGGTTGGTTTGTTTTGATTTTTGTGTTTGTTTTTTTCCATGTTGTTCCCACGAGAAGCTAGGGAATGGAAGGTCCACCCAGACAGAGCCCCGCATGCCTGGGTAAGCTGCTTTTAAACTGGAGGGTCGCCGGTGTCCAGAGTCCGCATAGTAAAGACTGGTTTGCCACCAGCCATTCAGCCCTGGCCTACGCTGTTCCACCGTGGCTTGGCCCCTAGTGGGAGAAATGAAAGGGAAACTAGATCGAAGAGTTGAGGAACTTTACCTCAGATAGAAGAGAGTGAAGAAGAGAGATAGGCTGACACATAGAAAAGTGTGCCAGCCATAGGCCTCCAGAACAAGAAGAGAAGGGATCTGGAGCATTAGCTAGGGTACCTCGGGGTCGCCATTACCCGTACGGCCTTGAAAGTAAGACCGCCCCTGAGGGTCCGCCCATTTCGGAATGTTACTATCAATTACTTATTATCTGTTCAGTAATAATTTATTACTTCTGAGACAGCACAACTTGGGTAATTATTCTTACATTAAAGAACCCAGTCAGAAGTAGAAATGTTTACCTCTTCTCTCGTAAAATTTACTCACTAGATTCGGAATGTTATTATCAATTACTGAGTATCCGTCCATTAACATTTATTATTGCTGAGACAGCACAAATCCGCTAATTAATCTCACACTACAGAACCGAATCAGAAGTAGCAAAGTTTACCTCTTCTCTCCGTATATTTAACTCATTGGTTCGAAACTTTACCATCAATTACTTAAACTCTTATCATTAAACGATGTTATATAATTCTCCACTGTTTACAATACTGACAGAAGGTTTCTTTAAATAAAGTTGTGTGAGTACTTAAGATATGGCGTATAACTATATTGTTTAACATGAAAAGTGTTAAAAATAAACGAACTTTCAGTTGGCTATGTAGAATTAAAGTTTCATGCAAAGTTTTAAATAGGTCTGTAAAGTTGACGTATCCAAAATTGTTTACCCACGTTTTATCATATTCTTCGTTAGTTCTTGCTAGTTCTCACGAAAACTTCGTTAGTTCAGAGATATTAACAATTTTACAGTGTTAATTCAATGGGTACGCTAACTTCACACCATGAAAAATAGCTTACCCAGATTAACTCATTGTAATTAAAATTTCCAGGTACACATTGTTAGTTGAGTGTTAGTTCCTGTTAGTTCTTACGACAAATTCGTTATTTCAGCAGTATTAACAATTTTACAGCCTTAATACAATGGGTAAGCCAACTTCACACCATGGAAAGTAGCCTACCCAGATTAATCTTAGTAATTCGATTTTCGGATTGCATAGCGTCAGTTCATCGTTTCGTACTGTAAAGCTGGCTTACTTACTGTTTTAAGGATGTAAAGTTCTTAATATTGGCGAATTAACGAATTTTTCGTGAGAACTAACATGAACTAACTATGTATACTTAGAAACTCTGTTATAACGTTTTAATCTGTTTTAATTCTTTTAACTAACGAATAATATGATAAAATGAGGGTAAACTATTTTGGTTATGTCCATTCACAAACCTGTTTTAAATCTATAGGTATTTTGTTTTCTTGTAATCGAACGGAGGGACAAACAGAAATACATTTTGTATTTCCGTTCTCGTGTAAGAGGCTTGGTAACGAAGTATTTGTGAATTACTAAAAAGGTCTAATAACACTGACTATTCTGAATGATGAAACTAATAACCTCAAATATTCTGATATTTGTATTCATCTTGAGGGAATTGAGATTATAAGGATAAATGTTTATGTAATGTAGCGCTCAATGAATATCGTCCAAATGTGACTAAGGATCATATCCTTTTGTTCTCAAACATTTGCCCTTAACAGTAATAAAATTAAAATAAATCCTTAAAAGTTTATAACGGAACATTTGTAACCCATATATAATAATGCGTCACTTAGATTAATTAGGATGTTTCATTATAATCTTTCCAATGAATTAAAGACCCGAGATAAAAATTCTGTTACATATACAATCAAATTGTATAAACATATAAATAACTTCATTCACAAGAAAGAAAAACAATAAAGATCGAACCAAGCTCTAATTCTGAGATACTTCCAGTGAGAGGATTATACTTGAATAAAACATCTCGGGAGATTGTTTCTTGTAGAATTTCTGTTACAGAAGGAAATAAAGAAAACAACAGACTTTCACAGCTTTTCTCAGAAATTCGTACAGGATATATACTGTACACCTTCAACTGAAAATGGTGCGGGTTTTCTTTTTTAGTTAAATAAAAATAAATAAATTACAGTTATGCTATATATGATTCGATTCGTTTACGAGTACATTGAGGTATTGTGATAATTTTGGCACTAAATGCAGTGACAATGCCCATTTCTGCGCATTATCTTTGTACTGTAATTGAGATATTTTAATTTTCAGTTAAAGAAAGCCCGCGCATTTCTTTACAATGTCTAAAAATCAATGTGTATTTTTATATAACTTCCTGTTACAAACACTTATCTTACAACACCAGCTATGACATTGGACTATGGGTTTGAGGTGGGGATAACGCAGTTCCAAATCCTGTCTGTGGCCATAGCACTTGTACTGTATTGACTCTTCCCCTTATTCTGTTTGATAAGATCCTCGCACAGGCCAGTGGCCCATGAGGACGGGCAGAATAAGACTTAAAAAAAGGGTCGGCCTCTCCTTAAAAAAATAATGCTTTTAAAAGTGATATACCGTGTATTCTAAATTTTATGCACACCGAAGGGATCTTGAAAACTATAATTGATACAGAAAAGATTAAAAAAAGTGTGTGTGTGTGTGTGTGTGTGTGTACAAGACCAACAAATTAATGTGGTTAAGTTAATTAACTGTATCGTCATTCACTCGCTGCGTTCAAAAAACAATTTGGTCAAAATCTTCGAAATGTCACAGTTTTGTTATTAGTATATGTATTGTAACGTTTTTTACAAGAAATCTGCATGAAATTTCTTCTAGTTTTCAAATATTATAAAGCGAAATTACTTAAGACCGGCAAGCACGGAGTGTAGGGTTTGAGTCAATTGTTTAGAACGCAACGACCAATTTTTCACATAATTGGAAGAAAGTAGATACTGATTTGAAAAATACCATATATGTTATACCTTCCTTGTGGTTTTACCGCATAAATAGTAAAAACCCGCATTTTGGTTTTGCCACTGCAATTATTGTTGGTATCAGCTGTTACAAAATACAGTAATCCATTCAGTTTTAATAAAAGGGAATAAATCATGCTTACTATTTCATTCTTGCTCGATTCCGCTATTTTTATTTTTTACTCTTTTTGTATACAATATCACCAAAACAGGCACAGCCTTATGGGGCACCTACATTTCCCCAATTGTGTAAAATGTATTGGCCTAATATTAGTATTAAACAAAGAAAGACAAACGTAAAAGGATTAAATCTACTTTTTATATATTTTATTACTCTAAGGCACACGTACCAATTGGAAATCAGATAAGTAGAATACATTTTTTGTATTTGTTATTTGCTGCTATATATTTGCCTATATTGTAAATAAGTTATGACGTAGTATTTTTTATTTTTAAGTACTGGCATAATATTTGTTTGCATTATTCAGTTTGTTATTTTGGGAAAATAAATGATTTATTATTGTGATTTATTACTACTTTATTCCAATAACTGTAGGGTTGGTCAAATTGTAAGGTTTTGCGATCAGCTGTTGAAAAAAATATAAACATTTACAAAAATCAGTCAGGTTTACCAACCATCCGAGTAATAGAATACAATGTCTCTTCAAATGACCATAAAAACGAATTTATATTATTTATTTGATGAAATCCACAAGGAAAGTATAACATGGAGTATTTTTAAGTCAGTAAAAAATATACTTTCTTTAATTAATATAATGGAGTTTTGGAATTCGTAAGATCGATTATGATGGATAAGATGTCCCCATGTTATTATCAGTGTTATAATTTTTAATAATAGTTTATAATTTTAACGTTTGATGATAACATTTCTAAACTCGATAATAATGTACAATTGAAAAGTAAAATTATAAATTAATAAAGGACAATAGAATGCTTAGATCAGCATCACAACAGTTTATGCGCTGATAGCCGACAGTGCATTGGATTCATCAGCACTAATAGAGTTATAAAAGGAAGGTATCATAAGGGTTATAAATATAAAACCATATTTTTTCTCGTATTAGGTATATCCTAGCTAAATACACTTAAAACCCATTTCTAGACTCATAAATAATAGTTGCATCATCTATAGGCAACTAGATAAACTGACTGAATGTCGGCTTGTTAAGGGTATTATATTATATTTTGCTGACGCTAAAACAACATATATTTAAGTGTCTGATGGCTGTTTTAAACTTTCTGATCTATTCAAATTTTTAACACATTTCGATCCTTACCAAAAATGAGACGACTAACGATCGATTTATTTCTTAAGGGACATATGTATACTTCTAGAAAAAGCCAGGTTATGTGCTTAAAGAATGCACATTGGTTGACTAGAACTGAGATGGTATTACAATGTTTGGAGTACATTAGCCCTCAGTACTCAGGTGGTCCTGAACTGTTTGTTATGTTGTAGTGTGGGCGGTTCCATCTATAATAACAGATTATCCACTCTCCAGATGTCCCTCAGGTGATGTTCGTAATACTTCTATCTAGATTAGATTGTGTTTAAGATGCTGCTCAAGAACTGTTTGTTATGTTGTAGTGTGGGAGGTTACAGCTGTAATAACAGATTATCCGTTCTCTAGCTGTCCACCAGGCGATGTTCATAATACTTCTATCTAGATTAGATTGTGTTTAAGATGCTGCTCCAGAACTGTTTGTTATGTTGTAGTGGGGGCGGTTACAGCTGTAATAACAGATTATCCGCTCTCCAGCTGTCCCCCAGGCGATGTTCATAATACTTCTATCTAGATTAGATTGTGTTTAAGATGCTGCTCCAGAAACTGTTCGTTATGTTGTAGTGGGGGCGGTTACAGCTGTAATAACAGATTATCCGCTCTCCAGCTGTCCCCCAGGCGATGTTCATAATACTTCTATCTAGATTAGATTGTGTTTAAGATGCTGCTCCAGAACTGTTTGTTATGTTGTAGTGGGGGCGGTTACAGCTGTAATAACAGATTATCCTCTCTCCAGCTGTCCCTCAGGCGATGTTCATAATACTTCTATCTAGGTTAGATTGGGTTTAAAATGCTGCTCCAGAACTGTTTGTTATGTTGTAGTGTGGGCGGTTACAGCTGTAATAACAGATTATCCGCTCTCCAGCTGTCCCTCAGGTGATGTTCATAATACTTCTATCTAGGTTAGATTGGGTTTAAAATGCTGCTTCAGAACTGTTTGTTATGTTGTAGTGTGGGCGGTTACAGCTGTAATAAGAGATTATCCGCTCTCCAGCTGTCCCTCAGGTGATGTTCATAATACTTCTATCTAGGTTAGATTGGGTTTAAAATGCTGCTCCAGAACTGTTTGTTATGTTGTAGTGGGGGCGGTTACAGCTGTAATAACAGATTATCCTCTCTCCAGCTGTCCCTCAGGCGATGTTCATAATACTTCTATCTAGGTTAGATTGGGTTTAAAATGCTGCTCCAGAACTGTTTGTTATGTTGTAGTGTGGGCGGTTACAGCTGTAATAACAGATTATCCGCTCTCCAGCTGTCCCTCAGGTGATGTTCATAATACTTCTATCTAGGTTAGATTGGGTTTAAAATGCTGCTTCAGAACTGTTTGTTATGTTGTAGTGTGGGCGGTTACAGCTGTAATAAGAGATTATCCGCTCTCCAAATGTCCCTCAGGCGATGTTCGTAATACTTCTATCTAGATTAGATTGGGTTTAAAATGCTGCTTCAGAACTGTTTGTTATGTTGTAGTGTGGGCGGTTACAGCTGTAATAAGAGATTATCCGCTCTCCAGATGTCCCCCAGGCGATGTTTGTAATAATTCTATCTAGATTAGATTGAGTTTAAATAAAACTTTCTCCATCAACGCAGTTTTACTTCTTGGAGATGTGTAAAGTAAAGCAGGCAGTTGGGATGGGAAGATTTATGAACTTTTTAAATATCGAATATAGACAATATAATTATTGATAGTGAATGAATGTTTGCTTCTTCATCACAGATTTACATATTTACTTTAAACTTGTTGTATTGTATTCTCTAAGAAGTACAATGACTGATGAAACAAACATATGGAGTGATAAAAAAGACTTCTGAAATCGTTTTCTATATTGACTGAAATGGAGTTGAGTCAAAAGCTTTCTGGCTGTTGAAGGGATAAAAGAAGTGTTTGCATAAGCGGAGAACGCAGCAGCTGGCAAACGGCTGTTCTCGCGTTTTTGTTTCACATTTTCTCAGATCAGAATCAGAATATATGTTGATTTTAAAACTTTTATAGAAGACAAAATTAACTGAACAACGGCCTCTCTAATTTTTGTTCCGTATTTAACTGTTAGTTATAAATTATAGTAATTGTTTTATGAAATATATAACTTAGAAAACAGTTGCTAGGTTTAAAATGATTGAGAATATTGCAGCCTGAACAATCTCTATGCAAATAAATAAAAAATTACAGAAAATTATTTTAGGCACAATTATGGGTTTAAAACGACACACTGACAACTAGAATGATTCAAATTGTTACATAGATCTATAATTGTTTGTAGAATTTACTATACAAGGAGTTCAAGCTTAAATATGAGTATAATGTTTGTCACATATAATAACTAATAATGAAATAGTATGGTGAAATCAGTTAGTCTAATATTTAGTTTCAAATATTAAATACAAATGATATCTATATTACCTATATTGTTAAGTTATTGCTGATAAAGTTTATTAAAGTGTAGAAAACTTTCGCCATCTTCGATCCAGACAATTTCAAATGAAATTCTTATTTTGAAGTATTTAGTTTTCAATTCAACTTTCTCCAAGTCTACATCTGTTGTAATGTTTTAATGTAGAGTGAACTGAAAGTACAAGATGATTTAGCACTGACCCTGTCATCCTTCCAAGGCACATATCTGTTACTATTCACAGTTAGACTATACAACAATTATAAAACCTACTTATATCAGTAGATATATCACTTGGTATTGATTATAAATAAATTTATTGACATAAATTTGTTTACAGCTTAATGAATGGTCCGGTAGGGCCGTTCTAAATTACTTAGACAGTGTGTTAACATACGCTAGAGTTATGTTGTTTGTAAGTCTCTTTTGTATATCGATAGTGTCTCATCCTTTATTCACGCAGATGGTCTTTATATCTGTACGTATTAAGATAATTCAATATTTGTAATTATCTTTCCTCTCTGATAAGCTTGATGGGAATAAGGGATATGACCCTGGTTATATCCCTCCTAGTGTACTCCTTTTATTAAGTCCACTTCAAACACTATTCAATAAATCCATACAGACAGGTGCTTTCACAGAATTCACTCTCCTTCTTTGTATGATTACAAACTAGGTGGATGTAGTCTTAAGAGAGTATGTAAGTTGAAGGACCTGGGTGCCATGTGCACTGTCTCCTTCAATTACGCTTGGGCCAAAGCAAACAGGAAACCCGGGGCTAAATTCTAAGATATTCACGGTTTATAACTACTCCTTAGAGGAATATCTCTTTTGAACACCGTCTACAAGATATTTTCAAAAATATTACTATCAAGATTAAGTCCTTATACTGAAGCAATAATTGATGAACAGCAATCAGGATTTATGAAAGGCAGGTCCACAATAGATCAAATTTTCCTACTTAAACAGGCAATTTCAAAATATTATGAGTTCAACAAAGGCTTCTATGGAATTTTTATAGACTTCAAGAAAGCTTATGACAGCATAGATAGGAATGCTCTATTCAAGAAGATGGAAAAACATGGAATCCCGCAAAAACTGATAAGACTGTCAAAAATGTGTATAAGTGACTCAAAGGCCAAAATAAGAATAGATGGAGAAATGTCGGAAAACTTCCTTATCAACACTGGAGTAAGACAGGGAGATGGGATTTCTCCCACTCTCTTCAACCTGGCTGTGGAAGAGGCATTACAAAAAGTTAAAAGACTACAAAGAGGGGTTAAATTAGGAGTGGACCTGAACATAATGGCATTTACGGATGATGTAGTGATCTTGTCAGAAAGTTTGGATGACCTCTCCACACTAACAAAAAGTTTTATTAAAGAATGTCAAACAGTAGGCTTAGAGCTAAATGAAGATAAAACTAAAATTATTCATTTTGGAAGACATGCTGGAAATGTGAGAACAAACTTAAGCATTGAGAACTACTCGATTGACTGTGTAGAAAGTTTTAAATATTTGGGTGTAACAATAAACAGCAAAAACGTGGAGGATATAGAGATACAAAGCAAATTAGCTAATGCAAATAGGTGTCTTGGGGCGTGTACAAGACTCTTTACGTCAAGATTGTTGTCACAATGCTCCAAAATAAGAATTTATAAAACAATCATTCAACCAGTCCTAATGTATGGAAGTGAAACATGGACATTAACGAAGAAAAATGAGGGGCGGTTGATTGTTTTTGAGAATAAAGTTCTCCGAAAAATATTTGGACCAATATGTGATGAAGGGGTGTGGCGAATAAGAAAAAATAGAGAATTACGCAATGTATACCAAGATCCTGATATTGTGGCTTTGGTGAAGGCAAAGAGAATTAGCTGGCTAGGACATGTACATCGGAGACAGGAGGGCACAAGGTTGAAAGAGGTCTACCAGGCGGTACCGACAGGAAGGCGCCCTTTGGGTAGGCCAAAGATAAGATGGTGCGATCAAGTGGAGGAAGATGTGACCCGGTGTGGAGGGTCTGTGGATCTGGCGGAAGACAGGGTGGCGTGGAAGAGGCTCATAGACGAGGCAAAGAATCGACTGAGATTTGTTACGCCCCGGCAGTAAGTAAGTAAGTATAACTACTCCTTTGGCACTAAAGACACTCTACTGTTACCTCGTCAATCCCACCTCAAGTATTGTTCTGAGGTACGGTTTCCACACCAACTGTATCCGTCCAGAACCGATTCATCTGCCTAGTCGGCCTCCACCATGGTTCCGCTATTATGTTGTTCCAGTTCTTGATCTTGCGACATGCCTGAATCTTAAACCATCCTACATCCTACATGAAGAAAGGTTTTCGACTTGGTGTTCCTTCATGTGCTGACCCAGTGTCCTGAACTACTGAATCTTAATAGTTTCATGTTTCTACTGGCACCTGATCGAGATAGCTGTTTTCATCATGCCACTCTCTATGGACAGCATAGCACTATGGTCCGATTCCAGCCTACTGGCCATCACATCCGCTGAAGATAGATGTGATCATCACGCCACCCTCTAAGAACAGCAAAGCATCATGGTCCGAATCCAGGCTACTGGCCATCACTTCCGCTGATGATAGCTGTTTTCATCATGCCACCCTCTAAGACACAATTAGGTGCATCTCTAGCCTCAGATGTACCCTATCTCATACTCTCTCACGCTGTTTATACTTAAATATTTACAGTAACACTGTTACAGCTCCGTATAACTGAGGTGCTATTACAATGTTTGCAACTGTTAACAGCTTGTAGAGTTTACATTAGCGCTCAGCTGCTCCAGAACTGTTAGATATCATGTAGTAGGGGCGGTTATTTATTTATTTCCAACGAACATACATCTTCATTTTATATACAAGGATTATAACAGTAGAAAACCTACACACAACTTAACCTAATAATAAATACCTACCTAAGGAATATAGGGACGTGTGGACGGCTAAGTAAACAAGTGACAGAACAGCGTATTTAATAAATAGTTACTAAAAGCGATAGAAAAAGTACCCCATAATTAATAAATAAAGCAAAATCCAATAAAATAGTTCAGTACAAAAGACAAAATCGTTAACTCTATTACAAATAGAATATGACAAAATAAAGTATAATATGAAATAGCAATGTGTGTGTGTGTGTGTTTATACACACACATACTTTAAAATATATGTTAAAATTGTAATAACAGACTATTCGCTTCTCTGGTATCTGCTTGGTTTTATCTGTTTGGTGATTGTAACAGGATGGTCTTGGTAATCCTTCCTTTGAAGTTAAATTTGCAATTAATTAATTATTTATATTTTTCATAAGCCATCAGAATTTCAAATAGTAAGTCAACTTCAAAAGTACTCTTTTGCTTTAAGCGTATTGTTAAAAAGTATAGCAGATATGTGAGAATTGATGTACTCGTAGATTTGATCTATGTATTTTCTATATACTTATGGTTACTGAAATAATTCATGTTATCTATATTCTTACTTATTTTTTCACGTATTTAGGCTAGCGTATTAAATTTGTTGCAGTCTTGAAAATTAGAATTAAATATACTATAATCACGGCATAGAGCTCAATTTCCTGACATTTGTAATTTAGCAACGTTTAATTTTTACAATGTAATCTGTATAACGACGATTCATTTTTGTCAAACCTTTCACTTAAAAAATTTAGTTTACAGTTGACATTCATCATGGACATGTTAATATATCTCCCACTGAATAAATCACTTCAAACACCTTGATAAATAATGCCGTAGAGAATCGTAGTGGCATTATAGAAAATCACAAGTAAAAATATACAAAATGAAAAGACTTGTCAGAAATTGTTTTCCACATCGATTGAAATGGAATAGACTCTGAAGCTTTCTGACTGATTAGGAGACAAACGGAGTATTTGATCGGTGAAAGTAGGAAGCTACCATAGTCTGGGGTTTAGTTTTACATTTTACTGCAAATAAGAATACATGTTATAACTGGCATAAGATATGGTAAATTTACTGCAAAGACAAGAATCTATATTACGAAATTTGTAAATAATTGAGAATATTTTAGTGCATAATATCTCAATACCTTAATTAATCTCATCTTGACGTAGAACACCCATCTGTGATGTACTATAGGGTGGTTTTTAGATCACCATAAAATGATCAGTGGTTTACGTAATAACATACAACTAATATTGCTTCCAAAATTAAAATAAATGTACTAATTAATATCATAGTTCATGTATACAGTTTTCCTTGAAAAGTCCCGGAACGTTTAATAATTTATTATAAAGCAATGAGACTATTTATAGCTGAAATTTGTAGAGCAATATCAAAAGTATATTTTTATGCGATTGTGAGGTTTTATCTCATCAGGGGCAAGGTCTACAAGGAGTCAGCGGAAAATCTTAAATCTGATCTGCCCAAATGGGAGTGTGAGAACCAAAGGACACTGTTTCTGTTCCACCTACAAAAATTGAGCAATCAGAGTAATTTTTAATTAACAGGCGTCAAACTTGTAATCAGATTTTTAAGTCTTCCAATATTTTTACTTTTCCATGTCTTTATATTTACGAAACTTTATCTTTTCTAACTCAATACATTGAACATTTCAAAATTCTTCATAACCATCAGTATAATTTAAGAATTTTTAATAACCTTCAGGTCCCTGCACATCACACAGCTTTCTTCCAAAAAAAATCTCCGTTACAAAACCGTTTGTTACTCTGTTTAACAAACTCTATATGCGCCTCAAAACAGAGTCAAACCATTTCAAATTGAGAAAAAGGCTTAAGTTATTTCTCCTTTGTAAAATATTTTTACAGCGTCCGTGAATTCCTGACTAACGGCTAATCGGAAAACCTGGTAGTTTAAAAATATCTTAAGAGTTCAAGAGGTTTTAGTTGTTTTATTGACGATTGCAATCTGTTTGAAAGAAGTTATCTGACATGACCAATGCATGTAATTGTGTAACTTTGCATGTAATTGTGTAACTTTGGTTGAATAAACGAGTTATTGAGTTAAAAAATTATTAAACTGTTATACGGATACATTAATATTAGTAGTAGTAGGGAATGTGTAATACTAGTAAGCTGGTTATTGATGACAGCCCCAGACTATAATCTGTTAATATCGCCCTTTCTTAAGGACATATATATCCCTAAAAATGATTCTTTTTCGAATTATTCTATTAGATATTTATAAGGTTTTTTTATCGTTTGGATATTTCTCGTTACAATGACATATGCATACTCAGGTTCAGGTTAATATAAAAAATAATGTTTTGAAAAATGCTTACAAGGTCTTCTAGCGAGAAGACACTAAGAATTTACAATATATGCTCCTGCCATACATTAATAGTTAAAATGTTGTGTTGACTAACCTAGTTAGTTTTCTTTCTTTGGTATGAGTTTTACACGCTTTCAGATCATTACATAACTGAAAACACCCCTGATTGGTCTCGAAAAACGAAACTTCATGTAATTATTATATACAACATAAGTGCAAACAGTTCGACCGTGAGATCATATTTAAAATACGAATAATAAAGCGAGATTCATACGCTTTCAGATCATTATACGAGAAACGTCTTTAAAAACGAAACTTAATTTTTTAACTATGTGACACATAAGTGCAATCAATTCCTTAGTGAAATCACATTTAAAATACGAATAAAAAAGTGAGTATCATACGCTTTCAGATCATTACACGAGAAACGTCTTTAAAAACAACGAAACTTAATTTTTTAAATATGTGACACATAAGTGCAATCAGTTCGACCGTGAGATCCCATTTACAATATGAATAATAAAGCGAGTTTCATACGCTTTCAGACCATTACATAACTGAAAACACCCCTGATTGTTATCGTAAAACGATACTTCATGTAATAAGCTTATGTACAACATAAGTGGAATCAGTTCCTTCGTGAAATCGTGAAATTTAAAATACGAATAACAAAGTGAGTATCATACGCTTTCAGATCATTATACGAGAAACGTCTTTAAAAACGAAACTTAATTTTTTAACTATGTGACACATAAGTGCAATCAATTCCTTCGTGAAATCACATTTAAAAAACAAATAAAAAGTGAGTATCATACGCTTTCAGATCATTACACGAGAAACGTCTTTAAAAACGAAACTTAATTTTTTAACTATGTGACACATAAGTGCAATCAGTTCGACCGTGAGATCACATTTAAAATACGAATAATAAAGTGAGTATCATACGCTTCCAGATCATTACATAACTGAAGACACCCCTGATTGTTATCGTAAAACGATACTTCATGTAATAAGCTTATGTACAACATAAGTGGAATCAGTTCCTTCGTGAAATCACATTTAAAATACGAATAACAAAGTGAGTATCATACGCTTTCAGATCATTACATAACTGAAGACACCCCTGATTGTTATCGTAAAACGATACTTCATGTAATAAGCTTATGTACAACATAAGTGGAATCAGTTCCTTCGTGAAATCACATTTAAAATACGAATATACATCAGCAGATGTAAATGTATATTTTGAATATTTATTCTAAACTCAGACGTTTTTGTTTTATTAGGGGAAACCATTACTGAATTTGAAGACACGTTTAAAGTATTCACTTTTCCAATTAAAATCTTTTGTTTCTACAGGAATAACAGGATCATACGATTTACTTTGTCAGTTGACCTTCAGCTGAGTCCTTTCTATGGAAGAACAAATACTCGCATAGTAGTTTTGTCTTACAGTTAGTGTTGTTTGCATTGTTGTTATGTGTATTTAAACAAAATTATACTGAAGAAAACTATATAGATATGTTCATTACATTTTTAGAGAAGTGACAAACATTATTTTGCATTACCGACTAGCTATTTGTATTAAATAAACATATAAATTTTATATTAAAAATTTGTTTTTTAAAGACCTCTAGTTTGCTTTTTACAAAACTTTTAAAATGAGGTATCACTTGCTACACTTGCTAGGAGTTCATGTTTAAAAATGTGACTTACCGCCGACCTACCCCATTTTGGTGGGGAGGTGTGGTCAATAATTTTCATATATTTAAAATTGTAACATAAATGCCCCAAGGTAAATCACTTCATTTCCATTCTTAAGAAAGTTAATAGGGGGAGGGGTGAAACTTTAAAGTTCGAATTTTGAGTTATTTAAAAGAATCAAGAATTAAAAAAAAAATTGTGATGTACGTATTATAGTTGCTCGGCTTCAAAGTTATGTATAGATTAAACTTAATAATATTTAATTTACAGTAAGAAGAGTAACATATCCTTACAAATAAATATTTAATATGGTGAAAAATTGCTTTCGACTGTAAGATAATACTCTAATTATATAAAAATACACAAACGGATTTAATCAAATGGACTCTTCAGAAATGTTGGAGGACGTCAAATATAAAAATAAAATTATTTAACTCTAACTTCCGTGGTTTTATTATCACAAAACATTTTCGAGCCACTGAATGAAATATATCAGAGGAAACGTTATTTTTGTAAGTATAGTTAAACGTCTGACTGGTTTCTGTAGTGTGCAGATTAATTTAAGTTTTTAACAGATTTAACAGTAATCTGTAAGTTACGATTTCTCGAGAGTAATAAATCTTGATTGTTTTAACGATTCATAAAGGGATTAGCGGCCTTCACACTGCTATAAACTTTCATTGACAATATCTAAAAATAAATAAATTATATTCGTACTAATTTATATGCATTATTGTATTTATTTTCACCATCCTCATTACCGTTCTACTTGTAAACGGCACAGTAAGCTTGAAATGTTAAACGAATGAACGATTAAAACCATTTACACATATTTAAAATAGATTAATATTGTAGTGATATTTTGGTTTAATAATAACTCTATTCTTTAGTAAATGACGTTATGAGAGATGATGTATTGTACCGTTATTTAGTTTAATTTTATATAATACATATTTTCGCAACCCTGTTACTCGTTAATGGTTAGAATAAGTTTAATACGATGTACTTGGAATTAAATTCTTGATGGAATTATATAATTGGCACACGTAATAATCTTTTCTCTCTCGAACTTGCAGCAACACCTCGCGCGCCTTCTATGTCCGAAAGTTAAATTTATATTTTCGCGTTATAAGATAGTCCTTTCATGCGAGACATCTAACTTGATTGTAATATAAATTAAAATTGTAAATAGTAAATTAACTTACCTCTGATACTGTTTTATGTATATGATTTAATACAAGCAATAGTTGTAGTAATGTCCTTCTGAGGAGACCGCGTCGTTGTGATTATAAGTTGTCTCGATAAATGGCTAATACCGTCGTGATTTTGTTTTATGGGAGTTTAAGAGCGCTCTTTAACTATGATTACATTTCAAGTACCAGTATTCATGTTGTAGACTTATAGTCTACCAATCTTTACTTTTGCTGACTACAGCTGCAATGTCGAGTGAAGATGCTGAGTCGACATAGACGTGAGGGGAAGTCAACTTTAAAGTTTTAGTAAATGATTAAGGTCGTAGGCAAAACTCCATAGCACATTGGAACCATAAGGCCCACCCTTAAGATATCATTTGAGTTCATTATTACTCTAGCATGGCAGCAACATGGCAAGACAGTATGTTATTGTAACTTGTACAGGTGCTGCTGTGAGTTTTATTTGACGCAGTTTAAACTTATGAGTAAACTTTGCAAATCAAATATGTATTACTACAACCTCAGAGATATTCAACTCCATGTGGTTCGTCCATTAGCTTCAATATATTTAACCCTAAAGATGGATGCAAATCTGAGCACTTTGGCATCGAGGTTCACCACAGAAACAGACTTCCTGACCGTTGCACAAATATACGTCACAATGTCAGGGCAGTCCTAAATCAACATCTCAACAATACGGTGATTGAAAATCCACTTACATTGACTTTCCCAGTATTTCTGCTTGTAAATAGATTGCAATAATTGTAGTGATGAATTAAATATTTAAAAATACTGAGGAAAGTAACTAATCCTTCAGATAACCTGAAGGTAGTGATTAGGCAGTTTATTTGGATGATGACGGACATTTACTATCGTCCGTCATCGAGTTTCGAGTTTTCTCTGATACATTTAATTCAGTGGTTCGGAAATCTATTGTATTAATACATCCTTTTAAGTTAAAGTTTAACGATTTTCTTTATTTTTATTCCTTATGTCATCCGCCATTCCTAAAGAGTTAGTTTGATTAAAGGTGTTTGTGTCCTTTACTACTGTAGATTAATTAAAGTGTTATCTTACAGTCGGATGCAATATTTACCATGATAATAATTTATTTGTAAATAATAATATTAGCATTGTTATTGTAAAGTAATTGCTATTAAGTTACATCTGCACATTAATTTGAAGCCGAAAATCCATAATACGGATATTACAACTTTAAAATAAGAACACTCCGAATTTCAACTTTATATACAGAGTGCCTTAAAAATCCCAACTCTCCTCCCAAATTAACTTTCGTCTTTGGGGAATTTTTATATGATTGAGCAGTTTTTGATGTATCCAAATTATTGTCCCTCCCTCAAAAAATGGGGTAGTTTAGTAAGTCAAATTCCTAAACCGGAACCCCAACAAAAGACGCTTCATTTTAAAAGTATTGTAAAAAGAAGAAGAATAACACAAACTAGAGATATCTAATATAACTCTATCCAATTTAATGGCTAATCAAATTTAGAATTTTTTATAAACCCCCATCGCTTGTAAACAATGTTTTAATCAAAAATGGTAAAAAATATTGAAACCTCACATCAATTTCACTCAAATAAGATGCTAGAAATGGCTACCATGCACTTAACAAAAATAAAACCTGCACTTAAAACCGTGTCTCATACTTTATGTTTTTGGATAGGCATTTTCAGAAATATGTGCCTGAAAAAGAACCAATTAACGGTAAACTTGTCCCATCTTCTGTTCCCAACTTGGGCCAATGTTGTCCAGATGTCGTTTAGTCTGACTACAGTCCTTGGTAGTGTACAACTGTACATTGTGGAAAACCACAACCAATTCACGGTAAACTAGGCACATTTTCTGTTCCTAACTAGGGCTAATGCTGTCCAGATGTCGTTTAGTCTGACTACAGTCCTTGGTAGAGTACAAATGTACATTGTGGAAAACCACAACCAATTAACGGTAAACTAGACACATTTTCTGTTCCTAACTAGGGCTAATGCTGTCCAGATGTCGTTTAGTCTGACTACAGTCCTTGGTAGAGTACAACTGTACATTGTGGAAAACCACAACCAATTAACGGTAAACTAGGCACATTTTCTGTTCCTAACTAAGGCTAATGCTGTCCAGATGTCGTTTAGTCTGACTACAGTCCTTGGTAGAATACAACTGTACATTGTGGAAAACCACAACCAATTAACGGTAAACTAGGCACATTTTCTGTTCCTAACTAAGGCTAATGCTGTCCAGATGTCGTTTAGTCTGACTACAGTCCTTGGTAGAATACAACTGTACATTGTGGAAAACCACAACCAACTAACGGTAAACTAGGCACATTTTCTGTTCCTAACTAGGGCTAATGCTGTCCTGATGTCGTTTAGTCTGACTACAGTCCTTGGTAGAATACAACTGTACATTGTGGAAAACCACAACCAACTAACGGTAAACTAGGCACATTTTCTGTTCCTAACTAGGGCTAATGCTGTCCTGATGTCGTTTAGTCTGACTACAGTCCTTGGTAGAATACAACTGTACATTGTGGAAAACCACAACCAACTAACGGTAAACTAGGCACATTTTCTGTTCCTAACTAGGGCTAATGCTGTCCTGATGTCGTTTAGTCTGACTACAGTCCTTGGTAGAATACAACTGTACATTGTGGAAAACCACAACCAATTAACGGTAAACTAGGCACATTTTCTGTTCCTAACTAAGGCTAATGCTGTCCTGATGTCGTTTAGTCTGACTACAGTCCTTGGTAGAGTACAACTGTACATTGTGGAAAACCACAACCAATTAACGGTAAACTAGGCACATTTTCTGTTCCTAACTAAGGCTAATGCTGTCCAGATGTCGTTTAGTCTGACTACAGTCTTTGGTAGAATACAACTGTACATTGTGGAAAACCACAACCAATTAACGGTAAACTAGGCACATTTTCTGTTCCTAACTAAGGCTAATGCTGTCCAGATGTCGTTTAGTCTGACTACAGTCTTTGGTAGAATACAACTGTACATTGTGGAAAACCACAACCAATTAACGGTAAACTAGGCACATTTTCTGTTCCTAACTAAGGCTAATGATGTCCAGATGTCGTTTAGTCTGACTACAGTCCTTGGTAGAATACAACTGTACATTGTGGAAAACCACAACCAATTAACGGTAAACTAGGCACATTTTCTGTTCCTAACTAAGGCTAATGCTGTCCAGATGTCGTTTAGTCTGACTACAGTCCTTGGTAGAATACAACTGTACAATGTGGAAAACCACAACCAATTAACGGTAAACTAGGCACATTTTCTGTTCCTAACTAGGGCTAATGCTGTCCTGATGTCGTTTAGTCTGACTACAGTCCTTGGTAGAATACAACTGTACATTGTGGAAAACTACCACCAATTACCGGTAAACTAGGCACATTTTCTGTTCCTAACTAGGGCTAATGCTGTCCAGATGTCGCTTAGTCTGACTACAGTCCTTGGTAGTGTACAACTGTACATTGTGTAAAACCACAACCAATTAACGGTAAACTAGGCACATTTTCTGTTCCTAACTAAGGCTAATGCTGTCCAGATGTCGTTTAGTCTGACTACAGTCCTTGGTAGTGTACAACTGTACATTGTGGAAAACCACAACCAATTAACGGTAAACTAGGCACATTTTCTGTTCCTAACTAGGGCTAATCCTGTCCAGATGTCGTTTAGTCTGACTACAGTCCTTGGTAGAGTACAACTGTACATTGTGGAAAACCACAAGCAGTTAATGCTAAACTTGCTCTATCTTCTGTTCCCAACTTGGGCCAATGCTGGTTCAATTATTGCTTAGTCGGTGGTAGAGTAACATATTTGATTACAGGCTTTGGTATATTAATACTTTACAAATTTATAAAGTACAATACTAGCTTGTACATTGTTATCACGAAATAATAAAGCGGGCAGCCTATATGCCATAATAAACAAAGTTGTACTTCTCACAAGAAGATTAGATCCATATTTGGACAACGATTCAAATATAATTAATTTAATAAAATATTATAGTTGATCACTAAGTTAAAATATTTAGCATAGGTATTATGTATTTTTTCTATTTTTAATAATTTAATATTTTTTTACTGATATGAATTCTAGATACATCTAAAAGCTCACCAATTACCCCTAAAGTTTCAACTTTGTGATAACTTTTTTTTGGTTTGCTAAGATTGTTCAAGTAATAAAGTAACATATTCAGGAAATGTTCATGTAATTACGGACAATGCAGAGGTTGATTTAAAATTAGATGTTGAATGTGGTATCACATTGAGCTGTGAATTGCGGTTCATGTAGCGGAGTGTCCCGGAGAGAGATGTAGATAAACGCATAGACCGCAGGGAGGCATTAATGCTGACACGTTACACATATATGCCTCACGTACAGTTAGCACATACAGTGACTAATGAAACATTTTTTATCGCTTTTACACGGCTTGTTTCTGTCATAACCTTCCTAGCATAGAATCCAATGTTTTTAGACTTTTTAATTTATAATGTGTTTTTCAACTCTTTGTACATCAGTGGATTTTATAGTTGAGTATAAGTGAAGAAAAATATCTTATTATATTTCTTATACTCTTATTTAAGAAGAAATAAGTTATAGTGAATAGAGGATTTTACAGTTATCTCATCGTACACGAGACCCCTGTGTCTGTGGATTATTCTAGCTCGATACCTTGTGTACGTTCTTAGCAGGAGTCAACTATAAAATGAACAACTGTGTAATTTATAGTGTTTAGCTCATTTTATTAGGCTCCACGTGTTTCTATGTAATATGTTAAAATGTGGTATGATTTTTGTAACACTTTTTCTATACATTTATTTATTCTACGATTATCTATTATGCCATTATGTTTGCCCATTTAACGTAACCTACGTAAAACTACGTGAACATGTTCGTCAATGATCAGGACAATTGCATGGAGTGAAATACACTATCATCAAACACGATGTTACTTAGATAGTAGTGAAATTTCATGCGCATTCTGAAGTCTAAAGGTTAGTTTGCTCTTGAGATATTGAGTGGGTAGACATCACACGTAAAGGAATGTTCCAGTCCCTGAAGCGATTGACTAACATATTGTTCGCAACATAAGACTACGTCTATGTTCTGTCAATTAAATAGTAACCTGAATGGAGAATATAGACTTTGGTCATAAGTGCGTAGACTTACACTATACTTGTACCTGACCAAAGTGTTACATATGACTGCTTATTTAATATCCCTTCTTTAACACTATTCTGGAAACAATGTTTGTATAAGTATTCCAGATCAGGAATGAAAAATTGTAAATTCTATGACAAGTAGCCCCTGAATTAATTTTTAAAACTTAGGTTTAAACTATAGGAATACCTATAACAATTTTGGTTCATTAACAAAGGCAGACCAGACGAGAGACCCAGTGTAGTTGTTAATTACTTCTGTTCCAGACTTCGCTGCTTTTGTCCATACGCCACATAGTAACTATATAATATAAATAACAACTTTGGTTCATTAACAAAGGCAGACCAGACAAGAGATCCAGTCTAGTTGTTAATTACTTCTGTTCCAGACGTCGCTGCTTTTGTCCATACGTCACATGGACTATATAATATAAATATAAATAACAACTATATAATATAAATAACAACTTTGGTTCATTAACAAAGGCAGACCAGACAAGAGATCCAGTCTAGTTGTTAATTACTTCTGTTCCAGACTTCGCTGCTTTTGTCCATACGCCACATAGTAACTATATAATATAAATAACAACTTTGGTTCATTAACAAAGGCAGACCAGACAAGAGATCCAGTCTAGTTGTTAATTACTTCTGTTCCAGACTTCGGTACTTTTGTCCATAAATACCTATAACAACTTTGGTTCTTTAACAAAGGCAGACCAGACCATAGATGTAGTCTAGTTTTTAATTACTTCTGTTCCAGACGTCGCTGCTTTTGTCCATACGTCACATGGACTATATAATATAAATATAAATAACAACTATATAATATAAATAACAACTTTGGTTCATTAACAAAGGCAGACCAGACAAGAGATCCAGTCTAGTTGTTAATTACTTCTGTTCCAGACGTCGCTGCTTTTGTCCATACGTCACATGGACAATATAATATAAATATAAATAACAACTATATAATATAAATAACAACTTTGGTTCATTAACAAAGGCAGACCAGACAAGAGATCCAGTCTAGTTGTTAATTACTTCTGTTCCAGACTTCACTGCTTTTGTCCATACGCCACATAGTAACTATATAATATATATAACAACTTTGGTTCATTAACAAAGGCAGACCAGACAAGAGAACCAATCTAGTTGTTAATTACTGCTGCTCCAGACTTCGATGCTTTTGTCCATACATCACATAGTAACTACATAATAACTATAACAACTTTGGTTCATTAACAAAGGCAGACCAGACAAGAGAACCAATCTAGTTGTTAATTACTTCTGTTCCATACTTCGTTGCTTTTGTTGATACGTCACATAATAAACTCGGGCTATTCCTATCGTAATTATCGAACATTATTACTGTCTATCCATAATCGAAAGAAGTTCCAAAATTATTATTTGATCTACTTTAAAGCTTTAAATGCACTATAAATGAGTTTTAAAAAAAGTATTAAACAATGTTGTGAGGGAGGTTTAGCAATACAGTATATGTTTTATGATTAAAACTGGGGTTTAGGGCTAAAACCCTTTTTGCAACTTTTCTTGAAACTAAACTTCCATGAAAATTAAGTAAAAAAAACTAATACTTTGAAATCTTAACTCCTTAATTTAGATTTCAAACTAAAAATTAGATCTATGATTTTACAACACTCTACTCTAAGTTGTGGGGAGAAAAAGTGAAATGTTATCAATATAATCTGTATGAAGTGGTACATTTAAACATTTTCTGTAGTCAACAAGTTCGGAGGGAGAAGAATGAGTTTTAAAGTAAGTGTTCTACAATTTATATCAGAACTTAACCAATAAAAGTGTCCCTCCACTGAGCTCTGTTTCAATCTAATGGCCTAACTGAGGACAGGCGCAGTTAATTTTTAACTTCAGCATTTAGTCTCTTAACGAAGAGGAGAACAAATGATGAACTTGGACAATGAAGTTATTATAGTAAACATGATATTTAATTTTTACGTAAACCTTCATAAATCGTATCAAAATTTTAATATTCGTATATCAGCTAAATTATTTAATCAACAAACAATGTTCAGTTGCAGAGAGATATCAATAACTTTACACGAAGCAGTGTTGTGCTTTATTTGGATAGTTGGGTCTTTTTGAAAAGAGATTCTTAAAGTGAATATTTGCAGATGTTTCCTAAAGTTTATGATAACTAACATTTACTAGAGATGAGGTTGAGTGCAGATGTGGGGTTGAGTGTAGAGATGGTGTTGAGTGTAGAGATGGGGTTGTGTGCAAAGATGGGCTTGAGTGTACAGATGGGGTTGTGTACAAAGATGGGGTTGCGTGTAGAGGTGGGGTTGAGTACAGAGGTGGGGTTAAATGCAGAGATGGGGTTGAGTGTAGAGATAGGGTTCTGTGCAAAGATTGGGTTGAGTGTAGAGATGGTGTTTAGTGTAGAGATGGTGTTGAGTATAGAGATGGTGTTTAGTGTAGAGATGGTGTTGAGTTTAGATATGGTGTTGAATGTAGAGATGGTGTTGAGTGTAGAGGTGAAGTTGAGTGTAGAGATGTGCTTGTGTGCAAAGATGGGGTTGAGTGTAGATGTCGGGTCGATTACAGAGGTGGGGTTAAATGCAGAGATGGGGTTGAGTGCAAAGATGGGGTTCAGTGTAGAGATGGTATTGAGTGTAGAGTAGGATTGTGTCCCGGTTACAGGCCTATGGAATATTTTTTACATATTTACAAACTTATGAAATAGGATTTGAGGAAACAAACATACTTGTAAAAATTCATATTATATTTCAAGGGTTTGCCTTATAAATACTCGCCTAAACAGACAACTGCATATTATTGTCGGTTTCGGCTTTTCATCAGTTGACTGAAGATGGCTCTCCACATTGCGGCAGAGAATTTCACAAAAAAAATTGTGTAAACAATGTTTCGACGCGGTGTGAACTGGAATATTGATGTAGCTTTGCTGAATACAACGATATTTCACATCTCGCGCTGTTTTAAAAATGATGTGGACGAATTCTTTGCAACAACCAAACTTTCTGTCCACAGAAAATTTTACAAAATTAATTGCGTGAACAATTTTTCGACGCGGTGAGAACAGGAATATTTGATGTAGCTTTGCTGAATACAACGATATTTCACATCTCGTGCTGTCTAAAATGATGTGGACGAATTCTTAACAACAACCAACATTTCTATCCACAGTTGTGCTTGTGTGTGCCTGGTGGAGAGCTCTCAATCATGTACTATTGAAGAACATGTGCGGTGTCATTTGAAATGTCATTTGGAATGTACGGGGAGAACTATTAAATTACTATTTTTAACAGTTTGGGTTTAGGAATCAAGAATATTTTCTCTATTTTTTCTGATATCGGAGATGTGGAGGGACATTTCACCTACTAGCATATACAATATATACTAGCGTATATATAACTAGCGTACATACACTATCGTACCATATTGTATGTATCATACACTATAGTATAGCATACACTAGCGTATATAGCATATATTAGCGTATATATCATACACTATCGTATATAGGATATACTGGCGTATATAGCATACACTAGCGTATATAGCATACACTAGCGTATACAGCATACACTAGCGTATATAGCATACACTAACGTATATAGCATACACTAGCGTATATAGCATACACTAGCGTATATAGCATACGCTAGCGTATATAGCATATGTCAGCTTATATAGCATATGCTAGCTTATACAGCATATACTATCGTATGTAGCATGACTAGCTTATACGATAATTATCTCCTTAGTCACAGCGTCCAGAGTTTTGGTGGTAAATAACACGAAAGGAGCGAAGCATAAATTTTATAATACAGACTGGCATAACTCATGTACAACTTTTCTGAACAATAAAAGGGAGAGACTTCGTTCAGTCTCAGCAAATATTATTACTCACAAATTTGTATTATTATAGCGGTTTTAAAGTTCAACAATTGTCGAATAGTATTACAGTTTCGATGCCATTGCAGTATTAACGCTAACAATGTACACCAGTGTGTTAAAGATACAAGTTAGTGGGGCAACTATAGTATTCCTAAATAGAAGTAGAGTTGTAAACTACTGAAAATTGTTGATTGTAAATATTGCAGACAATAACCGTACAACAGAGAATGTTATTGCTGTCCTTATAGCGAGGTTTCTTGAACATTTCATTGCGCTCAGTCTGGTACGATATGACAAGTGTATTACACTTTATTCCAAATTCATATATAAACTTTGCACACAAAATTTCCATAACTAAACTGCAAATTCCTAATCTGTGCTGTTATTATTATGTACAAAGTTTTAGTGATAACAAACCTTTTTGATGATTTGTTAAGGAATTTATAGGAATATGTCGAGTTGTTTTATTCACCCTTGTAGCAACACCCGTGGACATATTGTTGTTTGAAGTAGCGCCTAGTGCCGAAATGTGCCACTACTTCCAAACTGACAAGTCAAAGTCCCTTACTATTTTGGCATAAGGTATTAAATGTAATGTTCTTTGTTATAAAATGTTACTGTATTTAGAAATTTAAACCATATAAATGAATTGATATGAACTTTCAAACCTGTTCTTAATCCAGCAAACATTAACTATCGTGATCAGTGTTATTTAAATATAAATATCTAGTAAGCCTTTGCAACCTTTATTATATGTCCAAACTATCAATATATTCTTATAATACATGAATTTAAAGAATAGAGAATGAACTGGCCTGTAAATATTTTGTAATTAATCGTATTTATTTTATTGGATTTCAACCACAGTAAATGTAAAAATTGTTTCCTTATTACCTCAGTAGACTGTTAATTTAGTTGGAGTTATTCTTTAAAATAACTGTAAATGTTCCGTTTATTTTTATTACTATTCCACTGTGTATTTATTGCTTATCTTCCAGGATATAATTTACGTATCCCCTCGGTAACAATATTGTGTCTATAGTAGAAATAGTTGTGTAAATTCGGATTGTTCGCATTTCATCCTTTATAATGAAAATTAAAAATAAGTTTTATATATATATATATATATATATATATATGTATATATAAAGATAAAATAGGAACCCAATAATAAGAGAAATCTCTTAGGATGATTGTTACTTTTTCACACAGAATATGTGTTCTATAGTCACAGACACACATACATGGACACATGCATACGTAACTAGTTTCCACATTTGGTATAGCAGGAAACCCTACAATGTAGCCAATGTTTTGTTACATTCTATAACTCTTGGAGTTTTGTTGTGTGTTATTACTTCCAGAATATTTATTCCCTAGTGTATTTTACGTCGAGATTGTAATAGAAATAAATACTCTTCAATTACTATGTACGCTTTTGAAGATATCAACTGGAAGATACATGTATTGATAGGAGAAACAACGATTGAAATTAGTTTGACAGTCCGTCATCATTTGCAAAATCTTCTTTACATACATTAGCAATTGTGCTACCAAATACAGTGAAATTTTCTTGAATTGTTAGGTGAAGAATCCTAAATTAAATAAAATAAGTTATCGATAATTTCTTGACAAAATTTGAGTGGAGTAAGTCATCTAGTAACAATGATAAGGAGAAAATTATCATTAATGGATGTGAAGGCATTTATTTTTTTGTAAAGAATGAAAATCATCTTGAAAAGTTTAAGTTGTTATTGGCTCCTATTTGATCTCAAATTTGATTGATTTAATGCGTAATTATTTACTGATTCTACCCTGAAGCGCAAATAATTACAAATAATTATAAAGGGCGGCCCGGTGATCAATCAACCCCCGTTCGTTGATTGATGAGTTTATCGCTTTGCTCAAATATTATAATAAAGACTATGATGTATGTTGATGAATGATTAAGATTATGACTGGTAACATGGTTTTTAATAACAATAAATTATACTAGTCAATCATATTTTATTTATTTATTACAAACGGCAATACGCCAATAATACATGAATTACATATAATGGCAGTCTTTAGTGATGCTAAAAATAATAATAAACAATATAATAACAATCATAATATTCGATATACTTAACAGGAGCAGTGATTTTACACATGAAGCTACTATCTACATAATAATATAATTCAATAATAATATAATAACATTGTATTAAAATGTAAAGAAGTAACAGTATGCTCAGTGAATTCAACAGACGAAAAATTATTAAACAACAAATACTACATAACAAAACTAACTGTAAACGCATACACAAAAAAAAACAAAACTAAACAACCACAAGTACATAGCATGCCGATAATTATATAACGTAACTGTAATCTGAGACACACTCATGACACTCTCACACAAGTCCTCACTCGTTCCCAATCACACTTGGAATGGTGTTACAGGGAAAGGAAAGTAGACTTCAGACGATGGCTGCTATCATGGAAGAAGTCGTAGTCCTGTGCAGATGTGGGATGGTGCTGTTCATGTGGTAATCGGTAGAGTACGAGGGACGGCAGAAGAGGTCGGTGGAGAGGGTTCGGCCAGGAACTATAAGGTTGAATAGCCCAACAGATCAGGAGAGTCTAGTTCACCAATGCGAATCTTCCGAAGTAAAGTTAAGTCGTGCATCTGCCTTCTCACCACGAGGGAACACAAGCCGAGAGATTCCTCCACACGTCGGAGCGGACATTCAGTAGTCGTAGCCCATCTTCAGTCCTTCAACACGCACGAACCTCTCCTGAATATTCTGGGGTCCTTGGATCTGACCAAGTTGGTAGGGGGACCATGAAACAGTACCGAACTCTAGTACAGATCTCACTGAAGACATAAATACAGTTTTCATGGCACCAATGCTTAACTCTCTCCTTGAAGGTCTCATGAATTATCCCTACATCCGAGAAGCCTTTGACATGATTGAACTTACGTGGTCATCAGGACTGAGGTTGCTCGAGGGTTGCACCGATTCAACCCTCTACAGTGTAGATCCGCTGAGTTCGTACTCGAAAATATAAATACTGAGCAACCGTGAGAGGTGAGTATGTTGCATTTCTTGGGACTCAGCTTTATGTCATTATGGGACACCATTCATGGATTCCCTCGATGCAGGTCTGCAGTCCACGGCAGTCTACGATGGAAGTTACAGATTTTAATATCATCGGTACATTTTTAAACATTAGAAATTTAGCAGCCATGATTCGGTCAATGCTATCGTTTAAGAAGGTTAAAGAAGCAAAACAGAAATAGACCAAGGTGAGATCTCTGGGGGACTCCTGATGAAGCATGAAACGGCCGAGGAAGAACACCGGAACATTTTACAATGAACATACAATCATCATGATATGGCCGGAAACAGTGCATGAGACTGCTCGAAAATCCTTAGGCTTGCAGTTTCGCGATAAGGTGAGCAGGACTTGCAGTGTCGAAAGCTTTGGGGAAGTTCAAATAGATGCTGTCAACCTGGTAACAGCACGAACGGAAGACCGAATGAATGGGTTAAAATAACAAGATTGGTCGTTATCGATATTCCACGTGAGAACCCGTGCTGCTCGTTTCTCAGAAGGCTTCTGCAGCTGAAGCTGATTATGTCAAGTGAATTATGGAGGGTTGGAAATAATAATTAGTATTTCCTATTTGAAGTATAAATTAAAAAGAAATGTCTCCAGTTGCGGGTGCGTGCTCCACTTGTTGACTAACAGTGATACATTTGTTAATTTATGACAATGGAACGAGTCAGATATTCCAGCAATTACTGTTTACCACTGGTATTTATGTTACAGTGGAGCTAGTGACATAACAAATGAAATACGAGAGAGTTTGTTGAAATACTTTTGTTCTTAGCTTATTACATTTCTGGCAAGGAATTCGAGCACATCCGATAGTGGTTAAAGTATTTCCACTTTGGCGCAGATCCAGAAATTTACAGAGAGTCAGCATTTAGCGGGTTTTATGATAAGTGTGATGTGAGTGACAAGAGTAAACTTGTATCTTTATATCTTCCGAGTCAGTAGAGTTTCAAAGTGGTCGACAAAACTTGTAGTTACTTTCAACGTATCCTCTTAGAGAGGTTTATTTATTTGTTTTGATACGATATGCAAATCTTCTACTCAAAGTGTATATTAAGAATGTGGGTCGCTTCCTTATTCGTTATTACATTGTAGATCTACACTCCAAACCATAACTACCTGCAGTACTGTGTAATTCTCAGAAAATCACATGCTCAGTCATGCATGCATGGTCGGTTGAGTAGAGTAATTACTGGTATACATATCAGTCAACACCAATCAGTTCTAGGCTCACAGTTGAACGGATCAGTCAAAATGAATCGATTACTCTCTGACTAGTTTAGCAATCCAGTAATGTCCCAGGCAATCACATGCTGAGTCGTGCATGGTCGGTTAAGCAGTGTAATTACTGGTATAAATATCGGTCAACACCAATCAGTTCAAGGCTCAAAATTGTACGGTTGAGTCAAAATGAATCAGTTACTACCTTGACTAGTTTAGCAATCCTTTAATGTCCCAACAATCACATGCTGAGTCGTGCATGGTCGGTTAAGCAGCGTAATTACTGGTATATACATATCAGCCAACACCAATCAGTTCAAGGCTCAAAATTGTACGGTTGAGTCAAAATGAATCAGTTACTACCTTGACTAGTTTAGCAATCCTTCAATGTCCCAACAATCACATGCTGAGTCGTGCATGGTCGGTTAAGCAGGGTTATTACTTGTATAAATTAGTTATAGGCTCAAAATTGTACGGTTGAAATGAAAATGAATCAATTACTCCTTAAATTATTTTCAACAAATCCCACACAAGTACTCGCCTAGTTTTGCCCGGTCGATTAACCAGTGTTATTAATGCTATTAATATTGGTCATTTACGAAGCAGGTCTAGGCTCAAAATTGAATAGTTGAGTCAAAATGAATCTATTACTCTTGACTAGTTTGACAATCCAGTAATTTACCAGACAATCACACGCTCAGCCATGCATGGTCTGTTGAGCAGTGTAATTAATGGTGGTCTATACGGGTCAGTCATCAGTCTGTTCTCTATATCTGTTCTTTCTCTCATTAGCTTATATTTGCATTACATTTCATAAATGCGAGAAGGTATGAATCTAATAGAAAAAGGAAATACTAATTCTGCCGATTAATTTTGAAACGTCACAAGGCGAACTAAAATTAAAAATTAACATACTCTTATGTCATTGAAATAAACTTTTCAATCTTTATTAATATTAAAATTGTAGATTTTAAAATATACTTGAGAGAAAAAATTATACAAGAATATTTATTGAATATTTATATAATCTAAATCACGAGAGTTTAAACATATCTATTCCATCCCAATTCATAGCCATTAAATTTTGTTAATTAATGTTTATTTGTAAAAGTCAAGCATTTTATATAGCTATTAAATTTACGTACCTAGTAATAATGTAGGCCATTTCAAACATATGATTATGAACAAAATAAATATTACCTGATATGTCTTTCAAGCCTTTCTATTATAATCTTCCAAAACAAAAGAAATAAACGATGATTTGAACATATCTAGGTTGTAAAACTCCTGCTATGTAGAATGATTCAACAATTTTTCTTAAGTCTATCAGGGTGTCTTGATTTTAAATCAACTTATGGGCTATTTCCATTTTCAAAATTTATATTAAGATCATTATGTGCAAATGAATCTATATTGTTCCTGAGTTAGTTTGCCTTTCTATTTATTTTTCGGTATGTCCTATTTCACTTAGTGCTAGTGAAAGTGTACTTATACTTTTAAAAGTCAGATTGATGACTGTAAATGGTTTTCGCTCTAATAGAATGTTGGGAATCGAACGTTTAACATGCAATGGATGACAACTAATGATTGTAGGTGTTAGATTTTGCTACTTTCTTAGTTATATAGTTAACTTTTAAAACTATGTTTATTTTATAGAATAACTTCTAAAACCAGGAATGTGCAAATTAAGATGAAATTTTACATGTAAAATATAGTGTACTATAGTTATTTAAATCGAGTAAAAAATGTTTTAGTAAGTTCAAGTTAAGTGTACAGATTACAAATATGTAATGTATGTATCTGAACATCTTTAGTAAGAAGTTTGATTGTTTGGATATTGAGAAAACTATGATCAAGAAGTCCTATAAACAAATTTGAAAAATATGGTACCATCCACGTTCTTATTGCAGTACCTGTAACTCAAAGGCTCCTCGAAATTTAAAATGGTTAATAGTGATGTAACCATAGTTCAAATTCATTTATGCTGAATCGCGGTAGGAAGTAGGCTCTTATTAACTAGACGCGGTGCGGGGACTTTGTTCAGTTGGACCGGCAATCAGCTGATCGGTCAGTGACGTATCGGGTGATGCGTTCCTCCCGGCTCGCTGGAGGATTCAGTTCGAGTCTTGAAGCCACGACGACAAGGTCCTGTTGAGAATCGCAGCTCTTCCTCTATAACCCTATAGTGTGGGATTTAGAGTAATTTCCATTTTTTATCGCGTGTAAATTTTAATTCAAGTTTTTTTAATTTTTTCTTCAGTGCGTATTAAATCCCTATCAGCCTCCGTAATCTTCAAAGTAGTAAGTCCCGTACCAGCGTTTAGTTAATATCTTTTGATTTTTTATACTGTTGTAATTAATAATTTCTAAAGTTTCCCATCTTTCAGAGTCTGAGAATTAATTACATTTTTTGAAGTATTGTGAATTAAATTTTTGGTCATAAAGTTAATATCAAGTTTTGTGTTATATTGATTTTGAGTATTTTTGAGAAGAGAACTTTTATTTTATTTTGTTAATTTAAACCATTTTTTGAGAAGTATAAATTTTTAGTTTCATTTTAATTTTAATTCATTTTTAATCAGACTCTTAATTAGATTTGTTCGATTGTGTGAAGTTTTGAAGAAAATCGAATCAAAAGTTTGTAAACTTTGTTAATTTTTTGGTAAACTTGAATTTCGGAATAAACCAAGTATTTCCGAAAAGTTGTTTAATTTATAAAGTATTAGCTCCCATATAAATTACAAAATATGTGCTGTAAAAACGGTACATAATTTGCGCGACTCTGCTATTTCTTTTTGAGCATAAACTTGTACAACAGGTTATTTACAGGAAAGAACTTGTAAACTTACATAAACTTGTCTGATACCTGTAAGTGTGTGTAACTTGTATAAGACTTGTATGAACTTGAACATTGTGTATAAACCTGCATAATTTTGTGTAGTGAGTAAGACTTAGGACTTAGAATAATATTGTGAGTTTGGAATATTTGATTTATTTTAAGAAAATTATTTTAAAATAAAAAATGGAGCTAGCGCATGTAGATCTGTTGCTCAAAAAGGAATTAATATTTGAAATAAATTTTTAGGGACGGAAATGCTTTTAAATACGACACTGTTAGAATCTTAGAAAAAATGTCGAGGTCCCTTCGGAAGTTAATATAAGGGCCAGTGCTAGTAACCGTAAAGGGGTTATAAAATAATTATAGTTATTGTAGAAAAGGGTCAAGAACAATAAGGGCAGGAGATAGGAATATTGTTGAGAATTTCCTGTGTACATTTTAAAAAGGTCCGGATGTGCCCCAAGCCACAATAGCCCAGCCCCTTGTAAAAAGGATTTGTTTGTAGAGTCCGTATCGTAAAAGTTTAATTACAAGTGAACCCGATAAGTGAAAGCGAAGTGACTCTGATAAGTGAAAATACTAAGTGGGCCAGATAAGTGAAAGAGTTTATGACACGGCAGTAAAGATAGGACTGGGCAATATGATTGAATATTTTCATGTGAAATGCTTATCGGAAATAACAAGGAAATATTGATCCTGGTAAAATGTTTTTTTTTTTGTTTTTTAAAATAAAGATAGCTTGTTTTCTTTTTTTTTTAAGGTGCATAAAGTATTAACAAATAATAAGAGTACAATTTCTAAATTTTAAAATTTAAATTCGAAATGTGAAAAATTGAGAACTCAATAAACATTAGCCCCCGGCAAAGGTCAGTATGTTTTTTATTTTCAGGACAATTATATTGTTTGAAAAGGAATTGAAGATGGATCTAAAACAATAAAATTGGCAATATAATTTATTTCCAAATTAACTTCAAGAATTGATTATATAATTATGTATTTAATTTGGCCCAAAACACAAAACAAGTTAAGTATGGAGAGTCCAGTAGTTTATTATAATAATACAAATAAATATTGGAAAATATAAAGGGTGATGTGACGACGTTTTAATTTCAGCAATTGTATGGCTAAGATGAGAAGTCATAATATAAAATGCCAGTGTAAGTGTGAGATAGGAGTGTGGTTGTAAACCATGTAATTTTCAGGGACAATGTATGGCATTAATGGTGTATAAAGTAAATACACAGAGGTATTGTGATATATCATGAGATATATTTCTTCCCTGTTCCTTCAAATGTAGAAGGACAGGGTAATTTTGGTAATGTTGTGGTGTTGTTGTCCCCTGTTCCTTCCAATAGAGAAGGACAGGGTAATATTTTTTGGTATACAATGAGTTGTATTGATAGTGATATTTCTTCCCTGTTCCTTCAAATGTAGAAGGACAGGGTAACATTGTTTTTTTTTATCACTATATGAGGTTTATTGTGTGTAAACAATTGATTATTGTGCCATTGTAATCCCTGTAAATTGATTGTATTGTAATTAACAACATCTGGTAATGGTTTACATTCGTGACACTGGCGCAGGCGTACAATAAGAACACCGTGAAAGACTGACAGCCATACAATTATACGGAGGGAATATTTTTGTGTAAAGGAATGTCCTCCAAGAGCTCAATGCCTCGCTGGCTGAAATTGTTATTAGATTGGAGGAGCAGGTAGCAGTGCTATTAGCGAACCAGAGCCAGCCAACCACGAGATCAAACGAGGCCGCCGCACTGCACCGGCCGTACAATCATTGGAGAAGCTACCTGCCTCTACTCCTCACCTACCACATCCCTCTGCGATGGCTACCTGGGGACCCACACTGGACGTCGGACACACCTTCTATACCCACATCCCCCCTCGGACTACACATCACAGCCTCCACGTAGTGATAAGTACAAAAGAATTGTTATTTAAAAGTGTGCATGTGGGAGGGATATTATTGTAACTTAGTCCGGGATGAGTGTTTAAAGGTTTAGGTTCCTACCGTGATTGCAGCTTCGGGCTAGGGAAAATATGTACCATAGTTCAAATTCATTTATGCTGAATCGCGGTAGGAAGTAGGCTCTTATTAACTAGACGCGGTGCGGGGACTTTGTTTGTTCAGTTGGACCGGCAATCAGCTGATCGGTCAGTGACGTATCGGGTGATGCGTTCCTCCCGGCTCGCTGGAGGATTCAGTTCGAGTCTTGAAGCCACGACGACAAGGTCCTGTTGAGAATCGCAGCTCTTCCTCTAACCCTATAGTGTGGGATTTAGAGTAATTCCATTTTTTATCGCGTGTACATTTAATTCAAGTTTTTTAATTTTTCTTCAGTGCGTATTAAATCCCTATCAGCCTCCGTAATCTTCAAAGTAGTAAGTCCCGTACCAGCGTTTAGTTAATATCTTTGATTTTTTATACTGTTGTAATTAAAATTTCTAAAGTTTCCCATCTTTCAGAGTCTGAGAATTAATTACATTTTTTGAAGTATTGTGAATTAAATTTTGGTCATAAAGTTAATATCAAGTTTTGTGTTATATTGATTTTGAGTATTTTGAGAAGAGAACTTTTATTTTATTTTGTTAATTTAAACCATTTTTTGAGAAGTATAAATTTTTAGTTTCATTTTAATTTTAATTCATTTTTAATCAGACTCTTAATTAGATTTGTTCGATTGTGTGAAGTTTTGAAGAAAATCGAATCAAAAGTTTGTAAACTTTGTTAATTTTTTGGTAAACTTGAATTTCGGAATAAACCAAGTATTTCCGAAAAGTTGTTTAATTTATAAAGTATTAGCTCCATATAAATTACACATATAAATATGTGCTGTAAAAAACGGTACAGTGATAATGATTGTCATTAATTTCATAATAGAGGAGAAGGTTGATTTGTATGTGGCTGGACGGGGCCAAGCATTAATACCATCATCATGAGGAATATTCATATATAAAGATTTCAAATCAGTGGCAACTAATGAAATATCTAAGAAATTGATGTCGGAATTCATGTAGTCTTGATAGAAAAGAGCAGGAGTTTATGGTGTTCTTGTACTTATACTAGAGCTCCTTGACTAATAGCTGGAACATTGTCCTCAATGACCAAGATCCTTTCAGTTGGAAAGGTGTAACTCGAATCTATTGGTCTTAGATATTTTATTATAAATATACTATAATACTCGTAGTTAACCAATGTTGTAGATGTGGCTCTACATTTTTAATGGCATTCTTTCACAAAACTTTGTTCACTACAAGCTAAAATCTTGTAATTTGGCACAAAGTTGGTCATGGGCTCAATAAGTCAGAATAACAAGAATAAGAAATAGATTATTTTTAAATTTATCAGCAAGCAATTATTTTATGGGATAAGTACTGAAGAATAATTTATTTTCTCTACAATCGATAGTAAAATATAATCGATATAAAAATTAACTTCCAAACGGGAAAGATCAAAACACTGCCACTGGTTATTAACACTATTAACACTACTGGTTGGGGGCAGTCACTATTGATGAAGATATTTTCAGCAAGTAGAATAGGGAATTTAAGTTTTTAAAAGTTTTATTTGTGAGTCAATGTGTGCCATAGGTTTCGAAAATAAAGTAAAATGAATTATTCTAGCACCGAAAAGAATAATAATTATAACAATATTAGCAGTTAACCGCGACTTCTGACGCCATTTCGTGGGCTTTGCACGTGCATGAGCACTTCTGGTTCGAGTGAATTACATTTGCGACACCAATGTTGAATTTGCCTTTTTGTTACGATGAACAAAATAAGTAAAAAAGTATGAGCATTTTATTTACTCTGGTCTTAGTATTTTTTGTTCTATATGTCTAAGAAGCCTAGTTTTGTCAAAATACAACTAAGATGGGTTTTTACAAGAGCCTTTAAATTTATTGTAAAAGTTAGATAATACATTAGTTTTCTATACATCATTATATTAATATTTGCCAAAAATATTCTGTTAAATTAAATGTTTACAGAAACTTACAAATTTTTTTATCAGGATGTTTTTTACTCTGTGGTCATTGTTGTTTATATCGGCTTACTCTATGCCTTCACACTACAAATGTAATAAAATTGAAAATAGTGGTCAAATTATTTAAAAATATATTGTTTATAACACAATGTTCACAAATACAGTCGATTAAATTATGAGAGGTTTTCATTTTATGTTTCACATATGTAAATACGAAGATGGAATTTTTCTCAACTCAAGTGGGGCGTAACCCGGAGGGATTTTTAGAAACAAGAATAAGCCTATATTCATAATAGAGACGCTAAGAATGTCCATGTAAAATTTCAGTACAATCGGTAGAATTGTTTACGCGTAAAAGAAAAAGAAACAAATGAAGACCTTCGCATTTATAATATTATTAGGATATCAATATAAGTTTTTTAAAAAGTTACATTTTGTATGTAAAAAATTTTTGCTCTTGGGTTTTTAGCCTGTATTTGTCTGCATTGCAGTAAAAACTGAAAAAGTTACATTAAAATATTTTTACCCGAATTACGAAAATACTATAGATATCAAACTACCTCTTATAATTGCTGGTTATGGATAAGGTCCTTACTGTAGTAAGATTTTGTACCGAATGACGATAACACATGGGGGTGGTGACTTCTGAGGTCGTAGTAATAAATACTCGAATTGCAAAGTTTACTTATAAGTTCAGTTTAATTATGAAAACTTACAAGCACAACTTTTAGATGGTAAAGGAAATGTATGTAATGACAAGTTGCTGCCATTTAGAATACAAGAACTTAAAAACGTATATCTTATAGGTGGACCTAAAATATCCAATGTTCTCTGAAATTATGCCTACGATGTTTTACTTTATAAGACATTAAGATTTTACTTCCCTTCGCAATGTGTAGACTCACAACCCGTGTGTCGGCGTCTTGGCACGAGACAATGGCGCTGTAGTCAAAGAAGGGTTATTTATAGTCAGTGGTTACTAGAAGATGAGTAGAATTTATGAAACTGGTAGCCATCTACTCAAATAATATGTGCCCTGTGAGCCGTGAGACACGTGGGACACGTAAACTCGCGGACAAAGCGCGCGAGGTCTGCTCGGTCACATAGTTGGGCTGCTACCAAGGGTTAGAAGAAAATATTCATACGCGTGCCAATTAGGTAGTTACTTACTCCGCCCAATAATTTAGTTCCGGAACATTGGATAAAAATAACATTAAATTATACTGGCTGACTAGGTTGTGAAATTTACATTATATGAAATATAATTAACTAATTAACGGTACAATTTAAAAGTATTTTCTCACATTACCAAAAAACTAAAACGATGCTCAAAGTTTTTGAAGAAGATAGTTGTTTTGAAATATATCACTAAATTAAAAATTACTTACTTAAGTGAAAAGGAGCAAACATAAACATTTTATAATTTTTTATGTCCAAACCTCCTTCTCTTCACTATACGATATTTTATATTGCCCAATTTCCAATTAAAAGAACCCCTACGCAAATAGATTAAGCTATAAAGAATTAGCTGCAATGTGTAAACATTGCATGTAACTAAGGGCCAAGGGAGAAAGCCACACACACACACACACACACACACACACACACACACACACACACACACACACACACACACACACACACACACACACACACACACACACACACACACACACACACACACACACACACACACACACACACACACACACACACACACACACACACACACACACACACACACACACACACACACACACACACACACACACACACACACACACACACACACACACACACACACACACACACACACACACACACACACACACACACACACACACACACACACACACACACACACACACACACACACACACACACACACACACACACCACACACACACTCACACACACACACACACACACACACACACACACACACACACACACACACACACACACACACACACACACACACACACACACACACACACACACACGCACAAACACACACACACACACACACACACACACACAGCTATATTTAGATTATTCCATATTGAGTTTTTAACACTCGCAGCTGACATTAAAGATTTGTTATCCTTCAAGTTTCGAAGAAATTATTTTCTTCATTTAAGCCAAATTAAGGTCTTTGTAGAAGCTTATAAGTAGATCAACGTGTAAATCTGTTGACGTGAAACATCATATATGTATGGCATTGTTTTGTAGCGCAGGCGAACACATAATGACACAGGAATTTGTGCTTTCCAATCATAACTAAACAAACAAAATCTGTTTTGTTTCAACCAACAGACCTGTTTCCATCTGAAACTTGTTTTCACAGTCTGTTCATGAAACAAAACAGATAAGGAATTATTTGTAAAGAAAACAATATAGGTTTTTGCGACCCTATATGTTTGTCGTTATCTTATAAAATAAAAAACTGGTTTTGGTATAACCTAACAACATATAGCAAAATAATTCTTTAAATAAATATCATTATCAATATAATTTTCGAGAAAAACGGTTGTTTACGTTTACGTTTTATAGCTCGGAAATATACCTTTATTGAGAAGAGTATTCCTAAAAATTTTTAAGACAACACAGCTTTATTTGGATCGGGACGATACAACGAATATAACACTGTTTATGCCTCTCGTTCTAATTGATACACTCGCCCTCTAGCTTCAACTTGTCTATCTGGGAAGTTTGTTCTTTGATTAGTTATAAATATGTTTTGATTACTTTATCACTCAGTTAATTTACAATTGTAACATTTTACTGTGCTTAAAATTTTAACTTTACTGTCTTATTTAAGAATTAATTCAGGCATCAAGGTTTGAAGAAAATTATTTAATGCAACATTGCGTACGTTAGAATAGTTACATAAAATGGGCACGCGCAGAATATGTAAAATATAAATATTGAGTTAAATAAGGGCACTTTTCCTTGGAGCAGAAAAAAACATGCAAGGACCTTATCAGTTGCCTCCTTGGTTACTGGAATAATATATTTGTAGTATCAGATAATAGGATCAATGTACTATATAAAATATAATGTACAGCATATGCAACGAACACTTTCCTGCATTGATCTGACAAAATAAGTTTCGCTTTTGTTCTGATTGAAAGTGATCCATCTAGTGGTAACTGGTCTTAAATAATAAATGAATAAATTCTTTATTGCAATTGCAGCAATATTGTTGGTAGCAATGTTACAAACACTTTGTAATTTAAATGTTTTATAATAGTTAATAATATATTATTGTAATGTAAAAGTAACTAAATAAAGTTTAGTTTCTTGTAGCAATATTTTATACAGAAATTTCAAATCATTATTAATAGATATATTGCCTAAATAAAAATTAAAGAATGAATAAAATAAAAATTACATTTAAATTGAATTCGAATTTTTTTAATGGTCCATAAATTCATCCACATCATAAAACACATTATTCGTTAAAGTTTTTTTTTAATTTTGATTTAAACAATCGAGAATTTTGTTCATTCCTAATTCTTTCAAACAAAACATTAAAAAGACATCCTTAAGAATAAGCGGGAAGATTTTCATAATTTCAATAATGTTGTTCAAGCGTGAATGGTAATTCTTTAACCGGAAACACTGATTGTTTCACTGAAAATGTAAATAGAGAAGATTCAGTTCACTAGGGAATGCAGGCAACAAAATACACGTGTAAGATAGTGTTTAAATTATAAATCAAACTTCCATAAAGAAGTGTGAACAGTAATGCGGTGAAATACAGAGTGTATAACGTTCTGCAGAATCAGCTTCTTCAAAAGCTTCTGAAGCTCGAGTTGGAACTGGAGGGGAATTCAGATCTCCTTCCTGTCACATCGGTTAATGAAAACAGAACTGCCAGTTCCGTTCTGTTTATCTGGCACAATCCACAATTTCTCTGGCATTTACGAGCCGAACTGCAGCTATGACACAGGTGCTGGGGACTTCAGTAATATGATAGTTAGATTGCACCATCCCTAGTCAATTCCATTCTCACTTCTAAACAGAGAACTTATTTTGAGGGTTGTTTAGTATTCCTTCAGTATCATCAGACAGTGTGATGTTGGCTGCAGCTGGGCCTGACGTGCCAGACGACAGCTTCTCTACAAGATAAAGTGATACTCTCCTGAGGACCATGGCTACGTTGATGTGGATTCGGTTTGTTAACAACGATTTGACGTGACGATTCAGAGATTCTGGCGGCAGTTTGGTTGATCATGTAGGACGAGGAACACGCTAGGCACGCGCTGACTGTGGAGCAGCTCTGTGCGCGGGAGACAGCAGCATTGAAAGGTTAGTATCAAAACAGCTCAGGTCCATAGCGAAAGTTCCTTTAAGGAAACTTGGTTGTATTTCCCGTGTCAGTTATCACTGTCGCCTCCAGGAAATGGCGACGTCATTCCATCGTTGGAGGTGATTTAATGACTATTTTACTCTCTCAAGTGTTTCTGTTAAGAGTTTGACATATCTGGAAATATTTTTACATTTTTACCTTATATACACTTTAGTATATTTTTCAATTGTATTGCTAAATCTTATAATTTGTAGAATTTGATTTATTCATTTTTTTTATTAAAACGCATCTTATCTGCAGACCCAAAAATTCTCTAGCTGCCGTACTTTTAATATAAACCTTATTTAATATAATCGTTTCCAAGTTTTTGGACCTTGGGCAAACCCTTGATCCAATTTTGATAAAAAAAAATAATTTTGAGAGGATTTAATTTGTTGCAGTAAAGTATGGAACCCATAGAAACACTACAAAACCCAACAATATGAGTATAAAGTTTTGTGTTGACAAGACAGTTTTATTTTAAAATCAAATTTACTAAAAAAAGTTTTAACTGCAACATGATTATTAGAGATATTTGTATTGGTTACAAGAATAGTTTTACTTATTTCTATATGGTCCATATCTTCAAATAAATTTGATTTGGTTTTACCATATTTAGTTCAGGAAACTTGATTCATAAACTCGTAATTTTTAAGGATTCGCTCAACGACTTGGATAACTTATCTCGTTAAAACTAAAAATGAATATATATATATATATATATATATAATGATATATATATATATATATATATATATATATATGCTTGAAACAAAAACCATATTGACAAATTAATTAACAACTGTTTGCTTAATATTGTACATTTAAAAGTCTTATCAACTTGCGAGAAGCTTCGTCAATTTACATACAAAGTGCTGGTAATTCTGTTTACAAGTTTCCATTACAGGTTCTTGTGCAACCCTACATGTGTAAAGCATTCAACCCTAACTCAATTATACAGTTAATTTACTTTACGTGAACTGGTCTTATGAAAAATAATTAACAAATGTCATATATGTTATTCTATTGATCAGATAAATTCTATTGTCTATCGAAATACGTGGCTGATTTAAAGTGACGAGTTTTCAATGACTAATTGGAAGAAAATTTCATAACAAATAAATAGTTGATTGGTAAATTCGTCTGTAACGAGGAAAAGATAAAGTGCAGCGTGTGTAAAAAAATAAAAAAAAATAACTTTACAATTTTCATGTACTAAATTAAATAAATACATCCATGTCAAAATTTCTACACGTTGTTCTAAGTTATGATTTTTTACATTTTAAGTTTCCATTTCTACAACATTTTTACATGGAATACAATATATTACATTTCTTAACATTTATATGAGTAATGTTGCAGTATTTTACTATTTCCTTCAGGAGCTTATATTAGACAGTGACCACGGGGCTACCTGAGCTGAGTATGTCATTAATTCCTTTACTTATCTTACTTAACGTACTCCTTCAGGGAGGCCCCTTTATGTTAATTTTCCTGAAACAGGGTTGCTGTATATCTTTAACTGGCCTGCCTGACCACCTTTTTCTACTCCCTTTGCTAGAATTATCCAGCAGCCCTTAAAACTTCTTTCCCGTTGCGGTGTGAGGTGATCCGTGCCAAGAGGATGAATGGCATCGAGTACATGGTGTATTAAAAGGAGCCTCCCGGATAAAAGGCGACCTCCTGGAGTACGTAGCCTTGTCCAAACTTCTCGTGAGTAAACAATGGAAGAATAAAAAAAAACCCAATACTTGAGGAGAGGAAGCGGAAAGGGTAGGGCTGTTAAGTCCATCAATGCCTACACTCCCAGGAATACCGACTTCAGAGAAGGATGTTATCCTCACAGAATCTAAGGCAGGTCAGGAAATAGAAGATGAGAAAGCTGGAGCTGATATCCGAGAATTTTAAATGTGAAGGAGCCTGAAGAGGTAGTTACAAGAGACTTTTGGATCAGGAGCATTCATTAGACGATGCCCTAGAACTCAGAAAAATTAATAGAAAGCTCAGATGAAGACTTTTGTCAGATGCGTCAACACCTGATCATAGCGACAAGAAAATTAAAGTGGCCCGTGGAAACCCTAAACGTTAAAGGAAATCTTTAGACGAGAAAATAAACTACAGTAAGGTAATATAATCTGTCATGGGTGGGAATACTTACACAAAGATTTTCCCATATCTAAGTGAACAAAATATGGAAGACCTACCTTAGGCAGTGTGAATACTTTCACACACAGTTTCCTATAACATATCTAAGTGAACAAAATATGGAAGACCTACCTGAGGCAGTGGGAGTACTTTCACACAGAGTTTCCCACAACATATCTAAGTGAACACAATATGAAAGACCTACCTGATGTAGTGGGAATACTTTCACACAGAGTTTCCCACTACATATCTAAGTGAACAAAATAAGGAAGACCTATCTGAGGCAGTGGGAATACTTACACACACAGTTTCCCATAACATATCAAAGTGAACAAAATACGGAAAACCTACCTGAGGGAGTGGTAATACTTTCACACAGAGTTTCCCACTACATATCTAAGTGAACAAAATAAGGAAGACCTATCTGAGGCAGTGGGAATACTTACACACACAGTTTCCCATAACATATCAAAGTGAACAAAATACGGAAAACCTACCTGAGGGAGTGGTAATACTTTCACACAGAGTTTCCCACTACATATCTAAGGCCATTTTGTCTTATTTTCAAAATCCAGGAAGAGATTGTTCTACTACAGAAGAATAATGCAAAAGAAAAGGAGTGGCATTGGTTGATGAGATGTGATGCTAATGTACACCACACCCTATGGGGAAGTACCAACCTAATGTAAGAGGTTGGAAAATACTCTAATTTATGTTTAGATATGATCTAAATATACTCAGTGTGTGATAAGAACCTACCAAGGAGAGAAAGGTTCTAGATTTAACAAGAGTTAGTGGTCATGCAGGCTTTGAGATGACGGATTGGAAAGTGCGGGGGAAAGTCTGTGCGATTAAAGACACATTAGATTTGATCTGGGGGCCTACGTAATGAGATACGCACTACCATCACTACACATCAATTGATTTGAATCGGTCTTTAACGTCCTTATTAAATAAACTTCAAGGCAATAAAATGGCCATAAGAAATGAGGAGGAACTAGAGTTGTGCTCTCAAAAACCACAGGAAGCTATCATGGTAGCCTTTTAGGAAAATTACCCTATTAAGGTTAAAACGTATAAGAGGGACATGCCCTGGTAAATTGGAAGCCCTAGTATCAGAACGCGGTGTTTTTTAAGTAGGCTAAGAAGAGCAATGTAATATTTGCACGTATCTTAACTTAAAACGTGTTCCCTGCTATACTAAAATTACTCCTACATTTTATTGATACAAACAAACACAAACACACATATACATTATAACATTATTAAAAATAAAATATTTGATCATCTAAAACGACCAAGTGGTGTTTTATTTAGAGAAAGATCTTACAGTCTCAGTCCTATGACAAAGACCATAGACTAGATTGTCTACAAGCTAAATTGCCACGTTAATAAGTACTGAAGTCATCTCTCCAGATGAAGCTATTAATATGTCAATGAGTTTGCCATAGACGAGATTGCCTGAATTGTTTTCAACCTTTTGTTTCTAAAGCCATTATCTTTCCGTTAATGGCTTGAGTTATGCATTCATTTTAAAACGTCCTCAGGTAAGTCATTATGTCAAAAATATCAAGTATAATTATATTATGTAGTATGTTTTTGGTGTTGAAATCACAAATGTAGAAGAATATAATAGTTACAGTCTAATTATAAACTCTAATAGTTTATTTTAATTTATTTAAATGAAAAATATTTTGAATATATAGAACATAATTAACAATATTAAGGGCATTAAGTTGTATTGAAAACTATTTGTACATTATCTTATATATTAGCATCTATTGTCCGTATTGTGTTGGATAAATATTGAAAATGTGGTTTCATTCATATTAGGTGTTGGTTTTATTAAGGTCTATGTTGAGTAAGTCATCATGAGCAATGCAAGTTGTAGATCCAAACAAAAGAATAAATTCTGTCTAAGATTACGGGAGTAAGGACAAACACTACATTATGCCACAGCTACGAAATCATCAAAACGAAACGATGTGTTTGGGCCAAATTATTTTGATCCGAAAACACGATTTCAAATATTATACGAAAAATATTTTACCATTTCCTTTTAATTTAGCAATGTAATAAAACCTGCAGGTCTCCTAGGAAACCATCTCTAAACATCAGATAAACCAGTAACTAAGACTTCCTCCTATAGCCCGGAAAGAAAACCCCTAAAATATTTTGCGTTTTTAAACAAATTTAATATATGGCTTCCTGGAAACTAATCTATAATAATCTGGAAGAAACTATTCAAGGAGTTCTCTTGACGGTATCGTTACATAGTTAAGTAAATATAATGGTTCTCTTGCCGCCTTGAGAGAAAAAATTGTCACGATCATTAGTGTAAAGTAATCTGAATAAAACCTATTTAGATCTTTGGGGAATTACTTAAAATAATTACAAGAACATTAAAGAACGATCCAAATAAGAGACCCGATTGTCAGAACTCCGTCGATCATTCCTACATGATAGAAGTCAAGGATGGTTATATCAAATATATGTTATTCCTGGAATAGTTTTAGCTATTATTTTATATTCCAACTAATTTTGAGAAAAATATCGCCAACTCGTAATTTAATATTATTTGAATCTAAATTGGTGGTCGTCTCTAAATATACATTTCTCAGAATGTTGGAAGCTTGTTTTTCGTTTATAACGGTTAAACATCAGTTGATGAAACGAAGTCACTAGAGCTGATGTTGTTGGGCAACAATGATACATCAACTACAACATCCCACGTGCCAAACATTGATAAATTGAAATATATTAAATATATCAAATCTTGCATTATGACCTAAACCCTCGTAACTCTCCCTTATGAATATTCAAATTATTTTCCCTTTTAAAAGTCTATGTTGTTGGCATCTACAAGTCAAATTCATGTAAACATTTTAATAAATTCTGATTATTGATTGTGATTTGAAAGTATTGCAGAAATTATGTATTCAGTAATATACTATCATTCAGAGATAAAATTAACTCATAATTGATATACCATCAAATAACAGGAAGATTGTTGGAAGCAAAAGCTACTGAGCGGTACCCTCCATTAACAAGTACAGAGGAGCGGTTCAGAGCTACCGAGTGTGAGATGCTGTGAACACCCTGCACTAACAAGATGTGACAATTTTGAAGAAATTAGTTGAGTTTTTGAGCAAGATACGATGGGATACGAGCAAATATTATAATAATTTTTATCGTGAAGAAAATTTAACATTGCATAGCAATCGTCAGAAAAACCAAAAAGAAACTTTTTATGAGAGTGACATATAAAGTTTTTCATTCATTGTTCAATGTACGATCCTTTTCAAACGTATAATGTCTACTTTCACTCATTCTCATTAATTAGAATTGTCCCACTTCTCAATCTACAAATTCTGCGGACTCCAGTTGATAAGCCAAGAACTCGTCTATGCTGTAGAATGCTTTTGAAATAAACGCAGTTTTCAGCCAAGTTTTGAACGCATTTGAGCATTGGGGTACTTTTGACTAAATTTGGAAAATTGTTGACAAATTGAACACCTGTCTGTGATAGCAAAAGTTGATGAGCTACCGTTCTGTGTCTCCCAGTTCGGTAGCTCTCACTGCCCCTTGTTGCATAGGAGTGTAAGTAGCTATCTCTTATTTTGTCGCATTTTGACTTGAGGAATAGACATGTCAGTAATATATATGCAGATTAATGTCAACAGTCTACAATTTTTGATCACTGGTCTGTACGACTCTGTATTCTGCAGCATGGTAGTGATTCTGCCTGGTCATTTATTGAGAATGAACACTGTTGAAAAGTTTGCATTTGAGCAACCTTCCCTTCAAAGCCAGTCCTTAGGAGAGATGTGGATAGATTACTCCGTAATACGCCGTCACCAGTTCGGCAATACTCGAACAGTTTCTTCCAAACATAAATAAGAAAACTGCCTAAATGACAACCCCGTCAATCCTCGGGCCAGGTGTATTCCAAGGAACTTTGTTTGCGTAGACTTCCTCGATTTCAGTTTCATTAAAAATGACTGTAGGACGAAATTCGGAGACTAGCGTCACAAAAAAATTCAATAAACGTTTATTCTGTTGCATTTGTTTTGAGGTTCAGTTCATTGAAATGGAAATGAACCAACATCATTAACGTAGATAAAGAAGAGTAGAGGACTCATTATGGAATCCTGGGGAACCCCATAACTAAGCTCTCTCTCCTCAGATCGAACGGTTGAAATGCATACAAATTGTGTTCTGTTACTAAGATAGATTTAATCCAACTGAGTGGAAATCCTCGTATCCCGTAATGTTCTACTTTGTGAATGAGGGTGTTGTGTTTTTCAAAAAATTCAGGCATGGAGTGAGAAAGCCTTTTCAAAAGTTATGCTGGTAACCGGCAGCACTGAGATTGGGCGGTAATTTTGGGTGGACAGAGGGTCGCCCTTATTAAAAATTGGGGTGACTAGCAATTTTGAGAGATGGAGGAACGTTCTCGAGTGAAAAGAGAGATAAATAAAGTGCTCAATGGACCTTAATAAATGCTTCGAGCATTGTTTGAGAAGCCAAGTTGACCACAGTTTGAGTCATTAGATTTCTTAGATGAAAAGTTTTTTATGGCTCTCGATTTCCTCCTTTGTGACCGGGGCCAGAGTCATTGAGGTTGCTGGACTCGGTATAGATGGGGATAGTTGGCTCTGATGCGAACGACGTCCTTGGTCAGTTCCAAACGAGGCAAAACATTTCTTATTACGTGAAAAGATGTGACAACTTTGAAGATTTGCGATACGAGTAAGTATGAGTCCAAGGAATTGTCTGGCTCGAACATGAAGACTCTCGCTGACCAGTTCTTTTTGTCTAGTTCTTCACATCTTGACCTTGTGCTATGTTTATGTTTTACTAATTACAGCTATACAGTTTAACTTAATGATTCATACACTTAGGCATCCTATTTTGAAAATTTTCTAATTAGAATAGCTTCAATGACAATATTTGCTTAAAATAATCTTGATCATTATAAATTGATATGATTGTATATGTATATGAATGGATCCCAGAATGCCGGACTCCTGTAAAACGCGACTGACTCATCATTAGTCTTGACTCAGGAACACACAGATTAATATCGTTTTCCAATTAGCAGAAGCCGAGTAATGAAATCCGTTACATCAGCCAATAATTGGATTCCGCTCGTTGTATCAACACGCGACCGCCGGCCCTGATTATTGTAAATAAGTATCGATCTAAATGAGATTTAGTAGTATTGGCTTTTCTGGCACTCGTTCAATGACCTCTTGTTTTCCAAATTAATTTCTTATCATTTATGAAGTTTAACTTTATGATTTTTATGGTATATTTATTAACATATTATCTGTACATACAAATAAAATCAAGCCCATTATTTATTTTTTAATTCTGGATTCTGGACGAAAATATACCGCCAACAAACACTGTTTGCAAAAAATCAAATTATTATTCGCACCAAGGAAAATACAATAAAATGGACTTTATTAATTTTAAAACAAAAGTCGAAACAATGAATATTAAATAATGATTCCAAATTATATAGAACTATTATAAAGAATTCTCAAAATGTACTGAATATTATTCAAGGTAGCAATAAAACATTAACAATAAAAATTATATAAACTAAAATAAAAGTGATAATTAATCATATGAATATTTTACGAACCATGTGATTAATTTATCACATAGTCTAATGTACATGTTCCTATATTTGGAGCTACATGTAATGTTATTGTGACCATGGGCTTCATACAGAATGTTATCAACTTGATATAAAACACTATAGTTGAATTAAAGACAGAAGGGTATTGGGACCCGGCAGCGATGGCCGAGGTTCGGGGCTCTTCGGGACCGGTCGGCTACAGTGTTGCCAAGTTGTTCTGTCTGACTCGATCATCCACAGCGTTCACATCAACCGCTTCTAGGTAGGGGTGGTTCGCAGCGGAAACATGTGGACACATTTATCGAAGCGATAAATTAATAGCGTTCGTTGTTTTGAGAATTGTTATTTTATAAGTAATTGAATCAGAAATCAAAACCTTGTAAAGGATTTTTACTGAAACCACGAGTGTATTATTGAAAATATATACATAGGCCTAATAATAATAATTTGAATATGGTACATTTTACTGTTATTAATAGTTACCTTCAAAACACAAAGGAGTATATTGAAAAGAACTAAAATTATATTCGTTAAGTAAATGCAAGTCTGCTAAGTTATAATTATATACTCAGTCTTATCAGTCTTAGCAAATCCGTTGAAATGACCACTGTGCCGCGGTCAAAAATCAACTTAAAACAAATAAAGATACTGTAGTTTGAACCTGATAAAGCTCGTTTAGGATAGTATTTTTAACCAATAAAAGGTATCCTGTTAAAACCGTTATAGTATAATAATTGTTAATTGTTGAGTCTAAACTTAAATTGCTAGAGTGACCAAAATGCAAAATTTGCGACTAGGGCGTCAATCCGACTATGATATGAAATTTCCTTCAGTGTGACTTTTATCGATCAACTTAATGTAATCTAATTATTTTACAAAAAATCTGTAAAAATATTTCGAAACTTGTTATATTTTTAATTTATTACTAAATGTTACTAACTTTAACCACAGATTTGTGATGAAGGATGTTTTTTTTTTTATTTTCTTATCATTCAATTTAGGAAATCAATTTGATATACAGAAAACGTGGATTTATTTACAAAATGTAAGATTTAGTGAGTCGATTATTTTTATTTGTCTTATAATTTTTTCATTTATTTTTCAATAGCGCCCATTTTATAATCGGCTAAAACCTCTTTGGAAATTACTTTTATTTCTGAGTAAATTAAATACTAAACAGTAGATATACAAAAAGCCAACTGACTTTGCTGCACAGTTTAACCAGGAAATAAGTAGTGCCATTAAAATGCATTTAACAAATTTTATTAGTAACATGTAAGGTGTAATATTTACCAATCATTACAAACTATCAATCAATACGGCTTTTTACAGTTCATCGAAGTCCAACACTCTTTCTGCCACCGGAGAGAGAGGGAAAATACCACTCACGTTACTGCCGCGTTCTTCCTCTTCATTGTCACTGCTGTCACTGTCCGAATCCTCTTCACTGGAGCTGTCATTGCCGATGTTTATTACCATCTGCTCAACGGAGTCTTCCATCAACCCTTCATTTTTCCAAGCATCTAGGATTATATTCTTCGTGTGGTCTACTACCTTCTTCCAATCAGACTCTGTTACACGTTCCAACCCCTCTTTCGTCAACTGTAATATTTCAGTTATATTAAATTTCCTGTTGCTTCTTGCAACATATTCCTTTACTTGAGCCCAGATTAATTCTATAGGATTGAAGTGACAGTGGTAGATTGGTGGCAGACGAAGTACTCGGTGACCATGTTTCTTTGCAATTTCGTCGACTTCATATTTTGTCTGAGGTTTGTTTCTTTGAATAAGTTCTAACAATTCAGCTTTTAACATCGCCTTTTCATACTGTATGTCATGATTATTTAACCACTCTATTATTTCATCCTTTCTAGAACTGCTGTTAGGTGGTTTGTCAACTACTTTTGAGTGGTACTTTGCATTGTCCATTACAATGAGCGAGGGCCTCGTTAGGTTTGGAAGTAAAGCATCTTGAAACCATTTTGAAAATACTTTGTGGTTCATCTCTTCATGATACTCGTTGGTTTTCTTTGATGTAAAAAGTAATGCACAGTTAGGAATAAATCCAGCAGAGCTGCCAGCATGCAACACAATTATCCTCCCCCTTTTCCAACGGGAACAGGAAACGTACCTTCAACAGAATCATCAGTCCATCCAATTTTTTTACAGTGCCCAGAATTTACCCAAGTTTCATCAAGCCAAACTATTTCCTCAAAATTTAAATCTTTTATTTCTCTAAGAAATCTGCACCTCCAAGCAATCCTCTTTCCATTAATATTTTACGGCTACCAAATTTCTTGTGTTTGAAACCCAATATCTTCAATATAATGGCAACAGATGATTTGCTTCCACGAAAAAAGATCTGCTTCTGCAAGACTTACTTGTAGCTTCCTTACTGTGGGATACTCTCTTCTCACGAAGAATCCGTAGACATGGCGGCGGATGGCATCTTTTTGAAAGGCGTCCAGCTCCGTAACAGGCTTAAACCTCGAATATTTCTTATCAGGAGTGTTCAGTTTCAAGCCACTCTGTTCACTTTGTATTTTCTCCTTTCCAATTCTCACAACTGTATTTTTTCCTATCTCCAAAGCCGCAGCAGTTCTTTCGATAACTTTTTCTACTGGAAGTATCGGTCCTTTGTTAATTTTCTCTCGCTGGAAGTAGTCTCTCACTCGACAAACCAACTCACGGGATTGGCCTCGCAATGGAACGCCTTTTTCTCCAACCTTGGTGTAAGGCACACTTATCACGCGAGTGCGGGGCCTACCGCGTTTTTTTATCACTGTTTCAGTGCACTGAGACATGGTACGGAATTAACAGTAATTAAATAATGTCTGTCACAAAAGTGTAAAACTAGAAAGTACGTGCGTACACTTGTCTTTCAAATAAGGTTTAGTCTTGAAAAAGACTGTTTAAACACTTGGCCACGAACAAACAGAAGCGCAATAACACCACACGAAACAACATACATAACCAACAACCAATAACGTAATGAAGCACGGTTTGCTACTGCGCATCACCCAGCTGATACCTACCGGATGACAGCTACAACAGAGGAGACGTGACAACGCTGCCTCCGCCGAAAAGGAAAGTGCTCGGCTGTGATTGGTGGAGCGGAGGGCGAGCCTTCGTGAGGCAGTTCGGCTGTCTTCGGTCGAGCTCGTCCCAATACCCTTCTGTCTTTAATTCAACTATAAAATGGTTTAAGGCTACATTGTTTGTAATATTCACAAAATGCACTGGTATAAAATAAACAAATGACTTAAAAAACACTTTAATGTGTTTGAGATAAATGATGTAATATTAATAATTATATTAATTATTTTATGGTGCAGTAATGTGAAAGATAGTGTTCAAATCTTGTGATAAAAAGTCTCTTTTCGATTTCGATTTCTAAAGTAACCGTCTAGCGACATTAACATGAAACACCCCACTTCCGCCACTAGTTGAGATAATATATTCTGTTTCTCATGTGAAAAAAGAAGGAGGAGAAGGGTTGAGAACATTGATAGCAGCATTGCTTCAATAGAAACTGTACATTTGTGCGTACTGATATCAAGTTTTAGATAACTTCCTGGCGAGTTAAGCTCCATGATTTCTCGATTTGTTAATTTGTTACATCAAATTTGTAGTATTACACTCAACTTTGTGTCTTAGTTTTGACACCTAAGGAAGAGAGTATATAAGTCCTTAAGACGTAGTGACGTCAGTACAAAACATTCAATATGTAGAAAGTGTTCTACAAAGTAGTGACATAGAATAATTTAATTTTAATGCTGCAAGAAGAAACAAAAACAGGTATGCAAGTTCCTAATAAATACTGAAATCTTACAGGTAGAGTTACTTGAAAGGACTTCTGTGTCTGACATTTTCCAACGTTATATTGTATATACATATAACTTAGTGTTTCATTAGAGTGATCTTGGAGTTTATTTTTTATTGTAGAGATTTGATTAAATAGTATTATCGAGATAGTACGTTACTTTGTTTGATATGCTTAATTATTGTCAATTCTAGATAGGAATAATTCTGTTTAAAACTGTATAGGCGTATAAGTGCAAAGGATGTTTTTACAAGAAGGACAAAAGCAAAGTCTTAGTCAACCTGTGATGATAATTAATTATAAATTATAAACTTATAGTTATGATTATCACTGAAACGGTGATAATTGTATACCTACAAAAACGTTTTTAGCAGCCAAACATTTTAAGCGAGACATGTTCCTTACTGAGAGTTTAGGACGTTCAGTATGTAGGAAACCCACACACCGCACTGGTTCTCTCTCTCATCCAATCTGGCAGACCGTGGTGTATCAACCAGTGTTCAAGTTCAGTGAGTATCGTGTATCGATTGGGTGATCCACGTACCAGATAACATTGGTGTGTATCACATTTATGCAAGACTCTGCAGCAGAATGAATACATTACTACAAGAGAAGTATGGAAATTACCAATTAAATTACGAAATTTAAATTTAACAACGTGCCACATATATCAAAGCTCACATGAAGAAAATTAAAGCTAGTCTATCTTCCATACAATTAAGGAAATACCGATAAAATAGGGAGGATATTACAGAGACATAAACAAGTTATCGATCGGAAAGGACTTCTAAATAATTGGCACAGGATGTTGCCAAAACAAACATAAATGAACGTTCAAACTGTCTCACTTCATTTCAATATTTATTGTTGTCTTACGTAGTAGCAGTTTATTATTAACTCTTCTCTTCTTTGCATGTCATTGATCTTGCTAATTGTTTTACTTATATTAGTCAATTAGATCTTAGTCGGTCTAATTTCTGGAAAGTTAATCCTTTTATCTTTCCACATTGCTACTTTTATTCATTGGATGTAATATTTCATAAATCTTTCTATTTTATTGCATCTTAAATCAAAGTAGCATAAGATTATATAATCGTTGTATGTGGTTCTTGTTGTTTAATGTTTCTTATGGTAATTTATGCCTTAATTTTATCACACATTGGTATTAATATTTATCATCTCACTATACATGCTATGAATGTAAGTATTTCTTGCCATTTGTCTGAATATTCTTTTGTAATGACTTGTAAAATATGACCGTTGCAATAATAAATAAATAAATGAGCTCAAAAGTTGAAGAACTGTTTGAGACCAGTGACCAATGTAAGGTGCGATTGTATGGAATCCATAAGAAGCTCTCTATAATGTAATATCTACTAGCAATTCAATGGACTGGATCCGAACTGTCAGTAACAAGTCATAGCACAATTCTTGAACAGTATACACTAAGGTTTCTTACTTATACACTTATGTTACTGATACTCGATGGAGTTTGGTAGTGAGAGCGATGGAGGGATCAGAGATCGAGAGTAGCAGAAGCACTAAGAGACAGATGAGATACACCCTAAAGTTAGAATGCGGCGGAAGATGACTGACACTAGTACAGATTGATTGGTAGTGAGAGCGATAGATGGATCACAGATCGAGAGTAGCAGAAGCACTAAGATACAGAAGTGAAACAACCTGAGATTAGAATAAGACTGCAGGCGACTGGGACTAGTTCAGATTGGTTGGTAGTGAGAGCGATGGAGGGATCAGAGATCGAGAGTAGCAGAAGCACTAAGAGAGAGAAAAGATACACCCTGAGGTTAGAATGCGGCTGAACGGGACTAGGACTAGTACAGAGTGATTAGTAGTGAGAGCGATGGAGGGATCAGAGATCGAGAGTAGCAGAAGCACTAAGAGACAGATGAGATACACCCTGAGGTTAGAATGCGGCGGAAGGTGACTGATACTAGTACAGATTGATTGGTAGTGAGAGCGATGGAGGAATCAAAGATCGAGAGTAGCAGAAGCACTAAGAGAGAGATGAGATACACCCTGAGGTTAGAATGCGGCGGAAAGTGACTGACACTAGTACAGATTGATTGGTAGTGAGAGCGATGGAGGGATCGGATATCGAGAGTAGCAGAAGCACTAAGAGTCAGAAGAGATAAACCCTGGTGTTAGAATGAGACTGCAGGCGACTGGGACTAGTACAGAATGATTGGTAGTGAGAGCGATGGAGGGATCAGAGATCGAGAGTATCAGAAGCACTAAGAGACATACGAGATACACCCTGGAGTTAGAATGAGGCTGAACGGGACTAGGACTAGTACAGAATGATTGGTAGTGAGAGAGATGGAGGGATCAGAGATCGAGAGTAGCAGAAGCACTAAGAGACAGATGAGATACACCCTGAGGTTAGAATGCGGCGGAAGATGACTGACACTAGTAAAGATTGATTGGTAGTGAGAGCGATGGAGGAATCAAAGATCGAGAGTAGCAGAAGCACTAAGAGACATATTATATACACCCTGGTGTTAGAATGAGTCTGAACGGGACTAGGACTAGTACAGATTGATTGGTAGTGAGAGCGATGAAGGGATCGGATATCGAGAGTAGCAGAAGCACTAAGAGACATAAGAGATGCATCCTGGGGTTAGAATGAGACTGCAGGCGACTGGGACTAGTACAGATTAATTGGTAGTGAGAGCGATAGAGGGATCAGGATTGAGAGTAGCAAAAGCACTAAGAGACAGAAGAGATACACCCTGGAGTTAGAATGAGGCTGAACGGGACTAGGACTAGTACAGATTGATTGGTATTGAGAGAGATGGAGGGATCAGAGATCGAGAGTAGCAGAAGCACTAAGAGACAGATGAGATACACCCTGAGGTTAGAATGCGGCGGAAGATGACTGACACTAGTAAAGATTGATTGGTAGTGAGAGCGATGGAGGGATCAGAGATCGAGAGTAGCAGAAGCACTAAGAGATAGATGAGATACACCCTGAGGTTAGAATGCGGCGGAAGGTGACTGACACTAGTACAGATTGATTGGTAGTGAGAGCGATGGAGGAATCAAAGATCGAGAGTAGCAGAAGCACTAAGAGACATATTATATACACCCTGGTGTTAGAATGAGTCTGAACGGGACTAGGACTAGTACAGATTGATTGGTAGTGAGAGCGATGAAGGGATCGGATATCGAGAGTAGCAGAAGCACTAAGAGACATAAGAGATGCATCCTGGGGTTAGAATGAGACTGCAGGCGACTGGGACTAGTACAGATTAATTGGTAGTGAGAGCGATAGAGGGATCAGGATTGAGAGTAGCAAAAGCACTAAGAGACAGAAGAGATACACCCTGAGGTTAGAATGCGGCGGAAGGTGACTGACACTAGTACAGATTGATTGGTAGTTAGAGCGATGGAGGAATCAAAGATCGAGAGTAGCAGAAGCACTAAGAGACATATGATATACACCCTGGTGTTAGAATGAGGCTGAACGGGACTAGGACTAGTACAGATTGATTGGTAGTGAGAGCGATGAAGGGATCGGATATCGAGAGTAGCAGAAGCACTAAGAGACATAAGAGATGCATCCTGGGGTTAGAATGAGACTGCAGGCGACTGGGACTAGTACAGATTGGTTGGTAGTGGAAGACAATGCATTCATCGGAAGTAAGGGACGTCATAAACAGACCTTAATAAAGAAATGTCATATGGACTTTGAATTTTAAAATGTTACAAGCTGTAAACGACAAATTATACAATAATGTACTATAATGAAAAATAGTCAAGCATAAATGAAAAATAAACAAATGGAGGTGCAAAAACAATATTATTAAATCATATTGTGTAAATGATGATGGAGAAGTAAACTTATATGGATCCTATAATGCGTTCTAACTGTTCATAATACACGAAATTTAAAATTAGTAGTTTCTCTCACATAATTCATATAATGGTACGATTTTTGCCTATTTATTTTTAGTTTTATAAAAATACATTGAAATTGTTATATATTTTTATAGTTGTAGTTAAGAAAGTTTAATAGTAAATGTTATAATTTGGAATTAACGAAAAATACCACCTAACATTAAACACACTGCTTTGTTGGTATTGACACTATTACACGGCTGACTTACAAAGGCTTTCGCAGCCCTGTTTCTATACATGTTTGGACATAAGTTTTAAAGTTTGTTGGTTGTGTTATCTCTATCAAACGTGGGATTAAATACCATCTGTTATTTTAATATATATCAAAGAAGGTCTGTACGATTTTAACAATGAATGTTAAATGATGCAACATTTTGTGTCACCTAACAGTAAAAATGTGATGTAAATTCATTTTATTACTATTGGCAGTTGGTATATATAATAGTCATGTCTTGAGCAATAAATAATACTACAAATTATTTATTTTTTGCGTTAAGAATAAATAATTGTCCACACCAAGAATAAACTGCCTTTTTCAAGGCCACTTCACAACCTGAACCTCCACCTATTGTGTAATAATAGATTCTAGAAGAGTATTCTAGATTTGAAATACAGTAACAGTAAAAGATGTTTCAAAGACTCATGTTCTGTGGAGAGAAATTAAACAGAGTATATACGTCATAGTGAGTATTCCTCGAACGAATATTCCTCAAAGCTTAGTTTCCCATCTGAGACAAGACATGGCCCACATTGCCACGCTGACGTGTATTAAGTTTTTGTATTGTCACCTAAGAACCTCATTCATTAATTTAAAAGAAAATTTATGGAGGCTTCATACATTAAATTGGCAGACCAACCAATTAGACCAATTAGTAGTTATAAAGTGTAGGTTCTGGGACAGGACCTTTGACCCCTGTTATCTCTCTGCGGGGGGTCCTTATCAGTGATAACCTTTGACATTTCCGCATATTTTAAGATAAGCACGTGCCAGATAACCTTGACCCCAATTAAAAAGCAATTGACCTCAATTAAATAACAATTAGATAAGCCCGCGAGGTCGCTACTATTGTTTACGTTTCGTTTATCGGCACGCGCCGGTTCGTTATCGCGAATTCTTCACCTCTAGGTCATTGAAGTTGATATTATTGTTTACTTTCATCCCACTTTTGGCGGAGAAAAAAAACATTAAAATGTCAGAAGAACAAAGAAAAGCTTACAATTTAAGAGTTTTGAGAAATAGGTATCAAATATTCTACGAGAGACGTGAAGGTGAACGAATTCAGAGCTCTTTCGTTTCATCTTCGACTTGGACGTGGGGTGATTCAAAATATTACAAAGCACAGGTTTCACGTCCAACGGATACAAACAACTGCGTACAAGACTCTCAAGTTTCAAGTAGTGGCAGCTAGCTCTAAGGATGAAGATTTGAGACCGGTTACAACTTTTCATAAAACTTATAATTGAGAGTAATAACAATTTTGTGAAAGATTTACTAGTAAAAAAATAATTTTATAATTTTGTTTTGATGTCTTAATAAAGTTAGAAGAGAGTTTCAGAAGATGATTGGTACAATTCATTCGTAAACTTCAAATTGCAGAGAAAGAAAAAAAGATTGTTGAAGATTTACTAGTTAAACAATTTTATGTATATATATATATATATATGTTTAATATAAATATAACTTTTTACTGAGGTATTAATTTTAATTTGTGTTAACATCCCAATAAAGATAGAAGTGTGAAAGATTCAACAGCTCAGAAGATGATTGGTATAATATTCATTATACTAAGTTTTGATATCAATTGACCTGACCTCCGATAAATGTTTTATCTAACAACCAATTTAAATTTTAAAGTAAGCGGTATTGTTTGATCCACCGCTAACAGTGATTATGCACCGAAACATGCTTGCAACGTCTGCTCTCCTGATAATATCACATTTTTACTTGTCCTTTATTTACCCTTGTTTACTACATTTTGTCGACACGTGGTCACCTTAAACCTTTAGAATGATTAAAACTGTAAATTTCTATCAACACGTGTTCGCCTTTAACCTCAAACGTCAGTTCTGGATGGGTATATAGCGTTCTCCTCTTCAGAGAGTTGATCAAGTTCAATTTTCGACTTCTACTCGTCCGCTTCTCACTTAACAAGTAAGTACAACTATAAAATAGTGTGATAGAAAATGGAAACCTTGCGGTGTTAACACAAGTTTTCTATCATACTTTTAAAATAATAATAAGTACTTAGTTTTATGGAGCAGAGAATGGAAACCTTGCGGTGTTAACGTAAGTTCTCTGTTATTAGTAATTTATTTTAGACCAGTGTGATAGAAAATGGAAACCTTGCGGTGTTAACACAAGTTTTCTATCGCACTTTTAAAATAATAATAAGTACTTAGTTTTATGGAGCAGAGAATGGAAACCTTGCGGTGTTAACGTAAGTTCTCTGTTTAGCTAGACATACACAATTATTATCATAAACAGCTTTAATTAATGTAAAACTTATTATTTTTTAGTGTCGAAGTCTCAACTAGGGTTCGTGCGTCTAACTGAAAACGCTTTTCCTCCACATAGAAGCTCACCTTCAGCTGCTGGTTTTGATTTATGTAGTGCCTATGATTATGTAGTACAGAAATTTGGCAGACAATTAATTAAGACAGATATAGCAATTAAACTACCTGAAAACTGTTATGGTAGAATAGCACCTAGATCCGGTTTGGCTCTACATCATTTCATTGATGTTGGAGCAGGTGTAGTTGACAGGGACTATACGGGGAATGTAGGTGTTGTACTATTTAATCATTCAAATCAAGACTTTGTTATTAAAAAAGGAGACAGGATAGCACAACTAATTTGTGAATTAATACTGTATCCTGAGTTATGTGAGCTTTCTGACGTGGGAGAGACCGTGAGAGGATCACATGGGTTTGGGTCTAGTGGTGTGTAGTATTAAAATAATTATAAACTTTTAAGATTTATTTAAGTTAAAATAAAATATTATATTTTTGTTAACTTTTGCAAGCGTTTAACAGGTTAACTAATTTTCTTTTTTTCTTTTAATGCAGAAAATGGAGCAAGCCCATCATGTCGTGGAAACCGTGGATTCTGACAATGAATCCATGAGATCTGATGCCGTGGTTGACCAACCAAAGAAAAGCACTTCTTCTTCTTCAAAAGTAGAGGGTGCGTTGATCAGCTTGATAGTTTTGATTCAAAATTTGTATACGATTGGGTTAAATTCTTTGGATATGTGGGAGAAGGCAGTCAACGGACTAAAAAAATGCGAAACTTTGAAAAACAACTTTGACGCTATGGCCCTAGTGTTTGACTTAACACAACTTATGAACGTTTTTTATTCCAATGTACATATTAACCCAGTAGATCTTAGTCAAGAAAAGGTCCCGTTGCTCACTGCAGAAGTTAAAACATACGATGAAGTAATGTCTTTTTTTAAACCAATTTTAAGTAAAAAACCATTGAAAGGGAAAAAATACACACCTGAAATAGTTAATGCTGTAATTCAATGTTTAAATTATATTCTTTCGGGCTCATCTAAAAATGAAGAAGAAGAAAAGAAAAGTAGCAAGAGAGGTAGATCAAAACAGTTAAAACAAAAATCTGTTAAAAAACTTAAGAAATCTCGATCAGCCTCAACCTCCTCGTCTTCTTCTTCTTCATCTTCTTCTAGTTCATCGTCTTCATCAGACTCATCTTCTTGCAGTGAAGACACGGAATCTGAATCAGACTTTGATAGTCTTTTTAGAAGTAGGAAAGGGAAGGGTCCAATAGTCTTAAGTCAACAATTTCAATGTTTAAAAAATAAGAAAAGATTAAGGTTTACTTCTCCAGGAGAGCAGGGTACGCATTTAATAAAAATCGAAATTACTAAAACAAAAGACCTAAAGTATTGCAATTCAAGTAGCATGTATTGGCAGATGGTATCAAAAAAAGGCTTGTTTTTGATTGATTCCACTAAAGGTGATGAAAAGGAAGCTCTAAAAAAACTGTCTTCTATTTTAACTATTTTTGGTAAGAAGGTTAAAAACATTGAAAATACAAAATTAACGGTGATTGATCAGAAAGTAAAGAAGTAAACATATTATGTAAATAGGGTTAGTTAAGTGATATTTCTTTCTTCTATCTTAACCACTTTAGAAATTTTTTTTTTTTTTTTCAGATTAGTTTACATTCAAATTTTACAATGGCTAAGAGATCACACTCCAGTTTAGCCGGTGATGAACAGGCTATGGAAGTAGATGCTCTACCTACAAGATTGACTAAGCGGAGACGTCTTGAAGTTGTTACTCGTGTTGATGAGTTTATCGAGATAAAAACCGCTTTCAAGGGAATACTTAAAACTTTTTTCCTTAAAAACAGTGATTTGAATTTATTAAATATTTGTGATTTTCTCCAACAACATGAGGATAAACTCGAACGTTTAATTAACAGGGTCATAGCCGAAAGTGATGCTATTAAGTTTAATATTGTGCTTGAGTGTACTTATGTAAAACCTCTTAGCCAAGAGGTAACACCTCGCGCATTCAAAACCAGAAACAAGAAGGTTTTGGAAGAAACTTCCATTTCCAGAGTTGTACAAAAAATGTTTAGAAAAATTTGTAGAGAAGAGAGTGAACAGTTAAGCAAAGGGAGTGGGTGGACTCTTCTACATATTGATGGGATTTTAGTACGATTCAGCAGGTACAAACCGCTTAGAGGTAGTACTTTCATACCTTTACCATCAGCAATAGTGCTTAAAAAAGCAGTAATCAATCCGATGAACTTACATGATAACGAGTGCTTTAAGTGGGCAATTTTATGTCATTATGTTAAAGGTGTGCACAGGGAGCGCGTAAACAACAGATACTTTGATTTACAACATAAATTTAATTTTAACGGTATTCAGTTTCCAACACCTCTAAATCAAGTCGGTAAATTTGAAAAAAACAATCCGACTGTTAGTATAAACGTATATGGACTTAACAAGAATAATGAGGTGTATCCTCTGAAAGTGGTTAAGACTGAGAAGAAAGATCACATAGATTTGTTGTTATTTTCTAACAATGTAGGAGTAAGCCACTATTGTTATATTAATAATTTTTCTAGATTAGTACGTGTACAAATGACAAAACATGAAGTAAAGGCAGCTTTTTGTAAAAGTTGTTTAAAACATTTTCAAGGCTTACGTGCTAAAAAACTGTTAAAAAAACATAGAAAAGACTGTGTTCCTAACAAACCCGTAAAGGTTGTTATGCCTCATCTTACAGATAATGAGGATGATCCTACTTATTTATCTTTTAATAACTTTCATTTTAAGTATAAAGTACCTATAGTATGTTATTGTGATTTTGAGTCTATTCTAAAAAAACCTAGCTCTGAAGAATGTAACAAACAATCTCAACATGTAACAGTAAAAGAAATACATGAACCAATGAGCTTCTGTGCATATTTTGCTATCAACGAAAATATGTTACCACTAGAAATTGTAAACAGTTTGCCTAATGAGCCCTATCTCTATCGAGGTCCTAATGCCGGTTTAAAATTTGTAGAGTACATTAAATCTATAGCAAATCTGATTGGTGATTTGTTAAATGTAAACGTACCCATGTTACCTCTTACTAGGGAAGAAAGTGATAGATTTAAGTCAGCCACCCACTGTGAATGTTGTAACACAGAATTTAGTGAGGCTCTTAATGCTCCTTGTAGAGACCATTGTCACTTAACTGGTAAATTCAGAGCAGTGTTATGCGGTTCTTGTAATTTAAAAAGACAAGATCAAAAATCTCTTCCCGTTATAATTCACGGTAGTTCTAATTATGATACCCATTTTATTATTAAACATTTAGGACTTGATCAAAATAAAGTTGATGTTGTTCCTAACACCAAAGAGAAATACATTTCTTATGTAAAACACACAGATAGCGGTATTAAATTAAGGTTCATAGATAGCTTTAGGTTCATGGCAAGTAGTCTAAGTTCTTTGGTTAAAAATTTGAAAAATGATCAATTTATTCACACAAAAATGTTTTTTTCGTGATGAAGACTTGTGTCTTGTAACGAGAAAAGGAGTGTATCCATATGAGTTTACCGATAGTTGGGAGAAACTTGATGTAACTCAACTCCCTGCTAAAGCGCAATTTTATAATAGTATGGGTTTAAGCGAAATATCGGACACGGACTATGAACATGCTGAAAAAGTATGGAATACATTTAACTGTCAAACCCTCGGTGATTATAGCGATTTGTATCTGAAAACCGATGTGTTGTTACTCTGTGATGTATTTGAAAACTTTAGATTAGTTTGTATAAATAATTATGAATTAGATCCAGCACATTATTTTACCTTACCTAGTCTTACCTTTGATGCTATGCTAAAGTATACTAAAGTTGAACTTGAGCTGATTCATGATTATGATATGTATATGTTTATCGAAAAGGGGATAAGAGGAGGAATTACCCAATGTGTTTAAACGCTATGCAAAAGCTAACAATAGTTATTTAGGATCATCTTTTGATGCTGGTAAAGATGTTAGTTTTCTTACTTACATTGATGCAAATAATTTGTATGGTTTTTCAATGTCTCAACCAATACCGAAAGAAAACTTTAGATGGTTAAAAAAGGGAGCGATAAAACATTTTGATGTTATGACAAAGCCTGATGAAGGAGAAAATGGTTACATTCTAGAGTGTGATCTATCTTATCCACAACATCTTCATGAGGAACATAATGATTTACCTTTTCTCCCTGAAAACAAACGTCCTCCAGGATCAAAACAGATCAAGCTGTTAACAACATTAACGGATAAAAAAAAATATGTTTGTCATTATTTAAACTTAAAACAAGCTTTGCAAAACGGTCTTGTGTTGAAAAAGATTCATAGAATTCTAAAGTTTTCCCAGAGTTGTTGGTTAAAACCTTACATAGATTTTAATACTAAAAAAACGAAAAGAATCAAAAAACGATTTTGAGAAAGAATTTTACAAATTACTAAACAATGCAATGTTTGGAAAAACAATTGAAAACATTAGGAAAAGAATTGATTTAGAACTAGTTACTAATAGCAAAAGAGTAGATAAGTTAGTTTCAAAGCCTAATTTTAAGAATAGAATAATATATGGTGAAAATATTGCAGCTATTGAGCTATCCAAAGATAAGATTTGTTTTAACAAACCAATTTATGTAGGATTCACTGTCTTGGAGTTGTCCAAACTTCACATGTATAACTTTCACTACAACATTGTAAAACCTTTTTATGGTAACAAACAAATCAACATTTTATATCTTGATACAGATTCTTTTTTGTATGAAGTATTTACTGAGGACTTGTATGAAGACTTTGAGAATCCTATTCTAAAGCAACACCTCGACTTATCCAACTATCCTTTTGATCATAAGTGTTTTGATGCATCTAACAAAAAAGCATTAGGCAAATTTAAAGACGAATGTACAGGGATTCCAATTGTAGAGTTTGTAGGTTTACGACCTAAACTTTATGCCTACCGCACAACAAATGATGATTATTTACAAGAATCCAATAATCTAAGATTGAAAAAAGCTAAAGGAATTTCAAAGGCTGTAGTGGATAAGACTATAGTTTTTCAAAACTATTTAGATTGTTTGTTTAAAAATGAAAATATGAGAAGAGATGTAAGAACTTTTCAATCAAAGAAGCACAATGTAAAAACTGTAGTAATTAACAAGTTAGCTTTAAGTAATAAGGATGATAAGAGATATGTTTGTCCAAACAACATCAACACCCTAGCATATGGTCATTATAGCTTGTAAGTTCTTGACTCGTCATTTTGTGCTTGTTATTGTGAGAATAAACAGATTTTTAATCAAAAACTTTGTTTTTAATTCACAACCTTTTCATATATGACATACGCTTGTATGTTTCTTTCAAGGTGATTAGAAAAAGGAAAGAAGAAAAAATCGAAATAGAGTAACATGTTCCTTTATTGATAAATACAGAAATCTACATAATTTTTTTAACAATACCAGACAATGGTAAATATTGAATTAAAGCATCATGAATGATCAAACAGTAGGCTGCCGTATTAGCAGGTATTGCAGCAGACGTTTGAATTTCCAGTCGTATATCCAGTGATCCTGATTTTAACGTTTCCACTTGCTTAGAACAGTCAATAACAAATAAAGGAGTTTTAGCTAAATATGTTGTTTTATCGAGACAAGGTTGATCATCACATCCTGAATAATAAGAAGATTGAAATCTTGTATACAAGTCATACATTAATGATTTGTTGCTGTTCAAGTTATCATATGGATAGTACTTGCTGTTGAGGTAAAGTTTCACATTTTCTAGATGACACAAATCAAAATGAGATGCATTTTTAGCAGCGTTATCTTTACGATTTGTTTGAAACCCTAGTATGACGTAGCGTGGCTTTTCCATAACTGAACTAGTTTTAACTGTCCATGTTTGAAACTGCGAGGCTGGTAAAGATGGATACTCGTTTAACTGCCATCTTCTAAAAGGAATAGAAATGGGTTGATCTTTATCTACAACTTTTAAAAGAGATAATTTTATATTGTCTTCAACTTGTACGTAAGGTACTTTCCAAATAACTTTTGCCAAATTTATTTTAAAATCATGTAAAGCAGCTCCACTCTGAATGATGACATTCTTATCACTTGATGCTCTCAAAAGTACCAATTCCTGTTTAACATTTAATAAAATATGATTATAATCTTCTACAAATCCAAGAAGCAATTTAAGTGGTACACAAAAAGAAAAGTTAGTTCTATCACTTAAATTTTCCAACCAGCATTTTCCATCCAGTTGACATCACTTGGGCGAGATGTAAGTATATTTTTCATTGTAGTCGTAATACCAACATTTTTAAACTCTATCAATTTCTGTACCACACAGTTCGTATCGTATTTCATCAAACAAAAATGACATAGCATTATTTACCAACTCCGTAGTTATATCATCAGAATTGTCCGCAACCTTTATAATTTTTCCCTCAATCAGAAGGAAACTTCGACTTGGTAATGTGTATACATCTTGTTGGTGAACTGGAATTCTAATTTCATCACTATTCTTTAATGAATTCGAAGAGTATGGATTGTGAGAATGCCATTCAATATTAATTACTGAATCATCAAAATTTACATTTTCACCAATATCCAGTATCCCGTTCATGATGATAAAGGTGATTTAAATATTCCTAGTGAGTTAAGAAATATGCGGTTCCTCAATGTTAACGGCTTCACTGTTCGAGGAATACTGACATTTGGTGTAGTATGAAAGGTTTTAACTAACTTTTTTTTAGAAGATGCAGAGGTTGAGTTAAACACCAAGCCCATAGTTATTTTCCTGCTTTCTCTCTAATGTGAACGCGTAAATTAATGTTTTCACCTCTGAAATTAATTAAATCTCCGTTCTGATCTTCTAGTTTTATGTTAAATTCTGATAAATTATTTTGTTTGTAAATTGGAAGATATTGTACTGATTCAGGTCTTTCAACAATTTTAAATCCAGGTCCAACCACTGGATAAAATTCATGTAATACGTGTCCTTCGATTCCGTCTCTATATGAACCTCCTACAATATTACAAGTGATTCGTATGATATCAACTTTGTTAATGGCCACTTGACTTGATGATACATGCCATTTATTTGCATCCAATATCTTGATATCTTTATCTATAAACCCAAGTAACGAACCTAAATTGTGAGGTTTCGAAACGTCTATTCTCTTAGAACACCATATTTCACTTTTAAGTGTATTGTTGTTTGCTTTTAACTTGAATGTTGTAGTCGGATCTATTTCTTTCAATTTATTGTTAATATACTTATGAATGTCTTCTATTTCATAAGATCCTGTTGGAAGAGATATTGTATTGGAGCCGATGTAAAGTACGTTATTGATATTTTCTTCAATATTGGGAATTGAATTGTAAGTCATTAAATCCAAAAAACCCATTTCCCAGTCATTAGATCTTGATAAATCTAAAGGAGGAAAACAACGTACACTTGAGATCAGACGATCTTCCTGTAACACAAAATCATTTCTTCACGAACAAAAAGTCTAAACACAAATGACCGCAGTTAAAAGTATTTTCCTTCTGCCTCGGAAAGTAATTGTATTTGATTGTAACGTGATGGGGTCCACTGTTAAAATAATCCTCTAACTCGGTCGGCGGTCTTAAATTGCCAAAACTGTCAAAGTATTCTACGTTATATCCACGTTTCACATAACATACCCAATGTGTACCTTTTCCATTTATACTATCTAAATTAACAACTGCAGATTCATTATCGTTAATTTTAGGCGGTAACAGGTCTCTCATAAATACTCCTCTAAAGTATGGTAACTTTAGAAGCTTAGCACATTTTAAAATGTCAAACTGTGATAGCGGTTTACTTGGAAGCTCATCTATTATTTTCGATGAATATTTTTTTTTTTTTTTAATCCTGATCCGGAATACGGTTTTAAATATAACCCCTTTCCCTTTAAGGTTTTTTTCATTTGCTTTGTTTTGTTCTTGTTTGTCTTTGTTTTCTTATTGTTTTTTATATTTTTATTTGTTTTCATCTGTTTCCTCTTCTGTACTGCTTTCATAATATTTGTAACTGCCCACGCTGCGGCTTTTTCACCTACACTTGAATCTGATGCTTTAAATCTATTCCAAGCCTTTTCAGCTAAGATTCTGTCAGCGTATGCTCTGTTATTAGTATCCTGATATTTTAAGTACGCTATATCATGTTCCTTACAAGCTGCGTCTAAACCGTTAATTCCTGGATCGTTTCTACTTAATCTCTTTTGTAAATCTGTACCAGGACCGCAGTACTGATAACCTCCAGGTAAATGTAATTCAAAAGGTAAAATGTCAATTCCTCGATTTATAATAGCACTTGCAGTTTTTCCAATTGTACTTAACAGTCCGGAGCCACAATAACGACTGAAGCGGTTGTTTCGCACAGCCATTACTTAAATACATCTAAGAGACGTCTTCACTTACTGGGGACTCTACTTTAACTGAAAAAAGATCAAGCCAATTTATGTTTTTATATTTTATAACTTTATTTATCCATTCGGATTTAGTCATCTTTTTCTTACTCCTTTTGTGAATTTGATAATAAATTGCGTAGGTTATGTCGGCAATATTTTCTAGAAAATATAATTTGTTCACAGCATCGTACAGAAACTTAAGTTTAGACAGATTTGATATGGTAGCACTCTTTGCATCAAGTTCTTTAGTTGTTTTATTAAGTATTAATGTGTTATCTCTTAAATATTGCACATTAACAGCATGTTTATTGAAGTATTTTAAATTTACAATGTCATACTCCTCAACCGGTTCACTAGCACTGCATATAACTTTATTTTTCGCATCAAACTTTCCATTTTCAATCCTTAAACAGTCTTCGATGGAATCTTTTAAATATTGCACGTTAACTACATCTTGTAAATTTGAAGGTTTTCCAACATTTGATATTTTTAGATTTTCTGCATTAAACAAACTCCCATCTTTGGTCCTTAACAGACTATTGTTTTTGATATAGTTTAAATTTACAACATCGTTCTTCTCGGTAGGTTCTCTGACATTACACAGTTTCTTATTTTGCATATCATAATTGCCTTCGGTAGTAAGTTCGAACCCTTCTCCTTTTGGACCTCTAAGAACCTTAGTCGATCGTGAATGGTGACCAAATTTATCAACACTCATGATACATGTATATCATGTGAGGAATAGAAATAAAATGAACAATATTCAACTTGATACCAATATTTATTTTATTTTTTCACTACAACGTTTTTTTTTGACAATACAGGTTCTAATTCAAGTAGTTCTTCAATGATTGAGTTGATTTCATTTGAATGACCTGTGTTCCCTGCTTGTTGAGATGCTAATAATAACCTCAATCGATCTACAAGTTCATTTGGATCGTCAAAATAGACATAATTAGGTGCGGTGTTTGTTAAATTAATACCGCTCCCGGTAGCTTCTTTATTTACCAAATCAGAATATGTTGACATGTGATGCTCTTCAAGTGTTGGTACTCGATTAATCAGAGGAGCAATTATATTTTTATATTTACTTCCTCTGTTAGATCTAATTTTTCCTGTTGCTGAATAATTCACTCTATAAACGTTAGTTTCTCTCAAAATGTCAGCATATGCATTTAAATCCTCTTCAGTATAAATATAATCGTTTGGAATGTTCATAACTATTAATTCATAAAGACCGGGTGTACCTTTATATCTTTTTCCATCTATTAAAATATCATCAACATGAATATCTATTCGTTTGTCTCCTATCATCCAAGAATCACCATCGATTCGAATACCATAATTATGGTCTAGAGTTTTACCTCCTTGTATAAGTTTTAGAAAATAATCTCTAGCAATTTTCCCCTTAAACTCACGTTCTACAAATTCCTTTGCAAGTTTTTTTCCTTGGGGTGTTTTTTAATAATTCCTGTCCAGTTGTTGACTCGTATACCATTTCCTCGTCAAATTGCTTTGGCGGCGGTGGTGTATTCATTTCAATATCGTTATTATCATTTGTTAATTCAGTTTCCATATAAGAATCATGACTTGCTAATCGTTTTGCAGAAGGAAGCTCTTCACTATTACCATCATCATATTCATAATCACTCTCATAATCAGGTTGAGTTGGAAGATTTAGGCGAGGCTTTCTCTTAACTCCTTGAGGATGTTGAGGTAAGTAACGTTTCGCAGGTGTTTCTTCATGGTCTTCTAAACTTTTCCTCTTAAGTTCTTTCTTAACTTCTTGTTGTTGTTGTTGTTGTTGTTGTTGAAGCTGTTCACCCTCCTCAACTAGTTTTTGTAACGGTTCTGATATTGGTTTTAATTTGTTTTTCCACATATCTTCAGTTTCTATAAGGTCACGTTTAAGTGTTCTATGTTTTCGTTTTATATTTTTCCGGAGTTCTGTAATTTCTTTGATAATATCTTCTTTTGTTTTGTTAATTTTTTCATTCTCAATTGGTTCACATTGATCGTCCTCTGCTGCTTTACTCTCCATCTTTACTCCTTGATCGTCAAACATCGACTGAAGGAGTAAATGAAATGCAAAACGATTTGTAACCTCTCCCTTTATAGTGTTACAAACGTATCAAATCCTGATCGATAACGTCCTTTATTAACTTGACTTTCTCTATCGATAACAATAAATTTATTGTTTCCTTGATCCCATACCCTAAAGCAAATAGTTTTAAATGTATCGAAACTCATGTCAGGGTTTACATGATCATGGTAGATATGTTGCAAGTTACGATCATCTTGTTTGAAAACAACTATAAAATTAGCATTATCACGTACCAACTGTTTTGGAATGTAACTGTACGTTTGACAAATATAAAACGTATCAACATCATTATGTCTTCCCATGGAGAAGTAATTTTTTATATTAGTTTGTTTACCACAAGCTACATCATCAAAAATCATTATGGAATTCGGTTTCACTTCACTTGGGTGTGGGACTTCATCGTTGTCTGAAAACGAAAAGTATCCAATCTCAGGAAGTTTTTTTAACACACATTCCAAAAACTCATACTTTGATTGATACAATGATTTCGAGAATATATAAATATTCTCAAAAAACAGACCTTGCGGAGAAAATAATAAATTTAACATTAAGTTCGTTTTTCCGCAGTTGGAAGGACCGCAAATTATACATCTTATAGAATTAGGTAATAATTTACCATGATGTTTTTTGTATTCTGAATTCTTCTCCTTTATTATCATATCTAAATTTATAACAGAAAAATTATTTTTTTGTTTTTCAAACTTCATTATATAAGATCTACTTTATCAATCCAACTGTCATGTGATTTATCAAATCCTAACCAACGCACTAAAACTTTATCACCTTTTTTCCTCACAATCTTTTCTACTAAATACGTGTCTTTGTAATTGGTTTTGCTTAGTTCCTCTTGATAGAATCCTCCTTTAATGACATTTCCTTTATCATCTCTTAATATATATGTAATAGGTTTCGTTAACTGTACTTTATATACAGTATATATTTCATTGCTCCATTGAGGAAAATAACCTTTAGTAAACACTTTAGATTTTTTGCTTACTCTAACTGGATCACCAACTTTGAATCTTTGTTTTAACTGAGGAGTTTTACGGGTTTTAACAATCCTTAATAAAATATCCCTCTCATTTAGATTTGTTACATCAACAGGTTTGACTCCTATAGTTCTGTGAACAGTATTGTTGTATACGTTTACAAGCTTTGGTACTAAACCGAGCCAGCGGTAACTACCTTGTTCACTAAACGCTCTCCACATTTTACTTTTCAGTGTGCGGTTAAACCTTTCAACGATTACCGCTTTTTTATCTGAGAATGTATGATAATGATTTATATTGTACTTATTTAGTAACGATTTAACTCTAGAATTGAACCATTCAGTTCCCTGGTCAGTCTGAAAATGTTTCATAGGATATTTTAATAATATTGGTTTTAGAACTTTCTCAATTTCAATTCCCATTTTAGTCTTCAACGGGTTATAGCAATTGCAAATTTACTGAAACAATTAATAATTGTCATTATATATTTAAAACCCTTATTTTCTTTTTGAAATGGAATCATTTCCACTAAATCTGCTTGATATAGATCATTAATACCCTTAAGTTCAACATGACGAGTATGAAAATTCCTACGTGCTTGTTTATGCAATTCTCTTGCAATACCAGCTCTAACAGCTAATGTATTCATCATGAGTTATACTCTGGTAGTGAAAAAATAAAAACAACAATATATCATGATATAGTATTTTATTTGACAAGTTCACAGAAAGGTGATGCTCTCTTGTGTTCTTCTTGCGGATTGTCTTCTGGACTCCACTGATCCAAAGTAACACCGCAGCTAACGCAGGTAGTCGAATCACCAGTTCCAATGTAGTAAAACCCGGTGCTCACCATTTCTTCTATTGCAGGATATGATTTAGGCCACATCATAAAAGTCTCTTTCATAACCTTCTCAGTTTCAGCAACAGACCTTTTGTACTTGCAATAGTTGTTATAATCCTCCTTTATAAATTTACTCAGGTCACAATCTGGATTGTTGATTTTATGAACGAAATTTAAATGTCTAATAGTTAGTCTGGTGCTGTCTGACTGCCATCCGCATCCGCAGCAAATAACATTCTCAAAATACTTTGTCCGATAAAATCCAGAGTTTGTTAAGTCCTTTTTAGTACAGTTGAAAATGTTACAACAGCCATTAACGGTATCTACTGACATTGTTGTTGTTGTTGTTAGAACAGCGCACGTACTAAAGACTATTACAAAAGAACAATTATTAAAAATACATTTGTTATCTATGAACTTTGAACAGATAATGATGTCATAACTTTATTTAAACAGTATGTACAATGTCTTTTCTTAACGTTATGCGGGTAGTGTTCTTTACATGTCATGCTTAAGACAATGTCTATATCACATTTCAAATTGCTGGGTAGTTTATCATATATATTTTCCACATCCTCAGAATGATTTACAATGAAATGTTTTGGGATAAACTTGACCATACCAGCCGACATATGTTTGTATCCTTTTTGAAAACACTCCTTAAAGGCTAAATTGACATTTTCCATTTGTTTCTCCACAAGCTTTTGTGCATTGAACCATTGCAACAATACATGTACATTAATATAAGCACAATTGTGTGGACTGTGATTAAAACTACATTCTTTCATCGAACTCGGTTGTACAAATTGAGATCTCAAAATAGACAAAATTGGGACAACCGAGATCTTCTATATTAATAACATTAACACAAAAATCTGACAGTAAACTAGTTATAAACTTTTGTTTTTCGTTTCCCTTCACATACACATTTCCGTTTATTTTAACATTTGAAAATATATCTTTCATTGAATTATACTCTGTAAAACCAGATCCCCAATACAGTCCATGGTATTGTCTCTCCAACCACAGCACCTGTTTTTGTATTTGTGGTGCGAGTTCATGAAAATTACACGGTGGCTGAAATAAATGGAGCTCATATATTTGTGCATCAGTTGAAATAAGAGCAAGTTCTTTTACTATAAATTCATTGTTACTATTTTTAAACCCTTGAAAATCTATTATGAACTCCATCTTCTTCTTCTTCTTCTTCTAGTGATGAGCTGTAAAATCACGTGGTTCTCTGACGTCAATAGACTGCTTCACCATTTGTCGGAATCCATTTTTCTCTAATAAAAAAAAAGAAATAATTAATAACAAATAAGTGTTACTTACACTAAATATTATTCTAAGTAAAGTTGATTTTTAATCTTTTATACTTTTAGAAAGCGTAAGATTGTAAAACAATTGTTATTTTACATCTTTAACGTTTTTTTTTTCAATATTTAAAATAAAACAACTGTTAAACAGAGAACTTACGTTAACACCGCAAGGTTTCCGTTCTCTACTCAACAGCACTAAGTATATTATTTACAGACTTGTAATTCTTTAAAGTGTAATAGAAAACTTGTGTTAACACCGCAAGGTTTCCATTTTCTATCACACTGACTATAAAGTGAATTTTTATTAATATTTTTAACATAAAACAACTGTTAAACAGAGAACTTACGTTAACACCGCAAGGTTTCCGTTCTCTGCTCAACAGCACTAAGTATATTATTTACAGACTTGTAATTCTTTAAAGTGTAATAGAAAACTTGTGTTAACACCGCAAGGTTTCCATTTTCTATCACACTGACTATAAAGTGAAAGATTACTACTTACTTGTTAAGTGAGAAGCGGACGAGTAGAAGTCGAAAATTGAACTTGATCAACTCTCTGAGGAGGAGAACGCTATATACCCATCCAGAACTGACGTTTGAGGTTAAAGGCGAACACGTGTTGATAGAAAGTTGCAGTTTTAAACATTCTAAAGGTTTAAGGTGACCACGTGTCGACAAAATGTAGTAAACAAGGGTAAATAAAGGACAAATAGCGCTTCATTTAAAATTAAATTGGTTGTTAGATAAAACATTTATCAGAGGTCAGGTCAATTGATATCAAAGCTTAGTATAATGAATATTATACCAATCATCTTCTGTCTTTATTGGGAACGTTAACACAAATAAAATTAATACCTCAGTAAAAAGTTATATTTATATTAAACATATATACATAAAATTGTTTTTCTAGTAAATCTTCTGAACTGTTGATTATTTCTGCTCTTCTAACTTTATTAAGACTTAGACACCACGTCTTAAAATTCCTTTTCTTCTCCGACAGTAACATCTTCGACTTCTATATTTGGGTGACTTCACTTCGTACAATTCCTTGTTTCTTAATTCAGCATCATATTCTAGGACACGAATTGTTGTATTCAATCTTGAGATTTCATTATTTAACTGTCCTATTCTATCGATGTATTCCTCAATGTCTTTTTGTAAAGATTCTTTAACATATGCGCAATCATCAGCTTGCAGACAACAGTCATTTGTTTCATTTTAAAATTTCAAGTGTGGTCGTGTCATCACTATAGTTGTCTTCATTAAATGTAGAGTCGTTTTCGTCAAAAGAAAACGTTTCATCACCTTGTTCTGACGGAGCATCATTCATAGTCTCTTCATTAAAAAATGACAACGATTCTTCTCCATCAGATCCACTAGTTGTCTCTTGGCTACTAACATTGAAATAATTCAAAGTGAACAACGCTTGATGGGGAGATTTAGGTGAGTAATGTAAATCTATCCTTGTTCTGTTTGATATTGCGTGAGCTACAAGTGTACTTCCATTACCCCAGTGTTGTGAAGAGAAATTTTGTTGACTGTACACAACACTCAAAACATAAAGGAAGATTACATATGGCATTGTTACCGACATGATTAACACACATAATAATAATAATAAATCAATAGCGAGTCAATCCATTTATATTCTTACAAAATGCATATTAAGCAGAAAAATATAACTCGAAACAGTCTCGAGTCAATCGTACTATAGTTAGAAGAATTGTTTTTTTTTTTTTTTGGATAACGTTGCATTATATTATTCATCACCTAATTTTAAAGAGAAAAAAACCTTATCGGTCTGATGGACTGGTTGGCAGACGCCTGACAGTGATATCAGGTCCATGACCTAGAGGTGAAGAATTCGCGATACGAACCGGCGCGTGCCGATAACGAAACGTAAACAATAGTAGCGACCTCGCGGGCTTATCTAATTGTTATTTAATTGAGGTCAATTGCTTTTTAATTGGGGTCAAGGTTATCTGGCACGTGCTTATCTTAAAATATGCGGAAATGTCAAAGGTTATCACTGATAAGGACCCCCGCAGAGAGATAACAGGGGTCAAAGGTCCTGTCCCAGAACCTACACTTTATAACTACTAACCATCAGTCGGGATTGGTCTGCTTTGGTTTCTAATTCAGAAAAATAAATACCAAAAGTATCAAACAGATTATATATTTGTTAAAAACAAATGCGGAGTCACATTATTGTTTTAAAATAGTTCCTATAGCATGAATAAATAATAAAAAGGCCCCTTCTCTGATCCCTCCTTTTAGCTATTTTAATTCTGTCGTGACGATTGCCATTTACTATTGTCCTCTGGTCAGTCGTAGATGGTGGTCGGCGAATTCAGACCTATTGTAACCTGTATTCTGTAGTTCAGTTTTAATAATTAATATTGTATTTAGTTTTGTATTAAGTGCATGTCTTAGAGTTAGTGAATTTTACACGAAACACGGTGGTTGTGATTCCTGAATTAGGCGATCCGCAACGCTCTGGTGTAATTGGTTTATTTTAACCTAGTTTGTAATTATGTGTTAGATTAGTTAACTACCTGGATGATATAGATACACATCTCACTTTACTATTTGCGCTGATCGGGTTAAACTAGCTAGTACGAGAATATAAGTTGTAGTAATTTATACAGGAAAGCGTATATGGTGCTGATGATATGGATACACATCTCACTATAATATCTGCGCAGATCGGGTTTAACTAGCTAGTACGGGAATATAAGTTGTAGTAATTATATACAGGAATGCATATATGGTGCTGATGATATGGATACACATCTCACTTTACTATCTGCGCTGATCGTGTTTAACTAGCTAGTACGGGAATATAAGTTGTAGTAATATATACAGGAATGCATATATGGTGCTGATGATATGGATACACATCTCACTTTACTATCAGCGCTGATCGGGTTTAACTAGCTAGTACGGGAATATAAGTTGTAGTAATATATACAGGAATGCATATATGGTGCTTATGATATGGATACACATCTCACTTTACTATCTGCGCTGATCGGGTTTAACTAGCTAGTACGGGAATATAAGTTGCAGTAATATATACAGGAATGCGTATATGGTGCTGATGATATGGATACACATCTCACTTTACTATCAGCGCTGATCGGGTTAAACTAGCTAGTACGGGAATATAAGTTGTAGTAATTTATACAGGAAAGCGTATATGGTGCTGATGATATGGATACACATCTCACTTTACTATCTGCGCTGATCGGGTTTAACTAGCTAGTACGGGAATATAAGTTGCAGTAATATATACAGGAATGCGTATATGGTGCTGATGATATGGATACACATCTCACTTTACTATTTGCGCTGATCGGGTTAAACTAGCTAGTACGAGAATATAAGTTGTAGTAATTTATACAGGAAAGCGTATATGGTGCTGATGATATGGATACACATCTCACTATAATACCTGCGCTGATCGGGTTTAACTAGCTACTACGGGAATATAAGTTGCAGTAAAATATACAGGAATGCGTATATGGTGCTGGTGATATGGATACACATCTCAATTTACTATTTGCGCTGATCGGGTTAAACTAGCTAGTACGGGAATATAAGTTGTAGTAATATATACAGGAATGCGTATATGGTGCTGATGATATGGATACACATCTCACTTTACTATCTGCGCTGATCGGGTTAAACGAGCTAGTACGAGAATATAAGTTGCAGTAAAATATACAGGAATGCGTATATGGTGCTGGTGATATGGATACACATCTCAATTTACTATTTGCGCTGATCGGGTTTAAACTAGCTAGTACGAGAATATAAGTTGTAGTAATATATACAGGAATGCGTATATGGTGCTGATGATATGGATACACATCTCACTTTACTATCTGCGCTGATCGGGTTAAACGAGCTAGTACGAGAATATAAGTTGCAGTAAAATATACAGGAATGCGTATATGGTGCTGTTGATATGGATACACATCTCAATTTACTATTTGCGCTGATCGGGTTTAACTAGCTAGTACGGGAATATAAGTTGCAGTAATATATACAGGAATGCGTATATGGTGCTGATGATATGGATACACATCTCACTTTACTATTTGCGCTGATCGGGTTAAACTAGCTAGTACGAGAATATAAGTTGCAGTAAAATATACAGGAATGCGTATATGGTGCTGGTGATATGGATACACATCTCAATTTACTATTTGCGCTGATCGGGTTTTAACTAGCTAGTACGGGAATATAAGTTGTAGTAATTTATACAGGAAAGCGTATATGGTGCTGATGATATGGATACACATCTCACTATAATACCTGCGCTGATCGGGTTTAACTAGCTACTACGGGAATATAAGTTGCAGTAAAATATACAGGAATGCGTATATGGTGCTGGTCATATGGATACACATCTCAATTTACTATTTGCGCTGATCGGGTTAAACTAGCTAGTACGGGAATATAAGTTGTAATAATATATACAGGAATGCGTATATGGTGCTGATGATATGGATACACATCTCACTTTACTATCTGCGCTGATCGGGTTTAAACTAGCTAGTACGGGAATATAAGTTGTAATAATATATACAGGAATGCGTATATGGTGCTGATGATATGGATACACATCTCACTTTACTATTTGCGCTGATCGGGTTAAACTAGCTAGTACGAGAATAAGTTGTAATAATATATACAGGAATGCGTATATGGTGCTGGTGATATGGATACACATCTCAATTTACTATTTGCGCTGATCGGGTTTAAACTAGCTAGTACGAGAATAAGTTGTAATAATATATACAGGAATGCGTATATGGTGCTGATGATATGGATACACATCTCACTTTACTATCTGCGCTGATCGGGTTAAAATAGCTAGTACAAGAATATAAGTTGGAGTAATATATAAAGGAATGTAGAGATGGTGCTGATGATATGGATACACATTTTACTTTACTATCTGTGCTGATATGGCTAAATAAAATAATGTTGCTTATATTAATTTTAAAATAATAATTAATTAATTAAACTTATTTTAGCGTCGAGATTGGGTACCTTTCTTAAATTCCATTTTGGTACTATAAAATTTTATCAACGGGTAAAGGTCATATGCTTGAGCTTATAAACTAGCCATACAAGTCTTTACAGAGAATAATGACAAAGGTTATTACTATTACTAATAACAATAATCGGTTGATTATGCACAAGAAAAATGTGTATTTTCTTTATTTAAAGTTAACAGTAATTCAAGTTTAGTTACCTATGAAATAGTCTACAGAGGTATCAGGTGTAAAGATTCTTAGCCAATAGATAGTAGAGTTAACTGTAGGTGCTGCGTTAGATACGGTATATATGCTCGGTACAACTTTTGGAAATATACTCGTATGGTATAATCACGTATGCTGTTATGAGATGTGTGCGGTATATCTGTAGACCCCTAACTTTAAGGAGAAAATACATCTTGATGGAAAAGCCATTAATGTGCACGAATAGTTGAATTGATTTCTATCGTTATATTTTTAATCAAAACATTTGGCTGAAGTTACTTATTTTAAAACCAAACACTCTGATAATAATAAACCGTTTTGTATACAATCTTTCGTTTTAAATGAAATCACCATTCAACCTAAGATGACGGCGAAAGGCCTTATACAAATAAAATTCAATTTTTAATGGAGTGTTTATTTTTAAATAAACTAATGAAATTGAGTGAGAAAGAAGCTTCTACAATGCATCTGATTGAATTATTATTTTGTCATTAAAAAAGACTGTGTCAAAATTGTTTAAGATTTCTGACAGAGAGCAAATTAATTGCTGCAGACTGTGATTGGATCTGGATATCACATAACATTGACGACTGAAATAATTACCTACAACGGCTTGCGAAATGTGCCATGACGCGGGGATTGCACTAGCATGGCACTTACGGTGATAATACAAATATTTGTCATCTTTTCAATAAGTGTAAACTGTACAAAAGTACCTCCACTGTTTAAGAAAGTGCTGAAAGGTAGTAATATATTTCATTCTTTGCACCAGTTAACGGAAAACAATGGTTTGACGTTTAACAATAAATAAAAAAGGGTGTATAATTTTTACTAGGGCGAGCTTAAAAAATATTATATTATTATAAGTATCATTGTAAAGGTTTTGAGAACTAATTTATTACGGTACTTTCATATTTTTTCTTAGTAAAACACCTCAGGATTAAACATACATAGAAAAAATAGTCAAGGGATTTTTAATAAGGGGCGCATTTCAATGCACTACGTACATTCGAGATAATTAAAAAATGACATTTAAACTACGTAGTATTTTCGTGTTTCTGTCGGATAGTTGTGCGGACCATGGAAGAGTTGTTAAAGTATTTATGTGAAAGACGTTTAATTAAGTGAACGAGCTCCACTTGTGGCAAACACAACTATTGCTGCAACGTATTGGTCAATTAGTGGTTTGGGTCAGTTTATAGCGCTGCTCCTCTCCGTGCTACAACACAGTGTCTACAGCGAGTATCGAGTTTTACAACAATTATTATAAATCATCATTGTGTTCACCATAGCACTTACCTTTTTATAATAGGTTTGGTGAATTATTTAGTTAAGTTAAACTTCTTATTCTTTTCAATTAGTAGTTGCTAACACCCCAGTCTGCCTATCAAAGTTAATAGTTAGCTAATTACATTTAATTTAATAAATTAACAGTTTAAATTAATAAAGGATGTTTTATGTAAATTTTAAAATATATAAGTAATATAAAATATCAATGTATTTTCAACATCTACTGATGTATTTTTCCAACGAAAAAAGCTTCTAAATTTAATAACTGTTATAAACTTTAAAAATATGACTGATACTTTTAAACTGAAATGTATAAGTAAAAACACGAGATGTTCAATAAGTCCACAAATATAAAGACGTTTAGGAATGGAATGAGGTTATTTATGAAATAGAAATCTGTCTGTTTAAACATGATGCGAGTCACTCTATCTTGTAGCTCAACAACACTTACACAATGAGCGGGAAATTCAAATCACGTCATTTCAGTTGCTTCTAGTGCAAAAATCACACCTAAATTTGTGTTTAAATTAACTAGTAATTGTAATTAAGTTGTTTGCGAGCGATTGTAATTATATCATACACGTCAAAACAAATATATTTGAGAGGCCAACAATTCTTATACGCTTTAAAAATAGCATAAATACTTGTTTCTGGATAAACGGTAATTGCAGAAAATGCTTGTGCAAAATTCCACGCAAACATACAGAAATTTCTTAAGATATTCAATGGCTAGTTCCAAAGGAAGGTGCATGAAAAGAACTATCTATTCGCACACACCTACAGAATATTATGAACACATTATGTTTAAGGTTAAGTATTATGGGTTAAGCAATTTCTTATAAACGTTACAATATTAAATTGCTTTTAAGTACATACAAGTTTATTTTGTTCTAAATAATAATTGCCGTCATATCAGATTTCACAGCTGCTCAAACTTGTTGAAATCACATGGCAATCATTTCATTATTATTTGCAGTAATAACTGGGACTAATATGGGACTTATAAGAGACTAAAGAGAGATTATTACTGAGAATATCCCTGGTATCAGGATGTAAATGTATTTATTCACACCCATTAGTTTTATTACGTTTCAGTTTTCTAAAAATTCTATATTTGTTAGAATTTGACTAGTAAAAGTCTTAAAACTTGAATTATTTGTTTTCTAAAGAATTATTTTGTATAATAATTACCTATATGCAATTCTGCCACATGATTTTTTTATTGTTTTTAGATAAATAATAACCCATAGCCAAACATAGCGATTATGTATACTAAATAAATTTTTGGGCTCAAACGTAATCAAATACGATTATAGTGTAATAGATCACATTTTGCCAATTTTATAGAATTTTCAAATACTAATAAAGGACTATTAATAGCAACTTTAGCTCAGTTAGGTATAAACAAAAGATAATGCAGTTAAAAAAATTTCTAAAAAAGCTAATACATGTAGAACTAGTAGCTTATATTATATTAAACAAAAATACTATATCTAAAACTGCCTTACTATGTCTGATATCAAAGTCGTATAACCTCCTAAGTTATACAGTACTATGTTATTTGTATTTATGTTAGTGTACACTATTTATTTTTCACATGTAATAAATACAAAATAGTAACACTTTAATTTTGAACAAAATAATCTTTTACAAGAAATAATAAAAAGTAAAATAGAGACCATAGCATAAACATTTATTCTTGTACATTTTAGTAGGATACACTGTACCGTTGGACGATAACACATGAGGGTGGTGACTTCTGAGGTCGTAGTAATAAATACTAGAAATGGAAAGTTTACTTATAAGTTCAGTTTAATTACGAAAACTTACAAGCACCACTTTTAGATGGTATAGGAAAAGTTATGTAATGCCACGTTGCTGCCAATTAGAATATAATAACTAAAAACGTATATCTTCTAGGTGGGCCTAAGATATCCAATGTTCTCTGAAATTATGCCTACGATGTTTTACTTTATAAGACATTAAGATTTTACTTCCCTTCGCAATGTGTAGACTCACAACCGGGTGTCGGCGTCTTGGCACGAGACAATGGCGCTGTAGTCTAGGAAGGGTTATGTCTAGTCGGTGGTTACTAGACGATGAGTAGAAGTTAATAAACTGGTAGCCATCTACTCAAATAATATGTGCCCTGTGAGCCGTGAGACACGTGGGACACGTAAACCCGCGCACAAAGCGCGCGAGGTCTGCTCGGTCACATAGTTGGGCTGCTACCAAGGGTTAGAAGAAAATATTCATACGCGTGCCAATTAGGTAGTTACTCCGCCCAATAATTTAGTTCCGGAACATTGGATAAAAATAATATTAAATTATACTGGCTGACTAGGTTGCAAAATTTACATTATATGAAAGTTTAATTAACTAATTAACGGTACAATACCACGTAAAATATGATATTAAATAGTTGAAATAGTATAAGAAAGCTTAATTAAGAATACATTAATCAGATCATTCACCCTAAACTTAACTCCATAATTTTTTAAGTTTCTAACTTAACTGATATATTTAAAACCTTTCAGGGCGTAAAATTAAACGATTATGCAATAATAAATCATACTAGTTTCAATAAAAGAAGAGCTTTTCTAAACTTTTCCAACATTATAGAAAGAGAAAGAAGGAAAATGTTATGTTCTAATTATACTCGAACTATCGTAAATAGACGTAACAGGGTGGTGTCCACACAAACAAACAAAGATTCAACTTTGTGTTCCCTCCATCATTCAGCACATACACTCTGAGGCATCTTCTCTACATTTTTTATACGTAAAAGCCACCTCCTTGAGAAAATCCTTATTTTTATAGCAAAAATTATTTGCCTGAAATTTTACATTGAAGTATACATTGAATATTTTAATGTAAAATATATCCATTTTGAAATAATAGTTTAATTGGCGCAAATAAGTATTTCATAAATTTTTTTAAATTCTTTTTTTATTTTATATTTAATTATTTAATGATTGCTGGTTACATTAACCCTTTAGTGTTCAAGTACCGGCGTCTCTCACGTATTTATTATTATTTATTACAACTTATTCTTATTTTTACTTTATTGAGTTGTAAAAAAATAGATAATTATACTCCGCAAACTTAAGTTTTTACCGCATTTTACCCATCTGCTGGTTTTATTAAAACTTCAAAAATGCATGGACTTGTGTCAGGGATTTAAATGTCGCCTCTTCCTTCTCACAAGTGTAAGGTGGAGATCCCCATGAGGCACTGTGATAAGGGAAGTGTTTTAACGTATCATAATTCCAGTGATTTAAAGCCTACAATTGTTGTGATGTATCTGCCAAAACCTAAAATATGAAGATAAAAAGAGTTTTAGTAACGCAGGATATAGGACGAACGGAGTTTGTTATTTATTTAATTTATGATATATAAATAATTATATACATATATATATTTATATATATATGTATATACACATATCATTATAATAACTTAAATGTCTGCTTTTAGTCAAGTTCAAAATTCTTTAAAATAAGGTTTATAATTTTAATTTTAGAAAGCCTAAAAGCTCTTTGGCACATAATGGTAGCCTGCAGAGTGAACTTAATGTTCCGCTTAGGCTTTTAACAATTTAAACTCACTGATTTTTAAAAAGGATGTTTAATACATTAGCTAATGGGTTTTGGAAACTGTGGGGCTGCTCATTTTTAGCATTACGATTGTTTTACAAATAAGAAATGTTTTTAATAAATAACAAGATGACTTATTATTTCTATCAATGTTTTGTGTTGTTTTATGTCTATAATTGTTGTAAAATATGACTCAAACTCTTACGTGTACCATTTTTGTAAAATTATATATTTATGTATATGCGTGCAAATTATGTAAATACTACTTACGAAAGTTAATCTTTCATTGTGTCTCTCTTGTCTGATGTAACATGTAAAGTTTCGTGGGCTTCATCTCAGTTCATACCAAAGAAGGCGAACAAGAATTATGCAAGCTAGTGTAGCTCTTCCAAGAAACAAATCAATGATGATGATATAATTTGTGAAATATGGTTTCACGCTGAGTGTGCTAAAATAAACAATTTCTGTCATTTAGTTAGTGATTGTATGACGTGGATTTGTGAACAACAATTGTAGGTTAAAATCTGTGAGGAAGCACAATGTAACATCAGAGCAATATTTTAATCTCTACATCCTGGTGGGATCCTAGGAAGTTCATGTTAAATGTTTTGTTGCTGAAAATCTAAAATTAATGAGAAACTGGAGTCTATATGCAATAATATCAACATTGCCGGTTTAGCTCCCGGACCATATCGCTCATGCACTAATGATGACGCTGGAATCATAGTGGCGTATAAATAAAATGTATCGGTGATCGTAGAAGCGACAATGATTCACACCATTTCTTACAAGTATCTACTACTGAATCGAATTCAGACAAAGTGAAAACTATCAATTTAGTTGGTAGCAACAACAGACCATAGACGAGAACTAATAATAACAAACTAGGCCTATCTATAGACTATTATCAAGTTCATCTTCTGCTGTTCTTCCAACACAATGTAACAATCTTAAAATGTTGACCTCGTAGATGATTGGCTAGTGGTTTGGGAAAGAGAGAAAAAAATGATTTATTGGATTTACCAAACCGCCAATAATTTGACTAAAAACAGCCATGGAAGAGACAGATTGTTGTTGGCAGTTGTGAGGTTAAATATAGCCTTAAAACAGTTGACAGGAAAAATTTTTGTTTTTATCCTCATATCTGTCCCGAGTTTGAAGAAGATGATATGAAGTATTTTCTCACTGATGATGTTACGGCGGAAAAGCTCAGCTTAAATCACCCTAAATTTGATTCTTCTTCTAAGGTAGGGCTACCCAGTGATCTAATCACCAATGCCTTCTCCTCTGAGTTTTGGCCAAAGGAAACTCGGCCATATTTCAGTAAATATTTTACCAAAAGGGAAACTTTAATCTCCAATAACAATGTATGTCCGGAGAACAACTGATGACTAGTGCTATCGAAGCACCAATAACTGTGTGCATTTTACTTTCCTAACCTGGAATGTGCAGGGACTTATGTTGTCATTAATCTCTACAGAGTTACAAATACAATTAAATCAATTGTTCAAATTTACATAACCAGATTTATAAACTTTCCATTCTGTTAGTACTGCAGTTACTGGTGACTTCAATATCAATATACTTTCTGATAAATATGACTCAGTGGAATTCCTTACTCTCCTAAATACTTTCGGGCTGCAACCTGCTATAACGGTTGTCACAAAGCCAAGTAAAATGTAAATATTGGTTCGTATTAGGACAATTTTGTTACAATACAACCAAACTGCTGAAGTGGTTCCAATTTTAGTGTCAGATCATGATGGTATCTTCATGTGCCCTTCACTCGTTATTTTTGTCTGAATTCCATTGGCCAACCACCAACTTGTATATTATAAAAAAACCTATTTAGCACTTTCAAATTTGGTATGGACATAGCACTACTGATGCTGTGCTGTCCTTTATACAAAAGATGTTCTGATGGTCTTGAAAATGGGCTGAGTGTTGCTGGAACATTGTATGACCTTACAAAAGCATTCGACACTGACACTAAGTATCATAGTATTTTACAAATCAAATATCCTTTTATGGAGCTATGACCCTAGTTTTAAGTTTTTCGCATCTTACTTCACTGATTGATACTAAGCTGTATTATTGGATGGTATTATGTCTAGTTTTATGTCTATTTAGTAGAGCGCGGTGTTTCCACCGGGTTCTGTGCTGGGACCAATTATTTTCATCATTTATATGAATGATCTCCCCACTGTGAGAAGGATGGAGTGAGCCATCCATACCTGTTTGCTGATTACTTGGCCTATCCGTCACTGGTGAAAGTGATCACATATTAGAACTAAAACTTAACTACAGTTCTAACGCTATAACAGGATTTTTTAATGCTAACAGTCTTAGTCTGACAAGAAAAATATTATTTTTAATAATTTGTGTGTTTATATTATTATTTATTTATTACTGTTTGTTTCTCTTTTGAACTGTTATGTGACTTACCATATATGTACTTTACTTTTTTATTCTATGTTATGTTTAACCATACTCATAGTTTAATACTTTGAATGCGAATTGACTTTATCTAGCCTAGTTATCATACTGCACCTTACCATAGCTTTTATTACTGTGCTCTACATTTTACGAGACTTATTGCATGTATTGTATATTGTCAATAAATATCTTGAACCTTGATGGCCTTTGGACCAACAAAGATGTGCAGTTTTTGGCTTTTCTGTGAGACGCTTTCTCGTGTTTTCCTTGTGTTATTTTATCCTTACGTTTAATGGTCTTTTGTCTCGCCTATGAATTTCCTTGGTTTAATTTTTACGAGACTTTGTCTAAGAGTATTGTGTGTTTAAACGTGGCACTAATGTTATACTTTCTGCCTATTCTTATAATTTTCTCCTAACTGGTACATTTGTAAAAAGGCTTTCAACGTCAAAACAATGACTAATTAGTCAACTTCAGGGATTTTGTAGAAACGACAAGATGAAATTTTTGACCGGAGTTAGTTTTTTATACCCAATGGCGTTAAAATAACTAAAAATACTTTAACTTTAGACAATTCCCTGAAAGTTGAATCACTAGAACTAAGGATAAGTCGGAGAGGGATACTAGGTTTGTAGACTTTGGGAAGGCCACGGGGGTTTGAACTGGTGAGGAGTTAATTTTGACATAAATGTATCTTTTGTGTTGAACAAAAATTTTCTTTGTGTTTTCTAAGGTTTGCTACCCTGCGTTCAAATGAATCCGTTGGGTCTTTATTTAAAACCGTAGGGAATACATAGGCGAGACAAAAATAACCACTAAACGAAGGCATACAATAACACACACAGAATACACGAGAAAGGTTCTAATATAAAATTTAAAAAATGCACATCATTGTTGGTCCGAAGACCATCATATGAATTAGGATAAAGCCAACATAATACATAAGGAATCTTATTTCTTTAAAAGAAAATTAATCGAAGCTTCATACATAAAATTGGAAGACCAACCAATCAGTCAACCATCAGTCGAGATTAGGCCGCTTTGTAATAAAATCCCAAAGTATCAAACAGATTAGACATCTGTAATAAACCAATTTGGAGTCACAGTATGGTTTTAAGAAGTTCATTTAGCATGAACCAATAATAAAAGAGTCATAGCTTTCCATTGTGTATTGCTAAAACAGCTGATATTGTACTAGCTAGTTTAACCTGGGTCAGCGCAGATATACTTTATAGTTTAAACAACGAAATCAAAAGCATATGCTACGTTAAAATTAAGGTTCATAATTCTTTACAAATAAACCATAACGAGCAAGGCTTTATAAACTCGTTATACCAAAACTGACTTGGAGCACAGTAAGGTATGGCATGATGGAGACAAATCCTTGTAAACCTGGGAACCTCGGAGTTGGGTTACGGAATCAAGCCGAGTATTCAACCTCGTCTATATATACTTCAGGGATTAAACTCAGGGATAAAAATCGTTGGGCCAATTGAAAAATAAAAGCAGGTTGTAATTTCGTCAATTTTTTTAGGTGATGTACATAATTAAGTCAGACATAGACAGATGCAGTTATGAGTCAGACGCTGAGCAGTGCAGACCGGTTTGCCTGGCGCTCCTGCTCTCCTTTGTGCAGTGAATCATAGCCTATATACTACGTGTCTAAATGCTTTAGCACCTTACTATCTGCATTACTGTTACCCGTATATTATCTGCAATAGCCTATTATTTAATATAGTGACCGTGTGTATTTATAAAATCATGTCTGATTGCTCTGTTTGAAAAAAACTACCGGTCAACCTAGGCATAAGATTTGTTGCTCAGACTGCAAGAGGCTATGCCATACGTCATGTGTTAGTTTATCCAAAGAAGATGTGGACTATATAATTAATGAGAAGCAAATTTGGCGCTGTCCATCTTGTGCTGTGAGTAGAAGGAAGAGTATGTCTTGTGAGTCACCTTGTGGCCCGGAGTCTGATATCAGAACAGCTTTGTCTGATGTGCTAAAAAAGCCCAATGAAGCTTCCGATGACCGTAAGCGAATTGAGTCTGAAATTAACAAATCGTTTGAGTTTGTTAATGAACAAATTAATTAACAAAACAACGTAATCAAAAGTCAAAGCGCTAAGTTAACTGAGTACCTTCAGCTTATTGAAGATTTAAGGATGAAAAATATTCAGCTTCAAAGGAAGGTTACTGATTTGGAGCTCAGGGTTGAGGACAATGAGCAATATATGCGCAGCAACACACTTGAGATTCAGGGGATTCCTGAAAGCAAAAAACGAAGACGTGTACGAAGTTGTGAAGAAGGTTGGCGTTGCTCTCGATATAAACATCTCCAGAGAAGCTATCGATGTCTGCCACCGTCTAAAAAAAGAAATGATGCTGACCGTCCTGCTGGAATTATAGCTAAGTTTCGTCAGACGAGAAGACAAGCTAAAATTCCTAGAAAAACGGAGAGTCAAAAGAAACCTAAACTCACATGACGTTGGTTACACTTCGTCCATTGCTAATCCTGTCTACGTTAACGAGAGTCTCAGTCCTACCAAGAGGAAACTACTGGCTGCTGCACGATCGGTGAAACAGGAAAAGGATTATGCATATTTATGGGTAAGAAATGGCAAAATATTTCTGAGGAAGGCTCAGGGTGATCCCTTTATTATTGTTAGTTCAATGGAGCAAATTGAAAAACTGTAAGTAAGTTTTTATTTGGTAAAAAGTCGTAAACACTAACAATCAATATTGTTTGAGACAAAACTAGATTTTTTTATATTTCATCAGAATATATCTAGTCTAAGAGAAAACTTTGATTCTTTTTTTAATTTATCTTAATACTTTGCCTTCTTTGCCAGATGTAATTGTACTAACAGAAGTTTGGATACACGAATGTGAAATAAGTTTGTATTTAATTAGTGGGTATAACCAGTATGCAAACTGTAATGATAGCTACAGATCAGGTGGAGTGATTGTTTATGTGAGTGATCGATATGAAGCCAGACGATCAGGCGCTACTATGCAATCAGCTGACACTCTCAAGGTCACTGTTGACATTGAGTCTGTTGGGCTTTCTGTTGCGATCGTGGTGGTTTATAGGCTGCATTCACATTCTACTGCATCTTTCTTGGATGAATTAAATATCTTATTGTCTGAATCCAAAGATCGGAATTTAGTTGTTACCGGGGATATGAACTTATGCTTGCTTAAGTGGTCACTGCTCGTCGACGAGTATTTAGCGATTATGTCAAGTAATGGCCTTGATCAACTGATTGACTCACCCACTATAGGAAATAACTGTTTAGATCATATATTTTTTAAGAACTAGAGATAAATGTAGCTTTGAATCTGATGTTTTAACTTCTTTTAGGCAAGACCATGATGCAGTAGTTTGTAATATTTTATTTCCAAATTTGTCAAAAGAGAAGGATACTTTGTCTCCTGAATTTAAAAATAAAACAGATTTTGTCAAAATGGAAAGTTTTCTTAGCACGTACAACTGGTCAGTTATTTGTGAAGAAAACGATGCCAATGTATCGTTTTCATTGTTTGCTGATGTATTGAGACGGGCTGTGGACTATTCAATGTATAAAGTCAAAATCACCTCTAAATATAAGTTGTTAAAGCCTTGGATGACTATTGATCTTTGCAAGCGTCAGCGGTTTAGTAACTTACTGTATAAAAAATCAAAAAAAAGATTGAACGATCCAAAATTTTCAACGTTTTTTTCAAAATTATAGGAAAAAGTTGAAAAAAGATATTGATGAACAAAAAATACATTATTACCAGAATATTTTTGAGGAAAATAAATATGATTTCAGGAAGCAATGGGAAGCAATTAATAACATGCTTGGTTCGCAAAAGAGGAAACATCACATTCCAGGTGTTTATTCTCTATCCAGGCCTGAAGAACTTATCTCAGACTGTCAAGCTGTCGCTAATGAGTTCAATCTTTTTTTCGTTAATGCAGTTGAAAACCTAATGAACGAATCTGACTGTTTTGGTGGCTTTGATTATCATATGTACACCCAATGTTTTCCTGCTAAGTTTTCGGATAATTCATTTTTTTGCTATCCTACTAGTTTCTGAAGAAGTTCTAGCTGTTATCAACAGTTTAAAGTTTAACAAGTCTCCTGGTATTGATGGTATTTCAGCGCATGTAGTGAAAAAAAATGGGTCATATCTTGTCTCCTGTGTTGGCATTTCTAATTAACCTTAGTTTCGAAACTGGTATCTTTCCTATCTCTTTAAAAACTGCACTAGTTGTCCCACTTCACAAGAAAGGTTCCAATAAAGATCTCAATAACCATCGACCGATTTCTCTTTTATCTGTTGTCTCTAAAATAATGGAAAAGATGATGAAAGTCAGGTTGGTTCAGTTTTTAGATTCTAATAAGTTTTTTTGTGCAAATCAATTTGGGTTTATGGGCAAAAAATCTACTGAAGATGCTCTCTTAAAGTTCTGTTCAGACGTTTATGAAGGAATTAACAGTGGTAAATTTGTCAGTGAAATATTTATTGATATAACTAAGGCATTTGATGCCGTGGATCACAAAATTTTACTAGACTATCTTTGGGTAGCTGGAGTTAGAGGTATCCCTTATGAATGGTTTAAGAGCTATCTAACAAACCGATCTCAATGTGTATGATTTCTGAACTCCGTCAGTTCAACTCTCCCGATTAAATTTGGAGTACCACAAGGGTCTGTTTTGGGTGCAATACTATTTTTAGTCTATATTAATTGCTTGTGTAATGGAAATCATCGGGTTCCCTAACTTGTTTTGCAGATGACACTGCCCTTTGCTATTCCACTATAAATAGTCAAATGGTGTATAGCGTAATGCAAGAAGACCTTGACAAATTGAAAATGTGGTTTGCTAGAAATAGGATGGTCTTGAGCGTAAAGACGAAGTTTATGAATTTTTCTCTAAGAAATAGAAAAAGACATACAACAAGATATCTTTTTTAAATGCAAGCAATGCTTAATTTTCGGGAGAAATCCATGTCAGGGTTGCGGTAAAATTGAGAGGGTGGAACAAATAAAGTATCTGGGGGTTATTCTGGATGAAAGGTGTAGTTCGAGGGAACACATTTTGAATGTAAAAAACTATTTAAACAATTCATTGACGAAGTTTTATTTTCTTCAGTATTTATGTCCAATATCTGTCTTGAAAACTATTTACTATTCTATAATTAACTCTAAATTGCAATATGGTATTTCATGTTGGGGAGGAGCCTATTATTCTATTATTCGACCTATTATTATAAATCAAAACAAGATCATTAGGGTTATTGTCAGGGCTAATCGGCGTGATTCTTCTTTCCCTCTTTATATTCAGCTTGGAATACTTCCGCTTAGATATTTGAACATTTATAGGGTACTCAGGATATTTTTTCTCAAGAGGCGGCCACACACTGGGAAATGTAAAATGTTCACTCGATTAGGTTACAAATTTTAAACCGAGTAACTATTCCTTTTCCTAAATTAGAAGTTTACAAGCATTTTTATACATTCATAGCTCCGAAGCTCTATAACAAATTACCTTTCGATGTGTCCTCGTCGAAAACATTGGGTACATTCATACGAAGTTTGAAATGCTGGCTTTTAACAATTGTTGATGTAGAGCGACTCATAAATTAGATATTTTGTTGAAGACTTGTTTTATTGTATGAGTGTGTAATGGTTACATCTTTATCTATTGTGTCTAAGTATCTTTGTAGTGTGTTTGTATGTGTGTTATATGTTTCAGTAATGTATTGTGTTTGTAAATTTATGTTTATGTGTGTGTATTTGTATGTATGTGTGAATGTGTATAAATGTATATGTATCTGTATGTGTGTGGATTTATGTATATGTATGTATGTGTATGTGAATTTATGTAGTAATTTTATTTTTTATATGTTGTGGTAATGTAATGTATTGAATTTCATTATGAAATACAACTTAATTTTGTGCTTTGTTTTAAATATTGGTATGGTTTATTCATTACTCTAATAATGCATATCTTACTCTGAAAGAGGAGCTGCCAGGCCCATCTGCCTTAAATTAATTAGTGATGGCAACCTCAACTCAGCTAATAGCTCAGAGGTGCCTATCCATTGTACTTTTATATACTTTTTGATGTAATTTTAGTGTGAGCAAATTATTGTAATGTACCTTGGAAATAAAGATTCTTGATTCTTGACTGATTCTAAATAATATGCCACGTAGATAAAACCTCACAACTCCATCATTTTGTAATATAAAATGTACAAAACGTAAATTCAGACTATTATTTAACACCTATTAGTTCAAGGTTTGATCCAATCTGTAACTCCAAATGATATGTTATGTTACGTAAATCTCTACAGAATAATATAAAATTTAACAAAATATATACATGCAAACACACACACACATACACCACACACACACACACACACACACACACACACACACACACACACACACACACACACACACACACACATACTCACACACACACACACACATTACTCACACACACACACACACACACACACACACACACACACACACACACACACACACACACACACACACACACACACACACACACACACACACACACACACACACACACACACACACACACACACACACACACACATATACTCACACATTTAATCTATTAGCAACTATATCGAACTGGAAGTGTTATGAGAGGGCTGAGGAAAACTTTGTATGTCAACTTCAGTTTGCGGACTGTACATAGCAAAACCCTGTACCCCTGCCTTGTTATACTCGATATGTTATATGGTTACTTCCATTAAGAGTTGAGAGATCACATTTTACCACTCATTTTGTGATTAAAGTTTCTTTATATGTCTTAGATAAAGTGTTGTCTTTACTAAAATATCGAGTGTTCATATTTGTAGAGGTTGGATGTTATCAAAGCGTTTTGGGAATGTATCTTTTGCTTAAAAAAAAATCCAAATTGCCTTTTAAAATAGATTTTTGCAGCGCGTTAGTATTGTTAATACCTATCAAAAAAATGAAGGCCAGCGTAAAATGCATAAGTTTATTAAATGTGTTAATGAAAAAAACTATTTAATATATTAAACTAAAAGCTAAAAGATTCTATAATTGAAAATTTAACTGAAAAGTGTGACAAAAACGTGAAGCCAATATTCATCCCCTATGTTTACACCCTGTTCTTAAATAACATTTTAAAATTATAATACAAGTAAAGGAGAGTTGTCGTTGAAAATCTTTCCTTAATTTTAAGCACATGTGTTTATTATTTATGCTAATATACTATCCAACATGGACGATTCTGCTATGTTCAATCACAACAAACTTCATGTAAAACAGCAGCAACTCAACACCACTAACATGATTGACCTGTCGTAATAAGAACTAGGAATCTTTATGAAGTAATATAAAGTTGCCATAATTGTTGCTTAGACATTAATGAAACTCCACATTCATATCTGCGACCAGTTTGATTGACTGGCCAAATTATTAAGTTTCATGGAAATTAAAATATTAGAAAAATATATTATAAAGCACAATAACGTTGTGTAGCAAAAACTCACAAATTAGTTTACCTTTCTACGGAGTAAAAAACGGAAAGAGGACAAACATATATTACATATAGACATACGAGTACATTACCCAAAACTACAAAAACACATATGTATATAAAGTATTAAAAATTTTTTTAATTGCGCAGTGGAAATTTTGGAAACAAATGATTTGGTCCACAGGACTAGAAGTATAGATAACAGAATTTTCAGAATACCGAAAGTAAACAAAGAATCTTTTAGGAAATCCAGTATATAATTCAGTATACAGGACCAAAGCTTTTTAATCAGATTCCAAGCGAAATAAAATAACGTAATATCTTGAATTGCTTTTCTAAAAATGCTGAAAGCTTGACTTTTGAAAAATCATAATAATGGTGATGTAAGAAATGCTTTGAGCTGAATGTTAAATTTTAAATTTTTTCAAATAGTACAAAAAATTCTGAATTTATTTTATTTTACCATAATTATAACCTTTTTGTCAATATTCCATATGTATATATATATATATATATATATATATATATATACATACAGCATACATAAATATACAAAAAGCAGTATATATATATATATATATATATATATATATATACTGCTTTTAAGAATTATACGTCTCTGGAAGTTTTAGTCAAATGAAAAATTCATGGAGAGCAGCTTGTTGGATGGAATATTGTTTTGATTAGAAAAGGACTCTTTGTATTTATTTTTTTGTAAATTGTTTTGTTTTCGTTGCGCTGACCAGCTACTGGTTTTTGGTCAGTGTATTTCCAAAGAATGTAAATTGTTTTAGATTTCTTTGCAAATGGTGGAAAATAAAGTATTATTATTATATACATACATATATATATGTATGTATATGTCAAACTTTAAAATCTCTTATGGAACACCCTGTATTTTATGTTGTTTTTAGATTCTACTCAACAAAATAATACATTTTTGCTTTTGAGAGTTTTTCAATATCTCTAATGGTTCAGGAGCTACGTGGACTGGAAGTTTTCATAATTTTTGCCAATATGGCGGCCAACTTTAAAAATATTTTATGGAACACCCTGTATTTTATGTTGTTTTTATATTCTACACTAAAAAATAAGACATTTTTGCATTTTAGAGTTTTTCTATATCTCTAATGGTTCAGGAGCTACGTGGACTGCAATCCTTTTATATTCAGGATTTTTTCGGACTGATGATAAAAACTTCCAGTCCACGTAGCTCCTGAACCATTAGAGATATTGAAAAACTCTCAAAAGCAAAAATGTATTATTTTGTTGAGTAGAATCTAAAAACAACATAAAATACAGGGTGTTCCATAAGAGATTTTAAAGTTGACCGCCATATTGGAAAATGGCGGCCATCTTCAAAAAATTTGAAAGTGTATCCTGAGTGAAACTTAAAATTGAGCAAGTTCCAAATTTAAAGTGTGGTGCTAAGTCGTGTAATTAAAAAGTTAGCTATTGGATCACTTTAAAAAACTCACCCTGTATATATATATATATATATATATATATATATATATATATATATTATAATAATATGTGTTGTATATATGTGTTTTATATATATATACACTGAGAAAACGATATTGCTAAATATCAGTCCGTAGGGTACTACGCACAGATGTATGCTTAAATTAATATTACGTACGTTACAACTGAATACTCTACTTTATTGTCAATATAATCGTTGTTATATCTATGATTACGGATATATATTCTCTATCTCGCACCACACAGACGTAAAAACATGTACTGTAATAGAATGGAGACTATTGTAATGTAAATATATGTTTCTAGTTTTAATATGACATTTATCAGTTTTAAACTATTACTGTACACCTAATAGCTACATTATATGCACAGTGTACAGACAGTTTTACAAAGTGTTACACAGTAACACGCTCATCCATCCATCAAAACACTTAGTCTTATAGCATTATCATATAAAAAATACAATTTTTAACTAAGATGCTCCCAAATATATCACTTCTGAACCAAAAAGGAATGGAAATAAAATGTGTAATGGTTGTTTATAAGATGTGTCGCGTACTCATTAGATTTCTGGCAGAGAAACCAACACTCACACAATTGGCGGTTGTGTTGTCTCCACTTTGGAAGTGGTCCAACAACTTATAAAGTTTAAGTCAGCATTTCAGCGGCAATGTTATATGTTCACAGTTGACATTCATTAAGGGTTAACAACAAAAACTGTGGATGATTAATTGATCAGGGTTATTCCTTAGGAAAGTCATCGTTATATAATATTTCTCCTTGAACTAAACAAAATATTTTTTATTTCGTTTTTACATATTTCTATTTGGTAGTACCTCTAGCCCTCCATGCTTCTAATATAAAATTGAATAAGACATCTTAAAGTCAATATTTTTTTATAACACAAGTTACTCTGGGAATGTAATCATTATAGTCGACAACAACATGATCAGTCAGTCAGTTTGTGTTTATCATGGGCCATCTGGAAATAAAAAATAATGTTTTCTGGAAATTCTGTTGAATGTGAAAAAATTAGGTAGATTTCTATGAAATCTATTTCATTAGGTCACTTGTTTGTTTGAAGTTCGTTTTTGGCGGCGGAATGGTTGTGAAGAAAGCAGGAATTTCCCGGACATTTGCTATAGTTCAATGATACAAAACATCAGTTACACCATGTTAACAGATCTGCAGTTTGATCTTTTCCGTAGATGAATAACGTATTTAAACCTAGATTGTAGTTACGTGTTAGGTTAGGTATTTACCTGAGGAATAGATCAGATTGCAGATCTCGAAACGTATTATTTTGTATACGAACAATAGCAAATATCGGGGAAAATCCTGTTTTTCTTCACAAATTCAATTGGTTTACTAACTAAAATATTAGGACAGGTTTCAATCGTGGATTAAAAGAAAGATTTAATTATTAAAGCTCTTGACATACCTAAAATTCCTAAAACACGCTCTTGTACACGATTGTACACATCGTTTATTTGAACCTGGCCTAAACGATAAGTATTCGTGTAATATAGTTCGTTCTATTTATATTTTACAGAGCGCAGTGTGAGATGTAACTATTTGTCATGAATACAGTCAGTACGACAATTGGTTGTCTGTATTGCTGATGTTGTGGAGATTCTGAGCATAGGTGATGTTAAACACCATCTCTATCTGCACAATGTACATCTCACGAGTGCAATAGGGATATCACTGCTGCATACTGGCATGTAACATTCACGTTTGTTAATTAATGATCTTCTCAGAAATATTTTACATACAGATCTTAGTGTACCATAGTCTATTGGATCTCTTATAGCACAAGGTAAATGGGGTTTCCAGATAGTAAAACTCTTAAGTTATAAATGAATGAGGGTTCTCAAAGTCGAATTGGCACAAAAAAGGAAAAATGGATGTATTTCATAAAAAAAGTTAGCAATGAAAATTATGTTAGTTTATTAAAACCAATCACCATGTAACATCGGTGATTGAAGTTACTCTACAATTAATAATTAGCCAACACATTTTTTTAACTCTAAAAAGTTCCAAATATGATGGGCACAAAAGCTGCCAGAGAGTAGATTTATATTAGATTTACTTAAAATGCAGTTATTTCAATGGAAAGTATTAGGTTAATTTGAAGCTTTGGATCTTAAGAATAACATAATCAGTATGTTTTGTAATAAAAAAATAGCTGATACATTATAAATTTACTTCGATTGTGGATATGGGAAATGTAATTTTTAAATACATATACATAGTACAAGATATAAGCCCAACAATGACTTTTAAATAGAATTAAACTGGAATTAATTAAGAACTAGAATTTTGAACTAAAAAAACGCTATTCCATTTCCAATGGCTAGTTCTTAACGAAAGAATAATGGTAGGAATTATGTATTTCTAGTTTCCTGACAAAGCCAATAGAAAATAAATAGAAATAATGCAAATATAACGATAAGTTAGAAAATACCATATACTACTACAATGGACAAATTTAGAATGATAATATCACACAAACGTTCAAGAAATATCTATTTAAATTTAATAATTTACATATACATTATTGTATAATGACAAAACGATTAGAATGATGCTAACTTGTAAATATCAATAAACTAATTGTGTATCAGCATATTGTCTTTATGTAACTGCAATGTTGGATATAACAATGTAACTACAGTAGAGAATCAAACTATTTCGTGGAAACTGTAATCACTGTTATTGCTATTCCATTGTCCAGTAGTATTTAAAGCACAGAAAAAACAAAAACACAGAAAAACACCTCATTCGGATATAACGATAAATTTAAAGTGTTTATACGTATAAACCGTCTGTGAAACACCATAGCTTCGGTATCTAATCTTTATTAGGGTTCAACTGTATTGATTCTGTGTCATCAGGGGTCTGTAGCTTCAACGATTTTATCAAACATGAAACAAACCCTAGATTACTGTTCTTACTGTGTCTCTGTATTGAATGAGACCGTTTACTCCCAACCTGAGACTGTTTTGTCAGGCGTATGTCGCAACAGCGTGTTATCAATGTTTAATTTATCAAACATGAAACAAACTCCAGATTGCTATTCTTGCTGTAACTCTATATTGAATGAGACCGTTTACTCCCAACCTGAGACTGTTTTGTCAGGCGTATGTCGCAACAGCGTGTTATCAATGTTTAATTTATCAAACATGAAACAAACTCCAGATTGCTATTCTTGCTGTAACTCTATATTGAATGAGACCGTTTACTCCCAACCTGAGACTGTTTTGTCAGGCGTATGTCGCAACAGCGTGTTATCAATGTTTAATTTATCAAACATGAAAACAAACTCCAGATTGCTATTCTTGCTGTAACTCTATATTGAATGAGACCGTTTACTCCCAACCTGAGACTGTTTTGTCAGGCGTATGTCGCAACAACGTGTTATCAATGTTTTGTTTATCAAACAATAATCAAACCCTAGATTACTATTATTAATGTGACTCTATATTAAATGAGACCGTTTACTCCCAACCTGAGACTTGCGTCGTCTGGAGTCAGTCGCAGCAACGTGTTATCAATGTTTTGTTTATCAAACAAGAATCAAACCCTAGATTACTATTATTAATGTGACTCTATATTAAATGAGACCGTTTACTCCCAACCTGAGACTTGCGTCGTCTGCAGTCTGTCGCATCAACGTGTTATCAATGTTTTGTTTATCAAACAAGAATCAAACCCTAGATTACTATTATTAATGTGACTCTATTATAAATGAGACCGTTTACTCCCAACCTGAGGCTTGCGTCGTCTGGAGTCAGTCGCAGCAACGTGTGTTATCAATGTTTTTTGTTTATCAAACAAGAATCAAACCCTAGATTACTATTATTAATGTGACTCTATATTAAATGAGACCGTTTACTCCCAACCTGAGACTTGCGTCGTCAGACGTCAGTCGCAGCAACGTGTTATCAATGTTTTGTTTATCAAACAAGAATCAAACCCTAGATTACTATTATTAATGTGACTCTATATTAAATGAGACCGTTTACTCCCAACCTGAGACTTGCGTCGTCTGGAGTCAGTCGCAGCAAACGTGTTATCAATGTTTTGTTTATGAAACAAGAATCAAACCCTAGATTACTATTATTAATGTGACTCTATATTAAATGAGACCGTTTACTCTCCAACCTGAGACTTGCGTCGTCTGGAGTCAGTCGCAGCAACGTGTTATCAATGTTTTGTTTATCAAACAAGAATCAAACCCTAGATTACCATTATTAATGTGACTCTATATTGAATGAGAGCATTCACTGTTTGTCATATTAACAGGCTAAACTAAGGCTGAAAGCCATATCTAACTCTTAACCAGCATACTAGTACAATATAATTTTTATTTTTATTTCCGAACCACCACCATACAGGCTGCTTACAGTGGTCTCCCATGCAAGTAGAATCCACGCTCGATGTTGCTTACCTAAATTACCAGTGAAAGCTAACTTAAGCTTATAGTTTTTATATTTTATTGTCTACAAAGCGATTATAAGTTACAAACCAAAAAAATTATAAACAAAATAAAAACGTCATTTGAGGTCAATTCATCTTGAACTATTTTCAAGTTAACAATAGTAAGTAGAATCGAGGACATCATTTCAATTTTGGAAAGGAAAAAAATACGTTTAAAGTTTTAGGCTGATTACGATGAGTTTGCAATTAATAGAGAAAATACAGTAAAATCAGTATATAATTTATATTGTTTAAAGCATCAATACATTTTGATCTGTTGCTTGCTTAATTAATATTGATAGAGCTTATAACAATTATTTCTATGGTTTAATACAGTAGTACCGTATTAAAGGAAAATAATCAGTAAAACAAACTGTAACAGATTATAAAGTCGAAATTAGTTACTCTAAAATATATTAAATCAAAGGAATGAGAATTTTTGTACATTAAGATGATTAAGAGGACAACGCGAGAACATTTTAGTAACAGCTGTCTTAATTTTCAAAGAAATCTCTTCAAAAGTCTTCGATAAGATATTCTTTGGTAAATTTATAGTATCATATCATAATATTTATATTAATTAGTTAACATCTGCACTGATCGTGTATACGAGTCAGATACTAAGCTTTCTGAACTGTACAGCGTATGTCTCAGTAGACGTGTAAACTACTGTACAGTTCATGTCTAGTTATAATTCTTGTGTTACCACCTGCACTGATAGTGTATAATGAGTAACACTTAATGTAGTACTAAGGTTCTGCACTGTACAGCGTATGTCTCAGTAGACGTGTAAACTACTGTACAGTTCATGTCTAGTTATAATTCTTGTGTTACCACCTGCACTGATAGTGTATAATGAGTAAACACTTAATGTAGTACTAAGGTTCTGCACTGTACAGCGTATGTCTCAGTAGACGTGTAAACTACTGTACAGTTCATGTATAGTTGTAATTCTTGTGTTACCACCTGCACTGATAGTGTATAATGAGTAACAGTTAATGTACGTACTAAGGTTTCTGCACTGTACAGCGTATGTCTCAGTAGACGTGTAAACTACTGTACAGTTCATGTATAGTTGTAATTCTTAGTGTTTACCACCTGCACTGATAGTGTATAATGAGTAAACAATTAAATGCAGTACTAAGCCTCTGCACTGTACAGAGTATATAACAGTTTAACGTTTTAAAAGTACTGTACAGTTCATATCTAGCTATAATACTTGTGTTTACACATCCACTGATAGAGTATACTGAGTTGTTGTACCGTAGTTTTAATCTTTCGGTTAGAATCGGTAGTTAGAATCGCGGTAGGAAGTAGGCTCTTTGTTAACTAGACGCGGTACGTGGTCATTATTTTGTTGGTTTGACCTCTCCAGCTGTTAGAGATGTCAACGGTGATAGGTTCCGGAGCCGGTTGGTTTGAAGAGGGAGGGGTAGTCTTCAAATCGAGTGCAGAGCGTCCACACGTGCAGTTCAGAAAGCCATAGTTACTTCCTCTATTCCTATACATTTGGGATATAGAGTTAAATTTTACCAGGTGTGTTTTAAGTCAAGTTTTAAATTTCTTTTTTTCCTTTAGTGCGTAATAGTTTTTCAGCCTCCATAGTCTTCAAAGTAGTAAGTCCCGTACCAGCGTTTAGTTTAACATCTTTTGTGTTATACTGTTGTGTTAAAATTTCTAAATTTTGCCATATAACAGAGTCTGATGATTAATAATTCAACTTTTGAAGTATTGTAAGTTAGATTTTGAACCTAAAGTTTACATCAAGCATTGTGTAATTTTGATTTTGAAAATTTTTGAGAAGAGAAACTTTTTATTTTATATTGTTAATTTAAACCTTTTTGGTGAAGTATACTTTTTAGCTTCATTTTTAATTTTGATCAGACTCTAAATTAGATTTGACCGATTGAGAGAAATTTTGAAGAAAAGCAAATCAAGATTTTGTAAAACTTTGTTAAATTTTGAGTGAAATTTAAAATTCGGAATAAATTAAGTATTTCCGAAAAGGTGTTCTGATTTATAGAAAATTTGCTCCAGACTTTATAAATAATATGTTACTATAATAACGGTTATACAGTAACACTTAATGTAGTACTAAGCCTCTGCACTGTACAGAGTATATAACAAGTAAAGTTTTTAAACTACTGTACAGTTAATATCTAGCTAATATACTTGTGTTTTACATCACTGATGGTATATACTGAGTAACACCGAATATCGTACTAAGCTTCTGAACTGTACAAGTAGTATACTTTGGCCGTTGCTGGGGACAGAGCACCCGAGACCGGTTCTGGGGACAAACCGTGTGAGACCGAATCTGGGACAGAATTTTTAGAGAGCGACTAAGAGTGTGAGTACGGGTGGTCAGAACCGCGCCGCGCGAATCACCACGCATGTCATCGCTGTCCCGCCACCGCAATTTTTTAGAGAGCGACTAACAGTGTGAGTACGGGTAGTCAGAACTCGCGCCGCGCGAATCACCACGCATGTCATCGCTGTCCCGCCACCGCCACCACGCGTTGTTACTGTAAGTGTACAAGCAATCGGCACGCGCCTCGTCAGCACCGCACCGCGCGACTGCTGAACCGTCACCCGCCAAAGCAATCGGCACGCGCCTCGTCATCACCGCGCCGCGAGACTGCTGAACCGTCACCACCACACCGCACCGTGTGAGACACCGCGTCTTGTTTTCTATAAGTATACAAACAATCGTTACGCGCCTCGTCACTGTCCAGTCACCGCCGCGCCGCGGCGAGACATCGCACCTTATAAATTACTAGTTTTGGTATACTGTAAGTGAATTGTAGTTAGTATCAGGAATTAATGAAGCAGAAAAGTCGGAAAGAAATCCTGCTTCGAGCATTAGAGGTTCATTAAACCTGTGGTTAAGCGATTCCCTAAGAGAAAAATTGTAACTTTGGGTATTGATGATTTGTGGGCTGCAGACCTTGTTGTAATGATTAGGTTTTCAAAGGAAAATGATGGATTCAGATACATACTTAATGTAATTGATACGTTTTCAAAAAATTATGCGTGGTCAGAACCATTAAAAAACTAAAAGCTCACAAGAGGTTACTAAATCGTTTAGTAAAATATTAAGAAGAGCGAAATTGGTTGGTCACAAACCCCCGAACCTTCTTCACACGGATAAAGGACGAGAATTTGTTAATAAGGAATTTAGAGAGTTTTTACACAAAAATCAAATAAAGTTATACCATACTGAAAATGAGGAAAAAAGTTGCCATTATAGAGCGTTTCCATAGAAACTCTCAATGAAAAAATGAAAGTTGCACTTTGAAATTCAAAACTCTTTTAGATGGGTGTCCACATTTACAGAAGCTTCTACGTCAATAATAACAGTAAATTTCATAGCACTATAAAGATGAGCCCATCAGAAGTGAATTCAAGCAATGAACAAACTTTAAGAAACATGTACGCAAACACTGGACGATGTCTAGTATTCAGACCCAGACTTTCGGTTGGAGACCGCGTAAGAATTACTATAAAGAAAGATGTATTTGGAAATAAATACCGCAGAAATTGGACAAGAGAAATTTTTCGGATTGTGGCTGTCAACAAAAACTTGCCCCGTTACCTACAAAATCGCAGACCAGTCTGGTGAGGAAATAATAGGATCGTTTTATGAAAAAGAGTTACAAAAAACTATGTTCTAGTTCAGAGTCAAATGTATTAATAATGCTCTCATCCTTCCTTCCACTCATCCCACACACCCACCCTCTTCCTACTCCTCTTCCTATTCTCATCCATCCATACCTCATCCTTTTCCATCGTCAATCGCCCATACAGTAAGAGAGTAGCCAGCTCTATAATAATGGCGTTTTCTCCTGCTAGCAAGCAAACAGCATTTCTCAATGCTACGGATGGTCTTCGAAGATCATCAGTCAAGAAATGTCCGAATTGTGGAGAAAGAGGTTACTGCATCTAACCTATCCCGCCACCAAGAAACAAAGAAGTGCATCCATACCTCATCCTTTTCCATCGTCAATCGCCCATACAGTAAGAGAGTAGCCAGCTCTATAATAATGGCGTCTTCTCCTGCTAGCAAGGCAAACAGCATTTCTCAATGCTACGGATGGTCTTCGAAGATCATCAATGAAGAAATGTCCGAATTGTGGAGCTGAGGTTACTGCATCTAACCTATCCCGCCACCAAAAAACAAAGAAGTGTATGTCAGCGTCAAATCCACCAGCTTATGCTTCTTCCAACGGATTCAATGAAAAAACCTCCTTCGATGAAACCAAGATATGTTCAAGGTGTGGTGCTGAAGTCAGGAACTCCTCCATGTTCCCGCCATAAAAAAACAAAGAAATGCATGTCCAAGTTAGACAGACAAACTCCGGATTTTGATATGTCTATGTTGGAAAACTACGCTGATGCTGTGAGTGACAATCAATTCCAGAACGTGATTGCTGATTTTGATATGTCTATGTTGCCAGAGTCCTATTCAAATCTCAGACCTGAAAGAACAAGACGCGATTGCTGATTTTGGATATGTCTATGTTGCCAGAGTCCTATTCAAATCTCAGACCTGAAGAACAAGACGCGATTGCTGATTTTGATTTGTCTATGTTAGACACTCCAGATTTTCTATTCCAAAATTAGAGCTATAATTGGTCCATCTACAGCCGACGCTCCAAAGTTTGAACCACCAGTAAAAAGGATACACCCCGATTCATCGAAAATTATATCAATACTTGGTCCACCACCATTTGAAGTTCCGGATACGTCAGACTATTCACTGCATATACCATACAGTCCTGGTATACCATTCACCACTACATATCCCAGAGAGTCCAACATACAACGTGCTTAGTCCGACCGATGTACGTGCTCAAATAAAACCCCCAGAAGAAACCATGTCCAAAATGTAGTAAGGAAATAACGGTTTCCAACATGGCTCGGCACCAAAAATCTAAGAAATGTGCCAGCAACCAGCATGGTATGACATATAACGAACGTCTGAAAAAGATGGAAATCAAACCAGCTCCTAAAAGTAAAATGTGTTGGATTTGTGAAACACCAATAGAGTCATCCAACTGGAACCGTCACAAACAATCGAAACGCCATATCCGTTTGTCAACACTTCATGAAGGTCCTCGATACAGGAGTGAAATATTACCCATTACGAGACTGACACCAAGACTGCCGGCACCCACTCCAGACATCAACATGTTGGTAAAGAAATACCCAAAACGACCAAGGGAAATCAAACAAGTACCGAAGGTCAATACAAACGATATAGCTCTTGAAGCGATGATCCGAAAACCGACTAGACCACAAAAGATTCCTACAGGTGTGAAAAAGATTATTAGTGAGACACCGACTAGTACAATTAATAGTGAGAATTCGATTAGCCCTACCATGGAAGAGAGACAGCTTCTGTCTGAAACAGAATCGCCTTCAACACCTCATCTGGTTCCGGTACGTACTCCAGAGGAGTCACAGACAATACTTGATGAAATATCAGAAGTCCAGTCGGCATTCACGGGAAGATTGAAAACGTATGTGATTATGAACAAACGTGGGGATCAAAGATCCAAAAATGTTTCTTGAGATATGCAAACCACTCGTTGTTGAAAAACTTCAGGAAGCTGTAACAGAAAAAAATCTTAAGGTAAAACATGGTTTATCATGCTGAATTCAAAGAAAATAATAAACGATGTGGAGGTGACTCAAGTCATGAACTTTAAAACGAAAAAAATGAAATTCTTTTACTCGACAACGTCTCTGTCTGACTATTATAACTCCAGCAAAACTTAAGATGTTGGTTGAGATGGAGGAGTTTGAGGCAAACGGTTTCTCAATGGTCACTAAAAAGTGTGAAAGACTTGGAGATCAGAGTCAACCGATACGTTCCTTTTCACGGATCCAGCTATGTGGTTCTACCAAAACAGATTCAATCCAAAAAGGCTGTTATTAATGTAAAAAACGAAGATCAGAAATGTTTTATGTGGTCTATTCTGGCAGCTTTACAACCCGGTTAAGGTTCATCCAGAAAGAATCAGCAATTAACGAACCTTTCAAACGAGAGCTGCTTCATGCACTAGCAACTTGCGAATGCCCCATGAAACTTGATGATATAGCAAAGTTTGAAAGACGTAGTGGAATTTCTGTTAATGTCTATGCTTATGATGACAAGTTCGATATATTCCCGCTGAGAATAACTGATAACGAGATGGAAAAAACATGTTAATCTACTGTTTATCAGAGAAAAAAAAACAAACACTCACTACTGTTTGGATCAAAGATATGTCCCGTTTGGTTAGTTTCACAGATCTCACGAAATGGACATAAGATGTGGATATGCAATAGGTGTTTGCAACACTTTACGAGAGAGGATTTACTCCATCAAGCATAGAGAAGACTGTAAACACACACGATGCTGTGAAATTGGAACTACCAGAGCCAGGAACTGTAATTAGATTTAAAGATTTCAATTGCTCAATGAGAGTGCCCTTTGTGTATTAACGCAGACTTTTGAATGCTGTCTAGCAACCTATTTCAACATGTCAACCGTGTAAAGTGGATTGTAATGGTAATCATCCAATCGTTCACTATTAAATATCAGAAACATAATGCCATTTCATTCTGTATGTATGGGGTGTCAGAGAACGGCTTTTCCAAACCACCGATTAAATACTTTGGAGACGATGCTGCACATGTATTTGTAAAATCATTGATTGAGGAGTCGATAAGGATTAATGAACTTTACAAGAGTGAAGCAATAGTCCCCCATGCAATTGATGACAAAAGAGCAACAGGAAATGTTTGAATCTACTACTACATGTCATATCTGTGGAAATTATCTTGGTGATGATCGTGTTAGAGACCATAACCATTTGACGGGTTTGTTTAGAGGAGCAGCTCACAACAAGTGTAACATCAATTTCAAAAAACCTAGGTTCATTCCTGTTTTCATTCATAATTTAGCAGGTTTACGACACTCACCTATTCATTAAAGAGTTTGGTAAGTTTCCAAAATCGCATATCATTGATACCCAACAACGAGGAGCGGTACATTTCCTTTACGGTCAGTGTGGAAGGTGGAATTGAACTACGATTCATCGATTCATTCAAGTTCATGTCACAAAGTCTCGATAGGTTGGCAAAGAATCTGACTAGATCTCAATTCAAACACATCTCAACATATTACAATGGTAAGGACCTCAATTTATTGCTACGAAAAGGAGTGTACCCTTACGACTACATGGACAGTATAGAAAAATATAGTGAAACATCACTACCTAGTCAAGAAGAATTTTACAATAGACTGAATAAACAACACATAACAAATGAAGATTACAAACATGCGTGCGATGTATGGACCGCCTTTTAACATTCAGAACATGAAAGAATATACAATGCTTTTATAACGAAACCGATGTCTTTACTGCTTGCAGATGTTATGGAAAACTTCAGGGATGTATGTCTCAATACATACAAATTAGATCCTGCATGGTATTTCACAGCACCTGGGTTGGCTTGGAACGCAATGCTGAAAATTACAAAAGTCGAACTGTCTCTATTGACTGACATCGATATGGTACTCATGGTTGAAAAGGGTATTCGTGGTGGTATTTCACAGTGTTCTCATCGATATGCGAAGGCAAACAATCCCTACATGAAAGACTACGACAAATCGAAACCAAACAATTACCTCATGTACTTGGATGCAAACAACCTGTATGGGTGGGCAATGTCTGTAAAACTACCATATGCAAACTTTCAGTGGAGCAGTACAGACATCGATGTAATGAAAGTTAGTGACGATTCACCCACAGGCTACATATTAAGAAGTTGATTTGGAATATCCTGAAGAACTACACGACGTACACTCTGATCTACCTCTCGCTCCAGAACGTAGAGTCCCCACCAGGATCGAAAATGGCAAAGCTTCTGACAACTCTCTACAGCAAAGAAAAGTATGTCGTACACTACAAAAATTTAAAGCTTTATTTGAGTCTGGGTATGAAACTAAAACATGTTCATTAGAGTTCTTAGTTTCAGTCAAAGCAATTGGTTGCAGCCGTACATTAATCTGAATACCATGGAGCGTACAAAGGCGAAAAATGATTTTGAGAAAGACTTTTTCAAACTTATGAACAACTCAGTTTTTGGAAAAACTATGGAAAATATGAGAAATCGTGTGGACATTCGTTTGGGTAACTAAGTCCAAATTAGTGGAAAGATGGGTTAGCAAACCGAGACTTTAATAGAGTCCGAAACCATTCTTCACAGAAAACCTAGTTGCTGTACAATTTTTAGTAAGAAAAAAAACTTATTGTTAAATAAACCCTATTTATGCGTATGGTATGAGTATTCTAGACATATCAAAAGACACTGATGTAATGATTTCACCTTACAATGTTAATGAAAGAGAAGTAATGGGTCTAATATAAAAATGGTGTACACCGGATACCGATTCCCGTTGATATATGACATCAAAAACTAAAAACTTCTACGCGAAGACATGAAAAACATTTAAATTGTGATTATTTGATGGGGGGGGGGTGGGGGGGGGGGGGGGTGGGGGGGGGGGGGGGTGGGGGGGGGGGGGGGTGGGGGGGGGGGGGGGTGGGGGGGGGGGGGGGTGGGGGGGGACTACCACAACCCTCTAACCACGTTGCTTTCTTATCCATAAACTCCACAAGACCTGCAGATCCATATACAACCCAAGCTTGGCAACAATTTCATTTTGCCGAACCCCTCTCCCCTTTGACGAGCACCAAAACCCGGTCTGGGCCAAATTGTTTAATCCCTCTCCTCTCTGTCAAGACTACCAACAAACCCAATTTTCGTGGGACTTGACGATACTTCAATCCGTACTCCCTTTTGTCCTCGAGAATCACCACTAAACCAATCTACTCGAAATTACCTTCAATCAATACCCTTTTGTCCTGACATAGCTACCAACATCCTAACCCGGTGCCTTGTATTTCTACATAACCTTACTCCCATCATGTCCTTGACGATCCAATAACTAATTTTGTTAAGGCCTGACGTTCATACAACCTAGTCCCCTCTTGCCGTGACCTACCACAAGCACTAAATTCTTCGTAGGCCACTTCTTACATCTCTCAACTTCTTGCTCTATCTACAACTTAAACAATTTTCTCTAATTTCTCATCTGGCCTCTTTCCATTCAACTAATTTCTGGTACACGAACGAATACATTACTCAGTTCCAACTTCATTCATACCCTGTCACTAATATAGTCTATTTCACACTGCTAAACATCTGTACCTAACACCTCTACCGGCTCTTGTCCTACTACCAACCCTATTCCGTTCTCTCCTCTACCTCCCTTTGTCTGACTACCTACACCACTCCTTGGCCTGACTACTCAACCCACTCTGCTGACGTACAACACCTATCTCTCTGCCACTTCTCCTACTCCTCTGTCGACGCTACAACACATCTGTGCCTGACGTACTCAACCCAGCTCCCTTCGTTCCGCTCAAACCCTTCCTCGTTGCGACTTACTCACCTACCTTCTTCTACGCCCAACCCTACTCTGTGGCTGACGTCACAAACTCTTGCCGACGTCCACCACTCTTTGCCGACGTAAAACCTATCTGCCTACCCACAGCTATCTGACGCTACTTCACCCTAGTCCTTCTCTGCCCTTCAACAACCCTATTCTCTGTGGCCCTACTTCAATCCCTCGGCCTCCTGTGTCCTGACGCTACCAACAAGACCCTAACTCTCTCGTATGGCCTGACGTTACCTACAACCCCTAGCTCCCTTCTGTGTCCTGACGCTACCAACAAGCCCTAAATCTCTCGTGTGGCCTGACGTTACCTACAATCCCTAGCTCTAGCTCCCTTCTGTGTCCTGACGCTACCCAACAAGCCCTCAAATCTCTCGTGTGTGCCTGACGTTACCTACCTTCAATCCCTTCCCTGACGCTACCCGCCAAAAAGCCCTAAATCTCGTGTGGCCTGACGTTACCTTCAATCCCTAGCTCCCTTCTGGGTCCTGACGCTACAACAAGCCCTAAATCTCTCGTGTGGCCCCTGACGTTACCTTCAATCCCTAGCCCCCTTCTGTGTCCTGACGCTACCAACAAGCCCTAAATCTCTCGTGTGCCTGACGTTACCTTCAATCCCTAGCTCCCTTCTGTGTCCTGACGCTACGCCAATACAAGCCCTAAATCTCTCGTGTGGCCTGACGTTACCTTCAATCCACTAGCTCCCTTCCTGTGTCCTGACGCTAACCAAACAAAGCCCTAATCTCTCGTGTGCCCTGACGTTACCTTCAATCCCTAGCCCCCTTCTGGTGTCCTGACGCTACCAATAAAAGCCCTAAATCTCTCGTGTGGCCTGACCGTTACCTTCAATCCCTAGCTCCCTTCTGTGTCCTGACGGCTACCAACAAGCCCTAAATCTCTCGTGTGGTCTGACGTTACCCTTCAATCCCTAGCCCCCCCTTCTGTGTCCTGACGCTACCAAAAAGCCCTTAAATCTCTCGTGTGGCCTGACGTTACCTTCAATCCACTAGCTCCCTTCTGTGTCCTGACGTTACCAACAAGCCCTATCTCTCTCTCGTGTGGCCTGACGTTTACCTTCAAACCCTAGCTCCCTTCTGTGTCCTGACGCTACCAACAAGCCCTAAATCTCTCGTGTGGCCTGACGTTACCTTCAATCCCTAGCTCCCTTCTGTGTCCTGACGCTACCAACAAGCAACCCTAAATCTCTCGTGTGGCCTGACCGTTAACCTTCAATCCCTAGCTCCCTTCTGTGTCCTGACGCTACCAACAAGCCCTAAATCTCTCGTGTGGCCTGACGTTACCTTCAATCCCTAGCCCCCTTCTGTGGCCTGACGCTACCAACAAGCCCTAAAATCTCTCGTGTGGCCTGACGTTACCTTCAATCCCTAGCTCCCTTCTGTGTCCTGACGCTACCAACAAGCCCTAAATCTCTCGTGTGGGCCTGACGTTACCTTCAATCCCTAGCTCCCTTCTGTGTCCTGACGCTACCAACAAGCCCTATCTCTCTCGTGTGGCCTGACGTTAAACTTCAATCCCTAGCTCCCTTCTGTGTCCTGACGCTACCAACAAGCCCTAAATCTCTCGTGTGGCCCTGACGTTACCTTCAAATTCCCTAGCTCCCTTCTGTGTCCTGACGCTACCAACAAGCCCTAAAATCTCCTCGTGTGGCCTGACGTTACCTTCAATCCCTAGCCCCCTTCTGAGTCCTGACGCTACCAACAAGCCCTAAATCTCTCGTGTGGCCTGACGTTACCTTCAATCCCTAGCCCCCTTCTGTGTCCTGACGCTACCAACAAGCCCTAAATCTCTCGTGTGGCCTGACGTTACCTTCAATCCCTAGCCCCCCCCTTCTGTGTCCTGACGCTACCAACAAGCCCTAAATCTCTCGTGTGGGCCTGACGTTACCTTCAATCCCTAGCTCCCTTCTGTGTCCTGACGCTACCAACAAGCCCTAAATCTCTCGTGTGGCCTGACGTTACCTTCAATCCCTAGCTCCCTTCTGTGCCCCTGACGCTACCAATCAAGCCCTAAATCTCTCGTGTGGCCTGACGTTACCTTCAATCCCTAGCTCCCTTCTGTGTCCTGACGCTACCAACAAGCCCTATCTCTCTCGTGTGGCCTGGACGTTACCTACAACCCCTCTAGCTCCCCTTCTGTGTCCCTGACGCTACCAATAAGCCCTAACTCTCTCGTATGGCCCTGACGTTACCTACAACCCGTAGCTCCCTTCTGTGTCCCCTGACGCTACCAACAAGCCCTAACTCTCTCGTATGGCCCTGGACGTTACCTTCAATCCCTAGCTTCCCTTCTGTGTCACTGACGCTACCAACAAACCCTGAACTCTCTCGTGTGGCCTGACGTTTACCTTCAATCCCTAGCTCCCTTCTGTGTCCTGAACGCTACCAAACTAAGCCCTATCTCTCTCGTGTGGCCTGGACGTTACCTACAACCCCTCTAGCTCCCTTTCTGTGTCCTGACGCTACCAATAAGGCCCTAACTCTCTCGTATGGCCTGACGTTACCTACAACCCGTAGCTCCCTTCCTGTGTCCTGACGCTACCAACAAGCCCTAACTCTCTTGTATGGCCTGACGTTACCTTCAATCCCTAGCTCTCCTTCTGTGTCCTGACGCTACCAACAACCCCTAACTCTCTCGTGTGGCCTGACGTTACGTACAACCCCTAGCTCCTTTCTCTGTCCTGACGATACCAACCAAACCCTAACTCTCTCTTGTGGCCTGGACGTTACCTTCAATCCCTAGCTCCCTTCTGTGTCCTGACGCTACCAACAAGCCCCCTATCTCTCTCGTGTGGCCTGACGTTACCTACAACCCCTCTAGCTCCCTTTCTGTGTCCTGACGCTACCAATAAGCCCTAACTCTCTTCGTATGGCCTGACGTTACCTACAACCCGTAGCTCCCTTCTGTGTCCTGGACGCTACCAACAAGCCCTAACTCTCTCGTATGGCCTGACGTTACCTACAACCCCTAGCTCCCTTCTGTGTCCTGACGCTACCAACAAGCCCCAACTCTCTTGTATGGCCTGACGTTACCTACAAACCCCTAGTTACCTTCTCTGTCCTGACGCTATCAACAAGCCCTATCTCTCTCGTGTGGCCCTGACGTTACCTACAACCCCTCTAGCTCCCTTCTGTGTCCTGGACGCTACCAACAAGCCCTAACTCTCTCGTATGGCCTTGACGTTACCTACAACCCCTAACTCTCCCCCTGTTACCTGACGGTACCAACAACGCCTAACTTTCCTTAAAGTTACACGAGCGTTCTATACCAACCCATTTATCTCTCATAACTTTAACACCAGGTTTCCAGTGCTGGCTATAAAGGAGGTCAGCTATATTTTTTATGAATATGTTTCAAATATTCGTGAACAATATTCGTATTGACATTAATATTCATAAAGGCCGTAATTTCAAATTTAAAATCAGTGGTTGTTTTGGAAAGATCCTAACAACCAATACATGCTACCAATTCGACATAGTCATCATTGGAGTTATTTAACCATTGTGTGTATTGTTTTTACATAATGTGAAAAGAATTATGACCATAACCACCATTGCCAATATATTTTATTATGAATATTATTATACTATTTTAGAGGTTTTAAAGTTACAACAATCATACTTACATCTTGGATATGCTAAATTTACATTTTTGTTGCCTAAGTAATTGTAATACTCAAAGTAAACACAGGTATTTATCTCCTTAAATGTTATTTTTCAATTTAACAACAAGAACACAACTCGCATACCAATATAGCAACACTGAAACAAACTTATGTTTTGTCCCTTGCTAAAAACATTAACCGCCTTACTCTGCCATTTAATAACAACATTTATTGAAAAAAAAAAAACGCAGTAATTCATTAATTATAAAAATCAATTGCAATCTCATGGTATGAATGGCACCAGAAACCTCCGACCGGAACAAACTACAATGCCCGTAGGTGTCCACTTTTGACCAAAATAAGCTTCTCTCACGTATATACTTGGGGTGTATTCTCTTAATTTGTGCATCAATGCACAATAAACTTTCATTTCAAAACTATATAGAGCCCTAATATTTATTATTACATCATGAGTGTGTTAACCAAAGTCTAAGAACTTCGATTTTTCGGATTCCTCAACGCTGCTCTAGAATAGGTTAAGTGTAACTTAAATCGTTAATCCTGAAATAATGGCGTTATTTCACGATACTTATAATAATATTGTTTCACTCTCCGACTCGATGGTTACAAAACACTGCCCTTGAAACTTAAAGCTAAAATGGATTGGAATATTTCCTCGTGTTTATCAGCCAACTCAGGAGTCTTTAGAATGTGATTTGAAAGGAATATTCCCACCATTTCCCCGTGTTAGTCAGAAATTGCGTGCGATTCAGCGTGTAACTATATAACATTAATTTAAATTTTATCTATCAAGTCAAATAATTTATATTTTACAACTAGTGAGTTTCATATAAATTTAAAAAAAATCTAAAATCATCTAACAGCATACTTGTTACTCAAGAATTAGTATTTCTTTTCAGTAGTAATTGGTGAGAGGTGAATTATTTTGTAAAAATAGAAACATAAAATAGAGGAAAAAGACTTCGCTAAATATCGGCTTGATTAAGCCTAGTCCTGAGACACCTGAGGTCCTTTCAGTCGGATTATGAAAGTAAGCTGTGTTCTGCCTTGTCCTTGTTCCTTTAATAATTGGAATAACCAAAAATAACCCAAAATTTCTGGCTAATTTTATATTAAGGGTATTAAAGTATTTAGTTATTATAAAATGTAATGAATGAAAATTTCCATTTTATACCCATATAAATAGAACAGAGATGTCCTGCAGAGAAGAGCGTCTTTTACAACGTCTTTTACACTGAACAGTGTTCCAAAAAGTGTTGTACGGATTTGATGTGTTACTCAGTCACGCACTTTAGTAACCCACGGAATAAAATAATCTTTACTTTATCAATGAAATTCTATACCTGATATTGTATCTTCCATAAAACCAGTGCAGTTAGTGAGTCTTATAGAGTTAGGGTTGAATGCTTTATGCATGTATGTTGCAAGAACCGGCAATGGAACGTTGCGAACAGAATTACAAGGACTTTGTATATATATATTGATGAAGCTTCTTACCGACTTTCATAGTGTGTAAATGTCCAGTAAAATCTGTTAAGATTTGTCATTACTGTCTGTGCAGTGAATTTTTATACATTCGTTAAAGAATTTCTATATATTGAATTTTTACTGAGAGACACTGTCCAAAAGAAAGTATTTTAATTCAAAGAATTGAAAGGTTTCTAAATCTAGCAGAATTTTTTATTTCAAATCCAACTAATGTCTTGAAATAGTAACACATTTTTATGTTGCCTTTTATAAACAATCACTATATCAGACCATCCAAAAAAAAAAAAACGATTAAAATTGATTTGACGAATAATATAATTTATTCATTGGGAAGTAAAATGTATGTCCTATTTTCATTCAATAGTACAGTGAAGAGTTTCATACTTGGGAGCAATAACGCTCTGCATTAGAGAAACTACATATAAGGTACATGTTTTGTGCTGTATTATTGGAAATAACCTACGTATTGAGTGAAGCCAGTCAAGTAACAACAGAATCTCTTTGTGTCTTTGCCAAGCACAAATAATTGTCAAGCGGTGATAGAATCTGGTATTTCAATAACCATAACGGCACGCACCTGTTGAGGTGATAACATAACAATAGCTCTACAAGATTCACAGTATGTGGAATAAATATCATAAACGTGTACTACGAGTTAAGTTATACCTCAGATCTGACTTCACTTTTCTTATTAAGTCCTAATATTATGCACATAGAAGATTGATTAACACTCAACAGTTCTAAAGTCATTGCTATTCTATGAAGAACCGTAAAGGCACGCAGCTGTTGAGGTGATGACGTAACAATAGCTCTACAAGAGTCGCAATATGTGGAATAAAGATTATAAACGTGTACTACGAGTTAAGTTATACCTCAGATCTGACTTCACTTTTCTTATTAAGTCCTAATATTATGCACATAGAAGATTGATTAACACTGAACAGTTCTAAATTCATTGCTATTCTATGAAGAAAAGTAACGGCACGCAGCTGTCGAGGTGATGACATAACAATAGCTCTACAAGAGTCGCAATATGTGGAATAAAGATTATAAACGTGTACTACGAGTTAAGTTATACCTCAGATCTGACTTCACTTTTCTTATTAAGTCCTAATATTATGCACATAGAAGATTGATTAACACTCAACAGTTCTAAATTCATTGCTATTCTATGAAGAACCGTAACGGCACGCAGCTGTTTGAGGTGATGACATAACAATAGCTCTACAAGAGTCGCAATATGTGGAATAAAGATTATAAACGTGTAATACGAGTTAAGTTATACCTCAGATCTGACTTCACTTTTCTTATTAAGTCCTAATATTATGCAGATAGAAGAATGATTAACACTGAACAGTTCTAAATTCATTGCTATTCTATGAAGAACCGTAACGGCACGCAGCTGTCGAGGTGATGACATAACAATAGCTCTGCAAGAGTCGCAATATGTGGAATAAAGATCATAAACGTGTACTACGAGTTAAGTTATACCTCAGATCTGACTTCACTTTTCTTATTAAGTCCTAATATTATGCACATAGAAGATTGATTAACACTCAACAGTTCTAAAGTCATTGCTAGTCTATGAAGAACCGTAAAGGCACGCAGCTGTTGAGGTGATGTCATAACAATAGCTCTGCAAGAGTCGCAATATGTGGAATAAAGATTATAAACGTGTACTACGAGGTTAAGTTATACCTCAGATCTGACTTCACTTTTCTTATTAAAGTCCTAATATTATGCAGATAGAAGAATGATTAACACTGAACAGTTCTAAATTCATTGCTATTCTATGAAGAACCGTAACGGCACGCAGCTGTTGAGGTGATGATATAACAATAGCTCTACAAGAGTCGCAATATGTGGAATAAAGATTATAAACGTGTACTACGAGTTAAGTTATACCTCAGATCTGACTTCACTTTTCTTATTAATTCCTAATATTATGCACGTAGAAGATTTGATTAACACTCAACAGTTCTAAATTCTTGCTAGTCTATGAAGAACCGTAACGGCACGCAGCTGTTGAGGTGATGACATAACAATAGCTCTACAAGAGTCGCAATATGTGGAATAAAGATTATAAACGTGTACTACGAGTTAAGTTTATACCTCAGATCTGACTTCACTTTTCTTATTAAGTCCCAATATTTTTCAGATAATAGCATGTTCAACTATTATAACTTTTTAAAGTCATTACCAGGTATAAAAATAAAATACAAATACTTTGAAAAAGAATGTTATTTTACAAGTAAGATGACGAGAGTTTCAGATGAAGAATTTAAATCTGATAAATTAGGAAGAATAATTATTACTGTATTGACATCAACAGTTTTAAAAACATCCACTGCAGTTACAAAATTTTTAATTTTTTTACAAAACTCCATTAGAGTTTTTTTTCTGCACTTAAGCGATTTCTTGGTAGCGCTACTGTGCTGATAGATATATTTTCAATCAATTTAAGACGGAAACAAACATAATGTGACTCTCTTCTCTCAGCAGATAAAGATTTGACAATTTCAATGCAATTTAACGTACAGACTAAAACACACAGACCATAGGATATATATATAGTCCGCCTAATGCCATCCATGCTACAAGAACTTTCATACAGGTAGCAAAGTATGAGATAATTTTACTTCATGAAATAATTTACATATTAAATAGAAAGTGGACTCATAGCAGTCTTTAAGATAGGTATAATACATTAATTAGACCACAGTTCACGCAAAAAGCAGCTGTTGATTCTTTATAGGTTGTTTCCAATACCATAATCAAATCCGTGTTTTCATCTTGATCCATTGTCATTGATATTGAGCCTTTAGATTTTATTTAATACATTAGTGAGGGAAGGATCTTTCCTTGCTCAGTTCTTTTCTTACTTCGAAAGCACATCAATGAACAAAACAAAATTGACGTTCATAACATAACAGAGCAAATTTAGGACCAAAGGAATACAATCTTGTTTATACATGAAATGGTTTATTTGTTTTGTTTCATGGGCAGATTGTGAAAACGTTTTTTGATATAAAAAGGTCTGTTGGTGAAAAAACAAACAGTTATTGTTTGTTTTGTTATGATTGGAGAGCACAAATCCACGCCACGTTAAATTTTTGGCTACTCTAGAATCCTGATTACATATTAAAATGCCTTTCATAAAAGTTTATTCATCATAATATTTATAGTTTTGATCTACTTATAAGCTTCTACTAAAATCTTAATTTGGCTGCATAAAGGAAAATAAGTTTTCAGTCATTGATTTATCTGAGAGGTGAAACCTGCACATACTATGAATGGAATAATCCTGTCTCTACTAAAGAAAAAGATTACGTACGTGTAAATATGATTACGTGTGTGGTGTGTGTGGTGTGTGTGTTTTGTTCATCTTACCTTGTGCACTGAACATCAGTTTCATTTAGTCTGTTGCCTGTGTAAACATTGCAGCTTGTTCTTTTGTCGAATTATTTGGGTCGATGTGTTCTCCTTTTCTTCAGGATTTTATATTAGAAAAATGCTATTTATAGTGTAAGGTAAATACATGAGGTTACTATAAACTTGAATGATTCTTAAGTACTTCTTTTTCTAATTAACTATAAATGCATATTGGGAGAAGAGAATAAAAAGTAATACTTTATTCATTACGCTTATTTGAAGCAACTACCTCGTTTCCTGTGAGTAAAAATGAGAGTGCTACCAAAGGGTGGTTGGTATTTGCTTCGGATTCATGTGAATAAAACAGTTAACAACATACATTCTATAGTAAATGCTTTGTATTTGTGTAGCCTGGAGTAAGCTAGACCTCGTTTCTGTATATTCGGTATAAGAGCGATTTTAATGAACGTTCGTAAGCGTAAGTTTGATCGTATGCTTCGGCGTTTTGGTAAACAACTGTTACATTGAAAAAAAGAATGTATTAATTTTGAACAGGGTTTCAGGCTAAAAGTGATAAGACACGAAAATAATCTTTGACACAAAGAATTTGTAATTGTTTTATGCGCTGTGAGTAATCCAGGATTTCAAGTGGAATTGATTTCAGATCTTAGAATCCAAGGTTTTTGGGCCCTATTCCATTTGAAGTTTTGACTTTTCAATTACTGAATGTTCTATAAAAAGGAAAAAATTACAGTCCTGTTTACCAGCTGACTTCCAGCTTCATTTCTGGAAAACTCTGTCAAAAGATGATTTGAGCGCTACTTCTAATCGCGAAATTGAGCCTTACACTCTTATCTACTCGCAGAAGTTCTCAAAAGTAGAGTTATTGCTTCGGTGTAGTACATGGTATAGAAGTAACAACCATCATCTGACCCGGACTTGTGGTAGCAATTAGTGAAGGCAGCAAGTTTTTTTTTGCTATGCTTTTCAGTAGTTGCTCCTACTATTTACTTCGTTTTATTTACTTCGAACGTATTTTACAAGATAATCCACTATATACAGGTTGTTCACAAAAGAGTGTCCCAAATATCTGTGCGTGACACTACGCAATAATTGAAAATAAAAAATGTCATATAAACATTGAGAAATATCTCGTTTAATCGTTAGCCAACATTTAGAAATAGTAAAGCTACATATAACAAAAACTTTACACATAAATAGTAATAAATATGACCAACATTTTACAAAATAATGGCGTGATTTGCATGAATAATATCAAAATGATGGCTGTTGAAAATTTCGAAAAAGTCAGGTATAAAAAATACACATAATACAAACTATTTAATAATTTTTTATAGGAATTCCAACGGGATCTTTTGCAACAAAATCCGTCAACGCATAAGCGAGCACAGTCACTTTATATTTACGCCTGCGCAAGCCGAGCGCAGCTAAAGTAGCTTTAAGCTTTAAGCTAATACAATAAATAACAGAAGATTAAACTGTTTAACTACACGTTTTATGCACATTCAGATGCCCATGAGATAAAAAACTGTTAAGATTTTAATTACTTTTGTCATTTACTGCTTTACCCAAGATTAATCATTTATTTTCCTAGGACTTTGCACTTGACAATGTTCCCACTATTAAATGTTATAACAGCATCATACGCACACAAGTTATATGTCATGATGTTCACAGATCTATCGGGTACAAACATACGCTAAAATAAAAAAAATTAAAACTCGATTTTTACGTGTCTGTGTCCTAAAATGTTAATAATTTTATCCCAAAATTTGATACAAAACTATAAGTACGAACATTTGTAGATAATTAATTTCCTTGTACATTGATAATACAGAGACAAATCTTTACTAGATAAACCAATATTCTAAATGAATATTTTCGGGAGAACTACAGTCCCAGTCATACGCCGCATAGCATGTTGTATTATTATCAAAGGACTCAAATTAATACCTGGGATTTCCTACATAGTTCTACTTATATTTCATATTAAAATTTCCTATATAAATCTATGATATTTGAATTTAGTACAGAATCACACGTTTAATGTGAGCCAATAATTGTAGGTTAAACTCACTAAATTAAAGCCTAGAATCACAAAGGAAATAATAAGATTATTGTCCATTCAATACCGTAATAAAATGCATATTTCTAGTAATATAATTAGTTTTTATTAAACTATAAATTTGGTTCCTACTAAATATGCTTTTACAAGCTCTATGTACAATTATGTTATACTATTTGTCTGATGTACTAAAATGTTTGGCTAGTGAGGAAAGAGGCAATAAAAACTATCTGCTTTTATTATTAATTGTAATGATCACTAATTACGCTGCTCAACCGACCGTGCATGGCTAAGCATGTGATTGTCTCGGAAATTGCTATATTGCCAAACTAGCTGGTGAGTAATTGATTCTATTTGATCCATCTGTTCCAATGTGATGCCAGAATGCATGGTGACTAATCCGTATTGATCACTCTCTTGATGACTGACCCATATTGATAACGTATTGCTCTGTTTGACTGACCATGCATGACTGAGTATGTGAGTGTCTGGGAAATTTATAAATTGTCTAACTTACTGGTGAGTTATTGATTCAATTATATCCAACTATTCAAATGTGAGACCAAACTGCTTGATTACAGACCTGTATTGATCACTCTCCTGATGATTGGCCCATATTGATCACTCTCTTGATGATTGGGCCATATTAATCACTCTCCTGATGATTGGCCCATATTATTGATCACTCTCTTGATGACTGACCTGTATTGATCATTCTCTTGATGACTGACCTGTATTTATCACTCTCTTCACGACTGACCTGTATTTATTTCTCTCTTTTGATGATTAACCCATATTGATTACGCAGCTCAACCATGTCGAGCATGCGATTCTATGGAACATTAATGTAGTATTATAACAAATCTACTGGCTAATTTATTGATTTTGACTCAACCATTAAAATTTTAAATTTAATATCTAAAATAAAATACTCATAATTACTATATCACTTTAAATTAGGCTTTGCTAGCAAACTTTCAGAGCGTATGTCTCACTTTATTCTTAAAATAGCCTATATCAAGACAGCCGATGCACATCGTACAGAAAAATAACTTTTTACATACACCCGGCAGACAAAAGATAAATTGTGTAAGTCTGCTGACTGATATGCTTTAATAACGTTCAGAATATTATCATAGTTTAGCATTCTCCAGAGTTACAGAGTTAAATTTGGTCTTTCTAATTTTACACTTGTAATTTAGTAACTTATTTATACAGTCACTTGTCTATTTACGCAAATATTAAAATTAATGATAATAAACATGTTACACTAACCAGTCTCCGATAGCACGGTTAAACCCATGTGCATATTATTTAGATTGATCTACATCTAAACTGCTGAGAATATGGCCTTTACGATATCATCAGAGCATTGGTGATCCTAAATGTGATTGTCCTGCGTATGTTACGGTGTGTATCAAGTGTGCCTAAGAGTTGATGTGCTTGTGATCTACTTGTAAACTTCCAAGTAAATGGCATTTAAGATATCGTCAGAACATTGGTGATCCTGAATGTGATTGCCCTGCGTTTGTTACGGTGTGTACCCAGTGTGGCATGAGAGCTGATATGCTGATGATCTACATTTAAACTGCCGAGAATATGACCTTAACGATATCATCAGAGCATTGGTGATCCTGAATGTCATTGTCCTGCGTATGTTACGGTGTGTATCAAGCGTACCTTAGAGTCGATGTGCTGGTGATCTACTTGTAAACTGAGAGTTTATGACCTTTAAGATTTCATCAGAGTATTGGGGATCCAGAATGTGATTTTCCTGCATAGTTTAAGGTATGTACCCAGTGAGGCCCTTGAGTTGATATGCTGGCTGGTGATCTACTTGTAAACTTCCGAGTATATGGCATTTAAGATATCGTCAGAACATTGGTGATCCTGAATGTCATTGCCCTGCGTTTGTTACGGTGTGTACCCAGTGTTGCATGATAGTTGAAATGCTGGTGATCTACTTGGATACTGAGAGTTTATGACCTTTAAGATGTCATCAGAGTATTGGTGATCCAGAATGTGATTTTCCTGCGTAATTTATGGTGTGTACCCAGTGAGCCCCTTGAGTCGATGGGCTGGTGATTTACTTGTAAACTTACAAATGGCATTTAAGATTCGTCAGAGCATTGGTGATCCTGAATGTGATTGCCCTGCGTTTGTTACGGTGTGTACCCAGTGTGGCATGAGAGTTGATACGCTGATGATCTACATGTAAACTTCCGAGTATATGGCATTTAAGATATCGTCAGAACATTGGTGATCCAGAATGTGATTTTCCTGCATAGTTTAAGGTATGTACCCAGTGAGGCCCTTGAGTTGATATGCTGGTGAAATCCTTGTAAACTGACGAGTATATGGCCTTAACGATATCATCAGAGCATTGGTGATCCTGAATGTCATTGTCCTGCGTATGTTACGGTGTGTATCAAGCGTACCTTAGAGTCGATGTGCTGGTGATCTACTTGTAAACTGAGAGTTTATGACCTTTAAGATTTCATCAGAGCATTGGTGATCCTGAATGTGATTGTCCTGCTTATGTTACGGTGTGTATCAAGTGTGCCTTAGAGTTGATGTGCTTGTGATCTACTTGTAAACTGAGAGTTTATGACCTTTAAGATTTCATCAGAGTATTGGTGATCCAGAATGTGATTTTCCTGCAGAGTTTACGGTATGTACCCAGTGAGGCCCTTGAGTTGATATGCTGGTGATCTACTTGTAAACTTCCGAGTATATGGCATTTAAGATATCGTCAGAACATTGGTGATCCTGAATGTCATTGCCCTGCGTAATTTACGGTATGTACCCAGTGAGGCCCTTGAGTTGATATGCTGGCTGGTGATCAACTTGTAAACTGCCGAGTATATGGCATTTAAGATATCGTCAGAACATTGGTGATCCTGAATGTGATTTTCCTGCGTAATTTACGGTATGTACCCAGTGAGGCCCTTGAGTTGATATGCTGGCTGGTGATCTACTTGTAAACTGCCGAGTATATGGCATTTAAGATTCGTCAGAGCATTGGTGATCCTGAAGGTGATTGCCCTGCGTTTGTTACGGTGTACCCAGTGGGGCATGAGAGTTGATATGCTGATGATCTACATGTAAACTTCCGAGTATATGGCATTTAAGATATCGTCAGAACATTGGTGATCCTGAAGGTGATTGCCCTGCGTTTGTTACGGTTAGTATCAAGTGTGGTCCTGAGAGTTGATGTGCTGGTGATCTACTTGTATACTGTGAGTTTTTTCGCTTTTTACGATATCATCTGAGTATTGGTGACCCTGAATGTGATTGTCCTGTGTTTCTTACGGTGTGTATCCAGTGTGGCTTGAGAGTTGACGAGCTGGTGATCTACTTGTATACTGTGATTTTATTGCTTTTACGATACCTTCAGAGCTTTGATCCTGAATGTGATTGACCTGTGCGTACTACTGTGTGGACTGAAGGTTGATATCCTTCTAATTTCCATATAAACTGCCGATTTTATGGATTTTACGACATCATCAAAGCTTTTATGGTCCTGAACTTGATTGATCTTTGTGGCCTTGTCCAAAGATATCTTTGGTTGGTTATTATTGTAGGATAAATCTCTAAAATTTGCCTAACGAAAGTAATCTTTTCGGAGTTAAAAATTAAATTTATTTTGACGTCGGCACACGAGACAGGCTGTGTTTTTATTTGTATTGACAGACATTGAAACATTATTATTTCAAGTAGTCTCAAGTCTTCCCTTGAGTATTATTGAACATTTATTTTATCTATATAACTTATGCATCCTAAGATTGAAGAGATAATTATTGTCTAAATCCAACAAAAATGGCCTACATGTTACCTTACCTTGAGATATTCTAACACTTCTAACATATAAAACTTAACATAAAATCTGTCTTGTAGCGTTCTAGCCCCGATGTTTGATAAGTTTGCTAGAAGCTTTTAATTAAGCTTTAAATGCAAACTAAAAGCCTAATATTATAGAGCCTGAGTCCACCTCAGCCAACTTTAAATAAACCTAGAAGCCTTATAAGCGTAAATTGTACTTATATTAACCAATATCAATGTTGTAAGTCAAAAGTCAAATTTTTTCTGGTATGTCAATCATGGTTGTTTATCTGTTTTACAAGCTTTATGTATAGTGTATTGCTATAATGCTACTATTATTAGATTAAAAATTGTTTAAAAAAGTAATTTATCTGCTTCTTGAACAAGGTAGAGGACTATAATTTAATAATAATTAAACCACTTGCCTAAAATAGTACTAAATTTTAATAGTTCTTAAAATTTAATTTTGTAAAAATTATTTGCCTTGTTTCTCTAGATAGTGTCCAATTTCTCCCAAATTATAGTGTGTTATTAAGCTTATGAAAATTATTTGTATTTATTACTAGAGTTCTTTTTTTCTGAGTAGGTTTGTTTGATATAAAATATACAAAAAATTAAATGTAACAAAAAAGTTTAAAGAATATTAAAGGTAAGCTTAAAACCTGTTTTCATCACTTATTCTTATTATAAACACAAAAAGTAAGTATATAAGGTACATACCAAGAATGAAACCAAAGATTGTTTTACTTCCGCTTAAATATTGGAATGTATTTTGTTTCTAAGATAAATAATAGATGACGAAGGTGAAACCAATGGTTATGATATTTTGATTTTGCAGTAAGATCCAATAATAAACTCTAAAATATACCTAAGACAAAATATTTTGTATTAAAATTTACAATATTAAAATAGAATATTACGTGTTATAAAATGTAATGAAAATAATTGTTGTAAACTCCGTAATACAATACTTTTAAGGAGACAAACGTCATAAATTTTATCGTTTAATATGTTTTGTATTGTTCATAAAGTGATCTGAGTTTCGAACTGTATCAGCAAATAACATATTATGTTCCTAATCATAATTTAATTTTCCAAGTTCTTTATTTTTCTTCCTCTAAGTTAAGAGACTAAATACTGAAGTTAAAAATTAACTGCGCCTCTCCTCAGTTAGGCCATTAGATTGAAACAGAGCTCAGTGGAAGGAAACTTTTATTGGTTAAGTTCTGATATAAATTGTAGGACACTTACTTTGAAACTCATTCTTCTCCCTGCAAGCAAGTTAACTACAGAAAGGGTTTAAATTTACCACTTCATAGAGATTCTATTGATAAAACATGACTTTTTCTCTTACAGCCTTTACAGGAAAATTTATGAAAGTTAACATAATAAGCTGAACAGGTTTTTAAACCCTAATAACTATTTCTATCATTAATAACATATACATGATTTTAACTATATTTGGTATAAAAATATGGTTTGTGTATAACGAAATTTTTCCGATTTAGAATTTTTCTTGCTACATAAAATACCATGAATCTAAATTTGGATCAACATTAAAGAATTTATTTCTATTGTTCATTTTAATTTATGCAAACGGAAAAGCTGTATATTTGTGAAAATGTGTTGGTAATGCTATAAAACTCTGTATATAAGTTAAAAAATTTAAATTTAAGTTTTATTTTATATACACGATATGTGATTAAACGTATAAAAAACGTGAATAACATATTTCTCAACAAATGCATTAAAGAATACTGTGGCAGAGAAGGTTGAAAATCTCACGTTGGAATAAAAATTTAGGAAAACTGAGGTACAATAAATGATAAATGATATATGAGAAGTTAGCTTTTCATATGTATGAGCTACATGTATAGGAATTGATTATAGAATGTAGAAGGTTATCTGTTAGGCTGTAATCACTAAAGAAACCGTAATATCAGTCTAAATAGCTCTGAGTGTGAGATACCGCAATAGTTTTCGTGTAAAGATTGAGCTAGGTAATCAGCTCAGTATGACCTTCAGGAGAAAAACTGTTTTTAGCGAACAGTATGATGATAGTCTTCTTATTGGAGACATTTTCCAAACTTAACCTAATATTTTATAATTTAATTTCGTTTCAAGGCATGAAATTCAAGAGTATCTGAAAGGAATGGAGGTTTAGGTTGGTAGTAAATAGCCGAGTATCTGTCCTGAGCCGAGTATCGTGATTATAACTGTAATGACAGTAATGACAGACCCTTAGGAACTGTCTTCAAAGTACGTATTAAAACTGGACGGACGTACTTACATACTCTGAAAGTACTGAGAAAGGAACAAACTATGATTACATTAGCCATTCATTAGATCTTTTTAATCCTCAATTAATTTCTGACGAAATTGGAAAACACTTTACGTGATACTGGTTCATTTACTCATAAACGGTTTTACCAATATATGCATTGTTTAAAAAAATCTAATGTAGGCTGTATTTAACTGTAAAATCAAGCCTATTTATGTCATTTATACTATGTCAATTATGTTATTTGTATCTGAAAGGCAACCCTGTTAGGTTTTTATATATACAAATATATATATATATATATATATATATATATATATATATATATATATAAAATATTTAGGTTAGGCAATTTTCTTATTTTATATCTAAAATATAAGTTAGTAATTTACCGAAATTGTATAAAACTATTTTAAATTTACTCTTTACAATATGAAATTGAGTGGTGATAGCCCTGAATCCGCCTCTTTAATAAAGGCATTTTTCAATTAATTGAATTCACTATACATCTATGGGGTTGTTTTTTCTTCTTCAGAGTATCATCCTATTGTAGCTTAACAATTGTTTCGGTTCTTTAAACTTTTAAATTTTTTATTTCTCTAAAAAATGCAAGCGGTTATTCATATTTTTTCTAAATATTCCATGACACCTTTTAAAAAAATTTGTCTGGTTCTAGCAGCTCAGTTAGGGTTAGATTCTGTTGAGATTCATTGACTGGAGCCGAAGATTTACATTGCCAGAGAGAGCCACCCCCCCTCCATACCAACCACATGGCTGGTCTTGTACTGATTTTGTAGTTTTTCTCAGCTTTAAAATGTTGTACTGAATGGGCAATACACAAGGGGTTGGATACCGCCGAGGTCGTCGTAATGAATACTCGAAACTCGAACTTTACGTATATGTTTAATATTGGCAAATAACATAAAAGCACCACTTCTAGTAGGTAAAATAAAGAAAGTATTGCCACGTTGCTGCCAAATAGAGTATGAATGAAATAAAATATGATACCATAGGATGGGCCTAAATATTCCAATGTTTAATGGATTGAACCTTCGAAATTAATAATTATTAAAACTTTAAAAATAACATCCCTTTACGATGAACTTGTGCGGACGTCAGAATTGTTGGCTCGAAAATGCAGCTGTAGTCGGAAAAGGGGAAGATTAGTACACTGGAAGTCTAAAACATGAAGTAATTGGGCTTGAACTCAAGAAGTGAGCTCAAAGTGCGAACCGCAACTCGCCTAAAACAAAATCGCGACGGTATTAGCCATTTATCGAGACAGCCTATAATGACGACAACGTGGCAAATATTATCCAAGTTGATCTGGCAAATAAAACACATTCAAGGCAAGTTACTTTACAAGTTATAATTTTTACTTTACATTACATTAAAATTTAGATGTCTCGCATGAAAGGGCTAACTTATAATACGAAAATATAAATCTTTACTTACTTTTAGGTACAAAGTTCCCGAGAGAAAAAAAATTAATACGCGTGCCATTTAGTTATCAATCCGCAAAGAATTTAGTTCTAAGAACATCGGAAGTAACTTATACTAGCCAGTAACAAGTAACTGGGTTGCGAAAATATGTACTATATGAAGTGGAACTAAGTAACAGTATAAGGTTTAACACGACAGAATATAAACTCTTGCTGAAGTTTTTTACAAACAACGTAGTCCCGGCAACTGAGTCTTTCTCTTAAGACTAATTACACCCAAGAGTAATATCCATCATGTATACACTTAAATGAACAAAAGCCTTAAAAATTGTAATATGTGAGAAAAACTTACCAGATTAACCTGTTTTCCTCACAGCTACCCGAATTTTTACTAAACACCACATGTTTTACTAAAACATAGAATTATGAAGTCAAAATAAAACGTAGCAAAGTGTAAAAGTTTTAATTTAGTTTATTTATCTATATTGGTATCCTATTACATACATGTTTTTTTGCAAATCAATGTAAATTCATTGGTTGCTTACTGCCACAGAGTTCTACAACGGTCGCCGGGCAAGAGATGATCTGTGGTGAAGCAAAGTGAAGCAGTTTCATTCTATTGGTCTCCATTTACTGATCCATTTCGTGGTTCCTAGTCTAGTGCGCTATATCCTGTCAATCTCTAGGTCTCACAATATAAACAGGTGTGTGGGTTGTACGGCCAATTAAACGTCTACTACTGTAGGCGAGTCACGAGGAGAACACTGGTAACGTTGCATACCGGAAAATTCAAGGGGCACCAATTGCCTGTATTAAGACTCTAACCATAATCTTCTGCTGCAAGTGCCAAAAATTTAAGTGATACCGCTGCAATACAGTGTTGCTCCACGTACTGGGTCAGTAGGATACGCTACTTGGTGTGATCTCTTTACTCTCAGTTTCAGAACATTTATAAAATTAGCATTAAATGCCATTATCATTAAGAGACTGCACTTGTTTTTATTCAATGTATCAATGTTACGTTTTTGTACGCTTAAAAAGGCTTAATAATTAGAACACTTGAAATATTATTAATACTTATTTAAATTACAGTACAATAGCTATAATTCGTATAATATACTGCTCAACCTTATAGGTCCTAATAAACTTTTATAATATAGTATTCATCAAAAATATTAGAATGAATGAGAAAAAAAATTTCAGTTTAATTTTTATGACAATTTGGAATAATTTGTATAAAAAATTCGCAAAAATAGGGCTTCAGAAAAGGCAATGAAATATAAGGTCTAAAGTAACTAACATACTGTCTCATCTCATAAAAAGCACAAACTTGCCTTTGATATGAGACAAAACTAATCAAGGACCATTAGACGAGTGAACAATTACAGTGTATTACATCCACAGCTGTGTGTGGTGTTGACTGATACTGTACATACTTATAAACCTGTCTTTGATGTCAGATGGAACTAATCATGGACCAATACACGAGTGAACAATTACAGTGTATTGCATCCACAGCTGTGTGTTGGTGTTGGCTGATACTGTACATACTTATAAACCTGTCATTGATGTCAGACGGAACTAATCAAGGACCAATACACAAGTGAACAATTACAGTATATTGCAGCCAAAGCTATGTGTTGGTGTTGGCTGATACTGTACATACATATAATCCTGTCATTGATGTCAGACGAAAGTAATCAAGGACCAATACAACGAGGTGAACAATTACAGTATATTGCAGCCAAAGCTATGTGTTGGTGTTGGTTGATACTGTACATACAATAATCCTGTCATTGATGTCATACGAAACTAATCAAGGACCAATACACGAGTGAACAATTACAGTGTATTGCATCCACAGCTGTGTGTTGGTGTTGGCTGATATTGTACATACATATAATCCTGTCATTGATGTCATACGAAACTAATCAAGGACCAATACACAAGTGAACAATTACAGTGTATTGCATACATAGCTGTGTGTTGGTGTTGGCTGATACTGTACATACATATAATCCTGTCATTGATGTCAGACGGAACTAATCAAGGACCAATACACGAGTGAACAATTACAGTGTATTGCATCCACAGCTGTGTGTTGGTGTTGGCTGATACTGTACATACTTATAATCCTGTCATTGATGTCAGATGGAACTAATCAAGGACCAATACACGAGTGAACAATTACAGTGTATTGCATACACAGCTGTGTGTTGGTGTTGGCTGATACTGTACATACTTATAATCCTGTCATTGATGTCAGATGGAACTAATCAAGGACCAATACACGAGTGAACAATTACAGTGTATTGCATACACAGCTGTGTGTTGGTGTTGGCTGATACTGTACATACTTATAATCCTGTTATTGATGTCAGATGGAACTAATCAAGGACCAATACACGAGTGAACAATTACAGTGTATTGCATACACAGCTGTGTGTTGGTGTTGGCTGATACTGTACATACTTATAATCCTGTCATTGATGTCAGATGGAACTAATCAAGGACCAATACACGAGTGAACAATTACAGTGTATTGCATACACAGCTGTGTGTTGGTGTTGGCTGATACTGTACATACTTATAATCCTGTCATTGATGTCATACGAAACTAATCAAGGACCAATACACGAGTGAACAATTACAGTGTATTGCATCCACAGCTGTGTGTTGGTGTTGGCTGATACTGTACATATATATAATCCTGTCATTGATGTCAGACGGAACTAATCAAGGACCAATACACGAGTGAACAATTACAGTGTATTGCATCCACAGCTGTGTGTTGGTGTTGGCTGATACTGTACATATATATAATCCTGTCATTGATGTCAGACGGAACTAATCAAGGACCAATACACGAGTGAACAATTACAGTGTATTGCATCCACAGCTGTGTGTTGGTGTTGGCTGATACTGTACATACTTATAATCCTGTCATTGATGTCAGATGGAACTAATCAAGGACCAATACACGAGTGAATTGCATACACAGCTGTGTGTTGGTGCTGGCGGATACTGTACATACTTTATAATCTTGTCATTGATGTCAGATGGAACTAATCAAGGACCAATACACGAGTGAACAATTACAGTGTATTGCATCCACAGCTGTGTGTTGGTGTTGGCTGATACTGTACATACTTATAATCCTGTCATTGATGTCATACGAAACTAATCAAGGACTAATACACGAGTGAACAATTACAGTGTATTGCATCCACAGTTGTGTGTTGGTGTTGGCTGATACTGTACATACTTATAATCCTGTCATTGATGTCAGATGGAACTAATCAAGGACCAATACACGAGTGAACAATTACAGTGTACTGCATCCACAGCTGTGTGTTGGTGTTGGCTGATACTGTACATACTTATTATCCTGTCATTGATGTCAGATGGAACTAATCAAGGACCAATACATGAGTGAATAATTACAGTGTATTGCATCCACAGCTGTGTGTTGGTGTTGGCTGATACTGTACATACTTATAAACCTGTCATTGATGTCAGACGGAACTAATTAAGGACCAATACACGAGTGAACAATTACAGAACATTGCAGTCCTAACTGTGTATTGATGCTGCTTATATCTGTACTTATTTATAATACTGTCATTGATATCAGACGGTATTAATCAAGGACCAATATCTGAGCGAATAATCACAAAACATTGCAAACACAACTGTATGTTATTGCTGCTAAATTCAGTACATTCTAATATTCAGCATTACTAAAAATCTTAGCAAAACACTAGTACCTCCGCCCATACGGTTTTAAAGTAAATGTTCTAAAGTAATAATCTCGAGCCTTACCCAATAAATGTGTATGATACTTAAATGTCTCTTTGACATTTACTTTAGAATCCATTTATATACTCCTTCCTTAACAATTTATTAATAAAAGAAATGTGATGTAATCGAAATTTAATTTTAAAACTCTATATACGTTTAATGCAAATATATACAATAAATATTTATTCATTGCTCAAGTGAAGTGAAAAATACGTCAACACTATTATGTGTATTTTACGGAATGTTCGAGTTTTAGCGTACCAAGAAATAGGACCCATCTCACCACCCTAGACTGGATCATCACGATGAGGAACCCACCTGACCACCGTGGACTAAAGCACCACGATGGTGCTTTACCCATCTCATTACCGAAGACTTGAGCATAACGATGAGAGACCCATCTCACCACCGAGGATTTTAACACCACGATGAGGGACCCGCCTCATCACACTGGACTGGAGGAACACGATGAGGGACCCGCCTCATCACACTGGACTGGAGCACCGCGATGAGGGACCCATCTCACTACCGTGCATTTGAGCAAGACGATGAGGGACCAGCCTCATCACACTGAACTGGAGCACCACGATGAGGTATCCGTCTCACCACAGAGGACGAGCACTACGATGAGGGACCCATCTCACTACCGTGGATTTGAGCAAGACGATGAGGGACCCGCCTCATCACACTGAACTGGAGCACCACGATGAGGGACCCATTTCACCATACTGGACTGGAGCACCACGATGAGGGACCCACCACACCACACTGGACTGGAGCACCACGATGAGGGACCCACTTCACCAAACTGGACTGGAGCACCATGATGAGGGACACATCTCCCCACCGAGGATGATCACCACGATGAGGGACCCATCTCACCACCGTGAAATAGAGCACCACGATGAGGGACCCATCTCACCACCGAGGACTTGAGCACCACGATGAGGGACCCATCTCACCACCGTAGACTAGAGCACCGAGATGGGAGACCCATCTTACTACCGTGGACTAGAGCACCACGATGAGGGATCCATCTCACCACCGAGGACTTGAGTACTACGAGAACGACCGCATTACTCCTGTGGATGTTCTTTTTATAAAAACATTAAAATCTTATTAAGAGAATAAAGAAATACCAACCATCTTTCCATTATTATTCAGTATACTAACCGTGACAGAATTTAAAGGCAACTAACTACTCCAAATTATAGTCATTTTTGGAGTTAAAACTTTTACATTTTATTAGTTTTTATTATTTATATATTTTTAGTATACCTAGCTATAAGTTTATTATTATTTTATACAATTTTAAAAATTTGTATTGACTTTTTTTGAGACTCGGGAGATCTGGTTAGCGTCCACTAGATTGGGCGGCAATCTACTTTTGGGCTAGAAAAGAGCTTCTTTTGCCCTCTTCCGAGTTGGAAATGGCTGAGGGTAAGATTACAAAACTTTTCCAGTTTTCTGTCTCTTATGAGTTAAGACAATATTATTTGTATGGCATTTTTGTAAGGATATACGATATTACATTTTATACTCTTCACATTTAGTTAAAAATATATCAAGATTAAATAAGTTTTAATATTACATGGGAATTAGAAAGTATGTAACAAGATATCTGTATTCATACAATTTTGGCAGTTATAAAATCGAAAAATGTTTGCGTTTGTCCCACTGTGCGTAGCAACGTTTTAGGCACTGGGTCTTACTTGCTTTAAAGGACAATACTCAATTACTTACCAAAAAGCAATAACTTAAAATTTTGGGACGTGACTTAGAATTAAAGTCAAGCCTATACATGCTTTGTTCAGAATAATTTATGTTCAATAGTTTAATCACGAAATTTTTCATAATGGAGGGCTCGAAAATGTTGTTTAAGGTACTTTAAAGCCTAATTAATTATGTCGTTTTCTTTAAACACATTTTTAGTGTGATTGTCATTCAATATACTTCCGTTGAAGAAGTAAATTTCACTAAAAGACCTAAAATAATATTCAAAGTCTACAAATTAAGAATGTAAGGTGATATGTAATACATAACTATTTCAAATTGAGTAGAATATGTGTTTAGAACTTCATTATAGTTTAATGATATATTTACATATTTTCCCATTAGATTCATCGATATTTTGGAACTCTTAATAATTAAATTACGACTCACACCTTCATTAGTTTATTTATATTTATATAGATAGTTTATTTATTTGTTATTTCATATGTTTTGATATTATTTTGATTGTGTGTTAATTACTTTCTTACTCTTGTTGTCAGTTTTGAATTTGTGTTGAATATGTTTTAATTGTTATTTTTAGTGTAAGTTCTTTGACTAGGAGTTGTGCTGTAAAGCAGTATTGAGCTGATGTGTCACTCGTCAATAAAGGCATTTTTATTTATTTATTTATTAAATTTTGTAATAGTCAAATATTTCAGTATAAATATTTCTGTAGTTTGATAATTTATCATTTTTTGATCATCCGTATTAAAAGCATAAAATCATACTTCCTAATATTAGTATACTGATCATATCGTCATATCGTATTATACACTAATGGTATTGAATTACGAAATAATCAAACAATCCATTAGTATTGTTGTATTTACATGTTTTGGCCATTCCCGTTCACATTAGTAAAATCGTTCAAATAAAGAAGTAATCACAATATATGGACTACATCGCATTTAGCGGTTCAAGCATTTACAAGACATTTACGCCTTATGTCTACGATTAGTTAAAGAAATCTTGCTAATTTTTTGTCAGCAAAGATAAAAATCAGGCGTGATCAGGAGAGAATGTGTATTAGTCCCGATATAAAAGTGAAGTATCTAACAGCGATATGCTTAATTTATAGTTTAATTGTGATTAGGGAGTCAGAGCTATCCGCAAACTTGTGGCTAAAGATTGCCAGAAAAACACTGCACAGTTTATTCAATAAATGTGTAATGGCTGAATCGGCAATTCACACCCATATGCAACAGTGATACACATTTTTGTCGGTTTTTCTCTGTCATTATTTCTCCTGAGACTTGTTTAACACGGCCAGGCAAATTGTTTTGTAATCAGTTCGTGATTGGATTAGTGACAACCAATCAGCCCTTAGTGTGTAATTGTATTTACACGATAGTACTTAGAATTTCTATCGCTCTGAGCCTTTAATAATTCTACAATTAGTTAATTATTACGTAATGAAAAGCAAATCCAACAATCTTTGACGGAATATGTAATGTGCTAGTGGCGGTCTAGAATGATACCGAATATAATATATGATTAAAACATTTATAAATACTGTATAGTTTATTAATAAGAATATTTCTGTTAGTTCTCCATGGTCTCCTCTATCGTGTTTAAAAGGTTTGATTTTGGTTTAACGTGGATTTTAGTGGTATTTTAATGTTGTTAATGTTTAGAATTAAATATTTTCAGAAAAAAAAAAAAAACACAATTAGACAAAGCGGACGACAATATCAATATTTGCCTATTTTTCCACTACATTTAAAACCAACATTGAAGGTTTGACAAACATTATGTAGTATATATGTTATTTGTTTTATATATATATATATGTATGTATATATATATATATATATGAATATAACATTTAAACTAAATTTTACATAAATTACCCTAATAACATTTCATAAATCTAATCCGGAGACAATTTAAAATATGTGAACAAGTTCTAGTAACTAATAGTCTTCATAAGTTACACTTTAGAAGACTGAATATGGAGAAATTTTGTTATGATTGAGATTTGTAAATAGAGGTGAGCAGTTCAGCTGTGGTGATTCTTCGCTCTTAACATGTTTTTACATAGCGTTCTTTCGCAAGTTTTGTTTTGATTAAGTAATATTTATAAATTGAGTGATTTTGAAGAAGTGAGTTAAGTGGTTCCAGATATTAAGCGGTTTACATTCAAATTACTGGTGCTATCTTTACAAGAGTAACACTTAATCATTTCACTTATGCAATATTTTAATTCGTCATTAGCACAAAATTATAATGATTTATAAAGATAACCCCAGTGGCTAACCTCGAGAATAAGTTTTGGTATCTCTGCTCTAAAGCTTATTATTTCATGGGCTAAATAGGTACTATCGGGAAGTTTTGTAAAAGTATTGTTGATTTACAAAGTGATTCTTTTTTATGCTCTTGATGAAGCCAACACAGAAGATACGCTGAAAATGAAATGATCAAGAGCAATCATTAAAGAGTAAAATGATACCATATTTACAGATGGTTACAGAGTCGAGCAGTAAATTGAGTTCTAGCAGAAGTTAAGGGGATTCACCACTGAAAACATAATTTTTTTTAAATACACAATAAAAATAGCTTAACCATTTTTTTTCTAGTGTGTAGTAGGCTAACAAAAAATACAAAAATATAAAACGGCCAAATAGTTGTCACATACAGCCTACAGCGAATAAAAACGGGGGTTTTTCGCGTTTTTCAGACCATATTTAAAATTGATATATCTAAGAAACTATCCAACATATTGCACTACTCATGGTCTAATTTTGAAGATATGGATATATTCTAAATATTTAGGTAGATTTATCATGGTAGCATTAGTCGTTTTAATAAAATAATTTAGTAAACTTTAGACTTAAAAATAAACAAACATGCATATATATAATGTTATGTTTCTATTCATCATATATACCTAAAAATCTAATTCTACCTAAATATTTAGAAAAAAGATCTACTTAATATACGGGTGTATATTATGTCTGGAAACACCCAAATATATCCTTTAATAATTTAAATATAAATTTGAAACCTCTTACAATCGTGATAGAGATTGGGCATCTACTTTTTGGAACAATGTTTTGTTATGTCACACCAACGGGGGACGTCCTGCCGAGGGTATCGTGAATATTCTTAATGGAAGCCTATACCTTGTGATACATAATTTTAAAGGTAATAGCTTACTGAATTGAATGCCACAAACCGCATCTCAAAGGAATTATTCTATCAGAAAATAGAGCATTTTTAGTATTGAAAATTTACTGATGTTCAACAATGTAATTTTAACATGGTTCTTGCCACAAAATGTGTTACACTAATTTTTTAGCATTTTTTAAATGTTCAATTAAAATAAAACAAACAATTTATTTTTAAGCTGGTTTCATTAGTACAAATTTACCAGTTTTTATTACAATGAATAAAACTTATGAGTCACTTTCTCTGATTACTTATGAATCTGTACTTGGTGTTTTCCAGTCAGCAGGAAGGTTTAAAGAGACAAAGGTCACTAGCCTATGAGAAACATTATTGTGTTATTAATCATCTGGTCTACAGGTTTCAGTTTGTTGAGCATGGAGCTTTCACTAGACAGGTCTAAGCTTGGGAATTACAAATGGACAAAGGTCATATCATTCCTGTCGAGTTAATCAGTGTCTCTGAAGCATTGCTGTCAACAAGTTATCTAATTACAGTAGTTCAGTTTTTATTTGGCATTTTAATGGAATTGTCTGAAAGAGAACGAATTACTCTGTTGATGATGCGAGGATATGGCGATCGTCAAAGATCTTATCGGGAAGTTTGTAATTTGTTTAATGACACTTTCCCAGAAAGGAATCCCATAAGTGTTTCAACAATATCAAAAACTATTGAGCGTTTTGAAATGACAGGGAGTGTACGTAATCGGCCAAAGTCGGGTAGGATACAATCTGCAACAGATGAAGAACATGCACTAGATGTTTTGCAAACATTTATTGAAGACCCACATACATCGCTCAGAAAAGCTGTACAGCAACATGATATGCACCCTATGTCTGTGAGTAAGATTTTGAAAATTAATAAATACAAACCATTTAAAGTTCATTTAGTCCAACAGTTAAGTGAGGATGATTACGACAGAAGAGTTGAGTTTTGTGAACTTGTGATGCGCAAATGTGATGACAATAGAGATTTTCTGACCAACATACTATTTTCTGATGAGGCAACTTTTTTCCTAAATGGCAATGTTAACAGGCACAATTGCCGTTACTGGGCTAGTGAAAACCCACATTGGATTACTGAGTCCCATTCACAGCAACCACAAAAACTGAACGTATTTGGTGTGGAATTTTAGGTAACAAAATTGTTGGACCCTTTTTCATCAATGGAAATTTAAATGCCGAACTTTACTACAATATGCTCCAAAATGAAATAATCCCAGCTATTCAAATTGCATCAGGAGAATACTTTGATAATGTATGGTTTCAGCAGGATGGTGCTCCACCCCATTATGGGAGACAGGTAAGAGAGTATTTGGATTTAAGGTTTCCTCATAAATGGATTGGCCGAAGAGGAGAAATCGAATGGCCTCCAAGATCTCTGGATTTGTCACCAATCGATTATTTCCTATGGGGTCATTTAAAATCCAATGTTTATAGAAGAAAGCCTCATAATTTTGAAGACCTAAGAAACAGGATTATAGAGGAGATTGCTTTGATAACTGAAGAAATGTTAGGCAACTCTGTCGAATCATTTTACACAAGATTGGCTCATTGTCAAACCGTAGAAGGAACACAGTTCGAACAATTGCTTTGACACCAAATGCAGGTAAAACGTTTGTTGTAAGACTTTTCTAACAGCATACATTATTTTTTATTTGTAATAAGAAATCAATAACATAAGTATTTCCATAATTGTACTGTAATAAAAACTGGTAAATTTGTACTAATGAAACCAGCTTAAAAATAAATTGTTTATTTTTATTTTAATTGAACATTTAAAAAATGCTAAAAAATTAGAGTAACACATTTTGTGGCAAGAACCATGTTAAAATTACATTGTTGAACATCAGTAAATTTTCAATACTAAAAATGCTCTATTTTCTGATAGAATAATTCCCGTGAGATGCGGTTTGTGGCATTCAATTCAGTAAGCTATTACCTTTAAAATTATGTATCACAAGGTATAGGCTTCCATTAAGAATATTCACGATACCCTCGGCAGGACGTCCCCCGTTGGTGTGACATAACAAAACATTGTTCCAAAAAGTAGATGCCCAATCTCTATCACGATTGTAAGAGGTTTCAAATTTATATTTAAATTATTAAAGGATATATTTGGGTGTTTCCAGACATAATATACACCCTGTATATATATATATATATATATATATATATATATATATATATATATATGTATATATATACATTGTAAAATAAAACAGAGTTCGGTCGGTGACGTAGGTTGCAAGTTGCACCTCATACCGCTTTGCAATATTGTCCTTATTTCTTCTAGCAACTTTTTTTTTGTATTCTTGACTCTTCCCATATTTTATGGCATAAAACTGAACTAAACTTCACTCAAAACAAACAGCAAGAAACTCAACAGTAGAATGACAGATGACAGAACACAAATTGTTTTGTTTTTATTCTATTAATACTTTTTCTTCTTCTTCAGCATAGAGTAATGAAAATAAAACAGTACAATGATTGATATGCGTATTAAACTAGAATAAAATAATTGGTTTACATATTTATAATGAAATATATAAAAGAAATTATGATGTTTTTAGTAAAAAATAAGGTATCTAGTAAAAATGTGAAATTTTGGACATTGACGCGCTTGAAATAACGTTATTTTTTCATACTTAGGGTTAAAATATAGGTCTTAGGATACTAGGATACTATGTTCAGTAGGTTCCAAATGACAAAATATGACAAAAAAACTGTTTTTGAAAATTTCATATTTTTTCATTATTTTCAGTGGTGAATCCCCTTACGAAGCTGCTACTGATCGGGAAGGTGGTCAACAAATTGTTGAGAAATGTTAAAGTTAAGATCTCACAAGAGTGAAATAACGGTGACGAAAGTAATTGAATTTTGTTCATCTAACAATAGCCTTTATTACATGCCTCCACATCTAGTACATTTTTCCATACATTTAGTTCACAATACACATGTTAGTTTACTTAATAGTATATTCAATATTTAATCAAGGTTTGTTTAAATTAAAGACTTTGACTATAAAAAAATCATGAATTTTGTAAGCTCAGTATTTAACACCCTTGCTGGATCTAGATTCAAATTTATTTACGGATAATTAAAATCTCCTTAAATTTCATTACGTTAAATTAAATTAATGTAATTTAGCGTAAGTAAATAACTCAATTATTCTAATTTGATTACGAAAATACATTTACACCGTTAATAAAAAGTATGATGAAAGCAATATGTAATGAAAAACAACACTATTAAATAAATATATTTTCTACTTTTGAAGTTTCTATTATAATATAAAAATATACTTTATCTTTAATGACCAATATTCCAAATTACAAGAACTTGATTCACGCATCTCTTCCTCATAAGATATTAAGTGATGTGCGCCCAAATCTAAAATTGTGGACACGCTTTTAGTTACAGCTTCTCTACATCGCACAGGCAATGTTTTGTGTGTTCTCTTGTCTGCCAGAATGTGGGTCTCCATTTGTGTGATTTAATTGTTATCAATAAAAAATAAAATTATAAATAATATGAAGTTATATATATATATATATATATATATATATATATATATATATATATATATATATATATATATATATCAATTTTTTATTTTTGAACTGAGATTGAATTAATAGTACAAAGCAAGTGAAAGTGTTTAGTTTTTATAACACTCAGCATACATTAGAAAATGTATAACTTTGTTTTGTTTAAAAGTTTACTTTAATTCGGATTCGAGTATACAAGTGTAAAGTTAATCATCATACAGTTGTAAATCATATTTAAACATAAACTTTCATACTTGAACTTTTTACGTAATCATATACCTACATTTTATTTCCTCTGAATGGACAACCATAATAACGAATGAATGTAATGTATGTAAATTATTTAAATAAGTGGTTTTGTATTCTTGTATTAGCACGGCTACTGAATATTCCTTAAGACTTTAACGAATACTATCTTGAAACAATACAATATACAATACATACAATATACAATACATACAACATACAATACATACAATATACAATACATACAACACATACAATATACGGTTATTTAACGAATGTCTTAGCAACATATTTATGTCTTTTATGTTTAAATTAATCATTTGTATACACATTATAGACAACATACATTAATTTGTGCTGATAATAAAATGTGTACAAGTACGTAAGATTGCTGAACAATAGATTTCTAACAATGGAATCATATGAGATGTGAGCAAATGCAATTACGCCATTGATAGAGCTGCAAACGCCAGTTCTAGCTCAATGTCTGTCATTAGCCTACTTAGTACTTGTAGGGTAATAACAGTTGATTGTGTTATTGATATCATCCATCGAGAACTGACCACGTATGTTTTGTTTACGCTTTACTATAATAACGAAAATTCAATATGTCTTGCGAGTGATTTGGTAGAATGTAACCAAATTTAGTACCTAATTTTAGTATCGGTTTTGCAGTTAGATAAACATATTATTTACTAAGTATAGCTACTGTAAAGTTTGTTAGTAATAATTTTTAGGATCATGGTTTAATTTCAAATTCTACAAATATAACGACACATTTGTAGTTTCGCTTGAATAAATTGTCCATAAAAATTAAAATAGCTTGTAAGGTCATAAAAATGAAATATATGACTTTAATTTAGTAACATATAATTCAGTATTTTATTATAAAATTATATACAGAATTTAAAAAGTTTATACAACGATCATGTACGGTATGAATTAAGTTATTTCCTATTCCAGTATATCGTAGTCGTTTCCCCTGACAAAAGGCAAGTCCATTTAATTTGATTTTGGTTTATGAAATGCAAAGGACCACATTTTTGGACACTTTGTTATTTTTGTTTCATTTTGTTGTTACACATTTATTCAGGTGTGTGTAAATGCCTCCACGTACTCAGAAGATCCCGGTGTGCTGTTACTGTGACGATATGGTGAATGTCAATGCCCCAATGTACGATACAATTACAGCAATCTATCTATCTATCTATATGACCAACATGGAGAACTACATGATTCTAGCCTATGCTACAATATAATCGTCCGAAATATTTGGTTAGCCTTAAAAAGTAGCAGCTTTTCTGTAGCCAATTCGTAAGTAATTCGTCAGATATCAACATATTTTGGTTATCTAATATGAGAAATAATAGCCAAGATCCATAATTTATTAAAATAAAATTTAAGGACATGAGGTGCAATGTAGCAAAAACCATTTATTAATTATGAAATCTAAAATAAGAACGTGATTTGTAGTAAAATACTTGCTGTAAAAGCCGGTTTTATTTGATCTGGTAATCTACCAGATGTTCTTTCCAATTATTTGTTTTCAGCTTTATTCAAAGCTTTCATCGCAAATATAGCCTCAAAACCTTCGTTTTAAACCTAATTGAAGACATTTTGGTGGTATAATGTCACAGTTGACATTTAACAAGGGTTTACGTAACATAACCCAGTGACGTCAGTCTTGTAAACTATAAAAAAACTCTCCTTGTTGGCAACTCATAACAACATACTCTCTTCATCAACAATATATAACAACATACTCCCCTTAACAATAGCATATAACAACATATTCTCCTTAACAATAACATATAACAACATACTCTCCTTACCAATAAGATATAACAATATACTCTCTTTATAATGAAATTAAAACCTTTTATATCTGAGTTAATTATTAGAGACACTGAGAACTCAGGGCTTAAGAAGTGTGGTAACCAGATTAAGCTAAAGGTTACAACTCTATTTACGTACCTGTAACTAAATGTCGTACTCGGAAATTTAGGCATTTGATCGTTTAACCTACTATGCCTAAATTACACTTCATATCTGCCATAGTGAGAATCTTGAGTATCTTGGGAGAAAGCTAAAATCAGGTTTATGTCACAACCACTTGCTTCGGGACCGGAATTTTCCTGCTTCTTTAGCTTACATGGATCTATAGCGAGCCTACGAGTAAAAATACAACTGGAATATTAAATAAAATATTTGACTTTTTCCTATAGACTAAAAAACGAATCCAAAAATCAGGCCATGAAATTATAAAACGATCATCACAGTTATGATATGTAATTGATTTAGAGAAGTGATATAATGATTCAAACTTTAAACCTTAACAATAATAATAATAATATTTCTAAATAGACATATACATAACGTACATATACAATTATGTAATTGTGATCTCAAGTACAAATACTAAATCTGCTTAATATTTCAGCTTTCTTTTTTTTAACAATGGAAATATAATATTTAAAATAAATACATAATGGTAAAAGTAACATTTAATTCAATATAAGATACAAGATAATTGTGATATTAAATAGTTCAAGTTTAGAAAAAAGAAATAATTTTAAAACATGTTGATATCATTCAAAAGGCTAAAGTATTTAAACTCTAGTTAAATGGTGAGATCTAGAGTTTCCTAATTAAAGCCCAGAAAAGGTCATTTGTAATCGGTTAGCCACTCTTTGAAAAAGCTCTAACAGTGTGTGAGTAGCGAAATGTCTGTGGTGAACGCATCAAACCCAGTGTCATATTTTGTTCTCTTGCAGTTACTGTCCAGTGGCTGTCACGTGACCATGTATTAGTCACATAGATCCCAGATGATCTAGTTGTGTACAGGACGGGCAGGAAATATGACGCCAATCACACAACGGGGTATTGCCTTCTTTCGCTGACTCCAAACACCAATTTTGTTAGAAAAGGGGAACCATTTAATTAAATGGTTCCCCTTTTCAATTGTCTGTAAGGCCTCCTGAAGTAATGTAAAGCTTTGTATTCATGGTATTCATTCGAGTATGACACTTCAGTAGTTAGACACAACAGAAAATAACGGTGAGTGTATTCCACACTAATATTATCTCGTGTTGCAATTAATCTGTGAAAAGATACCTAATTTGAAGTGCCCCATTTGGCAATTATGAACACAAAAGCTGTGAAAAAAATCTGGAATGTGTTATTTTAATTCACTTTGCAGACAATAATACCATATAATTAATCAGTACAAATATATAGACTCATTCGTAACGTTGTAAAATTTTAAAATATTCGTAGTTTTTGAAGATGGAAGGATTTTGTTTAAGGAAACAAAATGTTTTATACATTGAACATCATTCAGTCACAAAAAATCAGTAACACAACGTTTCGAAATCTGCAGTCTGATCCCTTCCTCAGGTGGATAACTAAAATCTAATAAAACTAACCACCTTCTAGCTTAAAATAATCCAATCATACTGCAGCCTTTTCACACGCATACCAGGCAGAAATCACAGCGTGTTGTGCGTAAATTCCATACAAAATAACTCTGAAACATGCAATTAATGAAAGCAAATACTGATTATGAAACTTAACTAAGGAGTATAGATAACAATATGGTGATCCTTCAATAGGTCACCTTCTCTTAATGCAACGTCTGAAATCCGATGCTGTCACAGACTTAACTCCTGAAATCCGGACACTTGTTCGTCTTACGAGACTCAAAAAAGTCAGGGACGAAGACGCTGTAAACTAACTATTTCTATCGTTTCGCCACCAGAGACACCTAGGTTGCAAAATATAGTTTAATATAGTCGAAGAGATATTCTCATTGCCTCTCATTGCCGATTCAAGTGCGTCTCACTTCGGGGTAGCGACGTACACCAATACGGAACTAGAGGCCGGGACAACTTTCGTGTGACACAGCACAGAACTACTGTTTTTGAACGCTTTCCATCTCAGGTTGGTGTAAGGCTAATCAATAGGCTCCCTGAAGAGATCAAACGCGTCAATAACCACAAACAATTTAAATTTCGATTAAAACACTACTTAGTGTCCAAAGCATTTTACTCGGTTGACGAGTTTGCGATGAGTCGCTGGGATAGTCTTCACTATAATTAAAACAAATTCCAATTCCCCTTCTGATATCCAAGAAAATTTGGCCACTATCGAGGAAACGGCGACAGTGGTGGCACGTACCCAAAAAGTAATTTTTATTATAAATATACTCATCTATTATTTTTACTCAGAATTAAAATTAATTGTGTTAGTTATTAGATTAGGACTTTTATTTCTATATGACGCTTGCAATACAATTATTGTTAATTGTTTCCTGCAATAAAGAATATTATTATTATTATCAGGTGCACAATTCAGACGCTGTCCGGTTTAACAGACGCACATCAGGTGCACAATTCAGACGCTGTCCGATTTATCAGACGCACATCTGGAATTCAGACGCTCAGAATTCTGAAACACGTCAGATTTCAGATTCTGCACTAAAATGATTGTAAACTGGAGCAAACTCAATACTCCCATTGAATCAACAATTCCCACCATATTATTCCACTTTACGTGTAGAAAACTGAGTTATGTGTAGGAAATCGTGCTTTAAGATCGTGCCTAAAGTAACTTGGTGTACTCAGTTGTGTGCATGGCTGACTGATTGATTGGTTTGCTAATTTAGCGTACGAAGCCTCGATTAATTTGCTTTTAAATAAATGAGGTTCCCTATTTCTACGAAGGCCTTAGGATCATAGATTGTACTCAATGTTTTACTTTTTTTAGCTGTTAGCTCCTTTCTCGGTTTTTTATGTCTTTTTATCCTACGTTTAGCAAGGAAACCTAGTGTATCAAACAGATTAGATAGTTGTAATTAACCAATGTGGAGTCACAGTATGGTTTTGAGAAGTTCATGTAGAATGAACAAAATTAAAAAGGCCAACTCCCGCTTCCTCTTTTTTGCAGCAATCTTGTTTCTGTTTGCGCAACTGACTCTTGTGTTAGGGTAAGTTCTCTGTGTTTTAACCGTGAGTGCAAAACTATTGTGACTTTTAATCTTTAGTTTTGTTTTAATAATGAGTGTTTTTTTTTATTAAGTGTATGTTTTAGAGTTATTTGCATGGAGATGGCAAACAATATGGTTGTTATTCCTGAGATATACGTGCCACTACGCTCTTGAATGATTTATTTATTTCAACCTAGATTGAAGTTATGAGTTGGGTTATCATTATAATAATTATTATTAGTTAATCACCTGAGGAAGCGATCAGACTGCAGATCTCGAAACGTAATGTTACGATGTTTTCTATTACTGAACGATGGCAAATGTCCGGAAAATCCTGTTTTGTTAATAATACGAGTATGTTAGTATATCCCAGATACATGAGATTCTCATAAATATTTTACTCCATACGTTGAGGAAAGCACAGTTTAACTGGGTGGCTACAATATGGACCTGATGTGTTTAGCAAAGTTCGTGTATCAGTGTTTGTGTTAAGCCTGGGAGTTGACCGGGCTGTGGTCCTTTGTATACAGAAAACATACTGTTGCCTCTAGAATCTACTATCAACTCTCTCTAAATTATTTCTTATTTTACCGAATAAAAAAAATATTATAAAATATCAACATGTTTCCGTAAGCATGCAAAAAGAGGTAACACCTTTGTATAAAACATAGTCGATGTATGACAAATGTTAAGAAAATGCTAGCAATTAAAATAAGATGATTAGAGTAGTTCCAACTTATTGCATAAATAAAGTAATACTTTTAATACATAATAGCTAATATTTTATATATTTATATGTAGTAAGATTTCACTTAAATTTTGCCATCACAATAATCATCACTGTAATAATTGTAATATACCGTAATAATTATATATAGACAAGAAAATATTTGTAAATAATTGAGTACCTGCCAGAGTATTATTAGGCTGAAATAATTTGGCGAAGTTCTGTCATCACAAGAGATATGATGAATTAATAACAATCAAGTGAATAGCATATCACCATCGTTAGAAAGTACAATAATTGATACATGCCTGAGTGCTGTTGGGCTAACATTAATTGGCGAAGTTCTGTCGTCACAGTAGTCATGATGAATTAATAACAAGTCAGTGATTTACTATCATCGCTAATTGGTACAATAATTGGGTACTTGTCTGAGTACTGCGAGGCTTAGATTAATTGTTGAAGTTCTGTCTTCAAAACATAGAATCAATAAAAAGCAAGTTAGGTACTTTAATGCCATCTTCTTTATCACGTACAATAATTGATTGCCTGTGTATTGTTAGGCTTAGATTAATTAGCGAATTTATATCGTCACTAGAAATACTATAAATCACTGCAAAGTCAGTAAGTTTATTACCATCCATCGCTAATTGGTACAATAATTGGGTATCTACCGGAGTGCCATTAGGATTAGATTAATTGGTGAAGTTCTGTCTTCAAAACATAGAATCAATAAAAAGCAAGTTAGGTACTTTAATGCCATCTTCTTTATCAAGTACAATAATTGATTGCTTGTGTAATGTTAGGCTTAGACTAATTAGCGAATTTATATCGTCACTAGAAATACTATAAATCACTACAAAGTCAGTAAGTTTATTACCATCCATCACTAATTGGTATAATAATTGAGTACCTGCCGGAGTGCCGTTAGGCTTACATTAATTGGTAAAGTTCTGTCATCGCAAGAGTTATAATGAATTAATAATTTGTCAGTGACCTTATTACCATGCATGGTACAATATTTGAGTATCTATCGGAGTGCCGTTAGGCTTACATTAATTGGTGAAGTTCTGTCATCACAAGAGTTATAATGAATTAATAATTTGTCAGTGACCTTATTACCATCCATGGAACAATAATTGAGTATCTAGCGGAGTGCCGTTAGGCTTACATTAATTGGTGAAGTTCTGTCATCGCAAGAGTTATAATGAATTAATAATTTATCAGTGATCTTATTACCATCCATGGTACAATAATTGAGTATCTACCGGAGTGCCGTTAGGCTTACATTAATTGGTGAAGTTCTATCGTCACAAGAGTTATATCGAATCACTAACAAGCGACTTTAATACCAATATCGTTACGTTTTCATTTATAAAACAAAATTCGTACATTTTATGTACAATTTGTAAATGTATACAGTTATTTCAATAAGAAACTATTTGCTGTTGAAATATTCATTAACATTTTATATACATTATTTCTCCATTCCTACACATATGATGCAAAAATTGAATTTTAATAATTATAAAAATATACAAGAATTTTATTAAATAGTAGTGTTTTAATGATTACGTCACTAAAATTAGCAGATAGGTCAGATGACGGATTTCTTTAGTTTTTTTAAAGTACTAAGTTTAAAAAGGATTGTTTACAACAAGTTCCGTGAAACGCATGAGCAGCACGAGCGACTGTAGAGAGGTTAGCAGTAGGTATGTTATGTACTTATACTGCACTTCACTATACTCTTGTTCAGCGTCTAATAACTGACACTGTCACATACTTCACTCTATAGTGATACAATGGCAAGATCACGTCCTCCTCGCCTATATATTCCCTTGAATGCATTACACTTAAGGTATATGGATTAGGGGTAAAACATAATGACACACCCGGTGTGTTTGGCAGCCGGTCGGTGAACAAAGTCAGTCAGGAATCGAACTGCTCGCAACACAACGATCACTTCACACTATTCGTGCACTGCACTCTAATTATTGGATCTCTTCAGAAAGTTGTCGACGAGTCTGTGTCATAAAGGTTGGATCTATTTGATCTCAAAGTGTACCTCTCTATAGCTATATGTAATCTGGTTTAGTGCTTAATCATAAAATATGATTTCAATTTATATTGCTATAAATGTATAGAGGGATAAAAATCTAAAAAATCATTCTGTAGCAAGGTTTTCTGGGGAACCAGGATATCTGGTTTAATCTTATGTATGTCCGTTAGTTATAAGTTCAAGAATTAGTTGTATTTAACGATAACAGGGAGTCTTCTACACCACGGCCGCAGTCAATAGGGTTGTCTAAATTCTGATACAACAACTCTTCTTGCTTAACAGTTATGAAAAGTCACACTGTTTTTTAACCTTTGTCTTTAATTGTGGAACTTCTCATTGTATTTAGTCCTAAAACGATCGTTGCGCTTGCTTACGGATAGGATATTCAGGATGGGTAAGGCTGAGAATGAAAGTCGGACAGCGGTCCTCTATCATGGTTATCTCGTATGGAAAGTGGGGGAGGACAGCTTTCTTCTAGCCTCTCTTTTCAAAACGGGCAACGGCCTCTAGGCCTGTACACTAAGGGAGCACAGACTACTCTATCATACTCCATGTGGTATCCTCCACAGCAGACTAGATCTATCGACCCAGGCTTGAATCACAAGAACTCGAAATTTGCGGTTAGTAATGTGCCTCTCCTCTATATCTCTAAAGTCGCCCATAATAAGTGTCATACTTAGTGCTTTTGCTGTACCCAGTTCAACCCGAAGTATAAACGAGCCAGAAGAGGTTTTTTCTAGGAAGGCATAATGTTATATAACATGCCATGGTTGAATAACTTTTCAGGAATTTATAACATGTCAGTGATTCCAGGTGACATTTCAAAGTCGAAGGGAGATCCGGGTGGAGACAAGAAACAGGTCCCTAGTGCTACTGGATGTAATTAGTGAGTTTGTGAGTTTTAAGGTTCAAGACTTACAGGATAAAGTTAATTATCGTTTAAATTCGTCATTCATTTTCATTGAAAATACCACGAGTTTTCTAAGCACCACCAAAAATAATGAACGTTAATTTATACAAGGCCAGCAGTAGAATAGAACTTTTGCTATTTAAATTCACAAATAAGTATTTAATAAAATGCATGTTCATGCAAGAAGTACGTGAAGAAAGCTGTAGAACACATACCTGCAACAAAACCTGCAGCAGAACTCATACCTGTAACAAAACATTTGAAATAAGATTCAATCTATTGTAATATCTAAAAAAGTGCAATAGAAAACCAGAGACAATTTTAGATCATTGTGACTTGTAATCCTAAAAGTATTTATAAAGATTAAAAAGTCTGGGACTTATAACACAAAGGAAACTGACACAAACCAAACCACCAGACAGACAGACAGACTTCTGACGCCACGGCAGCTATCACTCAACGTCTGAATGTGTTGACGGAGTTTGTAACAATTTATTTTTATTTGCCTTAATATCTTAACCTCGTTAATTTTAATAAATTTTTAAAACGTTATAGTGTAACATTTATAGTGATACAAACCGTAATTTCAGAATGAAGCAGAGTATTTACTGCAATGTCCTATTTTATACACTACAAGTTATTATTATTTTAAATAAATAATAAAATTATCTTTGTATTTGCCGACGTTATTGGGTCTGCATTTTAAAAGTTAGATGCTGTGTTTCATAATACAATAGCCATAAGGAAATGCTTTTTGTATGTAATTTGTACGCATACTAGTATATACAAAAGATAAATCAATTTCATACACATTTTGGCAATAATTTCTTTAGTTTAGTCAATATTCAAAGATTTATATCTTTGATAAATGCTGTTACAAATGACTCATCCAGTTGCATGAAGATTGCTCGATTTTAATTATAGGTATATAAATTAATGCAATATGTCAACAGTTTTACTATTAAAAAATGTTGAATTGGCAGAGTTTTAGTGAGGCCTAACACTCGTGGGGCTGGGAAAACAAATTTCCGTCTGTCTGTCTGATTGTCTCTTTGTCTGTTTCGATTTCTACCTGTCTTATCCTCAAGATATCTCAAAAACGATCTGGCCTATAGCCTTGAAATTGAGCATAAGGCTTCATTTCCATACAGGAAAAACTGAGTTCGATGATGATGCATGTCACTCATTGAGATTTTGCTTAGCGTTAGTGAATATGTTTACATTGGTCTTACATTAATAACCATCATGGCAACAATAAAATAGGAGAATGAAATTAATAAATAAACTCAATACTCTTATAAGAGATTCAAATATAAAGTATTAGCAGATGTGGCCTAATTATATCAACACATGCCCTGTACACTATACACTGTGTAAAGTCTGACCTCTATGTTGCGCCGAAATCAGTCTGGTCTCTGACACGTGTGACCAGAACTGGTACGGTGGCCAGCCATGTACACTAAACACTATACACAATGTACAGTCTGACCACATAGTTTCCAGAGAAACAATTGCCTGACTGCGGTCTTTCACACATTTACGGCCTATTGTTGCATTTTCCAGTAGGAATATCCAATGTAATTCACATTTTTAAATATTTATTTCTGTGTTTTTTCGTTTAGCGTGTTTCCCGTATCATACACATTTTTCTTTTATTAAATCACAGTATGATATAAAAGAAACAAAACTAGTTTAACCTATTATCGGAATATTGTCAAGTTGGAAGTTATGAGGTCGGTTAGTCCAAATTTAGAGGTCCAGGAACATGCAGTGAATGAATAAACATGCAATTAAAAGTAAATATATACGTATATATAATAGTATAAATATGAAATTAACAACAGAAATTAAATATAATGAACAAATAAATCTATACATAGTAATCGTGAGGGGGTCATGCTTTTACGTAACATATAAACTATAAATAACGGAAAAATAGCAAAACATAAAAAAGAACAAAACCTGTTATATTCATTATAATTATTAACAATACAATATTTCTAATACATAATTAATATACCTAAGTAACAAATAAATTATAAATAAAACGAAGTAAAAAGTTTAAATAAATCTAAGCGTATAAATACACAGCAATATAACAAAACAATCAGGATAGCAATAATTACAAAAGTTTACTTTATGCTGACTTTATAATTTTCTATGCGGATATTGTTTCACCCACCCAATGTTAAAACAATACATTACATAAATCGTAACAAATATATTACAACATTTTCAGTATGAAGATTGAAAATATTGCATGCGTGGAGTGGTATTAGTTGTAATTATAATAATTAAACAATAATTGTTTTTGCATATGAACATAGAAATGCTATAGCAACCGTCAAAGTGATTTATGTACTAAAACTTCCCACTCATTAATTACATTGAACCTTACATGTGCCCACAATTATTACATTATTAACAAATTCTCATTCATTCTAAATTTTTCTCCCACTCTTGCCCCAGTGTCAGTCAGTCAATGTGGTCTCCCAAACGTGATTCATAAACTCGTCTATTCTGTAGAATGCAAAAATCAACGTGGTTTTTAGACGATTTTTAAATTCCTTGCACATAGCAACGTTTGTGAATGAATTGAGCTAAGAAGACATGCATGGTATATAGTCGACGCACTCTCCTAAAATTGAATATAATTATTATAATAATATTTTAGTAAAACATATCTGACTGTATTCTTAATCAAAATCTTGTTTGTATTTAAATCGCAATATAAATAATCTCCTCTCACAAGACAAAATAATTTATAAGCTTAGGCTGTGATATAATTAAAGAAAAACCCTTGATAAGTAGAGATAGGCGGATATTAGAGTTTCGATTTGTTGTCACTTCCATCCATGCATGTTACTCTGCTCATCACACAACTAGAGAAGTAAACTCTATTCTCTGCCTCGAGTCACACAACTAATATAACTGGTAAACTCTCTGAGTATAACATTGATGTGTAATAGCAATAACGTCACTGCACGGCTGGTATCTATGGTGACGTGCTAGCCACATATATGAAGATATATGACGTCATAAGCCACGGAGTATTCAGCTACATCTCCGACAGTACTAGCCCGGATCTGTGGGAAGGCTGATTTTAACACATCTGTCCATTACTCAACAAGAGAAGTATTAAACTCTGGGCCCTGCCTCGAGTCACACAACTAATATAACTGGTAAACTGTCTGAGTATAACATTGATGTGTAAAAGCAATGACGTCACTGCACGGACGGTATCTATGGTGACGTTATAGCCACATATGTGACGTCATAAGCCGCAGAGTACTCAGTTACGTCTCCGACACGATTTTAACACTTCTGGTCATCACTTTATCACACCTCGCTAAGTTTGTAATCACAACTCAGTATTATCATATTGTTATGTACCTGTTATTTCGCGAATTAAAGTTTATTTTTATTTTTCATTTAAATAGATTAAAACAATATTTTAGTGTTAACGTTTTCCTACACTATTTTTTATTACTATATTTCGTATCTAAAATTATTAAACTCACCTAACCTTATCCATAAAACATTGGTGTCCTGCAGCATTGAAATTGATATTACTAATGTTTAACTTCTTTACAATGTTTCACTATGACCACTTTGTTTTATTATTATTTTCTGAACTTTATATTAAAGCTATCCTTTTATATTAATACGCATATATGGCATAGAGAAACACTAACTTACAAAAACTATGATTAGTTCAATTTAGTAGATAATATAAGACAATTTAGAATTTATTCTAATCTTCGCTGTTCAGACCTCACTCATACGGGTGATCGAATAACACACACCAGTTAACACACATGTATTTTGAACTAGCCGTGGAAGCCGTAGAAGAAAGGGAGAGTGGTTTTGCTCCAACAATACCAGAATTCCATTTTGATTGGCATTGGTTTTATATCCTAACCAGCAGAACCACATAGTGGCGCAGCGTGGATTTTGTCTCGTAATAAATACTTAAAGCTAACACTAGATATTTTCAGCTTTTAAATCTATAACTACAAGTTAGTTATAATATCACAATATTACGAATATTAATAGAGCAAAAATAAAGGTATAATTACTAACAGAAGTTGTATATCACACATATCTCTTCAGTCTAAACTAAAAATATACGAGATTCGGTGTTGAACTTAATAATTACTTGTTGACAGTCGACAAATTAATATATCATTGGAAAAGTCTAACATTCCACTTTAAAGCCTTACACGGTTTATATAGGTATAATCCTAAAGGTGGTTTTAGACTTAATTTGCTCTATACGTGACCATAGGATAATAAGAATATTTTATATAAAAATAACTATTAAAACTATCATGGGAATACGACTATCATATTGTCATACAGGTATTATTTTATGGATCGCTAGAAGAGCTTATGACATGTATATCTATTAAAACCGTCATTCATGAATTAAGTCAGTACAAGGCAGGAGTATGCTACACCACTTATTCATTCATTCATAAAAGATAATTTCATTCTCGAGATGTCCTTCGGATAGTTATGTTATGTAAAGGCTCAAAAACTAATTTACCAAATATCACCAAATATCATTTATAAAATTTTAAACGATTGATGTATTTTTGTTTATTACTTTCTAGTTTCCATCGAGGTGCACATAACACCAATGTAAATATTAAGGCTAACACACAGCCATATCCCTTATCACGATTACAAATTTCGTTGCTCCTTGAGCTTAATCCAAATTTAAAGACTTTTCAGGTTTCATTTTAGATATTTTGCAAACGTATAGGCAGGTAGTTAGACGAAATTAATTTTTTCCAGTCCATCAAGTAATAGGCTGCGCTTAAAATCATGTACCTCCAATATTAGAAACAAATTATTTTACTGTTAAAAAACAAGGGTAAAACAAGTATTTATAATTAGCTGGAATAAAAAAGGCAGTGGACACAAACCTCTAATAAAACATGAACATAAATCACAACTGTTCTCTGGGGATGTCGTTAGGGCTTGGGTATGATACACTCATTGTTAGTCTCCACTCCCTCGGTGGAAGCGATCAGAGAGTTCTCAGAATATTCCCTCAGACTATTAAGTGTACATGAAGCATTCATTGTTGCAATTGAAACTCAATAAATCAGTTTTAACACACATTTCAAGTACACTTAGGTCAACAAAACTGTTGTTTCTAATTCATATTCGGCCATGCCAATCAACCCATTGGCTAGTTTATTAAATTCACAACAGTCATTTCATAGTTGAATTTAGTAACTTTCATCTAGTATAGGAATTTATTTACAGGAAATAACATTTCTTGTAAACAATGTAATCTTGGGTATAGAGATTTTCATACAGCATTTTACATAACGTAGCAGTGATTATCTTGAAATAAATATGATTAAAAACATTTAAATAAACATACTGTGTATTGAGAAAATGGTACAAATACATATGTCACGATGATTAACCTTTTAAAGTTTTAAATATTATTTTATATTAAGTTACAACATATTTTCTTTAATTTAAGATATTGATTAATTACTACCTACGTCCAACCATCGGTTTAAGTAGTAAATAACACAATACTTAAGTAGGTAAGTAATTTAGATATTTTTTATGTTGAATCCCCCGTTAAAATTTAAATTAAAACCGTAATATGTAGCGCTTCATATTAAATATTTCTTCTCACACATTTTTCAAACAACTGATGTAAAGTATACACAGATATTTGTAAATAGTTGTAATTACCAAGTAAATGTTTGTTCCGTTGTGCATTGTGTTTTAAATATATAGCGTGTCTTACACTTAGATAACATATTTATACAAAAGTTATGTAATTCAGTCAATTGAGTTTCATTGTTTAACTTACTATTTTTTACTTCGAGGATTAAATAGAATAGATAGTTTTCCATGATACAATGTATCTAATTTAGTAAAGTTTATTAACTAATATTTTACTGCTATTTATAAAGTGAAAGTGAAATGAAGCTGCACATTTAACAACGTATTTGAAGATGATCATGCAACTATCAAATTTTTTTATATATACTTGTATAAAATATATATATAAAACAAAAGTTAAATAAAAAAGACATAAAGTTAAAGTTAAAATACAATAACAGACATAGAATCAGAATTAGTATTAGAATAAATAAATAAATAAATAAATAAATATATATATATATATATATATATATATATATATATATATATATATATATATATATATATATACAGGGTGAGTTTTTTAAAGTGATCCAATAGCTAACTTTTTAATTACACGTCTTAGCACCACACTTTAAATTTGGAACTTGCTCAATTTTAAGTTTCACTCAGGGATACACTTTCAAATTTTTTGAAGATGGCTGCCATTTTCCAATATGGCGGTCAACTTTAAAATCTCTAATGGAACACCCATTAGCTCCTGAACCATTAGAGATATAGAAAAACTTTCAGAAGCCAAAATGTCTTATTTTGTAGAGTAGAATCTAAAAACAATATAAAATACAGGGTGTTCCATAAAAGATTTTAAAGTTGGGCGCCATATTGGAAAAAATTATGAAAACTTCCAGTCCGCGTAGCTCCTGAACAATTAGAGATATGGAAAAACTCTCAAGTACAAAAAGGTTTTATTTTTTAGAGTAAAATCTAAAAACAACATAAAATACAGGGTGTTCCATTAAAGATTTTAAAGTTGGCCACCATATTGGAAAATGGCGGCCATCTTCAAAAAATTTGAAAGTGTATTCCTGAGAAAAACTTAAAATTGAGCAAGTTCCAAATTTAAAGTGTGGTGCTAAGTCATGTAATTAAAAAGTTAGCTATTGGATCACTTTAAAAAAAAACTCACCCTGTATATATATATATAGGATTCACATTTAACTTATATTTAACTTTAAACATTTATATAAGAAATAAATATAATAAGCTAATTGTATTGATTAAATAATGTAATAAAGCAACAAAATACTTCAGCGATCGCGAGTTAGCCATTATTAATTTGGAAGATAATAAACTGAATACGATAACTGAATTAATTGGAAAATTTATGAAAAACATTTTCAAAAATATATTTTACAAATCTGCAGTTAGCCATTATAAATCTGGCAGATAATAACCATATAACATTACCATTATAAGCCTAGCAAATAATACAGAGAATACGTTAATAGTTGGGATAAAAGAGTGTAATTAGACATTCAATTACTTCAGAAATATCAATTTAACCATTATAAGTCTGGCAAATAGTAAAGAGAATACGTTAACCTTATGGGTTAAAGAATGTAATAATGCAATCAATTTCTTCAGAAATCTCCAGTTAGGCGTTATAAATCTATCAGATAATAAACAGTGACATTTATTGCCCCAGTTCTGCGGTTCACGCAGTAAAATTAATTCAATTGACTTTTAACAGTTAAAACATCGTTAGTCTTGCTTAATGGAGTGAATGTTTGATAGGGCATTACTGTTTTAAACAAGATTTGGTTGGGAAGTATGTGCCCTTAATGTTCTACTCGAAACCCTCGTCGTTAAAAAACCTACGCACTCGTAATACGCGTATTTTACATAATAATAGGGAAAGTTCTGTTTCCTCTCTCAGACTTGCACCTCCGCACAAGTTGCTGCTTTATACAGAGACTCAGGTGTTTTATTGACTAGCTTTTCACGGAATATTTCACCATTATTACAGCTAGGCCTCAACGGGATATCACGTTCGTATGCGCTCCTGATACGCGTATTTCAAACATTAATAGGGAAAGTTCTGTTTCCTCTCTCACACTTGCACCTCCGCACAAGTTGCTGCTTTATACAGAGACTCAGGTGTTTTATTGACTAGCTTTTCACGGAATATTTCACCATTATTACAGCTAGGCCTCAACGGGATATCACGTTCGTATGCGCTCCTGATACGCGTATTTTCAAATATTAATAGGGAAAGTTCTGTTTCCTCTCTCACACTTGCACCTCCGCACAAGTTGCTGCTTTATACAGAGACTCAGGTGTTTTATTGACTAGCTTTTCACGGAATATTTCACCATTATTACAGCTAGGCCTCAACGGGATATCACGTTCGTATGCGCTCCTGATACGCGTATTTCAAATATTAATAGGGGAAGTTCTGTTTCCTCTCTCACACTTGCACCTCCGCACAAGTTGCTGCTTTATACAGAGACTCAGGTGTTTTATTGACTAGCTTTTCACCGAATTTTTTCACCATTATTACAGCTAGGCCTCAACGAGATATCACGTCTGGGGTGGGAGGGGGCTTTCCATCTTAGCTTTTTTTTGAGGGCGAGCAAATCTGCCCAGGAACGGCCTTAGAGTGTACTACTTTGAAAACGACCTGTTAATTGAACAGAGCGAGGGGGAGTGGAGTGAGAGTGAAATGTGGAGAGGGATAAGAAGCGCGGATTCACTTCCCCTCCACATTCCTTACTAACTGCCCCTTGGCCTTAGTCGTCACTTTACAGCTTTTAATGGTATTTGTTACATATTATGAGTTGTTTTACAAAACCTAGTAATAATAGCAACAGCTGTTAACAATAAATATTTATTACAATACTTCTTAATTAGCTAACATATTACATAGATGCAATGGACTATTCTTAACATAAATAATAGTATTTAATAATAATATTTGTTATTCCATAACAAAGACAATAAAAAAACATAGCGCGATGCTCCAAGATATTAACGTAGGGGAGCAAAGCACTCAGTTGCCACTTGTGTCTTGTAAAGGAAAGAAATCGAGCAGTGAAAGAGGGGAGTGGCGGTAGGCGTGGTCGAGCTTCTGCTCCTCCCTCCCCCTATGCGCAAGAAATCTTCGCGCAGGTCGTTTTTAAAGCGGTTCATTTATATGAACAGGTCACGATATGAGCCTGCGGAGTGACTAATCGTCGATAGTCTCCAGACCTCAACTGTTTTATCACAAGGATTAGTGGTGGAAATATATTGTACGGTAGAGATTATTGAACATACACGTTGTATTGGATAACATATACAAAGTTATCACTATTCAGTTATACTAAATTTGATTACTTATAACAGTTAATATAGTTGAAATGTCGTGTATTACGCGTATTATAACGGAGTCAGCTGTCAGTAGTTGTGCAGAGCCGTGTTCCTTACAGTTATAATAAAAGGTGTTTATTTCATTAGGTGAATGTCTTCCTGATAGTGTAAACGGAGTAGGTCACATCTATCACTATGATTTGTATATTTTTAACTAGATTTAAGTCCATTAAGTTATCCGCCTAACGAAGAGATCAGATTTCAGATCTCGAAATGTTGTAATAACCATGTTATGTTACACTGAACTATAGCAAATTTCCAAAAACATTACGTACAACTTAATCTTGAAATATTACATAAGAAAACGTAGTGTTGATCGTATTGGATGGACTCAATCGTACATTGGAACATTAATAAATTATCAAAGTAACTTAGAAAGATTTATACACGTCTAAAAAATATCTGATGGTTCAATATGATTAAACAGAGGTATGTATTACAGTTTCAAGTTGTGTTTGTGTAAATACAAACGACATGTATGTTCGATTTAACATTTGTGTAAAATCGACCTACACAAGTGAGTGTAGGTCGATTTAAAGTAGGATATATATGACCTACTTAAAACTAAACACAGGAAGTCTTGACCGAGAGATACGCTAGCAGTTCACTCTACTGATTATGTTCCCAGTCAGGTCACGATCAGCTGATTGATATGACCTCCAGAAAGTGAAAGGATGGACACAATTTAATATCAGTAACTGTCACAGAATATTAACACCAGCTTAGGTCACAGTTCTCTTCAACTCTGGTTTTAGTTAGGTGTCTTAGCACAGAGTATTAATTCTTTGTTTGAAGGTTATTTTTGACGATGGAAGGATTGTGAAGGAAACAGGATTTTTCCGGACATTTGCCATCGTTCAGTGAAACAAGAAATCACTAACACTACGTTTCGAGATCTGCAATCTGATCTCTTCTTCAGATAAAGAACTAACCTAATACATAATTACAAACTAGGTTAAAATAAACAAATCTTACCAAAGCGTTGCGGCACGCCTTAGTCAGGAATCACAACCTACATGTTGTTTGTCATATTCACTGACTCTATAAACATGCACTTAATAAAAAACCTATACAAAAACACTAATCATTAAAACTGAACTACGGAATACAGGTCACAATACGTATTCACTCGTCTACTAACCACTACGACTGACCAGAGGGTCTAGCCAATGGTGATCGTCACGGCTGGCTAAAACAAGATGGCGGAAATAAAAGGGAAGGTGGACAGGAATGGGCCCTTTCGTTATTATTGGTTCATGCGAGATGAACTTCTTAAAACCATATTGTGACTCCGCAATGGTTTATTGCAAATATCTGATCCGTTTGATACTTTTGGTTTTCTCTTTAGTTCATTTTTTAGAATTGGCAACCAAAGCGGCCTAATCTCGACTGATGGGTTGGTCTGCCAATTTAATGTATGTTACCTTCAGGCATCACCGTGACGATCACCATTGGCTAGACCCTCTGGTCAGTCGTAGGTGGTTAGTAGACGAGTGAATACGTATTGTGACCTGTATTCCGTAGTTCAGTTTTAATGATTAGTGTTTTGTATAGTTTTTTATTAAGTGCATGTTTATAGAGTTACGTAGTGTTAGTGATTTCTTGTTTCACTGAACGATGGCAAATGTGCGAAAAAATCCTGTTTCCTTCACAGAGTATTAAATGTTCGTTAATTTTCACGGTAGCTGGAATGAATTATTATGGGAACGATTAAGCAAATAATATTGTTAAAAATCATAAAGATAAAAACGAAAGGTACGTTATTATACATTGAGCAAGAGTATGAGATAAAAGAAAAATTTTTATTACACTGTGAAAATACGGAGCCAAGACGACTGAGCTTTATAATGGAAATGTTTACTTTTCAGGAAGCTTTGTTATTAAACATATCGAAACGAAACTCGGTGTTATGGTTGAATGATTGATCGCAAGATAATAGCACAATTTTTATCACACTGGGTAAATAGGAGACCTGACAAAGAGACATCTGAACTAACCACAGGATTCATACTGAACTTAGCCAAATCAAAAGTGACGCACTCTTATGGATGCTTTATTATGAAATCCTACTTTGAGGAACTTACTATTGTCAAAGTTTGGCAACACTGATTGATACAAATCGCATTGAAAGTTCGCGAGCTTAATCAATGCGTAACACATTGGCCTGTCAGAATATATATATATATATATATCGGCAAATGGATTTTCATATGGTTTTCGCAGTAGTAAATAATATTGCACTACAAAGTTGAAAAAACTGCTAAAAAGTGTTTCTATCATCATCCCATTAAACATTTTGCAACTAATAAAACTAGTTTGATCTGTCATAAAAAAAGTTATACGGTAATTTTTGTTTCCTTACACCAAATTCAATTCTAACATTAACATAAACTCAATATATTTGATAAAGCCCGTATCAGCTATTAAAACACATTTAAAGAATATTTCCACTGTGTGGTTTATACAGGACCGCGTTAAACGTCTCTATTCTACATAATCCAAAAGGACTAAAAGCATCAGAACAAAATGCATTGTTTCCATTAACCCTTTTACATTATTAGGATGGTGGCTGAACACGTGTATTCAGATACTTGCTCATGTGGATGTGTAACATTTAATGCCTGTTCATTGTATTCCTTTAGTATCACAATATTAAGTTATAGCTTTTAGTAGTGATCAGTATCACTATAAACTATAACGTCTGTTATTTGGGTATAAGATTCAGTTTAGATCGCATCTAAAGGTTAGAGATTCTTTAATGAATTCTTCCTACAACAGTTTTACCATTTAATACCGATTATAATATTTTTATAAATGTTAAACTTTTTACCATCTTTTCTGTCAACTAAAACAGTAGTGTAATATTGCAGTTATGACACAAACAAAATAGATCATTCAATAATTATTTAGCCGTTTTCTAAAAGTAGATCAAGTATATTTTGAGTTAATACGACATTATTAATTCAAATGAACAACAAAACCCTCTATCTTCAAAAGGTTTGTGAAAATGTTCCGACCCACTTTAAAATACCAGTAATTCAAATGAACATTAATTTTTGAGAAAGGAAACGTTATTGAAAACGATGTTGAAATCTAATGACGTAAAACTCTCACGAAGTATTTTGTGTTTTAAACTTTTCATCTGAGTTTGTGTATTGTCTTTAACCAAAGATGACCATTGGTTTTTGCTTACCCGAGAGCGTTACAATTTAGATGAGAAATACAGTACTTTAGATTAAAAAAAAAAACAGCACATAAACTCTGAACTTTTTTTCACCTGCTTGCAGTGTTCACTGTAGTCGCTGGTCAGGAAGACAATGTATATAAAAAATGTAAGTATTCAAAATAGTTTCTTTTTTACGACCCTTTATTAAACCGAGGGTTAAACAAGAAGTAATAATAAACATGTATGTATGGAGCTGTACGTTCTATATAATAGTTTGTACTAACTGAAAAACTAGTTAGTTATAGATTCTTCTACAGCCAAAGTTTCTGAGGGGTTTGGTTGATTCTGAATGGAATTATAAACGTATAATTTGACCGATAAGCAAGTTGTGGGTGTGAAGCTAGTATGGATGAGAGAGTACGAACATTGTTTTCTTTATTTAATCTTGACTTCAATTAACCAAGTAAATATGTTTATATTGTTGTAATATATCAATAACAAGTACTACACGGGATATATAACGTTCATAGTATATAAATCTCTCATAGTCCTTATTTGTCTAACATTTAAAGTCACATTCAAAACGAAATTAAATACAACCTTACTTACAAATAAGGTAACACAGTTTTACGTTTCTGTCACAATGCTAAAAATGTGAACATGTATAGAATGTAAATAAGACAATTTATTTGTGTACTTTCACACTCTCTATCAGACAATCTATTCGAGACACAGACATGGTTTGAAGACGGTGCTACAGAAGACACTGACTGTCAGAACAAATCAGGCAAGGTGTCCCTTGTTAATTCCTTCTGCGACAACCGGAAACGTGCCTTGACTAACTCACAGAAACTGTTCACTGTTTTTAATCTGGGTAAATTGTGTAACTTAATTCTATGCTGTATTTTACTTCTCAATATTCCTATAAAAGATGCTAAGAGAGATTCTGGGATAAGGTTTGGAAACAGTGCTACAGAAGTCACTGACTGAACAAATAGTAAAAGGTGTTCATTAGTATATTTTATAATGTTTATGAAGAACGGAACTTATAACTCTAGATATGTCGTTAAAATAGAATCAAATTTACTCTGACTTGTGACGTAAACAATTCTTTTTGAATTTATTAGCTAAAATAATTATTTCCTAGTATATTTAGCTACATTTAAAGGTTTTTAATAGGAGTTTGAAGGTGCATTTGATTGGAAATTAATAAGTTACAGAAAATCATTTAATTGTATCCACATACTATGACCATAAAATGACAGGATGGTATCAACATATTTCATTATTAAAGTTGAATAATGTAAAACTGAGTAAAACTCGTTTCTATATATAATACAAATAATTACAAAAAATTAAATCATATTTAAAGCTACATAATATTATTTTCTTCAGAAGAAACAAACTCTACTGACAGTTGAGATGCATACCTGTTCTGACATGTTTGTTGCTTCTGGCTTGTGCAGGCGTACCTTTAAAGGGGTCGTGTTCACTTATGCGTTGACGCATTTCATTGAAATATTTACCGTTTGAATTGTAATAAAAATTATTTTAATAAAATTAAATCTCGTAAATATTTTTTTACAATACTGATTTTATGATATTCGATTTTACAAACTTTTAACAGGCGCCATTTTGTTAATATTAAATATTAAACTTTCTTTAAGTAATATTTCATTTGCAAACCGGGGCGAAATTTGCTTGAACTTGTAATATATTGTAATCTTGCGTTAATAATTTAGTTAAGTTCCCAATATTTGTTATCAAATTTAATTAAAATAATAGAAGTTTCAATATAAAAAGAAAATTTATTAGATAATAAAAGTTTTCTCTAAAAAAATCGTTATTTGAATTTACACTTTCTACTTACGCAGAATCACTCGCAGAATGGTTTAAACATGTTTAGACAAACAGACAACAAGGTCATTTCAATGTCCTGGAGGGACTTTATTAAACCATATTTGGCTTGCGGTATAAACTGTAAGACGTTTGAACGATACATTTTCACAAGTTTTCACGAACTCATAGAGGAGATTTATTATTTTATAGTAAGTTTTCATATTACTCTCTAAGCTAAAAATATTGAAAATGTTACATCATCGTTTAATGCAAAACTAAATATTCAGATTTTCATTAAAACACTAAAACAAAATTAAGTTATAATATACGATAAATGTTTGTCAACTATTTCTTTTCTTAAGCACTCATGTTTTACATTAGTTAGATTCTAGTAGCTATATCCCTTAGACCCCAATGTTATCTCAAACGGGATCGCAAGAGTTCAGTGTTATCGTAAAACCCTTAACGGTAAACATTTACATAGAGATCAGCAGAGCATCCACCTGCAGGTGGGCTTGTAAACTCATGTTACAGGCCATCGCATACTTACATTCAGGGAGCTTTAGGCCTTAGATCCCAATGTTATCTAGAACGGTATCTCATGAGCTCAGTGTTATCGTAGAACCCTTAACGGTGAACATTTACATAGAGATCAGCAGAGCATCCACCTGCAGGTGGGCTTGTAAACTCATGTTACAGGACATCGCTTACTTACATTCAGGGAGCTTTAGGCCTTCGATCCTAATGTTATCTAGAACGGGATCACAACAGCTCAGTGTTATCGTAGAACCCTTAACGGTGAACATTTACATAGAGATCAGCAGAGCATCCGCCTGCAGGTGGGCTTGTAAACTCATGTTACAGGCCATCGCATACTTACATTCAGGGAGCTTTAGGCCTTAGATCCTAATGTTATCTAGAACGGTATCTCATGAGCTCAGTGTTATCTTAGAACCCTTAACGGTAAACATTTACATAGAGATCAGCAGAGCATCGACCTGCAGCCGGGTTTGTAAACTCATGTTACAGGCCAACCCTTACTTACATTCAGGGAGCTTTAGGCCTTAGATCGTAATGTTATCTAGAACGGGATCACAAGAGCTCAGTGTTATCGTAAAACCCTTAACAGTAAAAATCTACATAGAGATCAGCAGAGCATCGACCTGCAGCCGGGCTTGTAAACACATGTTACAGGATAATCGTTACTTACTTTCAGAGAGCTTTAGGCCGTAGATCCCAATGTTATCTCGTACGGGATCACGAGAGTTCAGTGTTATCGAAAAACCCTTAACGGTGAATATTTACATAGAGATCAGCAGAGCATCAACCTGTAGCTGGGCTTGTAAACACGACAGCTACATTTCTTGTCACTTATAGGTCAGAAGGCGTAGTATTGTGTATGGACGTATTGTGAATGTTGCTTTGAAACCTTTATTCTTATCTTGTCAGTCAATAATACTATAAAAATGTTATAATACATATTTCATTTTCATTGTAATTGCTTAAAATAAAATGTTTGGTTTATATGCGTTTGTTTTTGGTAACTGAACTTAACACAACCTCAACATTGAAACATAAAGAATCCTTAATAATATATTTTACTGCTATGGTTTTTAATGCCATGTAAATTACTGCTAATGGTCCGTTAATATAAAAATTAAAATTATTACGTCACTTAATCTGTTTATTAACTTTATTTTACTACTTTAATCTAAACAAATTTTTCACCTAGTTCATTTTGAAACCTTGCATGTGATATTGTAAAGATTGATTAATTGAATACATTTCTCCTAGTTTGATCTTATTTTGTTAGTAACATTTGTATAATGAGTAACATACTTAAATTTTCCTTGCAGTATACAACTACTATATCTGCACACTTCTAGTATTGAAGACACAAGCAAGGTAGATACGTACAGGATTTGCTCAAGAAGTATCGGAACCAAAAATTATTTAACAAAATTTATTGCATGTACTAAACAATCTTAAAAATGCATTCCTCCTGCATCAATACACCTAGTACGGCTCCTCCGCCACTCGATTAAAATGCCCTGGATGTTGAGAATTACTGAATACTGTTGAGAACCTTTTTCATCGCCTCTTGAACCACCTCGATGACGTCGAACAGATGTCCTTTGAGATCCCTTTCCATTCTCGGAAACTAGAAAAAAATCCGGATCACCCACGATTAACGTTTTCACGCCTGTGTTAACGTTTTCGAGAAAATCTGCATATACTTGGATTCAGTCCAAATTTCTTGCGATGTTTTTTTGTAGAAGACTATCAGTATCAGTCTCGCGCTCGCCTTCATCATAGCGATTCATGTTTCAATGGCGAGGAAGGATCTATCTTATAAGCCGGTATCCTCACTAATAAGAGCCATGATTTAACGCTTGTAAGAGTCCAAAAATATTTTCACTTTGGCCGACTGAGCAAGGGTTCTAAAGATAGTCGGGCATCCAATGCGGTAATCGCATTCGGCAAGCTCCCGGCCTTCCTTAAACATGTTGGGCCACTCTTAAAACTCTTATGCGGATTTAAGGATTCAGCCCTATAAGCCTTTTTAATAAGTTCAATGGCCTCCTAAGTTTAGAGCTCCTAAGTCCTAGTAATCACAGAGCAGCGCTGCTCAAAGGTCCGCTCCATTCTGGCGTAGTAACACTATAAGAAAATCACACGTCCACAGTCTACTGAATTAAAGTGCACCTGAGTGGGTGGGACCCCTCTACCCATGCCGACTGGTCGGACCACCTCCCCCCTGCCACTCCGTTGAGGATACGGCGAACCAGTCTCAATAATTGAACACATACTTCAACAGACCCTGTATATGAAAATAAATTTCTCCTACATTGATCTTAGTGCTGTGTATTAGTAACAGTCATATAGTAAGTAACATACTTACATTTTCCTTGCAATGTACAACTATATTCGTAAACTTCTAGTATTAAACACACAATTAGGGTATAGACGTATATATATATATATATATATATATATATATATATATATATATATATATATATATATATATACATGATTTATGATCGAAGGTGCTTTTTGTTGGTATGCAATTTCTTGATTGGAGTAGGAGGCAGACTCTACAATAATACTAAAAATATCTTAGAGAGAAAATGAAATTAAACAGACGGAATTTTATTCTTTATAATCAGATTAGTTTACCGACACATATGTGACTCTGACAAAAAACCAAACACTATACCATTCATTACCTCTAATACAATGCTAATGACTCAAAAGGAAAGTAAAGATGAAAATTTTAGGTCGTGCGTATGACATATTAAATTGTGCAAGATTATCTTTAAAGAAAATCCATTGACAAATTTTCAAAAACTGTCTGTGGGTATTGTACCGTATTTTATAACGAAAATGTTTGACGTCACGCTAAATAACTGTAGGGGACGCATCCTTTTTACGTCGACAGATACCTACTTCCGGTTTAATATCCGTTACGCAAATTGGCTTCTCTCGGCTATGAAAAAGTTAAAAGTTAATTAAAAATGACACTTTTTAAGACTAAGTGTGTATATATTATTCCGCGGCTAAAACCAAGGAAACTGGAAAAGACTGTAACCGTGCTCGGAAAGCAGGGATATGCGTTGTTTACACCTTCTTTACAAGGAATTACGCTAAGTCGTACAAGACAAACCCGTAAGCCGGACCGAGCAAAGCGAGCTGGAATATTATCGCCAAGCAGACCAACGTGTCCTTTTATTAAACTGACAATCCAAATTATTACAAATGAGGTAATGTTAATGGCTCTATTCTAACATACACGGTAATGGTGACAGTTTACCCAAATTAATAAAAATATTTTATTGGGTTTTTAAATATTTTAAGGGACATTTGTTTAAGCGGCACGATGAAGAATGAAAGAGCATACGATGAAATGATAAGTTGTAAGTTTTATCTGTTTGTTTACTTCTTTTTGTTTACGTGAATCTCTCAATTTACTTTTGGAGGTTTTATGGAGTGAAAATGTCTTTTGGAACTCACATTTTTGTGATGCCCCTTCCTCTCAGATAATGTTACAAAATCTGAATAAGACATACAAATATTTAATTTAAGATTTCTGCAGTCTTGTACGTTCTACACATTTATAAAAAAAATGTTTAATACATTTTTTCTTATAAATCATTATATATATTACGCGTATTGTAACCCAAGTATTAATTATTATTGTATATGTTTGATTTTATCCTACAAGTGCAAATTTATCATATAAGTATGTTTCTCTCATCTTGGTACGCTGAGCTACCCTGTCACTTTTAGTTGCAAATAATTCTTCAAATTTTCATAGAATAATTCGATTTTTCCCAAATTGTTTGCAGTACAAACGAGTAGTTTTTTTAGAAAAAATAAATTAATCTAAAGTGGTTTTCCATTATTAGTTGGCTTAAAGAAATATTTTAATTCTCTATATTGTGGTAAGCTACATTTATATTAGTTTTAGTTGTAAAATATTTTGTATATTTAATATAATTGAATAAGTAATATTTTTATTTGCATAAAAGATCCTAAGTAGAGTACCTATTTTCTAATCTATGTATCTCTGATGTTGAAACGTTGCAATGAGTTTGTTAAGAATTTATTCATCGCCAACATTTTTTGGATCTCTTCAGATAAATGTGGATTCCAGATTCAATGAGTCAAGGCTGTTACAATATCATTTTTAGATGCTGCATTCAGAGGAAGGTGAACTTTAGTTAAAATTGACATTGAGAAGTGGCATACATTACAGGTATGAGAGGTCAGACTATAAAATTAAAAAAACCACACATTTTTTTACCTTGCAAATTGATTTGCCAACCATATTTTCCTTCTGTATATGGAAGAAAACAAACAAAGTACATGAAACGGTAAACAATCCTGAAAATTTAATTAAATTTCCTGGCATCACGATCTTATAGCTTTTTATACTGCGTACGATTCTAGCATTATATTGCACGACTATAACGTAACAAATAATGATAACACAGTTTACTTAAAAGTCAAATTTAGCAGCCATCTATACGAAAACAGATAATTAAGTAAAATAATTGTTACACTACCTAATTAAGTGTATTAATTATGCGTCTTGCATATAACTGAAAACTATTTCCCAACAATTTCATAATTTTTGTCCTATTATTATGACGTATTTAAAGAACCAAGATATTTCAGACTGGTATTATGGGAGCATTACCATTGGAAGGTAGTAAATTAAACTTGGCATAATGATTACATTTACTATATATATCTGTAAAAATGTATACGTTAACAGAATATAAAGACCGGCAATTTAAAATCCAAAAAAAACCATTCGATTTATAAAAAAATAACATAAACAAGAACGTAGTTTCGGTCGTTCTAATACATTTAGTTGTAGCAAAATCATAATTTAAAAAAGGAGCTTTAAAGGTGAATTATAATATATTTTGAAATGACATATATAAAAAATATAGTTATAACCTATTAAATATTATTTCAGTATTTTGAAAAAAATAAAGACTTGTAATTGCGAAATGAGAATTATGTTGCAATCTGAAGTTAAAAATAATTTTTGTGCGTTAATGTTATGTCAAATTATTTTGATTTAAACGCTTGAAATTGTTACCCATAATAACTTTATTATAAAATATAGGCCCTGCTCCATATTTCTGTTACTATATAATAATATATAAAGCTCCCAAAGGCCGGCCGAGGCCTGCCGGAAGCCTTATGGCTATTGAACAAGTTCATACTTATGCAAGCGGAAGCCTAAACTAATGGAAGTGCCTATCGTGTGTAGCTTGTTGTGACAACTGCTGATATACGTGCACGCTTACGACCTGTAGTCACTATAAATTAATTATAACTTGTGTCGGAACAAGCAGTGGCCTAATACTAATGGAAGTGCCTATCGTACTTAGCTTGTTGTGACAACTGCTGATATACGTGCACGCTTACGACCTGTAGTCATAATGAATTGATTATAACTTGTGTCGGAACCAGTGACGGCCTAGTACTAATGGTATTGCCTATCGTGTGTAGCTTGTTGTGACAACTGTTTATATACGTGCACGCTTACGACCTTTAGTCACTATGAATTAATTATAACTTGTGTCGGAAGAAGCAGAGGCCTAATAACAAAGTTTGGTGTAGGGCATAAGTAGGTGTTAATCCGACCCTACTTCACGGTGAAAGCTTCTCTAAGGCGCACCATTTACCAAGCTACGTATTACGTATACAGATATTATATAAACATACTGCCTTTAACGAATTCGTTTATTACTTGTAGCTTTTACCATCGTATTTAATATACAATGACCATTAGAAAGTAGAATCTTGTAGCATTGGAAAAAAGGTTTATCATACTATCACTAGTATAAAACAAATTCAACATTTTCCCATATATAATTTTTATTTTGTTCAAGGCCTTTATGAATCAAAGATTCCATCATCAGGCACTTCACAAATTATCAAATGTTTACATTTTTAAATAATAATTAATTTTGTAATAACATATGGTTAACAATTTGGATGTATGGTTAGCCAGTATAAAATATTTAATCAGAATTACATTTTCTTTATAAATTGAGATGAGAGTAAAACTGAATTTTAAATTGGTCCGTCTTCATTGTTGATAAGTTTTTCTTGATTTGTGTTAATGTAAAATGTTTCCCAAGCATTTATGTGTATTGTGTTAGTAACTTCTTTTAATAATCGTAAATTTGTATTAGAGATGGTGTGTCCAGATTCAATACAGTGATTCGACACAGCAGATTTTTCATTTCTTCCATATTTTATATGTGCAAAGTGTTCTTTGAATGTACAATTTATCACAGTCGTTGCATTTAATTTCATAAATTCCTGATTTGTTTTCAAATGTGGTCTTGTCCTTGGGATTTCCTAATATTTGTGATAATTTGTTATTTGTTTTATAAGTGAAAGATTTGTGTGTATGCTTTTTAAACATTTTCTGCAATGGATTTGAAACGTTAATGTATGTTGTACAGATGTATTCTTGTTTCTTATCTTGAAGAGGGAGTAATGTTGTTCTAGATTTTCTTAATATGTTGAATTTGTTTATACTAGTGACAGTACGATAGACCATTAGAAATATTTACTGTTCATTAATATCAAATAAATACAACTTTTCTCTATATACAAGTCTTTAAAATAACATACAATATAGAAAAACAATTAAATATACTATGCACAATATATAGTTTCAATTTATTTTTAAATATTATATATTTTACAACTAACAGAACAGTAAGTATTTTAGTAACTTACATTTTATACCTAACAACTTGATACATAGAAAAGCATAGTTTAGACCACAATTAATTGATAAACAAAATTCCTTACATTTAAGATATGAATTAAGTGCTGGTATAAAAACCAGAAATTTTAAGAAATAAGTTTAATAAATTATGTATTTTCTTGGAAATTAGCCTACATGGCCAAGCAGTCTGTGCGTAGGCTAGAGACGAGACGCTATCCTTTACAGAAATTAATTTTAGTTTGTTTTTCCGGGTATGGTTCATTGTAGAACGAAAGAGCAACAATAACAATAATAATGTAAATTAAACAATCCGACTCAAAAAATAAATTTAATTTACTTGAAGTATTTATCACTTTAAAATTTAGATGAATGGCAGGTTGTTTCAGGGGGGGGGGGAGGAGTGAGTGAAATGACTAAGGTCAAGCCCAACCGTATTCAGTTAAGATTAGGGCCTCGGTTCTCTCAAGGCCAATCTGTAGAAGGAAGAAATTAACGATTTTCTTAAAAATTTAAATTGAAGTTGATTCGAATAATTTGAAGTGAGTGAAGATTTTGCAAATGTTTCTGAACAATACATTGGAAAACTCACTTTTACTGTACTACTGTACTGTAAATGTACTACAATAATGTCTTTCATCTTTGACCGTGACTAACTCCACTATTGTCGCTTTGTTCCAAACTCGACTGTCATCTGACAATGTTCCAGTATTCCCATTCCAGATAATATCATTGTTCGCGGATGACAGAAGCTTTGATGCCAACTTCACTAGAAGCTTTGATTGTCGTCACCAAAACCACATTGCCCTCAGCAGGTTAGACAATGTGACAGGGTCGTGAAGTGTGTTGCTTGAAGGTTGAACTGTGTCTTCCTTTTATTACCTCTCTCAATAAGTGTGTGGTGATTTACTGAATACTTAACTTTAACTAACTTTTAGTGGGTTTAAATGTAACAATTCTTAAACCAGGCGACTAACATATTCCACAATGTGGTTGGGAGGTAAGCTCCACAGTTTTATACGTAGCCTGCACACACATAAAGATACTTTTATGACGTCACTCTTGTTGGTCCTTCGTACAGAGACAAGAGTGTGCCCTTGCGCGTGTGTTGGGGGTCCCACTGGGAGACTCTGCGATGTGGTGAAGAGGTCAGCCAGTCAGCAAACCTGGACATAAAAAAATCCGATTCCACGCAGATACTGTTTATTTTAGTTATCAATGGTTTACTTCTTTCATTTTAGTCATAATATTTATAGCTAGAAGCAAAATATACCTACATTTATAATTTTCAGGTTTAATTGTTATAATTTCTTATCAAATACATGTCTAAATTTCTATCAAATATGCAAGGTGTTGAAAGAGTCCCGCAATGGATTGATAACTCCCCAACGATTACGTATATAGCAATTAAAGTTGGTACATCAGTACTAGATCTATAAATACAGGGTGGAAAAAAAGTATGGAAACGCTTTCACTAATTTTGTATGGCTTTCACTTATACAAATTAAATTTTGTACATCTTGTATTAAGAACCTAGTTTTTGAGACCAGTTGGGACATTTTATCTTTTCAGGGGGACGGCCCGTGAGGAGTCGGACGAAAATCTTAAATGTAAGCATAGGCCGAGTTTGGTATCAAATTAAAGGTCTAGTAAAGAGAAACTCATTACCGCAAACCGCACTTAAAAAGGTTGACCCTATCCAGAGTACGGGCCGTATGAATAAACAATAACATTGTAGGACCGTTTGTGATAGATGGAAATCCAATCTTCTTTATCAAGTAAAATAATTAATTGTTTACCTGCCTGTATAAATTGAGGCTTAGATTAATTGGTGAATTTATATCGTCAATAGAGTTATAATAAATCAATTGAAGTTATGAGTTGGGTTATCATTATATATTATTATTATTAGTTAATCACCCCAGGAGATGATCATACTGCAGATCTCGAAACGTAAAGTTACGATGTTTTCTATCATTGAACGACGTCAAATGTCCGGAAAAATCCTGTTTCATTAATAATATGTTAGTATATCTCGGATATGTTGAAATTATCATATACGTTTTACTCCATACGTTGAGGAAAGCACTGTTTAACTGTGTGGCTACAATATGGACCTGATGTGTTTAGCAAAGTTTGTGTCTCACTGTTTGTGTTAAGTCTGGGAGTTGAACGGGCTGTGGTCCTTTGTATACAGAAAACATACTGTCGCCTCGAGAATCTACTATCAACTCTAATTATTTCTTATTTTACCGAGTAAAACAAATTATAAAATATCAACATGTTTCCGTAAGCATGCAAAAAGAGGCACCTTTGTATAAAACATAGTCGATGTATGACGAATGTTAGGCAAGTGTTGGCAACGTAAGATGACTAGTATAGTTCTAACTAATAATACACAATTATTTGCTAATATTTGTTATATTTAATATATGTAGTAAGATTTCACTGAAATATTACCATCATAATAATCATCACTGTAATCATTATAATATACCGTAATAATTATATATGGACAAGAAAATACTATTTTACCGCAAAATATAATATAAATCCAGGAAAGCACATTAATTGATACATGCCTGAGTGCTGTTGGGCTCACATTAATTTTGCGAAGTTCTGTCGTCTCAAGAGTTATAATGAATTAGTAATAAGTCAGTGACTTTAATACTAGTATCGCTAATTAGTGCAATAATTGATAGGGTACTTGCCTGAGTACTGTGAGGCTTAGATTAATTAGTAAAGTTCTGCTTTCAAAATATTGACTGAATACCAAGCAAGTGACTTTAATACCATCTTCTTTATCAAGTAAAATAATTAATTGTTTACCTGCCTGTATAAATTGAGGCTTAGATTAATTGGTGAATTTATATCGTCAATAGAGTTATAATAAATCAATAAAAAGTCTGTAAGTATAATACCACCATATGTAATAGGTACAATAATTGAGTTGTTGCCTGAATACTGTTAGTCTCACATTAATTGGCGAAGTTATCATAAGAGTTATATTGAATAATTAATGAGTCAGTGAACTTATTACCATCCATCGCTAATTGTTACAATAATTGAGTACTTGCCGGAGTGCCGTTAGGCTCACATTAATTGTTGAGTTTAACCATCCATCGTTAGTTGGTACAATAATTGAGTACCTGCCGGAGTGCCGTTAGGCTCACATTAATTGTTGAGTTTAACCATCCATCGTTATTTGGTACAATAATTGAGTACCTGCCGGAGTGCCGTTAGGCTCACATTAATTGTTGAGTTTAACTATCCATCGTTAGTTTGTACAATAATTGAGTACCTGCCGGAGTGCTGTTAGGTTTACATTAACTGACGAAATTCTGTCGTCAGAAGAGTTATAATAATGAATTAATAATAATTCAGCGACCTTATCACCATTCATCGCTAATGTCCTTGTTTTACTGGATATACTAAGTGAGTTTGTGAGTTTTCCTTAAAACTTGGACCTTTCCAAGGCTTACAGGATAAATTTAACTATCGTTGAAATTCGTCATTTAATTACATTAAATATACTTCGAGTTTTCCAGCACCAAAAAAATTAACGAACGTTTATACAAGGCCAGCAGTAGAATTTAATTTTTGCTATTGAAATTCACTAATAAGTATGTTATAAATGCATGTTCTTACAATGAATACGTAATAAAGCTTTAGAACACATACCTGTAACAAAACCTGCAGCAGAACCTGAAACAAAAGATTTGAAATAATATTCAATCCATAGTAATTTCTTAAAAAGTGCAAAAGGAAACCAGAGACAATTTTAGATCATTGTGACTTGTAGTCCAAAGAGTATTTATTAAGATTAAAAAGTCTGGGACTTATAACACAAAGGAAACTGACACAAACCAAACCACCAGACAGACAGACAGACAGACTTCTGACGCCACGGCAGCTATCACTCAACGTCTGAATGTGTTGACGGAGTTTGTAACAATTTATTTTTATTTGCCTTAATATCTTAACCTCGTTAATTTTCATTAATTTTAAAAAACGTTTAGTGTAACATTTATAGTGATACAAACCGTAATGTCAGAAATAAGCAGAATATTTACTTTAATGGCCTGTTTTATACTCTACAAGTTATTATTATTTATAAATAATAAAATTATATTTGTATTTTCCGACGTTATTTGGGTCTGCATTTTAAAAGTTAGATGCTGTGTTTCAGAATACAATAGCCATAAATAAATGCTTTTTGTGTGTAATTTGTGCGCATACTAGTATATACAAGAGATAAATCAATTTCATGCACCTTTTGGCAATAATTTCTTTAGTTTAGCCAATATTCAAAGATTGATCTTTGATACATGTTGTTACAAATGACTCATCCAGTTGCATGAAGATTGATCGCATTTAATTATAGTTATATAAATTATTGCAATATGTCAAATGTTTTAAAACTAATAATTGAATTGGCAGAGCTTTAGGGAGGCCTAACTCTCGTGGGGCTGGGAAAAGAAAATTCCGTATGTCTGTCTGAATGTCTCTTTGTATATTTCGATTTATACCTGTCTTATCCTCGCGATACCTCAAAAACGATCTGGCCTAAAGATTGAGCGTAAAGCTTCATTTCCGTTTGAGACAAACTGAGTTCGATGATGATGCATGTCTCTCAGTGAGACTTGGCTTAGCGTTAGTGAGTATATTTACATTGGTCTTACATTAATAACCAGGATGGCAAAAATAAAACAGGAGAATGAAATGAATAAATAAACTCAATACTCTCATAAGAGATTCAAATATAAAATATTAGCAGATGTAGCCTAATTATCTCAACACATGCCATGTACACTGTACACTGTGTAAAGTCTGACCACTATGTTGCGCCGAAATCAGGCTGGTTCCTGAAATTTGTGAGTAGATAAGTAACGGTGACCTACCGTGTACACTATAAACTGTGTACAGTCTGACCACACTGTTGCACTGAAGTCAGTCTACGGTCTCTGACACGTGTGCTGAGAGCAGGCAAAGTAAACCAACTATGTACATTAAACACTAAACTCTGTTTAGATAATGACTGCATTGTTCGCTGAAGTCAGCCTGGTTCCTGGAACGTATGACCAGAGCAGGTACGGTGGCCAACCATGTACACTAAACACAATACACAATGTACAGACTGACCACATTGTTGCGCTTAAGTCAGTCTGGTTCCTGACACGTGTGACCAGAGAGGCAAAGTAAGCCAACCATGTACACTAAACCACTAAACACTTTGACTGCATTATTCGCTGAAGTCAGCCTGGTTCCTGACACGTGTGACCGGAGAAGGTACGGTGGCCAGCCATGTACACTAAACACTATACACAATATACAGTTTGACCACATTGTTGCGCTGAAGCCAGATTGGTTCCTGACACGTGTGACCAGAGAAGGTACGGTGGCCAGCCATGAACACTAAACAGTATACACAATGTACAGTCTGACCACATTGTTGCGCTGAAGCCAGATTGGTTCCTGACACGTGTGACCAGAGAAGGTACGGTGGCCAGCCATGAACACTAAACACTATACACAATGTACAGTCTGACCACATTGCTACGCTGAAGTCAGACTGGTTCCTGACACGTGTGACCAGAGAAGGTACGGTGGCCAGCCATGAACACTAAACAGTATACACAATGTACAGTCTGATTACATTGCTACGCTGAAGTCAGACTGGTTCCTGACACGTGTGACCAGAGAAGGTACGGTGGCCAGCCATGAACACTAAACACTATACACAATGTACAGTCTGACCACACTGCTACGCTGAAGTCAGTCTGCGGTCTCTGACACGTGTGACCAGAGAAGGTACGGTGGCCAGCCATGTACACTAAACACTATACACAATGTACAGTCTGACCACATTGTTGCGCTGAAGTCAGTCTGCGGTCTCTGACACGTGTGACCAGAACATGTACGGTGGCCAGCCATGTACACTACATACTATACACAATATACAGTCTGACCACATAGTTTCCAGGGAAACAAATGCCTGTCTAAGGTCTTTCACAAATTTACGGCATATTGTTGCATTTTCCAGTAGGATTATCTAATGTAAATCTCATTTTTCAATATTCATTTCTATGTTTCTTCGTTTTGTGTGTTTCCCGTGTTATACACATTTTTTCTTTTATTACATCACAGTTTGATATAACAGAAACATAACTAGTTTAACCTATTATCAGAGTATTGTCAAGTTGGAAGTTATGAATTTGGTTGGTCCAAATTTAGAGGTCCAGGAACATGAAATGAATGAATAAACATGCAATTGCAAATAATTATATACGTATAAATAATAGTATGAATATTACATTAATAACAGAAACAAAATATATTTAATAAATTTATACATAGTAATTTTGATGAATCATGTCCGTACGTAACATATAAACTATAAATAACAAGGCACAATGACAATACATAAAAAAGAAACAACTTTGTTACAACCAATATATTATGAACAATACAGTATTTCTAATACATAATATATATACACACACACACACACATATATAAATATATATATATATATATATATATATATATATATATATATATACACACACACACACACTTAAGTAACAAATAAATTATAAATAATAGGAAGTAAAAAAATATATAAATCTAAACGTAAAAATACATAACAAAACAATCAGGGTAGCAATAATTACAAAAGTTTACCTTATAATGCCTGTTTATGATTTTCTATGCGGATATTGTTTAAACCACCAAATTTTAAATCAATACATTACACAAATCTTAAAAAAATATATTACAACATTTTAAGTGTGATAAGTTTGAAAAAACTGCATGCATTGAGTGGTATTAGTTGTAATTATAATAATTAAACAATAATTTTTACGGCATATGAACAGAGAAATGCCATAGCACCGTCAAAGTGATTTATGTACTAAAACTTACCACTCGTTAATTACATTGAACCTTACAGTGCTCCAATTATTACATTATTAACAAAATCTTATTCATCCAATTTTTGTCCCACTCTTGCCCCAGTGTCAGTCAGTCAATGTGGTCTCCCAAACGTGATTCATAAACTCGTCTATTCTGTAGAATGCAAAAATCAACGTGGTTTTTAGACGATTATTCCTTGCACATAGTAACTTTTGTGAATGAATTGAGATAAGAAAACATGCATGGTATATAGTCGACGCACTCTCCTAAAATTGAATATAATTATTACAATAATAATGTAGTAAAACATATCTGACTGTATTGGTAGTGAAAATCTTGTTTGTATTTAAATCGCAATGTAAATAATCTCCTCTCAAAATTCTTTTTATAAGCATAGGCTTTGATATAAACAAATAAATACCCTTGATACGGCAGAGATAGGCGGATATTAGAGATTCGATTTGTTGTCACTTCCATGTATGTTACTCTGCTTATCACTCAACTAGAGAAGTAAAATCTGGGCCCTGCCTCGAGTCACACAACTAACGTAACTAGTAAACTCTCTGAATATAACATTGATGTGTAATAGCAATGGCGTCACTGCACGGATGGTATCTATGGTGACGTGCTAGCCACATATGTGACGTCATAAGCCGCAGAGTACTCAGTTACGTCTCCGACACTACTCTCCTGGATCTGTGGGAAAGCTGATTTTAACACATATCGTCATTACTAGATAAGAGAAGTATTAAACTCTGGGCCCTGCCTCGAGTCACACAACTAAAATAACTGGTAAACTATCTGAGTATAACATTGATGTGTAAAAGCAATGACGTCGCTGCACGGACGGTATCTATGGTGACGTGCTAGCCACATATGTGACGTCATAAGCCGCAGAGTACTCAGTTACGTCTCCGACACGATTTTAACACTTCCGGTCATCACTTTATCACACCTCGCTAAGTTTGTAATAAAACTCAGTATTATCATATTGTTATGTACCTGTTATTTCGCGAACTAAAGTTTATTTTTATTTTTCATTTAAATAGATTAAAACAATATTTTAGTGTTAACGTTTTCCTACACTATTTTTTATTACTATATTTCGTATCTAAAATTATTCAACTCACCTAACCTTTTCCATAAAACATTGGTGTCCTGCAGCATTGAAATTGACATTACTAATGTTTAACTTCTTTACAATGTTTAAACTATGAACTTTGTTTTATTATTATTTTATGAACTTTATATAAAAGCTATCCTTTTATATGAATACGCATATGTGGCTTAGAGAATCACTAACTTACAAAAACTGTGATTAGTTCAATTTAGATAATAAAAGATAATTTAGAATCTATTCTAAACCGAATAAGACCGAATAACACACACACAACACATTTGTATTCTTGAACTAACCGTGGTAGCCGTGGAAGAAGGGAGAGAGTTTTGCTCCAACAATAACAGAATACATTTTGATTGACATTAGTTTTATAGCCTAACCAGAAGAACCACATAGTGGCGCAGCGTGGATTTTGTCTCGTAATAAATACTTAAAGCTAACACTAGATATGTTCAGCTTTTAAATCTGTAACTACAAGCTAGTTTTATTATCACAATATTAGGAATATTAATAGAGTAACAATCAAAGTATAATTACTTACACAAGTTGTTATACCACACATATCTCTTCAGTCTAAACTAAAATATACGAGATTCGGTGCTGACCATAATAATTACTTTTTGACAGTGGACAAACTAAATTATCATTGGAAAAGTCTAACACTCCACTTTGAAGCCTTACACGGTTTATATAGGTATAATCCTAAAGGTGGTTTCAGACTTAATTTGCTCTATACGTGACCATAGTACAGTAAGAATATTTTATATAAAAATAACTATTAGAACTATCATGGGAATACGACTATTATATTGTCATACACGTATTAGTTTATGGATAGCTTGAAGAGCTTGTGACACATGTATATCTAATAAAACTGTCATTAATGAATAAAGTCAGTACAAGGCAGGAGTATGCTACACCACTTATTCATTCATTCATTCATAAAAGATAATTTAACTCTAGAGATTTCCTTCGGATAGTTATGTTATGTAAAGGCTCAAAAACTAATTTACCAAATATCAAATGTTAAAATGTTAAACGATTGATATATTTTTGTTTATAACTTTCTAGTTTCCATCTAGGTGCCATAACACAAATGTCAAGGCTAACGCTCAGCCAAACCCTTGGGGTGACATGCAGTGTTTACTTGTATATAAATAAGGCTTAATATAGAATTTCAAGTCGATTCAGGTTCCATATTAGATATTTTGCAAACGTATAGGCAGGTAGTTAGACGAAATAACTTTTTTCCAGTTCATCAATAGGCCGCGCTTAAAATCATGTACCTCCAATATTGGAAACAAATTATTTTAACTGTTAAAAAACAAGGATAAATCAAGTATTTATAATTAGCATTAATAAAAAAGGCAGTGGACACAAACCTCTAATAAAACATGAACATAAATCACAACTGTTCTCTGGGGATGTCGTTAGGGCTTGGGTATGATACACTCATTGTTAGTCTCCACTCCCTCGGTGGAAGCGATCAGAGAGTTCTCAGAATATTCCCTCTGACTATTAAGTGTACATGAAGCATTCATTGTTGCAATTGAAACTCAACAAATAAGTTTTAACACACATTTCAAGTACACTTAGGTCAACAAAACTGTTGGTTCTAATTCATATTCGGCCATGCCAATCAACCCATAGGCTAGTTTATTAAATTCACTACAATCATTTCATAGTTGCATTTAGTAACTTTCATCTATTATAGGAATTTATTTCCAGGAAATAACATTTCTTGTAAACAATGTAATAATGGGTATAGAGATTTTCATACAACATAACGTAGCAGTGATTAATCTGAGATAAATATGATTAAAAACATTTAAATACACATATTGTGTATTGAGAAAATGGTACAAAAACATACATCGGTTTAAGTTGTATTGAGCCGGTTCAATACCTATATCTCCCCGGCTCATGTGTGTTTTATATAGTGTATGTGTGTGTGGTTTATTGGCTGCAGAGGCCACTGACCTTTTGAAGGCGTTTGGCCTTTCCGAGAGAGTGGCGTCAAGACTCCGAGCCGTGGTGTACAAGTTAGGAGTAGCTCCAGTTTAAAATTTTGTTTAATTAAGTGTTTTGTTAGTTTTGCTGAGCTGTTTTCCTTCTGACATGTGCGGCTAAGTTTACGGCCCCTCACTGATGAGGTCCAAGAGATGAGTTGATTTTCTGCTGTCATCTCTCCATCATGCGTGGTCGCAGAGAACCTTCGCTTTTGCGCTCTGCTGAAGGACGGCCACCATGATGGACATTTCTTCTAGTCAACATCTGTGATACCCTGCTCATATTCTTTATTTATTTGTTATTGTTATTGTTGCCATTTATATAATTTATATTTTGTTATTTAATTTTAAGTTAGTTTTAGATATTATTTAGTTATTTCTTGGATTTCATTAGGAGCCCGCCATTAGCCGAAGGATACCGGGTAGAATTGGCATTTCTTGTTTCAAATTATGGCGTTTCTAATTTTTGTATGCAGGTGCACCTGACAAGGATTGTTTGAGGTATATACTACTGCAGGCACTTTTTATTTTTTTTTATTTATAGTATATATACATATATATTTATATTGACTGGATAGGCCTATGTTGTGTCTTAGTAAATGAACCTGAGTATGCTGACCACGGTGTTCTTTTTTTTTTACCTAGTTTAGTTTTGATCCGGCATCCCGTTCGCCACCATGGGCGCGCGCTTCCCTGATGGTTTGCTGTGGGTGTGCGAGCGGCGATGTACGGTTACAATGGTAGCAGAGCGTGGTTAGCTGCTCTCTCAGCTGTCTCTCATTTCTGGTTTTGTTTGTTGGTGTAAGTTAGTGTTAGGTAGGGGGAGGTTAGAGTACACATTTTTTTTTTTTCATTAGGAGCTCGCCCTAGCACAGGATACCGGGTGGAATTGGTTTAGTGTCTTGCTTCCTGCAGACTTACCCTTTGCAGGGAGCAAGGGACTCTAAATTGCTTAACCGCTAAATTTATCTAACTGTACTCTACTTCTCCCCTATCAATGTGTTGTTTTGTTATATTTATTGCTTCTGTGTTTGTAGGTTGTGGTTAGTGTATACTTGCAGGGTATCCTTCTATTAGGTGGCAGGTATTAAGTTCTTCACTTGGACCTCGTCAGTGTAAGCCCTTTGTGAGTTGAGTCCACTTAGGTTACTAAGTAATTGTTGCGTACGCTTTGTTGTTTTATTGTTGTGTTTTATTTTGTCTTAATTGTTTGGTATGGCGTTTTCCCTGGTGCCTGAACATCTACGCAAGCCCGAGTTGGTTTTTGAGGTCCTGGCGAGAGGACAGAAGCCCGAGGGAGATGTGAGGGCATTAAGAGCTCAATTACGGGCTTGTATAGCGTTGGACCGCAGCTGGAATGCAGAGTTCCAAATTAATACAGAATTTGAGTTTTGTAAAACCCGAATGGAGGAATTAGAAGACGATATTAATTTTGAGTCACTTCCCATGTCCGGGTCAGCAAAGGCTAGATTGGCATCTCAGCTTTTACATTAGCGTGACAGAATAGTTTTACTTATGTCAGCTCCTAGTTTAGACTCTGATATTAAAAGTTGGGCTTTTTCGGCCAGTAACAAATTAAAACAAGCCTTAGATGGTTTGAGTGAGGTGCGCTCGGTGAAAGAGAAGGGGGTACTATTTACCGCTGTCACTCCAACGGAGGTTCCCACTACCATTACTTTTGCTAACCATCCACCGGCTCTTTCTTTCGAGCCTCCCAGAGTTACTATGTCTCCGATGGGTAGTGGCCCTCCTGAAGCGGCTGGTGAGGCATCATCTATAGTTGTGCCTTCCTTTTCTAGCTTTGGCAAACTGCCCCATCCTTTGGGGAGTGTTTTACAACACTTCCCCAGAGTTGATGGGCTTGACACTAATTTACTTATCCATTTCCTTCTGGAAGTTTTTAAGCTAAGAGAATTTCCTGGTATGACAGATGCCATGCTTATGCAGATTTTAGCGCAGTTTTCCTTAAGGCCGCTTTTTGATCGCCTTCTAGACTGCCTTAAGAGAGGTGCCACCTTTGACCAGTTCCACGCCGAGATCTTGGAGTTCTTTGTACCTGCTCGGGTTAGGGAGCGCTTGCGGGTGGAACGCGTTTACCGTCCTCAGGCACCAGACGAGACGTTGAGCCATTTTTTCGGGGAGATACGGGATGTAGCCCGGGTGTTGCGCTTGAGCTTGAGCGAAACGGAGTTGGTGAGCCTTATTTTGGAGGGCATTAAACCTGAAGAACGCTCCCGTTTGATTTTTTGTAGCCGTCCCGCATCTTTTGCGGATTTGGACCGCCTCTCCATCATCTCTAGAGGGGTTCAGGATGCGGATGATCAAAGGGAGGCCATGTCGAGGCATCTTCCTCACTTGCATCCGGGGCCGGTCCATGCTCCGGAGCCAGCAGCTGCTCCTTCCCGTAGGCAGCCTCCTACCTGTTATGGCAAGCAAGCAAGTGGGACATATTAGACCGTTTTGTCCACTTAATAAAAAAAAACTAGTAAGCTTGCGGACGAGTAAGCCCGACTCGTGCCGTAAAGGTAATTTTGAGGGCAAATATGTAACTAATTTTTATGGTAAAAGGGTAGCTGGTTTAATACAGAACAGAAAGAAAACAGAAAGAAATAGACTTGGGGACAGTTATCATCGTTGGCCGAGAGGGGAGGTTGCTGCTCTGGCTGCGCAGGGAGTAAGGGCTGCCCGCTCAACCTGCCCACAACTGGATGTGCTTGTGGGGAATGTGGTGCAGAAGGCCCTGGTTGATTCTGGGTCAGCACGCAGCCTGATTTCTTTGTCGTTTTTTGAAGATCTAAAATCCTCTGAGCTAATACGGCAGGTTGAGCCTAGTTCACTTATCTGCTGGACTGCTTCACGCACACCTTTACCTATTATCTGTAGTGCCCAGATTCACATCAAAATTAATTATTTCTCTTGGGATTGGAGCTTTTTGGTGGCTAAGGACCTGACTTTTCCTTTCATCTTGGGAGCAGATTTTATCGGAAAAACTGGCATGATTTTGGATTTGGCCTCCAGTCATGTTTTCTTTGCTTTCGCCAGGCGGGTGCTCGTTCCCTTTTCAGATGTCGAGTCTCGTGGGACTGCTGCCTTAGAGATGGAAGATAAGAGCTTGACTCCTCCTGACAAACTATGACATCTTACGCCGAAAGAGGCTGAGGACATAAGGCAGATTTGTTCCAGTTTTCCTGAATTCCTAACTGACAAATTGGGCACGACCAATCTCTTGGAATACGAGATTCGTCTTACAGACACCCGTCCTGTACGTTCCCATCCATATAAGCTTGCTCCGCCCAAGATGGAAATTCTGAGAAATATGATTGATGATTTACTTAAGAGTGGGGTAATCGAGCCGTCTTGCTCAAAATTTTCCAGTCCAGCGTTTCTAGTGCCGAAACCTAATGGGAAGTCCAGATTGGTCCTGGATTATCGAAAGCTCAATGCTCAGATAGAAATTGACTCCGTGCCTCTCCCCGATTTGCATTCTGCTTTCGACTGGTTTGGTAAGGCCAAGTATTTCTCCATTTTTGATCTTAATCAGGCATACCATCAGATTCATCTAAAACACGAGTCTCGACCTCTCACTGCCTTTTGTGTGCCTTGGAATTTGTACCAGTTCACCCGAGTGCCAATGGGCTTGGGTGTGGGGGCCAAAACACTCACCAGACTCCTGGATTCTATCTTTCATGATGTCAAATTTAAGTTCGTGTTCAACTATCTGGATGACCTGCTTGTGTACAGTGAGAGTTATGAGGAGCACTTGACTCATCTAGAGGAAGTTCTAACTAGGTTGCGAGAGTCTGGCCTTACCGTCAATCCTGAAAAGGTGAGTTTTGCTCAGCCTAAAATATCGTTTCTGGGTCATCTTGCCTCTTCTCGAGGTGTTTGTATTGATCCAGAGAGAACCCAGGCAATCAGGGAGTTTCCTCCTCCTAAGGATGCCAAGGGGATTGCCCGTTTTGTGGGAATGATAAATTTTTATCGTCGTTTCATCCCCAATGTTGCTGAAGTGGCGGCCCCTCTGAACTCTCTTAGGAAAAAGGGTGCCAAGTTTGAGTGGGGTGAAGCGCAACAGACTGCTTTTGAGCAGCTGAAAGAGGCAGTGATGCAGCCTCCAGTCTTGGCTATGCCTGATTTCGGTCGTAAGTTCGTCTTGCAAACTGATGCTTCCTCCTTAGCCGTTGCTGCTGTTTTGTCGCAAGAAGTAGATGGTATCCGGCAGCCCATAGCTTATGCTTCACGCACGTTAACCCCTTGTGAGAAGAAGAGTTGTTCTGTTTATGAGCTGGAATGTTTGGCTGTCGTGTTTGGAATTAACAAGTTCAGGCGTTACCTAGAACATAAAGAATTTTTGTTGGAAACCGACAACCAGGCACTTTCTTGGCTCCTTGCCCACCCCCGTCAGCTCGGGAAGATTGGTCGCTGGGTAGTCCAAATTTCTGCCCTTAAGTTCACAGTGCAGCACGTGCGAGGCACCCAAAAATATCATAGCGGACACTCTGTCACGCATGTATCACTTACCCAACGACCACCAGAATTTATCAGAGCCGCCATGTTGTGGCGTGCTCCTAGACTTTCCTCTGGCATTTTCGGACATTGTTCCACACCACCTTAAGGATCCCGAGCTGACTGCTATCATCAATGAGCTTAAAAACGGAGGTGCCCACCCTCCTTATTTTCTGTACCGAGGTGCTTTATGCTGCCGTGACAAGCAGCGGAGAAAACCTAAGTTAGTGCTGCCAAGCTTTCTTGTACCGATGGTCTTTCAGTATTTTCATTCTTCTCCTGTGGGCGGACATCTAGGAATTCATAAGACCATCGCGAAGATTAGGGATCAGTTCATCTGGAAAGGTATGGACCGGGATATTGCAGCTCGAGTACGTTCTTGTGAACTGTGCTCGCTAAGCAAACCCGCTCAAAATACCAAGTTGGGTCTTTTGTCATCTGAGGTGGCGGAAAAACCTTTGGAGAAGGTTTTCATTGACTATGTTGGGCCTCTCCCGCGTAGCAAGTCCGGAAATAGGTTCCTACTTGTTTGTGTAGATGCCTTCTCCAAGTTTGTTTGGTTGTTCCCATTGCGGAGTGCTACCGCGCAGCTCACGGTGCAAGCACTTCGTAACCATTTTTTTTCAACACTTTGGAATCCCCGCCACCTTAGTTTCCGATAATGGTTCACAGTTTGTCTCCAATATCTTTAAAAGAATGTGCTTTGGGCACGGAATCCGCCATGTGACTACTTCCCCTTTCTATCCTCAGCCTTCTCACGCCGAACGGTTTAATCGCAATCTTCGATCTGCTCTCATTGCCTTTCATGTGGAAAATCAGACCACCTGGGATCAACAACTACCTTGGATCCAATTTGCCTTTAATACGGCCCAGCATGAAAGTCACAAGGCGGTACCTTTCGAGTTATTATTTGGCTTTCCGCCAAACAACCCTTTGGCGAACCTTTGGAAAATTAGCGATCTTCTGCCACCTCCTGGTACTCCCAATGTGAAAGCCACTTGGGAGGCAGCCAGGCGGAATCTCATTCGGGCTAGGGAATTAGTAAGGAGGAAGTACAACCGAGGTCGTATTGCCAATCCCTTCCAGGCGGGGGATCTAGTTTACTGCAAGGCTCACCCAGTCAGTTCAGCTGTGGATAAAAGAGCTGCTAAACTTTGCTACAGGTGGACTGGTCCCCACCGCATCTTGTTTCTGACTCCGGTGACTGCCCGACTGGGAGATCCTCAGTCCGGGAAGATTTTCAGGAAGGCGCACATATCCCATCTGAAGCCTTGCCGGAGTCATCCGTGATTTCTCTTTAGTCTGTGCGGGAGGGTTTTAGGTCCAGAGGCCTGATCACCTCTGCTCCTTCTTCCTGATCAAGGTTCCTGTTTTCTTCTTTGTACCCACGCAACTCTTGGAGGGATTTCTTGCCTCCAACTGGATTTTCTTGGTTTTCCCTTCTGCAGACTTCAGGGTTTCCGGTTTATAATTCTTCAACCATTGGGGGGAGAGGCATTTCGTTTGGTTCTTCTTTTTGAAGAAATTAACAGAGGGGAGTTCCTCCTTTTGGGAGGGGAGTCTGAGCCGGTTCAATACCTATATCTCCCCGGCTCATGTGTGTTTTATATAGTGTATGTGTGTGTGGTTTATTGGCTGCAGAGGCCACTGACCTTTTGAAGGCGTTTGGCCTTTCCGAGAGAGTGGCGTCAAGACTCCGAGCCGTGGTGTACAAGTTAGGAGTAGCTCCAGTTTAAAATTTTGTTTAATTAAGTGTTTTGTTAGTTTTGCTGAGCTGTTTTCCTTCTGACATGTGCGGCTAAGTTTACGGCCCCTCACTGATGAGGTCCAAGAGATGAGTTGATTTTCTGCTGTCATCTCTCCATCATGCGTGGTCGCAGAGAACCTTCGCTTTTGCGCTCTGCTGAAGGACGGCCACCATGATGGACATTTCTTCTAGTCAACATCTGTGATACCCTGCTCATATTCTTTATTTATTTGTTATTGTTATTGTTGCCATTTATATAATTTATATTTTGTTATTTAATTTTAAGTTAGTTTTAGATATTATTTAGTTATTTCTTGGATTTCATTAGGAGCCCGCCATTAGCCGAAGGATACCGGGTAGAATTGGCATTTCTTGTTTCAAATTATGGCGTTTCTAATTTTTGTATGCAGGTGCACCTGACAAGGATTGTTTGAGGTATATACTACTGCAGGCACTTTTTATTTTTTTTTATTTATAGTATATATACACATATATTTATATTGACTGGATAGGCCTATGTTGTGTCTTAGTAAATGAACCTGAGTATGCTGTCCACTAAGTTCTTTTTTTTTACCTAGTTTAGTTTTGATCCGGCATCCCGTTCGCCACCATGGGCGCGCGCTTCCCTGATGGTTTGCTGTGGGTGTGCGAGCGGCGATGTACGGTTTCAGTATATAACACAATACTTAAGTAGTTTAATAATTTGGATATATTTTCCTTTGTTTCCCCCAATATCATTTAAATTAAAACTGTAATATGCAGTTTTTCCTGTTAAATATTTCTTCTCACACATTTTCAAACTACTGATGTAAAGTGTACACATATATTTGTAAATAGTTGTAATTACCAAGTAAATATTTGTTTGGTTGTTAATGTGCTTTAAAGCTATAGCGTGTCTAAACTTAGATCACATATTTATACAAAAGCTGTGTAATTCAATAAACAGAGTTTCAATGTTTAACCTACTATTTTAAAACGTTGAGGTTGAAATCGAATTGACAGTTTTCCATGATACAATTATCTACTATAGTGCAGTTTATGAACTAATATTTTACTGCTATTTATTAAGTGAAAGTGACATGAAGCTGCACATTTAACAACGTATTGTATATATAATATATATATATATATATATATGTGTGTGTGTGTGTGTGTGTGTGTGTGTGTGTGTGTGTGTATTGTATTTACATTTAATACCAATTCAAATTCGATGTCTGATATTTTACTTTCAACATTTTTTTTAAATAAATATTATAAGCTAATTGTTTAGATTATATAATTTTAATAAAGCAACCATATACTTCAGCGATCTCGAGTTAGCCTTTATTAATTTGGAAGATAATAAACTGAATGTGATAACTGTATTGATAACAAAATTTATGAAAAAATGTTCAAAAATTTTATTTTACAAAGTTGCTGTTAACCTTTATAAATCCGGCGGATAATAAACATATTACATTACCCATTATAAGTCTAGCAAATAATACAGAGAATACGTTAAAAGTATGGATAAAAGAGTGTAATTAGACATTCAATTACTTCAGAAATATCCAGTTAACCATTATAAGTCTGGCAAATAGTCAAGAGAATACATTAAATTTATAGGTTAATGAATGTAATAATGCAATAAATTTCTTCAGAAATCTCCAGTTAGGAGTTATAAATCTATCAGATAATAAACAGTGACATTTATTGCCCCAGTTCTGCGGTTCACGCAGTAAAATTAATTCAATTGACTTTTAACAGTTAAATCACAGTTAGTCTTGCTTAATGGAGTGAATGTTTGATAGGGAATTACCGTTTTAAAAAAACAAGATTTGGTTGGGAAGTATGTGCCCTTAATGTTCTGCTCGAAACCCTTATCGTTAAAAAACCTACGCACTTCTAATACGCGTATTTTATATATTAATAGGGAAAGTCCTGTTTCCTCTCTCACTATTGCACTTCCGCACTAGTCGCTGCTTTACACAGAGACTCAGGTGTTTGATTGACTAGATTATCACTGAATTTTTGTCACCAATATTACAGATAGGCCTCGACTATATGACGTTCTTATATGCTCCTAATACCCATATTTCAATATTAATAGTGAGAGTCCTGTTTCCTCTCTCACTCATGGACCTCAACAAAAGTTGCTGCTTTATGCACAGACTCAGATGTTTTATTGACTAGATTTTCACTGAATTTTTGTCACCAATATTACAGATAGGCCTCGACTATATCACGTTCGTATGTGCTCCTAATACCCGTATTTAAATATTAATAGTGGAAGTCCTGTTTCCTCACTCACTCATGGACCTCAACACAAGTTGCTGCTTTATGCTCAGACTCAGATGTTTGATTGACTAGATTTTCACTGAATTTTTGTCACCAATATTACAGATAGGCCTCAACTATATCACGTTCGTATGTGCTCCTAATACCCGTATTTAAATATTAATAGTGAAAGTCCTGTTTCCTCTCTCACTCATGGACCTCAACACAAGTTGCTGCTTTATGCACAGACTCAGATGTTGAAGTGACTAGCTTTTCACTGAATTTTTGTCACCATTATTACAGCTAGGCCTCAACGGTATATCACGTTCGTATGCGCTCCTGATACGCGTATTTTAAATATTAATAGGGCAAGTCCTGTTTCCTCTCTTACCCAACGAGATATTACGTCTGGGTTGTGGGAGCGGGGCTTTCCTTCTTAGCTTTCCTTGAGAGCGAGCAGATCTGCCCAGGAACGGCCTAGGGATAAGAAGCGCGGACTCACTTCCCCTTCAACATTCATTACCCCTTAGTTGCCACTTTACCACTTGTAGGGTATGTGTTACATAAGAGTTGTTTTACAAACCCAGTAACAATATCAACAGCTGTTAACAATATATATTTGTCAAAATACTTCTTAATTAGCTAACATATTACATAGATGCAATGGACTATTCTTAACATAAATAATAGTATTTAATAATAATATTTGTTATTCCATAACAAAGACAATAAAATAACATAGCGCGATGCTCCAAGACATTAACGTAGGGAAGCATAGCACTCGATTGCCACTTGTGTCTTGTATAGGAAATATATCGAGCGGTGAAAGAGGGGGAGGCGGTAGGCGTGGTCGAGCTTCTGCTCCTCCCTCCCCCTGTGCGCAAGAAATCTTCGCGCAGGTCGCTTTTAAAGCGGTTCATTTATACTCACGATATGAGCCTGCGGAGTGACTAATCGTCGATAGTGTCCAGACCTCAACTGTTTTATCACAAGGATTAATGGTGGAAATTATAGTACGATAGAGATTACTGAACATACACATTATATTAGGTAACCTATACAAATGTATCACTATGCAGTTAAAATAAATTGGATTAACTTATAAAAAGTTAATATGATTGAAATGTCGTGTATTATTTATTATAACGTTCATTTTTGCCTAGATTTAACTCCATTAAGTTATCCGCCTAAAGAAGAGATCAGATTTCAGACCTCGAAATGTTGTAACAACCATGTTATGTTTCACTGAACTATAGCAAATTTCCGAAAACATTACGTGTAACTTAATCTTAAAATATAGAAAATAAAACCTAGTATTTATCGTATTAGAGGACCCAATCGTACATTGGAAACATTACTAAATTATCAAAGTTACTTATGAAGATTTATACAAGTCTAAAAATATCTGATGGTTCAATACGATGGTGTAAACAGTGCTATGTATTACAAGTTCAAGTTTGTGTAAATACAAATGATCAGTACATAATATGTACTGATCATATTATATTATATGTCCTACTTAAAACTAAACACAGGAAGTCTTGACCGAGAACTACGCTAGCAGTTCCCTCTACTGACTATGCTCCCAGTCCGGTCACGATCAGCTGATTGAGATGACCTCCAGAAAGTGAAAGGATGGATACAATTTAATATCAGTAACTGTCACAGAATATTAATATCAGCTTAGGTCACAGTTCTCTTCAACTCTGGTTTTAGTTAGGTGTCTTAGCACAAAACATTAAATGTTCGTTAATTTCCACGGTAGCTGGAATGATGTAATTGGAATGGATTATTATGGGAACGATTAAGCAAATATTATTATAAAAATCATAAAGGTAAAAAACGAAAGGTACATTACTATACATTGAGTAAGAGTATGAGATAAGAGCACAATTTTAATTACACTGGGCAAATAAGGAGCCAAGATGACTGAGCTGTACAATGGAAAGGTTTACAATCTTACTGTTCAGGAAGCTTTGTTATGAAATATATCGAAACGAAACTCTGTATTATGGTGCAATGGTTGATCGCAAGATAAAAGCACAATTTTTATCACACTGGGTAAATAGGAGACCTGACAAAGAGACATCTGAACTAACCTGAATCCTGTCATACTGAACTTAGCCAAATCAAAATTGACGCACTGTTATAGATGCTTTATTATTAAATCCTACTTTGAAGAACTTGATATTGTCAAAGTTTGGCAACACTGATTGATAAAAATTGCATTTAGAAGTTCGCGTGCTTAATCGATGCGCAACACATTGGCCTGTCAGAATATATATCGGCAAATGGATTTTCATATGGTTTTCGCAGTAGTAAATAATATTGCACTACAAAGTTGAAAAACTGTTAAAAAGTGTTTCTATCATCATGCCATTAAACATTTTGCAACTAATAAAACTAGTTTGTTGTAATCTGTCATAAAAAAAATTATACGGTAATTTTTGTTTCCTTACACCAAATTCAATTCTAACATTAACATAAACATATATTTGATAAAGCCCGTATCAGCTATTAAAACACATTTAAGGAATTTTTCCACCGTGTGGTTTATACAGGACCGCGTTAAAAGTCTCTATTCTACATAATCCTAAAGGACTAAAAGCATCAGAACAAAATGCATTGTTTCCATTAACCCTTTTACATTATTAGAATGGTGGCTGAACACGTGTATTCAGATACTTGCTCATGTGGATGTGTAACATTTAGTGCCTGTTCATTGTATTCCTTTAGTATCACAATAGTTATAGCTTTAAGTAGTAAACTAAAACGTCTGTTATTTGGGTATAAGATTCAGTTTAGATCACATCAAAGGGTTACAGATTCTTTAATGAATTCTTCCTAAAACAGTATTACCATTTAGTATGGAATTTATATAAATGTTAAATTTTTATAATCTTTTCTTTCAACTAAAACAGTAGTGTAATTTTGCAGTTATGACACACACAAAATAGATCATTCAATAATTATTTAGCCGTTTTCTAAAAGTAGATCAAGTATATTTTGAGTTACTACGACATTATTAATTCAAATGAACAACAAAAACCTCTATCTTCAAAAGGTTTGTGAAAATGTTTCGACCCACTTTAAAATACCAGTAATTCAAATGAACATTAATTTTTGAGAAAGGATACGTTATTGAAAACTATGTTGAAATTTAATGACGTAAAACTCTCACGAAGTATTTTGTGTTTTAAACTTTTCATCTGAGTTTGTGTATTGTCTTTAACCAAAGATGACCATTGGTTTTTGCTTACCCGAGAGCGTTACAATTTAGATGAGAAATACAGTACTTTAGATTTAAAAAAAAACTGCACATAAACTCTGAACTTTTTTTCACATGCTTGCAGTGTTCACTGTAGTCGCTGGTCAGGAAGACAATGTATATAAAAAATGTAAGTATTCAAAATAGTTTCTTTTTTACGACCCTTTATTAAACCGAGGGTTAAACAAGAAGTAATAATAAACATGTATGTATGGAGCTGTACGTTCTATATAATAGTTTGTACTAACTGAAAAAATAGTTAGTTATAGATTCTTCTACAGCCAAAGTTTCTGAGGGGTTCGGTTGATTCTGAATGGAATTATAAACGTATAATTTGACTGATAAGTAAGTTGTGGGTGTGAAGCTAGTATGGATTTTCTTTATTTAATCTTGACTTCGATTAACCAAGTAAATATGCTTATATTGTTGTCATATATCAATAACAAGTACTACACAGGATAAATAAAACGTTCAAAGTATTTAAATTTCTCATAGTCCTTATGTGTCTAACATTTAAAATCACATTCAAACGAAATTAATTACAGCCTTACTTGAAAATATGGTAACACAGTTTTACGTTTCTATCAAAATGCTAAAAATGTGAACATGTATAGAATGTAAATAAGACAATTTATTTGTTTACTGTCGCACTCTCTATCAGAAAATCTATTGGACACAGACATGGTTTGGAGACAGTGCTACAGCAGACACTGACTGTCAGAACAAATCAGACAAGGTGTTCCTTGTTAATTCCTTCTGTGACAACCAGAAACGTGACTTGACTATCTTACAGAAACTGTTCACGGTTTTTACTCTGGGTATATTATATAACTCACTTCTATGCTGAATTTTACATCTGTATATTCCTATAAAGGATACTAAGAGAGATTCTGGGATCAGGTTTGGAGATAGTGCTACAGAAGAGACTGACTATCAGAACAAATCAGACAAGGTGTTCCTCGTTAATTCCTTCTGCGACAACCGGAAACGTGCCTTGACTAACTCACAGAAACTGTTCACTGTTTTCAATCTGGGTAAATAGTGTAACTTAATTCTATGCTGTATTTTACTTCTCAATATTCCTATAAAAGATTCTAAGAGAGATTCTGGGATAAGGTTTGGAGACAGTGCTACAGCAGTCACTGACTGAACAAATAGTAAAAGGTGTTCATTAGTATTTATAATGTTTATGAAGAACGAAACTTATAACTCTAGATATGTCGTTAAAATTGAAACAAATTTACTCTGACTTGTGACGTAAACAATTATTTTTGAATTTATTAGCAAAAATAATTATTTCCTAGTATATTTAGCTAAATTTAAAGGTTTTTAATAGGAGTTTTAAGGTGCATTTGATTGGAAATTAATAAGTTACAGAAAAACATTTAATTGTATCCACATACTATGACCATAAAATGACAGGATGGTATCAACATATTTCATAATTAAAGTTGAATAATGTAAAACTGAGTAAAACTCGTTTCTAAATATAACACAAATAATTACAAAAAAATTAAATCATATTTAAAGCTACATAATATTATTTTCTGCAGAAGAAACAAACTCTACTGACAGTTGAGATGCATACCTGTTCTGACATGTTTGTTGCTTCTGGTTTGTGCAGGCGTACCTTTAAAGGGGTCGTGTTCACTTATGCGTTGACGCATTTCATTGAAATATTTACCGTTTGAATTGTAATAAAAATTATTTTAATTCAATTATATCTCGTAAATATTTTTTTAACAATACTGATTTTATGATATTCGATTTTACAAACTTTTAACAGGCGCCATTTTGTTAATATTAAATATTAAACTTTCTTTAAGTAATATTTCATTTGCAAACCGGGGCTAAATTTGCTTGTACTTGTAATATATTGTAATCTTGCTTTAATAATTTAGTTAATTTCCCAATATTTGTTATCAAATTGAATTAAAATAATAGAAGTTTCACTATAAAAAGAAAATTTATTAGATAATAAACGTTTTCTCTAGAAAAATAGTTATTAGAATTTACACTTTCTACTTACGCAGAATCCTTCGCAGAATGGTTTAAACATGTTTAGACAAACAGACAACAAGGTCATTTCAATGTCCTGGAGGGACTTTATTAAACTATAAGTTTTCATGAACTTATAGAGGAAATTTATTATTTTATAGTAAGTTTTCATATTACTCTCTAAGCTAAAAATATTGAAAATGTTACATCATCGTTTAATGCAAAACTAAATATTCAGATTTTCATTAAAACACTAAAACAAAATTAAGTTATAATATACGATAAATTTTTGTCAACTATTTCTTTGTAAAGCACTCATGTTTTACATTAGTTAGATTCTAGTAGCTATATCCCTTAGATCCCAATGTTATCTCAAACGGGATCGCAAGAGCTCAGTGTTATCGTAAAACCCTTAACGGTAAACATTTACATAGAGATCAGCAGAGCATCGACCTGCAGCCGGGTTTGTAAACTCATGTTACAGGCCAACGCTTACTTACATTCAGGGAGCTTTACACCTTAGATCGTAATGTTATCTAGAACGGGATCACAAGAGCTCAGTGTTATCGTAAAAAAAACCCTTAACGGTAAACATTTACATAGAGATCAGCAGAGCATCGACCTGCAGCTGGGCTCGTAAACTCATGTTACAGGCCAACGCTTACTTACATTCAGGGAGCTTTAGGCCTTAGATCCCAATTTTATCTCCTACGGGATCACCAGAGCTCAGTGTTATCGTAAAAACCCTTAACAGTAAAAATCTACATAAAGATCAGCAGAGCATTGACCTGCAGCCGGACTTGTAAACACATGTTACAGGCCAACCCTTACTTACATTCAGGGAGCTTTAGGCCTTAGATCCCAATTTTATCTCCTACGGGATCACCAGAGCTCAGTGTTATCGTAGAACCCTTATCAGTGAACATTTACATAGAGATCAGCGGAGCATCGACCTGCAGCCGGGCTCGTAAACACATGTTACAGGCCAACCCTTACTTACATTCAGGGAGCTTCAGGCCTTAGATCCCAATTTTATCTCCTACGGGATCACAAGAGCTCAGTGTTATCGTAGAACCCTTATCAGTGAACATTTACATAGAGATCAGCGGAGCATCGACCTGCAGCCGGGCTCGTAAACACATGTTACAGGCCAACCCTTACTTCCATTCAGGGAGCTTTAGGCCTTAGATCCCAATTTTATCTCCTACGGGATCACCAGAGCTCAGTGTTATCGTAAAACCCTTAACAGTAAAAATCTACATAGAGATCAGCAGAGCATTGACCTGCAGCCGGGCTTGTAAACACATGTTTCAGGATAATCATTACTTACGTTCAGGGAGCTTTAGGCCGTAGATCCCAATGTTATCTCGTACGGGATCACCAGAGCTGAGTGTTATCGTAAAACCCTTAACGGTGAGCATTTACATAAAGATCAGCGGAGCATCGACCTTCAGCCAGGCTTGTAAACACGACAGCTACAGATCCATTCGCTGATCGGTCAGAAGGCGTAGTATTGCGTATGGACGTATTGTGAATGTTGCTTTAAAACCTTTATTCTTATCTTGTCAGTAAATAATACAAATAACATTTCGTAATACATATTTAGTACTTATTGTAATTGCTTATAATCAAATGTTTGGTTTATATGCTTTTGGTTTTGGTAGCTAAACTTAATAAAACCAAAATACAGAAACATAAAGAATCGTTAATAGTTTTTTTTACTGCTATGGTATAGCCAGGTAATTTAAATATTAAAATTATAGTGTCAATTAATCTGTACATTACTTTATTATACTACTTTAATCGTAATAAATATTTAACCTAGTTAATTTTGAATTGTGGCGTGTGATATTGTAAAGATTGATTAATTGAATAAAGTTCTCCTAGTTTGATCTTAGTGACGTTTGTTAGTAACATTTGTATAATGATAACATACTTATATTTTCCTTGCAGTATACAAGTACTATATTTGCACACTTCTAGTATTGAAGACACAAGTAAGGTAGATACTTACAGGATCTGCTCAATAAGTATCGAAACAGGTTTAAAAAATCAAAATTTATTGCATTTACTAAATAATCTTCAAAATGCATTCCTCCTGCATCGAACCTTTGTCTTCGCCTCTTGAACCACCTCGATAACGTCGAACAGATGTCCTTTGAGATCCCTTGCCATTCGCGGAAACGAAAAAGTCCGGATCACCCACGATTAACGTTTTCACGCCTGTGATAACGTTTTCGAGAAAATCTGCATATTCCTGGATTCCGTCCAAATTTCTTGCGATGTTTTTTGTAGAAGACTATCAGTATCAGTCTCGCGCTCGCCTTCCTCATAAAAATTCAATGGCGATGAAGGCTCCAAATTATAATCCGGTACCCTCAATAATAAGAGCGATGATTTAACGCTTGTAAGAGTCCAAAATTATTTTAACTTTGGCCGACTGAGCAAAGGTTCTAAAGATAGTCGGACGTCCGATGCGATAATAGCATTCGACATGCTCCCGGCCTCCCTTAAACATTTTGGGCCACTTATAAAACTCTTGTGCGGAGTTAAGGCATCACCCCTATAAGCCTTTTTAATAATTTCAAGGGCCTTGGGTTTTTGCTAAATTTAGAGCTAAACATCACAGTGCAGCGCTGCTCAACGGTCCATGCTGGCGCGGTAACGCTATAAACGCGACGTATTAATAGTGCATTTGAGTGGTGGGGACCTCTCTACCAATGCCGACTGGTCGGAACTCTCTCCGCCACTCCGTTGAGGATGCGGCGAACCAGTCTCGATACTTGAACACATACTTCAACGAACCCTGTATATGATAATACGTTTCTCCTAGATTGATCTTAGTGCTGTTAGTAGTAACAGTCATATAGTGAGTAACAAACTTACATTTTCCTTGCAATCTACAACAACTATATTCGACGTAGTGCGCATGACATCTTAAAATGTGCAGGAATCTCTTTACAACAAAAATTGACAAATTTTTAAAAGCTGTCCGTGAGTATTGTACCATATTTTATAACGATAATTTTTGACGGTACGCTAAATAACTGTAATAAACGCTTCCTTTTTACGTCGACAGATACCTACTTCCGGTATAATATCCGTTACACAAATTGGCTTCTTTCACCTATGAAATCAAATTCCCACGATTTGTGTCGGAAAGTTTCTGCACGATATTAGTTATATACCCCAGAACTTCTGGTAAATATGAACATTAATGTAGTATGCAGTGAATGATGAAAGTTATTCAGTTCTTACTTTTTTGTTTTTACTTGTATATGCTTAAACCTTATGGTGAAACAGTTTATATCTGATTTATTACGGTCTTGGCTTGAAATTAATTAGTTTTGGGTTGTATTAGGTACGGTCGTGGTCAACATTCGTGTTTATGGGTTTTATTGCAGCATTCATTTAATGGTCAAAGTTTGTAGTCATCGTTCGATGTTACAGGCTTGCATGGTCATCAGCATGAATTGAAGAAAATTGAAGAGAAGTATTTTATTAGGAAATTGATTTAAGAAAATTGCGTTGATAAAAGGAAGCGTTTAGGGTTTAGGACTATGTTTTATAGAGGTTATACAAGTCAGTCAGCGATAATCACTACAGGAAAAATGTCAGCACGTAATAGAGTGTTATGAAAAATTACTAATATCAGCTCTGAAGTCTCCCATATAAGACATACTTCGGTATTGGCTAAGCTCGTATTAGAATCATACGTGTTATTTTAATATAGGGATAGTAAGGTCCCGTATATTGTGACATGTTATTATTAGAATAAAGTTATTGTACATTTACTAAAGCATTATTATTTGTAATGTATTTACGGTTAAGTTTGTGAAGAATCAGGAAGTGTATTTTACGTTAGCTCTACAAGTTGAATAAAATTAAACTGTGAGGGAGACGCTTTTTATATTCTAATTATTTCCCCAGAGATAACTACATGCTCAGGCCAGCTACGGCCTGATTATTTGAGTGTAATCTGTGATAACCAGTACGAGTCTATAATTAGTTCCCTAGGGATAACTACATGCCCAGGCCAGCTACGGCCTGATTACTTGAGTGTAATCTTGTGGTAACCAGTACGACTCTCTAATTAGGTCAACAGAGATAACTACATGCCCAGGCCAGCTACGGCCTGATTATTTGAGTGTAATCTGTGATAACCAGTACGAGTCTATAATTAGTTCCCTAGGGATAACTACATGCCCAGGCCAGCTACGGCCTGATTACTTGAGTGTAATCTTGTGGTAACCAGTACGACTCTCTAATTAGGTCAACAGAGATAACTACATGCCCAGGCCAGCTACGGCCTGATTATTTGAGTGTAATCTGTGATAACCAGTACGAGACTATAATTAGTTCCCTAGGGATAACTACATGCCCAGGCCAGCTATGGCCTGATTATTTGAGTGTAATCTGTGATAACCAGTACGAGTTTATAATTAGTTCCCTAGGGATAACTACATGCCCAGGCCAGCTATAGCCTGATTATTTGAGTGTAATATGTGATTACCAGTACGAGTCTATAATTAGTTCCCTAGGGATAACTACATGCCCAGGCCAGCTACGGCCTAATTATTTGAGTGTAATCTGTGATAACCAGTACGAGTCTATAATTAGTTCCCTAGGGATAACTACATGCCCAGGCCAGCTATGGCCTGATTATTTGAGTGTAATCTGTGATAACCAGTACGAGTCTATAATTAGTTCCCTAGGGATAACTACATGCCCAGGCCAGCTACGGCCTGATTATTTAAGTGTAATCTGTTATAACCAGAGAGAGAGAGAGAGAGAGAGAGAGAGAGAGAGAGGAGAGAGAGAGAGAGAGAGAGAGAGAGAGAGAGAGAGAGAGAGAGAGAGAGAGAGAGAGAGAGAGAGAGAGAGAGAGAGAGAGAGAGAGAGAGAGAGAGAGAGAGAGAGAGAGAGAGAGAGAATGAAATAGCGTCAATGATAAATTACACACTGTCAAAGAGAGACAGTCTCTGCCTTGTTCAGGTCATGTACCTGATAAAAACTCGGCAACACTATAAAATGGTCTTTGCTGTAACCAGTCTCTGAGTCGGGACTTCAGTATGTGAGGGCTGGAGCTCTTGATTTGTTCAGGCAGTCGGTTGTAGAGTCTGGCACCAGCGTAGGAAGGTTTTTTCTCAAATCTTGAGGTGTTGTGCGTTGAGAGATTAAAATCCCGAGCATGTCTGGTGTTGTAGCTGTGCACCATCTCGTTGCGGCAAGGAATGCTGGAGCGGCAGGCTGCAGTGATGACTTCCAGTATGTAGATGTTGATCACCGTGAGGATTTGGAGATTCTTGAAAGGTTCTCTGCAGCTCTCCCTCCACTCCAAACCGGCAAGCATTCTCACGGCTTTTTTCTGGAGTATCAGCACCCGTTGAAGGTTGTGATGTGAAGCCGCTCCCCAAAGCACAATCCCATATCTCAGGTTGCTCTCAAACAATGAGAAATAGGTCATTTTGGCTGCTTCCATGGTGCTGATTGACATTACTCGTCTCAAGGCAAACAGAGCGCTGCTTAATTTTTTGCACAAATTGTCCAGATGATCAACCCATGACAAATTGTTATCTATAATGATGCCAAGGTGCTTTGTAGACTCCATTAGTTTTAAGTTGGGGAGGGGAGAGATTTCTTCTTGTTTTCTTCCTATGATTACCTGATTGGTCTTTGTTTCGTTAAATACGAGATCATGCGAGTTACAATATTCAACAACCATATTAAGGGCAATGTATGACTGCACCTCCAGTTCTTGCACACAACGGTTTGAGGATAGGAGGACCATGTCATCAGCGTACAATATAGCTCTACAGTACTGGGAGGTATAGGCTGGGAAGTCAAAAGTATACAAGACGAAGATCACGGGCCCCAAAACCGACCCCTGGGGCACACCCCCTTGAGACTGGAAGTTGGCGAGAACTAAAAGAGGTGGTTGTGATGTTGAATTTGAGCTCTACTAATTGATCTCGATCCCTGAGGAAGCTGTTAAACCAAGACCAGGTAGATTTCTGGAATCCAAGAGACCTGAGCTTTGCTAGGATCGTGTCATGGCTAAGGCAGTCGAACGCCTTACTCAGGTCCAGGAAAAGGCTAATGACGTTCTCTCCCCTCCTCAAGCCGATCGATCACGTGTTCCACAAAGTTCACTAGAGCAGTTTGGGTGGATTTTCTTTGTTGAAAGCCGTGTTGCTCCTTCAATTCGATGTCAAATCAAATCAAATCAAATCGTTTAATTGCAGTTGACAATATACATTGCATAGCAAACGTCAATTTTCATGTCTAAATTTTTTCCATTCATCCCACATCAAGGCCACATTTTAAACTTACAACATTCAAACATTCACTCCCCATTCATTCCATGCCAATTACGCCCACTTTCGGCGCTGGAGTCAGTTTCCTCATCGCGTGGTCTCCCAGTTGAATGCCAGAAACTCATCAACACTGTAGAAAGCGTTTGACGCCAGGCAGAGTTTGATACGAGTTTTTAACACCTTGGGCGTTGAGGCATTTTTAATTTTGTTTGGCAATCTGTTTATAAAATGAACACCTGCCTGCGAAGGCAAATGTTCATAAACCACCGTTCTGTGCATTCCCGAACGGTAGTTATCTCTGCCTCTTGTCTCATATTCATGTATGTCTCGTCCTCTGGTTAAGGCACATTTAGACAAACAATATAAGGTTGTTTCTAAGATGTAGAGACATGGCAAAGTTAACAGTTGCAAATTTTTAAACGCTGTCCTGCACGACTCTCTGAAGTTTAAATTAGCGATAATGCGAATTGCTTTTTTTTGTAATTTGAAAACTCTCATAAAATGGTTGTTTGCACAGGCTCCCCACAAAACGATTCCATACGAAAGGTGGGGATAAATTAGCCCGTAGTACGCCGTAATCAGTACCTGACTTGGGCAGTATTTTGCCAAAGATCTTAAGACATAAACTCCTGAGGATAATTTGGCACAAACATAATCAATGTGATTTTTCCATGTCAACCCTCGATCAAGGTGTATTCCAAGGAACTTTGAAGAATAGACTTCTTCCAATAATGTATCTGCAACCATAACAGCAGGACCTCTTTCAATATCTATAGAGCGCATTGAAAAGTTTAGGAAATTTGATTTTGATGAGTTTATTTGAAGATTGAGGCTATTGAAATGTTGGACACAATTGTTAAGGTCAACAAAGGTCTGTATTTCTAAATTTTGTTTTGTACCTCCTCTAAAACAGAGAGTCGTGTCATCTGCGTACTGCACAAGCTTTCCATGCAGTAGTGATGATTCAATGTCATTAACATATATCAGGAAAAGAATTGGACTGAGTATTGATCCCTGGGGAACTCCATATCTCAGTGCAGTAGGTTTTGAAATTTGATTCGAAATTTTGACGACCTGTGTTCTATGGTTTAGGAATGAACTAATCCATAAAAGTGGCACGCCTCGAATGCCGTGGGATTCTAATTTGTCAAGCAGTGTTTTGTGGTCAACACAGTCAAATGCTTTTGAAAGGTCAATAAATACACTTAATGTGTGATTATGACCTTCAATTCCCTCTACAACCATATCGACAAGATTCACTATAGCGTCAATTGTCGACTTTCCCTTTCTGAAACCAAATTGGTCGTCTGAAAGTTGGTTGTGTTTGTTTAAAAAATTTAGCATTCTTGACAAAAAAAGTTTTTCGAATATTTTGCTCAATACAGGCAAAATAGAGACAGGCCGATAGTTATTTACTGAATTGGGGTTATCTTTCTTATGAATTGGATGCACTTTTGCCAATTTTAGGAGAGAGGGAAAGACTCCTGTTAGAAACGATAGATTAACTAATTTGGTCAGTGGCTTCACTATATGCTTTGAGCATTTTTTTATGAGCCACATTGACATAAAATTAATGTCATTAGACTTTTTGTTTGGAAGTTGTTGAATTATTTGATTAATCTCTTCCTCAAACACAGGAGCCAGCACCAATGAGGTTGCTGGGCTCTGTCTAAGGGCTCTGAGGATGTTGTTCCTTTGTAAGTGCTCAAATATTCTGTTGAGGACAACCTTCTCTATAATCTTAGAAAAGGTTGACACCAAGGATATGGGTCTAAAGTTGCTAACGTCATGTTTGCTCCCCTTTTTATGAAGCGGGATAACTTTAGAATGTTTTAATTTACTGGGGAAGAGACCCTGACGGAAACCTTTGTTAATGATATCAATCAAAGGCATTGAAAGCTCCTGTAGGCAGCACTTGACAATAACCAACGAAAAGTCGTCCAATCCAGAGGAGGTTTTATTTTTCATTGAACTTATGATTTTCAGTAGTTCTTTCTTCGTGGTTGGTTCGAATTCTTCCAGAGGAAAGGGTATGCAATTGTCTGAGATTGTGAGTGGTTTCTTAGATTGTATGTTCTTCAGGGTTTCGTCAGCTACCGACGCAAAGAATACGTTGAAGTAGTTTGCTTGTTCAACAGGATCATTCACCGGCTGACCGGACACGACCAGGTGTGAAGCATCAGATCCCGCTGACACTTTGGGCTGCCTCTCGCTGTTGACCACCCTCCAAATTGCTTTGTTCTTGTTGTTAGCGTTGGATATGAAGTTAGAACTTGCCTCGCTCTGAGTGATTTCAGTTTCATGTCATAGTTTTTTTTAAGTTGACGTGCAATTTGTTTGTCGTCTTATTTCCCGCTAGTCATGTACTTATTTTGAGCGGCGAGGAATTTTACGAGTCTATAATTAGTTCCCTAGGGATAACTACATGCCCAGGCCAGCTATGGCCTGATTATTTGAGTGTAATCTGTGATAACCAGCAGCCTACAAATCTCTAATTAGTTCCCCAAAGATAACTACATGCCCAGGCCAGCCATGGTCTGATTATTTGAGCGTAAAGAAATATTATTTTACACTACCTAATTAAGTGTATTAATTATGCTTGGTGCACAAAACTGGAAAACAATTTACCAACTATTCCATATTTTTTACCGTTATTATGTCTTATTTAAAGAACCAAGATATGCAAGTCTGGTATTATGGGAGCATTAATTAAGGTTTTAAATTAAACTTGGCATAATTATTAAATAAAAAGTATATCTGTAAAATTGTATACATTAACAGAATATAAAGAACGGCAATTTAAAAACAAAAAAAAACATTCTATTTATAAAAAAATAACATAAACAAGAACTTAGTTCGGTCGTTCTCAGACATTTAGTTGTAATATAATCATACTTAAAAAATGAGCTTTAAAAAGGTGAATTTTAAAATATTTTGAACTGACATATATAAAAAATATAGTTAAAACCTATTCCATAATATTTCACTATTTTGTAAAAGAAGACTTTTAAGTGCGAGATGAGGAGAATTGTGTTGCAATCTTAAGTTAAATGTAATTTTTGTGCAATAATGTTATGTCAAATTATGTTGATTAAAACGCTTGAAATTGTTACCCATAATAATTTTATTATTGAATATAGACCCTGCTCCATATTTCTGTTACTATATAATAAATATATAAAGCTCCCAAAGGCCGGCCGAGGCCTGCCGGAAGCGTTGAGGCTATTGAACAAGGTCATAGTCATGCAAGCGAAAGCCTAATGGAAGTGCCTATCGAGTGTAGCTTGTTGTGACAACTGCTCATATACGTGCATGCTTACGACCTGTAGTTATTATGAATTAATTATGACTTGTTTTGGAACAAGTGGAGGCCTAGTACTAATGGTAGTGCCTATCGTGTGTAGCTTGTTGTGACAACTGCTGATATACGTGCACGCTTACGACCTTTAGTCACTATGAATTAATTATAACTTGTGTCGCAACAAGCAGAGGCCTAATAACAAAGTTTGGTGTAGGGCATAAGTAGGTGTCAATCCGACCCTTCTTCACGGTGAAAGCTTCTATAAGGAGCACGAATTCGTTTATTATTCGTAGCATCGAATGGAAAATACAATAAGCATTAGAAATAATTACTGTTCATTAATATCTAATAAATTAAAATTTTCTCTACATACAAGTCTTTAAAATAGCATACAATATAGAAAAACAATATAAATATATTATGCACAAGATATACATTCAATTTATTTATTTATATTATATATTTTACAACTAACAGAACAGTAAGTAATTTAGGTACTTACATTTTATACCTAATAACTTGATACATAGAAAAGCATAGTTTAGACAATAATTGATAAACAAAATTCCTTTTACTTCAGGTATAAAAACCAGCAATTTCAAGAAATAAATTTAATAAATTATGTTTTTTTAATGTTCACGGTCTCTAAATATTTTTACTTGATATTATTGTAGCCCGCAGAAAACACTTATGTTTTAACTTGAATAAAACATTGTTCACGTTGTTATAAATATGAAGTAAAAACCCTCTTTAATTATACGTTGTGAACAATTAACTCTACATGGAAAGAATATTTTAGTGTTAAAAATACTCGTACGTTGCCTGACAGTCAGTGATGGCAATGGGATCAGGCGAACGGTACAATTTTGTGTTAGACCAAATTAATTGTTTAGAATTTCAACGAGGTAAATAATTGAATACTGGGATAAACGATTCATCCGTATGTAATCCTGATTGAAGCTTTACCTAGTATATTTCATGACGTGATGTGTGAAGTCCTTACAACATGCTACGTTAAACTTTTATCAAAATAAACATAGCTGTACAGTAGATCTATAACTTTGTATTCTTCATTTTATTGAAATGAAATGAAATATAAGTTTATTTCCACAATATTCATATAGGTACAGAGATTACAAATGTGATTGCAAATAATTATTAGTTAACAAAGAAATTAAAAACATTGTAATTTATAAATAAATAAATAAATAAATATATATATATATAATTGGAAATTAGCCTACATGGAGAAGCAGCCTGTGTGTAGCCTAGAGACGTTATCCTTTACAGTATTTAGTTTTAGTTTGTTTTGCCGGGTATGGTTCAGAGGCAATCGAAAGAGCAATAACAATAATAAATTTAAATTAAACAATCCGACTCAATAAATATATTTAATTTACTTGAAGTAATTATCACTTTAAAATGTAGGTGAATGAGAGGTGGTATCGGAAGGGGAGGAAACGGGTGAGAGAAAGAACTAAGGTTAAGCCCGCCCGTATTCAGATAAGATTAGGGCCTCGGCTCCATCAAGGCAAATCTGTAGAAGGAAGAAATTACCGGTTTTCTTAAAAATTGAAATTAACGTTTATTTGAATAATTTGAAGTGACTGGAGGATTTGGAAATGTTTCTGAACAATACAAGGGAAATAAAAAAGGAATTTGTTATTGAAAATTATTTAATTAACCTCGTAACAGGTATACCGACATTAATTGCGTGCCTGGGAATAAGAATGCCGTGCTAATAAGAATGTGATGTTTCCGGGAAAATGATGGTGTAACATTTATAAATATGAGCTATAAGGTGCTTTATGCACAATTGACGCAATGAAAGGAGCGAAGATTCATGGACAAGAATGTATCGTATGTTGTTACATTAAACTTACGATGAACATAATAAACAGATCTAAAAGCCGGGAACTGTTGCTGGAACAACATTGAATACAAACACTTGCGGCTACAAACAGTTTCAAACATATGAGGGTTAGTGAAACTTTTTTACATGCAAATATCCTAAATATTTTGGGGAAGTGCATTATGATAAACTCAAGCAAACATATGTTCCCTGATGGTAAGATTAACAATTACATGTAGAACCGGTTTATAAGACCAGGTACGTGTATCTCATATTTATAAAACAGTCGGGATGGTTACATAGTATTGAAAACTCCCATTCACTGCACTACTGTACTGTAAATGTACTACAATAATGTCTTTCATCTGTGACCGTGACTAACTCCAGTATTGTCGCTTTGTTCCAAACTTGACTGTCATCTGACAATGTTTCAGTATTCGCATTCCAGATAATATTATTGTTCACGGATGACCGAAGCTTCGATGCCAACTTCACTACAAGCTTTGATCGTCGTCACCAAAACCACATTGCCCTCATGAGGTGAGTTGCTTGAAGGTTGAACTATGACTTCCTTTTATTACCTGTTTCCTTAAGTGTGTGTTGATTTACTGAATACTTAACCTTAACTTAACTTTTTGTGGGTTTAAATGTAAAAATCCTTAAACCAGACACCTAATATATTCCACAATGTGGTTGGGAGGTAAGTTCCACAGATTTATATGTAGCTTGTACACGCATAACGATACATTCAAGACGTCACTCAAGTCTGTCCCTCGTAAAGGGACAAGAGTGTGCCCTTGCGCGTGTGTGGGGGAGCCACAGGGAGACACTGCGATGCGGTGAAGACGTCAGCCATTTAGCAAACCTGGACACCAAACAATCCCATTCCAAGCAGATACTGTTTATTTTAGTTATCGGTTTAGTTCTTTCGTTTTAGTCATAATATTTATGATATTTATAGCTAGAAACAAAATAGACTTAAATTTATAATTTTCAGGTTTAATTGTGATAATTTCTTATCAAATATATGTCTAAATTTCTATCAAATATACAAGGTGGTAAAAGTGTCCCGTAATGAATTGATAACTCTCCACCGATTACGTGTATAGCAATTAAAGTTGGTAAATCAGTACTACATCTATAAATATACTTTTAGAAGTAACTTCCACTTTTTCCATGTCAAGGGGTTGGCCTGCAAGTAGTCAGAAAAAATCTTAAATAAGGCCATAGTCAAGTAGTACACCTAAGTAAAGGTCTTTATTAGTAGACTACAAAGCCGCAAATCCGACCTCACTCTTTAAGAAATTACGCTGGTTTAAAGTTTGAAACATTTACTATTTAAGCCCGGTCCTAGATGGTTTAATATTCTTGTCATGATTCAAGTTGTGAAAGTTAAACTGAGTAAATGAATACTGGACTTAAGAAATAGTTATAACGGTAATATATATCCAATGGAGAATGTTCTACAAGGAGTTTTTACCAGAGGAAACTTAAGGGAAAAACCTGGTGTCAGTTATTATAATAGAGAATTCTTATATTTAGTTTGGAATTTGGACTTTACTTGGTGTACACTTTACATTACACTTTAAAACAATGCACATCTTGAGCTATGATAACATAAAACTTTTTTCCGAACTCCTTGTAGACCATCCTCCATTGGATTTAAAGAGCCACTAACTACATAAAAACTGTTTCTTAATTCCAGTATTCTTTTTTTAAGTTCAACTTTCACAACTTGAGCTAAGACAAGAATATTAATCCATCCAAAATAGGGCCACATTGTAATTGTTTCTACCTTTAAACCAGCATATTCTTTAAGGAATGAACCTGGGGGTTCAATTAAGTTCGGATTCGCGGCATTGTACTCTTCTAATAAAAAACTTTACTTTGATGTACTATTCGACCTACTCGACTAGTCTTATTTAAGAGTTCCTTCTCAATTCTTTTTAAACACTTTTATAAAAAATACCTTACTGTACAAAGCTGTGAATGTTAGCACATAAGGTACTCGAATCTGGTTGCTAGTTCCCTAACATTGTGAATAGCATTTTACTGAATTAAAATAATATAAAATGGATAATACACTCTTCCCCTTATTCCGGAAGCATTTATCCTTATGCGCAACAGTTTACATATTTCTTGATCAGTGAAAACTCCAAAACCACTTCAGCACCAGAAATTCCAACTTAGATTTTCACAACTAACGTAACATATGTGATCATTTTCTTGGTCAGTGCAACCGTACAATTCAATTTTGGAAACAAAAATATTTGGACCGGGAGTGAACTAACTCATATTGAAGGCAAACTCTGCAGTATTTTTTAAATCGTACAAAATTTATGTATTTTCATCATCATAAAAACAAAGAGGCAAAATAGCTATTCATTTGAAATATCTTAGATCGAAAGTAAATGAAAAAAGCCCAAAAAGAAGACAATTCATGATCGAAGTTAGTTTTCGTTGGTATATATTTTCTTGATTATGGAATACTCTACATTGGTACTAGAAATATATTAGACAGAAAGTGAATTTAAACAGACCGATTTGTATTCTTTATAAGAAATTATTTTATCGAACATCTATACAGGGTGAGGCAGACCACCCGTACAGTACGTATAGCGGCCAAACCAAACGAGGTAGATTATTCGTAACAACTTAAACCCCCCTATTTCCACCCCAAAGAATTAGGAGAAATTATTTTGAAATCTATAAAACTCCCCAAAAGGGTAGTTTTTGGGGGGTAGGGGTCGTTTTTGGAAAATTTTCAAATGTAAAGGTATGTTGAGTTATACCTCATTTTAAAGGTATTTCTTCACTGATTATTTTGATGCAATAAGTTTGAACCTATCTTGCCGCTTATGTACAGGGTACACCAACACGTTAAAAAATCAGGGGTTTGTGTGTAAATTTATTGCAACTACCTGCACAAATTTAGAGAGACGATATTTTTATTCGAAACTAATGATGAGACGGCTTATCGAAAAATATCATCAAATGCCACCCTACCCCAAAATTTACACATTTTAAAAATACATAGAATTTTGAAATACTTAACCCTCCTAGTGTTGTTCATCAAAATTTTGACGGTTATTTTCCATTCTGTAATGTTGTTTTTCAAAATTTTGACGATCATACATTCCCTTGCATAATCACTCATTACAGTATATTCCGGCAACGTATCGATTCGATTCATGCACCATTGGATTCGGGAAGAAAAAGCCTAAGAAATACTATATTTTTATTCCTCTTTTTATTGTAGTTGCAAAGTACCAAGTTCGTAGTTTGGAACGTAAAAGAAAACGATGCAGTTTATTGTGACCGCCATGTTGTCGCTGCCGTTCTGATTTGTTTCTGTGACGTGTCGTGTTTATTAGTAAGTTTTTATTTGTGTTTTAGTGTTGTGTTTAGTGTGTGGTGAGTTGTTAGATATTGCAGTAGTGCAAATAAATATATTTTAGAATAAATAAATTTCTTTTTACTGAATTATGTTTGATGAATTATCGAATCTGTGTAGGCTATGGCAAAATGACTTGGCTAAAATTCATTTCACGTAGTTTGTTATTGTTTTTCACTCACTAAACGTTATTTTAGGCACTCTTTTAGTTCTGAAATAACAATTTTCACAACCAAATATATATTTACCGTAATTTCTTTGGTTATGTATGATAACTGTTTGGACCATTCCAGGGTCATTGTTAGTCGCGTAGGCTATATACTCTTATTTTAGTAATACATGTAGTTGTGGAATCAAAATATATGTAATATATTTAGACACAGTTTATGGTTTTATAAAACTACATAAAATGTCCCATTAGATGTAAACCATAGATTTATAAATTTGGATATAATGCAAGATTTGAAAAACATTTTATACTTTGCTCTTTGAAAATGTTTCGCAAAAGTTTTGAGTAATGACAAAGTGAAACTTTTTTCGACTCTTCAAAAAAAAGTTATGGAATTTATTTTACTGCTGCTGTACAGTTTACTTCATTCTGAGTAATAAAATATGCAATATAACATGTATTCAAGTAAAACTGTATTAGTAAAACTTTTATTAGAAAACTCTTACATATACACCCTTTTTTCACAATTTATGCGCATCGCTGCTTTTTGTTATATAGCGTTATTATAGTTTCATAAATTTGTATAATGCTTATGTTTTTCTTAAACTAGGATAAATTTGACACAAAATGGCTATCTCACTTTTATAGTTTTCTTACTATAACTTGGTTTGCTAGGTATGGTCCCCCCCAAATTAAAAAAAAATGTAAATTTTGAATTTGATGACAAAAATTTTTAGTAACATTTTTTTTCAAGGCCAATTTTAAATGCTAATATTATTATATGTTTAATTCTGAACACAAAAGTATATACTTCTATATATATTACTTTTATTTATAATTGTAATAAATTTAAAAAAAAACCCTTGCACGAGGCTCTAAAACATGCTGCCACTACAGGAAAAAATGACCGCCACTTGGAGGGTTAACAGCCCCAAACTAAAAAAAAACTCAAATAGCAACCTAGGTTGTGTTGTACATCATTAGAAAGGTCTTTAAAAATAAACATTTTCTACATTTAAAGTTTGTCTCTATTTCCAATGGTTTCAAAACTGTAGTAAAAAAATAGATTTTTTAATAATTTTCTAAGTTAGTTTGAATTTTAATGTCAAAACCCAATAAAAAAATGGAAAAAGTTGGACTTTTAAGTTTAATTTGTTTTTAAATGATGTAATAAAAACAGGATTTCTATCAGTGTAACATGTTTCAAAAGCAATCTAACCGTGGTGTTCATGTTTTAATAATCCCAAATACACGAGTTGCCCCTGAAAGAATTTTGGAACCAATTCCTTGGTCTCTTATCTAATCTCTGTTATTATCGTCTCCCTATTCAGTTGTTCTTGTGACCACGTGGTATGAGGTAGATATTAATTTAGATTTTTTTTAAAGTACGTAGTGTAAGTTTTGTTTGTTCAAATATGCCATTCTCAAATGAGGAGGGATTCCAGATGCTTATGGTATTAGGGGGATGTTTCCAAAATTACTCAGCTGCCACTTTTATTTATGCCCAACGTTACCCAGACCGCGAACATCACTCCAGGAACGTTTTTCAAAGACTTGCTAGTCGAGATCGTGAAACAGGTCATGTTCAACCTGACCGCAACAAAGGAAAGGAACTCGCTAGACCCGTGAGAAGTGATAGGGCACCCGAAGTTTTGGCAGTCTTTGAACTGAATCCGCATGATTCTACACGAAGAGTAGTTCTTGATTCTGGTATGAGTCAAAGATCTGTTTTAAGTTGTTTAAAGTTAAATAACAACAGGTTTTCACCTGTACATTTTGAGTAATTTAAGTGTAAAACTTTTTATAATTCAAAATGTACTAATTTAATAACTGGGTAATTTTTCTGTTTCATGAGAGAACTCAGCACTTACCGTAAAGACATTGTAGTTTACGGTGTTCCAATACCTTTTTAAATTTTAAAAGACTTTTAAAATTTGGGTACAGTAATTTTTTCAATCATAAACATAAGAGACCTGTTTACTGTTGGAACTTTTTTTTTTACTTGCACATTGCACTGACTTTTATAATAAATACATTGAGTAAAATTATTAAAAAATCTATTGTTTTACTACAGTTTTGAAACCATTGAAACCAAAATAATTTCTCCTAATACTTTGGGGTGGAAATAGGGGGGTTTAAGTTGTTACGAATAATCTACCTCGTTTGGTTTGGCCGCTATACGTACTGTACGGGTGGTCTGCCTCACCCTGTATAAAGAAAAAGTCCTGAATTACTTATCGACGCCTAGCATAAACCATGAAAGAAAAAGACATAACATTTGATACATACTTTCATATTGCTCTCAAAGGACGTTTCTCTATGATATCAGGGCTGGTGATAAGGTTTTTGAACATGTCGTAATAAATACATTGCAGCAAATACATTTTATTTACTAAAAGGACCTGTCAAATGTAATCAACTGTTCTATATAAACATCATAACTTTACAACACAATCATAAGTTTAATTAATATAAGTACCATTTTAAATGTATTGGTATTTATAGTTTTGAAAGCGTAGATTAAGAATAAAAAACACAAATTCTCATTTCAATATTTGCCATAATCACGTTTTGAGCACAGAGGTTATCCAGTAAAAAATTAGAAGTTTTTTGTAAAATATACTTTTAGCTGAAATTCTTAGTAAATATTAAGTATACAACGCTTGATCAGTAGTGTAATGCAGGAATTAAGGATAATTTTAGAATTTAGCTTTCGCTTAAGGCACTAAGATTTTTATAAAACCCAACTTAGATGTTTTTGTAACAAATAGGCTTTCGCTACAGATTTTAAGACTTTTATAACACCCAACTTAGATTATTTGTTATAAGAAGTGCGCTTTTCGGACCTTTATAGGGTATGTCATTATTTTTCTGACAACAGAACAAACTTAACTGTGGCATTAGAGATACCTTAGGCCGGATGTACATTACATTGGACGAAAGTAGCTGATTTATTGCCAACGTAGTCTTCTCAGACCTGTATATGTATACACTAGGTTTGTGTACAAACTCAACTACTGCACTAGAAGTACTTTAGACCGGATTAAACTACAATGGCTATCTAATTAAACACTTTCTGATTTATTTCCTTGAACATCGCAGCATGGAAAAATCCAACCATGGACTACAAAATATAATTCTTTCAATTGACAAGTACCCACTCACCTACACTCAGAACGTAAATTATGAACCCATTATAAGTTTGCTTTACATTTGAAGCTGTTAACCATGGACACTAACATAATATAAATTTAATCTAAGATAAGCTTCCTTCCATTCCTAAACTGCACAAAACACCACCATACATTATATCATTAGTTGGTATTGTCCTCGGCCTAAGGATTCGTCCACACCGCCCTAAAATAGTTCAACGGTTACTGAAATCGCAGGAGCAATTCAAAATAGTATGATAATTGTGGGATGTTGGAGGGCAATTCGAATCTTACAAAAACTGTTTAGGATATATTTGTATATAAATAAAGGTATTTATCTCTTTATGTACTTATTGCTCCCAAAATTGCTATTAACCCACATGATTATACTGGAATGTACTTAGTGCACATTGTTATGGTGTATCAACTGTCTCTAGTCTGCATAGAAGCAATACACAGCACAGTCACATGTGAGTTACAACCCTTATTCTACATCCAAATCAACTAATGTTATCTCTTTTGTCGATGTTTACTAATGTGTTATAAGAAAGTAAGAATATTATTATGTATGTTTTTGTGTATTTGTTTTGTTTTCTTATTCTTTTATTAAGTATACAGACTAGAATAAATAGTGAAATATATAATTATTATTATGATTTTTAGGGAAAAAGGATAAAATAAAATCATCACATTAGAAAATTTGACAGCATAAATAATAAGTACATAATTCAAGGCTGTCAGGTAAAGGATGACTGGTGAAACAGATTAAAACAATGCAGGTAATTTTGACCCCTGTGTTTCCCTGCTTTATTATTTGCACCGACAGAAGTTTAATTCAGCGATTTTTATTCACAGGGATTTTACCAAAATCCATTAAAGAAAGGTAAGCATTTTTAAATGTAGAAGTAATACAAAGGTTTAAATATTATTAAGACACTAAAGATGTTTTCTGTCGATCGTTTATTTCCATTGAATGAATGATCAGTGCTGACTGCGTGTGTGTGCGTGTTTTATTGTTCCTTATAAGGGAGGGTTAGAACTCTTATTCTTGTAAATGTTTTCCATTTTTACTTAAAAACTGGTAATATTCTATATATGGTATTAAATAAAATTTAACCACACTAGCCTGTTTTAGGTTCACGGCTATTTCCTTAATCAAAACCGAGATTTTGGTTACAATAAAATATATACGTCTTAGTATATGAGACGTAATATTTATAATATTTACGTCTTCAAATATGATAGTTGGCTGAGCGTCAGCGAAACACGTGGTGCTAGAAAGATTTCATATCTGCCTGTCTACGAGATGTATCGAAACCAGACTGGCTTATACACTTGAAGTTTTCCAAGCACCTTCATTCATATACCAACAACACTGAGTTTAATGATCGTGGATGTCACTGCATGAAATTTGGCTCATGGTTATCAAATATTTTTCCATCAGTTTTATTGGATCTACAATGGTAAAAATGACCGATTAAATTTGCGTCATAGGCGATTTAACATGTGATATATTAACAAGCGTAAATTATTTATGCAGTAAAATTAAAAAAATAGTTTGATTTTGCAATTATATGTTAAAATTTCAATGCCCACCTACGTAGAAGTACGCGCCATACGTCACTAGAACTGTTAATATTAAAACACTGTTATGAAACCTAACTGATTGGACAAAAATTTAGTATGTTATCATAAGAAAGATCGTCTGCAGATTATAAATTTTGCATGAAACTTACTTTTTTGCAATTTACAAGAATAAGTTCTCTGATGGTTCACAAAACACCGTGAAATTTGGCAGAGCGTCATTAAAGGGTATCACTAAGTAGGCTGACACGGATTCTTTTTTTGTCAGAGTGATGTAAAATTTGATTTCCTGTATGATGACTTTCAGTATTTTGACTTTAGGAACTCTGTAGAATGTAAAGAGCAATAGGCCATTGTGTATACAGTCGTAGCGAATCTTGTTACGCAACACATAGCGTGCTGTACTAAAACTTTTTAACGCGAAACGTAGTGTGGTGAACTCCTACCTTACGCAACACATACTGTGGTGTACTGAAACTATGTTGCGCGACATGTAGTGTTGTGTACTCCAATCTGGTTATGTGACACGTAGTATGTTGTGCCCCGAACTGAAAGAAAGATAACACAATATCATAGCAGTGCTTAAATACATCAAAGTTTGGATTTACTTCAATACTTAAATAAATAGAAATATAAAGTAATAGTTACACTATGTTACGGAATAGGTCGTTTCACACGAACTAAATATTTTAAAATTAATTTAATCCGATTCTTACTTAATTCTGTAATATTCCATTTATCCCAGAGTTTTTAATTTAACGCAATTAAATATCAGAAGACGAATGTTTTATACTTTAGATTAATTTGTACACGCTTTCTTACATTTATTTTCTTACAGTACGAATTTGTAAATTAATACCTTACAGTTTTGTTTACTAACTTCAATAAACTTACATGAGCAAACATACAAGTTCCAATTTTCTCTCAACAGCCGCTAAAATGTTGACTTAAATTTTATGAGTTGTTGGAGCAGTTCTAAATTGGACACATCTGAATCACGAACTATACGTGTGAGTGTTGGTCTCTCTGCCAGACATCTAATGAGTACGCGACACGTCTTATAAACAACTATTACAATAATTATTCTCATTCCTTTTTACGTCTATACAAGCTGCATAAAAAAGATAGTTGGAGTATCTCTGCAAATTATTTCTATGATGAATATTTTGCGTATTTGGTTGTACATTGTTGTTATATGTATAGAGGGTATTGAATATTACATTTCTTAAAAGAAATGATAATACAGTCGTATATGTTGAAAAGAAGCTCTAAAACTGGTGAATTATACTTAATTCAGAAAGTCCATTCATAAATTGATTAGTGAGTCAGGCTTTTAAGTATCTCTGTTGAGCAAATGTCCTGTGGTATATTTCAAAATATAATAACAAATACATACAACAAACCAAACTTTTGACAATTATTGGGCAGAGTATGCAATTTCAACTAAATTACTCGCAATCTTTGTGTATATGTTTTTTCTACAGTACGTATCGTAATAATAATTTTCTCACTTGTGTTAATTAAGCTACAAAAAAAGCGAAGTAAGAGAGATAACTAGTAACTAATGTTATGAACAGCTATAGAACCATGAATTGGCTGTTTAAATTTGTTTGTAATGGTTGCATTTGAAATATATCAATATAAAAGCAGAATTTGTTTTACTGAATACTGCAACAACAAATATAATTACCTTCACACATAACTATAAACGCTGATTGGCTGGACAAAAAAGCGTTGTCACTCTTGAAATTAAACCATGTTCAATCATAAAATTAAATCGTTTAGTTACAATTACCTATGATTTGTTATCCTCGCCATGACAGGATCTATTTACCAATACGTATTCTAGAAAGAACGAAGTATCAACTGTGATTGTAAACAAATTGCATAATGTATATCTAACCTGCTCAGTGACAAATTGTGTACAGAATCCTCACTGTAAATCATCCGTGTAATATTGCTGTTAAAGATATTTTAAAGGTATTATTGAATATTTCATAACCTAGCAACGTTAAAGGTGACAGTTTTACTTTATAGATCTATAATCTCCATACTTTCTGGTTAGTCCAGGACAATCACAAATTGCCATAAACCGGGACATCACTCGGAACGCTACCATAAAGAATAAATGCTTCTTGGCACTCCCGAGGTAAGTGAACCCAAATGCTAAAAACTGCATTTTAGTAACTCATTCAATATCCTAGCTCCTTTCTGTACTGCAAAGACCTCCCAAAGGAATTCTGCCGTAAATAGATAATTTCCATGGAGTCCTCGGGTTATCCAATGTTTGTGTGAACAATGTCAATCCGCGCACTCGAGCCTGTGCCTGCTCCGGGCTGGACTCCATATTCCCTCCAATAGCGACGTCACTCACACAGATAGTATGAATAACACAAACTTCACTGGCATCTTTAGAATGAGTGGTGGTTATTAGAAGATACTTTATATCTCTGGAACTCATTCTGTCGAGACCATTTAGTTATTATTCCCGTTGATCATATTTACAATACAATAGTCAGAACAGCTTACAGAAAATCTGATTAATATTATACCGCAATTACAAAAATATCGGTACTTTGGGATTATACCGACCACACCAGTATGCAGAACACAAAAATATAAATTTACAGAAACAAACATGATAGAACGAAAAAACATCTCTTTAATAACAAAATGACAAACTTACAACGATTATAAATTGTTAATGTCGCTGTTATCTTATCTTTCTCAAAATACCCGATTACGGCAGGCCGCGCGGCATCACGTGATTATTTAAGTTTTTTGCACGGTACATAAGTTTTTTGCCTTTCCATTACAATTCAATTTATATTTCTGATCAGCCCCTCTAGAATTTGATATTTTACTGATAGGTTCTATCTCGAGGGATGTTTTTCTTTCGCTGATGGTTGGAGGCACTCGCATTTTGGGTGGTGGAGTATGATCAAGAATAAAAACAAGGTTTGTGTTTTTTTCAATAAAGAGTTTAGTTTTTGTTTGGTAATGTTTGTATTTGTTGAATTTTTGTGTTGGGAGAAATGTATTGGTAAAACACGGAAGTACAACAAAGCGACGCACCAGCTGAACGGGCGGCGAGACTCTGCAATCTTCTACGCTAATCTAGTAATCAGTAGAAGCAAAATGTCAAATAACGATTCATGTCTGGGTGTGGTCGGTATAATCCCAAAGTACCAAAATATCCTTGGTTTCACGACTAGTTTTTGCGCAATCCCGGCTCAAAAACTGCGCATATTGACGGAAATTCTTAATTTGAACACATTTCATGGTTTAACGGTGAGAAATGTCGAACAAATGTAATATGGATGTTTTTACATATCATACACTTTCAAATGTAGTTTTCTCTTTAAATTTTGGAATATTTCTCCATTTTGGCTTTAACCGGACGGAGTCTTCTCCTATTTCATACACGTGTGATTTACAATGTATAATGATTTATCACATTGGTGCTTTGGGCACTTTTGCTCCAATCGCATTGTTTTCGCTTCTGTTTAATATAGTTAAATATATATATATATATATATATATATATATATATATAAATGAATGTTTGTATGTTTGTCCTTTATGGAATCGTGAACTATTGGACCGATCATGATGAAAATTTGTACGTATATGTATTTTTCCACGGAGAAGGTTTATAAGCTATGCCCATCCCTTTCCCGATTCAGGATTCCGCCCCACTGGTTACAGAAATACCCATAAGAAATGCATTGCAGCAAACATATGTTAACGTCTTTTCAAATTTTTAATCAGCTGTTCTTTGTAAACATATATTACACTTATAGTTTTAAAGCATAGAGTAAGCTTAAGAGAAACGACAAATTTTGTTTAAACTGTTTTTGCAATCACTGTTAAACATAGACTTTACTATCCAGATAATACAATTCAAATTTGACGTAAAAATTCACCTTTAACTGCAATATTTATTTAATATAAACCATGCTCATGCTTGATCAGAAGAGTAATGCAGATATCATAATTACTATCTTACGTTGGCTACAAATATAAAGAATGTTATAAAATCAACCTTAGTTGTTTTTTTTGACAGAAGTATGGTTCTCAAAACTCCGTGTGTACATATTCTCTCGATCGAGACAACAAAGCAAGCTCAATCGTGGCATCGGAGATATAACTAATTTAATCTATAACTTATTATAGTAAAAAAAAAAAATTACTAAGTAATATAAGGACTTCGGTTCTTAAGATTTGCGGGCGAAGCCGTGGGTAACAGCTAGATAGAGGCAGGAATATGGTACATACCTTCATAATACGCCCAAGAGGCTCATGATGGAACGACTATCAATTATCTCAGCAATGTTTAGAATGTGATAGAAAAAGAATAAGTGAATATAGTGTACTGTTTTCAACGGGAAATTGCGTGCGAAGCCGCGGGCAACTTTTGCAAAAAATTATTGAAATGCGCAGCAAAGCGCGCCGGGCCCGCTAGTATATATATATATATATATATATATATATATATATATATATACATATATATATTTATATAATATATAAATTAAGATCATGCAGTAAAAAGCAAGATGTCGAGAGCAGTCACTTGGGAAGTTCACTGCTTCCATGAAAAGATTTCACTTTATCTGGTGTAGTTATTAAAAGGTAGAGTGAGGGCAGTGCGCATTTCTTTAAAATTTGACATGTAAATTTGTCTCATCACATCATTCAACAGTCACAATACATTTTTGCTATCCTGTATAAACCCGCTATTATCGCTTACCAGATCTCCAGTAAAGCTGATGAGTTTTACGCTCATGTGTATGCAAATACCATAGTCTCTAAACGATGGCGTTGTTTCCCCGGTTCGTTTAGCGCAGCTTCACTGAACAAACATAGTTAAAGCTGCGTTAGGTGTTGCTTTTCATGGCTCGATTCTTCTTACACTAGTAGGAGGATTGTTATATGGTTGTGTAAAGTACGTAGAACGTAGTTTTTCATCTGTAAGCTATACATGAATTGCAAATGCAAATGATTTATTGTTTGAGACGATATTTTCATGTATAACAACAGTCAATCTTATAAAGTTCACTTATGCAACGTTGAGAATATTACACGAGTTGTACTGTTGCACATGAGTGTTTACAAGTTCATGTTTATAACAGCGGTAATAAACATAATGCTAGACTCTAGTTAGTTTATTTTAGATAATTTAGTTTAGATTTAGTTTCTATTAGTTAACTAATCAGTTAATTAATCATAGACTGGTTTGCTAATTAAGGAATTGTAATTTATATATGTTTGTTATTGGCCAAACTACTTGTAAAATTGGTTCGAATTCTCTCAATGGTTCAAATGAATGTCTTGTGGAATTGCTATATGGGGAAATAAATTCATTTATTCATATTTATAGATATTTTAGTTAACTTGTAAACTTTTAAAATGACTGCTTGCCTTATAACACAAGCTCAACACAAATAGCAAGGTTTTAATAAATTTAATCTACATGTAAATACATATTGTAAAAATAATCTCCCTACATTATAATCATTACTGACTCAGAATCTCTTCAGCCGTATAAAATACATTGTTAACAAGGTACTCCCGCAGCCGCCTTTTGAAACCCGCAGGGGTAGAGGCTGGTTTAATGGCATCAGGTTATCTATAAGTAAAACTGCTCCACAATGTTTTGGTAGCGAGAGAGAAACATGGTGTCTACTTTTTGTACCATGGCCATTATTAAATCGTAGTTTTTAACAAGATTCTTTCCAAACTTAGCAACAAAGGGACTTCAAGTATGAATAGAGATTACAAGGTACAAGTAGACAATTTACTAAACTCCTGGCGACATGGATCACCCCTACGTAGACCGGTGATTATTCTAACTGTCCGTTTCATGACTGTGCAACGTCTATTTAAACGCGTTTCAGCTGCCTTACCCCAGATTACAATACCATCACACGAATTCTGCTCTCAAAAATAACGTGGTAACAAAGTTTTAGCGATCATTACTTTTGATTAGCCCATTTTTGAAGTAAAAATAATGCGGCTGATTCAATTGTTTTAACCAAATCAATATGTTAATTCCATTTTAGATTTTCACCAATAACGATATCTAGATTTTGAGAGGGATACTCATAATGCAGCAAATTATCTTTACCGATCACCTGCACTGAAAATTCTGAAACGTTCTGAGAGCCAAGAGTAACACAGAAAGGCTTTTAAACATTTTTATCTAGATTTAAGTTTTCTAGTTACTGGTAGGCCTTGCTAAGTTTAATGAACGAGTTCATTTCAAGCTTTTCTACCATGGCAAACCAAAAGTTAACTATGTCATCAACTGAGATAGTCGGAATTCTCTGCTCCATAGCATAATTAAAATCATTCACGTAAGTATTATTCAGTAAGGGTTCAATATCGAACCCATAAACATATAATATATGCACAAAAACCATGTAAAATACAGTAGAGTGTATATATGTTCTAAATGTCGATTAGCCAAATGTTTTTAATGAAATAAATCTCGATAAAATAGCATCGGGTAGCCTAACACATAACATTGTAAATCACGTTTTTTAGGGATTATCCTATATGATTATGCTAATTATGAGTTATGAGTTAGTTTACTAAATACCACTATTCTGTTAGCGGTTTAACAAATCATGTGCATTTTTCATTGGGACAAATATATAACTGTGATCAAAGTTGTCATATACCTTTACAACGAAAAATCTATAGTGATTTAGTAAACCATGTTAAAATTGGGCAAAGGACAAATACAATTTTTTATTTGATATACTACACTATTTTTAAATACGTGTTTTACATTTATTTATTCACGGTAAACCCATTACATACAAATTGCACAAGTTGGTAGAAAAAGCTGAATAGAATAATCAAAGTAAGAAGTACAAAATAGTTATCATTATAGTACAATAATAATAATACCATAGTAAAAATAATTAAATGCAGACAACGTAATAATATTAACATATCAACAAAGTATTAAAAATAAATAATATATAACAACAATATAATAATCAATGATACTATAACAACGATATAAAATAAATAAAAATAACAGCAGTAAATAATTAGAAAGTTTTTAACTTAAAAATAAATAATTTGTTAACAATAACATAACAATAGTTTAAAAATGAAGAAATAGCATAACAATAGTTTAAAAGTGAAGCAATAGCAAAACAATATTTAAAAAAATAAATAACTATAATAATAAAATATGTTGTACAAAATAAATTAATAAATAACAGCATGCTGCGTTAAGAAAATGCGTTAAGGTGGGTAATTAATTCATAAAACAGTGTACGACGCTACATAAATTAACATATTTTAACCCTAAATTTACGAAATGTTTTCTTTGGTCAGTATCAGTTACAATTCAAATACAGTTTTAAACTAAATTCTTAGAGAACAATTTCATTCAAGAAACTAAAATGACTTAATTGAGGACTTTATTAAGATACTCGCCAACCTAATATACAATATATATGTAGGCCAAGTCGTAAAAAAATAAATGTATAACATTTTATAACGCCCACTGTTTTAGTGAATTAAAGTTATAAGCCAACTAAAAGAACTGTACATCCCTTTGAAAATTGCTTTATGGAATAGAAAGTTATCTTTTTAAACTAGTAAATAAATTTTTTTATACTTTTCAATACGTAAAATAAACCTCTTTACCTCATAAATGGCTTGTAATAATTATTTAGTACAGAAAATGTGGCAGATTATCAAATTTCCATATACTGTATTCCGAAATTCTAGCTGACCATTTGTTTATAAGCTACAATGTAAAAACCAATCAAATCGAAAAGTGTGTATTTCCACACAAAAGTTGATATCTTAAGTAACAGTAGATACTTAAGATATAGAGTCTTATTATTTCTTAAAAATGACGTGTTTGTTTTGAAAGTGAAAATATTACAATAACATATAACACTAAAGGAATTAAATGTAAACGTATAATATTTGTATGAGTGAATGTATTTCAATTAAAAACAATATTGTGATATTTCTCCTTGGTATATCTAACTATTGTTGGTAAATAGATTGAATATACCAGCGATTGAAATATACAACTTTTTAAATTACACATCAAAAAGGGTCTGAAGCCTAAAACAGCGAGTCCAGTGTTGTAATAAGAATATTTTATGGTACTTGCTTAACCTCTTTAGTAATATCATTCTGAAGTTATTCTTTTAAAGTTTTTAGACTTGTATTACAACCGGCTTCTAATGATCGCTTATGCTAATTTTCAAATCAATTCATTTTTCCAAAAGCTTTTCCAAAGTATTTTTGTTTTGTTTTTTTTTTAGTTGATTTTATCAATTATATTAGGGTTAAATAAATCAAACGAATTTGATGTCATATGTAAAATAACGAGTAGCTTTGCAAGGATTTATGGGTAATAAACCAAATTTATTAAATAATTACCATTTAACTTCGTACTGAGTCGGATACGACAAAACTATTTCAATTTATGAGTGGTTCCATTATGTTCTAGAAGTTAAAAGGGAATAACAATAAAAACGTCTGAGCACTCAATGATTTATGATACAGTGATCTTCAATATCAGTGATTTCTATTTCTTGTTCTTCTTGAGTGAATTCGGTAACTTAGATGCAATTCACTTATCTGCAAGCACTTATCCGATTGAAATATCGGAGACTCGGCATACACAATTCTTTGAATTGTTTCAATCATTTGCTTTCAAGCGTTGAATCTATTGGAATTTGCAAAGTAATGTTATTTCAGGGAATTCAATGTCAATATTGAACATTCTTCATTACATTGACCATTTATCGTTGGCGATTAATCATTGTTATTAAATTTGCAATAAAAAGACCCACACTGACAGACAGAATATACAACAAAAGATCATCATTACAATAATTCATTTTTTTGTAGTTGGCGCAGGAAACTACCAAATACAACTCCTTAGCGTTCTTTTATGAAACATTATTCATGAAACATTAAACACCAGGTTCGATCAAAGATAATAAAGCACGCAAAATACAAATTAGAATAGACGACATAACTAGCTCACGCATCCATCGTCTTAGTGACATAAAGTTACCTGTGTACAGTATATAACTGAATCACTGAATATAACTGATATCAACTACTTTACGATCACTGTGCCAAATTATTTTGGTCCAATCATTATAGCCCATGGAGTGTGACATGATCCAATCTAAACATTTCACTGACTCACAGAACATCACTGATATCAGCTGCTTACAATCACTGTGCCACATTTTTTGGTCCAATCATTATAGCCCATGGAGTGTCACATGATCCAATTAAACGTTTCACTGACTCACAGAACATCACTGATATCAGCTGCTTACAATCACTGTGCCAAATTATTTTGGTCCAATCACTATAGCCCATGGAGTGTCACATGATCCAATCTAAACATTTCACTGACTCACAGAACATCACTGATATCAGCTGCTTACAATCACTGTGCCAAATTCGTTGGTCCAATCATTATAACCTACGGAGTCTTACATGATCCAATTGAACTGTCAGTGCTATGATTTTGGTTCCATCACCATAGCTCACTATTGTTAGTGTTCATTGTTCCAAGCTGTGATGTTAATTCAGTTCAACCTATTACAAAGCTCTAGTGAACCATTTCACCTTATATTCTTGCGCCTTTTAAATTTTCAAATTACATAACACAGCTATGGTTGTGATAACTAAAATATTGACCACATACAGGTTTCCTCAATATTTAAATAATAGTATCACTTTACCATTACTCAATGGATTTATATTTAAAGTCTTCAAACGGATATTATTCCGTCTGAAAAAACGTAAAAACCCGAGAAAAAAAATTTCGTAACACTCCAAATAAGAAATGGAAATTTTTAATTATGCTTACGCCAAATATCTTTGCATATAAATTTATAATAAATCGTCCGGACATTTTCGATGAAAAATAATACAAAAATAATAAAATAGTATAATTAAAAATCCCCTTACAAAATGGTATAGCAATAATAAATAAAAAACGGTTAAGAAATACAATTAATACAAATTTAATTACAAAATAAAGACTTTTGAATATTATAAAATGTGTATTTAAGCGAGAAAGAGTACTCCGAAGCAATTGTTTATATTAATAATTCTGTTTTAAACTGAAAATGTGTTGATATGTAACATAGTATAGCTACTTCCAACATGGAGCTCACTAGAGTCAGCCATGCTGCATGTAGAGTTCCTCCGTGAGCTGGTCTAGTCTAGAGGCCTTTTGTAACGTTATGGACCTAAGAACCTCCTTGAGTTCTACCGCCATGAGTTCCTCCGCCTGTTCCGCGACGTATAACGAGGGTAGGGAGCCGGGGATCACAAAGGCGCTGAACACCCTCTCGGTGCAGAGTTTACCCGTTAGAACTCTGTAGGCGATGCCGCAAGTATTCTTCCGATTAATGACGGTCACAAAGTTTCGCAATGCCTTTTTCTTGGCCACTCGAATTTTTTGCCTGTAGACGCTCTGGGCCGTTCTGTACCCCTGATGTACTTCTAGGGTTCGGTGTTGGTCAACCCTCTGGTATGAGCGGTGAAGATTTTCTTCGGCCTTTTCAGCATCTGGTTCTACCAAAAGACTGAGCGAAAATTACCTGTACTTTTAAGAATTGCAATTGGACTAACTCTTAGAAGGCGGCCGTAAGGAACGCCACGGCCACTTCCAAGTCCCGGGAACTGTATCCTTCATGGGCGTGCCAATTGGCGACAGTCTCTTGTAGGACTCTGGTGAACATGCGCCAGGCCGCTCGTTTCATCACGTGCTTGTTCCGTTTCCTTACCTCCCGTAATTACGCTAACATATCATCGGTAGTTTACATGTAGATCAGCAGCGATTCAACCCTCAGGCCACAGTTTATATATGTGGAGACCAGCCGGTATAACATACATTGTACATCGTCTTATTACGTCATATACTAATGTTATACTCATTAATACACCATCTACAAAGCTATAAATACTATACTGGTTTCATCTTATCAATTCTAAGACCTCAAATCAGAATGTTTAACAATTTTTTCACACAGAAAGCAGTGAATTAAAATTATAGCATACGAATATAGGGACTACGATAAACATTCTACTTGTATTAATTTATAGAACGAGATTGAAATATTAAAAGTTGTATATCTAGGCTTAATAATTACTATGAAGGTATTTCTATGTCCACTGCTAAGTAGATAATCAATAAGCAGGTTACAGTATTTCTTTGTACATGGATAAATACACAATCACTAGCAGGATAAAGTAAGAGCATTTCCTTGTATATGGCTAAATAGAGCATCACAAAGAAGGAAAAAGTGAGTGTATTTCTTTGTATATGTATAAATACACAATCACTAATCAGGACAAGGTGATAATATTTCTTTGTATATGTACAAATACACAATCACTAACCAGGACAAGGTGAGAGTATTTCTTTGTATACGGCTAAATACAGAAGCACTAAGCAGGACAAAGTGAGTGTATTGCTTTGTATATGGATAGCTACAGAATTACTAATCAGGACAAGTTGAGAGTATTTCTTTGCATACGGCTAAATACAGAAGCACTAAGCAGGGCAAAGTGAGTGTATTGCTTTGTATATGGATAACTACAGAATTACTAAGCAGGACAAGGTGAGAGTATTTCTTTGTATACGGCTAAATACAGAAGCTCTAATCAGGACAAAGTGAGTGTATTGCTTTGTATATGGATAACTACAGAATTACTAAGCAGGAGAAGGTGAAAACTATTGTAAGAAAAACACCCAGAATATCCAGGAATGTGTACAAAAAAATTATTGTTTGCCCTTTATATTATCAAACATGATCAATATGCATATGTTACTGAAAATATTAACGCCTTTACATGTCACCAGACTTACGCTTAGAGAGTACATTATTTATTATATTATCATAATATTACATAAAAGATGAGCGAAGAAGCCTGTAATTACAAATGTAATCTTTGGGCGAATGCCACTCAAAACTAAACCGCCCTTTTAACGAGGTGTAACTTTAAATTAGGTATACTTCCACAAAGACTTACAAATTAAACTTTAAAAACTTTAAAATTAGGTGATAGCAAGTGAAATCTGTTACATAGGAGATTTAACGTTCTAGACATATAATAAATTGTAATATTTCAAACTTTTGGCCAACCCAGTGTAAGAAGTTAGTTACGTTCTCCTACTTCATATATTACACAATCATTGCCGTAACTAACATGTGACTATCACGTCCAAAACTCGTGCAACTTTTTCACATAATTAAATTCATAATATACTTTAACAGTGCTGTATAAAGTTATCTTTATCTTTAGTCAATAGATGTTAAACTGAGGCTTCCAATAATATACATCCGTCTTTATAGGTGAGTTAAACCTTATTGGCTGAAACTCAGTCAACTGAAGATCAACCTAATCAACGGTGATCAATGCGGATTATTCACTTCCCGGCAATATTGGGATCATTGTACAACATAGAGGACCATAGCCATGTATAATTTATCTGTACACAAATGCATATTCTTTAAATCTGTGACCATTGTACAACATAGAGAACCATACGCATGTATCATTTATCTGTACACAAATGCATATTCTTTAAATCAGTGATCATTGTACAGCATAGAGAACCATACGCATGTATCATTTATCTGTACACAAGTGCATATTCTTTAAATCTGTGACAATTGTACAACATAGAGGACCATACGCATGTATCATTCATCTGTACAGAAATGCATATTCTTTAAATCTGTGACAATTTTACAACATAGAAGACCATACGCATGTATAATTTATCTGTACACAAATGCATATTCTTTAAATCCGTGATTATTGTACAGCGTAGAGAACCATACGCATGTATAATTTATCTGTACACAAATGCATATTCTTTAATCCCGTGATCATTTTACAACATAGAGAACCATACGAATGTATCATTTATCTGTACGCTAGAGCATATTCTTTAAATCTGTGACCATTGTACAACATAGATGACCATACGCATGTATCATTTATCTGTACACAAATGCATATTCTTTAAATCCATGATCATTGTACAACATAGAGAACCATACGAGTGTATCATTTATCTGGACATAAATGCATATTCTTTAAATCTGTGACCATTGTACAACATAGATGACCATACGTATGTATCATTTATCTGGACATAAATGCATATTCTTTAAATCTGTGACCATTGTACAACATAGAAGACCATACGCATGTATCATTTATCTGTACACAAATGCATATTATTTAAATCTGTGTCCATTGTACAACATAGGGGACCATACGCATGTATCATTTATCTGTACACAAATGCATATTCTTTAAATCTGTGACCATTGTACAACATAGAGGACCGTACGCATGTATCATTTATCTGTACACAAATGCATATTCTTTAAATTTGTGTCCACTGTACAACATAGAAAACCATACGCATGTATCATTTTACAACATAGAGAACCATACGTATGTATTATTTATCTGGGCACAAGAGCATATAATTTAATGATTTGATTATTGTACCACATTCAGAACCGTACGCTTTAGTCATTGAGCTCTAGAGAATTGAATTACATGCGTGCAAACTTACTATTAAATTTATATTGTCTTGTTACTATACTAGTTAAATGTTTACATAACAACATTATACATAAAAATATTATACACATCAAATTTAAAGTGGCCTAGGAAATGAGCCTACATGGGCGGAAAAGCCTGTGCGTAGGCTCGAGTTGCTTCCCTGGAGATTTTGGACGAATTTAATCTGGTGATTAATTATCATATTATAACATCAATACACACACAAGCGCGCGCGCGCTCGCGTATCTACATAATACGGCATTGAAATTTATCAGCGTAAGTACTACAAATAGTTTAAAGGAAATACTTAAAGAGAAGAAAAACTAAATTAAGGAGTGGTGTATTTTAAGGATCAAAAAGTCTACCTGCAGAACAACCTAACACATTACTAGCAGATTTCTTTACGAACTGTTATAAAATAAAAAAATAAAAGTATAAAATAGGAAAAGTCCATCTAAAGGCATCAGTGCTGTTGAAGGGGCATCAAGAGGGGGGGAGGCAGGGTCAAAGTCAGGTCCTTCTGTAATCAGCAGTGATAATTGCCTCGGCCTCCTCCGCGCTGATAAAATACAGCCATTCATTCGAACGTTTCTTACATGTAAGTATTGAAGGTGAGGTGAATATTTGGTTGTCTGGAAAGTATTTACAGATATTTCTATACACAAGATGGGATATATAAAGAGAATTTGTAGATGAGAAGGATTTACTGATTTGCATAGATGCGACACCAATATTCCGTGAATATCGTGTGTTATGAGAATGTTAAGTTGTAGAGAAAATTGTATAAAAAAACATATTCACACAAACATATCAATTAATTCATATTCAAACATATATTGTTGTAGAAGAACATATTCTCTAAATCTGAGATCATTGTACCACTTGAAGAACCGTACGCATGTGTTAGAGGGAAACATTCTCTAAATCAGGGGTCTCTCCCTTTAACACCAAACCCCATCGAATTACGTTTGTGGAGAGACTAATTCTTACTACAATTACATAGTGATAGTATATATCCCCTTAATTTGAAATCTATATCTGCAATGATATTTCGCCTTGCATTTTATAGCAATAAGATTTCAGGTTCGTAAAGTTTATGACAAATAAGAGATGTTGTACAGTTTAAATTAAATATCCTTGGGTTAATTAAATTTGTAATTTATTAATTTAAAACCAATTAGCAAAGTCGAGTCAAGCATAAGTAAAAATAATAAATAGTGCTGCTATTCATATATTATTACACGTTTTAATTAATTATAACACACTTGTCACAACTATTATCCCAAGACGCTAAACGCGTATCTTGTTCGTATTATCAGAGCTATGCTACGTTGGTGGCACTTATTATTAATAATATTTTTTATAGTAAACACAGTAGAATAAATTAAACCCCCTGCACTAAGAGTAGCAGAATCATAACGATGGGTAAACGTACCTAACCACTGATGATTAAAAATCTTCTTTATAATTAACACAATAGAATATCTTATACCACCTGTGACAGTGTTATAGCACTAATAGTGGCAGAGTCATAAACATGGATAAACTTACCTAACCACTAATTAACAATCTTCTTCATAATTAACACCATAGAATAGTTTATACTCACTGTCGACATTGTTATAGCACGAAGAGTAGCAGCGCCATAAACATGGACAAACTGAACTAGATCTCTAATTAATAACAACAACTTTCATAAGTAACACAATAGAATAATTTATACTCAGTGGAACGTCACTTTATTTGATTTCCGTCTCGTGACTGACAAGCAGAACTGTCTACTCGTAACTGACGAGCTGAACCGTCTGCCCGTGAGTGACGAGCTGAACCGTCTGCCCGTGACTGACGAGCTGAACCCTCTGCCGTGACTGACGAGCTGAACCGTCTGCCCGTGAGTGACGAGCTGAACCGTCTGCCCGTGACTGACGAGCTGAACCCTCTGCCGTGACTGACAAGCTGAACCGTCTGCTCGTGACTGACGAGCTGAACCATCTGCCAGTGAGTGGCGAGCTTAATTGCTCATTGGCTAGGTTGCGAACGCCAAGTCTGAGCTCTAGCATAGCCGTAGATCCAGATGGTGGCGTAGCCCAAAAGAGCAAAGGGGAAAGAATTTTTTCCCTTAGGGGAATGGGCTGTGGCATCGGATCTATAGATGAACCCACCTGGCCAGTTGTACGCCTTCATCCGCAACAATGGTAGGTTTTGGTTGCAGATTAACGTCACATTGTGCTCTGAAGGTCTTGCCTCTGGGATAACGTCTGGGGCAATGTTCCCACATGTCACGATTAGCGACCACAGTCTGATTATTGCCACCTTTGGGAACGCCTAGCGTAATTACGGGAGGTAAGGAGACGGAACAGGCACGTGATGAAACGAGCGGCCTGGCGCATGTTCACCAGAGTCCACAAGAGACTGTCGCCAATTGGCACGCCCATGAAGGATACTGTTCCCGGGAATTTGAAGTCGCCGTGGCGTCCTTTACGGTCGCCTTCTAAGAGTTAGTTTAGCTACGATTCCTAAAAGTACAGGTAATTTTCGCTCAGTTCTTTGGTAGAACCAGATGCTGAAACGGCTGAAGAGAAATCTTCACCGCTCATACCAGAGGGTTGACCAACACCGAACCCTAGAGGTACGTCAGGGGTACAAGACGGCCCAGAACTTCAACAGGCAAAAAATTCGAGTGGCCAAAAAAAGGCATTGCGAAACTTTGTGACCGTCATTAATCGGAAGAATACTTGCGGCATCCCCTACAGAGTTCTAACGGGTAAACTCTGCACCGAGAGGGTGTTCAGCGGCCTTGAGATCCCCTGCTCCCCACCCACGATATACTTCGCGGAACAGGCGGAGGCCCTTGTTGAGTGGCTCGGAATTAGTGCCAGTTCCCAATATGGCTCACATGAACCTGGTACACCACCCTTCATGGCGGTAGAACTCAAGGAGGTTCTTAGGTCCATAACGTTACAAAAGGCCTCTAGACTAGACCAGCTCACGGAGGAACTCTACATGCGGCATGGCTGACACTCGTGAGCTCCATGTTGGAAGTAGTTATACTATGTTACATATCAACACATGTACAGTTTTAAACAGAATTATGAATATAAACAATTGCTTCGGAGTACTATTTCTCCCTTAACTAAACATTTTATAATATTCAAAAGTCTTTATTTTGTAATTAAATTTGTATTAATTCTATTAGTGTATTAATTGTATTAGTTATCACAACCATAGCTGTGTTATGTAATTTGAAAATTTAAAAGGCGCAAGAATATAAGGTGAAATGGTTCACTAGAGCTTTGTAATAGGTTGAACTGAATTAACATCACAGCTTGGAACAATGAACACTAACAATAGTGATCTATGGTGATGGAACCAAAATCACAGCACTGACGTTTGGCATCATGCTTGTAAAGCAATGGTATCAGTGATATTCGGTGATTCAGCAAAGTGGTTAAATTGGATCATGTGAAACTCCGTAGGTTATAGTGATTGGACCAAAATAATTTGGCATAGTGCTTGTAAAGCAATGATATCAGTGATATTCGTTGATTCAGTGAACTTGTTAAATTGGATCATGTGAGACTCCATAGGTTATAGTGATTGGACCAAATTAATTTGGCACAGTGCTTTTAAAGCAATGATATCAGTGATATTCGGTGATTCAGTGAAATGGTTAAATTTTATCATTTGAGATTCCGTGTGATATAGTGATTTTACCAAAATAATTTGGCACAGTGCTTTTAAGGCAGCTGATATCAATGATATTCAGTGATTCAGTGAAATGGTTAAATTGGATCATGTGAGACTCCGTAGGTTATAGTGATTGGACCAAAATAATTTGGCACAGTGATTGTAAAGTAGTTTATATCAGTGATTCAGTAAAATGCCGTACACAGGTAACTGTAAGTCATTAAGGCGGTGGATGCGTGAGCTACTTATGTCGTCTGTTCTAATTTGTATTTGGTAGTTTCCTGCACCAATTATAAAACAATGAATTATTGTAATGACGATATTTTGTTCTATATTCTCTCTTTCAGTGTGGGTCTTTTTATTGATAAATTTAATTATAATGGTTTATTTCTAACGATAAATGGTCAACGTAATGATGAATTTTGAATATTGACATTGAATTCCCTGAAATAACATTACTGATAAGTGAATTGCATCTAAGTTACCGAATTCACTCAAAAAGAAAAAGAAATAGAAATCGCTGATAGTGAAGTTGACTGTATCATAAATCATTGAGTGTTCAGACTTTTTCATTGTTATTCCCTTTTAACTTCTAGAACATAATGTAACCACTCATAAATTGAAATGGTTTTGTCCTAGGTGAATGAGTACGAACTTAAACGATAAAAATATATAGTAACTATTCCAATTTTTGGTTTTTGAATCCCTTATTAAGTTTCAACTCCAAACGTTTCTCGAGGATGGTGGTTTGATCTCGGATGCAAAGTATGGCTTTAGGAAAGGTTTTTCCACGGTAAGTGCAGTCTCTCACTTGGTTAGTGGCGTACTACATGGTTTTGAGCACAGGCTAAATACGGAGGTAACTTTCTGTGACCTCAGTAAGGCATTTGATTGTGTATCACATAGTATATTGCTTGAAAAATTAAGGCACTACGGCATAAATCACAACCATTTGTAATAGGTCTTATTTGGGAGGCCGAGAGCAGATTGTCACAGTAAATGGTCATAGATCTCGGGTAGGTACTGTTGTGCACGGAGTCCCACAGGGATCCGTTCTTGGGCTATTACTCTTTCATGTTATGGTATACGACTTATCTTGTAACGATGTAATTTGTTACGCTGATGACACCAGTCTGATTGATGTTAAAGCTGATATACATGACTTAGTCGTAACGATGCAGGACTCACTTGAATCTGTCTCAAGTTGGTTCCAAGCCAACCTTTTTATGCTTAACATAAATAAAACACAGAAAATGATATTTAGCTTGAGTAATGTAAATATATTTTTAAAGATAGTATTAACCTACCGGGCATAACCTTAGATAGTAATTTAGTTTGGCATGATCATGTACATATTTTAAGTAGTAAGTTATCCAGAATAATATATCTCTTGAGAAAACTAAGGGAATGCGTCCCTATTGAATATGTTAAAACTGCATATTTTGCATTTTTTCAAAGCCTAATCCAGTATGGGCTCTATGTGCAGGTAGTTCTGGTGTAAATAGTGTCTTAATACTTCAAAAGAAAGCTCTTAGAATAATATGTAAAGTTAACTCAAGTACTAGTTGTAGACCATTGTTTAAAACCCAGAATATCATGTCTGTGGTTAATCTATATATTTTTAATGTTATTATAACTACTAAGGAAAATTATGAGAGCTTAATATTAAGAAGTGATGTCCATAGATATGACACTAGGAATAAAAGCCTTATTTATATTCCATACAAAAGGCTCACTAAATCTTAATCTAATCTGCATCACCAAGGTATTGTATTTTTTTAATAAACTTCCAGGCTCAGCTCGGACATTGAAGACAACAAAATTTAAAACCAAACTGACTGCTTTCTTTTTGTCAAACACATTCTACAAAGTGAGTTTCTTGCCTTATCTCAGAGTGACTTTAACCCTTACTTCTAATGAATGGAGTGCTTACTTTTAGTATTTATTAATCCTGCATGATTTTCACATAGCCTTTGGTTTTTAGTTTTAGCCATGATTGTTCTTTTAGCCTCTACTGACTAAACCTATTACAGGTATGCTACTTGTTAAACGGTTAATAAAGTTGCCTATTGTCTATTGTCTAAGTAATTTGGTTTATTACCCATAAATACTTGCAAAGCTACCTGTTATTTTACCTATGATTATAAAATTCGTTTGAATTCTTTAACACTAATATAATTGATAAAATAAACTTAAAAAAACCAAAAAAATAACTTTTAGAGAAATGAATTGATTTGAAAATGACCATTATCGATCATTATAAGACAGTTATGTTAAGACAGTGTAACAAACTTAACATCTTTACCAGAATGACTTCAGAATGTTATTATTACATAGGTTAAGAAAGTAACATAAACTATTGTCTTATTCCCACGCTGGTGCTATGTTAGGCTTCAGAACATTTTTGATATATAGTTTAAAAAATTTTGTATTTCAGTCGCTGGTATATTCAATCTATTTACCAACAATAGTTCTATATATACCAAGGAGATATATCACAATATTTATTTTATTTTAAATACATTGGTAGATACAAATATTATATGTTTACACTTAATTCCATTACTATTACATATTATTGTAATATTTTCAGTTTCAAAACAAACACGTTATTTTTTAAGAAATAATAAGACTTTATATCTTCAATATCTACTGTCACTTAAGAGATCAATATTTTTGTGTGAAAATACATACTTATCGATTTTAATGGTTTTTCAATTATAGCTTATAAATAAATGGTCAGCTAGAATTTCGGAATACAGTATATGGAAATGTAATAATCTGCCACATTTTCTGTATTATGTTTACTTCAAAAATGGGCTAATCAAAAGTAATGATCGCTAAAACTTTGTTACCACGTTATTTATGAGAGTAGAATTCGTTATGGTATTGTAACCTGGGGCAGGGCAACTGAAACGCGTCTAAATAGATTTTGTATAGTCGAGAAACGGCCAGTTAGAATAAACACCGGACTACGTAGGGGTCATCCATGTCACCAGGAGATTAGTGAATTCTCTACTTGTACCTTGTAATCTCTATTCATACTTGAAGTCACTTTTCTTTCCAAGTTTGGAGAGATCGTTGTTAAAAACTACGAATGACATGGCTATAACATAATAACTAAACTCTAACTTAGACCTAGACATTGTAGACTGGAGGTTGTCCTCTCATTTTACTTAATAGATAACCTGATGCCATAAAGTCAAACTCCACCCTGGCGGGTTTCAACAGGCGGCTGAAGGAGTACCTTGTTATCAATGTGTTTTATACGGCTGAAGAGATTCTGAGTCAGTAGTGATCATAATGTAGGTAGATTATTTTTATAAAAATGTGCATACATGTAGATTAAATTTAGTAAAACCTTGCTATTTTTGTTGAGGTTGTGTTATAAGGCAAGCAGTCATTTTAAAAGATAATCACAGCTTTACAAGTGAACTAAAATATCTTGAACTATGCAACCGTACAACTCATGTAGCTATCTTAACGTTCCATAATTGTACTTTATAACATTGACTGTTGTTATACATGAAAATAACGTCTCAAAGAATAAATCATTTGTATTTACAATTTAAGTATGGCTTACAGATGTACAACTACGTTCTACGTACTTTACACAACCATATAAAAAACCTCCTACTATTGTAAGAAGAATCGAGTCATGAAAATCAACACCTAACGCAGCTTTAACTATGTTTGTTCAGTGAAGCTGCGCTAAATGAACCGGTTTACAGACTACGGTATTTGCATACAAATGAGCGTAAAACTCATCAGCTTTACTGGGGATCTGGTAAGCGATAATAGCGGGTTTATACAGGATAGCAAAAATATATTGCGACTGTTGAATGATGTGTTGAGACAAATTTACATGTCAAATTTAAAGAAATGCGCACTGCCCTCACTCTACCTTTTAATAACTACACCAGATAAAGCGAAATCTTTTCATAGAAGCAGTGAACTTCCCAAGTGACTGCTCTGAACGTCGTGTTTCTGACTGCATATGTCAATTTATATTATATATAGATTAAACAGAAGCGATGAAAAATGCGATTGGACCAAAAGTGTCCAAAGCACCAATGTTGATAAATCATAACACATTATAAATCACACGTGTATGAAATAGGAGAAGACTCTACTAGCCTGGGCTTTATCACTCAAACTTAAAAGTCTGTGTGTAGGTTGTAGTCCAGTTAAAGCCAAATGGAGAAATATTCCAAAACTTAAAGAGAAAACTACATTTGAATGCGTATGATTATAAATCACACGTGTATGAAATAGGAGAAGACTCTACTAGCCTGGGCTTTATCACTCAAACTTAAAAGTCTGTGTGCAGGTTGTAGTCCAGTTAAAGCCAAATGGAGAAATATTCCAAAACTTAAAGAGAAAACTACATTTGAATGCGTATGATTATAAATCACACGTGTATGAAATAGGAGAAGACTCTACTAGCCTGGGCTTTATCACTCAAACTTAAAAGTCTGTGTGTAGGTTGTAGTCCAGTTAAAGCCAAATGGAGAAATATTCCAAAACTTAAAGAGAAAACTACATTTGAATGCGTATGATTATAAATCACACGTGTATGAAATAGGAGAAGACTCTACTAGCCTGGGCTTTATCACTCAAACTTAAAAGTCTGTGTGTAGGTTGTAGTCCAGTTAAAGCCAAATGGAGAAATATTCCAAAACTTAAAGAGAAACTACATTTTAAAGTGTATAATATGTAATAACATCCATAATTAATTTTGCGGCATTTCTCACTGTTAAACCACAAAATGTGTTTAAATTAAGAATTTCCGTCAATATTCACAGTTTTTTGAGCCGGGATTGTGCAAAAACTCATCGTAAAACCAAGTATATTTTTGTAATTGCGGTACAATATTAATCAGATTTTCTGTAGGCTATTCTTAGTATTGTATCTCTCCCTGTTTACCTCTTGTGTAACCTTAGTTCTACATATGATCAACGGGAATTGTTTGAAAAATAAGTAAATTATCTCGACAGAATAAGTTCCAGAGATATAAAGTATCGTCTAATAACCACCACTCATTTTACAGATGCCAGTGAAATGTGTGTTATTCATACTATCTGTACGAGTGACGTCGCTATTGGAGGTAATATGGACTCCAGCCCTGAGCCCGGACAGGTTTGGGCGCGCGGATTGATATTGTGCACATAAGTATAGGTTAACCCGAGGACTCGATGGAAACTATTTATTTACGACAGGATTGCTTTCGAAGGTCTTTGCAGTACAGAAAGGAGCTATGATATCGAATGAGTTACTAAAATGCAGTTATTTAGTAGTTGGACTCACTTACCTTGGGAATGCCAAGAAACATTAAATCTATTATGGTAGCATTACGAGTGATGTCCCGGTTTATGGCAATTTGTGATTGTCCTTGACTAACCAGAAAGTATAAAGATTATAGATCTATAAAGTAAAACTGTCACCTCTAACGTTGCTAGGTTATGAAATATTCAATAATACCCTTAAAATATCTTCAACAGGAATATTACACGGATGCTTTACAGTGAGAATTCTGTACACAATTTGTCACTGAGCAGACTTGATATACATTATACAATTTGTTTACAATCACAGTTAATACTTTTCCGTTTCTAGAATACGTATTTGTAAATAGATCCTGTCATGGCGAGGATAACAATTCATAGGTAACCGTAACTAAACGATTTAATTTCATGATTGAACATGGTTTAATTTCAAGAGTGACAAAGCTTTTTGTCCAGCCAATCAGCGTTCATAGTTATGTGTGAAGGTAATAATATTTGTTGTTGCAATATTCAGTAAAGCAAATTCTGCTTTTTTATTGATATATTTTTTAAATGCAACCATTAACAACAAATTTAAATAGCCAATTCATGGTTCTATAGCTGTCCATAACATTTGTTACTAGTTATCCCTCTTACTTCGATTTTTGTAGCTTATTAACACAAGTGAGAAAATTATTATTGCGATACGTACAGTAGAAAAAAACATACACAAAGATTGCGAACAATTTAGTTGAAATAACATACTCTGCCCAATAATTGTTAAAAGTTTGGTTTGTTGTATGTATTTGTTATTATATTTTGAAATATACCACAGGACATTTACTCAACACAGATACTTAAAAGACCGACTCACTAATCAATTTATGAATGAACTTTCTGAATTAAGTATGATTCACCAGTTGTAGAGCTTCTTTTCAACATATACGACTGTATTATCATTTATTTTAGGAAATGTAATATTCAATACCCTCTATACATATAACAACAATGTAAAACCATATACGCAAAATATTAATCATACAAATAATTTGCATATATACTACAACTATCTTTTTTATGTAGCTTGTCAACTTAAAAAAAGCATAAGAATAAATATTGTAATAGTAGTTTATAAGCCGTGTCGCGTACTCATTAGATTTCTGGCAGAGAGACCAACACTCACACATATAGTTCGTGATTCAGATGTATCCAATTTGGAACTGGTCCAACAACTTATAAAGTTTAAGTCAACATTTTAGCGGCTGTTGAGGGAAAATTGGAACTTGTATGTTTGCTCATGTAAGTTCATTTCAAAACTGTAAGTTATTAATTTACAAATTCGTACTGTAAGAAAATAAATGTCAGAAAGCATGTACAGATTAATCTAAACTTTAAAACATTCGTCTTTTGATCTTTAAGTGTGTTAAATTAAAAACTCTGGGATAAATGGAATATTACAGAATTAAGTAAGAATCGGATTAAATTAATTTTAAAATATTTAGTTCGTGTAAAACAACATATTCCGTAACATAGTGTAACTATTACTTTACATTTCTATTTATTTAACTATTGAAGTAAATCCAAACTTTGATGTATTTAAGCACTGCTATGATATTGTGTTATCTTTCTTTCGGTTCGGGGCACAACGTACTAAGTGTCACATAACCAGATTGGAGTACACCACACTACATGTCGCTCAACAAAGTTTCAGTACACCACACTACATGTCGCTCAACAAAGTTTCAGTATACCACACTACATGTCGCTCAACAAAGTTTCAGTACACCACACTACATGTCGCTCAACAAAGTTTCAGTACACCACACTACATGTCGCTCAACAAAGTTTCAGTACACCACACTACATGTCGCTCAACAAAGTTTTAGTATACCACACTACATGTCGCTCAACAAAGTTTCAGTACACCACACTACATGTCGCTCAACAAAGTTTCAGTACACCACACTACATGTCGCTCAACAAAGTTTCAGTACACCACACTACATGTCGATCAACAAAGTTTCAGTACACCACACTACATGTCGCTCAACAAAGTTTCCGTACACCACACTACATGTCGCTCAACAAAGTTTCAGTACACCACACTACATGTCGCTCAACAAAGTTTCAGTACACCACACTTTGTGTTGCGTAACAAAGTTGTAGTACACCACACTACATGTCGCGCAACAACATTTCAGTACACCTGAAGTTGACACTAACCAATCTTTTTTAGAGAACCTAAGCCTGTTCCCACCACTGTAAATAAAATTAATCATAAACCAGATAGCACTCAAAATAATAAATGTTCAATTTTTCACCAAAATGTTCAACATTTAAGCTCAAAGCAAGAAATTTTAAAACTGAACTTAATGGAAACTGATCCAGATATATTGACGTTGTCAGAGCATAAAATGTTAGAATCTGAGCTTACATTGTTGCACATCCCCGGGTATCATTTAAGCTCCTATTACACTAGATCTACTTTTATAGGCGGTGGTGTCATGATCCTCACAAGAGATAGCATCACAAGTAAAAGAATCCTAATGCCGGCTATACAAAATCTATTAGTTGAAAAAGAATTTGAGTGCTGTCTGTCCGAAATTTCAGTATCTAAGTTCACTTTTGTTTTAGGTTGTATTTACAGGTAACCAATGCCAAGTTTAATGGATGGTTTCTTATTAAAATTTGAAGCTTTATGTAGTATTTTAAGTAACAAACATAAGCATATTATTTTAACTGGAGATTTTAATATTAATGTTTTAAAAAAAGACAGACTTTATCATAAATTTATTAGCATTTTAAAACTATACAATTTAACTTACAGAGTAAATTTCCCAACTAGAGTTCAATTAGGGTCGGAGAGTGCTATTGATAACATTATATGTAATATTGAAGATAAAGAATGTAAAGTAACAGGTTTAATAACACACATTTCTGATCATGATGCACAACTCTTGGAAATATTTGGTATAAAAAATAACAGTAAGAAAATAACTAAAAAATATTCTAGGAAATTTACACAAAATAACACATGCATTTTTCTACAAAACCTGTTTAAAGAATCTTGGTTGGATGTATATCAAGCCCCAGTAAATCTAAAGTATAATATATTTTTAGTGATTTTTTCTTATCACTTCAATATTTGTTTTCCCAAACTCTTTACCTCACTGCGGGAGGGTGATGATCATAGTTGGATGACTGAAGAAATAAGATTTAGGAAAAATGAAATTCATGAATTAGAAATTTGTTTTAGGCAAAGTAAAGACCAAAATTTAAAGACAATTATAAAGAATCTGAAGAAGGATCTAAAAACTTGTATGGCTAGGGATAAGAAAATATTTTTTGACAATAAGATTAAAAACTCTGGAAATTGCTCAAAAGTCACATGGGGTATAATAAAATCACAAGTAAAAAAGACCTCAAATGCAATTTCAAATTTAAGTATTGACAGTAATGGGGAGGAAACAAGTGGTCATATTGAAGTTAGCAATGTGTTTAACAAATTCTTTGTCTCAGTAGTTGACCAAGCAGTACTACCCAAGATTGTTAAAAGTAAAGATTATAATGAGAGTAATATCAATACTATAAATACAAATTTTAAATTTAGCTCAATAACAGAGCAAGATCTGGGAAAATAGTTAATTCTTTTCAAAATAAACTGTCCACTGGGTACGATGATATTTCAATAAATATAATTAAAAAGGTCCTACCATCTATTATAAAACCCTTAACTCATCTAATTAATTCATCTTTAACTACTGGTTATTTTCCTGATGAACTTAAAATTGCAAAATTAATACCAATATTTAAAAAGGGGCAGGTAAATGATCCCTCATGTTACCGCCCTGTCTCATTGCTCCCAATTTTCTCAAAAATCTATGAAAAGACAGTTTACACGCAATTAGTTAGCTATCTAGATAAGAATAGATTATTAGATAAGGAGCAACATGGATTTGAATCAGGAAAATCTACAATAACAGCTGGAATAGACTTTATTAGTTCAATAATTGAATCAATTGATAGAGGAGAAAAGGTAGTAGGTATTTTCTTAGATCTCAGTAGAGCTTTTGACAGCGTTTCTCACAAAGAGTTGTTAAAATCGTTAACTATTTTGGGTATTTCTGGTAAAGAATTAAAATGGTTTAAGTCCTATTTAGCTAACCGTAAACGATATGTGGAAATTGAACATCTTGAGTCAGAAGTTAATGATAAATACATATATTTGAGAAAGTTTAATTCTCATAGGTTAGAAATACCACACGGAGTACCACAAGGATCTATTTTAGGTCCATTATTGTTCCTTTGCTACATAAAAGGTTTGCCTGGGCTGATTCCTAGGGGCAATAATATTTGCTTGTATGCCGATGACTCTAATGTAACAATCTCTGGGAAGACCATGGAATGTATTGAGGAATCATCTTTTATTTGCCTTTCAATCATTAAAGACCTTTTTGACAGTAAAAATCTTCTCATAAATTCAAGTAAAACTAATTTTATATCTTTTAATACTAAACAAAATAGAGAAAATGATCAACCAAATATTTTTTTGGACAACATTTTATTAGAACAAGTTGATCATACAAAATTTTTTGGCCTAATGATAGATAAAAATCTTTCATGGGATAAACATATCGACTATGTTGTTAGTAAAATGTCATCTGGATTGTATGCCCTAAGACAAATGTCTAAAATAAGTAATTTGAAAACTCAAACACAAATTTATTATGCTATGGTCCATTCTCACCTAGCCTACGGGATTAGTGTGTATGGCGCTACAACAAAAAGAAATCTTGATAGAATACTGTTTCAACAAAAAAGGGCACTTAGAATAATGTTTAACTTAAAAAGAGACCAATCAGTGAAACATATTTTTGTAGAATTAGGCATTCCAACTGTTTTTGGATTATACATTCTGGAAACTGTAGCATATGCTAAAGTAAATATAAATTTTGTCCAAGAAACAAATAGGCATAATTATAACACTCGTACAAACAGGCAAGTAGAACCCCATAATTTGAAATTTTATACTAAAAAACAAAATTTGTAGGCACTAAAATGCTCTATAACCTTCCCCGGAAGTTTTTGTTGGAACAAAATTTGATTAAATTTAAAAAAGAACTAAAAGAATTTTTGATTAAAATAGCACCATATTCCATTGAGGAGTTTTGGGAAAGAAACTATAATTAAAATTTGTGTATACACTTTGTCTATTTATTTACTTATAAGCTATTATTTAAGTTGTAGTTTATGTATACACCTAGTGCCATAAACTTAAGAAAATTATGTGATAAGATCCTTTTTCTGTATAAGAATTTATGTTAGAAACTAACTACGTATTGGAAAATATATATGTGTGTGTGTGTGTGTTTGTATTTTTTCTGTTTGGTGACCTGTTAAATGTTGAATTGTTATTTGTTTTTAAATTTTTGCTAATTATTATATTAGTATGGTTTAAGTTATATGTCAGCTGTTGCTTGTATTAATTTAATTATTATATGCAAATTTTAGTTATTATTTAACTATTATTCAATAATATTAATTATTAGTAATTATACTTATTGTAGGTTGACGCTATTCATTGTACAATGTACATTTTATTGAATGAAGGATTTTTGAAATTTGAATTTGAACACCACACTACATGTCGCTCAACAAAGTTTCAGTACACCACACTACATGTCGCTCAACAAAGTTTCAGTACACCACACTACATGTCGCTCAACAAAGTTTCAGTACACCACACTACATGTCGCTCAACAAAGTTTTAGTATACCACACTACATGTCGCTCAACAAAGTTTCAGTACACCACACTACATGTCGCTCAACAAAGTTTCAGTACACCACACTACATGTCGCTCAACAAAGTTTCAGTACACCACACTACATGTCGCTCAACAAAGTTTCAGTACACCACACTACATGTCGCTCAACAAAGTTTCAGTACACCACACTACATGTCGCTCAACAAAGTTTCAGTACACCACACTATATGTCGCTCAACAAAGTTTCAGTACACCGCACTACATGTCGCTCAACAAAGTTTCAGTACACCACACTACATGTCACTCAACAAAGTTTCAATACACCACACTACATGTCGCTCAACAAAGTTTCAGTACACCACACTACATGTCGCGCAACAACATTTCAGTACACCACACTACGTGTTGCGTAACAAGGTTGTAGTACACCACACTACATGTCGCTCAACAAAGTTTCAGTACACCACACTACATGTCGCGCAACAACATTTCAGTACACCACACTTTGTGTTGCGTAACAAGGTTGTAGTACACCACACTACATGTGGCGCAACAACATTTCAGTACACCACACTATGTGTTGCGTAACAAGGTTGTAGTACACCACACTACACGTCGCGCAACAACATTTCAGTACACCACACTTTGTGTTGCGTAATAAGATTGTAGTACACCACACTACGTGTCGCGCAACAACATTTCAATACACCACACTATGTATTGCGTAACAAGGTTGTACTACACCACACTAAATGTCGCGCAACAACATTTCATTACACCACACTATTTGTGGCGTAACAAGGTTGTAGTACACAACACTAAATGTCGAGCAACCACATTTCAGTACATCAAATCAAATCAAATCAAAATCAAATCAAATCAAATCAAATTCTTTACTGTTCATTGACATGATACATGCATGGAACATTGTCAGATATTATAGAACCGATTAATACTAGACAGAACAAAATCACACATTTAAATATCAGTTAAAACAGTTTAAAATATAAAATAGTACAACTTAAACTACAAACAATCTAATTTATATCGTCCACTAGGCTGGAGCACCGCTCACCAGTTCGTTAATGGAGTAGAATGCTTGTCTGATTAGGTATTTTTTTAAGTTGTTTTTAAAAGACGTCTCAGTCTCGCATGCTGTGATACTAGAAGGCAAAGCATTAAAGATTTTAGGGCCCATATATGACATTGATTTTTTTAAATGTGTTATTATGGTGTTGCGGAATGATTAGAGCATCTCTGTTTCTTGTAGAATACACGTGGTTAAATGATGGGAAGGATTGAAGGTTCTTAAATGTAAATGTGGCAACCGAATATATATAAAGTGATGGCAATGTCATTAGGCGTTCCCTAGGGAAAACCTCCCGACAGCTCTCACGATAACCCAGACCACACATCAGTCGAACAGCCTTCTTCTGCAGTTTGAAAACCCTACTGATCAACCTACCTGAAGCCGTCCCCCAGAAAATCAATCCATATGTTAAAATGGGCACAAAGTAACCAAAGTACACCAGCCTAACGGTATCTCTAGACAGAAAACCTGTTAGGTACCTTAAAGAGTAAATGCTGGCAACCAAGTCTTTGACAGACATGACTGATGTGATTTGACCAATCAAATCTGGAATCAATGTGGAGTCCCAGGAAGCAGACCGTTGAAGAATGCTCGATAGGTATATTGTCAAGGAGAGTAACTTACGCACTCTCATTCTTGTGGGGTCTAAACTATGTGTTGCGTAACAAGGTTGTAGTACACCACACTAATGTCGCGCAACAACATTTCAGTACACCACACTATGTGTTGCGTAACAAGTTTGTAGTAAACCACACTAAATGTCGCTCAACAACATTTCAGTACACCACACTATGTGTTGCGTAACAAGGTTGTAGTACACCACACTACATGTCACGCAACAACATTTCAGTACACCACACTATGTGTTGCGTAACAAGGTTGTAGTACACCACACTACACGTCGCGCAACAACATTTCAGTACACCACACTTTGTGTTGCGTAATAAGATTGTAGTACACCACACTACGTGTCGCGCAACAACATTTCAATACACCACACTATGTATTGCGTAACAAGGTTGTACTACACCACACTAAATGTCGCGCAACAACATTTCATTACACCACACTATTTGTGGCGTAACAAGGTTGTAGTACACAACACTAAATGTCGAGCAACCACATTTCAGTACATCAAATCAAATCAAATCAAAATCAAATCAAATCAAATCAAATTCTTTACTGTTCATTGACATGATACATGCATGGAACATTGTCAGATATTATAGAACCGATTAATACTAGACAGAACAAAATCACACATTTAAATATCAGTTAAAACAGTTTAAAATATAAAATAGTACAACTTAAACTACAAACAATCTAATTTATATCGTCCACTAGGCTGGAGCACCGCTCACCAGTTCGTTAATGGAGTAGAATGCTTGTCTGATTAGGTATTTTTTTAAGTTGTTTTTAAAAGACGTCTCAGTCTCGCATGCTGTGATACTAGAAGGCAAAGCATTAAAGATTTTAGGGCCCATATATGACATTGATTTTTTTAAATGTGTTATTATGGTGTTGCGGAATGATTAGAGCATCTCTGTTTCTTGTAGAATACACGTGGTTAAATGATGGGAAGGATTGAAGGTTCTTAAATGTAAATGTGGCAACCGAATATATATAAAGTGATGGCAATGTCATTAGGCGTTCCCTAGGGAAAACCTCCCGACAGCTCTCACGATAACCCAGACCACACATCAGTCGAACAGCCTTCTTCTGCAGTTTGAAAACCCTACTGATCAACCTACCTGAAGCCGTCCCCCAGAAAATCAATCCATATGTTAAAATGGGCACAAAGTAACCAAAGTACACCAGCCTAACGGTATCTCTAGACAGAAAACCTGTTAGGTACCTTAAAGAGTAAATGCTGGCACCAAGTCTTTGACAGACATGACTGATGTGATTTGACCAATCAAATCTGGAATCAATGTGGAGTCCCAGGAAGCAGACCGTTGAAGAATGCTCGATAGGTATATTGTCAAGGAGAGTAACTTACGCACTCTCATTCTTGTGGGGTCTAAACTATGTGTTGCGTAACAAGGTTGTAGTACACCACACTAATGTCGCGCAACAACATTTCAGTACACCACACTATGTGTTGCGTAACAAGTTTGTAGTACACCACACTAAATGTCGCTCAACAACATTTCAGTACACCACACTATGTGTTGCGTAACAAGGTTGTAGTACACCACACTACATGTCACGCAACAACATTTCAGTACACCACAATATGTGTTGCGTAACAAGGTTGTAGTACACCACACTACATGTCGCGCAACAACATTTCAGTACACTACACTTTGTGTTGCGTAACAAGGTTGTAGTACACCACACTACATGTCGCGCAACAACATTTCAGTACACCACACTTTGTGTTGCGTAACAAGGTTGTAGTACACCACACTACATGTCGCGCAACATCATTTCAGTACACCACACTTTGTGTTGCGTAACAAGGTTGTAGTACACCACACTACATGTCGCGCAACAACATTTCAGTACACCACACTTTGTGTTGCGTAACAAGGTTGTAGTACACCACACTACATGTCGCGCAACATTTCAGTACACTACACTTTGTGTTGCGTAACAAGGTTGTAGTACACCACACTACATGTCGCGCAACAACATTTCAGTACACCACACTTTGTGTTGCGTAACAAGGTTGTAGTACACCACACTACATGTCGCGCAACAACATTTCAGTACACCACACTTTGTGTTGCGTAACAAGGTTGTAGTACACCACACTAAATGTCGCGCAACACCATTTTAGTACACCACACTATGTGTTGCGTTACAAGGCTGTAGTACACGACACTAGTTTTTGGTAGTAAAATGTGATTACATTACACTATGTGTTGAGTAACAAGGTTGTAGTACACCACACTACATGTCGCGCAACAAAATTTCAGTACACCACACTTTGTGTGGCGTAACAAGGCTGTAGTACACGACACTAGTTTTTGGTAGTGATCTAGTTTCAACATTGATGTATTAGACCACACCAACCCTTAAACCCAGTGGTTTCGCGATGTTCTCACTTCTTTTGACTTAGTCTGGTCCGTGAACACACCAACTCGAGTGACTGCCAGGTCGAGTACGGCCATCGACAACGTCATCAAAAACTTTCCGGGCGTCTCTGTTACTGTTCTCGACGCGGCCATATCTGACCATTTCGCACAGGAGACTGTAATCAAACAATTTAATCCTAAATACGAACCCTCTTCAGCAAAATTTAAAAGAGATTTAAAAAATGAAAACATTAAAATTCTCAACAGATTCCTCCAAAGAGAATCTTGGTCATTTGTGGATGCTTTTGAACACGTAGAGGAAGCATTCACTGCGTTCAATGACTGCCTTAATTATTACTTAAATATTACTTGCCCATATAGAATGATAAAGGAGCAATCTCATAGGAAGAGTAATGCCTGGATTACTCAGGATATTCTCTACTTGAGAGAAATTCTCAAATTTTACCATTCAATTTATTTAAAATCAAATAACGAAAACTTCAAAAAATTGTATAGAACATTTAAACAAAATTATCGCAAGGAAATAAAAGCCGCTAAAGCACGAGATATTGAACAAAAATTGGAGAACGCAGACAATTTTTCAAAAAGTGCGTGGGAAGTAATAAAAAGCGTTACATCACAAACAAATAACTCAAAACAATCAAATCCGAAACGAAAAATTGACGGTAAATTAACAGACGACCCACTTCTAGTGGCTAGTGAATTTAATATTTTTTTTCGACTGTGGCTGTACCAAGCACATCTTTCAGTTGTGAAAATCTTGTAGAAAATGTAGTAGTGAGACCGGTCTCTTCCATGGTTCTGTTTCCTGTGGGGGAGGTGGAGATGGCAGTCGTCTTGAGAGACCTCAAGCCGAAGAAGTCCAGCGACATCAACGGAATGTCCGTGTGGCTGATCAAGCGTTGCTTCAAGCACATTTTGACACCACTTACTAAATTGATAAATCTGTCCTTCGCCCAAGGCGTTTTCCCTTCAGCTTTGAAGACAGCAAGAGTGGTTCCGATCTTTAAAAAGGATGATCCTTGCATCGCAAGTAATTACCGTCCTGTATCCATTCTTCCTGTCATGAGCAAAATTTTCGAAAAGGTTTTCATTAGAAGGCTTGAAGGTTTTCTTGAACAGTTTGAAATTCTTAACCCTGAGCAGTACGGATTCAGGAAAAATAAATCGACGATTGATGCTGTAACAAAACTCATTGACTGTGTTGTTGATGGCTTGGAGAGGCGAGAACAAGTGCTCAGCATATTTCTCGACCTTTCAAAGGCCGTTGACTGTGTGCATCATGGGACATTGTTGCATCAGTTATGGACATGTGGTGTTCGAGGTCAGCCGCATAAATGGCTTTCGTCATACCTCAGTGGCAGAGAGCAGTGTGTGCAGATCGCGAACACCCTGTCAGGCAAAGTAAAAATGCAGTACGGTGTTCCCTAGGGTTCAATTTTGGGGCCCATACTTTTTCTCATTTACGTCAACAGATTGAATTCATCAATTCAAAATGGAGAGGTGATTCAATATGCGGACGATACGACTCTCTGCATCAGATCAATTACGAAACAAGATCTTGAGATCAAAGCCTTTATTGAACTAAACGCATGCATCGAGCACTTTTCAAAGATAAATCTAAAAACTAACTATACCAAAACTAACGTAATAAAATTTTGTCTCCGTCAACAAGAAGACGAATACAGACCAATTGTGATGGCGGATGAAGCTATCTTAGATGAAGCCGAATCCACCCAGTTTCTGGGGATGTACCTGGACAGGGGACTGACCTGGAGCGATCACATTGACAGAGTTTGCTCAAAGGTTGCCTCAGGCACTTATGTCTTACGCAATCTAGCCAAAGTCTGCTCGTTTGATGTACTGAAAACTGCTTACTTTGGCATAGTACATCCACATTTGACCTACGGTTTGAGACTATGGGGCAGCTGTTCTAAATACAAATTTGACAGAGTATTTAGAACACAAAAGAAAGCTGTTCGAATAATTTCGAAATTAAAACCCAGAGAGTCGTGTAAAATTGCCTTCAGGGAGCTTGGATATCTAACCTTACCCAGCCTCTATATTCTCGACGTTACCCTGTACTGCCGATTCAAATGTGAACTGGTTCAGGGCAGGGACGTCCATCAGTACGAGACCAGAGGCAGGAACAATTTCAGGACAGAACAGCATAGAACGGCTATGTTCGAACACTTACCATCTCAAATGGGTGTCAAGTTAATCAATAAGCTCCCTGGAGATCTCAAACGAATTAATGAACCCAAACAATTCAAATCTCGATTAAGACACTTTTTGTTGTCAAAGGCATTTTACTCCGTTGATGAGTTTACGATGGGCCGCTGGGATGAAAATTAATATTTTATTATTACTATTCTATTTATCCTTTTCTGATATCCAAAACATGCAAAATACAATATATTGTTAGGTTCACACATGAGTATGTGGAATTAACTGTGCCTATGTTAAGATAGGTTTTAGTTTATAGATTTTTAAATCCAAATGTTGAAATGACGCTTGCAATGCAATTTTGTTAATTGTTTTACTGCAATAAAGAATTATTATTATTATTATTATGTCGCGCAACAACATTTCAGTACACCGCACTATGTGTTGCGTAACAAGGTTGTAGTACACGAAACTATATGTCGCGCAACAACATTTCAATACACCACACTATGTGTTGCATAACAAGGTTGTAGTACACCACACTACATGTCGCGCAACAACATTTCAGTACACCACACTTTGTGTTGCGTAACAAGGTTGTAGTACACTACACTAAATGTCGCGCAACAACATTTCAGTACACCACACTTTGTGTTGCGTAACAAAGTTGTAGTACACCACACTACATGTCGCGCAACAACATTTCAGTACACCACACTTTGTGTTGCGTAACAAGGTTGTAGTACATTACACTACATGTCGCGCAACAACATTTCAGTACACCACACTTTGTGTTGCGTAACAAGGTTGTAGTACACCACACTACATGTCGCGCAACAACATTTCAGTACACCACACTATGTGTTGCGTAACAAGGTTGTAGTACACCACACTACATGTCGCGCAACAACATTTCAGTACACCACACTATGTGTTCAGTACACAGTGGTTGTTCGGAAGTCACCTTTAAGCCGTTGGTCCCCAGGTTAAGTGTTAGAGAGGGCTTCTTAGCCCTAACTTCGCCTGGTAAAATAAGACGTTCTTTACTTTTTTTACTTTTTACACCACACTTTGTGTTGCGTAACAAGGTTGTAGTACTCCACATTAAATTTCACGCAACAACATTTCAGTACACCACACTATGTGTTGCGTAACAAGGCTGTAGTACACGACACTAGTTTTTGGTAGTAAAATGTGATTACATTACCCTATGTGTTGCGTAACAAGGTTTTAGTGCACCACTACATGTCGCATAAGAGGATTGGAGTACACCACACTACGTTTCGCGTAACAAAATATTATGACACCAAACCATCTGTTACTTAGCAAGGTTGAAGTAGAATACACTTCGTTTCACGTATCAACATTTAGTACACCACACTATATGCCGCGTAACAAGGTTGGAGTATACCACACTACATGTCGCGCAACAATGTTTGAGTACAACAAACTATGTGTTGCGTATTAAGGTTGGAGTAAACCACACTACGTTTCGCGTAACACAATTTGAGTACACCACACTATGTGTTGCGTAACAAGGTCGGAGTACACCACCTACGTTTCGTTCAACAAAATTTAATGACACCATACTATGTGTTGCGTAACAAGGTTGGAGTACACCACACTACATGTCGCGCAACAAAGTTTGAGTACAACAAACTATGTGTTGCGTATTAAGGTTGGAGTAAACCACACTACGTTTCGCGTAACACAATTTGAGTACACCACACTATGTGTTGCGTAACAAGGTCGGAGTACACCACCTACGTTTCGTTCAACAAAATTTAATGACACCATACTATGTGTTGCGTAACAAGGTTGGAGTACACCACACTACATGTCGCGCAACAAAGTTTGAGTACAACAAACTATGTGTTGCGTATTAAGGTTGGAGTAAACCACACTACGTTTCGCGTAACACAATTTGAGTACACCACACTATGTGTTGCGTAACAAGGTCGGAGTACACCACCTACGTTTCGTTCATCAAAATCTAATGACACCATAATATGTGTTGCGTAACAAGGTTGGGGTACACCACACTACATGTCGCGCAACAAAGTTTCAGTACACCACAATATGTGTTGCGTAACAAAGTTGTAGTACACCACACTACTTTTCGCTTATCAACATTTCAGTACACCACACTATGTTGTTGCGTAACAAGGTTTGTAGTACACCACACTACATGTCGCGCAACAACATTTCAGTACACCACACTTTGTGTTGCGTAACAAGGTTGTAGTACACCACACTACATGTCGCGCAACAACATTTCAGTACACCACACTATGTGTTGCGTAACAAGGCTGTAGTACACAACACTAGTTTTTGGTAGTACAATGTGATTACATTACACTATGTGTTGCGTAACAAGGTTTTAGTGCACCACTACATGTCGCATAAGAAGATTGGAGTACACCACACTACGTTTCGCTTAACAAAATATTATGACACCAAACCATCTGTTACTTAGCAAGGTTGAAGTAGAATACACTTCGTTTCACGTATCAACATTTAGTACACCACACTATATGCCGCGTAACAAGGTTGGAGTATACCACACTACATGTCGCGCAACAATGTTTGAGTACAACAAACTATGTGTTTGCGTATTAAGGTTGGAGTAAACCACACTACGTTTCGCGTAACACAATTTGAGTACACCACACTATGTGTTGCGTAACAAGGTCGGAGTACACCACCTACGTTTCGTTCAACAAAATTTAATGACACCATACTATGTGTTGCGTAACAAGGTTGGAGTACACCACACTACATGTCGCGCAACAAAGTTTGAGTACAACAAACTATGTGTTGCGTATTAAGGTTGGAGTAAACCACACTACGTTTCGCGTAACACAATTTGAGTACACCACACTATGTGTTGCGTAACAAGGTCGGAGTACACCACCTACGTTTCGTTCATCAAAATCTAATGACACCATAATATGTGTTGCGTAACAAGGTTGGGGTACACCACACTACATGTCGCGCAACAAAGTTTCAGTACACCACAATATGTGTTGCGTAACAAAGTTGTAGTACACCACACTACTTTTCGCTTATCAACATTTCAGTACACCACACTATGTGTTGCGTAACAAGGTTGTAGTACACCACACTACATGTCGCGCAACAACATTTCAGTACACCACACTTTGTGTTGCGTAACAAGGTTGTAGTACACCACACTACATGTCGCGCAACAACATTTCAGTACACCACACTATGTGTTGCGTAACAAGGCTGTAGTACACAACACTAGTTTTTGGTAGTACAATGTGATTACATTAAACTATGTGTTGAGTAACAAGGTTGTAGTACACCACACTACATGTCGTGCAACAACATTTCAGTACACCACACTTTGTGTTGCGTAACAAAGTTGTAGTACACCACACTACATGTCGCGCAACACCATTTCAGTACACCACACTATGTGTTGCGTAACAAGGCTGTAGTACACGACACTAGTTTTTGGTAGTAAAATGTGATTACATTACACTATGTGTTGCGTAACAAGGTTTTAGTGCACCACTACATGTCGCATAAGAAGATTGGAGTACACCACACTACGTTTCGCTTAACAAAATATTATGACACCAAACCATCTGTTGCTTAACAAGGTTGAAGTACAATACACTTTGTTTCACGTATCAACATTTAGTACACCACACTATATGCCGCGTAACAAGGTTGGAGTATACCACACTACATGTCGCGCAACAATGTTTGAGTACAACAAACTATGTGTTGCGTATTAAGGTTGGAGTAAACCACACTACGTTTCGCGTAACACAATTTGAGTACACCACACTATGTGTTGCGTAACAAGGTCGGAGTACACCACCTACGTTTCGTTCAACAAAATTTAATGACACCATACTATGTGTTGCGTAACAAGGTTGGAGTACACCACACTACATGTCGCGCAACAAAGTTTGAGTACAACAAACTATGTGTTGCGTATTAAGGTTGGAGTAAACCACACTACGTTTCGCGTAACACAATTTGAGTACACCACACTATGTGTTGCGTAACAAGGTCGGAGTACACCACCTACGTTTCGTTCAACAAAATTTAATGACACCATACTATGTGTTGCGTAACAAGGTTGGAGTACACCACACTACATGTCGCGCAACAAAGTTTCAGTACACCACACTATATGTTGCGTAACAAGGTTTGAGTACTCTACACTACTTTTCGCTTAAGAACATTTTATGTTAGCACACTATGTGTTGCGTAACAAGGTTGGAGTACACCACACTACGTTTCGCTTAACAAAATTTTATGGCACCGCACTATGTGTTGCGTAACAAAGTAGGAGTTAACCACACTACGTTTCGCGTTACAAAGTTTTAGTACAGCACGCTATGTATTGCGTAACAAGATTCGCTACGATTGTACACACAATTTCCTATTGCTCTTTTCATTCTACCATTCATACCGTTGTTGTTTGGTGCCACTAAAACTAAGTTAAGTCAAATCAAAGCTTGTAATGGCACGATATTTTCTCTTGCAACTCAATCTAGAGTACCGTTTTTGATTTTAAACCATCTTCTAGAGAAAAATCATTACGTAAGGAGCGGTCAGCACCTGAATTTATCTGGTAAGAGATTGTTGTGTACGCATTTGTATGCTCTGTTGTCTCATTATACAAAGTTGTCTCGAGCTGACGAGCATCACTCACCAGCCTCTTTTTTATAGAATCAGACACCTTTTCTAATAATTGTAGTAAGAAGTCTATAACCTTGTTGCATCAAAATATACAATCTGTTGCCTCAAAAATTGAGCCCATTGAAGCCATTCTCCACAGTAAAGATGTAGATATAGCTTGTTTAACAGAGCATTGGCTAACCCCCGACAAGCGGAGTAGTTTGAATATACAGGGGTACTGGGTTGCTGATATTTACTGTAGACCTAACCTCGCTAGAGGTGTTGTTTGTACACTTGTCAGTAACAGATTCCCTCATCTCGTCTCAGACCACCAGGTTATCTCTCACCTCAACTACGAGAAGCACTTTGAGTCCTCTGTTGTTGTTGTCCATGTTCTGAATTTGACATTACTGTCACTTTACAGATCTCCAGATGGCGACTGTGACGTTTTCATTGAGAGACTGGAGGAGGCTCTCAGAATACTTATGAGAAGAAACAGGAATATTATCATATGCGGAGATTTTAATATTCATTTTTGGGAAGTAACTGACAAGAAATTTGTTCAACTATTAGATGTTCTCAATAGTTTTTCACTGAAAATTCTTATTCGAGGAGTGACACGTCCTTGCTCTTCTGGTGGCTCGTGCATCGATAATGTCTTGACTAACATTGAGGTCGATCAGGTCTCAGCCGAAATACTCCATACAGCCTTATCGGACCACGAAGCCCAGTTGTTCTCCGTCTCAGACACCTCTAGTTCGACTGGTAGCAGTCCGAAGATGGTAAAAGCGAGAAGTTTCTCCTCAATAAACGTTGATAGATTTTCTAGTCATTTGCAACAGGTTAACTGGAACAAACATGTCTTCCCTGATGATAGGGAGGATATTGAGGTCCAATTTTCTTTTTTTATGGATGTTCTTGTACATATCTTTAATTTAGCATTTCCTCTTGTCACTCGCAAGGCCGAACGTAGAGTACGTCCTAAATGGATCACTGTTGGGGTCGTTAGAGCGAGGGAGGCGTTGAAGGATCTATATTTGCTCCAGCGCGATTATCCATCGGCTTTCCATCGCAAGTTGTATAATAAAAGAAAATCCGAGTATCGAAAGCTTATCCAATCAGAGAAGAGCTTTGTGGCTAGGTCTCAATATGAGAATAGTGACAATACAGGAAAAGCGGTTCGGCAGATTGTGGCTGAATATTCAGGGAAGTGCAAAGGTAACAAACGCATAAATGGTTTGATTGATAATGGCTTGTTGGTCTCAGAACCTAATTTGATAGCTGCAAGGTTTAATTCTCATTTCGTTAACGCTTGTAATCAGTTGGACCTTCAGAGCAAAATAACATCAACTGATTCGGGGTTGCCCAGCTCTCCATGTTCATCGAGCATTTTTTTTTGCTCCTGCCTCGTACAGTGAAGTGTTGAGTGTGACTAAGGGTCTCAAGGCCAGCTCCTCTTCTGATGTATTTGATATGTCTCCATCCATTGTCAGGAGGGTTGCATATTCACTCTCGTGTCCCTTAACTGTCCTGTTTAATAATTCTATTAACCAAGGACTTTTTCCTTCTGCGTTAAAATCCGCCAAGGTCATTCCTGTCTTTAAGAAGGGACATAGAACCTCAGTTAACCAATATCGCCCCATCTCAATACTTCCTACGTTGAGCAAAATATTTGAACGATTAATTCACAATAGAATGATTAATTTTCTTAACGAAAATTCCTTACTATCTCCTTCACAATTCGGGTTTCTTGAAGATAAATCAACCACTCACGCGATAAATGATTTCCTTAATACCGCCTTCTCTTCTGTTGACTCTGGCAGTGAGACTGCGGGCATTTTTTGTGATCTTTCCCGTGCCTTTGACACCGTCAACCACCAAAGTCTCCTGGACAAGATGGAAATGTACGGTGTTAGAGGCATCCCTCTAGAGTGGTTTCGTTCCTATCTTTCTGGTCACTCTCAGTTTGTTGAGGTCACCAACAAAGGGGGTAGGGGTAGGTCTGCTCTCTTACCGGTCAAGGTTGGTGTGCCGCAAGGCTCAATTCTTGGCCCTCTTTTATTTAATATATACGTGAATGACCTTAACTCATCTGTGAGGGGCCACTTGGTGCAATATGCGGACGACACCAGTGTACTTATTCAGGCTGACACAGGTCAATCTCTTTCCACCGAGCTGGCTTTTTCACTCAAGAGTCTTAGTTCTTGTTTTCTGCTAACTATTTATTACTCAATCCTGAAAAACCCTCAATAGTCCACTTTAGACCCCACAAGAATGAGAGTGCGTTAGTTACTCTCCTTGACAATATACCTATCGAGCATTCTTTAACGGTCTGCTTCCTGGGACTCCACATTGATTCCAGATTTGATTGGTCAGATCACATCAGTCATGTCTGTCAAAGACTTGGTGCCAGCATTTACTCTTTAAGGTACCTAACAAGTTTTCTGTCTAGAGATACCGTTAGGCTGGTGTACTTTGGTTACTTTGTGCCCATTTTAACATATGGATTGATTTTCTGGGGGACGGCTTCAGGTAGGTTGATCAGTAGGGTTTTTAAACTGCAGAAGAAGACTGTTCGACTGATGTGTGGTCTGGGTCATCGTGAGAGCTGTCGGGAGGTTTTCCGTAGGGAAAGCCTAATGACATTGCCATCACTTTATATATATTCGGTTGCCACATTTACATTTAAGAACCTTCAATCCTTCCCATTATTTAACCACGTGTATTGTACAAGAAACAGAGATGCTCTAATCATTCCGCAACACCATAATAACACATTTAAAAAATCAATGTCATATATGGGCCCTAAAATCTTTAATGCTTTGCCTTCTAGTATCACAGCGTGCGAGACTGAGACGTCTTTTAAAAACAACTTAAAAAAATACCTAATCAGACAGGCATTCTACTCCATTAACGAACTGGTGAGCGGTGCTCCAGCCTAGTGGACGATATAGATTAGTTTGTTTGTAGTTTAAGTTGTACTATTTTATATTTTAAACTGTTTTTAACTGTTATTTAAATGTGTAATTTTGTATTCTTCTGTGTAGTATTAATCGGTTCTATAATACCTGACCATGTTCCATGCATGCCTCATGTCAATGAACAATAAAGAATTTGATTTGATTTGATTCTACAGAGTTCCTTAAGTCAAAATACTGAAAGACATCATACAGGAAACTAAATTTAACATCACTCTGACAAAAAAAGAATCTGTGTCAGCCTACTTAGTGATACCCTTTAATGACACTCTGCAAATTTCACGGTTTTATGTGAGCCATCAGAGAACTCATTCTTGTGAATTGTTAAAAAAGTGAAGTTTTATGTAAAATTTACAATCTGCAGACGATCTTTCTAATGATAACATACCAAATCTTTTTCCAATCAGTTAGGCTTCATAACAGTGTTTAAATAATAACAGTTATAGTGACGTATTGTATCTAAGATTTGATTAAATAAATAGACGTGAACATTTAAAATACTCTAACCTGAAATAGGCTAGCGTGGTTTCAATTTTAATTAAAACCTTACATGGAATATTGCTAGTTTTTAAGTAAACATGGAACAAATTTACAAGAATGTGCGAGATAACTAGTTAATTCTAATCCAACCCTCCCTTAGAGGAAACAATAAACATGCGCACACACGCAATCAGCACTAATTATTCATTCAATGGAAATGAACTATCGAAAGAAAACATCTTTAGTTCCGTAATAATATTTAAACCTTTGTATTACTTCTACATTTAAAAAAGCTTACCTTTCTTTAATGGATTTTGGTAAAATCACTGTGAACCAAATCACTGAAGTATTAAGTAAACCTCTCTCGGTGCGAATAATAAATCAGGGAATTGCAGAGGTAAAAATTACCTGCATTGTTTTAATCTGTTTCACCATTTAACCTTTACCTCACATACTTGAATTATGAATTTATTATTTATGCTGTCAAATTTTCTAATGTGATGATTTTATTTTATCCTTTTTCCCTAAAAATCATAATAATAATTATATATTTCACTATTTATTCTAGTCTGTATACTTAATAAAAGAATAAGAAAACAAAACAAATACACAAAAACATACATAATAATATTCTTACTTTCTTATAACACATTAGTAAACATAGGCAAAAGAGACAACATTAGTCGATTTGGATGTAGAATAAGGGTTGTAACTCACATGTGACTGTGCTGTGTATTGCTGCTATGCAGACTAGAGACAGTTGATACACCATAACTATGTGCACTAAGTACATTCCAGTATAATCATGTGGGTTAATAGCAATTTTGGGAGCAATAAGTAAATAAAGAGGATAAGAGATAAATAACTATTATATATAAATATATCTAAAACATTTTTGTACGATTCGAAGTTACCCACAAAATTCCACAATTGTCATAATTTATTGAATTGCTTCGACGATTTTAGTACACGTTGAACTATTGTAGGGCGGTGTGGACGTTTTTTTCAATTGAATAGTTGTTTTGCCTCTTTGTTTTGTTGATGTTGAAAATACATAACTTGTGTACGATTTAAAAAATACTGTAGATTTTGCCTTTTGTCCCAATGACGAAAGTATATCGTACAACTAAAAAGTTATTACGGCCAATATGAGTCATTTCACTCCCGGCCGATTTTATTTACGTTTCAAAAGTTGAATTATACGGTTGCACTGACCAAGAAAATGATCACATAAGTTAGTTGTGAAAATCTTAGTTGGAATTTCTGGCACTGAAGTGGTTTTGGAGTTTTCACTGATCAAGAAATATGTACATAGTTACGTATAAGGATACATGCTTCTGGTTTAAGGGGAACAGTGTATTATCCATTCTATTTGCTTTAAATTCAGTAAAATGGTATTCATAATGTTAGGAAGCTAACCACCAGATTCGAGTACCTTATGTGCAGCTTTGTACAATAAGGTAGTCTTTACAAAAGCGTTTAAAAGGTGTTTCTATTTTATAAGATAGGTTGCGAAATTTACATTATATGAAATTTAATTAACTTATTTACGGTAAAGAATATCCCCCCTGTTTTGAGTTCGCAACCTAGTTAGTCACTTTACTTTAAACATATTCTAAATAACAAATTTAACTCAACCTTTTATTCATTACATGAGTTCAAATTTTCTATCATAACAATACGGTAGCGCGGGGTTTCGAGAGTTTCCTATGAAATCCGCTAGATCGCATACCAATGCAGTTTTGTTGGCATCTGACTCTTTATCTGCTCGCTTAGGGACCAAAAATAGAAAATCGATTCAAGCAAACTATTTCCATTCAGTGCACGTTGCAGCGTTTTAGAATTTGTGGGTCGTTGCGAGAACAAGGGCATTTAAGGCGATTACGTAGTGAATAAGTGTAGTGTAGTGTTTTGTTATACAGGTGCCACATTCATACTTCTTTTTTGCATTCATACCAGTGTTTTGTGTATAGTGTTTTGCCATTAAATACCCCGAGACTTGCGGACAAGTTACCAATATTGATCGGATACTTTGGAATGAAATGTCCCCTCACAAGAAGCTAAGTCTCACATTTCTTATTAATACTGCATTACTCTTAATATATATATATTTACATACAACATCCTATACATCTTACATCTACACGAATAATAACACTTCAAATATATATACAAAATTCAAAACTTCAGTATTTCGACATACATACAAAAGACAGACAAAATTTTTATATTTGTTTCCTTTATTACAATCAGTTAGGATCAACCCTGTCTCATTTCCTTATGCAAAGTCTACTTACAATTTCGCTTTCTATATTTTATTTCAATTCAAACATTCTTTTAGAATTTACCAAACAATTAACTTCCCGGATTTTATTTTATCTTTTAAATTTGACAGCAAGTGGTTTCTTAAGCTAGGGATGCTACAAAGTTTTTCTTTCATACAGAACATGTCTTAATTTAATTTTAAATCCACAATATGAACCTTTTTTACATTCAAAACATTTTCACTGTGTTGTACAATACAAGTTACAGGGCTTAAAAAATATAAAATTCTATAAATCCCTACATATTTTGGTGCTAATTTTGCACAAAACTTTTCTGCTTTATTTCTTAAATAGTGGGTTCTAATCCATACTAAGGAATGCAACTTAAAGGGATGTTTTACATTTTGCTCGGAGTACTTTTTTCTATTTCTATTACGTGCTATACTCCTTTTTACATTTACCACAGCTCTCTTTAAATTGTTTACAATAGTTTCCTTGGACATACATTCACTAATTATATCCTTTCGCTTCCATAAATTAGATAAAGCATCATTACAGGAATGATTAAACATTAAATCAAAGGCAGCAAAACCTGTGCTTTCATTATGGGCGGTGTTTAAACTTAATTGTATATAGCCTAGGTCATTATCCCAATTACTATGACAGTTGTGATAGAAACTACGTAACAATGTAGATATGTTTCTAATATGTCTTTCTGATTGATTTCCATTTGCCCTGTAAGGCACTAGTCTACGGTGTTCAATAAAATTCTTAAATAAGAACTTCTTAAAATACAGTGATGTAAAATATGCGGCATTGTCTGACACTATTATTTTAGGTACAGAAAAGTTGTTAAAATTATGCGGTCTAATTTATTACATATTTCAGCACTCTTACATTCCCTCAAAGGGATGAGCCATAGAAATTTACCAGCGGCATCTAAAACTACAAGTAAATATACATTACTGTTTCTAGTTCTCACTAAGGGACCCAAAAGATCTATGAATAAACAATCCATATTGTTCTTAAATGGCACTGATACTAGTTCACCTTCATATTTTCTTTGGCACACATTGCTCATTTTACAAACATTACATTCTTTGATTTTTGCCTTTATAATTTCGTCTAAATCAGGTCTATAAAAATACTGATTAATTTTTCTTTGATTTCTAGCAATGCCTAAATGACCTCCTATTAAAGAACTGTGGAAGAATTCATATACTAAATCAATTAACTGTACAAGAAAAAATATCTTACTCTTACTTTTTACATTCCTTTTGTACATCAGTAAATTGTTTTTTATAAAATAACATAAATTGCTACTATTGCTTTTTACCGATTCAATGACTTGCTGAGTTTATTTATCTTTAAGTTGATATTTTTCTAAATCTTTAAACGCTAATGGCAAATCATTAATTAATAACCACAAATTATCCTTGTTATTGCATTTATTATTCCTCTGCATTTTAGGCTTTACATAGATGTTGGCTTACATTTTTGCCTTCGGGAGGAGTTTTAATGGCAGACAGAAATCGATAATCTATTTTTATCCTGGTCTGGAACATTCCGGCAGTCACTGGGGCTCGGATCAGCTGTTCCTGTCAATTCGCCCTCAAACATACGTGATAGGGCGTCTGCCAGCGCATTATCGGTGGAACTTTTAAATTCCACCTCAAATGGCAAATTCAAAATCCTCTTGATCCACCGGGCAAGTCTTCATATCTTCCTTTTGTGATTGAGGACATAGGATAAAGCTTGGTTATCAGTTATTAATTTAAAGGTTCTTACTTCTAAAAATTCGTGCCATTTTTCTATGCAAATTAGTGCACTAGAGCTGAGGCTGAGATACAAAACCTTATAGGGGATTTTCCAAATGTGTTTACTCCAAAATTAGGAGAGGCTCTAGATTTGGAAGTGAAATTAGTTCTAAATGACCCCACACCTGTAAATATTAGGCCTTATTTTATGAGCCCTCCCACTGTAAATAAGATGAAAACAATAATACATATGTGTACCGTATGACGATAACAACGTTACTGGGCCTTTTCTATAGATTACGTAATTTATAATGACATGAGTTAATTAGATTATAAGCTATAAGTAACCGTTCAGCCACTATCGGGCTGAAATAATTTTACCAAACGAAACATTTTCTGGAATTTCAGATATCCAGAAGTGGCTAAACCATAAGATATAGAACAAAAAGTCACTTGGCTTTTTTGTAGTTCAATAAATTCCTGATTAACGATTTTCCGTACAATTCGAGGTAGTACGAACGGTCCATCCACTATCAGGCTTACAAAAAAGGTGAAAAAGGGTAAAAAATATGTGATATTTTCGATTCTAGGCCTTCTAGAAATAGGTTAGAACTGTGTACGTGAGTGAGTTACACATGCGGCTGTATGTACAGAGCGTAAAAAAGGTCCCGAACGGGCTTGATAGTTCCGATTACGATAACGATTACAAGTAAAGCAATAACATTTTGTTCATCATTACAGAACTTATAAATCCACTTTTTTAAATAACTACCATATGATTGTCATGTTAGGGGGATGGCCAGCAAGAAGTCATGGAAATCTTAATTAAGACTAGTCGAGTAGCTCGAGTAATACATCAAAGTAAAGTTCTTTATTAGTAGAGTACAATGACGCAAATCCGACCTTCATTGAACCTTCCAGGTTCATTCCTTAAACAATTATGCTGGTTTAAAGGTTGAAACAATTACAATGTGGACCTGTTTCTGGTTTAATATTCTTTTATTAGCTCAAGTTGTAAAATTTGAAATTAAAAAAAGAATACTACTGGAATTAAGAAACAGTTTTTATGTAGTTAGTGACTCTTTAAATCCAATGGAGGATGGTCTACAAGGAGTTCGGCAAAAAACTTGTATGTAATCATAGCTTAAGATGTGGATTATTTTAAAGTGTACTGTAAGTTGTACATCAAGTTAAGTCCAAAGCCCAACTTAAAAATAAGAGTTCTCTATTATAACAGACACCAGGTTTTTCTCTTTGGTATTCATCTCTGGTAAAAACTCCTTGTAGACCATTCTCCATTGGATATATATATATATATATATATATATATATATATATTAATAGCTATTTCTTAATTCCAGTATTCATTTACTAGGTTTAACTTTTACAACTTGAATCATGACAAGAATATTAAACCATCTAGAACAGGGCCTATATAGTAAATGTTTCAAACTTTAAACCAGCGTTTCCTAAAGGGTTAGGTTGTATTTGTGGCATTGTACACTACTAATAAAGACCTTAACTTAGGTGTACTACTTGACCTATGCCTTTATTTAAGATTTTATATGACTACTTGCAGGCCAACCCCTTGACATGTAAAAAAATTTTAGTTACTTCAAAAAGTATATTTATAGGTGTAGTACTGATGTACCAACTTTAATTTCCATACATGTAATCGTTTTGGAGTTATCTATCCATTGCTGGACTCTTTTACCACCTTGTATATTTGATAGAAATTTGGACATATATTTGATAAGAAATTATCACAATTAAACCTGAAAATTATAAATGTAAGTACATTTTGTTTCTAGCTATAAATATTATAACTGAAACGAAAGAACTAAACCATTAATAACTACAATAAACGGTATCTGCTTGGAATGGGATTGTTTTATGTCCAGGTTTGATGACTGACTGTCGTCTTCACCGCATCGCAGTGTCTCCCAGTGGCTCCCCAACACACGCGCAAGGGCACACTCTTGTCTCTGTTCAGGGGACCAACAAGAGTGACGTCATAAAAGTATCTTTATGTGTGTACAGGCTACGTATAAAACTGTGGAGCTTACCTCCCAACCACATTGTGGAATATGTTAGTCGTCTGGTTTAAGAATTGTTACATTTAAACCCACTAAAAGTTAGTTAAAGTTAAGTATTCAGTAAATCAGCACACACTTATAGAGAGAGGTAATAAAAGGAAGTCACAGTTCAACCTTCAAGCAACACACCTCACGACCCTGTCACATTGTTTAACCTCCTGAGGGCAATATAGTTTTGGTGACGACGATCAAAGCTTGTAATGAAGTTGGCATGGAATCTTCTGTCATCCGCGAACAATGATATTATCTGGAATAATACTGGAACATTGTCAGATGACAGTCGAGTTTGGAACCAAGCGACAATACTGGAGTTAGTCACGGTTACAGATGAAAGACATTATTGTAGTACATTTACAGTACAGTAGTGCAGTAAATGGGAGCTTACAATATTCTGTAACCATCCCGACGGTTTTATATATTATATGAGATACACGTACCTGGTCTTATAAACAGGTTCTACATATAACTGTTAAAATTATCATCAGGGAACATATTTTTGCTTTAGTTTATCAAAATCCACTTCCTCAAAATCTTTAGGATATTTGCATGTAAAAAGTCTCACTAACCCTCATTCGTGTGAAAACTGTTTGTAGCCGCAAGTGTTTGTATTCAATGTTGTTCCAGCAACACTTCCCGGCTTTTAGGTCTGTTTATTATGTGTATCGTAAGTTTAACGTAACAACATACGATACATTCTTTTTCATGAATCTTCACTCCTTTCTTTGCGGCTATTGTACATAAAGCATCTTTTAGTTAATATTCATAAATATTACAACATGATTTTCCCAGAAACATCATATTTTTATAATACCAGGCACGCAGTTAATGTCGGTATACAAGTTACAAGGTTAATTAATTAATTTTCAATAACAAATTCCTTTTATACTTCCCATGTATTGTTCAGAAACATTAGCAAAAACTTCAGTCACTTCAAATTATTCAAATTTACCTTCAATTTCAATTTTTAAGAAAAAACGTTAATTTCTTCCATCTACAGATTGGCCATGAGGGAGCCGAGGCCCTAATCTTATCTGAATACAGGCGGGCTTGACCTTAGTCCTTTCTCTCACCCCTCCCCCCATCCGATACCACCTGTCATTCATCTAAATTTTAAAGTAATAATTACTTCAAATAAATTAAATATATTTTTTGACTCGGAATTTTTTATTTAAATTATTATTGTTATTGCTGCTCTTTCGTTTGCCACTGAACCATACCCGGCAAAACAAACTAAAACTAAATACTGTAAAGGATAACGTCTCTAGGCTACGCACAGGCTGCTTGCCCATGTAGGCTAATTTCCAATAATATATATATATATATATATATATATATATATATATATATATATATATATATATATATTTATTTATAAATGACAATGTTTTTAATTTCTTTGTTAACTAATAATTATTTGCTAACGCATTTCTAATCTCTGTACTTATATGAATATTGTGGAAATAAACTTATATTTCATTTCGTTTCAATGGAATGAAGAATAAAAACTTATAGAACTATTATACAGCTATGTTTATTTTGATAAACATTTAATGTAGCATGTTGTAAGGACTTCACACATCACGTCATGAAATAGACGAGGTAAAGCTTCAATCAGGATTATATACGGATGAATTGGTCATCCCAGTATTCAATTATTTACCTCGTTGAAATTCTAAACAATTAATTTGGTCTCACACAAAATTGTACCGTGCGCCTGATCTCATTGCCATCACTGACTGTCAGGCAATGTACGAGTATTTACCCTTCAACAATAAAATATTCTTTCCGTGTAGAGTTAATTGTTTACAACGGATAATTATAAAAGGGGTTTTACTTCATATTTATAACAGCGTGAAAATTTTGTTATTCAAGTTTAAACATGAGTGTTTTCTGGGGTTCAACACCTACAATAATATCAAGTAAAAAGATTTATAGACCCGTGAACATTAAAAAACATAATTTATTAAACTTATTTCTTAAAATTGCTGGTTTTTATACCAGCACTTAATTCAAACTGAAGTATAATTGTTGTCTAAACTATGCTTTTCATTGCATCAAGTTACTAGATACAACGTATAAAATACAAGTACCTAAATTACTTATTGTTCTGTTTGTTTTAAAATATATAATATGTATACATAAAATGAAAGTATATCATGTGCATAATATATTTAAATTGTTTTTCTATATTGTATACTATTTTAAAGACTTGGATTTAGAGAAAAGTTTAAATTGTTAGAAATTAACGAACATTAATTATTTCTAACGATTATTGTATTTGCCATACGATGCTAAAAGCTACGAATAATAAACAATAATTAAGTTTTTCTTTTTACTTGACTATATGTCTATAATTCTAGTAGCTGCAAAAATAATTCGTTAAAGGCAGTATGTTTATATAATATCTGTATACGTATTACGTAGCTTGGTAAATGTATGTCTTAGAGAAGTTTTCACCGTGAAGCAGGGTCGGATTAACACCTACTTATGCCCTACACCAAACTTTGTTATTAGACCTCTGCTTGTTCCAACACAAGTTATAATTAATTCATAGTGACTACAGGACGTAAGCGTACGTAAGCGTACACGTATATCAGCAGTTGTCACAACAAGCTAAGTACGATAGGCAATCTATTAGTATAAGGCCTCTGCTTGTTCCAACACAAATCATAATTAATTCATAGTGACTACAGGACGATAGGCACCTCCATTAGTACAAGGCCTCCACTTGTTCCAACACAAGTCCTAATTAATTCATAGTAACTACAGGACGTAAGCGTACACGAATATCAGCAGTTGTCACAACAAGCTACACACGATAGGGACCTACATTAGTATTAGTCCTGTGCTTGTTCCGACACAAGTTATAATTAATTCATAGTAACTACAGGACGTAAGCGTACACGTATATCAGCAGTTGTCACAACAAGCTACACACGATAGGGACTTACATTAGTATTAGTCCTGTGCTTGTTCCGACACAAGTTATAATTAATTCATAGTAACTACAGGACGTAAGCGTACACGAATATCAGCAGTTGTCACAACAAGCTACACACGATAGGGACCTACATTAATATTAGTCCTGTGCTTGTTCCGACACAAGTTATAATTAATTCATAGTAACTACAGGACGTAAGCGTACACGAATATCAGCAGTTGTCACAACAAGCTACACACGATAGGGACTTACATTAGTATTAGTCCTCTGCTTGTTCCGACACAAGTTATAATTAATTCATAGTAACTACAGGACGTAAGCGTACACGAATATCAGCAGTTGTCACAACAAGCTACACACGATAGGGACCTACATTAATATTAGTCCTGTGCTTGTTCCGACACAAGTTATAATTAATTCATAGTAACTACAGGACGTAAGCGTACACGAATATCAGCAGTTGTCACAACAAGCTACACACGATAGGGACTTACATTAGTATTAGTCCTCTGCTTGTTCCGACACAAGTTATAATTAATTCATAGTAACTACAGGACGTAAGCGTACACGAATATCAGCAGTTGTCACAACAAGCTACACACGATAGGGACCTACATTAATATTAGTCCTGTGCTTGTTCCGACACAAGTTATAATTAATTCATAGTAACTACAGGACGTAAGCGTACACGTATATCAGCAGTTGTCACAACAAGCTAAGTACGATAGGCACTACCATTAGTATTAGTCCTGTGCTTGTTCCGACACAAGTTATAATTAATTCATAGTGACTACAGGAACTAGCGATACATTTAGTATTAGTCCTGTGCTTGTTCCGACACAAGTTATAATTAATTCATAGTGACTACAGGACGTAAGCGTACACGTATATCAGCATTTGTCACAACAAGCTAAGTACGATAGGCACTTCCATTAGTACTAGGCCTCTGCTTTATACAACACAAGTCATAATTAATTCATAATGACTACAGGTCGTAAGCGTGCACGTATATCAGTAGTTGTCACAACAAGCTAAGTACGTTAGGCACTACCATTAGTACTAGTTCTCTGCTTGATACAAAACAAGTCATAATTAATTCATAATGACATGCACGTATATCAGCAGTTGTCACAACAAGCTACACTCGATAGGCACTTCCATTAGGCTTTCGCTTGCATGACTATGACATTGTTCAATAGCCTCAACGCTTCCGGCAGGCCTCGGCCGGCCTTTGGGAGCTTTATATATTTATTATATAGTAACAGAAATATGGAGCAGGACCTATATTCAATAATAAGTTTATTATAGGTAACAATTTCAAGCGTTTTAATCAAAATAATTTGACATAACATTAATGCACAAAAACTATTTTTAACTGAAGATTGCAACACAATTCTCCTCATCTCGCAGTAGAAGTCTTTTTTTACAAAATAGTGAAATATTATGGAATAGGTTATAACTATATTTTTTACATATATCAGTTCAAAATATTTTAAAATTCACCTTTTTAAAGCTCATTTTTTAAATTATGATTTTATTACAACTAAATGTCTAATTACGCTCTTGTTATGTTATTTTTTTCTAAATCGAAAGGTTTTTCGGTTTTCAAATTGCCGTTCTTGATATTCTATTAATGTAAACATTTTTATATACTGTTTATTTAATCATTATGCCAAGTTTACTTTACCACCTTCCAATAGTATTGCTCCCAGAATACCAGTCTGGCATATCTTGGTTCTTTAAATAAGTCATAATAACGGGAAAAAATATGGAATAGCTGGTAAATAGTTTTCAGTTTTGTACACCACGCATAATTAATAAACTTGTACCAATTTTACTTATTTATTAGGGTATAAATGGCTGCTAAATTTATCTTTAAAGTAAACTGCGTTATTATTATTGTTATGTTATATTCGTGCAATATAATGCTAGAATCTAATGCAGTATAAAAAGCTATAAGACATAGGTATAAAATACCAGGAAATTTAATTAAATATTCAGGATTGTTTACCGTTACATGTACTTTGTTTGTTTTGTTCCGTGTACAGAAGGAAAATATAGTTGGCAAATCAATTTGCGAGATTAACAAATATATGAGTTTTTTGTAAGTGTATAGTCTGACCTCTCATACCTGTAATATATGCCACTTCTCAATGTCGATTTTAACTCCAGTTCATCTTCCGCTGAATGCAGCATCTCAAATTGATATTGTAACAGACTTGCCTCTTGGAATCTGGAATCCACATCTATCTGGAAAGATCCAAATAATTTTGGCGATGAATAACTTCTAAACGAACTCATTGCAACGCTTCAACATCAGAGATACATAGATTATAAAATAGGTACTCTACTTAGGATCTTTTATGCAAATAAAAATATTACTTATTCAATTGTATTAAATATACAAAATATTTGACAACGAATACTAATGTAAATTTAGCTTACCACAATATAGAGAATTAAAATATTTCTTTAAGCCAACTAATAATGGAAGATCACTTTAGATTAATTTTTTTTCTAAAAAAACTACTCGTTGTACTGCAAAAAATTTTGTAAAAATCTAATTATTATATGAAAATTTGAAGAATTATTTCAATTAAAAGTATCAGGGTAGCTCAGCCTACCAAGATAAGAGAAAAATACTTATATGATAAATTTGCACTTGTAGGATAAAATCAAACATATAAAATAATAATTAATACTTGGGTTACATTACGCGTAATATTTGAATAATAATTTATAAGAAAAAATGTATCAACAACTTTGTTTAATAAATGTGTACAACGTACAAGACTGCAGTAATCTTAAATTAAATATTTGTAGGTCTTATTCAGATTATGTAACAGTATCTGACAGTAAGGGACATCACAAAAATGTGAGTTTCAAAAGACATTTTCACTCCATAAAACATCCAAATGTAAATTGAGAGATTCATGTAAACAAAAAGAAGTAAACAAACAGATAAAACTTACAACTTATCATTTCATCGTATACTCTTTCATTCTTTATTGTGCCGCTTAAAGCAATGTCCCTTAAAACATTTTAAAAACCAATACAATATTCATTTTAGTTTCTGTAAACTGTCAACATAATCATGTATGTTAGAATAGGACCACCATTCAAATTATCTCATTTGTAATAATTTCAATTTATTAAAAGGACACTTAGCGTTGGTCTGCTTAGCGATAATATTCCAGCTCGCTTCGCTCGGTCAGGCTTACGGGGTTGTCTTGTACGACTTAGCGTAATTCCTTGTAAAGAAGGTGTAAACAATGCATATCCCTGCTTTCCGAGCACGGTTACAGTCTTTTCCAGTTTCCTTGGTTATAGCCGCGGAATAATATATACACACACTTAGTCTTAATTAGTGTCATTTTTAATAAACTTTTAACTTTTTCATAGCCGAGAGAAGCCAATTTGCGTAACGGATATTAAACCGGAAGTAGGTATCTGTCGACGTAAAAAGGAAGCGTCCCCTACAGTTATTTAGCGTGCCGTCAAACATTTTAGTTATAAAATATGGTACAATACCCACGGACAGCTTTTAAAAGACTGAAAATTTGTCAATGGATTTTCTGTAAAGAGAATCTTGCACAATTTAATAAGTCATGCGCAAGACCTAAATTTTACATTTTTAATTTCCTTTTGAGTCATTAGCTTTTTATTAGAGGTAATGAATGGTATAGTGTTTGATATTTTGTCAGAGACACATATGTCTTGGTAAACTAATCTGATTATAAAGAATCAAATTCCGTCCGTTTTAATTCATTTTCTCTCTAAGATATTTGCAGTATTATTGTATTATATATATATATATATATATATATATATATATATATATATATTTATGTGTATTTACGTATATATGATATACTGTGTATATGATTATATACGTCTATTTGTGTCTTTAATACTAGAAGTTTACGAATATAGTTGTACATCGCAAGGAAAATGTAAGTATGTTACTTACTATATGACTGTTACTAATACACAGCACTAAGATCAATGTAGGAGAAATTTATTTTCATATACAGGGTCTGTTGAAGTATGTGTTAAATTATTGAGACTGGTTCGCCGTATCCTCAACGGAGTGGCAGGGGGGAGGTGGTCCGACCAGTCGGCATGGGTAGAGGGGTCCCACCCACTCAGGTGCACTTTAATTCAGTAGACTGTGGACGTGTGATTTTCTTATAGTGTTACTACGCCAGCATGGAGCGGACCTTTGAGCAGCACTGCTCTGTGATTACTAGGACTTAGGAGCTCTAAACTTAGGAGGCCATTGAACTTATTAAAAAGGCTTATAAGGCTGATTCCTTAAATCCGCACAAGAGGTTTATGAGTGGCCCAAAATGTTTCAGGAATGCCGGGAGCTTGCCGAATGCGATTACCGCATCAGACGTCCGACTATCTTTAGAACCGTTGCTCAGTCGGCCAAAGTGAAAATATTTTTGGACTCTTACAAGCTTTAAGCCATCGCTCTTATTAGTGAGGATACCGGCTATAAGTTGGAGCCTTCCTCATCATTGACACATAGAACCGCTATGAGGAAGGCGAGCGCGAGACTGATACCGATAGTCTTCTATACAAAACATCGCAAGAAATTTAGACTGATTCCAGGAATATGCAAATTTTCTCGAAACCGTTATCACAAACGTGGAAGCGTTAATTGTGGGTTATCCGGACTTTTCATCGTTTCCGCGAATGGAAAGGGATCTCAAAGGACATCTGCTCGATGTCATCGAGGTGGTTCAAGAGGCGAAGACTAAGGTTCTCAACAGTACTCAGGAATTTTCAAATTCCAGTGCATCGAGTGGCGTAGGAGCCGTACTAAGTGTATTGATGCAGGAGGAATGCATTTTGAAGATTAAATAGTACATGCAATAAATTTTGATTTTTTTAAACCGGTTCCGATAATTATTGAGCATATCCTGTACGTATCTACTTTCCTTGTCTCTTCAATACTAGAAGTGTGCAGATATAGTAGGTGTACACTGCAAGGAAAATATAAGTATGTACTCATTGTACAAATGTTACTAACAAAGAGCACTAAGGTCAAACTGGAAGAAATTTATTCAATTAATAAATTTTTACAATATCACATGCTAGGATTCTAAATTAACTAGGTTAAATATTAGTTTAAATTAAAGTAGTATAATAAAGTTATTATACAGATTAATTGAACATATAATTTCAATATTTAAATACCATAGCAGTAAAAGTTATTAAAGATTCTTTATGTTTCTGAATTTTGGTTTTTTTAAGTTTAGCTAACAAAACCAAAAGCATATTAACCAAACATTTCATTTTAAGCAATTACAATGAATATCGAATATGTTTTATACAATTTTAATAGCATTATTTACTAAAAAGATAAGAATAAAGGTTTTAAAGCAACATTCACAATACGTTCATACACCATGCTACGCCTTCTCGCCGATCAGAGACAAGAACTGTAGCTATCGTGTTTACAAGCCCAGCTGCAGGTCGATGCTCCGCTGATTTCTATGTAAATGCTCCCCGTTAAGGGTTTTACGATATCACTGACCTCTAGTGATCCCGTACGAGATAACATTTGGATCTAAGGCCTAAAGCTCCCTGAATGTAAGTAAGGGGTGGGCTGTAACATGTGTTTACAAGCCTTGCTGAAGGTCAATGCTCTACTGATCTCTACATAAATTTTTACCGTTAAGGACTTTAAGATAACACTGAGCTCTCATGATCCCGTACGAGATAACATTGGGATATAAGACCTAAAGCTCCCTGAATGTAAGTAAGTGTTATCCTGTAACATGTGTTTACAAGCCCAGCTACAGTACGATGCTCTGCTGATCTTTATGTAAATGTTCACCGATAAGGGTTTTACGATAACACTGATCTCTCGTGATCTCGTTCTAGATAACATTGGGATCTCAGGCCTAAAGCTCCCTAAATATAGGTAAGGTATAGCCTGAAACATGTGTTTACAAGCCTTTCTGAAGGACAATGATCTGCCAATCTCTATGTAAATGTTCACCAATAAGGGTTTTACGATAACATTGATCTCTCGTGATCTCGTTCTAGACAACATTGGGATCTAAGACCTAAAGCTCCCTGAATGTAAGTAAGTGTTATCCTGTAACATGTGTTTACAAGCCCAGCTACAATACGATGCTCTGCTGATCTTTATGTACATGTTCACCGATAAGGGTTTTACGATAACACTGATCTCTCGTGATCTCGTTCTAGATAACATTGGGATCTCAGGCCTAAAGCTCTCTGAATATAAGTAAGGGTTAGCCTGTGACATGTTTTTACAAGCCTTGTTGAAGGTCAATGCTCTGCCGATCACTATGTAAATGGTCACCAATAAGGGTTTTACGATAACACTGATCTCTCGTGATGTCGTTCTAGATAACATTTGGATCCAAGGCCTAAAGCTCCCTAGATGTAAGTGAAGATTGGGCTGTAACATGTGTTTAAAAGCCTTGCTGAAGGCCAATGCTCTACTGATCCCCACATAACTTTTTACCGTTAAGGATTTTAAGATAACACTGATCCCTCGTGATCTCGTTCTAGATAACATTGGGATCTAAGGCCTAAAGCTCCATGGATGTAAGTAAGTGCGATCCTGTAACATGTGTTTACAAGCCTTGCTGAAGGTCAATGCTCTACTGATCCCCACTAAATTTTTACCGTTAAGGATTTTAAGATAACACTGAGCTCTCGTGATCCCGTACGAGATAACATTGGGATCTAAGGCCTAAAGCTCCCTGAATATAAGAAGTGTTGGCTTGGACTGTGTGTTTACAAGCTGGGCTGCAGGACGGTGCTCTGCTGATCTATTATGTAAATGTTGCCTGTTAAGGATATTACGATAACACTGAGGTATTATAATAACGTACGAGATAACATTGGGATCTAAGGCCCAAAGCTCCCTGAATTTAAGTAACGGGTGGCCTGTAACATGTGTTTACAAGCCTTTCTGAAGGACAATGCTCCGCCGATCTCTATGTAAATGCTCTCCGTTAAGGGTTTTACGATATCACTTAGCTCTAGTGATCCCGTACGAGATAACATTGGGATCTAAGGCCTAAAGCTCCCAGAATATAAGAAGGGTTGACTTGTAACATGTATTTACAAGCCTTGCTGAAGGCCAATGCTCTACTGATCCCCACATAACTTTTTACCGTTAAGGATTTTAAGATAACACTGATCTCTCGTGATCTCGTTCTAGATAACATTGGGATCTAAGGCCTAAGCTCCCTAAATATAAGTAAGGTATAGCCTGAAACATGTGTTTACAAGCCTTTCTGAAGGACAATGCTCCGCCGATCTCTATGTAAATGCTCTCCGTTAAGGGTTTTACGATATCACTTAGCTCTAGTGATCCCGTACGAGATAACATTGGGATCTAAGGCCTAAAGCTCCCAGAATATAAGAAGGGTTGACTTGTAACATGTATTTACAAGCCTTGCTGAAGGCCAATGCTCTACTGATCCCCACATAACTTTTTACCGTTAAGGATTTTAAGATAACACTGATCTCTCGTGATCTCGTTCTAGATAATATTGGGATCTAAGGCCTAAAGCTCCCTAAATATAAGTAAGGTATAGCCTGAAACATGTGTTTACAAGCCTTTCTGAAGGACAATGCTCCGCCGATCTCTATGTAAATGCTCTCCGTTAAGGGTTTTACGATATCACTAAGCTCTAGTGATCCCGTACGAGATAACATTAAGATCTAAGGCCTAAAGCTCCGTGAATATAAGAATGGTTGACTTGTAACATGCATTTACAAGCCTTGCTGAAGGCCAATGCTCTACTGGTCCCCACATACATTTTTACCGTTAAGGATTTTAAGATAACACTGAGCTCTCGTGATCCCGTACGAGGTAACATTGGGATATAAGGCCTAAAGCTCCCTGAATATAAGAAGTGTTGGCTTGTAACGTGTGTTTACAAGCTGGGCTTCAGGACGATGCTCTGCTGATCTATTATGTAAAAGTTGCCTGTTAAGGATATTACGATAACACTGAGGTATTATGATAACGTACGAGATAACATTGGGATCTAAGGCCTAAATCTCCCTGGATTTTAGTAACGGGTGGCCTGTAACATGTGTTTACAAGCCGGGCTGCAGGTCGATGCCCTGCTGATCTATATGTAAATATTCACCGTTAAGGCACGGAGTAATAAGGTATATAGGAGTAGGTCGTCCATATCGGGATCATACGATGTCCACCTTGGAGGTTCCATCAACTGATTCAATATAGCGATCCGCAAGCTTCCCCTAAACACTCTTACTGTTGGATTTCTATTGAACCCACCCCTTTGACGAATATAGGAGAACAAGTTTTCAATTGGATCTTGGTTTAGTTTTGATGCTCACAAATATCGACATCCTTCATGTTCAAATATTTGTAGCATTGCATTTATTGTTAGTCTGAATCCTTTGAAGCATGGTGGTTCTGGATATTTGGCATTTAATTTTCGCAAATCCTTAAACAATTTCAACCCATCCATTAATAAGTTTCTTGTGTGACTGTCAGTTTTGCTTAATCCACATCGGTCAGGATTTACTGTTTTTAGTTGTTTGCTGTTCATGGAATCGTAAATAGAGTTAATTTTTTCTAAGAATTCAGCGGTATCTGAACCCGTTTTGCTGTTTATTTGCTGGGTTTTAACAGCGGTTTTGATAGCGGCGCTTGTTGCATGGCTGAAAACTTAAGCAGCAAGTGACACAGACATTTTTCAAAATTGATTGGCAATATCTATGCTTGCGTAAGTTGATAAGCTGATCTCGTCGTTGTACTTTTGCACTCTATTTTATAGAGTGTTCTAATGTCACTAAAAGATACGTATAACCTTTTCTCGAAGACTAAAATCATGCGTTAACAGATTGTTGCGCAGTGATTTTAATAAATGGGGTGCGTCATACAGTGTAAACACTTTATTTTAGCCAAGTCTATATCCTTAGATTTCAATTTACGCTCAAGAGTTGTCTTAACATTAGTTTCAAATAACGATCTTTTGGCTTTTATAAAATTGCTGCGATGTAAAGGTGACGCGGTTTGAATCCAATGTCCGACGGCTGGTGATTGTTGTACTGAAAATGTTGCTGAAGACGTGCTGACTGCAGGAGAACCTATCACCGATTCTACGGCAGATCTTATCCCATATCTCATTGGTGAGTATGGCTCGACTGCTAATGCTAGGGGAGACGTCATCACATCTGCCGACGTAGTTGCTCTTGGTGGTTCTTCTGCTGGTTCAAAACAAATGGGTATGGCTCCTTGAATTAGTCTGCCACTCGGAAGAATATCTTCTTTTCCAAAGTGATATTCACACATTTTTTTGTTAGTATTAAGTTTTGTTGGAGACAGTCCTATCAAATCAGGGTTTCCTAAAAAAGGGTTACGAATACTTAAGCAAATAAATAACATGTCTCCAAAAGTAATTCTTAAATCATACCTACTCAGTGTTACCTTTTTACCTTGATAATGTAGCTCCGGATTACATGATAACAATAAAATGCTTCACTTACCGCCTTGCCGTAATCCAATGTATTTCGTCTAATTTGTGGATTGTGAGAGTTACCGTGTACGGTTGAGTTTATAGGTTAGGTCAATTTAAATTTAAATTTTAACTTTTATTTTAACATACCTTTTTTATAATTGTTTACGCCACGAAAGTGAAGAGTTTTATTTAAGATTACTACATGTTCATGTTGAAGAAATGTGAATGTTTTAAGAAAGATTTACTAAGATGCCTGATGATGGGGTTATCTCCGAAATGATTATCTCATGATACACATTGGATTATAATTTTATACCTTATAGTTGCACAGAATGGTACTGATTTATGCTGATACTAAGTTAAATAAAACTCAAATTCATAGATAGCGCTGCTGTAAGATTTAACCACAACAACTAATTAATCGGTTGATCAGATATACGGTGATGGAATTAAAGATGATAGAGTAGAAATAGTAAAAAATATAAATAGTAGACATATGCTTTGCCATGTTAGTTCTGGGAATATCTATAATACTAAATCAATTTAAAAGTTGACCTCTGTCGATGCTCTGCTGATCTCTATGTAAATGTTACCGTTAAGGGTTTTACGATAACACTGTGCTCTTGTGATCCCGTTCTAGATAACATTGGGATCTAAGGGATATAGCTACTAGAATCTAACTGATGTAAAACATGAGTGCTTTATCAAATAAATGTTGACTAAAATTACTCGTATGTTATAGCTTTATTTTGTTTTTGATTTTTAATGAAAAACTGAATATTTAGTCTTGCATTAAACGATGATGTGACCTTTTTAATATTTAGCCTAGAGAGTAATATTAAAACTTACTATAAAAGTAATAAATTTCCTCCATGATTTCGTGAAAATTTGTGTAAATGTATCGTTCAAACTTCTTATAGTTTACACCGCAAGCCAAATATGGATTATTACTGTGCCTCCAGGACATTGAAATGACCTTGTTGTCTGTTTGTCTAAACATGTTTAAACCATTCTGCGAGTGATTCTGCGTAAGTAGAAAGTGTAAATTCAAATAACGATTTTTCTAGAGAAAACTTTTATCATATAATAAGTTTTCTTTTTATAGTGAAACTTCTATTATTTTAATTCAATTGGATAACAAATATTTGGAACTTAACTAAATTATTAACGCAGATTGCAATGCATTACAACTTCAAGCAAATTTTACCCCAGTTTACAAATGAAATATTACTTAATTAAAGTTTAATATTCTACGTTTAAAACGAATAGATACATCAAGATTCCCAAGTTTGTAGGAAATAATTTCTGGATTTAATATTGTATGATTACAGTTTTTACTTTGAATCTGTGCCAACAGTAACAGTAGATGAACAAGTGGCGCAAAGAATTTTTCAACGAATTTTTAATTTAAATTTTATTTAATTGTACCATAGTTCAAATTCATTTATGCTGAATCGCGGTAGGAAGTAGGCTCTTATTAACTAGACGCGGTGCGTGGACATTTTTTTTTTGTTCAGTTGGACCGGCAATCAGCTGATCGGTCAGTGACGTATCGGGTGATGCGTTCCTCCCGGCTCGCTGGTCAGTTCGAGTCTTGAAGCCACGACGACAAGGTCCTGTTGAGAATCGCAGCTCTTCCTCTAACCCTATAGTGTGGGATTTAGAGTAATTCCATTTTTTATCGCGTGTAAATTTAATTCAAGTTTTTTAATTTTTCTTCAGAGCGTATTAAATCCCTATCAGCCTCCGTAATCTTCAAAGTAGTAAGTCCCGTACCAGCGTTTAGTTAATATCTTTGATTTTTTTATACTGTTGTAATTAAAATTTCTAAAGTTTCCCATCTTTCAGAGTCTGAGAATTAATTACATTTTTTTGAAGTATTGTGAATTAAATTTTGGTCATAAAGTTAATATCAAGTTTTGTGTTATATTGATTTTGAGTATTTTGAGAAGAGAACTTTTATTTTATTTTGTTAATTTAAACCATTTTTTGAGAAGTATAAATTTTTAGTTTCATTTTAATTTTAATTCATTTTTAATCAGACTCTTAATTAGATTTGTTCGATTGTGTGAAGTTTTGAAGAAAATCGAATCAAAAGTTTGTAAACTTTGTTAATTTTTTTGGTAAACTTGAATTTCGGAATAAACCAAGTATTTCCGAAAAGTTGTTTAATTTATAAAGTATTAGCTCCATATAAATTTAAAATATGTGCTATAAAAAACGGTACATAATTTGCGCAACTCTGCTTTTTCTTTTTGAGCATAAACTTGTACAACAGGTTATTTACAGGAAAGAACTTGTAAACTTGCATAAACTTGTCTGATACCTGTAAGTGTGTGTAACTTGTATAAGACTTGTATGAACTTGAACATTGTGTATAAACCTGCATAATTTTGTGTAGTGTGTAAGACTGAGGACTTAGAATAATATTGTGAGTTTGGAATATTTGATTTATTTTAAGAAAATTATTTTAAAATAAAAATGGAGCTAGCGCATGTAGATCTGTTGCTCAAAAAGGAATTAATATTTGAAATAAATTTTAGGGGCGGAAATGCTTCTGAAAGCGACACCGTCCAGAATCTTAGAAAAATGTTGAGGTCCCTTTTGAAATTAAATATCAGGGCCAACGCTGGTAATCTGAAGGGGCGTATAGAACCTAGCACTGCATTAAAGGAAATAAAAGTTGATTTGGAGGCATTATCTGTCAAGATAGGAAACTTGTCCGAGGAAAAATCGACAGGCGAGTATTTGAGACTAGTGTGTAGGCACAAACATCTCACTGTGAGAGTTGATGTATTATGTGAGTTGTATAAGTGGGAAGGAGCGTCTGAAACCTTAATTTCAAAACTTAAGGATGGTTTGATTGAAATTAAGGCAAAACTAGGAAAACTTGGCGTAAGCGAGGAGGAAATAGTTAATTTTGAAACCAGTCTTTTAAATACAAGCCTGGAAGAGGAAGAATTCGAAGAGATGAGCAAGCCCGTATCTCAAACGAGAAATGAGGATATTTTAGGTTTGAGTCTTCCCCAGGGGAAACATGTAGAAGGGAATTTTGCAAAATTACCAAATCCCCTAGAGCGATTTTTAAAAATGTTTAAACCCACAGACGGACTAAATGTTTCAGAATTGTTGAATTATATCGAAATAATGTTAAAAATTAAGGGTGAAACTAGCTTAAGTGATAGTGAGATCATAAATATGAGTGTAGGTTATGCCACTGGTCCACTTTACAATAAAATGCTTCAATTTAAGGTAAATGCTAGTAATTTTAGTGAAGTACACAAAGGACTATTAGATTATTTTGTTCCATTTGGTCATAGAGAAGCCTTGAAGAGGGACTTAGTAACTAGATCACAAAAACCTGATGAAAAACTGAGCAGTTATATTTTAAACGTTAAGCAAAATGCAAAATTGCTATTGTGTGATTATTCTGAGACCGAACTGACAGAATTGATAAAATTAGGTATCTCATCTCAAGTAAGGGCCAGACTGGTATTTTGTACAAATCCGAAAGATTTTGCCGACCTTGACAACTTATGTATATATGAGCAGAACGTAGCTTATGAAGAAGTGAAGGTATGTGAGGAACGTAGAGTTTGCAAATCGGACTTTGTTCAGAAAAGTAATGTAAACTCAACTGCAAACTCGTATGTAAACAATCCCATGATGGTAAAGAAAGCAATAATAAAATGTTTTATTTGTAATAAACCGGGACATATCGCTAGGGATTGTCTTAAAAATATTCAGAGAGCACAGATACCGAGATTCGAAAAATCTGCGGTCCCAAAAAACTTATAAATAGGGGAGAATTCCAAGAAGGTAGTGCGAGAGTGGAATCTCCCCGGTCACGTCCCACTGACATTAAAAATAATTATAATTATGGAAGAGGTCGAGAACAAATGAGGGCAAGGGGTAAGAATAATGTGGGAAATTCCTGTATGAATGTAAAAAGGGCCGGACGTAGCCAAGGTTCAATGACCCTGCCCGTTGTAAAAGTGTTTGTTGGTAAGGGTACATATCATAATGTATTATTGGACACGGGAAGCGGAGTGAACCTGATAAGCGAAAGCATTTACGACTCATTGTTAAAGAAAGGACTGGCTAGTATTCTTGAACATACTGATATTAAATGTTTGTCGGCAGATAACAACGAATTATCAATCCTGGGTAAATGTATTGTAAAAATAAAGATAGAATGTTTTTCTTGGAAAGTTCAGTTTTTAGTTTCGAAAAATTTGTCTTGGCCAATAATTCTGGGTTCAAATTTTATAAAAGAAACTGGCATGGTGGTGGATTTAAAACAGGATATGTGTTGGTTTAAGTTTAAACCAGAAGTCACAATCGAGTTATTTCAGAATAATACAATCCTTATAAATAATGTGAACCAGAGTATTGTGGTAGGGTGCAATAAGGCAAAGGAGGGTATTTTAAAAATTATTAACGAATTCCCTCAAGTTTTTACCGATAAAATAGGGCAAGCTATTGACTTCGAAATTGACCTAGAAGTCAGCGACCCCGAGCCAGTGAGATTGAAGCCGTATCCGCTATCCCCCCCCAAGCTGCAAGAATTAAGAAAAATTTTAGATGAACTGTTGGCACAGAATAAATAATTAAAATAAAAATCAAATTATGCTAGCCCCGCATTTTTAGTAACCAAACCGGGAAGTGATAAATCTAGAATGGTGATTAATTACTCAAAATTAAATAGTAAGTTGAAGAGAGTGGAACATCCAATTGGAGACGTATACGAATCATACCACTACTTACAAGGGTGTACTTATTTTTTAAACTTGGATTTGAGTAATTCATTTTACCAATTAAAACTTACGGAAAAAAGCAAACATTTAACTGGTTTTGTTACGCCGTTTGAATCATATGAATTCAATCGTGTACCATATGGGTTACACTTGGGAAGCGGAACAATGAGCCGCTTATTAAATAAAGTGTTGCAAGGTGTAAAATTTCAGTATGCTTTAAATTATGTAGATGACATAATAATATTTAGTAAAAGTTTACCAGAGCATATAGAACATGTCAGAGATGTTGTGGAGAGGCTGGCCAAACATGGACTTACAGTTAACCCGAATAAGGTGAGCTTTGCATGTAAAGAGATCAAGTTTTTAGGTCACCTAATCTCTAAGGACCAGATAAGAGTCGACCCGGATAGAACTTCTGCCATTAGAGATGCGAGAGAGCCAAAGGACGCAAAAGGCGTAAGTAGATTTATCGGAGCGGTGAGCTATTTCGCAAAGTTCATCCCAAACTATGCAGACAAGGCAGCATGTCTAAATGAACTGAGAAAAAAGAATAGGAAATTTGAGTGGACTCAGGAGTGCCAGGAGAGCTTCAACAGCTTAATGGAAAGCGTAAGTACACCACCGGTATTAATAATACCAGATTATAATAAGCCATTTATCCTATGTACGGATGCGAGTGACAAGGCAGCAGGAAGCTGTTTAATGCAGGAAATAGAAGGTGAGAATAAACCAGTGGCTTATTATTCAAAAAAATTCAATGAATCCGAACAAAGAAACTTGACTGTGTACCAAAAGGAAGCACTTGCAGTGGTATGCGCGATAAACAAATTTCGCAGCTACCTAGAAGTAAGGCCTTTTACGCTAATAACGGACAATAGTGCACTAGCGTGGGTACTAGGCAATTTTAGGAAATTAGGAAAATTAGGTAGGTGGGCAGCTACAATTTTGAGCCTACCATTTCAAATTAAACACGTAAAATCAAAAGACAATGCGGTGGCAGACTATTTATCTAGACTATTTGAATGTAGAGATAAGATGCAAAGTGTGGAGGAAATTGAAGAATACCAGTACGGTATAGAAAATGATAGTGTAACGGACAATAGCATAAGAGTAGCAATTAAGGAAGAAAATGTAAATAGTGTATTTGTAAATAGCGTAGGTAATTTTCCACTAGCTTATACGGACTTTAAGGTTCACCAAACCCAGGACAATATAATACGAAAAATATATAATAGTATAAAAGGTGGTACTAACTCTGAAAAATATTTCTTGTGTAAGGGAGTTGTGATGTATAGAAGTAAGCCTACTAGTAAGCCAAAGATATGTCTACCAGAACATTTAGTAGATATGGTGTTTAAGTATTACCATGAGTCGGAAATCGGGGGCCACTATGGAATATTAAAAACTACCAGAAAGATTTGCGATTTATTTTACCATGCGGATCTTGCCGGGCTGATAAAAGACAAGGTAAAAATGTGCGAAGCTTGTGCGTTAGCGAAAACCGTTAAGGTTTATCATGGCAAACTGATTTCTGGTGTATCAGCTAGGCCCATGGATAAATTATACATAGACATTTTTGGCCCTTTAACCAGGTCTAGTAGTGGAAATAATAATATCCTGATTGTACTTGACGACCATTCAAAAATGGTATTTTTAAGTGCGATAAAAGACGCGAAAAGTAAATCAATAATAAAAGTATTAGAAAGTGAAATTTTTAAAAATTTTGCATATTGCAAAAATATAGTGTCGGACAATGCACAGTGTTTTAGAAGTGTCGAACTAAAGAACTATTTATTCGCCCGGGGAATCAATCATCAATTTGTAACTCCATTTGTACCACAGGGAAACAAAAGTGAACGTCAGTTGAGGACAGTAAAACAGATGTTAAAAATTTACTTTAATTCGGATCAAACTAAGTGGGACACCAAATTAACTGAATTACAATTAGCGATAAATTGTGCGACCTCGGAAGCTACTAAAAATTCACCATACGAAATTATGTTCGGAAATAGGCCTAACTTGGAATTGACCAACAGATGGAATATTAATGATTTATTGGACTGTGATGTGTCAAAGCCGGATAATTTGGATAGGTTTCAAAGAACTGTGTTAAACTTAAAAAAGTCCATTTCGGCTAACAGGAAGAGGGCAGGCTATAGTGATAAGGAATGTGAACACCCATTCAAAGTTGGAAGCCTTGTATACGTGAAGACACACTGGCTGAGTAACAAAGCGGAAAAATTTCAGGCAAAAATGGCAAACCGGTTTTGTGGACCCTACAGGATTATATATAAATTAACAGAAGTGACCTTTATAGTGCAGGATATAAAGGATGAACGATCCGTGAAGAAAGTGCATGTTTCACAATTAAAGTTAAAGTACTAAAAGTGAAAGTTGAGAACTCAATAAACATTAGCCCGGGGCAAAGGTCAGTATGTTTTATTTTCAGGAAAATTATATTGTTGAAAAGGAATTGAAGATGGGTCTAAAAACAATAAAATGACAATATAATTTATTTCTAAATTAACTTCAAGAATTGATTATATACTTATGTATTAATTTGGCCCAAAACACAAAACAAGTTAAGTATGAGAGTCCAGTAGTTTATTATTATTATACAAATAAATATTGGAATATAAAAGGGTGATGTGACGACGTTTTTATTTCAGCACATTGAATGGCTAAGATGAGAAGTCATAATATAAAATGCCAGTGTAAGTGTGTAATAGAAGTGTTGATGTAAACCATGTAATTTTCAGGGACAATGAATGGCATTAATGGTGGATAAAGTATATACACAGATGTATTCTGAGGTATTGTGATATATCATGAGATATATTTCTTCCCTGTTCCTTCAAATGTAGAAGGACAGGGTAATTTTGGTAATGTTGTGGTGTTGTTGTCCCCTGTTCCTTCCAATAGAGAAGGACAGGGTAATATTTTTTGGTATACAATGAGTTGTATTGATAGTGATATTTCTTCCCTGTTCCTTCAAATGTAGAAGGACAGGGTAATATTGTTTTTTTTATCACTATATGAGGTTTATTGTGTGTAAACAATTGATTATTGTGCCATTGTAATCCCTGTAAATTGATTGTATTGTAATTAACAACATCTGGTAATGGTTTACATTCGTGACACTGGCGCAGGCGTACAATAAGAACACCGTGAAAGACTGACAGCCATACAATTATACGGAGGGAATATTTTGTAAAAGGAATGTCCTCCAAGAGCTCAATGCCTCGCTGGCTGAAATTGTTATTAGATTGGAGGAGCAGGTAGCAGTGCTATTAGGGAACCAGAGCCAGCCAACCACGAGATCAACGAGGCCGCCGCACTGCACCGGCCGCACAATCATTGGAGAAGCTACCTGCCTCGACTCCTCACCCACCACATCCCTCTGCGATGGCTACCTGGGGAGCCACACTGGACGTGGGACACCTTCTACCACATCACCCCTCGGACTACACATCACAGCCTCCACGTAGTGATAAGTACAAAAGAATTGTTATTTAAAAGTGTGCATGTGGAGGGATATTATTGTACTTAGTCCGGGATGAGTGTTTAAAGGTTTAGGTTCCTACCGTGATTGCAGCTTCGGGCTAGGGAAAATATGTACCATAGTTCAAATTCATTTATGCTGAATCGCGGTAGGAAGTAGGCTCTTATTAACTAGACGCGGTGCGTGGACATTTTTTTTTTTGTTCAGTTGGACCGGCAATCAGCTGATCGGTCAGTGACGTATCGGGTGATGCGTTCCTCCCGGCTCGCTGGTCAGTTCGAGTCTTGAAGCCACGACGACAAGGTCCTGTTGAGAATCGCAGCTCTTCCTCTAACCCTATAGTGTGGGATTTAGAGTAATTCCATTTTTTATCGCGTGTAAATTTAATTCAAGTTTTTTAATTTTTCTTCAGAGCGTATTAAATCCCTATCAGCCTCCGTAATCTTCAAAGTAGTAAGTCCCGTACCAGCGTATAGTTAATATCTTTGATTTTTTTATACTGTTGTAATTAAAATTTCTAAAGTTTCCCATCTTTCAGAGTCTGAGAATTAATTACATTTTTTTGAAGTATTGTGAATTAAATTTTGGTCATAAAGTTAATATCAAGTTTTGTGTTATATTGATTTTGAGTATTTTGAGAAGAGAACTTTTATTTTATTTTGTTAATTTAAACCATTTTTTGAGAAGTATAAATTTTTAGTTTCATTTTAATTTTAATTCATTTTTAATCAGACTCTTAATTAGATTTGTTCGATTGTGTGAAGTTTTGAAGAAAATCGAATCAAAAGTTTGTAAACTTTGTTAATTTTTTTGGTAAACTTGAATTTCGGAATAAACCAAGTATTTCCGAAAAGTTGTTTAATTTATAAAGTATTAGCTCCATATAAATTTAAAATATGTGCTATAAAAACGGTACATAATTACACTTATAAATTGAATTTAGAAAGGTTTTGTTTTATTTGAGTTTACAATATTTATTAAATTTTTATTTTTAGGTTAAGAAAGTTTGAATTTTCGTTTACATTATTTAAAAGCCTTTTTTTAAAAAAAGTTTTGGAAAAAAGTGGTCATATAAGGAATCAGTAGATTCAAACTAAATATTTGGAATATTGTATTCAATTTATTTTACTGAATATCTAATTTTAATTTTTAATTATGAAATTAAAACATAAAATAATACAATATAAACAATTTAAATTGATTTATGAAAGGATTCACCTGTCCAAATTCACAAATATTCATTCATAAATCATGTTAAAACTAGAAACAGAAGTGCAGGTAAAAAAATCCAAAAATTTTATATCAGTAGAGGTGAAAAACCCCTTTTATTTTGGCGAGATAACGTATAATCTACTATTATTGCCAAACTCTCGTTACAGTTATGACACACAAGACGAAACCAAAACAAATGCGTGAAGGGCTTTAATGTTAACAAAATGGCGCATGATAAATATTTGTAAAATCGAATATCATAAAACCAGTATTGTTATAAAATACGTACGAGATAACAACTACTTAAAATTAATTTTTATTACAATTCAAACGGTAAATATTTCAATGAAATACGTCAACGCATAAGTGAACACGACCCCTTTAAAGGTACGCTTGCACAAGCCAGAAGCAACAAACATGTCAGAACAGCTATGCATCTCAAATGACAGTAGAGTTTGTTTCTTCTTGCTGAAAATAATATTATGCAGCTTTAATTATGATTTAACTTTTTTTATTATTTCTGTAATACATTGAAAAGTGTTTCACTATAAATTCAGCTTTATTAATGAAATATATTGAAACCATCCTGTAGATTTATGGTTATAGTATGTGGTTACAATGGAGTTATTTGCTGTAACTTATTAATTTCCAATCAAATGGGCTTTAAAGATTCCTTTTAAAAATATTCAAATTTAGCTAAATATACTAGGAAATAACATTATTTTTGCTAAGAAATTCAAAAATATTTGTTTAACTCCAGCTCGCAAGTCCGTGTGAATTTGATTCGATTTTAACGACATATTTAAAGCTCTAAGTTCCGTTCTCCATAAACATTATACATACTAATGACAAAACAGTACAAAATACATTCGACTATCCTTTCCGGTTGTCACAGAAGCAATTGAGAAGGATAACCTTGTCTGATTTGTTTTGACAGTCAGTATTTTCTGTGGCACTGTCTCCAAACCTTATCCAATAATCTCTCTTAGTAGATGCTAAACACCTTCTCTTAATCATCTCTTAAAAGATGCTAACATCTTTTAAAGAAATATATAAAAGTAAAATAGAGCATAGAATTAAGTTATATAATTTACTCAGAGTAAAAACAGTGAACAGTTTCTGTAAGATAGTCAAGGCACGTTTCCGGTTGTCACAGAAGGAATAACAAGGAACAACTTGTCTGATTTGGTCTGACAGTCATTTTATACTTTAGCACTGTACCTAAACCTTATCCCATAATCTCTCTTAGAATTTTTTTAGGAATATAGAGAGGTAAAATACAGCATGGGAGTAAGTTATATAATTTACCCATAGTAAAAACAGTCAACAGTTTCTGTAAGACAGTCAAGGCACGTTTCGATTTGTCACAGAAGGAATTAATAAGGAACACCTTGTCTGATTTGCTCTGACAGTCAGTGTCTACTCTAGCACTGTCTCCAAACCTTATCCCAGAATCACTCTTAGCATTCTCTATAGGAAGATAGAGAAGTAAAATACAGCATAGAAGTAAGTTATATATTTTACCCAGAGTAAAAACAGTACAGTATAATACTGTCTTCAAACCATGTCTGTGTCTCGAATAGATTGTCTGATAGAGAGTGTGAAAGTAGACAAATAAATTGTCTTATTTATATTCTATAAATGTTCACATTTTTAGCATTGTGATAGAAACGTAAAACTATGTTACCTTATTTGTAAGTAAGGTTGTATTTAATTTCGTTTTTAATGTGACTTTAAATCTTAGATTCATAAGGACTATGAGAACTTTAAATACCATGAACGTTATATATCCCGTGTAGTACTTTTTACAGCTACATGACAACAACATAAACATATTTACTTGATAATTGATGTCAAGATTAAATAAATAAAATATTGTTACAGCTCTCTCATCCATACTAGCTTCACACACAAAACTTGCTTATAGGTCAAATTATACTTTTATAATTCCATTCAGAATCAGCCAAAAATTTCAGAAACTTTGGCTGTCGAAGAATCTATAACTAAATAGTTTTTCAGTTAGTAGAGACTAATATAGAACGTACAGCTACATACATACCTGTTTATTATTACTTCTTTTTTAACCCTTGGTTTAATAAAGGTTCGTAAAAAAGAAACTATGTTGAACAATTAATTTATTTCAATACATTATCTTCCACACCAGCGACTACAGTAAACACTGCAAGCAGGTGGTAAACAAGTTTAGAGAATGTGCTATTTTTTTATCTATTTCGCATCTAAAGTGTAACGCTCTCTGGTAAGCAAAAATCAATGATCATCAAAAAAAGAAAATTTACAAACTAAGAATTTAAAACACAAAAAACCTTGTAAGAGTTTTACGTCGTTATATTTTACCATTGTTTTCAATAACGTTTTCTTTTTCAAAAATTTATGTTCACTTAAATTGCTGGTATTTTAAAGTAGGTCGGAACATTTTCACAACCCTTTTGAAGATAGCAGGTTTTGTTGTTCATTTAAATTATTAATGTCATAGTTACTCAAAATATACTTGTTCTACTTTTAAAAAACGGCTAAATAATTATTGGATGATCTATTTTCTTTTATCATAACTGCAATATTAGACTACTGTTTTAGTTGAAAGAAAAGATTATAAAAATTAACATTTATAAAAATTTCGTACTAAATGATTAAACTGTTGTGGGAAGAATTCATTAAAGAATCTTTAACCCTTAGTTGTGATCTGAACTTAATATTATACCCAAATAACAGACTACTGTAAAAAAATAATGTACTGTTTACTACTGTAATCTATAACTTAATATTGTGATACTAAAGAAATACAATGAACAGGCACTAAATTTTTAACATCCACATGAGCAAGTATCTGATTACACGTGTTCAGCCCCCATCCTAATAATGTAAAAGTGTTACTGGAAACAATGCATTCTGTTCTGATGCTTTTAGTCCTTTTGGATTATGTAGAATAGAGACTTGTAACGCGGTCCTGTATAAACCACACAGTGGACATATTATTTAAATGTCTTTTAATAGCTGATACGGGCTTTATCAAATATATTGAGTTTATATTAATGTTAGAATTGAATTTGGTGTAAGGAAACATTAATTATTATATAATTTTATTTTTTACGACAGACTACAATAAACTAGTTCTACTTGTTGCAAAGATATTAATGGAATGATGTTAGAAACACTTTTAGCAGTCTTTCAACTTTGTAGTGCAATATTATTTACTACTGCGAAAACCATATGAAAATCCATTTTCCGATATATATTCTGACAGGCCAATGTGTTACGCATCGATTAAGCACGCGAACTTTCAAATGCGATTTGTATCAATCAGTGTTGCCAAACTTTGACAATATGAAGTTCTTCAAAGTAGGATTTAATAATAAAGCATCCATAACAGTGCGTCACTTTTGATTTGGCTAAGTTCAGTATGAATCCTGGGGTTAGTTCAAATGTCTCTTTGTCAGGTCTTCTATTTACCCAGTGTGATAAAAATTCAGGTTTTATCTTTCGATCAACCATTGAACCAAAATACCGAGTTTCGTTTCGATATGTTTCATAACAAAGCTTTCTGAACAGTAAGATTCCATTGTACAACTTTCTATTGTACAGCTCAGTCATCTTGGCTCCGTATTTGCCCAGTGTAATAAAAATTGTGCTCTTATCTCATACTCTTACTCAATGTATAGTAATGTACCTTTCGTTTTTACCTTTATGATTTTTACAATAATATTTGCTTAATCGTTCCCATAATAATCCATTCCAATTACATCATTTCAGCTACCGTGGAAATTAACGAACATTTAATGTTTTGTGCTAAGACACCTAACTAAAACCAGAGTTGAAGAGAACTGTGAACTAAGCTGATGTTAATATTCAGTGACAGTTACTGATATTAAATTGTGTCCATCCTTTCACTTTCTGGAGGTCATCTCAATCAGCTGATCGTGACCTGACTGGGAGCATAATCAGTAGAGGGAACTGCTAGCGTAGCTCTCGGTCAAGACTTCCTGTGTTTAGTTTTGAAGTAGGTCATATATATATATATTGGCTATTTATATACTTGTCGTTTGCATTTGCACAAATACAACTTGAACATGCAATACGTACCACCGTTTAATGATATTAAAGAATCAGATATTTTTAGACATGTATAAATCTTTATAAGTTACTTTGATAATTTATTAATGTTCCAATGTACGATTGAGTCCTCCAATACGATCAACACTAAATTTTCTTTTGTATTATTTAAGATTAAATGGTAGGTAATGTTTTCGGAAATTTGCTATAGTTCAGTGAAATATAACATGGTTATTACAACATTTCGAGATCTGAAATCTGATCTCTTCTTTAGGCGGATAACTTAATGGAATTAAATCTAGTTAAAATATACAAATCATAGTGATAGATGTGACCTACTCCGTTTACACTATCAGTAACACATTCACTTAATGAAATAAACACCAATTATTACAGCTGTAAGGAACACAGCTCTGCACAACCACTGACAGCTGACTCATTCAACTATATTAACTGTTATAAGTAATCAAATTTAGTATAACTGCATAGTGATAACTTTGTATAGGTTATCCAATTCAACGTGTATGTTCGGTAATCTCTATCGTACAATATATATATATGTATATATATATACATATATATAAAACAGTTGAGGTCTGGAGACTACCGACGATTACTCACTCAACGGACTCACATCGTGACTATAAATAAAACGCTTTAAAAGCGATCTGCGCAAAGATTTCTTGCGCATAGTAATAATAAAATCTCTATTGCCTCAGACAATATAACGTCGTATCGCAATCGTCAAAATATGACCAACGTTAGAACCACAGTTAACTCAATGCAACCATTTACACACAGTAAGACACACATTTTCCACACTTAAGCAAATACAGCCACACTGACTTCAGATCCAACAACTTCAGTCATATAATCTTTGTAATTATCCCAGCGACTCATAATGAATTACTCGACAGAGTAAAACGCCTTTGACACCAATAGGCGTTTAACACGAGCTTTGAATTGATTTTGGTTGTTCAAATTGTTTATTCCGTCATGGAGCTTATTGATTAATTTGACCCTAACATGAAGTGGGAGGTGTTGAGATAGCGTCAGTCTGTGCTGCTGAGTTCCTACGTTCACCTTACCTCTAGTTTCGTATTGGTGAACGTTTCTACCACGAATCAATTGACATTTTGATACGCAGTACACGATCACCTCATAGATATAACGGCAAGTCAATAATCCAAGCTCCCTACACGACTCTCTGAATTTCAATTTCTGAATGATTCTGACTGCTCTCTTTTGCAGCCTGAAAACACGATCCATTTTGTTTTTGTCACATCCACCCCAAAGTCTCACTCCATACGCAAATTGCGGATGAATCAGGCCAAAGTAGCCCATTTTTAAAACTTCGGGAGGACAAAACTTTGCTAGGTGCCACAAGGCATAAATGACTGAGGCAACTCTAGCACAGATGTGGTTGACATGATCATTCCATGTCAGACAACTATCAATGTACATTCCCATGAATTTTGTGGAATTCATTTCCTTGAAAAGGACATCATCCACAAACACGGCTGGCATTTATGAGTTGTCGTTTTGACGAAGTCAGAAATTTACGACGTTTGATTTGGATTGATTGGTTTTCAAATTCATGTCAGTGAAATATTGAATGCATGAATTCAATTCCATGAATCATTTGATTTTAAGATATCTTTTTGATTTGATTTTCAAACAGAGAGGTGTGTCGTCAGCATATTGAAACAGTTTCCCATACTGGACTACTGAGTCCAGTCTGCCGACATTGACTAGAAATAAATAATAGTTTAATAAAATAAAAACATGCTTTTATAGCTAACCAAACTAAAAAATAGAAAATAATTTTTAATTGCATAGAGTTTATATTTTGGTAGTAGAAGGCAAAACAAGCATTCATAGTCAATCCCCTCAAAACAAAGTTATAATAAAATTTAAGTTATTAACAGGATAAATTAATTCAGAGTAAAAAGCGTGGGGTGCTTGATATATTAAATATTACAATCATTCTATCGGCAATTATCTTTGAGAGGAGACTTATGAAATGTAGTAAAATGCACCCAACGCTTTTTACTCTGAATTAATTTATTCTGTTAATAACTTACATTTTATTATAATTTTATTTTGAGGTGATTGACTATGAATGATTTTTTTGCCTTCTACTACCATAATATAAACTCTTCGCAATTAAAAATTATTTTCTATTTTTTAGTTTGGTTAGCTATAAAAGCGTGTTTTTAGTTTATTAAACTATTATTTATTTTTCATTTTTTAGTTCGATTAATCAATTAGTTTCTTGTGAAAATGTGGTATTTCATACGAATCATTCCGCAATCTCATCATTTCATTTAAAGCTTCACTATTGCATGGGGTATTTCCTGTTAACTTTGAGCAATCAAGTTCTTCAATCCGAATACCGTCTACAGATCTTACTCGACTAAGTGCTACATAGGCTTCTCGAGCAGCAAACTATCGCGAGCCTAGATCAAGGATGTCGGGTCGGACAGGTTTTTGCCCGCTTGATGCGTTTCTGTCATCGGTGCCTCATTAAAGGTTCTGTCCTATTAATAGCTACCAACGGGGAAATAGCAACCTGCATCGCCTCAATATGACTCCTCGAGCTTGCACTTAAGATGTCGGCTCTGATCACTGGAGACTCGGAGCGTTGCAGTTCTCTTTAGATTAATTATTGTCGTAAAAATCGAAGGCTGGCATCTAAGCTACCAAGGAACTTTGGCTGTTTCAAACACCTTTGCCGGACTTGAAGGTTAGGTATGTGAAGTATTTAATAAACGTAATGTTGGCTAGTATATATCATCTATCATTCTTACTGAGCTGTATTAAAACTATTACTTATTTGAGATATACTATTATAAAATGTTACACCCTTAACTAAGTTGAATTTTTCGTATCGTAAATCATTTTATATTTTTATCATATAATTGCTATATTCTGATATATATATAATTTCAATAAAACTTGAATCGCAAAAAGTACTTGCTCCGCCGGGACTCGAACCCGGATCTCTCACTTCCCGGGTGAATGTGCTACCATCACACCACAGAGCGCTCACTTTTTCTTTGATATCTGAAAGTGAGGGCTCTGTGGTGTAATGATAGCACATTCACCCGGCATCCGGGTTCGAGTCCCGGCGGAGCAAGTAATTTTTGCGATGCAAACATACACATACATAATAAAACTAATGGTTATTGTAGTTCAGAATTGAATATACCCATATTTTGGTATATTTATTATTTAATTTATTAGCTATACATCTTCGGTAATGTGTAAAATAACTAAAATTTAATTGTTCAACTTTATTTATAGTAAATAAAATTGAAAATGCAAGAAAAATTTGGAATATTGTTGAAATGGAATTAGTTAAAAAACACTAAAGGCTTTGTCTGATGAAAATACTATGTATGTTTCTGTAAAGCAACAACTCAAATTAATATTATATAATGTATACTAAACAAAGAACATGCATGGATCGTGTACTTAGAGATATGGCTGTCAAGGAAACCACTGGAAATGGCAGAGACTGGATGACTACTATAATATTACTATATATTAAGAGAGTCAGCGCATCCGAGAATACCGAGACGAATGGAGACTTAAACGCTGGGTTAGGGCAGATTGAATGGAGAATTGAACGCTGGTTTAGCGCAGGTCGCGCGCTAGCTCTATCGCAGAGGATCTATAAAAGAATTTATTAATCCTGGCAGTCCTTATAAGGATAATGGAAAACTATGATCAAATTATTGCATTGTCATCGGTCCTTGATACGTATGCAAAGTTTCAAACTAATCAGACTTCAGGAAATTGGTGAAAATTATGTTCAAAGATTCCGTTACATAGATACAACCGAAGCTAATAAAAGCGTGTTAATAAAAGAGGCCCTAGGATAAATCCCTGAGGGACACAAAGGACCATTTTAATTTTGGTCGATGTGACGTTCGGAATCTCCACTAACTGATCTCGGCCCTTCAGGTAGGAAGAGAGCCAGGAGTGCGGGAGACCCCGCACGACACACCTTACTAACTGGTTCATCAGTGTTTCATGGTGTACACAGTCAAAAGCTTTGGAAAGTTTATGAAGTATGTTTATCACATGTTCTCGCCTTTGCAATCCATCGACAATATCTTCCAAAAGGTTGTTCAGTTCGTTAATTGTGGATTTGTTTCTTATGAATCCAAATTGTTCCGATTTCAGGATCTCATTGTTTTCGAGAAAGCCTTCGAGACTTTCATAGAAAACTTTTTCATAAACCTTGCTGAAAGTTGGAAGGATTGCAATCGGACCATAGTAGCTTGTCAGGCATATATCGTCCTTTTAGAAAACTTGGATGATTTTGGCTGTTTTCAAAAGAGACGGGAAGATTCATGTTTCCAATGAAAAATTTGTCAATTTGGTGAGTGGTCTCAAAATGTTCTTGCAGCAGCGTTTGAGTAACCAAAAGGAGAGTCCATTGTCATCACAAGTTTTTTTAGATTTCAGACTTTGAATGACACGCGCTACCTCAACCTCAAACACATGAGTCGAGGCCATGGATGCAACGAGTTTTCCAATTTCATGTAGTTGTGGGTTCTTAAACAAGGGTCCAAGGAACCAGCGCAGGGAAAGTATTGGTTTAATTCATTTGCCACTTCTAATTTGTCTTAGGGGGAGGGAGGAACAGGAGCTCGACCACGCTTACCGCCACACCCTCTCTCACTGCTCGATTTCTCTCCTTTACAGGACACAAGTGGCAAGCGAGTGCTTTGCTTCCCTATATTAATATTTTGGAGCATCGCGCTATATTTTTTTATTCTCTTTTTATGGAATAACAAATATTAGTTCATTGCACCTATGAAATTTGTTAGTTAATTAAGAAGTATTGTAATAAATGTTTATTGTTAACAGCTGTTGTTTTATTACTGGGTTTGTAAAACAGCTCTTATGTAACACATACCCTACAACTGGTAAAGAGGAAACTGAAGGGTGGTTGGTAATGAATGTTGAGGGGGAAGTGAGTCTGCGATTCTTATCCCTAGGCCGTTCCTGGCCAGATCTGCTCGCTCTCAAGGGAAAGCTAAGTAAGGAAGCCCCCCTCTCACCATTCAGACGTAATACCTCGTTGAGTGAGAAAGGAAACATGACTTGCCCTATTAATATTTATAACACGCGTATTAGGAGCGCATGGGAACGTTATATACAGTTGAGGCCTAGCTGTAATAATGGTGACCAAAAGTCGGTGAAAAGCTAGTGAAATCAAACACCTGAGTCTGTGTATAAATTAGTAACTTGGGCGGAGGTGCAAGTCTGAGAGAGGAAACAGGACTGTCCTTATTAATATTTAAAATACCCGTATCAGGAGCGCATAGGAACGTGATATCCCGTTGAGGCCTAGCTGTAATAATGGTGAAAAATTCGGTGAACAGCTAGCCAATCAAACACCTGAGTCTCTGTATAAAGCAGCGACTTGTACGGAGGTGCAATAGTGAGAGAGGTAAGAGGACTCTTCCTATTAATATTTGAAATACGCGTATCAGGAGCGCATATGAACGTAATATCCCGTTGAGGCCTAGCTGTAATAATGGTGAAAAATTCGGTGAAAAGCTAGTCAATCAAACACCTGAGTCTGTGTATAAAGCAACAACTTGTCTGGATGTGCGAGTGTAAGAGAGGTAACAGGACTTTCCCTATTAATATTTAAAGTACGCGTATTACGAGTGCGTAGGTTTTTTAATGACCAGGGTTTCGAGTAGAACATTAAGGGCACATACTTCCCAACCAAATCTTGTTTAAAACAGTAATGCCCTATCAAACATTCACTCCATTAAGCAAGACTAACGATGTTTTAACTGTTAAAAGTCAATTGAATTAATTTTACTGCGTGAACCACAGAACTGGGGCAATAAATGTCACTGTTTATTATCTGATAGATTTATAACGCCCTAACCGGAGATTTCTGAAGAATTGATTGAATTATGACATTCTTTAACCAATAAGGTTATCGTAATCTCTTTAATATTTGCCAGACTTATAATGGTTAACTGGATATTTCTGAAGTAATTGAATGTCTAATTACACTCTTTAATCCATTCGATTAATGTTTCTCTTTATTATTTGCCAGACTTATAATGGTTAATGTAATGTGGTTATTATCTACCAGATTTAAACAGTTTAACAGTAGCTTTGCAAAATACATTTTAGTACATTTTTTCATAAATTTTCTAAGCAATATAATCATCACATTCAGTTTACTATATTCTTCCAAATTAATAATGACTAACTCGCGATTGCTGAAGTATTTTTTAGCTTTATTACATTATTTAATCTATACAAGAACTAGTATTACATATGGATGCAATATATATATATATATATATATATATATATATATATATATATATATATATAAAATGACATTTTATTGTTGCATGATTATTTTCAAATAAGTTGTTAAATGTGCAGCTTCATTTCACTTTCACTTTATAAATAGTAGTCAAATATTAGTTTATAAATTGTACTACAGTAGATAATTGTATCATGGAAAACCGTCTATCCGAATTCATCCTCTAAGTATAAAATAGTAACTTAAACAATGAAACTGAATTACATATGTGTTTTTATAAATATGTTATCCAAGTGTAAGACACGCTATAGCTTTAAAAACACAATGCACAACCGAACTTACTTGGTAATTACAACTATTTACAATATCTGTGTATACTTTACAACAGAAGTTTAAAAAATATGTGAGAAAAAATATTTAATAGGAAGCGCTACATATTACGGTTTGAAAATATAACGGGGGATTTAACATAAAATATATCTAAATTACTCACCTACTTAAGTAATATATTATTTACTACTCAAACCTATGGTTGGACGTAGGTGGTAATTAAACAATATTTTGTATTAAAGAAATTATATAGCTTCTAAATATCAAACAAATACTTAAAAATTAACAAGTTAATCATTGTGACATATGTATTTGTGTCATTGTCTCAATACACAGTATGTTTATTTAAATGTTTCTAGTTATATTTATCTTGTGTACTTGAAATGTGTGTTAACACTGATTCATTGAGTTTCAATTGCAACAATGAATGCTTCATGTACACTAACTAGTCTGAGAGAATACTCAGAGAACTCTCTGATCGCTTCCACCGAGGGAGTGGAGACTAACAATGAGTGTATCATACCCAAGCCCTAACGACATCCCCAGAGAACAGTTGTGATTTATGTTCATGTTTTATTAGAGGTTTGTGTCCACTGCCTTTTTATTACTGCTAATTATTAATACTTGTTTTTTCCTTGTGTTTTAAACAAACATAATAATATGCTTCTAATATTGGAGGTACATGATTTTAAGCGCAGCCTATTACTTGATGGACTGTATAAAAGTTATTTCGTTTACCTACCTGCCTGTATGTTTGCAAAATATATAAAAGCGAACCTGAATAGACTTTATATTTGAATTAATCTCCAGGAACAACGACGTTTGTAATGGTGCATGTCATACCAAGGGTTTGGCTGAGCGTTAGCCTTAACATTGGTGTTATGTGCACCTCGATGGACAAGTTATAAACAAAAATACATCAATCGTTTAACATTTAACATGTGATATTTGGTTAATTAGTTTTTGAGGCTTTACATAACATAACTATCCGAAGGAAATTTCTAGAATGAAATTATCTTTGATGAATGAATGAATAAGTGGTGTAGCATACTCCTGCCTTGTACTGACTTAATTCATGAATGACGGTTTATATATATATATATATATATATATATATATATATATATATATATATTAGAGCAATAAATCGTAAACTAAAACCCTTTTAAAATTCTTTTATTTCAGACACGTGTTTCGGTATAAACCATCTTCAGTGTGAACATTAACCTCTAACTAAATAATAAACAAAACTAATAAATATACACCTGTTGACTATTTAAACAGATGTTAAATTTATATGACACAGTTGTCATTTTGATTAAGATTCTGTGTTTAATATTTTTTCAAAGATAGGATTTGTTTTATTTTTTTAAATGCTATTTAATATGTTGTGAGGATCTTTGTTATAATTTAGATGAATATGTTATTCTTCTTTCGTGTTTAATTGTTCTCCTTTCCTTTCGATATCCAAAATTTCCATGTTTTTTTCAATATTTTGTAGTTATGTCCAGTTTCTAATAAATGTTCAGCGAAAATTGATTTTATTGCAGACATGTTATTTGTTTTCAAAGCTTGTATATATTGTAAATATTTATATACATATAAATATTTTATATATATATATATATATATATATATATATATATATATGTATATATATTAAAATCGTCATCCATATATGTCATAAGCTCTTCGAGGTATTCATAAAATAATACCTGTTTGATAATATGATAGTCTCATTTCCATGATATTTTTAATAGTTTTTTTTATATCAAATATACTTACTGTACTACGATCAAATATAGAGCAAATAAGTATAAAACGCCCTTTAGGATTATTCCTATAGAAACCGTGTAAGGCTTCAAAGTGGAGTGTTAGACGTTTCCAATGACATATTAATTTTCCGACCGTCAACAAGTAATTATTAAGTTCAACACCGAATCTTGTATCTTTTTAGTGTAGACTGAAGAGATATGTGTTATATACAACTTGTTTTAGTAATTATACTTTTATTGTTGCTCTATTAATATTTGTAATATTGTGATATTAAAACTAACTTGTAGTTATAGATTTAAAAGATGAAAATATCTAGTGTTAGATTTAAGTATTTATTACGAGACAAAATCCACGCTGTGCCACTATGTGGTTCTACTGGTTAGGATATAAAACCAATGCCAATCAAAAAGTATTCTGGTATTGTAGGAGCAAAACCACTCTCCCTTCTTCTACGGCTATCACGGCTAGTTCAAACATATATGTTAACTGGTGTGTGTCATTCGGTCACCCGTGTGAGTGAGGTCTGGACAACGAAGTTTAGAATAAATAAATTTAGAATAAATTCTAAATTATCTTATATTATTTAAATTGAACTAATCGCAGTTTTTGTAAGTTAGTGTTTCTCTATGCCATATATGCGTATTCATATAAAAGGATAGCTTTAATGTAAAGTTCGGAAAATAATAATAAAGCAAAGTTGTCGCAGTGAAACATTATAAAGAAGTTAAACATTAGTAATGTCAATTTCAATGCTGCAGGACACCAATGCTTTATGGACAAGGTTAGATGAATTGAATAATTTAAGACACGAAATATCGTTATAAAAAATAGTGTAGGAAAATTTTAACACTGAAATATTGTTTTAATCTGTTTAAATGAAAAATAAAAATGAACTTTAATTCGTCAAATAACAGGTACATAACATTATGCTAATACTGAGTTGAGATTACAAACTTAGCGAGGTGTGATAAAGTGATGACCAGAAGTGTTAAAATCGTGTCGGAGACGTAACTGAGTACTCCGCGGCTTATGACGTCATATATATGGCTAGCACGTCACCATAGATATCGTCCGTGCTGTGACGTCAATGCTATTACACATCAATGTTATACTCAGAGAGTTTACGTGTTATAATTTAGTTGTGTGACTCGAGCCAATGCCCAGATTTTACTTCTCTAGATGTGTGACGAGCAGAGTAACATTCATGGAAGTGACAACAAATCGAAACTCTAATATCCGCTTATCTCTGCCGTATCAAGGGGTTTTCTTTAATTATATCACACCCTATGCTTATAAAAAGAATTAATTTTTCTCATGAGAGGAGATTATTTATATTGCGATTTAAATACAAACAAGGTTTTGATTACCAATACAGTCAGATATGTTTTACTAAAATATTATTATAATAATTATATTCAGTTTTAGGAGAGTCCGTCGACTGTATACCATGCATGTCTTCTTAGCTCAATTCATTCACAAACGTTGCTATGTGCAAGGAATTTAAAATTCGTCTAAAATCCACGTTGATTTTTGCATTCTACAGAATAGACGAGTTTATGAATCACGTTTGGGCGACCACATTGACTGACTGACACTGTGGCAAGAGTGGAAAAAAATTTAGAATGAATGAGATGTTGGGAATAATGTAATAATTGTGGACACATGTAAGGTTCAATGTAATTAATGAGTGGGAAGATTTAGTACATAAATCACTTTGACTGTTGCTATAAAATTTCTATTTTCATATGCAATAAACATTATTGTTTAGTTATTATAATTACAACTAATACCACACCATGCATGCAATATTTTTAAATTTATCACACTGAAAAGTTTGTAGTATATTTGATACGGTTTGTGTAATGAATTGTTTTAAAATTGGGTGGTTGAAACAATATCCACATAGAAAATTATAAACAGGCATCATAAGGTAAACTTTTGTAGTTATTTTTATCCTGATTGTTTTGTTATATTGTTATGTATTTTTCGTTTAGATTTATGTACTTTTTTACTTCGTGTTATTTATAATTTATTTGTTAATAACATTTATTAAATTTGTATAGGTTGCAAAACTCTGGTGTAATGAGGTATGAGGTTGCATTCACCCGGCAAGTGAGATTTCCGGGTTCGAATCCCGGCGAAGTGAGTACTTTTTGTGATTCAATGTTTATTGAAATTATTTTTACTTATGTATATAAACATTTGTTGAATATATTTAGTTTCTGTTGTTAATTTAATATTAATACTATAATTTATACTTATATATTTATTTGTAATTGCATGTTTATTCATTAATTTCATGTTCCAATGCCTCTAAATTTGGACCAACCGACTTCATTACTTCCAACTTGACAATATTCTGATAATAGGTTAAACTAGTTTTGCTTCTTTTATATCATACTGTGATTTAATAAAAGAAAAATGTGTATAACACGGGAAACACACAAAACGAAGAAACATAGAAATGAATATTTAATAATGTGAATTATATTGGATAATCCTACTGGAAAATGCAACAATAGGCCGTAAATTTGTGAAAGACCGCAGACAGGCATTTGTTTCTCTGGAAACTATGTGGTCAGACTGTATATTGTGTATAGTATGTAGTGTACATGGCTGGCCACCGTACCTGTTCTGGTCACACGTATCAGGAACCAGACTGACTTCAGCGCAACAATGTGGTCAGACTGTATATTGTGTATAGTATGTAGTGTACATGGCTGGCCACCGTACCTGTTCTGGTCACACGTATCAGGAACCAGACTGACTTCAGCGCAACAATGTGGTCAGACTGTATATTGTGTATAGTGTGTAGTGTACATGGCTGGCCACCGTACCTGTTCTGGTCACACGTATCAGGAACCAGACTGACTTCAGCGCAACAATGTGGTCAGACTGTATATTGTGTATAGTATGTAGTGTACATGGCTGGCCACCGTACCTGTTCTGGTCACACGTATCAGGAACCAGACTGACTTCAGCGCAACAATGTGGTCAGACTGTATATTGTGTATAGTATGTAGTGTACATGGCTGGCCACCGTACCTGTTCTGGTCACACGTATCATGAACCAGACTGACTTCAGCGCAACAATGTGGTCAGACTGTATATTGTGTATAGTATGTAGTGTACATGGCTGGCCACCGTACCTGTTCTGGTCACACGTATCAGGAACCAGACTGACTTCAGAGCAACAATGTGGTCAGACTGTATATTGTGTATAGTATGTAGTGTACATGGCTGGCCACCGTACCTGTTCTGGTCACACGTATCAGGAACCAGACTGACTTCAGCGCAACAATGTGGTCAGACTGTATATTGTGTATAGTATGTAGTGTACATGGCTGGCCACCGTACCTGTTCTGGTCACACGTATCAGGAACCAGACTGACTTCAGAGCAACAATGTGGTCAGACTGTATATTGTGTATAGTATGTAGTGTACATGGCTGGCCACCGTACCTGTTCTGGTCACACGTATCAGGAACCAGACTGACTTCAGCGCAACAATGTGGTCAGACTGTATATTGTGTATAGTATGTAGTGTACATGGCTGGCCACCGTACCTGTTCTGGTCACACGTATCAGGAACCAGACTGACTTCAGCGCAACAATGTGGTCAGACTGTATATTGTGTATAGTATGTAGTGTACATGGCTGGCCACCGTACCTGTTCTGGTCACACGTATCAGGAACCAGACTGACTTCAGCGCAACAATGTGGTCAGACTGTATATTGTGTATAGTATGTAGTGTACATGGCTGGCCACCGTACCTGTTCTGGTCACACGTATCAGGAACCAGACTGACTTCAGCGCAACAATGTGGTCAGACTGTATATTGTGTATAGTATGTAGTGTACATGGCTGGCCACCGTACCTGTTCAGGTCACACGTATCAGGAACCAGACTGACTTCAGCGCAACAATGTGGTCAGACTGTATATTGTGTATAGTATGTAGTGTACATGGCTGGCCACCGTACCTGTTCAGGTCACACGTATCAGGAACCAGACTGACTTCAGAGCAACAATGTGGTCAGACTGTATATTGTGTATAGTATGTAGTGTACATGGCTGGCCACCGTACCTGTTCTGGTCACACGTATCAGGAACCAGACTGACTTCAGCGCAACAATGTGGTCAGACTGTATATTGTGTATAGTATGTAGTGTACATGGCTGGCCACCGTACCTGTTCTGGTCACACGTATCAGGAACCAGACTGACTTCAGCGCAACAATGTGGTCAGACTGTATATTGTGTATAGTATGTAGTGTACATGGCTGGCCACCGTACCTGTTCTGGTCACACGTATCAGGAACCAGACTGACTTCAGCGCAACAATGTGGTCAGACTGTATATTGTGTATAGTATGTAGTGTACATGGCTGGCCACCGTACCTGTTCAGGTCACACGTATCAGGAACCAGACTGAATTCAGTGCAACAATGTGGTCAGACTGTACACAGTGTATAGTGTACAAGGTTGGTCACCGTTACTGATCTAGTCACAAATTTCAGGAACCAGACTGATTTTGGCGCAACATATTGGTCAGACTTTACACAGTGTATAGTATACATGGCATGTGTTGATATAATTAGGCCACATCTGCTAATATTTTATATTTGAATCTCTTATAAGAGTATTGAGTTTATTTATTAATTTTTAAATCCTCTTTTTTATTGTTGCCATCATGTGTATGATTGTAAGACCAATGTAAATATATTCACTAACGCTAAGCCAAATTTCACTGAGTGACATACATCATCATCGAACTCAGTTTGTCTTATATGGAAATGAAGCCTTATGCTCAGTTCCAAGGCTGTAATCCAGATCGTTTTTGAGATATCGTGAGGATAAGGCCGGTAGAAATCGAAACTGACAAAGAGACAATCAGACAGACAGACAGACGGAAATTTTTTTTTTAGCCCCACGAATGTTAGGCCTCACTAAAGCTCTGCCAATTCAACATTTTTTAATAGTAAAACATTTGACATATTGCATTATATATTTATATACCTATAATTAAAATCGAGCAATCTTCATGCAACTGGATGAGTCATTTTTATCAGCATGTATCAAAGATATAAATCTTCAAATATTGACTTAACTAAAGAAATTATTGCCATAAGGTGTACGAAATTTATTTATCTTTTATATACACTACTATGCGTAAAAAATACATACAACAAGCATTAATTTATAGCTATTGTATTATGAATTACAGCATCTAACTTTTATAATGCAGACCCAGTAACGATGGCAAATACAAAGATAATTTTATTATTTATAAATAATAATAACTTGTAGTGTATTAAATAGGACATTGCAGTAAATATTCTGCTTATTTCTGATATTACGGTTTGTCTCACTGTAAATGTTACACTATAACGTTTTAAAAATTAATGAGGTTAAAATATTAAGGCAAATAAAAATTCGTTCGTTAATTTTTGTAGTGATTAGAAACCCCGTGGTATTTTCAATGTAATTAAATAAAGAATTTAAACGATAATTTAAATTTATTCTGTCAGTCTTGAACCTTAAAACTCACAAACTCACTAAGTACATCCAGTAACACCAGGACACTATTTATTGTATCCACTTGGGTGTCCCTTCGACTTTGAAATGTTACCTGGAATCACTGACATGTTAGAAATTCCTGAAAAGTTATTTAACCATGGCATGTTATAATACATTATGCCTTCCCAGAAAAAAAACCTCTTCTGGCTGGTTTATACTTTCGAGTTAACTGGGTACAGCAAAAGCTTTTCTGACACTTATATATGGGCAACCTTAGAGATATACAGGAGAGGCACATTACTATCCGCAAATGTCGAGTTATTGTGATGCAAGCCTGGTTCGATAGATCTAATCTACTATGGAGGATAGCACATGGGAGATGATATAGTAGGCGGTGGTCCCTTACTGTACAGGCCTAGCTAGAGGCCGTTGCCCGAGGCTAGAAGAAAGCTGTCCTCCCCCACTTTCCAGTCTAGATAACCACGATAGAGGCCCGCTGTCCCTCTTCATGGTATGTCTACAACAGCGGCTTTCATACCCAGCCTTACCCATCCTGAATATCCTATCCGTAAGCAAGCGCAACGATTGTCTTAGAACTAAGTACAAGTTCCACAGTGTTAAAGACAAAGGTTAAAAAAACAGTGTGACTTTTCATAACGGTTAAGCAAGAACAGTTGTTGTATCAGAATTTAGACAACCCCCTGCCACAGACACTACTGACTGTTGCCAAGGTGTAGAAGACTCCCTGTTATCGTAAAATACAACTAAAACGTGAACTTATAACAAAGGGACATGAATAAGATTAAATCAGATATCCTTGTTCCCTAGAACTCCCTGCTACAGAGTAATTTTCTTATCGCTCTGTACATTTATAGCAAGATAGATTGAAAGCATATTTTATGATTAACCACTAATCCAGATTAAATGTGTCTATAGAGAGGTAAACTTTGAGATCCAATAGATCCAACCTGTATGACACAGACTTGTCAACATATTTCTGAAGAGATCCAATAATTATACTGCAGTGCACCAATATTGTGAAGTTATAGTTGTGTTGCGAATAGTTCGATTACTGAATGACTTCGTTCACCGACTGGCTGCCAAACACACCAGGTGTGTCATTATGTTTCACCGCTAATCTATATACCTTCAGTGTAATGCACTCAAGGAAATATATAGGCAAGGAGGACGTGATCTTGCCATTGTATCACTATTGACCTTACTGGATCTCTCTAAACAAACGTCGACTCCATATTTTAGGAGTGAACTATGTGACAGTGTCAGTTATTAGACACCGGACAAGAGTATAGTGAAGTGCAGTATTATTACATAATATATATATTATGTACTAACCATAATATTGATTTTAGGAGTGAAGTACGTGACAGTGTCAGTTATTAGACGCTGAACAATAGTATAGCGAAGTGCAGTATTAACACACACACACACACACACACACACACACACACACACACACACACACACACACACACACACACACACACACACACACACACACACACACACACACACACACACACACACACACACACACACACACACACACACACACACACACACACACACACACACATATATATATACTGCTTACCTATCGTACAGTCGCTCGTGCTGCTCACGCGTTTCACGGAACTCGTTGTAAACAATCCTTTTTAAACTTAGTACTTTGTAAAACTAAGTAAATCCGTCGTCTGATCTATCTGCTCATTTTAGTTACGTAATAATAAAAAACACTACTATTTAATTAAATTCTTGTATTTTATCTAATTATTAAAAATTAAATTTTTTCCTCTTATTTTTAGGAATCGAGACATAATGTTTATAAAATGTTATTAAATATTTCAAAAGCAACTAGTTTCTTATTGAAATGACTGTACACGTTTATAAATTGAAACGTAACGATATTGGTATTATAGTCACAAACTTTTTCGTGATTCATTATAACTCTTGTGACGACAAAAATTCACCAATTCTATACGCTCAACGGCACTCCGGGAGGCACTCAGTTATTTTACCAATTAGCGATGGATGGTAGTAAGGTCACTGACTTATTATTAATTCATTATAACTCTTGTGACGACAGAACTTCGCCAATTATTATGAGCCTAACAGTATTCAGGCAAGAACTCAATTATTTTACCTATTGCATATGGTGGTATTAAACTTACAGACTTTTTATAACTCTAGTGACGATATAAATTCACTAATTAATCTAAGCCTCACATTATATCAATTATTTTACTTGATAAAGAAGATGGTATTAAAGTTACTTGCTTTTTCTTGAGTCAATATTTTGGAGACAGAACTTCACCATTAATGTAAGCGTTACAGTACTCAGTTAGATACCCAATTATTGCACCAATTAGTGATGGTAGTATGAAAGTCACTGACTTATTATTAATTCATTATAACTCTATTAATGACAGAACTTCGCCAATTAATGTGAGCCCATCAGCACTCAGGCATGTATCAATTGTTGCACATTCTAGCGATGATGTACTCAATTCACCTGCTTGTAATTAATTCATTATAACTCTTGAGATGACAGTACTTCGCCAAATTATTTCAGCCTAATAGTACTATGGCAGGTACTTTATTATTGTATTTACGTGGATTAATATTATATTTTGTGGTAACAAAGTATTTACTTGCCTATATATAATTATTATGGTATATTATATTTAATACAGTGGTGATTATTGTAATGGAAAAATTTCAGTGAAATTTACATACAAATAAATATTAGCAAATATTAGTTTATTTATGCAATAAGTTGGAACTAGTCTAGTCACCTTACGTTAATTTCAAACATTTGCTTAAAATTTTTCACACATCGACTATGTTTTATACACAGGTGTTGCCTCTTTTTGCATGCTTACGGAAACATTTTGATATTTTGCATTTTTTTTTGTTACTCGATAAAATAAGAAATAATTTAGGAGAGTTGATAGTAGATTCTCGAGGCAACAGTATGTTTTCTGTATACAAAGGACCCCAGCCCGGTCAACTCCCAAGCGTAACACAAACACTGAGACATGAACTATGCTAAACACATCAGGTCCATATTGTAGCCACACAGTTAAATTGTGCTTTCCTCAACACATGGAGAAAAACGTATATGAGAATTTCAACATATCCGAGATATACTAACATATTATTAATGAAACAGGATTTTTCCGGACATTTAAGGTCGTTCAATGATAGAAAACATGGTAACATTAAGTTTTGAGATCTGCAGTCTGATCGCTTTCTCATGTGATTCACTAATAATAATAATAATAATGATAACCCAACTCAATTTAGGTTGAAATAAACAAATCATACAAGATCGAAGTGGCAAGCATGTGTCAGGAATAACAACCATATTTTTTGTCATCTCTATGCAAATAACTCTAAAACATACATAACTACCATAGGATGTAGAAAAAAGAGTTATTTGGCCTTTTTGTAGTTGGCTTAATTCCTGATTAACGATTTTCCGTCCGATTTGATTTAGTACTAACGTTTCACCCGCTATCAGGCTTACAAAAAAGGTAAATAAATATGTGACATTTTCGATTTTTGTAGAGATTTAATAAATCCGGTTTTACTGTGATTTTACTGCAAAAAGCACCTGCGTGCTAAATTTCGTGTTTCTACCCCTTCTAGAAATAGATTAGAATTTGTGTACGTGAGTGTACACATGCGGCTGTATATACAGAGTATACAAAAAGTCCCGCACGGGTTTGATAATTCCGATGACGATAACTATTACAGGTAAAGCAATAACATTTAGTTCACTATTACTGCATTTATAAATCCACTTTTTGAAATAACTACCATATTTTTTTCATCTTATTTTTTTGACTATAATTTAGTCGAGTAGGTTGACTAGTCCCGCAATGGATTGATAATTCCCGAACGATTACATGTAAGGCAATTAAAGTTGGTGCATCAGTACTAAACCTATAAGAATACTTTTTTGAAGTAACTAAAAATTTTTCATGTCAAGGGGTTGGCCTGCAAGTAGTCATAAAAAATCTTAAATAAGGGCATACGTTAAGTAGTAATCAAAGTAAAGTTCTTTATTAGTAGAGTACAATGCCGGCTGACGTCTTCACCGTATCGCAGTGTATCCCAGTGGCTCCCCCACACACGCGCAAGGGCAATCTCTTGTCCCTTTACGAGGGACAGACTTGAGTGACGTCATGAATGTATCGTTACGCGAGTACAAGCTACATATAAATCTGTAGAATTTACTTTCCCAACAACATTGTGGAATATGTTAGTCGCCTGGTTTAAAGATTTTTACATTGTATAAACCCACACTCAAAGTTAAGTATTCAGTAAATCAGCACACACTTATGAAGAGAGGTAATTAAAGGAAGTCACAGTTCAACCCTCAAGCAACACACCTCACGACCCTGTCACACTGTTTAACCTGCTGAGGGCAATGTGATTTTGGTGACGACAATCAAAGCCTGTAGTGAAGTTGGCATTGAAGCTTCTGTCATCCGTGAACAATGATATTATCCGGAATGGGAATACTGGAACATTGTCAGATGACAGCCGAGTTTGGAACAAAGCGATAATACTGGAGTTAGTCACGGTCACAGATGAAAGACATTATTGCAGTACAGTACAGACATTACAGTACAGTAGTACAGTAAATGGGAGTTTACTATACTCTGTAACCATCCCGACGGTTTTATAAATATGAGATACACGTACCTGATCTTATAAACAGGTTATACATATATTTGTTAATCTTACCATCAGGGAACATATTTTTGCCTGAGTTTATCAAAATGCACCTCAAAATCTATAGGATATTTGCATATCCTTTCACGTGTGAAACTGTTTGCAGCCGCATGTGTTTGTATTCAATGTTATTCCAGCGACAGTTTCCGGCTTTTATGTCTGTTTATCGTAAGTTTAACGTAACAACATACGATACATTCTTTTTCATGAATCTTCACTCCTTTCCTTGCGACAATTGTACATCAAGCATCTTTTAGTTCATATTTATAAATATTGCAACATCATTTTCCCACAAACATTACATTCTTATAATACCAGGCACGCAATTAATGTCGGTATACCTATTACAAGGTTAATTAAATCATTTTCAATAGCAAATTCCTTTTGTATTTTCCATGTATTGTTCAGAAACATTTACAAAAATTTCAAACACTTCAAATTATTCAAATGAACTTCAATTTAAATTTTTAAGAAAAACGTTTATTTCTTCCTTGTACAGATTGGCCTTGAGGGAGCCGAGGCCTTAATCTTAAATGAATACGGGTGGGCTTGACCTTAGTCCTTTCTCTAACCCCTCTCCCCCCACCGATACCACCTGTACATCTACATTTAAAAGTGATAATTACTTCAAGCAAATTAAATATATTTTCTGAGTCGGATTTTTTAATTTAATTTATTATTGTTATTGTTGGTCTTTCGTTTGCCACTGAACCATGCCCGGCAAAAGAAACTAACACTAATTTATATAAAGGATAGCGTCTCTAGCCTACGCACAGGCTGCTTGCCCATGTAGGCTAATTTCCAATAAAATATACATTAGACACACAATGTTTTAAATTTCTTTGTTAACTAATAATTAATTGCAAACACGTTTGTAATCTATGTACCTATATGAATATTGTGGAAATAAACTTATATTTCATGTCATTTCAAAGGAATGAAGAATACAAAGTTATAGATCTATTGTACAGCTATGTTTAAATTGATAAACATTTAACATAGCATGTTGTAAGGACTTCATACATCACGACATGAAATAGACGAGATAAAGCTTCAATCAGGATTATATACTGAAGAATCGTTTAACCCAGTATTCAATTATTTACCTCGTTGAAATTCTTAACAATTAATTTGGTCCCACACAAATTTGCCATCACTGACTGTCAGGCAATGTACGACTATTTCAACACTAAAATATTCTTTCCGTGTAGAGTTAATTGTTCACACCGGATAATTATAAGGGGTTTTTACTTCATATTTATAACAACGTGAACAATTTTTTATTCAAGTTAAAACATAAGTGTTTTCTGGGGTTTAATAACTACAATAATATCAAATAAAAAGATGTACAGACCCGTGAAGATTGAAAAACATAATTGATTAAACTCATTTCTTAAAATTGCTGGTTTTTATACCAGCACTTAATTCATATCTGAAGTATAATGAATTTTTTTATCAATTGTTGTCTAAGCTATGTTTTTCTATGTATCAAGTTATTAGGTACAACGTGTAAAATTTAAGTACCTATATTACTTACTGTTCTGTTAGTTGTAAAATTAATTGAAATAAATTTTGTACATAATATATTTTAATTGTTTTTCTATATTGTATGTTATTTTAAAGAATTTTATATAGAGAAAAGTTTAATTTATTAGATATTAATGAATAGTAATTGTTTTTAATAGTTATTGTATTTTCCATACAATGCTAAAAGATAAACAATAATTACGTTTTTCTGTTTACTTGATTATGTATCTATAATTATAGTAGCTCTAAACATTTTTCGTTAAAGGCAGTATGTTTATACGACATCTATATACGTATTACGTAGTTTGGTAAATGTACGCCTTAGAGAAGCTTTCACCGTGAAGCAGAGTCGGATTAACACCTACTTATGCCCTACACCAAACTTTGTTATTAGGCCTCTGCTTGTTCCGACACAAGTTATAATTAATTCATAGTGAGTACAGGTCGTAAGCGTGCACGTATATTAGCAGCTGTCACAACAAGCTACAAACGATAGGCACTTACATTAGTATTAGTCCTGTGCTTGTTCCGACACAATTTATAATTAATTCATAGTGACTGCAGGTCGTAAGCGTGTATGTATATCAGCAGCTGTCACAACAAGCTACACGCGATAGGCACTTACATTAGTATTAGTCCTGTGCTTGTTCCGACACAAGTTATAATTAATTCATAGTGACTACAGGACGTAAGCGAGTACGTATATCAGCAGTTGTCACAACAAGCTACACACGATAGGCACTTCCATTACTACTAGGCCTCTGCTTGTTCCGACACAAGTTATAATTAATTCATAGTGACTACAGGTCGTAAGCGTGTATGTATATCAGCAGTTGTCACAACAAGCTACACACGATAGGCACTTCCATTAGTATTAGTCCTGTGCTTGTTCCGACACAAGTTATAATTAATTCATAGTGACTACAGGTCGTAAGCGTGTATGTATATCAGCAGTTGTCACAACAAGCTACACACGATAGGCACTTTCATTAGTATTAGTCCTGTGCTTGTTCCGACACAAGTTATAATTAATTCATAGTGACTACAGGACGTAAGCGTGCACGTATATCAGCAGTTGTCACAACAAACTACACAAGATAGGCATTTTCATTAGTATTAGGCTTCCGCTTGCATGACTATGACCTTGCTCAATAGCTTCCCGGAAGGCCTCGGCCGGCCTTTGGGGGCTTTATATATTTATTATATAGTAACAGAAATATGGAATAGGGCCTATATTTAATAATAAAGTTGTTATGGGTAACAGTTTAAAGCGTTTAAATAAAGTAAAAAGTTTGACATACGTTTAATGTACAAAAATCTTTTTTAACTTAAGTTTGCAAAACACAATTCTCCTCATTTCACAATCACAAGTTTTTATTTTTTACAAAATAGTGACGTATTATTGAATAGGTTATAACTATAATATCTACATATGTCAGTTCAAAATATGTTATAATTCACCTTTAAAGCTTCTTTTTTAAATTGTGATTTGATTACAACCAAATGTCTGAGAACGACCTAACTACGTTCCTATTATGTTATTTTTTCTAAATCGAATGGTTTTTCGGTGTTACAATTGCCGTTCCTTCTATTCTGTTAATGAATACATTTTTACAGATATAACGTATAATCATTATGCCAAGTTTACTTTACAATCTTCCAATAGTAATGCTTCCAGAATACCAGTCTTGGCATATCTTGGTTCTTTAAATAAGTCATAATAACGGAAAATAATATGAAATAGTTGGTAAATCGTTTTTCAGTTTTGTGCATCAAGCATAATTAATACACTTAATTAGGTAGTGTAAACATTTTACTTAATTATCTAATGGGGTATAGATGGCTGCTAAATTTAACTTTTAAGTTAAATACGTTATCTTTATTTGTTATGTTATAGTCATGCAATATAACGCTAGAATGTTATGCAGTATAAAAAACTTTAATATCTTGATACTAGGAAATTTAATTACATGTTCAGGATTGTTTATCGCTTCATGTACCTTGTTTGTTTTGTTCCATGTACAGAAGGATAATATAGTTGGCAAATCAATTTGCGAGGTAAACAAATACATGAGTTTTTTTTGTAAGTTTATAGTCTGACCTCTCATACCTGTAATATATACCACTTCTCAATGTCAATTTTAACTCCAAGTTCACTTTCCGCTGAATACTGCATCTGAAATTTATATTGTAACAGACTTGAATCCTGGAATCTGGAATCTACATCTACCTGAAGAGATCCAAAAATGTTGACGATGAATAACTTCTAAACGAACTCATCGCAATGTTTTAAAATCAGAGACACATAGATTAGAAAATAAGTACTCTACTTAAGACCTTTTCTGCAAAAGAAAATGATTCAATAAATTTTAAATATAAAAAATATTTGACAACGAAAACTAATATAAATATAGCTTACCACTATATAGAGAATTAAAAGATTTCTTTAGCCATCTAAAAGGAAGACCAGTTGAGATTAGTTTATTTTCTCTAAAAAACTACTCGTTTGTGCTTTAAACAATTTTGTAAAAGTCAAATTATTATATGGAAAATGTGAAGAATTATTTGCAACTAAAAGTCTTAGGGTAGCTCAGCCTACCAAGACAAGAGAAAAATACTTATAGGCTAAATTTGCACTTGTAGGATAAAATAAAACATATAGTACTAAAATATACAATAGTAAATAATACTTGGTTTACAATGTGTGTATTTCAATACCGATATATAAGAAAATAAAAATTATTTAAATTAATGCGTAGAAAGTACAAGACTACTACAGAAATCGTAAACCAAAATATTGTTACGTATTATTAAGATATGTAACAGTATCTGACAGTAAGAGGCATCACAAAATGTGAGTTCCTAAAGACATTTTCACTCCATAAAACCTCCAAACGTAAATTGAGAGATTCGTGTAAACAAAAAGAAGTAAACAAACAGATAAAACTTACAACTTATCATTTCATCGTATACTCTTTCATTCTTCATCGTGCCGCTTAAAGCAATGTCCCTTGAAATATTTAAAAACCAATTAAATATTTATATTAATGTGGGTAAACTGTCAACATAATCATGTATGTAAGAATATAACAAACATTCAAATTATCTCATTTGTAATAATTTAAGTTTAATAAAAGCTAATAATATTCCAGCTTGCTTTGCTCGGTCCGACTTACGGGTTTGTCTTGAACGACTTAGCGTAATTCCTTGTAAAGAAGGTGTCAACAATGCATATCCCCGCTTTCCGATCACGTTAGTCTTTTCCTGTTTCCTTGGATTTAGCCACGGAATTATATATATATATATATATATATATATATATATATATATATATATATATACACGTAGTCTTAAATAGTGTTATTTTCAATTAAATTTTAGCTGTAAATTTTTAGTAAATGTAAAGTAATACGTATAAATGACGAAGTTGGTATCGAACTTTTACTATAGATATAAATATTTTTATATTATCTATCTTATGTTTTTTTTTAAAGTGATAGATATTATCTGTGACCTATATTTTATCAATCGATAAAGAGGCAAAATCAAATATGGAACAAAATATACTAAAAACTAAGTAAATTACAATGGGTATAAATATACACTTTAGACGTGTTTTCATCGTGGCTCAACATTGGCGTCATATATTTAATGCACTTTAACCAAAAGTGATCATAAATGTGGAAAATTCCTACATTCTATGTAAGGTCGTGGGTGACTGCTAGAATTGCTTGTAAAAAAACAAATTATTCAAACTTTAATATACATTTAAAGATAGTTACGAAACTTAGATTAGTTGTTTTTATAGAAGTAGGCTTTTCATGCAAATACGAATACTGGGTTAAAATACAATTGCGATAAACATATATTTTTATACTTTATTGATCAATGCATGAAGGCAAATTCAACATTAATGTTGGAAATTGTGTAATTACTAAAGTTTTCATAAAATCAAATTTATTCCGAAAACCAACCAAACTCATGATTATGACATGTTATATGTGTGTAATTAGAAATAGGGATCAAGGAACACGAATATGGGACAACAGGAAACACGTGTACTTGAACAGTATTATTAGGAGGTGACAGGAAAGAAGAGGCCTGAGTGAAAGGGATCAGCAAATATCCAGGACTAGTCAAAGTGATGGTCTACGTATACACAGTAATAGTGAGCTTAGCAGCTCATAAGCGGTTCTCCAAAAAGTCCATATACAAGAGAAAATTCAAGGAAAGAGTATAACTAGGAGCAACATACTCAGTGGTGAAGAAACATTAACGAATTGTCCAGGGAGATTATGGAGAGTAGTAATGATAATTCGTGTAGAGGGTAACAAGCTGAAAGAACTATGAGCAACATACTGAGTGGTGTGAGACACTTTAACAAAGTGGGGCAGAGAGATAACCAAGAGTGGTAATACTGACTCGTGTAGAAGGTAACAATCAGAAATAACTAGGAGCAACATACTCAGCGGTGTGAGACGCTATTTGTACAGAAAAGAGCAGGACAAAGAGCAGTTGTCCGTCTGCAGGTCGATGCTCCGCTGATCTCTATGTAAATATTCACCGTTAAGGATGCTATGATAACACTGAGCTCTTGTGATCCCGTACAAGATAACATTTGGATCGAAGGCCCAAAGCACCGTAAATGTAAGTAACGATTATGCTGCAACATGTGTTTACAAACCCAGCTGCAAGTCAATGTTCCGCTCATCTCCAAGTAAATGTACACTATTAAGTGTTTTTATGATACCATTGGGCTCTTGTGAAACGGTACAAGATAACATTTGGATCGAAGGCCTAAAGCTTCCTGAATGTAAGTAAGCGTTGGCCCGTAACATGAGTATGCAAGCCATTCTGCAGGTCGATGCTCTGCTGATCTCTATGTAAATGTTTACCATTAAGGGTTTTACGATAACACTGAGCTCCCATGATCCGATACGAGGTAACTATGGGATGGGCCAAAGCTCTCTGAATGTAAGTATGGGTTTGTCTGTAACATGTGTTTACAAACCCGACTGTAGGTCGATGCTCCGCTGATCTTTATGTAAATATTCACCGTTAAGTGTTTTACGATAACACTGAGCTCTTGCGATCTCGTTCTAGATAACATTTGGATCGAAGGCCTAAATCTCCTTGAATGTATGTAACGATTGGCCTGTAAAATGTGTTTACAAACCCGACTGTAGGTCGATGCTCCGCTTATCTCTATGTAAATATTCACCGTTAAGGGTTTTACGATAACACTGAGCTCCCATGATCCGATACGAGGTAACTATGGGATAGGCCAAAGCTCTCTGAATGTAAGTATGGGTTTGTCTGTAACATGTGTTTACAAACCCGGCTGCAGGTCGATGCTCTGCTGATCTCTATGTAAATGTTTACCGTTAAGGGTTTTACGATAACACTGCGCTCCTGTGATCTCGTTCTAGATAACATTGGGATCTAAGGCCTAAAGCTCCATGAATGTATGTAACGATTGGCCTGTAATATGTGTTTACAAACCCGGCTGTAGGTCGATGCTCCGCTGATCTCTATGTAAATATTCACCGTTAAGTGTTTTATGATATCACTGAGCTCTTGCGATCTCGTTATAGATAACATTTGGATCGAAGGCCTAAATCTCCTTGAATGTATGTAACGATTGTCCTGTAACATGTGTTTACAAACCCGGCTGTAGGTCGATGCTCCGCTGATCTCTATGTAAATATTCACCGTTAAGTGTTTTATGATAACACTGAGCTCTTGCGATCTCGTTATAGATAACATTTGGATCGAAGGCCTAAATCTCCTTGAATGTAAGTAACGATTGGCCTGTAAAATGTGTTTACAAACCCGGCTGTAGGTCGATGCTCCGCTGATCTCTATGTAAATATTCACCGTTAAATGTTTTATGATAACACTGAGCTCTTGCGACCTCGTTGTAGATAACATTTGGATCAAAGGCCTAAAGCTCCATGAATGTATGTAACGATTGGCGTGTAACATGTGTTTACAAACCCGGATGTAGGTCGATGCTCTGCTGATCTCTATGTAAATGTTTACCGTTAAGGGTTTTACGATAACACTGCGCTCCTGTGATCTCGTTATAGATAACATTTGGATCGAAGGCCTAAATCTCCTTGAATGTAAGTAACGATTGGCCTGTAAAATGTGTTTACAAACCCGGCTGTAGGTCGATGCTCCGCTGATCTCTATGTAAATATTCAACGTTAAGTGTTTTACGATAACACTGAGCTCTTGCGATCTCGTTCTAGATAACATTTGGATCGAAGGCCTAAATCTCCTTGAATGTATGTAACGATTGGCCTGTAAAATGTGTTTACAAACCCGACTGTAGGTCGATGCTCCGCTTATCTCTATGTAAATATTCACCGTTAAGGGTTTTACGATAACACTGAGCTCCCATGATCCGATACGAGGTAACTATGGGATAGGCCAAAGCTCTCTGAATGTAAGTATGGGTTTGTCTGTAACATGTGTTTACAAACCCGGCTGCAGGTCGATGCTCTGCTGATCTCTATGTAAATGTTTACCGTTAAGGGTTTTACGATAACACTGCGCTCCTGTGATCTCGTTCTAGATAACATTGGGATCTAAGGCCTAAAGCTCCATGAATGTATGTAACGATTGGCCTGTAATATGTGTTTACAAACCCGGCTGTAGGTCGATGCTCCGCTGATCTCTATGTAAATATTCACCGTTAAGTGTTTTATGATATCACTGAGCTCTTGCGATCTCGTTATAGATAACATTTGGATCGAAGGCCTAAATCTCCTTGAATGTATGTAACGATTGTCCTGTAACATGTGTTTACAAACCCGGCTGTAGGTCGATGCTCCGCTGATCTCTATGTAAATATTCACCGTTAAGTGTTTTATGATAACACTGAGCTCTTGCGATCTCGTTATAGATAACATTTGGATCGAAGGCCCTAAAGCTCCCTCAATGTAATAACGTAAATGTAACGTAACGATTGGCCTGTAATAGGTGCAACGCCGGCTGTTGAGATGTCGATGCTCTGCGATGTTAATTTATGTTGGCACCGTTAAGATAACATTGGGATTTAAGTCCCTCAATGTAATAACGATTGGCCTGTACATGTGTTTCCAAGTCGGCTGCAGGTCAATGCTCTGCTGATTCTCTAGTCCGTTTAAGGGTTTTACGTTAACACTGCGGATCATCGTTCTAGATAAACATTGGGATCTAAGGCCTAAAGCTCCCTCAATGTAATAACGATTGGCCTGTAAACATGTGTTTCCCAAGCCCGGCTGCAGGTCAATGCTCTGATCTCTATGTAAATGTTTACCGTTAAGGGTTTTACGTTAAACACTGCTGGTCCTGTGATCTCGTTCTAGATAACGTGGATCTAAGGCTAAAGCTCCTCAATGTAATAACATTGGCCTGTAACATGTGTTTCCAAGCCCGGCTGCAGTCAATGCTCTGCTGATCTCTATGTAAATGTTTACCGTTAAGGGTTTTACGCGCTCCTGTGATGATCTCGTTCTAGATAACATTGGGATCTAAGGCCTAAATCCCTCAATGTAATAACGATTGGCCTGTATACATGTGTTTCCAAGCCCGGCTGCAGGTCAATGCTCTGCTGATCTCTATGTATAAATGTTTTACCGTTAAGGGTTTTTTACGATAACACTGCGCTCCTGTGATCTCGTTCTAGATAACATTGGGATCTAAGGCCTAAAGCTCCCTCAATGTAATAACGATTGGCCTGTAACATGTGTTTCCAAGCCCGGCTGCAGGCAATGCTCTGCTGATCTCTATGTAAATGTTTACCGTTAAGGGTTTTTACGATAACACTGCGCTCCTGTGATCTCGTTCTAGATAACTTTGGGGATCTAAGGCCTAAAGCTCCCTCAATGTAATAACGAATTGGCCTGTAACTGTTTCCAAGCCCGGCTGCAGGTCAATGCTCTGCTGATCTCTATGTAAATGTTTACCGTTAAGGGTTTTTTACGATAACACTGCGCTCTCTGTGATCTCGTTCTAGATAACATTGGGATCTAAGGCCTAAAGCTCCCTCAATGTAAATAACGATTGGCCTGTAACATGTGTTTCCAAGCCCGGCTGCAGGTCAATGCTCTGCTGATCTCTATGTAAATGTTTACCGTTAAGGTTTTACGTTAACACTGCGGTCCTGTGATCTCGTTCTAGATAACATTGGATCTAAGGCCTAAAGCTCCCTCAATGTAATAACGATTGGCCTGTAACATGTGTTTTCCAAGCCCGGCTGCAGGTCAATGCTCTGCTGATCTCTATGTAAAATGTTTACCGTTAAGGGTTTTTTACGATAACACTCTGCGGTTCCTGTGATCTCGTTCTAGATAACATTGGGATCTAAGGCCTAAAGCTCTCCTCAATGTAATAACGATTGGCCTGTAACATGTGTTTACAAACCCGGCTGTAGGTCGATGCTCCGCTGATCTCTATGTAAATATTCACCGTTAAGTGTTTTATGATAACACTGAGCTCTTGCGACCTCGTTGTAGATAACATTTGGATCAAAGGCCTAAAGCTCCATGAATGTATGTAACGATTGGCGTGTAACATGTGTTTACAAACCCGGATGTAGGTCGATGCTCTGCTGATCTCTATGTAAATGTTTACCGTTAAGGGTTTTACGATAACACTGCGCTCCTGTGATCTCGTTATAGATAACATTTGGATCGAAGGCCTAAATCTCCTTGAATGTAAGTAACGATTGGCCTGTAAAATGTGTTTACAAACCCGGCTGTAGGTCGATGCTCCGCTGATCTCTATGTAAATATTCACCGTTAAGTGTTTTACGATAACACTGAGCTCTTGCGATCTCGTTCTAGATAACATTTGGATCGAAGGCCTAAATCTCCTTGAATGTATGTAACGATTGGCCTGTAAAATGTGTTTACAAACCCGGCTGTAGGTCGATGCTCCGCTTATCTCTATGTAAATATTCACCGTTAAGGGTTTTACGATAACACTGAGCTCCCATGATCCGATACGAGGTAACTATGGGATAGGCCAAAGCTCTCTGAATGTAAGTATGGGTTTGTCCTGTAACATGTGTTTACAAACCCGGCTGCAGGTCGATGCTCTGCTGATCTCTATGTAAATGTTTACCGTTAAGGGTTTTACGATAACACTGCGCTCCTGTGATCTCGTTCTAGATAACATTGGGATCTAAGGCCTAAAGCTCCATGAATGTATGTAACGATTGGCCTGTAACATGTGTTTACAAGCCCGGCTGTAGGTCGATGCTCTGCTGATCTCTATGTAAATGCCGTTAACACTGCTCCTGTGATCTCGTTCTAGATAACATTTGGATCGAAGGCCTAAAGCTCCTTGAATGTATAACGATTGGCCTGTAACATGTGTTTACAAACCCGGCTGTAGGTCAATGCTCCGCTGATCTCTATGTAAATATTACCGTTAAGTGTTTTACGATAACACTGAGCTCTTGCGATCTCGTTATAGATAACATTTGGATCGAAGGCCTAAATCTCCTTGAATGTATGTAACGATTGGCCTGTAACATGTGTTTACAAACCCGGCTGTAGGTCGATGCTCCGCTGATCTCTATGTAAATGTTTACCGTTAAGGGTTTTACGATAACACTGAGCTCCTTGCGATCTCGTTCTAGATAACATTTGGGATCGAAGGCCTAAAGCTCCATGAATGTATGTAACGATTGGCCTGTAACATGTGTTTACAAACCCGGCTGCAGGTCGATGCTCTGCTGATCTCTATGTAAATGTTTACCGTTAAGTGTTTTACGATAACACTGCGCTCCTGTGATCTCGTTATAGATAACATTTGGATCGAAGGCCTAAAGCTCCTTGAATGTATGTAACGATTGGCCTGTAACATGTGTTTACAAACCCGGCTGTAGGTCGATGCTCCGCTGATCTCTATGTAAATATTCACCGTTAAGTGTTTTATGATATCACTGAGCTCTTGCGATCTCGTTATAGATAACATTTGGATCGAAGGCCTAAATCTCCTTGAATGTATGTAACGATTGTCCTGTAACATGTGTTTACAAACCCGGCTGTAGGTCGATGCTCCGCTGATCTCTATGTAAATATTCACCGTTAAGTGTTTTATGATATCACTGAGCTCTTGCGATCTCGTTATAGATAACATTTGGATCGAAGGCCTAAATCTCCTTGAATGTATGTAACGATTGGCCTGTAACATGTGTTTACAAACCCGGCTGTAGGTCGATGCTCCGCTGATCTCTATGTAAATATTCACCGTTAAGTGTTTTATGATAACACTGAGCTCTTGCGATCTCGTTATAGATAACATTGGGATCGAAGGCCTAAAGCTCCATGAATGTATGTAACGATTGGCCTGTAACATGTGTTTACAAACCCGGCTGTAGGTCGATGCTCTGCTGATCTCTATGTAAATATTCACCGTTAAGTGTTTTATGATAACACTGAGCTCTTGCGATCTCGTTATAGATAACATTTGGATCGAAGGCCTAAATCTCCTTGAATGTAAGTAACGATTGGCCTGTAACATGTGTTTACAAACCCGGCTGTAGGTCGATGCTCCGCTGATCTCTATGTAAATATTCACCGTTAAGTGTTTTATGATAACACTGAGCTCTTGCGATCTCGTTATAGATAACATTTGGATCGAAGGCCTAAAGCTCCTTGAATGTAAGTAACGATTGGCCTGTAACATGTGTTTACAAACCCGGCTGTAGGTCGATGCTCTGCTGATCTCTATGTAAATATGTTTACCGTTAAGGGTTTTTACGATAACACTGCGCTCCTGTGATCTCGTTCTAGATAACATTGGGATCAAAGGCCTAAAGCTCCATGAATGTATGTAACGATTGGCGTGTAACATGTGTTTACAAACCCGGCTGTAGGTCGATGCTCTGCTGATCTCTATGTAAATGTTTACCGTTAAGGGTTTTACGATAACACTGCGCTCCTGTGATCTCGTTATAGATAACATTTGGATCGAAGGCCTAAATCTCCTTGAATGTAAGTAACGATTGGCCTGTAACATGTGTTTACAAACCCGGCTGTAGGTCGATGCTCCGCTGATCTCTATGTAAATATTCACCGTTAAGTGTTTTATGATAGCACTGAGCTCTTGCGACCTCGTTGTAGATAACATTTGGATCAAAGGCCTAAAGCTCCATGAATGTATGTAACGATTGGCCTGTAACATGTGTTTACAAACCCGGATGTAGGTCGATGCTCTGCTGATCTCTATGTAAATGTTTACCGTTAAGGGTTTTACGATAACACTGCGCTCCTGTGATCTCGTTCTAGATAACATTGGGATCGAAGGCCTAAAGCTCCATGAATGTATGTAACGAGTGGCCTGTAACATGTGTTTACAAACCCGGCTGTAGGTCGATGCTCTGCTGATCTCTACGTAAATGGTCACCGTTAAGGGTTTTACGATAACACTGAACTCTTGTTGTCCCGTACGAGGTAACATTGGGATCTAAGGCCTAAAGCTCCCTCAATGTAATAACGATTGGCCTGTAACATGTGTTTCCAAGCCCGGCTGCAGGTCAATGCTCCGCTGATCTCTATGTAAATGTTTACCGTTAAGGGTTTTACGTTAACACTGAACTCTCGTGATCCCGTACGAGATAGCATTGGGATCTAAGGCCTGTAGCTACTAGAATTCAACTTTCGGAAAACATGAATGCTTTAGAAATGTAAGAGTTGACTAAAATTAATTGTATTTTGTTGAAGATGGATTCAATATATTCTACTGTTAACCTAATTACATTTAAACAAATAACACCAATATTTAATACTTTTATTTTTTATTTTTGTGAGGCCTTTCGATAGCAAGACACTTCACAAAAGTAAATAAAAAAAGCCGTAATTAATATTGGTTTTATGTGTTTAAATGTAATTAAGTTACTCGTATATTGTTGATTATTTTTTTTACTTTTTTAATGAAAAAGCAGATTATTTAGTTTTGCATTAAGCGATGATGTGAACTTTTCAATATTTTGCTTAGATAGTAATTTCGAAACTTAATATACAGGAATAAATTTACTCTATGAGGTATGTGAAAAAGTTTGTGAACATGTATCGTTAAAAGGTATTACAGTTTACACCGCAAGACAAATATGTTTTAATAATGTCCCCCCAGGTCATTGAAATTATCTCGTTATCTGTTTGTCTAAACCTGTTTAAACCATTCTGCGAGGCATTTTGCGTAAGTAGAAATTGTAACTTTAAATAACGATTTTTCTAGAGAAAACTATTATCATATAGTAAGTTTTCTTTTTACAGTAAAACTTACATTATTTTAATAACGCAAGATTGCAATATATTACAAGGTTTAGCGATATTTTGCCCAAGTAAACTTTCCAAATGAAATATTACTTAAAGCTAGATTATTATTCAACATTTAAAACAAATTAATACACCAAGATTTCCAAGTTGAATGCAAATAAATCTGGATTTAATATAGTATATTTACAGTATATCCTTTGAATCAAGTGGCACAAAGTATCTTTCAAAGAATTTTTAATTTACATTTTATTTAGTTACACTTATAAGTTGATTTATTTTCTAAATCAATATAGAAATGTTTTATTTTATTTGAGTTTATAAAATGTATTTGATTTTTATTTTTACGTTAAAAAGGTTGGAATTTTTATTAAATTTATTTAAAAGCATTTCTTGAAAGAATGTTTTGGAAAAAAGTGGTCGTATAAGGAATCAGTAGATTTGATATAATGAATACAATATAATATAATGAAAACAGTTTAAAATAATTTGTGAAAGGATTCAGCTGTCCAAATTCATCAATATTCAATAGTAAATCATGTTAAAACAAGAAACAGAAGTGCAGGTAAAACAATACAAAAATTATATATTAGTAGACGAAAAATCTTTTATTTTGGGGAGATAACAAACAATACAACCTACTGTTTTTACCAAACTCTCGTTAAAGTTATGACACATAACACGAAACCAAAATAAATGCGTGATTGTCTTTAATATTACAAAATTGTTACTGTTAAAAATTTGTAAAATCGAATATCATAAAACCAGTGTTGTTATAAAATATTTACGAGATATAAACCAATTCAAATGAATTTTTATTACCATTCAAACGGTAAAAATGTCAACGAAATACGTCAACGCATAAATGAATACGTACTCTTTAAAGGTACGCTTGCAGAAGCCAGAAGCAACAAAAATGACAGAACAGCTATGCATCTGGACTGAAAGTAGAGTTTATTTCTTCTTGCTGAAAATAATATTATTTAGCTATTAATATGATTTAATTTTTTTATTATTTGTGTAATATTTTGAAAATAATTTCACTTTAAAGTCAGCTTTAGTAATGAAATATATTGATACCATCCTGTCATTTTATGGTCATAGTATGTGGATACATTGAAATTATTTGCTGTAACTTATTAATTTCCAATTAAATGCACTTTCAAACTCCTATTAAAAACCTTTAAATTTAGCTAAATATACTAGGAAATAATTATTTTTGCTAATAAATTCAAAAATAATTCTTTACGTCACAAGTCAGAGTAAATTTGATTCTTTTTTAACGACATATTTAGAGTTCTAAGTTCCGTTCTTCATAAAAAATATAAATACTAATGACAAAACAGTAAAAACTACATACGATAGTCAACGTTTCCAGTTGTCACAGAAGGAATTGACAAGGAACACCTTTTACTATTTGTTCAGTCAGTGACTTCTGTAGCTCTGTCTCCAAACCTTATCCCATAATCTCTCTAGCATCTTTTGTTTGAATATACAGGCGTAAAATACAGTATAGAAGTTAGTTATTTACCCAGAGTAAAAACAGTGAACAGTTTCTTTAATATAATCAAGGCACGTTTCTAGTTGTTGCAGAAGGAATTAACAAGGAACACCTTTTCTGATTTGTTCTGACAGTCAGTGTCTTCTATAACACTGTCTCCAAACCTTATCACAGAATCTCTGTTAGCATCTTTTATAGGAATATACAGAAGTAAAATACAACATAGAAATAAGTTATATAACTTACCCAGAGTAAAAACAGTGAACAGTTTCTTTAAGATAGTCAAGGCACGTTTCTAGTTGTTGCAGAAGGAATTAACAAGGAACACCTTTTCTGATTTGTTCTGACAGTCAGTGTCTTCTATAACACTGTCTCCAAACCTTATCACAGAATCTCTGTTAGCATCTTTTATAGGAATATACAGAAGTAAAATACAACATAGAAATAAGTTATATAACTTACCCAGAGTAAAAACAGTGAACAGTTTCTTTAAGATAGTCAAGGCACGTTTCTAGTTGTTGCAGAAGGAATTAACAAGGAACACCTTTTCTGATTTGTTCTGAAAGTCAGTGTCTTCTGTAACACTGTCTCCAAACCTTATCACAGAATCACTGTTAGCATCTTTTATAGGAATATACAGAAATAAAATACTGCATAGAAGTAAGTTATATAATTTAACAAGAGTAAAAACAGTGAACAGTTTCTGTGAGATAGTCAAGGCACATTTCCGGTTGTCGCAGAAGTAATTAACAAGGAACACGTTGTCTGATTTGTTCTGACAGTCAGTGTCTTCTGTAGCATTGTCTCAAAACCTTATCACAGAATCACTCTTAGCATCTTTTATAGGAATATGAGAAGTAAAATCAAGCGTAGAAGTAAGTTATATAATTTACCCAGAGTAAAACAATGGACAGTTTCTGTAAGATAGTCAAGGCACGTTTCCGGTTGTCGCAGAAGGAATTAAAAAGGTACACCTTGTCTGATAAGTTCTGACAGTCAGTGATTTCTGTAGCATTGTGTCCAAACCTTATCCCAAAATCTCTCTTAGCATTTTTTGTAGGAATAAAGAGAAGTAAAACACAGCATAGAAGTAAGTTATATAATTTACCCAGAGTAAAACAATGAACAGTTTCTGTAAGATAGTCGAAGTACGTTTCCGGTTGTCAGAGAAGGAATTAACCTTGACTGAATTGTCCTGACAGTCAGTGACTTCTGTAGCATTGTCTCCAAACCTTATCCCAAAATCTCTCTTAGCATCTTTTGTAGGAATAAAGAGAAGTAAAACACAGCTTAGAAGTAAGTTATATAATTTACCCAGAGTAAAACCGTGAATAGTTTCTGTGAGATAGTCAAGGCACGTTTCCGGTTGTCAGAGAAGGAATTAACAAGGCACATCTTGTTTGATTTGTTCTGACAGTCAGTGTCTACAGTAGCACTGTCTTCAAACCATGTCTGTGTCCCGAATATATTGTCAAATAGAGAGTATAAAAGTAGACAAATAAATTGTTTTATTTACATTCTATACATTTTCACATTTTTAGAATTTTGATAGAAATGTAAAATTGTGTTACCATATTTAAAGTAAGGCTGTATTTAATTGCGTTTTGAATGTGACTTTAAATGTTAGAATCACAAGGACCATGAGAATTTGAAGTACTATAAACGTTATATATTTCGTGTAGTACTTTTGTACAGCTAAATGACAACAACATAAACATATTTATTTGGATAATTGAAGTCAATATTAAATAAAGAAAATAATGTTACAGATCTCTCATCCATACTAGCTTCACACCCACAACTTGCTTATCGGTCAAATTATACTTTTATAATTCCATTCAGAATCAGCTGAACCCCTCAGAAACTTTGGCTGTAGAAGAATCGGTAACTAAATAGTTTTTCAGTTAGTACAAACTATTATATAGAACGTACAGCTACATACACACATGTTTATTATTACTTCTTGTTTAACCCCCGGTATAAAGGGTCGTAAAAAAGAAACTATTTTAAATAATTACATTTTTTATATACATTGTCTTCCTGACCAGCGACTACAGTGAACACTACAAGAAGGTGGTAAACAAGTTCAGAGATAACGTGCTATTTTTTTAATCTAATGTACTGCATTTCGCATCTAAATTGTAACTCTCCATATTTTAAAGTAAGGCTGTATTTAATTGCGTTTTGAATGTGACTTACCATTCGCATCTGGTAAGCAAAAGCTAATGGTCATCTTTGGTTAAAGACAATACACAAACTCAGATGAAGAGTTTAATACACAAAATACGTGGTGAGAGTTTTACTTCATTAGATTTTAACATAGTTTTCAACAAAATTTCCTTTCTCAAAAATTAATGTTCACTTGAATTGCTGGTATTTTAAAGTAGGTCGGAACATTTTCACAACATTTTGAAGATGGAAGGTTTTGTTGATCGTATTATTAATGTCATAGTTAGTCACAATATACTTGTTCTACTTCTAAAAAACGGCTAAATAATTATTGGATGATCTATTTTCTTTTATCATAACTGCAATATTAGACTACTGTTTCAGTTTGAAAGAAAAGATGGTAAAAAGTAGAATATTTATTACAATTCTGTATTAAATGGTAAATCTGTTGTAGAAAGAATTACTTAAAGAATCTTTAACCCTTTGATGTGATCTGAACTGAATCTTATACCCAAATAACAGACGTTATAGTTTATAGCGATACTAATCACTACTAAAGTTATAGTTTAATTATTGTGATACTAAAGGAATACAATGAACAGGCACTAAATGTTACACATCCACATGAGCAACTAGCTGTATACACGTGATCAGCCACCATTCTAATAATGTAAAAGTGTTAATGGAAACAATGCATGTTGTTCTGATGCTTTTAGTCCTTTTGGATTATGTAGAATAGACTTGTAACGCGGTCCTCTATAAACCACACAGTGGAACCATTCTTTAAACGTGTTTTAATAACTGATACGGGCTTTATCAAATATATTGAGTTTATGTTAATGTTAGAATTGAATTTGGTGTAAGGAAACAATAATTATCGTATATTTTTATTTTTATGACAGATTACAACAAACTAGTTTTACTACTTGTTGCAAAAATTTGAATTCAATGATGTTACAAACACTTTTTAGCTGTTTTTCAACTTAGCAGTGCAATATTGTTTACTACTGCGAAAACCATATGAAATTCCATTCGCCTGCATATATTCTGACAGGCCAATGTGTTACGCATCGATTAAGCACGCGAACTTTTAATGCGATTTGTATCAATCAGTGTTGCCAAACTTTGACAATATCAAGTTTTTCAAAGTAGGATTTAATAACAAAGCAATCATAACAGTGCGTCATTTTTAAATTGGCTAAATTCATTAGGAATCTTGTGATTATTTAATATGCCTCTTTGTCAGGTCTCTTATTTACCCTGAGTGAAATTGTGCTTTTATCTTTCCATCAACCATAGAACCATAATACCGAGTTTCGTTTCTACATGTTTAATAACAAAGCTTCCTGAACAGTAAGATTTAAAACCTTTTCATTATAAAGCTCAGTCATATGAAATTATTTGCCCAGTGTCATAAAAAATTTCCTTATATGTTATCCTGTTACGCAATGGATAATAATGTACCTTTCGTTTTTACCTTTATGAAATATTATAGAAATAAACTGGAGAACAATATTGGTAATCATAAAGCTACTTGGAATACCATTAAGACTGGTCAGAACATAAAGAATGATATATTTTATTTAAAAATTAATAATACAATGATATCAGACCAAGAAATAGTTGCTGATGAATTTAATGATTTTCCTAATTCAATTCCTTAGAAGTGTTAAAACCTGGCTTTTAAGTATGGACAGAAGCAACGTTGAGTATCTGCTAACTATTATCCAATAAGTAATTTGGTTTTCTCTTATTCTGTATGTTACTGTGGCACGTAAATATGATAGTGTACTAAGTTTCTTTAAAATATACGTGCTTCAGTGTATAAAATAAAACCTTTAATATTTGTTATTTTGGTTTAGCGGTTTGTGGAAATGTTTAAACATATATTTTCTTTACAATAAGTATATTCTGTTTTTTTTTTTTTAATTTACGAAGGGTAAGTTTAAGTTTCGTTAATTCTGTTTGCTAAGTCATAAAGAGTGTAACAATAAATTAATTAACTTATGGGATTAGAAGATATAAATAGTTATAGTGTCTGCAACCGCAAATGAACTCTTTATCTAAATAAACTTATCTGATGGAATCCCTCATCAGGCTTTGCTTTTGGGACCCTATTTTACTAATAAAATTATATTATACAAATAAAATTAATTCATTCCAATTGCATCATTTCAGATACCATGAAAATTATCGAACATTTAATGTTCTGTGCTAAGACATCTAACTAAAACCAGAGTGGAAGAGAACTGTGACCTAATCTGATGTTAATATTGATACTGATATTAAATTGAGTCCATCCTTTCACTTTCTGGAGGTCATCTCAATCAGCTGATCGTGACCGGACAGGGAGCATAATCAGTAGAGGGAACTGCTAGCGTAGCTCTCGGTCCAGACTTCCTGTGTTTAGTTTTAATTAGGTCACACACACACACACACACACATATATATATATATATATATACTTGTCGTTTGTATTTACACAAACTTGAACTTGTAATACATAGCACTGTTTAAATTGAACCATCAGATATTTTTAGACTTGTATAAATCTTCATAAGTAACTTTGAAAATGTATTAATGTTCCAATGTACGATTGAGTCCTCCAATACGATCAACACTAGGTTTTCTTTTGTATAGTTTAACATGAAGTGGTAGGTAATGTTTTCGGAAATTTGCTATAGTTCAGTGAAACGTAAAATGGTTATTGCAACAACTCGAGATCTGAAATCTGATCTCTTCGTTAGGCGGATAACTTAATGGAATTAAATCTAGTTAAAAATATACAAATCATAGTGATGGATGTGACCTACTCCGTTTACACTATCAGTAAGTCATTCAGTTAATGAAATAAACACCAATTATTATAACTGTAAGGAACACAGCTCTGCACGCACTATCCGACTACTGACAGCGGACTCCGTTATTACGCGTAATACACGACATTTCAACTATATTAACTGTTATAATCAAATTTAGTATAACTGAACAGTGACAATTTTGTATAGGTTATCCAATACAACGTGTACAATAATACAATAATCTCTATCGTACAATATATTTCCACCATTAAACCTTGTGATAAAACAGTTGAGGACTGGAGACTATCGACGATTAGTCACTCCACAGGCTCATATCGTGACTATAAATGAACCGCTTTAAAAGCGACCTGCGCGAGATTTCTTGCGCATAGAGGGAGGGAGGAGCAGAAGCTCGACCACGCCTACCGCCACCCCTTTTTCACTGCTCCATTTCTTTCCTTTACAAGACACAAGTGGCAACTGTTAGGTGAGTTGAATAATTTTAGATACGAATTATAGTAATAAAATATAGTGTAGGAAAAAGTTAACACTAAAATATTTTTTATTCTACTTGATTGAAAAATAAAAATAAACTTTAACTCGCCAAATAACAGGTACATAACATTATGTTAATACTGAGTTTTGATTACAAACTTAGCGAGGTGTGATAAAGTGATGACCGGAAGTGTTAAAATCGTGTCGGAGACGTAACTGAGAACTCCGCGGCTTGTGACGTCACATCTGTGGCTATCACGTCACCATAGATACCGTCCGTGCAGTGGCGTCATTGCTATTACACATCAATGTTATACTCAGAGAGTTTACCAGTTATATTAGTTGTGTGACTCGAGGCAGAGCCCAGATTTACTTCTCTAGTTGTGTGATGATCAGAGTAACATGCATGGAAGTGACAACAAATCGAAACTCTAATATCCGCCTATCTCTGCTGTATCAAGGGTTTTTCTTTAATTATATCACAGCCCAGTCTTATAAAATGAATTGTTTTGTCCATTGAGAAGAGACTATTTATATTGCGATTCAAATACAAACATGATTTTGATTACCAGTACAGTCAGATATGTTTTACTAAAATATTATTATAATAATTATATTCAATTTTATGAGAGTGCGTCAACTGTATACCTTGCATGTCTTCTTAGCTCAATTCATTCACAAACGTGGCTATGCGCAAGGAATTTAAAAATCGTCTAAAAACCACGTTGATTTTTAGGCATTCTACAACACAGACGTGTTAATAATAATAATAAATCTTTATTGCGTTTAAAATTTAAGAAAATTGTATACAAATGTTAATTTACATGTATTAAAATGAAATAAACTGTGTAAATCAATTTAAATGCAAGTCTTTTCAGTCATTAAAAAGTTTTAAGCTATGCTGATTACAATTTAGAACAGAACTAAAGGACTTGACCAATTTATTTCAATTAAGTTCAAATTTAATCCCAGCGACTCATCATAAACTCTTCATGATGTCATGATTCATGATTGGGAGTCTACATAATTGGTTGACTGACACTGAGGCAAGAGTGAAAAAAATGGAATGAATAAGAATTTGGGAATAATGAATAATTTTGGGCACATGTAAGGTTCAATTTAATTATGAGTGGAAAGTTTTAGTACATAAATCACTTCGACGGCTGCTATAGCATTTCTGTGTTCATATGCAATAACAATTATTGTTTAATTATTATAATTACTACCAATACCACTCAATGCATACAATATTTTCAAACTTATCATACTCAAAAGTTTGTAATATATTTGTTACGATTTGTGTAATATATTGTTTTAACATTAGGTGGGCGAAACAATTTGAGCACAGAAAATTATAAACAGGCATCGTAAGGTACAATTTTGTAGTTATTGCTATTCTGCTTGTTTTGTTATAGTTACGTATTTTTACGTTTACATTATTTTTTTTACTTCGTATTATTCTAAACGTGTTTGTTATTTAGATATATTAATTATGTATTAGAAATCTTGTATTGTTAATAGTATAATGGATATAGCATATTTTTTATTTTTTATGTTTTGCTATTTTTTCTGTTATTTATAGCTTATATGATACGTAAAAGCATGATCCCCTCACAATTACTATGTATACATTTATTTGTTCATTATATTTAATTTATATTGTTAATTTGATATTCATACTATTATATATAAACGTATATATTTATTTTTAATTGCATGTTTATTCATTCATTGCATGTTCCTAGACATCTAAATTTGGACCAACCGACTTCATAACCTCCAACTTGACAATACTTTAATAATAGGTTAAACTAGTTATGTTTCTGTTGTATCATACTGTGATTTAATAAAAGAAAAATGTGTATGACACGGGAAATACGCTAAACGAAGAAAACTAGAGATAAATATTTAAAAATGCGAATTACTTTGGATATTCCTACTGGAAAATGCAACAGTAGGCCGTAAATGTGTAAAAGACCGCAGACAAGCAGTCGTTTCTCTGGAACCGATGTGGTCAGACTGTATATTGTGTATAGTATTTAGTATACATAGCTGGCCACCGTATCTGTTCTGGTCACACGTCATAGAGACCGCAGACTGACTTCAGCGCAACAATGTGGTCAGACTATACATTGTGTATAATGTTTAGTGTACATGGCTGGCCACCGTACCTGCTCTGGTCAACGTATCAGTAACCAGACTGACTTCAGCGCAACAATGTGGTCAGACTATACATTGTGTATAATGTTTAGTGTACATGGCTGGCCACCGTACCTGCTCTGGTCAACGTATCAGTAACCAGACTGACTTCAGCGCAACAATGTGGTCAGACTATACATTGTGTATAATGTTTAGTGTACATGGCTGGCCACCGTACCTGCTCTGGTCACACGTATCAGTAACCAGACTGACTTCAGCGCAACAATGTGGTCAGACTATACATTGTGTATAATGTTTAGTGTACATGGCTGGCCACCGTACCTGCTCTGGTCAACGTATCAGTAACCAGACTGACTTCAGCGCAACAATGTGGTCAGACTATACATTGTGTATAATGTTTTAGTGTACATAGCTGGCCACCGTACCTGCTCTGGTCACACGTATCAGTAACCAGACTGACTTCAGCGCAACAATGTGGTCAGACTGTACATCGTGTATAGGGTTTAGTGTCACATGGTTCGCTTACGTACTTCTCTGGTCACACTTGTCAGGAACCGGACTGATCTCATTGCAACAATGTGGTCAGACTGTACATCGTGTATAGGGTTTATAGTGTCACATGGTTCGCTAACGTACTTCTCTGGTCACACTTGTCAGGAACCGGACTGATCTCATTGCAACAATGTGCTCAGACTGTACATCGTGTATAGGGTTTAGTGTCACATGGTTCGCTTAACGTACTTCTCTGGTCACACTTGTCAGGAACCGGACTGATCTCATTGCAACAATGTGGTCAGACTGTACATCGTGTATAGGGTTTAGTGTCACATGGTACGCTAACGTACTTCTCTGGTCACACGTGTCAAGAACCGGACTGATCTCATCGCAACAATGTGGTCAGACTGTACATCGTGTATAGGGTTTAGTGTCACATGGTTCGCTAACGTACTTCTCTGGTCACACGTGTCAGGAACCGGACTGATCTCATCGCAACAATGTGGTCAGACTGTACATAGTGTATAGGGTTTAGTGTCACATGGTTCGCTAACGTACTTCTCTGGTCACACTTGTCAGGAACCGGACTGATCTCATTGCAACAATGCGGTCAGACTGTACATCGTGTATAGGGTTTAGTGTCACATGGTTCGCTAACGTACTTCTCTGGCCAAACGTGTCAGGAACCAGGCTGACTTCAGCGAACAATGCAGTCATTATCTAAACAGAGTTTAGTGTTTAATGTACGTAGTTGGTTACTTTGCCTGCTCTCAGCACACGTGACAGAGACCGTAGACTGACATCAGTGCAACATATTGGTCAGACTTTACACAGTGTATAGTATACATGGCATGTGTTGATATAATTAGGCCACATGTACTAATATTTTATATTTGAATCTCGTATAAGAATATTGAGTTTATTTATTAATGTTTTCATTCTCCTATTTTATTGTTGCCAACTTGGTTATTAATGTAAGACCTATGTAAAAATATTCACTAACGCTAATCCAAATCTAACTGAGTGACATGCATCATCATCGAACTCAGGTTGTCTCATATGGAAATGAAGCCTTATGCTCAGTTGAAAGTCTACAGGCCAGATCGTGTTTGAGATATCGTGAGGATAAGACCGGTAGAAATCGAAACAGGCAAAGAGACAATCAGACAGACAGACGGAATTTCGGTTTTCCCAGCCCCACGACAGTTAGGCCTTACTAAAGCTCTGCCAATTCAACAATTATTAGTTTTAAAATATTTGACATATTGAAATAATTTATATAACTAAAATCGAGTAATCTTCATGCAACTGGATGAGTCATTTGTAACAGCATGGATCAAAGATAGAAATCTTCGAATATTGACTAAACTAAAGAAATTATTGCCAAAAGGTGTACGAAATTTATGTATCTTTTGTATATACTAGTATGCGTACAAATTAAATACAAAAAGCATTTCTTAATGGCTATTGTATTCTGAAGCACAGCATCTAACTTTCATAATGCAGACCCAATAACTTTGGCAAATACAAAGATAATTTGATTATTTATAAATAATAATAACTTGTAGTGTATAAAATAGGACATTGCAGTAAATATTCTGCTTATTTCTAACATTACGGTTTGTATCACTATAAATTTTAAACTATAAAATTTAAAATTAATAAAAATTAACGAGGTTAAAATATTAAGGCAAATAAAAATAAATTGTTACAAACTCCGTCAACACATTCAGACGTTGAGTGATAGCTGCCGTAGCGTCAGAAGTCTGTCTGTCTGTCTGGTGGTTTGGTTTGTGACAGTTTCCTTTGTGTTATAAGTCCCAGACTTTTTTATCTCAATGAATATTTTTGGACTACAAGTCACAATGATCTAAAATTGTCTCTGGTTCCTTTTGCACTTTTTAAGAAATTACAATAGATTGAATCTTATTTCAAATGTTTTGTTACAGTTATGAGTTCTGCTGCAGGTTTTGCTACAGGTATGTGTTCTACAGCTTTCTCACGTATTCCTTGCAATAACGTCCATTTATCCCATACTTATTTGTAAATTTAAAAACCGAAAATTAAATTCCACTGCTGAACTTGTATAAATGTTCGTTAATGTTTGTGGTGTTTAGAAAACCCGCAGTATTTTCAATGTAATTAAATGAAGAATTTCAACGATTGTCAAATTTATCTTGTAAGTCTTGAAACTTAACACTCACAAACTCACTAAGTACATCCAGTAACACTAGGGCACTGTTTCTTATCTCCACTCGGGTCTCCCTTCGACTTTGAAATGTCACCTGGAATCACTGACAGGTTAGAAATTCCTAAATAGTTATTCAACCATGGAATGTTACAATATATTATTCCTTCCCAGAAAAACCCTCTTCTGGCTGGTTTATACCTTCTTAACTGGTTGTACTGGGTACAGCAAAAGCCTTTCTGACACTTATTATGGGCGACTTTAGAGATATACAGGAGAGGCACATTACTAACAGCAAATTTCGGGTTATTCTGATGCAAGCCTGGGTCGATAGATCTAGTCTGCTGTGGAGGATAGCACATGGAGTATGATAGAGTAGACGGTGCTCTCTTAGTGTACAGGCCTAGAGGCCGTTGCCCGTTTTGAAAAGAGAGGCTAGAATCTAGCTGTCCTCCCCCACTTTCCAGACGAGATAACCATGAGAGAGGACCGCTGTCCGATTTTTATTCTCAGCCTTACCCATCCTGAATATTCTATCTGTAAGCAAGCGCAACGATCGTTGTAGGACTAAATACAATGAGAAGTTCCACAATTAAAGACAAAGGTTAAAAAAAGTGTGCCTTTTCATAACTGTTAAGCAAGAAGAGTTGTTGTATCAGAATTTAGACAACCCTATTGACTGCGGCCGTGGTGTAGAAAACTCCCTGGTATCGTTAAATACAACTAATTCTTGAACTTATAACTAACTAACATGCATAAGATTAAACCAGATATCCTGGTTCCCCAGAAAACCCTGCTACAGAGAGATTTATCAGATTTTTATCGCTCTGTACATTTATAGCAATATAAATTGAAAGCATATTTTATGATTAACCACTAAACCAGATTACATATAGCTATAGAGAGGTACACTTTGAGATCAAATAGATCCAACCTTTATGACACAGACTCGTCGACAACATTCTGAAGAGATCCAATAATTATAGTGCAGTGCACGAATAGTGTGAAGCGATCGTTGTGTTGCGAGCAGTTCGATTCCTGACTGACTTTGTTCACCGACCGGCTGCCAAACACACCGGGTGTGTCATTATGTTTTACTCCTAATCCATAAACCTTAAGTTTAATGCATTCAGGGAATATATAGGCGATGAGGACGTGATCTTGGCATTGTATCACTATAGAGTGAAGTATGTGACAGTGTCAGTTATTAGACGCTGAACAATAGTATAGGGAAGTGAGGTATAAGTACATTACATACCTAGTGCTAACCTCTCTACAGTCGCTCGTGCTGCTCATGCGTTTCACGGAACTCGTTGTAAACAATCCTTTTTAAACTTAGTACTTTTAAGAACTTACTTTTTTTAAAGAAATACGTCATCTGACCTATCTGCTAATTTTAGTGACGTAATCATTAAAACACTACTGTTTAATAAAATTCTTGTATATTTTTATAATTATTAAAATTTAATTTTTGCATCTTGTGTGTAGGAATGGAGAAATAATGTTTATAAAATGTTAATGAACATTTCAACAGCAAATAGTTTCTTAATTAAATAACTGTATACATTTTACAAATTGTACATAAAATGTACAAATTTTATTTTATAAATGAAACATAACGATATTGGTATTAAAGTCACTAACTTGTTATTGATTCGATATAACTCTTGTGACGACAGAACTTCACCAATTAATGTAAGCCTAACGGCACTCCGGTAGATACTCAATTATTGTACCAATTAGCGATGGATGGTATTAAACTTACTGACTTTGTAGTGATTTATAGTATTTCTAGTGACGATATAAATTCGCTAATTAATCTAAGCCTAACATTACACGGCAATCAATTATTGTACTTGATAAAGAAGATGGCATTAAAGTAGCTAACTTGCTTTTTATTGATTCTATGTTTTGAAGACAGAACTTCAACAATTAATCTAAGCCTCGCAGTACTCAGACAAGTACCCAATTATTGTACCAATTAGCGATGATAGTAAATCACTGACTTATTATTAATTCATCATAACTCCTGTGACGAGAGAACTTCGCCAATTAATGTTAGCCCAACAGCACTCAGGCATGTATCAATTATTTTACTTTCTAACGATGATAGTATGCAATTCACTTGCCTGTTATTAATTAATTCATCATAACTCTTGTGACGACAGAACTTCGCCAAATTTGTTCAGCCTAATAGTACTCTGGCAGGCACTCAATTATTGTACTTACCTATATTTATATTATATTTTGTGGTAACAAATTATTGTCTTGTATATATATATATATATATATATATATATATATATATATATATAATTATTACGGTATATTATAATTAATACAGTATTGATTATTGTGATGGCAAAATGTCTGTGAAATCTTATTACATATAAATATAACAAATGTATATTTATGGAATCAGTTGGAATTACTCTAGTCATATTACAGTAATTGCAAACATTTGCTTAACATTTGCCATACATCGAGTATGTTTTATACAAAAGTGTTACCTTTTTTTGCATGCTTACGGAAATATGTTGATATTTTATAACTTTTTTTTACTCTGTAAAATGAGAAATCATTTACAGAGAGTTGATAGTAGATTCTAGAAGCAACAGTATGTTTTCTGTATACAAAGGACCACAGCCCGGTCAACTCCCAGACTTAACACAAACACTGAGACACGAACTTTGCTAAACACATCAGGTCCATATTGTAGCCACCCAGTTAAACTGTGCTTTCCTCAACGTATGGAGTAAAACGTATGTGAGAACCTCAACATATCCGAGATATATTATTAACGAAACAGGATTTTCCTGACATTTGCCATCGTTGAATGATAGAAAACATCGTAACATTACGTTTCGAGATCTGCAGTCTGATCGTCTCCTCGGGTGATTAACTAATAATAATAATATATAATGATAACTCATAACTTCTATTTAGGTTGAAATAAACAAATCATACAAGAGCGATGTGGCAAGCATGTGTCAGGAATAACAACCATATTGTTTGTCATCTCTATGCAAATAACTCTAAAACATACATAACTACCATAGGATGTAGAAAAAAGAGTTACTTGGCTTTTTTGTAGTTGGCTTGATTCCTAATTAACGATTTCCGTCCGATTTGATTTAGTACTAAAGGTTCACCCGCTATCAAAAAAGGTCTATGAAAAGGCTTACAAAAAAGGTAAAATTTCGGACATTTTCGATTTTTTTAAAGATTTAAAATTTTTAAAATCCGGATTTTTGTGATTTTATAGCAAAAAGCACCTGCGAGCTAAATTTCATGTTTCTAGCCCTTTTAGAAATAGATTAAAATTTGTGTACATGAGTGTACACATGCAGCTGTATAATTATACACAGTGTACAAAAAGTTCCGCACGGGCTTCATAATTCCGATGACGACAACGATTACGGGTAAAGCAATAACATTTAGTTCACCATTACTGCATTTATAAATCCACTTTTTGAAATAACTACCATATTTTTGTCATGTTATTTTTTTGACTACCATTTAGTCGAGTAGGTCGACTAGTTCCGCAATGGATTGGTAACTCCCGAACGATTAAATGTAAGGCACTTAAAGTTGGTACATCAGTACTAAACCTATAAATATACTTTTTGAAGTTACTAAAATTTGTTTTCATGACAAGGGGTTGTCCTGCAAGTAGTCATAAAAAATCTTAAATAAGGATATAGGTCAAGTACTACATCAAAGTAAAGTTTTTTATTAGTAGAGTGCAATGCCGGCAGACGTCTTCACCGCATCGCAGTCACCCAGTGGCTCCCCCACACACGCGCAAGGGCACACTCTAGTCCCTCTTGTCCCTTTACGAGGGACATACTTGAGTGACGTCATGAATGTATCCTTATGCGTGTACAAGCTACATTTAAATTTGTGGAACTTACCTTCCAACCACATTGTGGAATATGTTAGTCGCATGGTTTAAGGATTTTTACATTGCATAAACTCCACACTCAAAGTTAAATATTCAGTAAATCAGCACACACTTATGGAGAGAGGTAATAAAAGGAAGTCACAGTTCAACCTTCAAGCAACACGCCTCACGACCCTGTCACATTGTCTAACCTCCTGAGGGCAATGTGGTTTTGGTGACGACGATCAAAGCTTTTGGCATCGAATCTTCTGTCATCGGCGAACAATGATATTATCTGGAATGGGAATACTGGAACATTGTCAGATGACAGTCGAGTTTGGAACAAAGCTACAATACTGGAGTTAGTCACGGTTACAGATGAAAGACATTATTGTAGTACATTTACAGTACAGTAGTGCAGTGAATGGGAGTTTACAATACTCTGTAACCATCCCGAAGGTATTATAAATATGAAATACACGTACCTGGTCTTATAAACAGGTCTACATATAATTTTTAATCTTACCATCAGGGAACATATGTTTGCTTGAGTTTATCAAAATGCACTTCCCCAAAATCTTTGCATGTAAAAAGTCTCACTAACCCTCTCATGTTGTTTGTAGCCGCAAGTGTTTGTATTCAATGTTGTTCCAGAAACAGTTCCCGGCCTTTAGGTCTGTTATTATGTTTATCACTAGTTTAACGTAACAACATACGATACATTATTTTTCATGAATCTTCACTCCTTTCCTTGCGATAATTGTACATAAAGCATCTTTTGGTTAATATTCATAAATATTACATCATTTTCTCAGAAACAACACATTCTTATTAGCACGGCATTCTTATTCCCAGGCACGCAGTTAATGTCGGTATACCTGTTACAAGGTTAATTAAATCATTTACAAAAAAAAATTCTTTTTGTATTCCCCTTGTATTGTTCAGAAACATTTCCAAAACCTCCAGTCACTTCAAATTATTCGAATAAACTTCAATTTCAATTTTTAAGAAAACCGTTAATTAATTCCTTTTACAGATTGGCCTTGATGGAGCCGAGGCCCAAATCTTATCTGAATACAGGCGGGCTTGACCTTAGTCCTTTCTCTCAACCCTTCCCCCCACCACGATACCACCTCTCATTCACCTACATTTTAAAGTGAGTATATTAAATATATTTTTTGAGTCGGATTGTTAAATTTAAATTTATTATTGTTATTGTTGCTCTTTCGTTTGCCACTGAACCATACCCGGCTAAAAAAACTAAAATTAATTTCTGTAAATGATAGCGTCTCTAGCCTACGCACAGGCTGCTTTGCCCATGTAGGCTAATTTGCAAAATATATATATTTAGAAATTTATAATTTCTTTGTTAACTAATAATTAATTGCTAACACATTTGTAATTTCTGTACCTATATGAAGATTGTGGAAATAAACTTATATTTCATTTCATTTCAATGGAATGAAGAATGCAAAAGTTACAGATCTACTGTACAGCTATGTTTATTTTGATAAACATTCAATGTAGCATGTTGCAAGGACTTTGACACATCAAGTCATGAAATAGACGAGGTAAAGCTTCAATCAGGATTATATACGGATGAATCGTTTATCTCAGTATTCAATTATTTACCTCGTTGAAATTCTAAACAATTAATTTGGTCCCACACAAAATTGGTCTCACACAAAATTGGTCTCACACAAAATTGTACCGTGCGTCTGATCCCATTGCCATCACTGACTGTCAGGCAATGTACGAGTATTTCCCTTTAACACTAAAATATTCTTTCCGTGTAGAGTTAATTGTTCACAACAGATAATTATAAGGGGGTGTTTACTTCATATTTACAACAACGTGAAAAATGTTTTATTCAAGTTAAAACATAAGTGTTTTCTGGGGTTTATTAGCTAAATTAATATCAAGTAAAAAGATTTAGAGACCCGTGAAGATTGAATAACATAATTCATTAAACCTATTTCTTAACATTGCTGGTTTTCATACTGAAGTATAATGAATTATGTTTATCAATTGGTGTCTAAACTATGCTTTTCTATGTATCAAGTTATTAGGTACAACGTGTAAAATGTAAGTACCTAAATTTACTTACTGTTCTGTTAGTTATAAAATGTATAATATATTACAAAAATTGAAAGTATACCTTGTGCGTAATATGTTAAAATAGTTTTTTCTATATTGTATGTTATTTTAAAGACTTGCATGTAGAGAAAAGTTTAATTTATTAAATATTAATGAACATTAATTATTTCTAATGGTTATTGTATTTTCTATACGATGCTTAAGGCTACGAATAATACACGAATTCGTTAAAGGCAGAATGTTTATATAATATCAGTATAGGTATTACGTAGCATGGTAAATGTGCGCCTTAGAGAAGCTTTCACCGTGAAGCAGGGCCGGATTAACACCTACTTATGCCCTACACCAAACTTTGTTATTAGGCCTCTGCTTGTTTCGACACAAGTTATAATTAATTCATAGTGACTACAGGACGTAAGCGTGCACGTATATCAACAGTTGTCACAACAAGCTACACACGATAGGCACTTCCATTAGTATTAAGCCTGAGCTTGTTCCGACTCAAGTTATAATTAATTAATAAATATTATTGAATAGGTTATAACTATATTTTCTATACACGTCATTTCAAAATATTGTATAATTCACCTTTAAAGATCCTTTTTTAAATTATTATTTTATTACAACTAAATGTATGAGAACGACCGAACTAAGTTCTTGTTTATGTTATTTTTTTATAAATAGCATGTTTTTTTGGTTTTTAAATTGCCGATCTTTATATTCTGTTAATGTATACATTTTTCCAGATATACAGTATACTTAGTTATAGGCCAAGTTTACTTTACAACCTTCCAATTTTAATGCTTCCAGAATACCAGTCTTGCATATCTTGGTTCTTTAAATAAGTCATAATAATGGGACCAAAAATATGAAATTGTTGGGAAATATTTTTCAGTCATGTGCACGACACATAATTAATACACTGAATTAGGTAGTGTACAAATTTTACTTAATTATCTATTGGGGTATATATGGCTGCTAAATTTGAGTTTTAAGTTAACTGCGTTATCATTATTTTTTACGTTATAGTCGTGCAATATAATGCTAGAATCTTGTGCAGTATAAAAAGCTATATGATCGTAATGCCAGGAAATTTAATTAAATGTTCAGGATTGTTTACCGTTTCATGTACTTTGTTTGTTTTGTTCCATGTACACAAGGAAATATGGTTGGCAAATCAATTTTCAATGTAATCAAATATGTGGTTTTTTCTAATTGCATAGTTAGCCCTCTCATACCTGTAATATATGCCACTTCTCAATGTCTATTTTAACTCCAGTTTACCTTTCGCTGAATGAAGCATCTGCAATTGATATTGTGACAGACTTGATTCCTGGAATCTGGAATCCACATCTATCTGAAGAGATCAAATAATTTTGGCGATGAATAACTTCTAAACGAACTCATTGCAACGTTTCAACATCAGAGTCTCTATTTTCAAGATTATAAAATAGGTACTCTACTTAGGATCTTTTATGCAAATAAAAGAAATCATATATTAAATTAATTTTAAATATACAAAAAAATTTATAACGAAAACTAATATAAATGTAGCTTACCACTCTATAGAGTATTAAAATATTTATTTAATCCAACTAATAATGGAAGACCACTTTAGATTAATTTATTTTTTCTAACAAACTACTCGTTTGTACTGCAAACAATGGAAAAATCAAATTATTATACGAAAAATGTGGAGAATTATTTGCAACTAAGTCTCAGGGTTGCCTACCAATACAAGAGAAAAATACTTCTAGGATAAGTTTGCACATTTAGGATAAAATCAAACATATAACACTAAAATATACAATAATAATTAATACTTGGTTTACAATGTGTGTAATATTTGAATACTGATTTATAAGAAATTTAAAATTATTAAATTAATGTGTAGAACATACAAGACTACAGAAATCGTAAACCTAAAGATTTTTATGTCTTATTAAGATTATGTAACAGTATCTGACAGTAAGGGGCATCACAAAAATGTGAGTTTCAAAAGACATTTTCACTCCATAAAACCTCCAAACGTAAATTGAGAGATTCACGTAAACAAAAAGAAGTAAACAAACAGATAAAACTTACAACTTATCATTTCATCGTATACTCTTTCATTCATCATCGTGCCGCTTAAAACAAATTTCCCTTAAAATATTTAAAAACCTTATAAAATATTGTTATTAATTTGGGTAAACTGTCAACATAATCCTGTATGTTTGAATAGAACCACCATTCAAATTATCTCTTTTCTAATAATTGGATTGTCAGTTTAATAAATGGACACGTTATTCTGCTTAACGATAATATTCCAGCTCGCTTCGCTCGGTCAGGCTTACGGGTTTATCTTTACGACTTAGCATAATTCCTTCTAAAGAAGGTGTAAACAATGCATATCCTTGCTTTCCGAGCACGGTTACAGTCTTTTCCAGTTTCCTTGGTTATAGCCGTGGAATAATATATACACACACTTAGTCTTAAATAGTGTCATTTTTAATTAACTTTTTCATAGCCGAGAGAATCCAATTTGCGTAACGGATATTATACCGGAAGTATGTATCTGTCGACGTAAAAAGGAAGCGTCCCCTACAGTTATTTAGCGTGCCGCCAAACATTTTAATTATAAAATATGGTACAATACCCACGGACAGCTTTTGAAAATTTGTCAATTGTTTTTCTGTAAAGAGAATCTTGCACAATTTAATAAGTCATGCGCAAGACCTAAAACTTTCATCTTTACTTTCCTTTTGAGTCATTAGCTTTTTATTAGAGGTAATGAATGGTATAGTGTTTGATATTTTTTCAGAGACACATTTGTCTTGGTAAACTAATCTGATTATAAAGAATCAAATTCCGTCTGTTTAAATTCATTTTCTCTCTACGATATTTACAGTATTATTGTAGAGTTTGCCTCCTGCTCTAATCAAGAAATTGCATACCAACAAAAACCACCTTCGATCGTAAATCATATATATGTATATTTATTTATGTGTATTTACGTATATATGATATACTGTATATATGATTATATACGTCTATACCTTAATTGTGTCTTTAATACTAGAAGTTTACGAATATAGTTGTACATTGCAAGGAAAATGTAAGTATGTTACTTACTATATGACTGTTACTAATACACAGCACTAAGATCAATGTAGGAGAAATTTATTTTCATATACAGGATCTGTTGAAGTATGTGTTCAATTATTCAGACTGGTTCGCCGTATCCTCAACGGAGTGGCAAGGGGGAAGTGGTCCGACCAGTCGGCATGGGTAGAGGGGTCCCACCCACTCAGGTGCACTTTAATTCAGTAGACTGTGGACGTGTGATTTTCTTATAGTGTTACTACGCCAGCATGGAGCGGACCTTTGAGCAGCACTGCTCTGTGATTACTAGGACTTAGGAGCTCTAAACTTAGGAGGCCATTGAACTTATTAAAAAGGCTTATAGGGCTGATTCCTTAAATCCACACAAGAGGTTTATGAGTGGCCCAAAATGTTTAAGGAATGCCGGGAGCTTGCCGAATGCGATTACCGCATCAGACGTCCGACTATCTTTAGGCTCAGTCGGCCAAAGTGAAAATATTTTTGGACTCTTACAAGCTTTAAGCCATCGCTCTTATTAGTGAGGATACCGGCTATAAGTTGGAGCCTTCATCATCATTGACACATAGAACCGCTATGAGGAAGGCGAGCGCGAGACTGATACCGATAGTCTTCTATACAAAACATCGCAAGAAATTTAGACTGATTCCAGGAATATGCAGATTTTCTCGAAACCGTAATCACAAACGTGGAAACGTTAATTGTGGGTTATCCGGACTTTTCATCGTTTCCGCGAATGGAAAGTGATCTCAAAGGACATCTGTTCGACGTCATCGAGGTGGTTCAAGAGGCGATGACTAAAGGTTCTCAACAGTATTTAGGAATTCTCAACTTCCAGTGCATTTTATTCGGGTGGTGGAAGAGCCGTACTAAGTGTATTTATGCAGGAGGAATGCATTTTGAAGATTATTTAGTACATGCAATAACATTTTGATTTTTTAAACCGGTTCTGATAATTATTGAGCAGATCATGTACATATTTACCTTACTTGTCTCTTCAATACTAGAAATGAGCTAATATAGTAGTTGTATATTGCAAGGAAAATATAAGTATATAAGTAAATATAGAGATTAATTGAACATATAATTGTATTATTTAACTTAACGGACTATACCATATCAGTAAAATAACTTATTAAATATTCTTTAGGTTTTTTCTTTTGGTTTTTTAAGTTTAGCTAACAAAACCAAAAGCATATTAACCAAACATTTTATTTTAAGCAATGAATATCGAATATGGTTATACAATTTTAACAGTATTATTTACTAAAATATAAGAATAAAGGTTTTAAAGCAACATTCACAATACGTTCTTACACCATGCTACGTCTTCTGACCGATCAGTGACAAGAACTGTAGCTATCGTGTTTACAAGCCCAGATGCAGGTCGTTGTTCCGCTGATCTCTATGTAAATGCTCACCGTTAAGGGTTTTACGATAACACTGAACTCTCGTGATCCCGTACGAGATAACATTGGGATATAAGGCGTAAAGCTCCCTCAATATAAGTACCGATTATCCTGTAACATGTGTTTACAAGCCTTGCTGAAGGTCAATGCTCTGCTGATCTTTATGTAAATGTACACCGATAAGGGTTTTACGATTACACTGATCTCTCGTGATCTCCTTCTAGATAACATTTGGATCTAAGGCCTAAAGCTCCTTGAATATAAGTAAGGGTTGGGCTGTAACGTGTGTTAACAAGCCTTGCTGGAGGTCAATGCTTTGCTGATCTTTATGTAAATGTTCACCGATAAGGGTTTTACGATAACACTGAGATCTCGTTATTCCATAATAGATAACATTGGGATCTAAGGCCTAAAGCTCCTTGAATGTAAGTAAGGATTGGCCTGAAACATGAGTTGACAAGCACAGCTGCAGGTCGATGCTCTGCTGATCTCTATGTAAATGTTTACCGTTAAGGGTTTTACGATAACACTGAGCTCTTGTGATCCCGTTCGAAATAACATTGGGATCTCAGGCTACAGCTATGAGAATCTAACTAATGTAGAACATGAGTGCCTTAGAAAATAAATAGCTCACTAAAATTTTACTATTATATTATAACTTGATTTTTTTTACTTTTTCAATGAAAAAGCATAATATGTAGTTTTTCGTTAAACAATGGTGTGACCTTTTCAATATTTCGCTTAGAGAGTAATTTCATAACTTACTATACAGGAATAAATTTCCTCTCTGAGTCCGTGAAAAATTTTGTGAAAATGTGTCCTTCAAACGTATTACAGTTTGCACCGCAGGCCTAATATGGTTTATTACTGTCCCTCCAGGTCATTGAAATGACCTTGTTGTCTGTTTGTCTAAACCTGCTTAAACCATTCTGCGAGGCATTTTGCGTAAGTAGGAATTGTACATTCTAATAACAATTTTTATAGAGAAAACTGTTGTCATATAATAAGTTTTATTTTTCAGTGAAACTTCTATTATTTTAATTCTATTGGATAACAAACATTTGGAACTTCACTGAAAAAATAACGCAATATTACAATATATTTCAAGGTCTAGCTATATTTTGCCCAAGTAAAGTTTACAAATAAAATATCACTTAAAGGAAGTTTAATATTCAACATTTAAAACAAATTAATACATCAAGAAATTCCAATTTAAAAGCAAATAATTCTGGATTTAGTATTGTACAATTACAGTTTTTACTTTGGATCGTTGCCAACAGTAACAATAGATGAACAAGTGGTGCTAAGAATTTTTAACGAAGTTTAAATTTTATTTAGTTACAATTATAAGTTGATTTATTTTATAATAAATTTAGAAATTTTTTTTTATTTTATTTGAGTGTATAATATTTATTCGATTTTTTAGGTTAAGAAATTTTTAATTTTTATTTACTTTATTTAAAAGCCTTTCTTGAAGAAACGTTTTGGAAAAAGTGGTCATGTAAGGAATCACTGCATTCAAATCATATATTTGGAATATTGTAATAAATTAATTTATTTTACTGAATATCTACTTTTAATTTTGAATTATTAAATTAAAACATAAAATGATACAATGAAAACAATTTAAAATGTATATGAAAGGTTTCACTTGTCCAAATTCACCAATATTCATTAATAAATCATGTTAAAACTAGAAACAGAAGTGCAGGTATAACAATATAAAAATTGTATATAAGTAGAGGTGAATAAACTTTTATTTTAGGGAGATAACAAACAATATAACCTACTATTTTTACCAAACTCTCGTTACAGTTATGATACGTAAGACGTAACCGAAACAAATGCGTGATGGGCTTTAATATAAAAAAATGGCGCCTGAAAAAAATTTGTAAAATCGAATATCATAGAAACAGCATTGTTATAAAATAAATACGAGATATCAAATAATTAAAATTTTTTGTTACAATTCAAACGGTAAATATTTCAATGAAATACATCAACGCATAAGTGAACACGACCCCTTTAAAGGTACGCTTGCACAAGCCAGAAGCAACAAAAATGTCAGAACAGCTATGCATGTCAACTAACAGTAGAGTTTATTTCTTCTTGCTAAAAATAATATTATGTGGCTTTTAATATGATATTTTTTTTTAATATTTGTGTAATATTTTCAAAAGAGTTTTACAATAAATTCAGCTTTAGTAATGAAATATATTGATACCATCCTGTCATTGTATGGTCATAGTATGTGAATACAATGAAATTATTTGATGTAACTTATTAATTTCCAATCAAATGCACCTTCAAACTCCTATTAAAAACCTTTAAATTTAGCTAAATATACCATGAAATAATTATTTTAGCTAATAAATTCAAAAAGAATTGTTTACGTCACAAGTCAGAGTAAATTTGATTCTATTTTAAAGACATATCTAGAGTTATAAGTTCAGTTCTTCATAAACATTATAAATACTAATGAACACCTTTTATTATTTGTTCAGTCAGTGACTTCTGTAGCACTTTCTCCAAACCTTATCCCAGAATCTCTCTTAGCATCTTTTATAGGAATATTGAGAAGTAAAATACAACATAGAATTAAGTTACACAATTTACCCAGATTGAAAACAGTGAACAGTTTCTGTGAGTTAGTCAAGGCACGTTTCCGGTTGTCACAGAAGCAATTAACAAGGAACACCTTGTTTGATTTGTTCTGACAGTCAGTGTCTTCTGTGGAACTGTCTCCAAACCATGTCTGTGTCCAATAGATTGTCTGATAGAGAGTGTGAAATTAGACAAATAAACGGTCTTATTTATATTCTATACATGTTCACATTTTTAGCATTTTGATAGAAACGTAAAACTGTGTTACCATATTTTCAAGTAAGGCTGTAATTAATTTCGTTTGAATGTGACTTTAAATGTTAGACACATAAGGACTATGAGAACTTTAAATACTTTGAACGTTTTATTTATCCCGTGTAGTACTTGTTATTGATATATTACAACAATATAAGCATATTTACTTGGTTAATTGAAGTCAAGATTAAATAAAGAAAAATAACAGCTCTCTCTCATCCATTCTAGCTTCACACCCACAACTTGCTTATCGGTCAAATTATACGTTTATAATTCCATTCAGAATCAACCGAACCCCTCAGAAACTTTGGCTGTAGAAGAATCTATAACTAACTAGTTTTTCAGTTAGTACAAACTATTATATAGAAAGCTCCATACATACATGTTTATTATTACTTCTTGTTTAACCCTCGGTTTAATAAAGGGTCGTAAAAAAGAAACTATTTTGAATACTTACATTTTTTATATACATTGTCTTCCTGACCAGCGACTACAGTGAACACTGCAAGCAGGTAAAAAAGTTCAGAGTTTCTCATCTAAAGTGTAACGCTCTCTGGTAAGCAAAAACCAATGGTCATCTGTGGTTAAAGACGATACATAAACTCAGATGAAGAGTTTAAAACACAAAATACTTCGTGAGAGTTTTACGTCATTAGATTTCAACATAGTTTTCAATAACGTTTCCTTTCTCAAAAAGTAATGTTCATTTGAATTACTGGTATTTTAAAGTAGGTCGAAACATTTTCACAAACCTTTTGAAGATAGAGGTTTTTGTTGTTCTTTTGAATAAATAATATCGCAATAACTCAAAATATACTTGATCTACTTTAGGAAAAATGGCTAAATAATTATTGAATGATCTATTTTGTGTGTGTCATAACTGCAATATTACACTACTGTTTTAGTTGACAGAAAAGATGGTAAAAAGTTTAACATTTATACAAATATTATAATCGGTATTAAATGGCAAAACTGTTGTAGGAAGAATTCATTAAAGAATCTCTAAACTTTAGATGCGATCTAAACTGAATCTTATACCCAAATAACAGACGTTATATAGTTTATAGCGATACTAATAACTACTAAAAGTTATAACTTAATATTGTGATACTAAAGGAATACAATGAACAGGCATTAAATTTTACACATCCACATGAGCAAGTATCTGAATACACGTGTTCAGCCACCATTCTAATAATGTAAAAGGGTTAATGGAAACAATGCATTTTGTTCTGATGCTTTTAGTCCTTTTGGATTATGTAGAATAGAGACTTTTAACGCGGTCCTGTATAAACCACACAGTGGAAATATTATTTAAATGTATTTTAATAGCTGATACGGGCTTTATCAAATATATTGAGTTTATGTTAATGTTAGAATTGAATTTGGTGTAAGGAAACAAAAATTACCGTATAATTTTTTTTTATGACTGATTACAACAAACTAGTTTTATTAGTTGCAAAATGTTTAATGGGATGATGATAGAAACACTTTTTAGCAGTTTTTCAACTTTGTAGTGCAATATTATTTACTACTGTGAAAACCTTATGAAAATCCATTTGCCGATGTATATTCTGACAGGCCAATGTGTTACGCACTGATTAAGCACGCAAAGTTCTAAATGCAATTTTTATCAATCAGTGTTGCCAAACTTTGACAATATCAAGTTCTTCAAAATAGGATTTAATAACAAAGCATCCATAACAGTGCGTCAATTTTGCTTTGGCTAAGTTCAGTATGACAGGATTCAGGTTAGTTCAGATGTCTCTTTGCCAGGTCTCCTATTTACCCAGTGTGATAAAAATTGTGCTTTTATCTTGCGATCAACCACTGAACCACAATACCGAGTTCAGTATGAATCCTGTGGTTAGTTCATATGTCTCTTTGTCAGGTCTCCTATTTACCCAATGTGATAAAAATTTTGCTTTTATCTTGCGATCAACCACTGAACCACAATACCGAGTTCAGTATGAATCCTGTGGTTAGTTCATATGTCTCTTTGTCAGGTGTCCTATTTACCCAGTGTGATAAAAATTGTGCTTTTATCTTGCGATCAACCACTGAACCACAATACCGAGTTCGGTATGAATCCTGTGGTTAGTTCATATGTCTCTTTGTCAGGTCTCCTATTTACCCAGTGTGATAAAAATTTTGCTTTTATCTTGCGATCAACCACTGAACCACAATACTGAGTTCAGTATGAATCCTGTGGTTAGTTTATATGTCTCTTTGTCAGGTCTCCTATTTACCCAGTGTGATAAAAATTTTGCTTTTATCTTGCGATCAACCACTGAACCACAATACCGAGTTCAGTATGAATCCTGTGGTTAGTTCATATGTCTCTTTGTCAGGTCTAATATTTACCCAGTGTGATAAAAATTGTGCTTTTATCTTGCGATCAACCACTGAACCACAACACCGAGTTCAGTATGAATCGTGTGGTTAGTTTATATGTCTCTTTGTCAGGTGTCCTATTTACCCAGTGTGTAAAAAATTGTGCTTTTATCTTGCGATTCAACCACTGAACCACAACACCGAGTTCAGTATGAATCGTGTGGTTAGTTTATATGTCTCTTTGTCAGGTGTCCTATTTACCCAGTGTGTAAAAAATTGTGCTTTTATCTTGCTATCAACCACTGAACCACAACACCGAGTTCAGTATGAATCGTGTGGTTAGTTTATATGTCTCTTTGTCAGGTGTCCTATTTACCCAGTGTGTAAAAAATTGTGCTTTTATCTTGCGATCAACCACTGAACCACAACACCGAGTTCAGTATGAATCGTGTGGTTAGTTTATATGTCTCTTTGTCAGGTGTCCTATTTACCCAGTGTGTAAAAAATTGTGCTTTTATCTTGCGATCAACCACTGAACCACAACATCGAGTTTAGTATGAATCGTGTGGTTAGTTTATATGTCTCTTTGTCAGGTGTCCTATTTACCCAGTGTGTAAAAAATTGTGCTTTTATCTTGCGATCAACCACTGAACCACAACACCGAGTTCAGTATGAATCGTGTGGTTAGTTTATATGTCTCTTTGTCAGGTGTCCTATTTACCCAGTGTGATAAAAATTGTGCTTTTATCTTGCGATCAACCACTGAACCACAACACCGAGTTCAGTATGAATCGTGTGGTTAGTTTATATGTCTCTTTGTCAGGTGTCCTATTTACCCAGTGTGATAAAAATTGTGCTTTTATCTTGCGATCAACCACTGAACCACAACACCGAGTTCAGTATGAATCGTGTGGTTAGTTCATATGTCTCTTTGTCAGGTGTCCTATTTACCCAGTGTGATAAAAATTGTGCTTTTATCTTGCGATCAACCACTGAACCATAATACCGAGTTCAGTATGAATCCTGTGGTTAGTTCAAATGTCTCTTTTTCAGGTCTCCTATTTACCCAGTGTGATAAAAATTGTGCTTTTATCTTGCGATCAACCATTGAACCATAATACCGAGTTTCGTTTCAATATGTTTCCTGAACAGTAAGATTGGAAACCTTTCCATTATAAAGCTCAATCAATCTTGGCTCCGTATTTGCCCAGTGTAATAAAAAATTGTGCTTTTATCTCATACTCTTACTCAATGTATAATAACGTAACTTTCGTGTTTACCTTTATGATTTTTACAATATTATTTGCTTAATCGTTCTATAATAATTCATTCCAGCTACCGTGAAAATTCAGGAACATTTAAAGTTTTGTACTAGGACACCTAACTAAAACCAGAGTGGAAGAGAACTGTGACCTAAGCTGATGTTAATATTCTGTGACAGTTACTGATATTAAATTGTGTCCATCCTTTCACTTTCTGGAGGTCATCTCAATCAGCTGATCGTGACCTGACTGGGAGCATAATCAGTAGAGGGAACTGCTAGCGTAGCTCTCGGTCAAGACTTCCTGTGTTTAGTTTTGAAGTAGGTCATATATATATATATATATATATATATATATATATATATATATATATATATATATATATATATATATATATATGTATATATATATATGTTAGTTTGCTTATTTAAACACATATGTGACAGATACAGCCAAATACAAAATAATTGAATCGGAAAAAGTAAGCGCTCTGTGGTGTAATGGTAGCACATTCACCCGGCAAGTGAGAGATCCGGGTTCGACTCCCGGCGGAGCAAGTACTTTTTGTGATTCAATGTTTATTGAAATTAAATAAGGCTATTGCCATTTATACAATTTAACGTAAATAAATGTCATTTGACAGGTATTTGGTCTTCCGATCATATGTTAGTTTGCTTATTTAAACACATATGTGACAGATACGGCCAAATACAAAATAATTGAATCGGAAAAAGTAAGCGGTCTGTGGTGTAATGGTAGCACATTCACCCGGCAAGTGAGAGATCCGGGTTCGACTCCCGGCGGAGCATGTACTTTTTGTGATTCAATGTTTATTGAAATTAAATAAGGCTATTGCCATTTATACAATTTAACGTATATATATATATATATATATATATATATATATATATATATACATACATTTATATACACATATATATATATATATATCATATTCGTTTGTATTTACACAAATAAATCTTGAACTTGTAAAATATAGCAATTTTTAATCATATTGAACCATCAGATATTTTTAGACGTGTACAAATCTTTGAGAATTTATTATTGTTTTAATGTACGATTGAGTCCTCCAATACGATCAACACTAGGATTTCTTTTGTAATATTTAAGATTAAGTTGTACGTAAGGTTTTCGGAAATTTGCTATAGTTAAGGGAAACATAACATGGTAACTACAACATTTAGAGATCTGAAATCTGATCTCTTCGTTATGCGGATAAATTAATGGACTTAAATCTAGGTAAACATTAACAAATCATACTGACCTACTCCGTTTATACTATCAGTAAGACATTCACTTAAAGAAATAAACACCTTTTATTATAACTGTCAGGAACACAGCTCTGCACGACCACTAAGAGCTGACTCCGTTATAATACGCGTAATACACGACATTTCAACTATATTAACTGTTATAAGTAATCAAATTTAGTATAAATAAATTTAGTTATAGTGATAACTTCGTATAGGTTGTATAATACAACGTGTGTGTGTATGTTCAGTAATCTCTACCATACAATATATATCCACAATTAATCCTTGTGATAAAACAGTTGAGGTCTGGAGACTATTAACGATTACTCACTCTGCGGGCTCACATCGTGACCCGCTTTAATGAGCCGCTTTAAAAACGACCTGCGCAAAGATTTCTTGCGCATAGGAGGAGGGAGGAGCAGGAGCTCGACCACGCCTACCGCCTTCCCCTCTTTTACCGCACAATATATTTCATTTACAAGACACAAGTTGCAACCGAGTGCTATGTTTCCCTACGTTAATATTTTGGGGCATCGCGCTATGTTTTGTTGTCGTCTTTGTTATAGAATAACAAATATTATTATTAAATACTATTATTTATGTTAAGAATAGTCCATTGCATCTATGTAATATGTTAGCTAATTAAAAAGTATTGTAATTATTGTTAAAAGCTGTTGTTATTATTTCTGGGTTTGTAAAACAGCTCTTATGTAACACATACCCTACAAGTGGTAAAGTGGCAACTGAGGGGTAGTTGGTAAGAAACGTGGAGGGGGAAGTGAGTCCGCGCTTCTTATCGCACTCCACATCTCTCTCTCACTCCCTCCCCCTCGCTGTGTTCATTTAACAGGTCGTATTCAAAGCAGCGCATCTATAGTACACTCAAGGCCGTTCCTGGGCAGATTTGCTCGCCCTCAACAGAAAGCTAAGATGGAAAGCCCCCTCCCACCCCCAGACGTGGTATCCCGTTGAGGCCTAGCTGTAATAATGGTGACAAAAAGTCGGCGAAAAGCTAGTCAATCAAAAACACCTGAGTCTGTGTATAAAGCAGCAACTTGTCCGGATGTGCGAGTGTAAGAGAGGAAGCAGGACTTTCCCTATTAATATTTGAAATACGCGTATCAGGAGCGCATAGGAACGTAATATACCGTTGTGGCCTAGCTGTAATAATGGTGACAAAACGTCGGCGAAAAGCAATTCAATCACACACTTGAGTCTGTGTATAAAGCAGCAACTTGTCCGGAGGTGCGAGTGTAAGAGAGGAAACAGGAATTTCCCTATTAATATTTAAAACACGCGTATTAGCAGCGCGTAGGTTGTTTAACGACAAGGGTTTCGAGTAGAACATTAAGGGCACATACTTCCCAACCAAATCTTGTTTAAAACAGTAATGCCCTATCAAACATTCACTCCATTAAGCAAGACTAACGATGTTTTAACTGTTAAAAGTCAATTGAATTAATTTTACTGCGTGAACCGCAGAACTGGGGCAATAAATGCCACTGTTTATTATCTGATAGATTTATAACGCCTAACTGGAGATTTCTGAAGAAATTTATTGCATTATTACATTCTTTAACCTATAAATTTAACGTATTCTCTTGACTATTTGCCAGACTTATAATGGTTAACTGGATATTTCTGAAGTCATTGAATGTCTAATTACACTCTTTTATCCATACTTTTAACGTATTCTCTGTATTATTTGCTAGGCTTATAATGGGTAATGTAATATGGTTATTATCTGCCAGATTTATAAAGGTTAACAGCAGCTTTGTAAAATAAATTTTAGAACATTTTTTCATAAATTTTGTAATCAATACAGTTATCACATTCAGTTTATTATCTTCCAAATTAATAATAGCTAACTCGAGATCGCTGAAGTATATGGTTGCTTTATTAAATTATATAATCTACACAATTAGCTTATAATATTTATTTTTAAAAAAATGTTTAAAGTAAAATATCAGACATCGAATCTGAATTGGTATTAAATGTAAATACAATACATATATATATATATATATATACACACACACACAATACGTTGTTAAATGTGCAGCTTCATGTCACTTTCACTTTATAAAATAGCAGTAAAATATTAGTTCATAAACTGCACTATAGTAGATAATTGTATCATGGAAAACTGTCAATTCGATTTCAACCTCAACGTTTAAAATAGTAAGTTAAACATTGAAACTCTATTTACTGAACTACACAGCTTTTGTATAAATATGTGATCTAAGTTTAAGACACGCTATAGCTTTAAAACACATTAACAACCAAACACATATTTACTTGGTAATTACAACTATTTACAAATCTCTGTGTACACTTTACATGAGTAGTTTAAAAATGTGTGAGAAGAAATATTTAACAGGAAACACTGCATATTACAGTTTTAATTTAAATGATATTGGGGGAAACAAAGGAAAATATATCCAAATTATTAAACTACTCTAGTATTGTGTTATATACAACTTAAACCGATGTATGTTTTTGTACCATTTTCTCAATACACTATGTGTATTTAAATTTGTTTAAATCATATTTATCTCAGGTTAATCACTGCTACATCATGTAAAATGCTGTTTGAAAATCCCTATCCCCCTGATTACATTGTTTACACGAAATTTTGTTTCGTGTACATATACTCCTATACTAAATGAAAGTTATCAAATTCAACTATGAAATGACTTGTGAATTTAATAAACTAGCCAATGGGTTGATTGGTATGGCTAAATATGAATTAGAAACAAGAGTTTTGTTGACCTAAGTGTACTTGAATGTGTGTTAACCACTGATTTATTGAGTTTCAATTGCAACAATGAACGCTTCATGTACACACTTAATAGTCTGAGGGAATGTTCTGAGAACTCTCTGATCGCTTCCACCGAGGGAGTGGAGACTAACAATGAGTGTATCATACCCAAGCCCTAACGACATCCCCAGAGAACAGTTGTGATTTATGTTCATGTTTTATCAGAGGTTTGTGTCCACTGCCTTTTTTTATTAATGCTAATTATAAATACTTGGTTTATCCTTGTTTTTTAACAGTTAAAATAATTTATTTCCAATATTGGAGGTACATGATTTTAAGCGCGGCCTATTGATGAACTGGAAAAAAGTTATTTCGTCTAACTACCTGCCTATACGTTTGCAAAATATCTAATATGGAACCTGAATCGACTTGAAATTCTATATTAAGCCTTATTTATATACAAGTAAGCACTGCATGTCACCCCAAGGGTTTGGCTGAGCGTTAGCCTTAACATTGGTGTTATGGCACCTAGATGGAAACTAGAAAGTTATAAACAAAAATATATCAATCGTTTAACATTTTTAACATTTGATATTTGGTAAATTAGTTTTTGAGCCTTTACATAACATAAACTATCCGAAGGAAATCTTGAGAGTGAAATTATCTTATATGAATGAATGAATAAGTGGTGTAGCATACTCCTGCCTTGTACTAACTTAATTCATCAATGACAGTTTTAATAGATATACATGTGTCACAAGCTCTTCAAGCTATCCAAAAACTAATACCTGTATGACAATATGATAGTCGTATTCCCATGATAGTTTTAATAGTTATTTTTATATAAAATATTCTTACTGTACTATGGTCACGTATAGAGCAAATTAAGTCTGAAACCACCTTTAGGATTATACCTATATAAACCGTGTAAGGCTTCAAAGTGGAGTGTTAGACTTTTCCAATGATAATTTAATTTGTCCACTGTCAAAAAGTCATTATTAAGGTCAGCAACGAATCTCTTATATTTTAGTTTAGACTGAAGAGATATGTGTGGTATAACAACTTGTGTAAGTAATTATACTTTGATTGTTACTCTATTAATATTCCTAATATTGTGATAATAAAACTAGCTTGTAGTTACAGATTTAAAATCTGAACATATCTAGTGTTAGCTTTAAGTATTTATTACGAAACAAAATCCACGCTGCGCCACTATGTGGTTCTGCTGGTTAGGCTATAAAACCAATGTCAATCAAAATGTATTCTGTTATTGTTGGAGCAAAACCACTCTCCCTTCTTCTACGGCTACCACGGTTAGTTCAAGAATACAAATGTGTGTGTGTTTTATTCAGTCTTATTTGGTTTAGAATAAATTCTTTATCTTTTATTATCTAAATTGAACTAATCACAGTTTTTGTAAGTTAGTGATTCTCTAAGCCACATATGCGTATTCATATAAAAGGATAGCTTTAATATAAAGTTCATAAAATAATAATAAAACAAAGTTCATAGTTTAAACATTGTAAAGAAGTTAAACATTAGTAATGTCAATTTTAATGCTGCAGGACACCAATGTTTTATGGAAAAGGTTAGGTGAGTCGAATAATTTTAGATACGAATATAGTTATAAAAATAGTTTACGAAAACGTTAACACTAAAATATTTTTTAATCTACTTGATTGAAAAATAAAAATAAACTATAATTCGCCAAATAACAGGTACATAACATTATGATAATACTGAGTTGAGTTTACAAACTTAGCGAGGTGTGATAAAGTGATGACCGGAAGTGTTAAAACCCTGTCGGAGACGTAACTGAATACTTCGGGGCTTATGACGTCATATGTGTGGCTATCACGTCACCATAGATACCGTCCGTGCAGTGGACGTCATTGCTATTACATATCAATGTTATACTCAGAGAGTTTACCAGTTGTGTTAGTTGTGTGACTCGAGGCAGGGCCTAGAGTTTACTTCTCCTGTTGAGTGATGGTCAGAGTAACATGCATGGAAGTGACAACAAATCCAAACCTTAACATCCGCCTATCTCTGCCGTATCAAGGGTTTTTCTTCAATTATATCACAGCTTATGCTTATAAAAAGAATTATTTTGTCTCGTCAGAGGAGATTATTTATATTACGATTTAAATAAAAACAAGATTTTTACTACCAATACTGTCAGATATGTTTGACTAAAATATTATTATAATAATTATACCCAATTTTAGGAGGGTGGGTCGACTGTATACCAGGCAGATCCTCTTAGATCAATTCATTCACAAACGTTGCTATGCGCAAGGAATTTAAAAATCTTCTACAAACCACATTGGTTTATAGGCATTCTACAACATAGACGAGTTAATAATAATAATAATAATAATAAATCTTTATTGCGTTTACAATTTAAGCAAATTGTATACAAATGTTAATTTACATGTATTAAAATGAACTAAACTGTGTAAACCAATTTAAATGCAAGTCTTTTCAGTAATTAAAAAGTTTTAAGCTATGCTGATTACAATTTAGAACAGAACTAAAGGACTTGACCAATTTATTTCAATTAAGTTCAAATTTAATCCAGCGACTCATCATAAACTCTTCATGATGTCATGATTCATGATTGGGAGTCTACATAATTGGTTGACTGACACTGAGGCAAGAGTGAAAAAAATGGAATGAATAAGAATTTGGGAATAATGAATAATTTTGGGCACATGTAAGGTTCAATTTAATTATGAGTGGAAAGTTTTAGTACATAAATCACTTTGACGGTTTGTTATAGCATTTTTCTCTTCATACGCAATAAAAATTATTGTTTAATTATTATAATTACAAATAATACCACTCCATGCATTCAATATTTTCAAACTTATCGCACTGAAAAGTTTGTAATACAATATTTGTTACGATTTGTGTAATGTATTTTTTTAACATTAGGTGGGTGAAACAATATCCGCATAGAAAATTATAAACAGGCATCATAAGGTAAACTTTTGTAATTATTGCTATCCTGTTTGCTTTGTTATATTGTTATGTATTTTTAAGTTTAGATTTATTTAATTTGTTTACTTCGTATTATTTATAATTTATTTGTTACTTAGGTATATATTATGTATTACAAATATTGTATTTTTAATAATATAATGAATATAAAAATTTTTTTTCTTTTTTATGTTTTTTTTGCTATTTTCCCTGTTATTTATAGTTTATATGTCACGTAAAAGCATGATCCCCTCACAGTTACTATGTATAGATTTATTTGTTCATTATATTTAATTTCTGTTGTTAATTTCACATTCATACTATTATATACATGTATATATTTACTTTTAATTGCATGTTTATTCATTCACTGCATGTTCCTGGACCTTTATATTTGGACTAACCGACCTGATAACTTCCAACTTGACAATATTCTGATTACAGGTTAAACTAGTTATGTTCTGTTATATCATACTGTGATTTAGTAAAAGAAAACTATATATGACACGGGAAACACGCTAAACAAAGAAACAAAAAATAAATATTTAAATATGTGAATTACATTGGCTATTCCAACTGGAAAATGATACAATAGGCCGTAAATGTGTGAAAGACCGCAAACAGGCAGTTGTTTTTCTGGAAACTATGTGGTCAGACTGTACATAGTGTATAGTGTTTAGTATACATGGCTGCCCACCGTATCTGATCTGGTCACACGTGTCAAAGACCGCAGACTAACTTCACCGCAGACTGGCTTCACCGCAACAAATTGGTCAGACTGTACATTGTGTATAGTGTTTAGTGTACATGGTTAACCACTGTACCTTCTCTTTTCACATAAGTCAGTAACCAGACTGCCCTTAGCGCAAAAATGTAGTCGGACTGTACGTGGTGTATAGTGTTTAGTGTACATGGTTAACCATCGTACCTTCTCTTGTCACATAAGTCAGGAACCAGACTGACTTCACCGCAATAAATTGGTCAGACTGTACATTGTGTATAGTGTTTAGTGTACATGGTTAACCACTGTACCTTCTCTTTTCACATAAGTCAGTAACCAGACTGACCTTAGCGCAAAAATGTAGTCGGACTGTACGTTGTGTATAGTGTTTAGTGTCATGGTTAACCACCGTACCTTCTCTTGTCACATAAGTCAGTAACCAGACTGACTTTAGCGCAAAAATGTAGTCGGACTGTACATTGTGTATAGTGTTTAGTGTTACATGGCTGGCCACCGTACCTTCTCTGGTCACACGTGTCTTGAACCAGGCTGATTTCAGCACAACATAGTGGTCAGACTTTGCACAGTGTATAGTGTACACGGTTGGTCACCGTTACTGAACTAGTCACAAATGTCAGGAACCAAACTGAGCTCAGCACAAAACATAGTGGTCAGACTGTACACAGTGTATAGTTTACACGATTGGTCACCGTTACTGATCTAGTCACAAATGTCAGGAACCAAACTGAGCTCAGCACAACATAGTGGTCAGACTTTGCACAGTGTATAGTGTTATGTACACGGTTGGTCACCGTTACTGATCTAGTCACAAATGTCAGGAACCGAACTAAGTTCAGCACAACATAGTGGTCAGACTGTACACAGTGTATAGTGTACACGGTTGGTCACCGTTACTGATCTAGTCACAAATGTCAGGAACCGAACTAAGTTCAGCACAACATAGTGGTCAGACTGTACACAGTGTATAGTGTACACGGTTGGTCACCGTTACTGATCTAGTCACAAATGTCAGGAACCAAACTGAGTTCAGCACAACATAGTGGTCAGACTTTGCACAGTGTATAGTGTACACGGTTGGTCACCGTTACTGATCTAGTCACAAATGTCAGGAACCAAACTGAGTTCAGCACAACATAGTGGTCAGACTGTACCACAGTGTATAGTGTACACGGTTGGTCACCGTTACTGATCTAGTCACAAATAGTCAATCAGGAACCAGACTGATTTCGGCGCAACATAGAGGTTAGACTTTACACAGTGTACAGTTTACGTGGCATGTGTTGAGATTATTAGGCCACATCGGATAATATTTTATATTTGAATCTCTTATAAGAATATTGAGTTTATTTCTACATTTTTTCATTCTCCTATTTTATTGTTGCCATCATGTTTATTAATGTAAGACCGATGTAAATATATTCACTAACGCTAAGCCAAGTCTCACTGAGTGACATGCATCATCATCGAACTCAGGTTGTCTCATATGGAAATGAGGCCTTATGCTCAATTGCAAGTCTACAGGCCAGATCGTTTTTTTGAGATATCGTGAGGATAAGACAGTTCGATTCCTGACTGACTTTGTTCACCGACCGGCTGCCAAACACACCGGGTGTGTGATTATGTTTTACCCCTAATCCATATACCTTAAGTGTAATGCATTCAGGGAATATATAGGCGAGGAGGACGTGATCTTGGCATTGTATCACTATAGAGTGAAGTATGTGACAGTGTCAGTTACTAGACGCTGAACAAGAGTATAGTGAATTGCAGTATAAGTACATAACATACCTACTGCTAACCTCTCTACAGTCGCTCGTGCTGCACACGCGTTTCACGGAACTCGTTGTAAACAATCCTTTTTAAACTTAGTACTTTAAAAAAACTAAAGAAAATCCGTCATCTGACCTATCTGCTAATTTTAGTGACGTAATCATTAAAACACTACTATTTATACACACTACACTACACACTACATTCTTTACTTTACTTTTTTTTATTTATACAATTCTTGTATATTGTTACGATTATTAAAATTCAATTTTTGCATCTTATGTGTAGGAATGGAGAAATAATGTTTATAAAATGTTAATGAATAATCCAACAGCAAATAGTTTCTTATTGAAATAACTGTATACATTTACAAATTGTACATAAAATGTAAGAATTTTATTTTGTAAATGAAACGTAACGATATTGGTATTAAAGTCACTAACTTCTTAGTGATTCGATATAACTCTTGTGATGACAGAACTTCACCAATTAATGTAAGACTAACGACACTCCGGTAGATACTCAATTATTGTACCAGTACCATGGATTGTAATAAGGTCACTGACAAATTATCAATTCATTATAACTCTTGCGATGACAGAACTTCACCAATTAATGTAAGCCCAACGGCACTCCGGTAGATACTCAATTATTGTACCATGGATGGTAATATAAGGTCACTGACAAATTATTAATTCATTATAACGGCACTCCGGCAGGTACTCAATTTTTATACCAATTAGCGATGGATGGTATTAAACTTACTGACTTTTTAGTGATTTTATAGTATTTCTAGTGACGATATAAATTCGCTAATTAATCTAAGCCTAACATTCACAGGCAATCAATTATTGTACTTGATAAGGAAGAGGGCATTAAAGTACTTAACTTGCTTTTTATTGATTCTATGTTTTGAAGACAGCACTTCAACAATTAATCTAAGCCTCGCAGTACTCAGACAAGTACCCAATTACCCAGGCTTAACACTAACACTGAGACACAAACTTTGCTAAACACATCAGGTCCATATTGTAGCCACACAGTTAAACTGTGCTTTCCTCAACATATAGAGTAAAACGTAAATTAGAATCTCAACATCAAAGTCAAAGTCAAGTCAAGTCTTTTATTGCCGTTGATAATAATACAATTATGTGGCAAAGGTCATACCGAATAAATCTAAAATTTTTACATTCGTTCACAATACCACATTCAGACATACAATCGTTACATTCATCCATACCACTTACTCGCCAATTCTCTCCACCGCCAACGCCAGTGTCAGTCTTCTAGATTGGAGGTCTCCCAATTATAATTCAAAAACTCGTCGACGCTATAGAATGCTTTAGATGCTAAAAAGTGCTTCAGACGAGTTTTTAACGCCTTGGGCGTTTGTACGTTTTTCATGGAATCAGGCAAACTGTTGATGAAACGGACACCTGCCTGCGAGGGCAGGTGTTCATAAACCACCGTTCTGTGTCGCCCAGTACGGTAGTTGTCTCTGCCTCTCGTTTCATATTCATGCACGTCACGGCCCCTAGTCAGGGCACATTTTGACTTACAGAATAAAACTGCCTCCAAGATATAGAGACATGGCAGAGTCAACAGCTGCAATTTTTTGAAAGCAGGTCTGCACGACTCTCTGAAGTTCATGTTGGCGATTGTTCTGATCGCTTTCTTTTGAAGCCTGAAAACTCTCAAAATTTGATTGTTTGAACAAGCTCCCCACAAAATCACTCCGTAGGAAAGATGTGGGTAAATCAGGCCGTAATACGCCGCCATCAGCACCTGATTTGGGCAGTATTTGGCTAAAGATCTTAAAACATAAACGCCAGATGCTAATTTTGAACAAACTGAATCAATGTGAACATTCCATGTCAAACCTCGATCAAGGTATATACCAAGGAATTTGGAGGAGTAAACTTCTTCTAATGTGGAGTCTCCCAGCATGACGGAAGGTCCACACCCAACGTCCATTGACCGCGGGGCGAAATTCAGAAAATTAGATTTTGTGGAATTTGTTGTCAGGTTGAGGCTATGAAAGTGTTGGACGCAGTTGTTAAGGTCAACAAAAGCTTTTTGTTCCAAAACTTCTTTAGATTTTTCGTTAAAACAGAGAGTCGTGTCATCAGCATACTGCACGAGATTCCCGTACAGAAGTGATGACTCGATGTCATTGACATAGACCAGAAAAAGGATTGGACTGAGGATGGAGCCTTGGGGAACTCCATATCTCAAATCCAATGGACTTGAAAGGTGATTTGTAATTTGGACAGTCTGTATTCTACGACTTAGAAATGATTTAATCCATAGCAGGGGCACACCTCGAATGCCATGAGATTCAAGTTTGTCAATAAGTGTATTATTGTCAACACAGTCGAATGCTTTGGATAAGTCGAGAAACACACTTATGGTGGGATTCCGACACTCTAACCCCTCAACAACCATTTCGACCAGACTTACCACAGCGTCTACCGTCGATTTTCCCGTTCTGAAGCCAAATTGGTTTTCAGAGAGCTGGTTGTGTTTGCTAAGAAAACAAAGAATTCTTGTCAAAAATAGTTTTTCGAAAATCTTGCTCACAGTTGGCAAAATAGAGACAGGCCGATAATTGTTAAGGGAGCATGGGTCATCTTTTTTGAAAATGGGGTGTACTTTAGCATTTTTCAGGAGGGAGGGGAAAACTCCTGTTTGAAAAGACAGATTTACCAATTGAGTCAGAGGGCTCACAATATGCTTGGCACATTTTTTTCAAAATCCACATGGACAATAAATTTAGATCGGTTGATTTTTTGGCCGGGAGCTGCTGAATAATTTTTTCCAACTCTTCCTCAAGTACAGGTGCCAGTATCATTGATTCTACTGGACTCCGTCTTCGCGTGTGAGTAACCTGGGGCTCTGACGGTCGAGGACCTCGCCCACAAGCAACAGACGCAAAAAATCTATTAAACTCGTGGGCGATTTCAGCTTCATCCTGCACCAAGGTATCTCCAATTTTAATTTTGATCTGTTTGTGAGCTTTATTTTTATTGTTAATAATGTCCCAAACAGTTTTAGAAACATTTTTAGAACAAAGAATTTTTTTTGAGACATCATATGATTTCGCGGCTTGGATCACTTTTCGGTAAATTCTTTTGTAGTTTCGGTAATAAATTTTGAAATTTTCATTTGAATCTGATCTATAAATTTCGGAAAGGAATTTTAGTTTATCTCTTGAAACCAATATTCCTTTCGTGATCCAAGTATTTCTTGTCGTTTTTTGACATATTTTATTTGTTTTTGTAGGACAGCAAAGATTTAGATGGAAATTTAGGCAATTATTGAATGCCTGGAACTGCTGTTCTACAGTTTGGCTTGAATTTAGAAAATGCCATTGTTCTTTAAAAAGAGAGGCGTTTAGGAGAGCAATGTTGCTAGGCCTTATGTCTCTTATTGTTTTATTAATTTTGGGCTCCCTCTCGATTTGTTGTCCTGTAATTATAGCCTCTTGGCCATAATGATCCGCGATTGCTGTGTTGATCACGGACACTTCGACATTTGGGAGATTTGAAATTACATTGTCGATAGCAGATTGTGTTGTTGGAGTTTTGACCAGCAACTCCAAGCCAAAGCATTGTAGCATATCGACAAAGCGTTTAGTCGACGGATGAGTTTGGTTCATCGCATCGATGTTAAAATCACCCATCAGAACGAAGTTCAGTTGCTGGGTAGTCAATTCTGTCAGCAATGCTTCAAATTTTGACATGAAAACATCTTCGTTCCCGTTGGGAGACCTATAAACGCCAACGACGATTAATTTTGACTTTTTTGTGTAAATTTTGACTCCAACTGCTTCAAAATCTTTTTCCACTGCTTCCTTGACTGGAAAAAGGTTGAACTTAAAATTTTCCTTCATAAAAATGGCGACACCCCCTCCTTTGGAGAGTTGTCTGCAGAATGCGTTGGTCAAAGTGAAATTTGGAATTTTGCAGCGGGCAATGTTTTCTGTCGGTGAAACCGTTTTTCGGTCACAACGAGGATATCTGTTTTTTCGTCCTCACAAATGAGTTTGCAGTTCCTCCAGTTTGTTTTCTCGCTGATTGGGCGTTTTGGTGAAGCAGTCGGACTCAATTGTTTTGATTAAGAAATTTTGAAGTGGTTGTTTGTTTTGATGGAGAGGTGTCTGTCAATTTAGTCTGTTGTAGGCAAGTGGAGTCCTTAAAAAAACAGTTTGGTGTGAAATACTACTAATGTTTACATCATGCAGTTGTGTTTGTGGAGGCGCAGGCTGTCCCGGACCTCCCGGTGTAGAAGGTACTCTGACCACCTCCGCGTACGTGAGTAGCTGGAGACCAGATGACCGCCCAGGGGTAAAACAGAATTCCTTGTGGGTAGCAGCAGGCGTCGGCAAGATGGGGGGAGAGACGGTCACTGCTGGGGCAGTCACTAGGAGTGGTGGTGGTGAACACGTCTCAAGTCTTGTAGAGGCAAAACCCGAGAGTACGAGGCCGCCCACGATCATCCTCGCCAGTAGTTTCTTGCCCCGCATTGAAAGATGCTGACCGTGTCTCGTGAAATACCTACGGCCGATGTCATTGAAGTTTATGACACGGATGTTGTATCGGATTGCCAGTTCTTCAATGTAGGCATTCACGAGCACGGTCTCATCGTGGATAGGGTGGTTTGGTTTCAGATCGTGACGGCGTGGAAGGGTGGTTAGAACGATCTCGGTGTCTTTTGATCGGGACGTGATGTATGTCTCTAGGTGACGGTAGATATTTTGCTGCTTGCCCACTGCCAGGTCATTGGTGCCAGCGATCAACACCTCACAGCGCGCGTTCCGGGTCGACGGGGTGTTTGGTCCGAGTTTAGAACGTCAAGCAACTTTGCGCCTGGCAGACACACGCCATCAACTGAGGTTCCAGGGGCGGTCAAGTCACTCACCAGTCCAGCGATGTGACGGGTGTGGCTGTCACCTCTGATAATTATTGATTTACGATTAAAATGAGTGCTATGATTTAGAGAAGGTTGCCTGTTAATGGTGAGATTTGTTTTTTTCTTATCTGTTTTTTATATTTTGAGATGTTTTGTTGGATTGGTGATTCGGTGGTATTTGTTTTTCATGTGATAGAATTTGGAATTTATTATGTATAGGTATTGTTAACGTTTGTTTATTACTTTTGTTGTTTTTTTTTTTATTTTAACTTTGGCCCATTTCTCTTCAGATTTAAAACTTGAAACCCTTGAGACACGAAGTTTGCTGATGTTTTAAGCACTGATTTTCTGCTTCTAGAACTTCTATGGTCGTTTTCATGCTGCGAATGATCTCAGTGTTTCCGGCACATCGCGCACACTCGACAGACTGTTGCGATAAGTCGCACTGCGTACCGAAGTCCGCAGCAGTGGGTGGCGGTTCGCACTGGACACCGCAGTCCACCGTCGCGGAAGCGCGGGCGCTCTGGTCGACGCGAGATGCGTTCACTTGAAAGATCTGGTCCGTGAACTCAAGCAAACGAGTGTCCGATTCTATTGTGTGGTTTAGCAGCTTTTGGTATTCACTCTGAAGTCGCTCGATCTCTTTTCTGAGTCGGGAAATCTCCGCTACCGGATCTTCAGATATTTTGTGGTCTATGTCTCTTTGTTCTGTTGAACCAGGCGGATCGTCAGACAGTGAGAGATCTAAGGCGGGTGTGGAGCAGACGGGCGTTCTACAGCAATCCAGTACAGGTGGTGTAACCGGCGTAGAAGGCACCGCAGGTAGCGCGGCGGTCGCAGACTGAGACTTCAGCAGTGGTGATAGGAGGGTACGCATCGTGACAGGATGTTCGCCACTATGTTTTTGGTTATAAGTAATAACATATCCGAGACATACTAACATACTGTTAACGAAACAGGATTTTCCGGACATTTGACATCGTTCAATGATAGAAAACATCGTAACATTATGTTTCGAGATCTGCAGTCTGATCGCTTCCTCAGGTGATTAACTAATAATAATAATTATAATGATAACCCAACTCATAACTTCAATCTAGATTGAAATAAATAAATCATACAAGAGCGTTGTGGTACGCATATGTCAGGAATAACAACCATATTGTTTGTCATCTCCATGCAAATAACTCTAAAACATACACTTGAGAAAAACCAAACACTCATTATTAAAACAAAACTTAAGAATAAACTTCACAATAGTTTTGCACTCACGTGGTTACAAAAACAGAGAACTTACCCTAACACAATAGTCAGTTGCGCAAACAGAAAACAAGATTGCTGGAAAAAAGAGGAAGTGAGAGTGGGCCTTTTTATTTTTGTTCGTTCTACATGATCTTCTCAAAACCATACTGTGACTCCACATTATTTATTACAAATATCTAATCTGTTTGACACACTATTTTTCCTTGCTAAACGTAAGGATAAAAAGACATAAAAAAACCGAGAAAGGAGCTAACAACAAAAAGTAAAATATTGAGTACAATCTATTGAGTAGGTTCTAAGGCCTTCGTAGAAATCGGGAACCTCATTTATTTAAAAGGAAATTAATCTAGGCTTCGTACTCTAATTTAGCAAACCAACCTATCAGTCAGCCATGCACACAACTGAGTACACCAAGATACTTTAGGCACGATACACGATACTTCTACACATAACATACATTTCTACACATGGTGGGAATTGTTGATTCAATGGGAGTATTGAGTTTGCTCCAGTTCACATTCCTTTTAGTATAGCATGAGATGAGCAACCTCATTTGCGTCAAATAACCGGACAGCGTCTGAAATGTGCGCCTAATGAGACAATGAGAATATCTCTGCGACTAGATTAAACTATATTTTGCAAACTAGGTGTCTCTGGTGGCGAAACGATACAAATAGTTAGTTTACAGCGTCTTCGTCCCTGACTTTTTTGAGTCTCGTAAGACGAACAAGTGTCTGGATTTCAGGAGTTAAGTCTGTGACAGCATCGGATTTCAGACGCTGCATTAAGAGAAGGTGACCTATTGAAGGATCACCATATTGTGATCTATACTCCTTAGTTAAGTTTTATAATCAGTATTTGCTCTCATTAAGTGCATGTTTCAGAGTTATTTTGTATGGACTTTACGCACAACACGCTGTGATTCCTGCCTGGTATGCGTGTGAAAAGGCTGCAGTATGATTGGATTATTTTAATCTAGAAGGTGGTTAGTTTTATTTTATTTTAGTTATCCACCTGAGGAAGGGATCAGACTGCAGATCTCGAAACGTTGTGTTACTGATTTTTTGTGACTGAATGATGTTCAATGTATAAAACATTTTGTTTCCTTAAACAAAATATTCCATCGTCAAAAACTAGGAATATTTTAAAATTTTATAACGTTAAAAAGTACGTCTATGTATTTGTACTGATTAATAATATGGTATTATTGTCTGCAAAATGAATTAAAATAACACATTCCAGATTTTTTTTTACAGCTGTAGTGTTTATAATTACCTAATGGGGCACTTCAAATTATCTTTTCACTGATTAATTGCAACACAAGACAGTATTAGTGTGGAATACACTCACCGTTATTTTCTGTTGTATCTAACTACTGAAGTGTCATACTCAAATGAATACCATGAATACAAAGCTTTACATTACTTCAGGAGGCCTTACGGACAAATGGTTCCCCTTTTCTAACAAAATTGGTGTTTGGAGTCAGCGAAAGAAGGCAATACCCTGTTGTGTGATTGGCGTCATATTTCCTGCCCGTCCTGTACACAATGAGATCATCTGGGATCTATGTGACTAATACATGGTCACGTGACAGCCACTGGACAGTAACTGCAAAGAACAAAATATGACACTGGGTTTGATGCGTTCACCACAGACATTTCGCTACTCACACACTGTTACAGCTTTTTCAAAGAGTGGCTAACCGATTACAAATGACCTTTTCTGGCTTTAACTAGGAAACTCCAGATCTCACCATTGAACTAGAGTTTAAATACTTTAGTCTTTTGAAATATATCAACATGTTTTAAAAGTATATCTTTTTCCTAAACTTGAACTATTTAATATTACAACTATCGTGTATCTCTATATTTAATTAAATGTTACTTCTACCATTATGTAATTGTTTTAAATATTATTTTTATCATTGTTAAAAAGGAAGAAAGTTCAAATATTAAGCAAATTTAGAATTTATAATTGAGACACAATTACATAATGTATATGTACGTTCTGTATATGTCTATTTAGAAATATTATTATTATTATTGTTAAGGTTTAAAGTTTGAATTTTTATGTCACTTCTCTAAATTAATTACAGACCATAACTGTGATTATCGTTTTATAATTTCATTGCCTGATTTTTGGACTCGTTTTTTAGTCTATAGGAAAAAATCAAATATTTTATTTTGTATTCCAGTTGTGTTTTTACTTTTAGGCTCGCTATAGATCCATGTAAGCTAAAGAACCAGGTAAATTCCGGTCCCTCAGCAACTGGTTGTGACATAAAACTGATTTTAGCTTTCTCCCGTGATACTCAAGATTCTCACTATGGCAGATATGAAGTGTAATTTAGGCTGGTAGGTTAAACGATCAAATGCCTAAATTACGAATACGACATTTAGTTACATGTACGTAAATAGAGTTGTAACTTTTAGCTTTAGGTGGTTACCACACTTCTTATGCCCTGAGTTCTCAGTGTCTCTAATAATTAACTCAGATACACAAGGTTTTAATTTCATTATAAGGAGAGTATATTGTTATATCTTATTGGTAAGGAGAGTATGTTGTTATATGTTATTGTTAAGGAGAATATGTTGTTATATGTTATTATTAAGGGGAGTATGTTGTTATATATTGTTGATGAAGAGAGTATGTTGTTATGAGTTGCCAATAAGGAGAGTTTTTTTATAGTTTAAAAGACTGATGTCAATGGGTTATGTAAAGTAAACCCTTGTTAAATGTCAACTGTGACATTATCCCACCAAAATGTCTTCAATTACGTTTAAGACGAAGATTTTTGAGGCTTTATTTGCGATGAAAGCTTTGAATAAAGCTGAAAACGAATAATTGGAAAGCACGTCTGGTAGAAATAAAACCGGCTTTTTACAGCAAGTATTTTACTACAAATCACGTTCTTCTTTTATATGTCTCAAATAATTAAGAAATACTTTTGCTACATTGCACCTCATGTCCTTAAATTGCATTTTAATAAATTATGGATCTTAGCTATTATTTTACATAAGGTCTTTTGGATAACCAAAATATGTTGATATCTGACAAATTACTTACGAGTTGGGTACAGAAAATCTGCTACTTTTTCAGGCTAAACCAAATATATTTTTGTAGCATAGACTAGAATAATGTAGTTCCCCGATGTTGGTCATATAGATAGATAGATAGATTGCTGTAATTGTATCGTACATTGAGGCATTGACATACACCATATCGTCACAGTAACAACACACCGGGATCTTCTGAGTATATTGAGGCATTGACACACACCTGGATAAACGTGCAACAACAAAATGAAATAAAAATAACAAAGTGTCCACAAATGTGGTCCTTTGAATTTCATAAACCAAAATCGAATTAAATTGACTTGCCTTTTGCCATGTGAAACAACTACGATATACTGGAATAGGAAATAACTTAATCCATACCATACATGATCGTTGTATACACTTTTTAAATTCTGTTTATCATTTTATAATCAAACTATACTATCAAACGAATTATATTTTACTGAATTAAAGTCATATATTTCATTTTTACGACCTTACAAGCTATTTTAATTTTTATGGACAATTTATTCAAGCAAAACTACAAATATGTCGTTATATTTGTAGAATTTGAAATAAAACAATCATTTTAAAAATGATTACTACCAAACTTTACAGTAGCTATACTTGGTAATATATTTATCTAGATACTAAAATTAGATACTAAAAGTAGTTGGTTACATTCTAGCAAAACACTCGCAAGACATATTGAATTTTCGTTATTATATTTTTAGTAAAGCGTAAACAAAACATACGTGGTCAGTTCTCGATGGATGATATCAATAACACAATCAACTGTTATTACCCTACAAGTACTAAGTAGGCTAATGGCAGACATTGAGCTAGAACTGGCGTTTGCAGCTCAATCAATGGCGTAATTGCATTTGCTCACATCTCATATGATTCCATTGTTAGAAATCTATTGTTCAGCAATCTTACTTACTTGTACAAATTTTATTACCAGCACAAATAAATGCATGTTGTCTATAATGTGTATACAAACGAATAATGTAAACATCTAATAAAGTTGCTAAAACATTCGTTAAATAACCGTATATTGTATGTATTGTATATTGTATTGTTTTCAAGATAGTATTCGTTTAAAGTGTTAAGGAATATTCAGTAGCTGTTCCAATACATGCATATAAAACCACTTATATAAATAATTTACATAAAGTTACATTCATTCGTTATTATGGTTGTCCATTCAGAGAAATAAAATGTAGATATATAATTACGTAAAAATGTGTAAATATGAAAGTTTATGTATAAATATTAATTTACCACCGTATGATGATTAACTTTAGAATTGTACACTCGAATCTAAATTAAATTAAACTTTTAAGCAAAACAAAGTTATAAATTTTTGAATATATATGCTGAGTGTTATAAAACTAAACATTTTCACTTGCTTCATACTTTTAATTCAAACTTATTTCAAAGATAACGATTTTAATATATATGAGACTTTATATTTATGATTTTATTTTTTATTGATAACAAATGAATCACACAAATGGAGACCCACACTCTGGCAGACAAGAGAACACACAAAACATTGCCTGTGCGATGTGGAGAAGCTGTAACCAAAAGTGTGTCCAGAATTTTAGATTTGGGCGCACATCACTTAATATCTTATGAGGAGGAGATGCGTGAATGAAGTTCTTCTAATTTAGAATATTGGTCATTAAAAATAAAGTATATTTTTATATTATAATAGTAACTTCAAAAGTAGAAAATATATTTATTTAATAGTGTTGTTTTTCATTACATATTGCTTTCATCATACTTTTTATTAACGGTGTAAATGTATGTTCGTAATTCAATAAGAATAATTGAGTTATCTACTTAAGCTAAATTACTTTAATTTAATTAAATAATTAACTTAATGAAATTTAAGTAAACTTTTAATGATCCATATATTGAATAAATTTGAATCTAGATCCAGCAAGGGTGATAAATACTGAGCTTAAAAAATTCATGATTTATTTATAGGCAAAGTCTTCAATTTAAGCAAACCTTGATTAAATATTGAATATTTTTATTTCTAAAATTGTATGTTTATAATACTCTACACTAACAAGTATATTGTGAACTAATGTCTGTAAAAATGTATTAGATGTGGAGGCAAGTGATAAAGGCTATTGTTAGATTAATAAAGTTCAATTACATTTCGCATCGTTATTTCACTCTTTTGAGATCTTAACTTTAACATTTCCCCACAGTGTGTCGACCACCTTCCCGATCAGTAGCAACTTCGTTAACTTCTGCTAGAACACATTTTAGTTTCTCGACTTTGTTACCATCTGTAAATCTCTTGATCTTTTCACTTTCAGCGTCTCTTCTGTGTTGGCTTCACCAAGAGCATTGATAGAAACACTTTGTAAATCTACAGTACTTTTACAACTCTTCCCGATAGTACCTGTGTAGCCCATGAAACAATGAGTTCTAGAGCCAAAACTACCAAAACTTATCCTCGAAGGTGCCCTTTGGGTTATATTTTTTGAAAATCATTATAATTTTGTGCTAATGACGAATTAAAAATATTGCTTGAGTAAAATATTTATTACGTGTTACTGTTGTAAAAATAGCAATTTTAAAGTAAACTGATTAATATCTGGAACCCGCATAAGTCACTTCCTCAAAATCACTCAATTTATAAATATTACTTAATCAAAACAAAACTTGCGAAAGGCCGCTCTGTGAAAACATGTTAAGAACGAAGAATCACTGCAGTTGAACTGCTCACCTCTATTTATAAATCTCATTGATAACAATATATAACACAAATTTTCCATATTCAGTCTTCTAAAGTATAACTAATAACACTAATCAGTGCGCTACTCCAATCATCTGTTCTCGTTCATTCAAATCTTACTTGCAGTTGCACTGTATAAAACCTACAGTACAGTACATGTGTACTATAGCTGGCCACATCATTAGACTACAGCTTTTTACTACATCTCATTTCTATATTCAGTCATCTAAAGTATAACTAATAACACTAATCAGTGTGCTACTCCAATCATCTGTTCTCGTTCATTCAAATCTTACTTGCAGTTGCACTGTATAAAACCTACAGTACAGTACATGTGTACTATAGCTGGCCACATCATTAGACTACAGCTTTTTACTACATCTCATTTCTATATTCAGTCATCTAAAGTATAACTAATAACACTAATCAGTGCGCTACTCCAATCATCTGTTCTCGTTCATTCAAATCTTACTTGCAGTTGCACTGTATAAAACCTACAGTACAGTACATGTGTACTATAGCTGGCCACATCATTAGACTACAGCTTTTTACTACATCTCATTTCTATATTCAGTCATCTAAAGTATAACTAATAACACTAATCAGTGTGCTACTCCAATCATCTGTTCTCGTTCATTCAAATCTTACTTGCAGTTGCACTGTATAAAACCTACAGTACAGTACCTGTGTACTATAGCTGGCCACATCATTAGACTACAGCTTTTTACTACATCTCATTTCTATATTCAGTCACCTAAAGTATAACTAATAACACTAATCAGTGTGCTACTCCAATCATCTGTTCTCGTTCATTCAAATCTTACTTGCAGTTGCACTGTATAAAACCTACAGTACAGTACATGTGTACTATAGCTGGCCACATCATTAGACTACAGCTTGTTACTACATCTCATTTCTATATTCAGTCATCTAAAGTATAACTAATAACACTAATCAGTGCGCTACTCCAATCATCTGTTCTCGTTCATTCAAATCTTACTTGCAGTTGCACTGTATAAAACCTACAGTACAGTACATGTGTACTATAGCTGGCCACATCATTAGACTACAGCTTGTTACTACATCTCATTTCTATATTCAGTCATCTAAAGTATAACTAATAACACTAATCAGTGTGCTACTCCAATCATCTGTTCTCGTTCATTCAAATCTTACTTGCAGTTGCACTGTATAAAACCTACAGTACAGTACATGTGTACTATAGCTGGCCACATCATTAGACTACAGCTTGTAGACACAGGACCATCAGGTATACAGGGGTTCGAGCGTGAAGAAACAATTAACACGAAATCTTCTCGATAATCCAACAAGATAAAGTTGAAAGTGAATGGGTTAATATTCTTTATTAAAAACCCTATATTTTAGAAACGTTTGACTATAACTTGTTCACATATTTTTAATTGTCTCCGGATTAGATGTATGGAATGTTATTTGGGTAATTGATGTAAAATTTTGATTAAATGTTATATTCATATATGTGTATAACAAATATATATATATATATATATATATATATATATATATATATATATCTCCATAATATTGCGTTTGAACTAGAACGATTTCTTCCAAAATTAAAAAACTAATAAAAAATTTATAATCCTAATATAAGGACATAATGTTCGTCAAACCTTCAATGCTGGTTTAAATGGAGTGGAAAAATAGGAAAATATTTATATTGTCGTCCGCTTTGTCTAATTGTGTTTTTTTTTCAGAAAATATTTAATTGTAAATATAACCAATTTTAGAGTACCACTAAAATCCACGCTAAACCAAAATCAAACATTTTAAACACGATAGAGGAGACCATGGAAAACTAACAGAAATATTCTTATTAATAAACTATACAGTATTTATAAATGTTTTAATCGTATATTATATTCGGTATCATTCTATACCGCCACTAGCACATTACATATTCCAGCAAACATTGTTGGATTTGCTTTTCATTACGTAATAATTAACTAATTGTAGAATTAGTACAGGCTCAGTGCGATAGAAATTCTAAGTACTATCGTGTAAATACAATTACACACTAAGCGCTGATTGGTTGTCACTAATCCAATCACGAACTGATTACAAAACAATCTGCCCGGCAGTGTTAAACAAGTCCCAGGAGAAATAATGACAGAGAAAAACCGACAAGAAAGTGTATCACTGTTGCATATGGGTGTGAATTGCCGATTCAGCCATTACACATGCATTGAATAAACTGTGCAGTGTTTTCTGTCAATCTTTAGCCACAAGTTTTCGGATGGCTCTGACTCCCTAATCACAATTAAACTATAAACTAAGCATATCGGTGTTCGATACATCACTTTTATATCGGGACTAATACACATACTCTCCTGATCACACCTGATTTTTATTTTTGCTGACAAAAAATTGACAAAGATTCCCTTAATTAATCGTAGACATAAGGCGTAAATATTAGATACCTTTTAAAAGCTTGAACCGCTAATTGCGATGTATTCCATATAATGTGATTACTTCTTTGTTTGAACGATTTTACTAATGTGAACGGGAATGGCCAAAACATGGAAATACAACAATACTAATGGATTGTTTGATTAATTCGTAATTCAATACCATTGGTGTCTAATACGATATAACGATATGATCAGTATACTAATATTAGGAAGTATGATTTTATGCTTTTAATACGGATGATCAATAAATGATAAAATATCAAACTGCAGAAACATTTATACTGAAATATTTGACTATTACAAAATTTTATGAAGGTGTGAGTCGTAATTCAATCATTAAGAGTTCCAAACTAATGATGAATCTAATGGGAAATATCATGTAAATATATCATTAAACTATAATATAGTAAAGTTCTAAACACATATTCTACTCAATTTGAAATAGATATGTATTACATATCACCTTATATTCTCAATTTGTAGGCTTTGAATATTATTTCAGGTCTTTTAGTGAAATTTACTTCTTCAATGGAAGTAGATTGTAATGGCTATCACACTAAAAATGTGTTTAAAGACAACGATATAATTAATTAGGCTTTAAAGTACCTTAAACCACATTTTGGAGCCGTCCCTTATTGAAAATGTCGTGATTAAACTATTGAGCATAAATTATTCTGAACAAAGCTATTATAGGATTGACTTTAATTCTAATAATTTACGTCCCTAAATTTTAAGTTACTGCTTTTTGGTCAGTAATTGAGTAATTGTCCTTTAAAGCAAGTAACACTCAGTGCCTAAAACGGTGCTACGCGCAGTGGGACAAACGCAAAAATTTTTGATTTTATAACCGCCAGAATTGTGTGAATACAGAGATTTTGTTACGTGCTTTCTTATTTCCATGTAATATTAAAACTTCTTTATTCTTGCTCGAGTCCTCGGCGGTGAGATGGGCCCTTAATCATGGTGCTCAAGTCCTCGGTGGTGAGATGGGCCCTTAATCATGGTGCTCAAGTCCTCGGTGGTGAGATGGATCCCTCATCGTGGTGATCAAGTCCACGGTGGTGAGATGGATCCCTCATCGTGGTGCTCTAGTCCACGTGGTGAGATGGATCCCTCATCGTGGTGCTCTAGTCCACGGTGGTGAGATGGATCCCTCATCGTGGTGATCAAGTCCACGGTGGTGAGATGGATCCCTCATCGTGGTGCTCAAGTCCACGGTGGTGAGATGGATCCCTCATCGTGGTGGTCCGCTCCAGTGTGGTGAGGCGGCCCCTCATCGTGGTGCTCAAGTCCACGGTGGTGAGATGTATATCTTATCGTGGTGGTCCAGTCCAGTGTGGTGAGGCGGGCCCCTCATCCTGGTGATCAAGTCCACAGTGGTGAGATGGATCTCTCATCGTAGTGGTCTATTCCAGTGTGGTGAGGCGGGCCCCTCATCGTGGTGCTCAAGTCCACGGTGGTGAGATGGAATCCTCATCGTGGTGGTCCAGTCCAGTGTGGTAAGGCGGGCCCCTCATCGTGGTGCTCAAGTCCTCGGTGGTGAGATGGATCCCTCATCGTGGTGCTCTAGTCCACGGTGGTGAGATGGGTCCCTCATCGTGGTGCTCAAGTCCACGGTGGTGAGATGGGCCCCTCATCGTGGTGCTGAAATCCATTGTGGTCAGGTGCCTTCCTCATCGTGATGATCCAGTCTAGGGTGGTGAGATGGGTCCCATTTCTTGGTACGCTAAAACTCGAATATTCCGTAAAATACACGTAATAATGTTGAAATATTTGTCACTTCACTTGAGCAATGAATAAATATTTATTGTTTATATTTGCATTAAAAGTATACAGAGTTTTAAAATCAAATTTCGTTTATATCACATTTGTTGATTAATAAATTGGTAAGGAATGAGTATATAAATGGATTCTAAACTAAATGTCAAAGAGACATTTAATCTTCATACACCTTTATTGGGTATTATTAATTTAGAACATTTACTTATAAAACCATATGGCGTAGGTACTAGTTTTTTGCTAAGACGTTTAGTAAGGCTGAATATTAGTATGTACTGAATTAAGGAGCACTAACATACATTTGTGAATGCAACGTTTTGTGATTATTAGCTCAGATTTGGTCCTTGAATTCCGTTCGACATCAATGACAGGTGTATAAGTATGTACATTATCACACAGTGTTGTATCAACAACACACAGCTTTGGCTGCAATGTACTGTAATTGCTTACTCGTGTATTGGTCCTTGATTAGTTCCGTCTGACATCAATGACAGGTTTATAAGTATGTACAGTATCCGCCAGCACCAACACACAGCTTTGGCTGCAATATACTGTAATTGTTCACTCGTGTATTGGTCCTTGATTAGTTCCGTCTGACATCAATGACAGGTTTATAACTATGTACAGTATCCGCCAGCACCAACACACAGCTTTGGCTGCAATGTACTGTAATTGCTTACTCGTGTAATGGTCCTTGATTAGTTTCGTTTTATAACAAAGGCATGTTTGTGATTGTTATATGAGACAACATGTTAGGTACTTTAGGCGTTATTTTTCATTGCCTTTTCCGAAGCTCTAGTTTTGGCAAATATTTTATACAATTTATTCAAAATTGTCATCATAATTACACTGAAACATTTTTTTCTTATTCTTCTTAATATTTTTTATGATAACTATATTACAGAAGTTTATTAGGACCTTTAAGGTTGAGTAGTATATTATGCAAATTATACTTATTCTAATATAACTTAGTAGTAATAATATTTCAAGTGTTCTAATAGTTAAGCCCTTTTAAGTTTATAAAACCGTCCTATTGATGAAATTAACTGTCTTATCTTATCTTACATTATCTGCTGTTCACCTCCCCCACATCAAGACACGCCACAAACCCTGCAAAGCTGCACGTCGATCTTAATGATATACTGAACTGAACTCAAATCTATTATATTTATTATGTATTGTAAATTTGCTAACTAGCCACAATTACTGGTAACAGTGGTTAGTAATATTCCATTATTGCCATGTCTTGTAAATTTGAATTACTGTGGAATAAACTTCATTATTCATTATTCATAAAAACAAGTGTAGTCTCTTAATGTTGATGGCCTTTAATGCTAATTTGAGAAAATTTCTGAAACACAGAGTAAAGAGATCACACCAAGTGGCGTATCCTACTGACCCAGTACACATGGCGCAACTCTGTATTGTAGCGGTATCACTTAAATTGTAGGCACTTGCAGCACAAGATTATGGTTACAGTCTTAAGAGAGGTAATTGGTGCCCCTTCAATTTTCCGTTATGCAACTTGCCAGTGTTCTCTTCGTGACTCGCCTACAGTAGTAGACGTTTAATTGGCCTTACAAGCGACACATCTGTTTATATTATGAGACCGAGAGAATGAAAGGATATAGCGCACTAGACTAGGAACCACGAAATGGATCAGTAAATGGTGACGAATAGAATGAACCTGCTTCACCACACAGATCATCTTCCGCCCGGCGACCGTTGTAGAACTCTGTGGCAGTAAGCAACCAATGAATTTACATTGATTTGCAAAAATAAACATGTATGTAATAGGATACCAATATAGATAAATAAACTAAATTAAAACTTTTACACTTTGCTACATTTTATTTTGACTTCATAACTCTATGTTTTAGTAAAACATGTGGTGTTTAGTAAAAATTCGTGTAGCTGTGAGGGAAACAGTTAATCTGGTAAGTTTTTTCTCACATATTATTACAATTTTGAAGGTTTTCGTTCATGTAGGTGTAATACTTGATGGATATTACTCTTGGGTTTAATTAGTCTTAAGAGAAAGAATCAGTTGCCGAGACAACGTTGTTTGTAAAAACTTCAGCAAGAGCTTCTATTCTGTCGTGTTAAACCTTGTACTGTTACTTAGTTCCACTTCATATAGTACATATTTTCGCAACCCAGTTACTTGTTACTGGTTAGTATAAGTTACATCCGATGTTCTTAGAACTAAATTCTTGGCGGATTGATAACCTAAATGGCACGCGTATTAATCTTTTCTCTCGGGAACTTTGTAGCTGCCGAACCTCGCTACCGAAGCTACATCTCGCGCGCCTTGTCCGTAAGTAAAAATTTGTATTTTCGTATTATAAGTTAGCCCTTTCATGCGAGACATCTAAATTTGAATGTAATGTAAAGTAAAATTATAACTTGTAAAGTAACTTGCCTTGAATGTGTTTTATTTGCCAGATCAACTTGGATAATATTTGTGGCGATGTCCTTCTGACGAGACCACGTTGTCGTCATTATAGTTTGTCTCGATAAATGGCTAATACCGTCGCGATTTTGTTTTAGGCGAGTTGCGGTTCGCTCTTCGAGCTCACTTCTTGAGTTCAAGCCCAATTACTTCATGTTTTAGACTTCCAGTGTACTAATCTTCCCCTTTTCCGACTACAGGTGCATTGTCGAGCCAAGAATGCTGACGCCCGCACAAGTTCATCGTAAAGTGAAGTTATTTTTAAAGTTTTAATAATTATTAATTTCGAAGGTTCAATCCATAGAACATTGGAATATTTAGGCCCATCCTATGGTATCATATTTTAGTTCATTCATACTCTATTTGGCAGCAACGTGGCAATACTTTATTTTATTTTACCAACTAGAAGTGGTGCTTTTATGTTTATTTGCCAATATTAAACATATACGTAAAAGTCGAATTTCGAGTATTCATTACTACGACCTCAGCGGTATCCAACCCCTTGTGTATTGTCCATTCAGTACAACCTTTTAAAGCTGAGAAAAACTACAAAATCTGTACAAGACCAGCCATGTGGTTGGTAAGGAGGGGGGTGGCTCTCTCTGGCAATGTAAATCTTCGGCTCCAGTCAATGAATCTCAACAGAACCTAACCCTAACTGAGCTGTTAGAGCCAGAAAAAGTTTTTAAAAGGTGGCATGGAATATTTAGACAAAATATGAACAACCGCTTACATTTTTTAGAGAAATAAATAATTTAAGAGTTTAAAGAACCGAAAAAATTGTTAAGCTACAATAAGTTTGACGCTCTGAAGAATACAAAACAACCCCATAGATGTATAGTGAAATTAAATGAATTGAAAAATGCCTTTATTAAACAGTCGGAGTCAGGGCTATCACCACTCAATTTCATATTGTATACAGTAAATTTAAAATAGTTTTTATACAGTTACAGTAAATTTTACTAACTTATATTTCAGATATAAAATAAGAAAATTGCCTAACCTTAACCTAAATATTATATATATATATATATATATATATATATATATATATATATATATATATAAATCAAGGGCAAGAGGCAAAACCCTTGAATATAAAAGGAAGATCTATTAAGGGTTGCCTTTCAGATACAAATAACATAATTGACATAGTACAAATGACATAAAAAGGCTTGATTTTACAGTACAATACAGCCTACAATAGATTTTTTTAAACAATACATATATTGGTAAAACCGTTTATCATAAAACCATACAAATAAAATTATTTACAAGCATAATAATCTAGATAATGTTATATTATATATTTACTTATAGAAATACTTTACTTTTCTGTAGAAAAATAAACATTTAATTTTGATTATTAAAATCATGAAGTATTAAAAAAAAGGAATAATAAGTTCGTTACACACAAAAATATTTATATACTCGTAGATATTGTTCGTTTTTCTTACCTACAATCTTTAACTAACAAGTAACAAATAAGAGTATAAAGCCTCCATAGAAGGATCATCTTTGAGATCCTGTTTGACCTCAATGAAACTAATCACAAGAGCAACTAACCCAGACATTACGTCGATACGTCTCACTTTCGCTTTCGTTAGTGTGTGATCACCGCTCCCCAAACCGATCCCGCGATAAATATGCTAAACAACAAACCCGCACATTACGTCGATACGTCTTACTTTTCGCTTAGTTAGTGTGTGATCACCGCTCCCCAAACCGATCACGTTGACTCAGATGTGGAGCAACTAACCCGCACATTACGTCGATACGTCTCACTTTCGCTTCGTTAGTGTGTGATCACCGCTCCCCAAAACAATCACGTGACACAGATGTGGAGCAATTACGCCCACATTACGTCGATATAGCACACTTTCGCTTCGTTGGTGTGTGATCACCGCTCCACAAAACAATCACGTGACACTGATGTGGAGCAATTACCCCCACATTACGTCGATATAGCACACTTTCGCTTCGTTAGTGTGTGATCAACCGCTCCCCAAACCGATCCCGCGATAAATATGCTAAACAACAAACCCGCACATTACGTCGATACGTCTTACTTTTCCTTAGTTAGTGTGTGATCACCGCTCCCCAAACCGATCCCGTGATACAGATGCTAAACAACAAACCCGCACATTACGTCGATACGTCTTACTTTTCCTTCGTTAGTGTGTGATCACCGCTCCCCAAACCGATCCCGTGATACAGATTCTAAATAACAAACCCGCACATTACGTCGATACGTCTTACTTTTCCTTAGTTAGTGTGTGATCACCGCTCCCCAAACCGATCCCGTGATACAGATGCTAAACAACAAACCCGCACATTACGTCGATACGTCTTACTTTTCCTTCGTTAGTGTGTGATCACCGCTCCCCAAACTGATCCCGTGATACAGATGCTAAAGAACAAACCCGCACATTACGTCGATACGTCTTACTTTTCCTTCGTTAGTGTGTGATCACCGCTCCCCAAACCGATCCCGTGATACAGATGCTAAACAACAAACCCGCACATTACGTCGATACGTCTTACTTTCGCTTAGTTAGTGTGTGATCACCGCTCCCCAAACCGATCCCGTGATACAGATGCTAAACAACAAACCCGCACATTACGTCGATACGTCTTACTTTTCCTTAGTTAGTGTGTGATCAACCGCTCCCCAAACCGATCCCGTGATACAGATGCTAAAACAACAAACCCGCACATTACGTCGATACGTCTTACTTTTCGCTTAATTAGTGTGTGATCACCGCTCCCCAAACCGATCCCGTGATACAGATGCTAAACAACAAACCCGCACATTACGTCGATACGTCTTACTGTTCCTTCGTTAGTGTGTGATCACCGCTCCCCAAACCAATCCCGTGATACAGATGCTAAACAACAAACCCCCACATTACGTCGATACGTCTTACTTTCGCTTCGTTAGTGTGTGATCACCGCTCCCCAAACCGATCACGTGACACAGATGCGGAGCAACAAACCCGCACATTACGTCGATACGTCTCACTTTCGCTTCGTTAGTGTGTGATCACCGCTCCCCAAACCGATCCCGTGATACAGATGCTAAACAACAAACCCCCACATTACGTCGATACGTCTTACTTTTCGCTTCGTTAGTGTGTGATCACCGCTCCCCAAACCGATCCCGTGATACAGATGCTATACAACAAACCCGCACATTACGTCGATACGTCTTACTTTTCGCTTAGTTAGTGTGTGATCACCGCTCCACAAAACAATCACGTGACACTGATGTGGAGCAATTACCCCCACATTACGTCGATATAGCACATTTTCGCTTCGTTCGTGTGTGATCACCGCTCCACAAAACAATCACGTGACACTGATGTGAAGCAATTACGCCCACATTACGTCGATATAGCACACTTTCGCTTCGTTAGTGTGTGATCACCGCTCCCCAAACCGATCCAGTGATACAGATGCGGAGCAACAAACCCGCACATTACGTCGATACGTCTCACTTTCGCTTCGTTAGTGTGTGATCACCGCTCCCCAAACCGATCACGTGATACAGATGCTGAGCAACAAACCCGCACATTACATCGATACGTCTTACTTTTCCTTATTTAGTGTGTGATCACCGCTCCCCAAACCGATCCCGTGATACAGATGCTAAACAACAAACCCGCACATTACGTCGATACGTCTTACTTTTCCTTAGTTAGTGTGTGATCACCGCTCCCCAAACCGATCCCGTGATACAGATGCTAAACAACAAACCCGCACATTACGTCGATACGTCTTACTTTTCCTTAGTTAGTGTGTGATCACCGCTCCCCAAACCGATCCCGTGATTCAGATGCTGAGCAACAAACCCGCATATTACGTCGATACTGCACCCTTCCGCTTCATTAGTGTGTGATCACCGCTTCCCAAACCGATCCCGTGATACAGATGCTGAGCAACAAACCCGCATATTACGTCGATACTGCACCCTTCCGCTTCATTAGTGTGTGATCACCGCTCCCCAAACCGATCCCGTGATACAGATGCTGAGCAACAAACCCGCATATTACGTCGATACTGCACCCTTCCGCTTCATTAGTGTGTGATCACCGCTCCCCAAACCGATCCCGTGATACAGATGCTGAGCAACAAACCCGCATATTACGTCGATACTGCACCCTTCTGCTTCATTAGTGTGTGATCACCGCTCCCCAAACCGATCCCGTGATACAGATGCTGAGCAACAAACCCGCATATTACGTCGATACGTCACACTTTCGCTTCGTTCCCCAGTACAGACAACTTATAAATGTTACCTCTAGAACATAATACGGCATTATATGACTTTGTTACTATATTATACAAAATATTCCCTATTTATAACTAGCCAATAACAGGCACACAACTGTATTACGTATATTATAATGTTTGCAGCTTATCACATTCATTTATGATGAGTAATTGAACCAGTATCACGTAAAGTGTTTTCCAATTTCGTCATAAATTAATTTAGGATTCAAAAGATCTAATGAATAGCTAATGTAATCATAGTTTGATCCTTTCTTAGTACTTTCAGAGTATGTAAGTAGGTCCTTCCAGTTTTAATACGTACTTTGAAGACAGTTCCTACAGGGGGGGGGGGTACTTACTGGCATTACAGTGATACTCATGATACTCGGCTGAGGACAGATACTCGGCTAACTACTTCCAACCTAAACCTCCATTCCTTTCAGATACTCTTGAATTTCATGCCTTGAAACGAAATTAAATTATAAAACATTAGGTTTAGTTTGGAAAATGTCTCCAATAAGAAAACTTTCATCATACTGTTCGCTAAAAACAGTTTTCTCCTGAAAGTCATACTGAGCTGATTACCTAGCTCAATATTTACACGAAAACTATTGCGGTTTCTCACACTCAGAGCTATTTAGACTGATATTACGGTTTCTTCAGTGATTACAGCCTAACAGATAACCTTCTACAGTCGATAATCAGCTCATTACAAAGTCAGAGTTTTCAAGTCTCTTGTCAGTTCCTATACATGTAGCTCATACATATGAAAAGCTAATTTCTCATATATCATTTATCATTTATTGTACCTCAGTTTTCCTAAATTTTTATTCCAACGTGAGATTTTTAACCTTCTCTGCCACAGTATTCTTTAATGTATTTGTTGAGAAATATGTTATTCTCGTTTTATATACGTTTAATCACATATCGTGTACATAAAATAAAACTTAAATTTAACTTTTTAAACTTATATGCAGAGTTTTACAGCATTACCAACACATTTTCAAAAATATATAGCTTTTTCGTTTACATAAATTAAACTGAACAATACAAATAAATTATTTAATTTTTATCCAAATTTAGATTCATGGTATTTTATGTGACAAGAAAAATTCTAAATCGGAAAATGTTCGTTATACACAAACCATATTTTTATACCAAATATAGTTAAAAGCATGTGTACAAAACATGTTAGTGGTTATGTTATTAATGATAGAAATAGTTATTACGGTTTAAAACCTGTTCAGCTTATTATGTTAACTTTCATAAATTTTCCTGTAAAGGCTGTAAGAGAAAAAGTTTTATCAATAGAATCTCTATGAAGTGGTAAATTTAAACCCTTTCTGTAGTTAACTTGCTTGCAGGGAGAAGAATGAGTTTCAAAGTAAGTGTCCTACAATTTATATCAGAACTTAACCAATAAAAGTGTCCTTCCACTGAGCTCTGTTTCAATCTAATGGCCTAACTGAGGACAGGCGCAGTTAATTTTTAACTTCAGTATTTAGTCTCTTAACTGAGAGGAGGAAAAATAAAGAACTTGGAAATTAAATTATGATTAGGAACATAATATTTTATTTGCTGAAACAGTTCGAAACTGAGATCACTATATGAACAATAAAAAACATATTACACTATAAAATTTATGACGTTTGTATCCTTAAAAGTATTGTATTACGGAATTTACAACAATTATTTTCATTACATTTCATAACACGTGATATTCTATTTTAATATTGTAAATTTTAATACAAAATATTTTGCTTTAGGTATATTTTATATTTTATTATTGGATCCTACTGCAAAAGCAAAATATCTTAATATGGTTTCACCTTCCTCATCTATTATTACCTTAGAAACAAATATATTCCAATATTTAAGCGAAAGTAAAACAATTTTTGATTTTATTCTTGGTATGTACCATATACATTTTTTGTTTAGGTTAAGAATCAGTGATGAAATCAGGTTTCTAAGCTTACCTTTAATATTCTTTGAACTTTGTTGTTCCATTTAATTTTTCTTGCATTTTATATCAAACAAACCTACACAGGAAAGGAAAAAAGAACTCTGGTAAGAAATATAAATAATGTTGGTTGGCTTAATAGCATACTATTATTCGGGAGAAATTTGACACGATCTAGTGAAACAAGGCAAATAATTTTTACAAATTGAAATTTTAAGAACTCTCTCAAAATTTAGTAATATTTTAGACAAGTGGTTTTATTATTATTAAAATAAAGTCCTTTAATTTGTTGAAGAAGCAGATTATTTACTTTATTAGGAATTTTTAATCTAATATTAGTAGTATTACGGCAATATACTATACATAAAGCATGTAAAACAAATAAACAATGATGATCAACATTCCAGAAAAATTTTGAATTTTGACTTACTACGTTTATATTGGTTAATATAAGTACAATTTACGTATATAAGGCTCCTAGGTTTATTTAAACCTCTCTGGGGTTTACACAGGCTCTTTATCTTTAGGCTTTTAGTTTGAATTTGAAGCTAAATTAAAAGGTTCTATCAAACTTAACAAACAGGTGGGCCGGGGCTAGAACACTACAAGACAGATAAAATTTTATATGTTAGAAGTGTTTCAATATCTCAAGATAAGGTAATATGTAGGCCATTTTTGTTGGATTTAGACACTAATTATTTTATCAACCTTATGATGCATAAATTATAAAGTTGAAATAAATAATGTTCAATAATACTAAAGTGATGACTTTAAACTACTTGAAATAATAATGACTCAATGTCTGTCAATATAAACAAAAACACCACCTATCTGGTGTGCCGAAATTAGAATAAGTGTAATTTTTATCTCCGAAAAGATTATTTCCGTTAGGCCAATTTTAGAGATTTATCCTACAATAATAACCACCCAAGGATATCTTAGGACAAGGCCACAAAGATCAATCAAGTTCAGGACCATAAAAGCTCTGATGATGTCGTAAAATCCATAGAAACGGCAGTTTACATGTAAATCAGAAAGATATCAACCTTCAACCTTCACAGTAGTACGCACAGGGCAATCACATTCAGGATCATCAAAGCTCTGAAGATATCGTAAAAGCGATAAACTCACAGTATAAAAGTAGATCACTGGTTGGTCGGGGCGGGTCCGTCCTGTGGGTGTGGTGATGGCATTGTGTGTGAGGAGTGTGAGTGAGATAAAACACCATATATATATATATATATATTATTTATTTCTAAAATATTCTTATTATTTATTTCTAAATTATTGATAATTATAGTTTTTGGTTCTTATTAAAAATGGAAGTTGTAATATTATTTTGTGTTTGATTGTATAATTATATTTTTATTTTTTAGAAGTATAATATTTATAATCTTTTAGCGTTTAGGTTAATGTTTAATTTAATGTCTTTAGTAAAGTAGATTACTGTTAATATTAATTTGGTTAATATTTGTTAATAATTATTGTTCAGACAGGTTAAGTGTAAGAAAGGGCCATGAGGCCCTAACTTTTCCTGTTTAAATAAACAATGTTTCATTTAATTTTTCATTTAATTTAATTTAATTTAAATAAACTTTCAAGCCAAACTAGATACACACCGTAACAAACGCAGGACAATCACATTCAGGATCACCAATCCTCTGATGATATCGTAAAAGCGATAAACTAACAGTATACAAGGAGACCACCAGCACATCAACTTTCAAGCCACACTAGATACACACCGTAAAAAACGCAGGACAATCACATTCAGGATCACCAATCCTCTGATGATATCGTAAAAGCGATAAACTAACAGTATACAAGGAGACCACCAGCACATCAACTTTCAAGCCACACTAGATACACACCGTAACAAACGCAGGACAATCACATTCAGGATCACCAATCCTCTGATGATATCGTAAAGGCGATAAACTAACAGTATACAAGGAGACCACCAGCACATCAACTTTCAAGCCACACTAGATACACACCGTAAAACCCGCAGGACAATCACATTCAGGATCACCAATCCTCTGATGATATCGTAAAGGCGATAAACTAACAGTATACAAGGAGACCACCAGCACATCAACTTTCAAGCCACACTAGATACACACCGTAACAAACGCAGGACAATCACATTCAGGATCACCAATCCTCTGATGATATCGTAAAAGCGATAAACTAACAGTATACAAGGAGACCACCAGCACATCAACTCTCAAGCCACACTAGATACACACCGTAACAAACGCAGGACAATCACATTCAGGATCACCAATGCTCTGATGATATCGTAAAGGCCATATTCTCGGCAGTTTAGATGTAGATCAGCGACTCTCAATCCACATAATATGCCCATGAGTTTAACCGCGCTATCGGAGACTAGTTAGTGTAACATATTTATTATCATAACTTAAAATATTTGCGCAAATAGACAAGTGACTGCGTAAATCAGTTGCTAAATTAAAAGTGTAAAATTAAAAGACCAAATATACCTCTGTAACTCTGGAGAATGTCAAAATATGATAATATTCTGAACTTTATTAAAGCATACAGCAGACTGACACAATTTCTCTTTCGTCTGCCGGGTGTATGTAATAAGTTATTTTTCTGTACGATGTGCATCTACTGTCTTGCTATAGGCTATTTTGTGAATTAAGTGAGACACACTCTGAAAGTTTGCTAGCAAAGCCTGTTAAGTGACATATGGTGTGATGTATTTTTAAAACTACAAATTGTAATACATTCTTAACTACCGAGTTTGTGATTATTTATTGAGTAGCATAGAGATACGTCAATCCAAGAGGGTCACCGGTTCAAACTAGTGAATTTAGAGAATTTACTATAAAAATACATAAAACAGTACAATAAAAATAAATACGACTGTAGTAGACAGAACCGTTTCTGAATGTTTTGTAACCGGTAATCATACCCTGTTTTTTTATCGGGTATTACTATAGCGTGGAAAGTATTTTCTTCTTACTAATTTAAAGTGATATAGTAATTATGGGTATGTTATTTTGGATATTAAATTTAAAATTTTAATGGTTGAGTCAAAATCAATAAATTAGACAGTAGATTTGTTTTATAATACATAAATTTTCCATACAATCGCATGCTCGCCATGGTTGAGCCACGTAATCAATACGGGTTAGTCATCAAGAGAGTGATAAATACAGGTCAGTCATCAAGAGAGTGATCAATAATATGGGCCAACAATCAAGAGAGTGATTAATATGGGCCAATCATCAGAAGAGTGATCAATACAGGTCAGTCATCAAGAGAGTGATCAATATGGGCAAGTCATATAGAGAGTGATCAATACAGGTCGGTCATCAAGAGAATGATCGATACGGGTCAATCATCAGGAGAGTGATTTTAATATGGGCCAATCATCAGAAGAGTGATCAATACGGGTCAATCATTAGGAGAGTGATCAATATGGGCCAATCATAAGGAGAGTGATCAATACAGGTCAGTCATCAAGAGAGTGATCAATACGGGTCAATCATCAGGAGAGTGATCAATATGGGCCAGTCATATAGAGAGTGATCAATACAGGTCAGTCATCAAGAGAGTGATCAATACGGGTCAATCATCAGGAGAGTGATCAATGCGGGTCAGTCATCAAGAGAGTGATCAATACGGGTCAATCATCAGGAGAGTGATCAATATGGGCCAGTCATATAGAGAGTGATCAATACAGGTCAGTCATCAAGAGAATGATCAATACGGGTCAATCATCAGGAGAGTGATCAATATGGGCCAATCATATAGAGAGTGATCAATACAGGTCAGTCATCAAGAGAGTGATCAATATGGGTCAATCATCAGGAGAGTGATCAATATGGGCCAGTCATATAGAGAGTGGTCAATACAGGTCAGTCATATAGAGAGTTATCAATACAGGTCAGTCATCAAGAGAGTGATCAATATGGGCCAATCATCAGGAGAGTGATCAATATGGGCCAGTCATATAGAGAGTGATCAATACAGGTCAGTCATCAAGAGAGTGATCAATATGGGCCAATCATCAGGAGAGTGATCAATGCGGGTCAGTCATCAAGAGAATGATCAATATGGGTCAATCACCAAGCGGTTTGGTCTCACATTTGAACAGTTGGATGTAATTGATTACATTACTCACCAGTAAGTTAGAGAATTTAGAAATTTTCCAGACACTCACATACTCAGCCACAGAGACTCAGCCATGCATGGTCAGTCAAACAGAGCAATACGTTATCAATATGGGTCAGTCATCAAGAGAGTGATCAATACGGATTAGTCACCAAGCGGTCTCGTCGGACAATTGAATAGTAGGATCAATTTGAGCCAATTACTCACCATCTAGTTTTAAAATCTATTAATTTCCCAGGCAATCACATACTCTGCCACGAATGGTCGGTTAAGCAGAGTAATAAATAATCAAAATGGGTCAGTCATCAGGAGAGTGATCAATACAGGTCTGTAATCAAGCAGTTTGGTCTCACATTTGAATAGTTGGATATAATTGAATCAATAACTCACCAGTAAGTTAGACAATTTATAAATTTCCTAGACACTCACATACTCCGCCATGCATGGTCAGTCAAACAGAGCAATACGTTATCAATATGGGTCAGTCATCAAGAGAGTGATCAATACGGATTAGTCACCATGCATTCTGGCTTCACATTGGAACAGATGGATCAAATAGAATCAATTACTCACCAGCTAGTTTACCAATATAGTAATTTCCGAGACAATCACATGCTTAGCCATGCATCGTCATTTTAGTGGCGTAATTAGTGATCAATAAAATTAATTATAAAAGCAGGTAGGTTTATTGCCTTTTTTTCACTAGCTAATTATTTTAGTACATCATAAAAATAGTATAAAATATAAGTGTACAAAGAGCTTTTAAAAGCATATTTAGTTGGAAACAAAGTAATGGTTTAATAAAACTAATTATATTACGAGAAATATGCATTTTATAAAGTATTGAATAGACAATAATCTTATTATTTCCTTAGTATTGTGATTCTAGGCTTTGATTGAGTGAGTTTAACCTACGTTTATTTGCTCACTTTTAACCTGTGATTATGTACTAAATAAAAATCTAACAGATTTATATAGGAAAATGCAGTATGTAATATAAGTAGAACTAGGTAGGAAATCCCAGGAATTAGTTTGAGTCCGTCGGTAATAATAAAACGTGCTATGCGGCGTAAAATTCGAAATGTAGTTCTCCCTAAACTATTTATTTAGAATATTGGTTTATCTAGTAAATTTTTGTTTCTGTATTATCAATGTACAAACAACTTCATTACATACAAACCTTATCGTATGTTTGTACCCGATATATCTGTGAACACTATGACATATGACTTGTGTGTGCGTATAATGCTGTTGTAACATTTATAGTGGGCACATTTTCAAATGCAAACTCCTAGGAAAATAAATAAATGTTGTAAAATGTTGGTAAGGCAGTAAATGACAAAAGTAATTCAGGTCTGAACCTTTTGTATCTCATGGGCATAACACTTGTAGTGAAACAGTTTATTCTTCAGTTTTTTTAGTGTATCAGCTTAAATGTACTGTTACGGGTTTATTTAAGGAGGTATGTGTTCAGTGATAACCTAAACAACTCTTAGTGGTTGTTAGATCAAATCTAAAACGTTTGGGGTTTATTTAATGAGGTTTGTGTTAAATGACAACCTAAACAACACTTAGTGGTCATAGTCCTCAGCTGGTTGCGCCGTGGAGTCCAGTTACAGCGATGTGTTTTTATTTCAAAAATTATTTGTGGTATCTGGCGATTTTAGGAGGAAACTGTTCAAGATGAGGACGCCGATATTAAAATCGCTTCGATCGTCTATGTAAGTGTAAAGATAGGTAACGATATTGTCCTAGGCAAAATAGCAATATCTTATGTAGGATATCAGTATATAAGTGTTCTTAGCCCTGATAGGCTAAAATTTATATATTGGTGTTAATCCCTCTGATTTTCGTATAATATAAAAGTAGATACCTAATTTTTCTTATTTTTGATATTTCCAACAATTAAAGTGTAAGCTATTGGATCTTTTTTAAAAACCACCACAACGTATATAATTCTCAAACTTTTACCACGTTTAATACGATATTACTGTACACTTTAACACTGATTACTTAATTTATTTAAATTAAGTTTTGTAATTGTTTAATGTATATAAACTGCTGTATATAAGCACTTTTCTTTTATGATAATATTAAATACCTTTAACTTTAAAGTTGGAATAAGTAAAAATGGGATTCTGCTATACTTTTAACATTTGTTTCTGGGATTGCCACAGTTTAGCATAGGAATTCCTTACACTTTTATTATTTATCTCTGTTTTTTTAGATCTAAATATAAAACTTTCGCACATTGCTTTACGAAACGTAATATGGGAAACAATTAAACGTTGCAATTTTTAATACTATTGAAAATTACTTTTGTAACTTATTATTTCTTATCTTACCGCATAAAGTACCTACAGTTCAAGTACAAAGGTATATCGTTCAGAAGATCCTAGAATATCAAGTTACGGTATTGTGTAACCCATGAGTCAATTAGGTCCGGAAACTGAGGATTTCTAATGACAGTAACTTAAGAGACTGAAGACTGTTTCATCCATGACGCAGGGAAAAGCGGTAAAGTTCCTATTTTTAATTTAAAAGTTACATATCAAATTTTACTGGATTACGGTTCTAATTATTTATTTATTTTTCAATTTTACATGACAGCTGCAGGACATGATATAGCACGAACAAAGTACAAAACATTAAATTATTCCCAAAACAAGCCATCTTAACTAAAATTAATGTACTCTTAATATGAACTTTACATAACAAACTAAAACTAAACTAAACTGCTGGCAGTTACACAAATTAATATTTAAATTTCTTTACACAACATAAATAAATGAACTCTATACAATTTAAATAAAAATAACAACTTGCTACGTTGTACACATACACTTCTACAATGAACAACAAAATAAATCAAAATAAAAGGTTGCTGCATATCTTTAAAATATTTTCCAAATTATCATTAAAAATATCAAAGTTTAATTGGTTTAAATTAAGAAACCGTAGAGTCTTTTACAAAGGAAAATTATGTGCACAATATTAATAGCACAATGTTGTCGAGCGCTTTTTAGGTTGCACTGCTTCACAAAAGTACTCAAGTCATTGCCAGTAAAATCCTAAGACTAATATTATAAAAAGTAAATATTACTATTTATTTTTATAATTAAAACCTTTCTTAATTTTTACAAAATATATGGAGGAAATTATATTGTAGAGAAAGCAGTCTTCTTTGTAATAACACAGTAAGGAGGAAGAGATTAGGAGTTTTGTAATGTTGTAATGAACACATTTTTTATTAAAAAAATCATTAAAGCACAACCTAACTGTAATAATAATATTTCAAACACAACTATATATATATATATATAGAAGGTTTATATACTAAGCTCATTGATGAAACTCACCACCAGGCGGCGCGGCTCTTCAAAATATAAAAGGTTTCAAAGCGCCTGCACATTATAAACTGCAATTACCAGATAGGCACGTACATTAAATAGTGTTAGACCACTTTATAATAAAATACATATACATGTACAATGGCTGTAAACGTATAATTTTGACATTTTTTTTGATCATGCTAGAAGGTAAACTCTACATCGGCATTGGCAATATAATTCACTTGAATCAGACGTGCTTATACACGGGCATAGCTTAGACCTACAAAAAGCTTTTAAAGGCGCAGGAAACAGATAATTGTATATAACATTAGAATTACATATGTTACGGATCGTTTGCCTAATGAAAGGAATTTTTACATGCAGTAGAGTAGCCTAGGTTTGTCACAATGAGTCAGGTGTAGAATGACATGGTGGTTAATGGTTTATAATTTTGTTTGCGCCTCCGTGTTTATGAGCTCCTGTTCATTGTAAGTTGTGAAGGTTTATGAAGTGAAAATGTTTTAAGAAGCTATTTTATTATCCATCCCTTTCCTGGCAAAATTTCTTACTAAAAATTAAAACTATATGTTCTTGAGTTAGTGTTTTTTTTTGCACGTCTATTTGTCATAATGTTTCAAACAAGTACGTAAGGTGGATGAATGAAGTAAATAAAATTCTATCACATTGCAAAACAGTTAAACATTTACAGGAATATCCGAATTTTGTGGAGTCTATGTTTCATTACAAAATAATTTTTTATTTCGAATTTTGCTTTTACATGTGTTTTAAGTTGTTCAATAAACTTCATTTATAGCATAGTTTTGACTCCAGTTTAATCTTATAACTTCTAATTATATTATTCTGTTCTTATTGCTTTACAAGACTAGAAATTTTACCGACGATTTCAAACAAGAGTCTTAATATAGGTTAAAGATTTGTAAATAAACACATATAAAATTTTAAATAATTTAAAACAGAAAACAGGACAAGTATGCCGTAATATTATTGTTGGATTACAACTAAATACTTCATTTTAAGTTTCTTAGCAGTGGAAATTAGGTTTCATAAATTAGATTAATGAAACGAGGAAATAAATTAATCCACTGTAACATAGTTAACTATAACGTATACAAATGCAACAAGACAAACAGATTCAGAAATAAGTATTAACTAAAAATCATTTACGTCTTAAAAACAATAATATCTATTTTGTTTTATATATTCTTATTCAAACCTATGAGTTTTAAAGGACTACGTTTTTAAAAAGTTGGCTTCATTTTCAAAAGAAAATATCCTGTCATAAATTATAATTTAACAACGTTTACTTGAAAAAGCTTCCAACACGTTAACTCAAAAACAAATGTCAGTATAAAATATCTAAAGGCAAGATTTTTCCACTAAAATTATTTAATAAGTTTATACATACATTTTAAGTAAATATAAATTATATACGTTTCAAAATAATTATATATATATATATATATATATAACATAAACATGTGCTGATATTACACATCATTTCGAACATAAAATGTTATATACAGGGTGTCAATTAAGTCTGGAACCTCTTTTTTAATTTTTAAACCACAATATAAAAAAATACCAAAATTCACACGTGCTTACTGGTGATAGTAACGCACATATCTGCCCAAAATTACCGACCAGATAATCCCTTTGGGGGACGGTCCACAAGGAGTCAGACATAATTCTTAAATAGCAGCATAGGTCAAGTTTGGTATCAAAAAAGGTCTTATTTAGCAGAGTACAATGCTGCAAACCGGACTTCAAAAGGTGGATTCATTCAGTAGTTATAGCTATTTGAATTTTAAAACAATTGAACAATGTAAATTATTAAGTATTACAAGTAAACACCAATTTTTAAGTACTTGTGATCAAAGTAAGTGTTCAAAATGTTCCCCTACCATCGTCTGTGTTTACTTTGAGTTTTACAATTACTTAGGCCACACAAATTTAAATTTAGCATATCCAAGATGTAAGTACAACTGTTGTAACTTTAAGACATATACGATAGTATAATAATATTCATAATAAATATATTGGCAATGGTGGTTAAGGTCATAATTCTTTTCACATTATGTAACAACAATACACACAATGGTTAAATAACTCCAGTGATGGCTATGTCGAATTAGAAGCATGTATAACCTTTAGGGGGTTGTTGGTAGCATCAGGCCACAGGAGAGAGTTACGGGTTGTAGGTAGCATCAGGCCATAGGAGAGAGTTAGGTGTTTTCGGTAGTGTCATGCCACAGAGTGAGAGTTAGGGGTTTTTGGTAACGTCAGGCCGTAGATGGGAGCTAGAGGTTGTAGGTAGCGTCAGGCCATAGGAGAGAGTTAGGTGTTTTCGGTAGTGTCATGCCACACGAGAGAGTTAGGGGTGTTTGGTAGCGTCAGGCCAAAGGAGATAGTTAGGGGTTGTAGGTAGCGTCAGACCACAGAGGGAGTGTTAGGGGTTGTTCGTAGCGTCAGGTTACAGGGTAAGAGTTCCTTGTTATTGTGGTGTTGCCGATTTTGTTTTTCAGTGTTTAAAATATATTAATATTATATTAACAAGCTATTAAATAACTTGAACTTTGATGCAGTATGTGATTCGTCCTCGTTTACCATAAGATCTATTAATATGATTTTGCTAGATATCTTGATGAGATAATAATAAGCTTTCTTTTCAAATTCTGGTACTAATGTTATTAGCTCCAATTTACAAACCAATATAACAAGGATGTACCGTATATGTAATCCGTGACAGTGTCAGCTGTTACAGCCAAGTATCATATTTTGTGTTATATGAAGCAGTATATAAACATCAATAATGTTAAAATGAACTGTACATATTTGTGATATATAAACAGTATAAAAAGGCTATGTAGTGTCAGGAGTAAACTAAATTTACTAAAACATTTTGTTTTAAGGATATTATTCATAAATACACGTGATTGAAGCAGTAAAACTAGTTGTTACTGTAATATAATACAATTATTAAACAATCTTTTTCCTGAACAACCGTTTCAAGGCAAGGTCAGATTAAACCGTTATAAAGTGACATCTAATGCTAATGATGCACATGTTTCTGTGTTAAGAATCTGCTACAATACGGTTTAACGTAATTCCAACGCCTATTATAAATCGTGTTTATATTTCTTGTAGCAAAATCAATGAACGTCTAGATGTAAGACGCCTGACAAATGTAAAGACGGTGTGCGAGACAGTGCGTGTTGTGTGACAGTGGTGATAGTGTGACAGTGGTGATAGTGACAGTTCGCTCAGCTGAGTCACATCTGCTCAGTCAATGTGTCGTTATATCAACTCGACACACTCCCTTTCGTGCATTTCCAATTTCCATTCGCAACAATGGTGACATGCAGGCTTACATCGGATCAGAACTTCGTATCTTGTACTTCAGAGTATTATTCAAACTTCGATTATATATCAGGAAATGGATCGGATGCCATTCTCCACTATCCTTCCCCTTCGAGATATATAACACTTTACACGTATCATTATAAGTTGAGTCCTCTTTCAAACATCCTTAGTCAGTAGTTTTGAAGAAGTAATATTGAACGCCGTGTAAATATAATAAAATATCCTTAAGCTATTGAGTAATAAAGAATTCTAGTATATACATTAAGGCTTTCCAGATTACATTACAACATGAAAACTATTTTACAATTTCTGAAGATCCCAGTGTACAAAACGTCAATGTGCAAGTATTTGTAAAACATATACAAACATGTCTAGCAAAATGATCCATGTATGGATTTGAACACGATTTCTACACGAATGCTATTCCAGAACCTGCGGGTGAACATAGGTTTCGCACCTGTATGAGCACTTCTGGTTCGTGTGAATTACGCGAATATTTCCAACGCTAATGTTGAGTTTTCCTTCTTTCCACGATCAAGAAAAATATGATAAAAAGTGTATATTTATGGTAATTTTTATTTACATCAGTGTTAGTATATTTTGTTCCGTTGCTGATTTCCCCTCTTTTATGATCAAGAAAATATTTATAAATACACATTCAATCATGTATAGACACAAAATAATGTGTGTACTTTGAAAATACACCAGTGTACATCGAAGACGAAATAGCTAAAGCTGAGGCTTAAAAGAGAAAAAGCAATGTTTACACAGAACAGTTGATTAATAATAAGAAATGCTGTTTTAATTAACATTTCACAGCTTTAGAAACCAAGGCGGGATGTTGTTGCTCCTTTAAAGACCAGCGGGACATAGCCCGGAGAGAATTTCGAAATAAGAATGGGCACATATTCATCCCAGGGACCGTATGAATGCCCATGTAAAGTTTCAGCGCAATCGGATGAATAGTTTATGGTTGAATAAAAAATTAAGTTAATTTTACAAAGACAATAATTCAAGTAACGTTTAATAAATAATGAAAATGACTTAATGATGGTCATTACTGCTCATATTTATACATTTATTATAGAGGATTTAAAAATGTTGGTAAGCTGAGGTGTCCTGCGAACCACACAAAATATAAAGTAGGCTACATGTACCACTGTAATAAAGTAGGCTACATGTACCACTGTAATAAAGTAGGCTACATGTACCACTGTAATAAAGTAGGCTACATGTACCACTGTAATAAAGTAGGCTACATGTACCACTATAATAAAGTAGGCTACATGTACCACTATAATAAAGTTATCATAGTGTGTCTATCACTCAAGCTTCAAGTTCAACCAAATATTTATTTTCATAAAAATACAAATCTTCACTTTGCGCATTTAAATAACGTTTGGCTGTATAATGAACGTAACTGTTGCGTAATATTGCAGTTTACAGTGTGATTTGAAAACTGCAATCGTCTAAATTTAATTGGTTGTCCACCCTTATTTCTTAATGTTTAAAAAAATAGACAAAAACCTATTCTCAAACCACCAAGTATTCATATAAAATTAAAAAAAGTATGTTTTAGCCGTTTTGTAAGAATTTGTATATAAATAAATATATATTCCAGGAAAGCCAGATGTGTGTGTGTGTGTGTGTGTGTGTGTGTGTGTGTGTGTGTGTGTGTGTGTTTGAGTTTGTGATCTAAATTAAACGGTTTATATGTACAGAGCGATAATTAGGCAAGAAGCATACATACAACGATCATAACTGTAAATTTACTATTAGCAAATGTCATATGACACTACCTAAAATTTACTTTATACAGTTAAACTTACTTTCTTTAAAAAATGTTAAATAGACATGTTTTATATAAATATACATAAAATATTTATTTATTTACTTAAGCAACAGAAGACCAGTTTAAATCTACTAATCAGTAAATATCAATCAGTAAATCATTTAAATCAATATAATAAAACTTTAAAATTACAATGGCAAGCGATGTGAAGACCATTTAAACAAATGTTTTATGCCCTTGATAGTCATGTATTAAATAACTATCCAAGTGATATATATTACAATGTGAAAACTTATTAATGAAAATAGTCGCTATTCAATTTAATATCTGTGAAGTAATATAAAAAAGTTTTTGTTTTAAATTATAAAATAAAAAATACTAAATTTGGAACTAATTATTCACCATTAAGAGAAAGTAAAACATTTTTGTATAGGGGTGCAATGGTGCATTCAGGTTTCCATGTGACGAGACTCGAGGAAGGAGCAACTATTTTAAATTTTTGTAAAAGCCTGTATTCCGACCGTCTTGCAAACGGGAAAATAAAAATGTTTATAAATAATTACGATTTTTTTTATAAAGTTTTCTCATAAACAAGGTCATAATAAAGACATAATAGTAAATTTATTCTAAAAGCACACTGTTTTAGATGGCCTTTTTAAGTTAACGCTCTATATTGTTAAATAACCGAGAAAAATTTTCACAGAATAAATGGTCTCCGTACTGAAACTTTTAATTGGATGTAAATTCTTATAAACTCGTTCTGCTCACATGTGTGTTCCTGCGAGGTTTCGTTACGAACGGTTTGAAATATCTGCAGTTCAGCTGTATCACTGCTGCTCAAACATTTCTTGGGTGAAACATCCATGCATATATATTACAACTTGTGAGAAACTTATAAACACGTTACGTTCACATCTGTGTTCCTGCGAGGTTTCGTTACGAACAGTTTGAAATATCTGCAGTTCAGCTGTATCACTGCTGCTCAAACATTTCTCGGGTGAAACATGCATGCATATATATTACAACTTGTGAGAGACTTATAAACTCGTTACGTTCACATCTGTGTTCCTGCGAGGTTTCGTTACGAACAGTTTGAAATATCTGCAGTTCAGCTGTACCACTGCTTCTCAAACATTTCTCGGGTGAAACATGCATGCATATATATTACAACTTGTGAGAGACTTATAAACTCGTTACGTTCACATCTGTGTTCCTGCGAGGTTTCGTAACAAACAGTTTGAAATATCTGCAGTTCAGCTGTACCGCTGCTGCTCAAACATTTCTCGGGTGAAACATGCATGCATATATATTACAACTTGTGAGAGACTTATAAACTCGTTACGTTCACATCTGTGTTCCTGCGAGGTTTCGTTACGAACAGTTTGAAATATCTGCAGTTCAGCTGTACCACTGCTTCTCAAACATTTCTCGGGTGAAACATCCATGCATATATATTACAACTTGTGAGAAACTTATAAACACGTTACGTTCACATCTGTGTTCCTGCGAGGTTTCGTTACGAACAGTTTGAAATATCTGCAGTTCAGCTGTACCGCTGCTGCTCAAACATTTCTCGGGTGAAACATCCATGCATATATATTACAACTTGTGAGAGACTTATAAACTCGTTACGTTCACATCTGTGTTCCTGCGAGGTTTCGTCACGAACAGTTTGAAATATCTGCAGTTCAGCTGTACTGATCCTGCTCAAACATTACTCGGGTGAAACATCCATGCATATATATTACAACTTGTGAGAGACTTATAAACTCGTTACGTTCACATCTGTGTTCCTGCGAGGTTTCGTTACGAACGGTTTGAAATATCTGCAGTTCAGCTGTACCACTGCTGCTCAAACATTTCTCGGGTGAAACATGTATGCATATATATTACAACTTGTGAGAGACTTATAAACTCGTTACGTTCACATCTGTGTTCCTGCGAGGTTTCGTTACGAACGGTTTGAAATATCTGCAGTTCAGCTGTACTGCTGCTGCTATCGTATACTCAAACATTTCTCGGGTGAACCATGCATGCATGTATGTTACAATCTGTTAGAGACTTGTTAAACTCGTTCTTGTTAAAATAGTTATACAATACCTTATGGGAACTTGATGCTTATTTATAAGTATTTTTAAATAAAATACATTCAAAATAGGGGGTTTTATATTAGGTTTTAATTGATCTAAATGTTAAATATTGAAAAAATTAGTGTATCCTTTCTACTACTCAATTTTTGAGAGGGTTTTACATCAATGTTTTCTCCCTCATTGATTAAAACTTTGTTATTAGGTCGGACTGGTAAAAGTTTATGGTGTAGATTTCTAGTATTAGTTTATTATTAAGGCTTCAAAATGTACCAAAAGTCTTAAGTCATATACGAAAATGTACATTTTAAGAAATCTTCATATACGAAAATGTATATTTTAGAAGCACCATGATTAGAAGCTAGTAAGCTTACAATACGATTGCTACCGCAAATTTAATGAACGTTAGGATCTCAATATATAAATTAAATTCGTTCATTGGAAATAAATACATTCAAGCGAAAAAGAAGTGGCAGTGCGATTTCTAAATGTTCCGCTGTACCACTGCTGCTCAAACATTTCTCGGGTGAAACATCCATGCATATATATTACAACCAGTGAGAGACTTATAACTCGTTCCGTTCACATCTGTGTTCTTGCAAGGTTTCGTTACGAACAGTTTGAAATATCTGCAGTTCAGCTGTACCGCTGCTGCTCAAACATTTCTCGGGTGAAACATCCATGCATATATATTACAACTTGTGAGAGACTTATAAACTCGTTACGTTCACATCTGTGTTCCTGCGAGGTTTCGTCACGAACAGTTTGAAATATCTGCAGTTCAGCTGTACTGATCCTGCTCAAACATTACTCGGGTGAAACATCCATGCATATATATTACAACTTGTGAGAGACTTATAAACTCGTTACGTTCACATCTGTGTTCCTTCGAGGTTACGTTACGAACGGTTTGAAATATCTGCAGTTCAGCTGTACCGCTGCTGCTCAAACATTTCTCGGGTGAAACATCCATGCATATATATTACAACTTGTGAGAGACTTATAAACTCGTTACGTTCACATCTGAGTTCCTGCGAGGTTTCGTTACGAACAGTTTGAAATATCTGCAGTTCAGCTGTACCGCTGCTGCTCAAACATTTCTTGGGTGAAACATCCATGCATATATATTACAACTTGTGAGAGACTTATAAACTCGTTACGTTCACATCTGGGTTCCTGCGAGGTTTCGTTACGAACGGTTTGAAATATCTGCAGTTCAGCTGTACCGCTGCTGCTCAAACATTTCTCGGGTGAAACATCCATGCATATATATTACAACTTGTGAGAGACTTATAAACTCGTTACGTTCACATCTGTGTTCCTGCGAGGTTTCGTTACGAACGTTTTGAAATATCTGCAGTTCAGCTGTACCGCTGCTGCTCAAACATTTCTCGGGTGAAACATCCATGCATATATATTACAACTTGTGAGAGACTTATAAACTCGTTACGTTCACATCTGTGTTCCTGCGAGGTTTCGTTACGAACAGTTTGAAATATCTGCAGATCTGCAGATCAGCTGTACCGCTGCTGCTCAAACATTTCTTGGGTGAAACATCCATGCATATATATTACAACTTGTGAGAGACTTATAAACTCGTTACGTTCACATCTGTGTTCCTGCGAGGTTTCGTTACGAACGGTTTGAAATATCTGCAGTTCAGCTGTACCACTGCTGCTCAAACATTTCTCGGGTGAAACATGTATGCATATATATTACAACTTGTGAGAGACTTGTTAAACTCGTTCTTGTTAAAATAGTTATACAATACCTTATGGGAACTTGATACTTATTTATAAGTATTTTTAAATAAAATACATTCAAAATAGGGGGTTTTTATATTAGGTTTTAATTGATCTAAATGTTAAGTATTGAAAAAAATTAGTGTATCCTTTCTACTACTCAATTTTTGAGAGGGTTTTACATCAATTTTTTCTCCCTCATTAATTAAAACTTTGTTATTAGGTCGGACTGGTAAAAGTTTATGGTGTAGATTTCTAGTATTAGTTTATTATTAAGGCTTCAAAATGTACCAAAAATCTTTTACAATGTAAGAAATCGTCATATACGAAAATGTATATTTTAGAAGCACCATGATTAGAAGCTAGTAAGCTTTCAATACGATTCCTACCGCAAATTTAATGAACGTTAGGATCTCGATATATAAATTAAATTCGTTCATTGGAAATAAATACATTCAAGCGAAAAAGAAGTGGCAGTGCGATTTCTAAATGTTTAGTCACTCAATCATTCCCGATATTATTCTTGTCGGTCCTCTACAACGTCCATAATTCCCTTCTTAAATTCCATATTCCTCGGAATATCACGAAAACAATGCCCACATCATAAGCTGTTTACGGAATCACAATATTAACGATCAACTGTTTGTAATGTTGGCCTTTCCTGTGCTCCATTCCTCTCAGTGGTAATGTTAAAATTCCTAATGTCATCAAATTTACAAATGAAAACATTTATTTACATGGTTCCTAATTTATTTTCCTTCATATATATATATATATATATATATATATATATATATATATATATATATATATATATATATATATATGTATATATATATATATATATGCATTTACTATACGTGTAATATTATGTTTAAATACCATATTCGAACAGGAGTTTCAATAAACACCGTATGATTATATTACTTTTTACGTAAAATATACCGTACGACCACGATGTTTCTTTCTTCCTTATGAATATGTTATCTTCGTTATAGGACTATGATCAAACATACATTAGTACGTTACTCATACATTAATCACTTGTAATGATTAGTTGTAATCAGTACAGCTTCTTGTGTCACTAAGTTTTATTCATGCTCTTATGACATTTCTATTAACTTGTGATTATGCATTTTTGTACTTGATAATGGATTAACCTTTACTCGTGATAAATAAATAAATCCCCTTTTAAATAACAAATATTATCAATGTATTGGATGCTAGACTTTGTGCGAAATTATAGACTTTGCCCTCCGAATCTTCAATTGCCAAACCACTTCTTCTCATTTGCATTTCATAATTACGATCGGAGAGAAGATTAATTAACCGCAACTGAAGTTTAATTTACTGTCACATAAATAAAATGCCTGTGATTTGTTATTGCACAGCAGCAGTAAAATAAAGGTATTAATTAAAATGTTTTATTTGTTTCTGTAAATCAGTAAAACGTGTTAATATAATTTAAGGGCGTAATAAATGTTTTAATGAACAAACATTCCTGGAATGTGACATTTAAATTAACTGAATCCCCGTTATATTTATTTTACATTATTATTGAATTTACAACTTGTCTTCGAGGGAAGCGTATTCCCGTGTAACGAAAAAGGGTTCCGAAGGTAGTAACTTTCCGCTCTCCCTATCAGCTTAAAACATGCAAGCTAAGCAACTGTATTTTATACTTTTTAAAACTCGTGTTTGCGATAATCCTAATCTACAAAGTTTTCAATCTTTGTGAAATGTTTCAAAATGTTGTAAATTAAAGAATATTTTTCATTCATTGTATAAATGAAATCAAAGCTGATGTTATATTAGGTGATTGCAAATCTATTAATGGCATAGATGTGCACTAGCAGCTGGAGGTCGGGAGGGGTGCCAAGGGGCGGACACTGGCAAAGGATCTAGCAAGGGATAGGTGCTCCCGGAGAACGAGATCTCTGAGACCAAGAGTTATCAAATGGCCGGGATCAGCCACATTCCAACTGCCTGAAGCTATAACTTGCAAGAAACCGAGCCGGGAACTGCCAATCACAGACATGCTGCATTCGACAGCTTCGTGAGCAGCAGTAGTCAGAACCAGCGGTGGTCACTGATTATGAGGAACTGCCACGTAATTATCCAGCTCAGGGCTGGATAATTATGTGACTGAGTGTAAGAATGTGTCATTCACAGTGAATTTTAGTTTCATATATATCAAGTAATCCAAACTTTCACGTCTTTTTTAATGCTGATATGTTGACCAATCACAGTCCCAGATTTCCAGCATTCGACAGCTTCGTGAACAGCATTAGTGTGAGCTAGCGGTAGTCACTGATTATGAGGAACTGCCACGTGAAGAGAGCTCAGGGCTGGATAATTATGTGACAGAGTGTAAGAATGTTTCATTCAGAGTGAACGTTGGTTTAATAGATATCAAGTAACCTAAACTTTCACGTCCTTTTGAATGCTGATCTGTTGACTAGTCACAAGACATTATTGGTTTCTCCTTAAACATTTAATAGCAAACGGACATTACTGGTTCAGTCAGTTTCAGTTTAACATCTTTACATCCTCTTTAAAAAATGGCCCTTCATGGCAAGGTAAAATATCTATAACCCTTAATAATGTAAGCAATATTCAAAATTTTTCAATCGGAAAATCTAAGGTGAGAAAATACGGGTAATATGAGATAAGGACCTGAACATCTTACTCTGATGTATAAATTGACTGTGATATTCCATCTACAATTGAAACTAAATAGGGCTTGATAGGTCGTGTCTAGATTTTTATTCACAAAAACAAAAATCACAACTCATGTGAGGCTTTGGCAAAAACTTAAAAGACATTCACTAAATAATTTTTGAGTTTATACTTAAAACTTCACCAACATACTGGCTGTGATGGATAATCTCACCGTACACAAGATGTATGTTACGCTTTGGTAAATTAAGTTAAAATTAAATTGAATTTAAATAACGTTTGCGCTATCAATGATAGATATAAATAAAAAAAATAATAGAAATAAATAACTAAATCAAAAATTAAATTATTTATTAATAATAAATAACTTAATTTTTCATTAAATTATTTATTTATATATGTACTCTTTTGTACACCGTACGCTGTTTTACACTGTAAAAATATTTTAGCGTAATTGCATAATATATAAATATTGCCGAATATATTGACTGAGCGGTAGTAAAGCCTATCGCTTGACGGGTTACAATTTGTTTTTTTCTGTCCACACGATATCTCTTAACTAACATATAGGCTTTACATTTTTCATCAAATTTAATTGATCAAAACCTAGTTCGATTATGGTATATTTCTTTTTGCGGCATTTAGAAACCATGGTGACAAAAATACAATCGCAGTGTAATTACATTTGTAATCAAACTGAATAAAATCATATAACATTTTAATATGTCAAGTAAACACATAAAGGCAAACTTTGTGCAAATAAATTGTGTACTCAATTACTTTAAACTAATTTAATAATTAAGTTAAGATAAACAAAATTAGCTAGGAATAAATATCTTAAGATTTAAAAAAAATATGTCAAAATTGTTTATGCTGTAATATTTCAAAATTATGTATATCTTGTTTATGATAAATGACACATGCATCATTTATGAAATGTTACAATTCTGATCAGCTTTCCATTTCCAGTTTTCATTGTATATTGTGAGTAATGTCCACAAGATTGTTTATTTGTAAAATTTAGTTCAATTTTACTCGGAATTTTTTTAACTAAAAGAAGACTTGAGAACCTTATTATTCTTAAACTTTCTTTTATTTTAGGTAGCAATCGGAGCAAACACATCAACTCACTATATCGTAAATCTTTGATAAAAGCAAACATATCTCCTCACCGTATTATATAAATTTTTGTTTGAGTTAAACCCGAAAGTAAAGGATTTGAGTAGACAACTTTTAATCGGTTTCACAAATACACACACAAAATATTCAAAGTAATACTAAACACGTTTTATTGGTTAGGATTTAACTTAGACTTAATCATGTGCTGTGCGGTTTCCAACGAACAACCCGTAAGTGTAAACAAGACTACATTAAGGCACTTGTTAAATGTAATCATAATACCAGGTTTAACGAAGAGAAAATGGCCAACAAAAGAGTGCAGTGAAACAATGCAGTTAATTAGGGGGACTGCAAACTCTCTGATTTATTAACAGCTTCCCCTCGAGGCAAGACTTATAAACGTGGCAATTTGGCACAAAGAGATTCTTTTGTTCACGTCCATAACAAAGCTAAGATGGTCGTGCCTTGTTTCAATATAAATATGAAGTACCACTTTACAAAGTACTATATTACTACGTACACTCGATATAGTCAATGTAAGTTCTTTCTAATCAAAAAATGGTGGAAAATAAATAAGTTAATATAATCGTTCTTTATTTCTAACCAACCCTTATACTGACAAACTAAGTCTGGAGAAATTCGTATAATAAACCTTAATTTTGAGCAAATTTCTATTTCAAGAAACTATTTAACATTTGTCAAACTAAACCTTATATTTAAAAACATAAGTATAGAGTAATTAGTATTATTTATCCCTGTTATGATCACATTATTATTTCACGAAATTCCCAATATTTATTAAGCTAAACCTTATGCAGACAAAAAATAATTCAATTGGAACTTGACTTTGTTCTGCAAAATGCGGTCGAGTTGCATACTAAGGCATAACGACCGTATATTATCTCAAGGATGCTTAGAAACATAACGCCATCCAAGTGAAGACGTGAGATGTGCCTCTCTAGGATCTTAACCTTGTTCAGCAAAATGCGGTCGAGTTGCAGACTAAGGCATAACGACCGTATATTATCTCAAGGATGCTTAGAAACATAACGCCATCCAAGTGAAAACGTGAGATGTGCCTCTCTAGGATCTTAACCTTGTTCAGCAAAATGCGGTCGAGTTGCAGACTAAGGCATAACGACCGTATATTATCTCAATGATGCTTAGAAACATAACGCCATCCAAGTGAGGACGTGAGATGTGCCTCTCTAGGATCTTGACCTTGTTCTGCAAAATGCGGTCGAGTTGCATACTAAGGCATAACGACCGTATATTATCTCAATGATGCTTAGAAACATAACGCCATCCAAGTGAAGACGTGAGATGTGCCTCTCTAGGATCTTGACCTTGTTCTGCAAAATGCGGTCGAGTTGCATACTAAGGCATAACGACCGTATATTATCTCAATGATGCTTAGAAACATAACGCCATCCAAGTGAAGACGTGAGATGTGCCTCTCTAGGATCTTGACCTTGTTCTGCAAAATGCGGTCGAGTTGCATACTAAGGCATAGCGACCGTATATTATCTCAATGATGCTTAGAAACATAACGCCATTCAAGTGAAGACGTGAGATGTGCCTCTCTAGGATCTTGACCTTGTTCTGTAAGATGACGTGGAGTGTAAATATGGTGCAATATATTATAATTGGTGGCATGAAACTCTATAGATATATTGCCTTCAATGTTAAACCATAAAGAAATAAATCACTTTCAGAGTAATTAAATTAATTATAAACTATATTCATTAGGATAAAAGTTGACTTTAAGATCCTCCATGAATGTCCAAATTCTAAACTCCGTGCAATGATCTTTATTAAGAGACAATGTTTAAGAAATAACCTGGAAGACGAGTTATATGAAGGAATGGACTGTTTACCGTTTAAATACACTGTTTCTAGGATTTATCAATGTTCTTCGACTAGTGTATAATAGCTACTTTAACCAAATATACTCGTTTTGGCAGCTTTTGTATTCAGATAAACTCGGTGTACATAAACCTATTAAGTGAAGGATAATATACGTTTTTATGCATGTATAATCTAAACCTTACTTTTCCGTCTGTCATTCTGTTCAGAAGATTTTTTAATTTTTATTCGGGATTGATATGATAACTAATATTAATTTTTATAAATTCCTCTGAATGACTATGATTTTGAAAGTATTATGTAGATCGTATTCACTTCGTGAAGGTACTACTGAATACATACAAACTTACACTTACGTGATAACGCAAAATAAGTGTACTCCAAGTTATATAATAAAGTATACAGACAAATGTAATAAAACTGCCAAAATAATCATACCACCTGTAGAATACTTGGAGTGAAAGTATATTTCATACCACATTGTAAATTTAAACACTAAGGATGCATTAAAAAGTATTTATTTTAGGCCAATTTTTAAAAAGTTGGTAATACAACAGAGGTTTAATATTTGTTAAATGTACTGCATTAAAATAATTTGCTCTTTTTAAATGATACAAATCTACAGGTGTTTAGACGATGTAACTACGTAAAGCTTTTTGAACAAGTCGGGGTTTGTAAACACTTCATTTTAATCTAAATAGCATTATGACATGGATCAAAATTTTAGTTGAAAGTAAAGGCTCATAATTTTACTGTTATGATCAAAACTATGAAATAAGAGAGAGAAAATGTTCGAAAACTGATAAATATGATCGGCACATGGCTCCATTAGGAGTTACGTAGCTTTCAGGGCAGAAAAACACAATAATGGAGGGTTTGTTTGCAATCGGTTAATTGGTTGCTAATTGTATTTGTAAACTAACTGTGTAAATTTTACTGCTTTGTTTCTGTATATATTTAACTATTAATGATTCTATCTTAATATTTTAAGATATAAAAGCCAAAACTGATGAGAAGTAAAATGTTTGCAGTAAACTGCCTTGTTCTGAAACTGCATTTTTGTACGGTTTTTAACATTTAATGCAATGAATACCAATAAACCAAAGGTATAATTATTACGTATGAAAAATTTGAATACTTAATATATTCGTAAGTAAATAATTTATTTTGGAATTAATAATCATTTTTAAATCATCCTGCCTTTTATATGGTATTTAATGTTAACTATATTCAAATAATAATAAATTTTAGAAACAAAGAATTTGCAGAAAAGATTTTAAAGAGCACAATATTTTGTAAAACTTCTTGTTTTTTACATACTATAAATAACTATGTATTGATGTGAAATGGACCAGAGTATTACAGTTGAGGCGCGGGGTTGTAGAGTTTCCCAACACAGGTTTCGAACTAGCGACCGTCGCCCTACACATGTGAGCCCAGGGTTATCAACAAACTACCTAACATATTCAAGGTTATAGCTGCTCCCAAAAACTGTACCTCTTGTTATGTTAGTACTGGTTGTAATTGTTGTAAATAATGATTGAACTTAAAACGTGTTACGGATGGATATCTTACTGCCTGAGGCATGACGAATATGAGGTTAAACTCGGTTATTCCTCTCATTGTTAGCACTATTTGTTTCAATCCTCTTTGTCATTAATGACAATCTAAAGACATAGCAATGATACTTCTTTAAAATTTCTCAACCTCTGTTTTTAGACTCAATGACCACGAGATTAAGTAAGTCTTCCATATAATTTATTCAGACGCTTGGCATACAATGTAAAATTGTTATATAAGAATAAAACTATTCTTTGTTTAAATTTTTTTATTGACAATGTAAGTTTTAAAAGGATAGAATGACTACGGACATTTCAATTGTTATTTGTTACAAAAATGTATACCAATTTATTTTGAGGATTGAAATCAACCTATTCTTTAAGTGCGAGAAAGAAATTTAACGGACCGGTCTCATCAGTATAAGATAGTAATAATAATTATCATTATCCTATTGCATCTGCAATGTGCACTATTTTAAATGCATGATAAATACAAATGGCGACCACCTTCAATCTTTTTTTGACTGAGAGTGGGTAATTATCCTGTGTTAGTCATCTTAAGAACTATTTTCTTTCATTTTTGAATGGGTTAGAAATCACGACAAGAACGATCGGGTCCATTCTCATTACTGTTGTTTTTAAATATAAGTTACTGTAACTCTTGTTACGGACGTTATGACAAAATGACAAAAAAACTCATGGCACGTTAAAAATTTGATTAAAATACAATGTAAATGACCCAGAAATCCTAAACCCTACTCTATAGTAGTGTTATGCCTGCAGGAGAGGCACGATTATTCCGTCTTGAAAGCTTTTCCAGCAGCCATCTTGAAAACTTAAGAGTTATACAATAATATAATTATAAATTTTATCTGGAAGTTATAACAGCTGGTGAGAAACCATAATTATTATTGTTATCATTCTTATTAGAGCTTTTGTTTCTTAATAATTTAATTTCCAAACGAACATCATATTACAATTTTTGTTGATTGAGCTTTGCTAGCAAACCTAATCAAGCCAAGCATATTTCTGATTTACTATTGGAATTAGTTTGATACTAAATTATTGTGTTAGTTTAATGTTCACTATTCCATGTGTAATGTTATCTTGCATCTCAGAATATTCTACACGTATTTACAAAAATGAATTACTTTTATAGACGTTAGAATTATCAGTTGTTTGAAAAATGCTTATTTATATAAAAAATAATGCCAAGCTATAAAATAGCAAAATATTAAGTTTTATTGAATAATATTTTAAATGTGAAAAATGTACTGAAACAAAATTAAGAGAGTAACCCTTATAACTGTACGATATTCATGACACCCTTACATAATGTTTTATTTTGCAATGTTGCTAGGCTATATTTCACTACTACCAGGTATGTTCGCCTTGACGGAGAAAGCAATATCAAATATTCAGAACCACCTTCGCACAATAGGTGGTGTTTTCAGCCTGCTGGTTACGGGTTATATTTGCTCTTATAAAATGTACCTCGTTCCGTATAGAATAAGATGTTGGCATTGTTTATTTGAACAGTTTTGTCAATTTTTATATTATTAATTACCAATATGAATCACTTAATTATGACTGCATTACTACTTTTCGTTATAAGTAAAATTTGTATAAGAAGATTTAGTTTGAATATTTAAGCAAAAAGGGAATTTCAACTTTAATGAGTCTTAACATTTAAGCCTAAAATATATTTTACATGTCTCAAAATTCATGTTATTAATCTAGCTGATCACGTAAGAACATGCGCTCGTATAGTATTACCAACATAGCGACTAGAAGTTGCTAATGGAATGTACTTTAAATATGTAAAATTACCATTGAATGAATGAAAACAGTTTTAAAGAGGAAGATAGAATGAGGAGAGGGTTTAAGAAATAAAATGTTCAAAAGGGAGGGTAGTTTGTGATTTTTTAAAAGTTTCTTATTGGCAATGGAAGGTTTGAAAGGATAAAATTATTTTGGACTTTTGCCATATTATATATTACAAAAGTTATAACGCTGCTTTTTTGGGATTGGAAATCTATCCTCTTCGTCAGGTGGGTGAGGTATTAATACATAAAAAATAAGTAACACAAATAAGAATAGAAAATTGTTTCTAACTTAACCAAAAGCTGCTTGGTAATTCTTTATTTAAATAAGTGTTGGATGAAAAATAACTTATTTTACTAGCTTTCTGCGTTTCCCATTAGTTTATTATATTTAAGAAGTTCTTAATTACATTTCGTATTATGGAAGATTTTGTAGTAAATATGTCAAATAACAGTAACATTTACATCTACACAACAGACTAAAATTCTTGCATGGTATAAAATTCTACGACATAACGTAATACCGATAAAAGTTACATTACTACATCGTTGAGTACTACAAAGCAAACTATGTAGCAAAAGAGACAAGAGGTTGTTTGTGGTGGGACCATTACTCAAATAGGCCCCACTTGCGGCGAGTGCCGCTACAGTTTTGAATTTGGCGCGCGTTATCCGTCTGTTGCCGCGAACGCTATAGCCAGCTGCGCCGACCTCTAGCCTTTAGCTCAAACAATAGGAGCCTCCTACCATCCGGAATTCTTCCGGACAGGTTCTGGTAGGATGGTTCCTGCTAGGTTTTCAGGCTGTGACCGGAGGTTGTGCACACAGAGAGTCGTTGTGCAGCTTTCGAGCAGGGTGGACCGGGAGAAGTTAGCGTGGGTGGTCTAGATTTTAGTAGTATTTTGTTAGGGAACCTTTCGGAACTATACCCAAATTTTTAGTATTTATTTAGTCATCAAAGCTGGTTAGGTTTTGGAATAGACGGAATCTAGTGGCGGATCCACGGATTATTCCTCTATAAGGTCCCACCTTCCGGTCGCGACGCCACGAGGTCGCAGATATTGGTAGCGCGAGCCGTCCGCCTCGGATTCCCAACACCATTCCTAACCAGCATTAATTTTAATTTCACGCTTTCCGTCCATTTTTTTTTAGTTTTCGTATTAACAGTGGTAATTTCTCAAACTATGGCGTAAATCACCCCAGGGCAGCGACCGACGCCACGAGGGAAGTAGCGACCTTCACCAACAGAATCAGATAACTAAATTAGTTCTAGTCATTTAAAATAAGCTTAAAGTATAAACCGTTATTACTTGAATTAATTTAAACATTTATTTTATTGTTCACAGTTTAACTTTAATAATAAAATTTCATAGTTCAACCTTAATAATTTTATACTTTTTTTGCCCTTTTTATAAAGTATTTCTTAAATATAAATATATTCTTAAATATTTCTTAAATAGTATTTTTTTAATAACTAATAACAGTAAAGTCTCATTTAAGCTTTAACTAAGCAGAGTTACGACTTGTTTAACCAAGTTCTATAGTTTTCTTTTATACTAGTAACCTGAAGTACACTTTGTATTAGACTGTAACACCATTTTTTTCACTAATTATACGTGTTATGCAGTATTTTTCTTTGTTAACGTTTATTGACATAACTGTCCATTTATTTATTACAGCCACAATTCCTTTTTCAAGTTTTTCATAAGGATTAAGTCTTTTAAAATTTATTATCACGGAGTTCGTAATTTCCGTCTGTCTGTCTGTTTCAAACAAGAATTTCTCGTTTCGTTTTAAGACAGTTTTAAAATTTAAATTTTACATTTTTCCTTGTAATTATACTTATAGTTCTAAGCTCGCCATTGTTATAATTATTTTACTTCATATTTTTATCCGAATTAGATCTTCTTATTTTTGGAACTGCAGTAATATTTTTCGACACAAGTTTAGTCGGTTTGCCGTGCAAGCACGTAATTGCGTAAGCAGAGTTCCTCAGATCCGGTTTTTGTATCACTCCGTAGATAACGAAGTCTAATTATTTTAATCTACATTATAGATTTTACTAATACAGTTAAGTACGAATATCTTATAATTTCCGGTCAATGTTTTAAGGTACTACGTAAGTTATCTTTGTAAGTAAACGGTAATTTGTTTTCGTTTTCACTTAAATAAATTGTAAACCGAATGATTTCTTTAAATTATTTTACGACTTAGCCTTATATACGTTTATATTTTGGTTATATTAGTTAGTGTTAAACACATAATAATAACTGGTGCTTTTGTTTTGTGTAAATTACAGCTTGCGACGATCATTTGTAACTAACCTTGAGTTACGAATACAGGTAAGGTAGTTGGTGACTTTGTTATTTTTGTTATAGCCAATATTTTACTTTCGGTAGAATCTTAACCTTTGTGTTCTAAATATCACTTCGCTTGGAAATATGTTTAATGTTGGATTCGAGCATTTGTTTCAGGTACTCAAACAGTTGTTACAATAATTATAAGTCTAACAATGCAATTTGAGTATAATAAATTTTTATTTATTTAAAAGAGATTGACAATCTAATTTACAGAGTAAATTTTATAAAAAATTAAACTACTTAAACTTTTTTAACATCAATATAAAACTAATTTATAATTTATTAAAGTAACTACCTGATTTTTTCCCTCCCAGTAGGTGTTGGTTTGCTGTAGTTTTCTCAAAGCTCGGTCAGCCCAAGTTGTTTGAAATAATTGTTTTTTACTGTTATTGTTTTCAGACTCCTCTAGTCTAATAATTACAAAAGTGAACATATTGGTACCAGTTTCCCTTGTATAGCTTATTGTGTTCTTATTTTCGCTCTCTTTAAATATGTATAAACCAGACAATATCCCCAAAAACTGTAGCGTGGATTAAAGAGTTAAAAGCAACTCAGGCCCGGGATCAATGCTCTCTATTGGGCATCACACCAGCAGGTACACTTGAGGGAATGAGAGTTCAGCTTCGTGCTTATATTAAAGAAAAATATAAATTAGGTGAAATCGACTCAGACGAAAATATTAATGAATCCAAATTAGAAACTACAGCAGCCTCGACTGATGTTACACCAACAGTCACACAACAATCTGAGGTACAGTCCAACATAACATACACACCTTCACAAACAATAATAGATCCGAATATACAAAATTTGATAGTGGCTATGCAACAACTTACACAAACAACAGTTGAACGCACTACAGAAGTAGTGTCTTCACAGATTGCCGAGTTATTCTCAAGCCATAATAGAGATAGTGATGCGACATTTCCTTCTGTTGTTCGCGAAATGATTAGAGCCCTGCCTATGACTTCAGGTTCGTCCCTCCCAGACCTCGTACAATTTGTAATTAAAGCTACAGAAATATTCAACTTGAACCTTGTAAGTGACAAACTATTTATTACAAATACTATTCCGCGGACTGAGGGTAGACTTCGTGGCATGTGGTTAAATGCTATCACGTCTAATCTTAGTTGGCTCTCACTGGTCCAGACTATACGTACTTCACTCTTAACTGATAGAACACTGAGGGAAGCTCAGAATCAGCTTTTGTACCGCCAGCAAACTAACTCAGAGTCCTTAGCTGACTCTGTACACAACATTAGTGCCATGTTTACATTTTTAAACCCTACAGTAGATAATGCAGTTGTCTTTACTACTATTATGGCAGGTCTCAATCCCTCCACTAGAGCCTGCTTATCAGGACTTATAACACCACACTGCATTAATGATCTTTTAAAATTGGCCCCCACAGTAGATGACTTACGTCTTACATATTACGACACTCCACAAACAACCAACGTATCCCCACCTACATCCCTTCATAGTTCCATACCATATAATCAAAGTTTTCAACAAAACAACAGATTGTTTTACAACCGAAGCAGTGGCCACTCTAACCATACTAACGGTCAACACCACTACCAAAATCACCGGTCACGTAACTTTAATCAATATAAACCTCAAAATAGTCGTAATGGCGGTCATTCACACTTGGAATCAGGGAATAACCATTCAGGCCAATATAGTACACCAAAAAACAACACAAGTCAGCGTAACTATCAAAACGGTCAGCAGAATAGGCAAGCTAATTATTCTGGTCAGTCCAATTCCAGGCCGAAACATTTAAACTTCCCAGGGAGGCATTTTTAGACAGGGAAATTGTCTCCCCTAAACCGAAGGTGAATCGCCCTGTCCGCTCTATGGCACCTTCCTTGCCCAAAGTAGATCCCCTTACTATCTGGCTATCCATAAAAGAAATCAAACCTAAGGACCTACAGAAAGGTAAAGGGTTTTACGTCAACTCACTTAACACCAGAACTCAAGCCATGACAGCGAATGGTACTTACATGAATTTCCAAAAACAGATTAAATTGCATTTTAAAATTTTACACCTTTCCTGGACTTTTCCTTTCTTTGTATCAAATAGCTTACCGGTGGCAGTTGTTTTGGGTTTGGACTTTGTAGATCACAGTAAAATGGTGATCAATGCGGCTCAGCGTAAAATAACTTTTTCCTTTGACACAACCTTAATTATTAATCAATTCCAGGATCAGTCAGCTCAACCCAACATAGAACCAACTCATACAGCACCAACATTAGGAGAAAACTTGAACACAAAACAAAAACACATTTAAAAAAACCTATTGCAGCAGTACCCGGATACCATAACACCATGCCTTGGCAAAACCAACTTAATATCTTATACCATCCGTATAACAACTAATAAGTTTGTCCGCTCAAAACCTTTTCATTATGCTCCTCCCAAACTGAAAGAGCTAAACAGCCATATTAAAGACCTGTTGAGTAAGGGTATTATTCGTCCTAGTGACTCTCCATATTCAAGTCCGGCGTTTTTAGTCCCGAAAAAGAATGGTAAAAGTCGCATGGTGGTAGACTACCGTCTCATAAATAAGATGGTTGAGCTGGAGAACACTCCCATGCCAACGGTGGAGTCAGCATTCCAGTATTTAGGGAAGGCTTCTCATTTTTCCCACCTGGACCTTGTAAGTGCTTATAATCAAATTCCTCTTGATGAGAATTCCAAAAAATATACGGCTTTTGTCACAAGCACAGGTTGTTACGAGTATAACTATCTGCCCTTCGGCTTAGCTTCCGGTGGCATGGTTTTGGCAAATCTACTTGACAAAGTCTTTGGAGATATAAAATTCAAATTCCTTTTTGTTTATTTTGATGACCTAGTTGTCTTCAGTAACAGTTTCAACGAGCATGTACAGCATCTTAAAATAGTTTTAGACAGGCTTAGAGATGCTAGTCTGACGGTTAGTCCTGAAAAAATGGTTGTGGCATCTCCTAGAATCGAATTCCTGGGTCACATATTTCATAATGGTAAAATCAGTCTAAATTCTGACAGAAGTAAACCTATCGACTCCTACCCAACACCAAAGAATTTAAAACAACTGTCTAGGTTTCTGGGAATGTGCTCATATTACTCGAGATTCATTAAAAGCTTTTCTCAGATTTCGGAACCTTTAAATTCTTTAAAAAGGAAGGGCGTTCCATACTTATGGGGACCTTCTCAGGAGGAGGCATTCAAAACACTTAAAGCAATTTTAGTATCTTCACCTGTTTTGAGGCTACCCGACTTCGAAAAACCCTTCACGTTGCAGACCGATGCCTCTGGCACGGCTGTGGGTGCGGTCTTGTCCCAGGAAACTTTGGATGGCAGCCTAGCACCTGTTGCTTACGCCAGTCGTGCCCTGAACCTCCATGAAAAGAACTACTCAACCTTTGAACTGGAGGCTCTCGCTGTTGTGTTTGCCTTGGAAAAGTTCAGAACTTACTTAGAGCATAGAGAATTTTCTCTTTTTTTGGATAATAGTGCTCTTTCCTGGTTGCTGAACCACCCCAGGCAAATTGGAAAAATAGCACGATGGATTGCCTTAATAAACACATTTAAATTTCAAGTCAGTCACATTAAGGGCAAAGAGAACGTTGTTGCAGACTGCCTCTCTCGTTTGTACGAGGAAGACCCCACAACTCCCCAACAACATGACACAAGTTCAACACTTTCAACAAACAAACCCAAAAATCCTACCTCAAAATGTTTAGTTCTTTTCTCTCTACCAGAAGCCTTCCAAGACATAAGAGAACATCAAGCCCTAGACCCAGAATTAAAAAATATAATTAAGTCAATTAAGTCTGGACAACACCCTCCAAACTATGAAATAATTGATAATGTCTTAGTTTATAAAACCCCTTCCCAGAGCAGACCACGTGTTGTTGTTCCCAAAAAACTACACCACATGCTATTTGCCACGTATCACACGTCCCCAGTTGGAGCACATTTGGGAATCTCCAAAACACTAAATCGGTTAAAAAGAATATTTTACAGTTCTGATCTTACTACAACAATAACTAACAGGGTTAAATCATGCTTGCAGTGCCAGCGCTGTAAGCAAGCCCCAAACACAAAATATGGTTATCTATCGTCTGATTTAGCACAAAGACCTTTTGAAAAGATCATGATCGACTATGTTGGTCCTCTCCCTAGAACTAAAACGTGGTCACCAGTGGCTACTAACCATTGTAGACGCATTTAGCAAATTTTCTGTCATGATCCCAACTAAGAATTCAACAGCTTTAACTACTGTAAATGCCCTTAAACGAGGCCTATTTTCCTACTTTGGGTTTCCCCAGTCTATTGACTCCGATTCTGGCAGTTGTTTCAAATCTCATCAGTTCAAAAACATGTGCGATGAGCTTGGGATTAAACACATTAGGACTTCTCCTTATTACCCGAAAAGTTCGCACGCTGAACGTGTGTGAACAAAAATATCGGAGTTGCCTTGCGAATTTTCCACCACAAAGACAATACTCAGTGGAATGAAAACCTACATTATTTTCAAACCGCCTTTAATTCTTCTAAGCACGAGAGCACTGGCACTTCACCCTCTGAAATATTTTTGGGATACACTATCCGCACTCCTTTGGAAAATAAATGGAATCTTGACCAACTTCTAGAACCTAATTCTGAACCAAGAAACATGGAACAGAGATGGAGTAAAGCTCTAGACAATCTGATCCGTGCTAAGGATAAAGTATCCAAACAGTATAATAAAGGTCGAGCACAAGTTCCCTTTAGAGTGGGTGATACAGTAATGTATCGACTATTTAACCTGAGTAATGCACCCAAACACATCTCAGCCAAGTTGCAGCCTATGTGGTCTAAACCTTTGGAAATTGAGACCTTTACCTCCCCTGTAACAGTTGCCTTGCGTGACCCAAAAACCAAGAAATTTGTTAGGTCAGCACATGTATCCCATATTAAAAAGTGCATTCTCCCAACTCCACGACAATGATCTGCCACTAGATATTTCCTCTATTCCGAAAAATCCATTGTGATATTAGGTTTAATTTGAGTTTATTTTCATTCTTCTTTCATTTTACACTTTACAAATAACATTTCCTTTTCTTTATCTACTCTTCATTGGGACCCTGCATTGGTGGCTGTGCCTGACACTGAGGTGGATTTGGCTAAGGAGTTCACCTGCGCGTGCTCTCCTCTTGCTACCTGGTGTTGGGTTTGGCAATTCTGATGTTTGGTCCAAACTGTCTACTATACACTTACACGGGGATGGGTGATTATGAGATCTGCCGTTTAAATTTTGTTTGTTTGAAGTATTTACAGCTTCCTTGATTTAGCATTTATTTATATATTTTTTCTGTAATCTATAATGGGAGCAGCGACAGTCTCATTGCCTCCTATGCGCAACCCCAAACACACTTCATTAACACATCTTTAACTATCTCTATCCTATTAATTAATTTTTTTTTTTTGTTAAGTTATAACTTAAGGCATTTAGGGATAGAGAATAATTTGTATCGATAAATGCTTTAGAACCGACTTTATTGAGCATTTCCCTTATAGTCGACTGTTCAACAAAGTTTTCTCCTATATAGAACTAGGCTAAAGCTATAGCGAAGCACTCACGCCAGTTAGTCAAACCTTATTTATTGCTATAAATGTTTATCTCTGTGTAATTTAGTGTTCGTGTATGGTTTTTCGTGATAGATATTACTTTGTATTTTCGAGCATGCGTGTTACGACCTTATAATGGTCAGTTATATGTATATTTATTTGTATGTGTTAGTTATACAGAGTGGTTATCCTATCCACATATTAATGGTTATTACCAATCATTTCCTGGCCTACTAACTCTGAGCCAACAGGAGTTTTTTTTCTCTTGAGTTATTGTTTGTTGGCCCATTCCTTCTCGATCTGAACACTCCATTTAGGGAATACTACTCGCCATATGTCACCAAACAATCTTGAAAAACCAATAGGGTAGATAAGTTTAAAGAACTTGTTAGCAGACCAATTCTCCTCTTTCCTTGCCTCTTATGACTGTAGTCACTAGGAGACCTCATCATTTAGATTTGGATTTATTTCTCCAATGGCCATTTCATCTTTTCACCACCTTTCCTGTATTTCAAATATTGAAAGAATATGAACAAAACAATGAATTGTATATGTTCTTCCAGAGAGGTCATGGGGACCTTTCACTCCCTCTCATTCTGCGTCCGGTAGATTGGCTTGTTGGCAGCAGGCTTGTCTCCCGCTGCGGGAGGGGGGGAGGTAAGTAAGGGGAACAGGACTAGGATTATGGCCAGCTACGATGGAAGAAATATTCTATGAGTTACACAAGAATAAAATTTCCTTAACTTCTCCTTTCCTACTTGGCCTATTTTTGGAGGGAAATCTGAGTCTGATGATGGGGCCGAATGAAGGTCGTGATTCTCAGTCCAACACGGTTGCCAGAATACTGATTCCTTTTACCTAGACTATCTTCTATAATTTAATTAAACTTTTTAAAGAAGCCCAACCTTAACCTTGGAAGAGTTAGAAGTATTTAGCAGGTATGTGACATATTGGTAATAGATAGATCTTAGTTGCTTTCCACTTATGGGTTGAAGTTGTCTGTGGTTGAGGACTGGAGCTGTTCAGCGAGAATGGACGCGGTTTCTGCACCGCCTTTCTGCATGGTAGTGTTATTTGAAAATTTTAGTAAACTCTGCGTTCTAGTTTAAGATTTTTGGCTCAATTTAACTTTAACTAGTTCACTTCCAAATAACTTTCCTCTCACCCTTTCTACCACTCTTAATGGCTAAGCCTTCGAACTCCTCGGAGAAGGAGGGGAGGATGCGGCGAGTGCCGCTACAGTTTTGAATTTGGCGCGCGTTATCCGTCTGTTGCCGCGAACGCTATAGCCAGCTGCGCCGACCTCTAGCCTTTAGCTCAAACAATAGGAGCCTCCTACCATCCGGAATTCTTCCGGACAGGTTCTGGTAGGATGGTTCCTGCTAGGTGTTCAGGCTGTGACCGGAGGTTGTGCACACAGAGAGTCGTTGTGCAGCTTTCGAGCAGGGTGGACCGGGAGAAGTTAGCGTGGGTGGTCTAGATTTTAGTAGTATTTTGTTAGGGAACCTTTCGGAACTATACCCAAATTTTTCGTATTTATTTAGTCATCAAAGCTGGTTAGGTTTTGGAATAGACGGAATCTAGTGGCGGATCCACGGATTATTCCTCTATAAGGTCCCACCTTCCGGTCGCGACGCCACGAGGTCGCACACTGAATAGAGATGGGTCTACATATTTGACGTTTCCGTTCTATCCTGAGAGTACAATGGTTGTGGGAGCCTTGTACAGTTGTTTGTGGTGGGACCATTACTCAAATAGGGCCCCGCTGAATAGAGATGGGTCTACATATTTGACGTTTCCGTTCTATCCTGAGAGCACAATGGTTGTGGGAGCCTTGTACAGTTGTTTGTGGTGGAACCATTACTCAAGTAGAGCCCCGCTGAATAGAAATGGGTCGGCGTATTTGATGTTTCCGTTCTATACTGAGAGCACAATGGTTGTGGGGGCCTTGTACAATTTTTAGTGGTGGGACCATTACTTAAATAGGACCCCGCTGAATAGAGACACTATCCTGAACGATCAGCGATTATGTCATGTCATGTCATCGTTATGTCGTAATGTTGTGTATCATTTACACAACATTAACAGAAATATTTTAAAAGCTCAACGGAAGATGTGTATCAAAGAAAAAAAAGACTGTGCTGTTATACCACCTGTAAATTGATTGAACACTTTATGGCAATTTAATATGCTAAATATTTAGTAAAACGTGCTTTGTGAGCACCTGACTTTGTACGCTTTGTAGATCTTATCTTATGTCAGTCAGCCAATGGGAGATGATCATCCGATATATTGCCGGGATCAGCCAATGGAACACGATCATCCGATCTCTGGTCTGGATCAGCCAATGGGAAACGATCATCCGATCTATTGTCGGGATCTATTGTCGGGATAATCCAATGGGACACAATCATCCGATATATTGTAAGAATCTAAATAAAACTCAGGTTAGTTTATTGATTATTTTGCAACGAGTATACTAATGCCCCAATAAAATATTGTAAATGATGAAACTAAATCTTATTCTAAAAACGCATACTTTTGATTAGTATAACAGTTTATTTTGAGATTAAAATAAGTGGATTTAAGTTTGATTTAGGGTACTACACATAAAATCTAATATTTTTTTGTTTATGTTAAATTTCACTTTACTAATAGTGTATTTTAAACGATGCTTATAGAAGATTCTAAAGAAGCATCCTCATATGTGTAAGGCTATATTCGTCCCAACATAAATAAATGTTTGTATATATAATCTATATTTATGTAATATACAACGTAATTACATTGGTTATTTTACAAATCAGTCTTGGACAACAAGTGATTTTGCAGATGAAAACAACAAGTGATTTTGCAGATGAAAACATGGCAATTATGGTGTTTCCTTCCTTTGAGAACCACCACCCTTTCACGTAATGCAGGTCTTTATAACAATCCCACTTGTGAGGCATTTCAACAACTAAGCGTTAAGAATTATTGTCAGCCTATTTTCGTTAAAACATATACAGCTCACGGCCTCAGTGAGGCTTTGGCTAACAGAGTTTTTAAGCTATAAAACTGCTGAGTACAACCAAAACTGGTTCTGAGTTGACCAGTGGGAGTCTCCAGACTCCAGTAGAACCCAACTGTGGATGTTTCTGGTAGTTGCAGATCACCTTTCCCCTGCTCCTATTAGTGTCAAGTTGGAGCCACCGGATATAGAAGCTACCGCTTTACCACTCGGAGCACCTGGCCTCTAGCGCACTGCCTGGTCTCCTAGAAGTTGAAGACTACCAGAAGATTCCGCTCTAGGAAAATTTATGGCTACTGGTAAAGCTATAGGACTTTAGAACTTAGTACTCTTCAGAAAAGGATCATTGAAACTTCTAACAGATTTCAACAACTGCTACTGCAACAACTTACCTACTACTTGAATCTACCGGTTTCTGAAGCTTCCATCCTCAAATTATCTTTATAGACTACAGTACTTCCGTAACTATTTCCAGCACTAGAATTCCAGTATTGGAGATTTAGCTATTCAGCAATAGTAAAATATACACATACTGTACCCTACGCATTACATTACAGTTAATAGATACGGGAATCTAATTCAGCTCTCATTTAAAACGTATAATCTTTTTGTGTCAATATAACTGAGGATAAGCGTTAATGAACGTTATTTTAGGGGAATCAGTTACCGACTGTACTTGTCTGCACCTCCAAACTACATATCTGCTTCGAGAGATATTATACATAATCTTCCGAGTAATAGATTTTAGTACCTGATTTTAATTTAAGTTTGCTAATAATATGTTCATCTCCACCAATATATACGGCATGAGTAGAGTAAATACAAATGTACAACTATGTTCGAGTTACCTCTCATGTAACACAATGTAACAAATTACTGCTATACATTAAAATCAGTATATGGAAAATATTCCCTCGTTTATGTTGTTAAATTGATGTTTAGAACGGGTACGCGCACTAAACTCATGACACAGAATCACATACAAATCACCAATGGACACAAATACATGGTTACCGTACTCTGACTCTGACAAGTTTGCAGCATACTCAGCCAGTCGGTACACGTGCTGGGGAACGAAGTTACCGTCAGACTTTCCACTCGAAGAGATTTCACTGAGAATTTAGTTCATTTTATTTGCATGTAATTTTCACAGCTATCAATTTTAGAGTATTTAATTTACGTTTATTGAATTTTCAAAGTTATACATAAAGAAAATCGTATTAACGTCTCATTAGTGAACAGTGCGTTAGTGAAGCCTTCATTGCTTGTCGGAAATTGTTTTTAACAGTACATTCTTAATTTTTTCGGATGATCCCAATGATAATTGCAAAGAAATATTTTGGTAAAATGAAGTGTACTAATATGTACCATCTTTTTAAGTGTATCTAGCACGCTATATTATTCCTAGGATAGGTTTAGAGGTTGAGAGACCTTGGAAATTAAAAAGTAGAACCTAAATCTGACATTAAAATTAATAAAAATCAAAAGATAAGAGACTAATTTTCTAACATTATAAATACGTTACCTATTGCTTTGCTATATCCCTTAAGATGCTTGAATCGGATTAGATATATCACAGCTGTTGGTCTTTTTGAAATACTATGTACTTAATGTAAGACAAGAGTAAAACGTGTCAATGAACGTTCTAGTGCATAACACATATTTCTCTTTTAAGAAAGGACAACTTTATATTTATTTCATTATAAATGTATAACACTGATTTTTAGGTAATTATGAATTACAATAATTAACACAGCCAAATGTGCTGGATGTCTCCTTAAAGAGAGAAGTCAACAAACAATTTAAACTGGAGAAAGCAGATTTATGCAGGACAAGGACTGCCAACGTACATTTATCTAAGCCATGGTCTATCTTATCCAGAGTAATCCATGCTTGCTGTCCATGATAAATAGGGTTTACAGAAAATTGCTTTGAAAATAAAGAACCGTTATTGATTTGATAAAAGTTACTTTATGAAACGGACAAGTAAATGAATAAACTTTAAGAAGGGACAAAACTGCATATTGGACAATATGTAGGGTATGGTAAAGTATGTAGGTTTATAAAAAGTTAATTTATAAAGTAGTGAATATTCTGTGAAAAATTCCTAGCGATTCAATTCACTGTGATTGAATACAGCAATATATCAGTGAAATGTTAATGGTTACCATAAATATTCCTGCAGCAGTCGCCGAGCATTTGTCACTCTGTTAGATGTGCGGGTGACTCATGACTTTTACTCATGTCATGTTTTGCTAAATATTTAAATAGTCTTATGAGTTTTAAATTTTCAAGCGCTTATCTACCAGCACTAAGGAGCAGTTAAGGGAAAAAACATGTAGTATTTATAAATAATTATAAAAACTGAGTTTGAGTAACGCAATTATTTCACTTAATAGCCCATAATTAAAAGACTAAGAACTGGCCGACAATTTTACAGTAAGTTGTTCGGTCAGTTTTTCAAGAAATCACAAAAATTATTTCTCAGATGTGTAAAGGCTGTCATAGATAAATTTAAAAACACATTATGAAGATCTGCCAAAAGCACGTTGAACAAACAAAAGAGAATGTGTGCCCCCTTGAATGATGGTGTAGTGATGAATTTCAATACAAGTATCTCGCGCTAACCTAATGAGTTTACGAGACTGAGGAAAGGTAGTGTATTTAATAATTACATATCGTGGTGTGCAATACTTTAAAATAATACAGTTATAGTTGAGGATATGAACAGTTACAGAATATTTCGTACCCATGACAGCTTTTTATCCCTCCAATCGCTCCACAAACGTCACGGGCATCGTTCCTGCTTCAGGCCAGGCACACGGGGCGGTACGTCTACCTCTGGTCCATGACAGCTTTTTTTACTCCAATCGCTCCACAACCGTCACGGGCATCGTTCCTGCTTCAGGCCAGGCACACGGGGCGGTACGTCTACCTCTGGTCCATGACAGCTTTTTTTACTCCAATCGCTCCACAACCGTCACGGGCATCGTTCCTGCTTCAGGCCAGGCACACGGGGCGGTACGTCTATCTCTGGTCCATGACAGCTTTTTTTACTCCAATCGCTCCACAACCGTCACGGGCATCGTTCCTGCTTCAGGCCAGGCACACGGGGCGGTACGTCTACCTCTGGTCCATGACAGCTTTTTTTACTCCAATCGCTCCACAACCGTCACGGGCATCGTTCCTGCTTCAGGCCAGGCACACGGGGTGGTACATCTACCTCTGGTCCATGACAGCTTTCGTCACTCCACTCGGTCCACAATCGTCAACGACATCGTTCCTGCTTCAGGCCAGGCACACGGGGTGGTACGTCTACCTCTGGTCCATGACAGCTTTCGTCACTCCACTCGGTCCACAATCGTCAACGACATCGTTCCTGCTTCAGGCCAGGCACACGGGGTGGTACGTCTACCTCTGGTCCATGACAGCTTTCGTCACTCCACTCGGTCCACAATCGTCAACGACATCGTTCCTGCTTCAGGCCAGGCACACGGGGCGGTACGTCTACCTCTGGTCCATGACAGCTTTCGTCACTCCACTCGGTCCACAATCGTCAACGACATCGTTCCTGCTTCAGGCCAGGCACACGGGGCGGTACGTCTATCTCGTATCTATGATAACTTCTGTCACTCTAATCGGTCTACAACCGTCAACGACATCGTTCCTGCTTCAGGCCAGACATACGGGGTGGTACGTCTACCTCTGGTCCATGACAGCTTTTTTTACTCCAATCGCTCCACAACCGTCTAAGACATCGTTCCTGCTTCAGGCCAGACATAGGGGGCGGTACGTCTATTTCGCTCACTCCAATCGCTACACAAAAGTCACTGTCATCGTTTATGGGAGTTTAGGTGAAAGGATTCCATCATTTGAACATTTCCGACCACTATACTAACGTGTACTCGACATATAAAGGGTAACAAGCAGCTATCGCGATACCCACAAATCTTCAGGAGACAGAAAATCAGTCCGCTCTCTAACTATGTTATGGCCGAGACGCTTCTTAAACGATCAGACCAACCAGCTAATGGGAAACGATCATATTATTTTGCCTTGAAGTTTATGTACAACTCAGAACAGCTTACGCTGTATTAAAAATATAAATTCCAAATAAATTATTAAACCTAATTGTAAATATTACATAATATCGTAGCGTTAAAATGGTCGTGTGCAATGATTCACTAAGTGAATTTGAATTGAATTGTCAGTTTTATAGAGACTTAGGGGTTAGGGGGATGATTTGACTCTATAGTTCTATAAACGTTATTACCTAATATTAATTTTGCTGCGTTTTAGTATGTACAGTTTTCTAAACTTTATTTTTATAGAAATTTAAAATTGTTTGTGGATTCGAAGTAAAGAAACCCCGACCTGGGTTATTTACTGCCAATACCTCAGCGCAAGACTGCAGGGTGTGATGAAACATTCCATGCAATAGCTTGGCGATTACGGAATGTTTTCAGCCGCACCATCTCTTCCACTGACCAGAGCGTAATGTTTGGAAGATAGCAGAATGTACTTTGAGTAAAACAGTTAATCTTTTGCTCTTTCAGTTGGTTTATTATAATGTCTCATTCAAAACATTATACAAGTCATGTGTAATTTCGGTAATAGTAATTGTGGTTCCATTTTAATTAATCAGGGCCATGATTATACCTCCATAGCCTTTTTACTTTAATTCAAATACCAACAAGGAGCGCTTTATTTGTATACAAAAAATATTTGATAGTTATTATTTTTATTTTCCTGGGTTAAAACACAATATATGGTATCCAGGAAGTGTGATGCGGTGGCAGTTGTCACTGTTAATACATTTAGAATAATTATACTACCTATACCGAGTAAGTATTTGTATGTTTCGAGCACCATAAAAGGAAATGAAAATGTGAGAAAAAGCTATGAAATATACCAATTATTGTTCTTTCTTTCCCATTGTCAATTATTGTAAATTCCACTCCCTGGGACTAACCCTGACAGTAGCCCTGCTGTCATTGTAGCTGTGATGTCATCTTGTTATGTAGATAATAAAGTCCTCAATAATTATTTTTCAGTTTTTTAATACGGTATACATTTACATAAAGTAAAATTTTTTGTGAAGCGTAATTTTCTATATTTATTTGCGAAATTACGTATGGCATTTATATTTATCTAACTATATGAGGAGACAATTGACATAAAATAAAATTACATTTAATTATGGAATCAATCGAACGTTTATAATAAATTTAATGGTAGTTTCGTACTATGAAATAAATATTAAATTTGATAGTCCGCTGCATAGTCGATCACTTACCAAACTATACCCAATTGTGTACCATTACTATCAGCGTCACAACATCTTCATACACATATTAAGAAGTCATTTATACATGCTATACTACTCATCTACGTTCCTCATAATATCAATTCTGTTTCAACATTATAATTTACTAAAGTAAGTACATACATTGCACTCCAGTAAAAAGTTTAGGCTTAGAAACTTACTGATAACATAAAATAAAAACAAGAATATTTAGTTATTATAAAGAAAAATGTGATCTTCGGGTTCAAGAATGTATTGCAGTGTACAATATATTATTAGTTGAGCCAGTAAACTTTGATTTTATTCAAATTTAATGATAATCCATTTCGTCGTCTGACAGGTTTTACACTTTAAAATAATAAATACAGTCACCTTGTAGTCGAAATGTACTGACAAATGCCCTAATGTTCTAATTGATCTTCTAATTTTAATATAAAAATGTAATAAAACAATAACCAAAACGTAAAATATATTTATAGAATTATTTATGGATAATTGTATTGCAAGTAGTAAAATGTGAATAAAAGGTAATAGGTGAGTTTTGTTGCAGATGTACTATATTGTGTTTCTGGATTTATGATGTAAATTATAGCGGCCGACATGCAATAGTAGTTTGCCTCGTGTGGTGACTGTGCAATTTATTCACGATTACAAACCGAAGATTTATATTCGAATGTCGACCTCTAGGTCAGGATGTACGTGAACCTTTGTTGGTAGTGCAGTGAGAGACGTATTCTATGGGACTGCTATTCTACTCCACCTAACCAACAAGGAATATAACCCTTACTAAGTAGCCGACAGGGCTCTCTAATCATGTTGTCTGTCAATCTGTCCGTCTGTGGAATGTCTCTTGTTAGGAACACTCTAGAGTCTTGAACCTTGGTACATCAGTCTCTATTGTTGCAAGAAAGAGTTTGGCTGATTGTTCTATCAGGTCTAATGGCAGTCCGTGTGTATTTTGGGTTTTTCGATACTCCTTTGAACCGATTATAATAGCACCAGTTACTTCCTCTAGTTACATGTCTCCATCCGTCTATCTGTTCAGTAACTCTTGTTAGGAACACTCTAGAGTCTTGAACCTTGGTATATCAATCTCTATTGTTCCTAGAAAGAGTTTGGCCGATTTTTGTATCAGGTATAATGGCATTCCGTGTCTCCATCTGTCCTTCTGTGCAGTATCTCTTGTTAGGAACACTCTAGGGTCTTGAACCTTGGTACATCAGTCTCTGTTGTTCCAAGAAAGAGATTGGCTCATTTTTGTATCAGGTCTAATGGCAGTCCGTGTGTATTTTGGGTTTTTCGATACTCCTTTGAACCGATTATAATAGCACCAGTTACTTCCTTAATATAATGAGAGAATTGACATTTTCACCAATGTCATAGCACTAACACGATGTCTGATCATATCGGGCTACATATTTACGATTTGTTTCAAACTAATATTTTTCAGCATTTAATCTTTTTAACTGTCCATTTTTAATTTACTGCAATGTAACTTGCTTTAAACTTCTTTTTCTCTCAAGTAAATTTAAAAATATAAATTAACATATATAGTTTTAGTTTTGTATGAAACGTATTTGAAGGGAAAGAATCAAATAGTTTCTTCCTGGACAATTACCGAGCCGTACTATAAAAGGTTAAATAATTCATAAGTTCCTATGTTAGGAAAGAGCAGAAATATCTATCGATTAATATTTAAAGATATTCTAGGATTGCTAAGATTACGAAACACAATGTTAAACCTCGCGTTGTTTAGGTTATAGTTTTAATTTTCGAATTTAGTTATTTTCGTAAAAATGTTTAGTACATGAATTACTGAATGTTTAACCATGTTTAAGAGTTACTATTTGAATGTACCGATTTTACTATATATGAAACAACTAAGTACACCAGATGGTAAAATTTTAATAAAGGACTTAACTTAGAATATATATATTCTAAGCGCCAGGACTAGGTCCCTTCGTAGTTTCTTTTTTCTCCACACCGGAATGCATACTGGCTGATTGTGTCGAAATAATGCCAAGCTACACTTCTCAGTGCCGTGTTGTGTCAGTGGTAAGGGCGTAATCAATATCATGATTTTCCTACGTATTGAAATTTACTCTTTAAACTAAAATGTACAGATAATTTTTAAGCAAGAATATAGAGGAGATAGACACTTTAAAAAAACCTGATTGTTTAATTTGTTTTGACTTTTTTACACTACTTTTAATCCAACACACTAGATCTAAATGTAAGTTTGTCACACGTATGAGGTACAGAGTTGTTTTAATACACTCCGTGAATTATTCAATTCCTGATACTTTGTCCCTGACTATCGTTGAAATTGTTTCCGCTTCAGTGACATCTACCATTTCTCTCTGTATCACAGTGGCAGTCCTACAGTACCTACAAGTACCTACATCTCACATGTATGAAGACAGGAAGTGTGAGTACCTATATCTCACATGTATGAAGACAGGAAGTGTAAGTACCTATATCTCACATGTATGAAGACAGGAAGTGTAAGTACCTATATCTCACATGTAAGAAGTCAGGAAGTGTAAGTACCTACATCTCACATGTATGAAGACAGGAAGTGTAAGTACCTATATCTCACATGTATGAAAACAGGAAGTGTAAGTACATATATCTCACATGTATGAGGTGTGATGTCTGTGCAATGCAGCTTGTGAATTACTCCTGATACTTTGGCACTGACAATCGTTGTTATTCTTACTCTTCAGTGACTTCTATACCATTTTCTCTCTGTACCACAGTGGCAGACTGGAAGTGTAAGTACCTACATCTCACATGTATGAAGACAGGAAGTGTAAGTACCTATATCTCACATGTATGAAAACAGGAAGTGTAAGTACATATATCTCACATGTACGAGGTGTGGTGTCTGTGCAATACAGCTTGTGGATTACACCTGATACTTTGGCACTGACAATCGTTGTTCTTCTTTACTCTTTAGAGATTTCTACCATCTGTTTCACAATGGCAGACTGGATAAATTACTAATAATTTATAAAGCGTAATAAGGATCCTTATAATTCTAATTTTTAATTTTATTATTGTTAATATCCATTGAGTTATATCATTTTTCCTGTCGGAAGTACAAATAATATTCGTTTTAGCCACTTTATATCAGATTAGTTGTTCATAAACCATCTTATAGTAGTGATCAATACCAATAAGTTTATCTTATTCCAATGAAAGTAGCACATCAAGCGAGCATGGCAAAAAAGTAGTCTCCTCAGAAATGAGCACAACAAGCGAGCATGGCAACAAGGGAATCTCCTCAGTAATGAGCACATCAAGCGAGGATGGCAACAAAGGAGTTTCCTCAGGAATTAGCACTACAAGCCAGCATGGCAACAAGGGATTCTCCTCAGTAATGAGCACATCAAGCGAGGATGGCAACAAAGGAGTTTCCTCAGGAATTAGCACTATAAGCCAGCATGGTAACAAGGGAGTCACCTCAGTAATGAGCACATCAAGCGAGCATGGCAACAAGGGATTCTCCTCAGTAATGAGCACATCAAGCGAGGATGGCAACAAGGGAGTTTCCTCAGGAATTAGCACAACAAGCGAGCATGGCAACAAGGGATTTTCCTCAGTAATGATCACATCAAGCGAGGATGGCAACAAGGGATTCTCCTCAGTAATGATCACATCAAGCGAGGATGGCAACAAGGGATTCTCCTCAGTAATGAGCACATCAAGCGAGCATGGCAACAAGGGAGTCTCCTCAGTAATGAGCACATCAAGCGAGCATGACAACAAGGGAGTCTCCTCAGGAATGAGCACATCAAGCGATCATGGCAACAATGGAGTTAGGAATGACCCGAAATTTAACTTTTAAAGCTTAATTTTTTTATGTTGGCCAATTACCAAATTACCAATTCGATTTTCATGACAATCAGCGTGAAACACTGAATAATATTTTGCCTATTCAACTATTAGAATTATAATACAGTATGATTTTACCTGTATCGTATTGCATCATTTATGCTCTATATAAAGAGCTATTAGACTCAGAGGAAATGATAAGTTAGAGTTTTTACAAGGCGTAATGTTGCACCGGAAGTGCGGTTCAGTTCATTGTCTAGCTTTTAACTGCAGTGATAAATACATTTTCTGTCCCGGTTATCATAGCCACATATTTACTGTGACTTATAAAACATCTTGTGTCAATGACAGACCTACAGCATTTACAAAATGTGTATTTAGCTCAATAGTACCATCAACAAAAAATAGTGATGGTGGTAGATGTGATAGAACATATGCAAATACGTTGATTCAGGTTGTGGTTGGCTCACGAAGTAGTACTCACACTCATATAATTTATTTTGGAGACTTTGGCTGTAAAATATAATTTTTACACAAATAATGTCGTCTCTATTAAAATATTACTAGGTTCGGAATCCGGTCATATGAGACCCTGAGGCCTTGGTCATGGCCTTGGTATGTTAAAAAAATACTCTACACAATTGCTATTACCCGCGCTACATTTTACTTTTCGCGAGGTGTTTTTTTCCAATTATTTAAACATAAAACTGAAAAGCACAACAAAGTGTTTACGGTGGCCTTCGTCATGGCTGTTTCATCTTAGATCTTGATTATGTCCTTCCACGGCACCACACGTTATTTTACTCGTATTGTGTATGGCTTTCTTATGGGTTTGCATATACTCTAGAACTAGGACTTAATTTTCTTCCGATCTTGTTTTCAGTTAACCTTCTGAACATGTTCAGCCCAACAAATATTGACGTGTTTCTCTCTAACACAAACTAATGTGTATAGAATTACTATTTAACAGGATCCAGTATATTACATAAAACAATTGTAACTGAACACCTCTGACTTGAGACAGAAGTGTGATAGTACCCGGCCCTGTCTTAGTCAAGGAGCCAGATTCCCATGAGCTGTGTGTAAGTATTAATTTTGAATTAATCTGAGAACTTCTTTTAAATATTAATATTAATGAATAATATGGTTATTAATAAAAGGAACTGAGATTTTACCTTTTGTTTGTGTTGATTAAAGTCAGTAACGAGTCTGTACGTAGCTATTAACAACCTTCTAGTGCATCAGTGTTACTTAATGAAAGTACTTAATTAATTAACTTATCTGCTTAAAGCTAATTATTGTTTTATGGTCAACATATCGTGATAGAACTACTTCGGGGTCAACAGTCCAATGTTACCAGCAAGCATGATCATCTGCATAAAGTGGACTATTATTACATTATTAGACAACTTATTTGGAGACTTTGGGTTAGTATAGAGGAAGTTTATTAGGGCTTTACGACTATTTTGTTTTTAAAGGGATTAATATTGTTAGTCAGCGATTCGACCCAGACATGTGTCATCTCATTATATAATCAGGTTGTTACAGTACATGTATGTCATATTTGAAGGCTAAATTAGATGTATTACTGTTTACCCCGGTACAACTCCTTATTTATGATGCATTGATATTTAAAAGAAATTGTTTAACAAATTTGTTTTTATATACTCAAAATGTTTCACAGTTTTTTGCTCACTTATTTTCATATTTACATTCTCAACAACTATTGCTTAACTTCTATACTTTAACGGTAGTACTATGATTATGTTAGTGTCTCAATGGTTCAGTGAAATTAAAATAGATAATTTATAAATGTTTATGAGTACTTGAATTCAAGCAATATCATGGGTTGACTGTGAAACAGGATATATCATCGAAATCAAAAAGACTTAAGGTGGTAGATGCGTTTTACGTGCGTAAACTACCAGTGTATTTTAGACCACTAATACAGTTTTTACTCGTAAAAAGGCAATGATACGAGATGTGGGGCTGAGGAACAATAGTCCGGCACACCCGTGGGAAAGTTCTTGTCAGTCCACTGAAGAATATCGATTGCTATGAGGAGGCAGCTTGGCACGCACTTGAGGCACAGCGACTGAGGTGTTGGTGGGCACAAAGGTGGTGGTGGTGGTGGTGGCACCAAAATCTACGGCAGAATACAGTGACCATGGTTGCTTTATAGCTTACAAAAAAACAGATCATGTCCTGCCTGAATGCATGAACCAGATAGGAGACTCAGTCTTGGCGTACTGGGTAATAAATAATAAAAAGGAGATAGAACCAAATACTTTAATTATTGAACATATTAAAAACAAACACTAATGAAAACATTGAACTGCAAAGCAACAAGATTATGTCCCTTAAAAGTCCTCCATGGGCTTAAAAGAGCATATTTATTTGATATGTTATAAAATATTGACAATCTAAGTCTGTGTATTTAATTTAGTTTACTTATGCTAATTTGTACGGAGATAAAATAGTGGAAATAATAAAATATATTCGAGGTTATGGACTTATCTGACCTTATTATGTCTTGTGTATTGTTTGCTGTAAAATAGAAAATAACTTTAGATTAAATAATTGAACTGTTTTTAACAAAATAGTCGTACAACTGGGTTAAAGCACTCTATTTGTGGCAAACACAACCACTGCGGAAACTTATTGTTCAATTAATGGACCGGGTTTGTTAGTCCTTGTTCGTGACACCGTCCTTGCTGAGCGCTGTCCAATATTAAAGTACGAATTATTTATGCATGCAATACTTTATAACTGATTAAGCATATTATATCCGATAAGTATACATTTTCTTCACTCAGTAACATTCTGTTTTCGAGCATAAGTCATTTTTAGAGCAATTTATTGGTAAAAACATTGTGTAAAAATTACTTGGACATTGTGACATAATGCTCTTTATGTATTTAATGTTTCATACTACAGCCATATGCAAATTTAAAAGTTCACTATTTACAAAATGAAAAGACTTCAAAGATAAAATCATGTGTTTCAAGTCTTACAAATGATACCTGATACGATGGTTATACAATGTATTCTTATAGAAGACAAACAAATATATTTATAAAATTTATTTGGAATATGATACGTTTCCTCACTTGTTTATTGACAAAAATTACGAAAAGTCTATTATACTAACTGAATAGATCACCCATAATTTATTTAATGAAAGCACATTGCAAAAATGGCTCTGTAACAAAGAAACTATATACGATGATCTACGAGTCAAATTGCATCGTTAATAAGTACTGAAGTCGTCTCTTCAGGTGAAGCTATTAATATGCCAATAGTTTTCCATCTCCCAGATTACCTACTTATAACCTTTTCTTCTCCTTATATCCATTAACGTTCCATTGGATTATGCATAGGATTTTAAAATGTCCAATAATGGACAAAGAAGCACAAACATCGCGTAAAATTATAGATTTGAATACTAAGAACGATAGATAAAATTACTTTGTATAATAAGGATGGTAGATTAAGATAAATTCTAGATTTTATACCCCCGTGCCAAAAATATAATTATTTTTATTATGACGGATTTTTGGAATAATAATACGTATTTTCAACAGATATATATTAGCTTACTCATTTAATTCTCGAGTTGTGCTGCAGAAATATAGACTATCATTCAAAACTAAAGTTATGAGAATAATTACGCCTCATAGAACTCACTCTTGTAGAAATGGAACTCTATGCCAAATTTAAAATCTACATATGATATCTTTCTCGACGTATCTTACCACATTATTCATTCAGATATATGTCAATAAATCAGGTTTCATATAAGGGGTTAAGTAATAAAGTTCTATATACCCAATCACTATAAAATTTTATTATATGTGAGTTAGAATAGTTAGGCTATCTACATTAATACTCATCAGGCCTATGATAAACTTGAACTTATTTAAAAATTTATGTATTCCCTGCAATTATTTATATAAAATACCAAATTATAAGAGAAATATGTAATTAAAAAAATATACACATTTTATCTAAACTATTGAAATTATGGATATTAAGTAAAAAAAATATAAATTTTCTTCTGCATACTATAAGTTAAAAAGTTTTATTCGGATCAGAGTTGCACATAACTATTGATTTAGAAGTAACGAAGATATGTGATAAATGGGAGTTATTCTAATCAAATTTGATTGTCTACATAATATCTGAGCTATCACGAATTTAATTTAGGATGATGGAATCTCTGCACAGGCTTTGCCTTTAGAGGTCCTATATATTCATAAAAGTATGTGTATATTGGATATTTTTTGCTATAATTATAACTTCTCTGGATGGTAACCCACAGAAGTTTGTCACACCCTTTTGTGAACACCCTGTATATCAAATCCGCAATTTTCAAAACCGAAGTCCTTATAGTACTTAGTAAAAGCACTTATAATGTAGTTGTGATAGAGTCATATGAAAATTTGCAAACGTATGTAGGCATACATCAGGTACATATTATTTCAGTGTTCATACGTAAGATGGACGGAGTTTAACCTGGCTCTTAAATAGCGTTTTGTAGTTTTTGGAGCATTTCTAGTTCGAATGTATAAAATTTCAAACACCACAGCTGAGTCTCTGCCTTGTTACCCCTTTCACTAAAATAAAAATAAATAGTAATGTGGGCTGACTTATTGACACAATTTTACTGCAGAACAAGAACAAGTTATAATAAATTCACTGCAAATACACCAATTGCCTTAATCTTGTGAATAAAGATAACACTTTGCTATGTGCCAGTGTTGATGACATCGTAATTATTAATACGTACATGAAATTGCCAATACACAAAAACAATTACAAATATTAAAAACTGATTAATTGAAGGTTTGGCATGGAGTAACAAAGTCCATCTGTTTCCATCACTAATACTGACAATCAAACAATCATTCGGTTTGCATTTTATTCAACAGTAAAATTGTATTTTAATGCAGTTTAGTCCACTCAGTCAGTTTATACGGTTTTTTTAGTGTTTTCAGCTCTTTTTTCAAGTTAATACCTTTGTCAAATATTAAACGTTACCTTTAATTGTCCACAAGTTGTTTCTTTACAGCAGAGATTATTATTCTGATTATTAACTTTAACTGTAGACTTCTTATCTTTATAGACGAATAGCTCTATCCTCAAGACATTAAGCCAGAAGCTCTCAACGAGATAAATTTTGTGCAAACCCGGAACTTACGTAAATCAAAGACTACCAAAGATAACAAAATGTCCAGCCTACAAGCTATCATTGGCTGTAATCTTCAGAGGACCCTAGAGCTCTCTTTTCAATTCTCTCTTAGCAATTCTCACCTAGATCTTTTTTAAAGATTGGGATTAATTTTTATATTTTTATTTTAAGGAAAATATACCTTGAAGAAATAAAATAAGAAACTTTGAAACTTTTTAAGCAAAAAACTAACTAACCGTGAATATTAGTTTTAGTTTTAGATTTTTTATAGGTACTGAGGATACTCATATACGTTTAATACTTACATTTAGTGTATCACAAGATATGTCTTGCAGTAAAGAACAAAAATATAAAATGAAACGAAATCATTCATTACATATACTATTCCTTCTTCACATGTAGAAAAGGTTTACCTCAGATATCCTGTTTCAGTTAAAAAGCAATTAAACATTACTCTTTTCACGACTTTTCAACTTCTTAAGGAAATATTATTCACTTAAATACTGCGACCTTATCTAAATAATAGTTTAAGAAAATCACATGTTTATCGTAAACCGTTAGAAAATATTTATGTACAAATATTATTGTTCCAAATGTAAATTTCTCCTCCATTTCTGAAAACCAGCAGTACGGAGTTTATAACTATATAATTACTTATAAGATAATGAAGTAAAAATTAAAAGTAATTATGTATAATCTGTAATATTTATCACATATAAACTATAAGTAATACTCTACAAACACGCGATATTACAACTTACTAATTTAACTATACTTCGCGATTGCTAATTTAAAAGACCATGATATTTTGTCAGATGAATTGTCAAAAAAACCTAATATCTTTGTAGTATACGACGTTTTATGCATTGTATTGCATAAGAAAAAAATTATAATAAAACGTTTCGTGGATTTAAAACTATCCTCTTCATCTGGTAGGAAGAGAGTACATTAAGAAAAAAATGCTTGGAGACTAGACAGCAGAAAATGAATCCAGTAGGATAGGCTCTATACATAGTATTAGAAAACCTACCGCTATGTCAAGGGTCAGTTGAGGTTAGATACTATGGGTACCAACATTTAAAAAATGAACTACTTAAGTAACCTAAATGGATATTTATAATCAAACAATGCCCTACCATCAAAATTCGTACACGCTCCATGACATTAAGGTTTCGGACGGCTGGCTACACCCTTTACCCTCCGGCCAATCGCCTTCCTGTCTTATTGTATCAGGTGCCACGCCGCGAGGCCGCAGGAAATGCCAACATCGACTTTCTTGTTTGTGTCTCACAACTCTTGCTTTCTTCCTGAAAACAACAATCAGTGCAGTTTTAATGTAAATTCAATAATTTTTGCTAAGAATATGGAAATAACTCATCTCCTCTTGTTTTACGCATTTCTCAGGATCTCTTCGAGAAATAGATATTTTTTGTTCTAAACACCAGGAGTTTTCAATAAATTTAAAGAAACTTTGAAAAAGAATGAGAGTGGACTTTTTACTGACACCTTATTAAATTTACTAATATTAGATTTTTGGTACTAATATTTGGCCATTTTGTTAATGATCCAAAACGGGATTTGCAAAAAACTAGAGGTTTTAAAATTGTATATCAACATTACTTCATTCGCAGTGTTGATCTCGAAGTATGTTTCAAAGAGGGAGTTATAAAGAAAAGAAAAAGCTAAAGCTTTAGGATACATTTCGTAATATTACACCATCGCAATTTCAGATAGAAGCAAATGTTAATAGGATGAATATGAAAAACAGTAGCAAATGTGTTTGGTCACTATGATACGTATCTCTTTCCAACATGCTTCAGGGAAACAACTCGTGGAACAGTTATAAAACAGAGGACACCGCGTCATCATTCCAATTGTCAAAACGTCAATAAGTCAGTTTAATACCTCTTCACTTGAAGCCAACCACATACTGTAATAATGTAACTATATATGTGTATTATTGTATGTTTTTCCTTTTAAACAGTAATTGAACTAACTATAGAATCAGCTATTTGTAATATAATTAATATGCATATATTATACAAATTTAATAATATATATTATAAAAGAACAAAATATTTCAATTGTATTTTGTCGTGCCTGATTTAAAAAATTTTAACTATGAACTATTTAATGGTTGACTATAAAAATCCAAATTCTCGTGTATTTATTGTTAGATTGTTTTATTTGCCTTACATTAAGAATGATTAACTTCATTAGTTATTTTAACTGAATTAAACAATTTTGGTTGCATATTATTATAATGTAAAGTATGTTATCATTTGCGTTTTTCTGTATTCAATTATTGTAAATTTACTGTAAATGATAAGAGGTTGAGGGGTAGAGAGAGCTTTACAAACCCTAACTCTGCATCTTTAGTAAAGGCATTTTTCATTTACTTATTTATATTTTTTAATTGTGTTAATAAACAATAAGTTTCTTGAGTTTAAGATATTAATCATATATAAAAACATTTTTGCGAACCTTTTGAGAAAAAAATTATTTTTATGCTGTTGGCGATGTTCAGAACTCATATTTAATACAACTAACCATAAAATACATATAAGGGTTTTTACTACGCCTGGTATATGTTTCTCACCGTCTATAATTATTCTCATAGTTTTTAATTCCATTTTATTTGGGTTTTTATCGGATTTAACACTAATCCATATAATTATTATAACTTTAAATGAATTGTAATACTTCTTGAAAATGTATTACAGTCACTAAACCAACTTTTTTCTGAATAATTCTAATATTTAAAATAAACTTTACTATAAACTAACGCTGAAGTATCTAATCTTTCAGTTTATGTTAACTGCAGGCCTACAAAACATCAAATCTTTGAGATATCCCAATCCCAGGCAACTTCCTTAATCCACGAGCTTCCAAACATTAGCAGCAACCTACCTATGACAATTTCTGGCCCATGATAGCTCTAAGACTCAAGGAGCTTGCGGAATTTAGCAGCTTCGGATCTCTGAAAGCCTGTAAAAACACCAGTGTTTGGAATGTTTAGATATCTAGTAAGCCTATGGTATCTTTTGATTTTTTCACTGGCCTCTGGCAGTAGCCAAACTATGAGAGCATCTAACTCTGGAAACTCTGAGTCTGTAAAGGTTCCCGGTATCTGAAAGTTTCTGGACTCAGGTAGCGTGCTGCCTTTGACACATCTCGATTCCTGAGAGCTGTCAGACCATGAAACCTTCCACCCATGTACTTCCGACTTCGAGCATTTGTTGGGCTCTGGAAGATCCTAGCTTCTGCCAGATCTCTGGCAGACTGCTGTCAGCTGCTTCCCTGGTTTAAACCTCCACCTCTGGAACTCCCAGTCTCTTCCAGCTTTTTGCAGCATTCAGAAGGTGTATTTAAAATTATTTGGCATTTGGGCTCCGCTATACAGTACTTGGTTATTATTTGTTCTGTGGAACATGTATTTAAATGTTTGGCTAATGTCCGTTTATTACTATGTCTCTGAAATATTAAATGTGCCTTATACAACACATTTAATGTCATCTAGGGTTTAAATACATACGTCAAGGTGTCCACAGTATACTAGTTGTGAAGGCTCGGAAGCTACACCTCTTGCAATTCATTTGGCCCCAGTCGTAAACTTTAGATACTTTCTTAAATATTGTAGCCGTAATTGTGGTGATAGATACATAGCGAAACATTTGCTCACATTTACACACTGCATTGTGGACAATATATTTTCTACTAAATATGTAACCGGACAAAGAACCGTAACATAATGCAGTTCAGAGGTTAGTGGTAAATATAAAATACAATTTTCATTCTTGATCAATATTTTGAAGCAAATCAAACATAAGAATAATGGTGTAAATCTATGGGTGCAATCTTCTCCATTCACGATCTAAACTTCTCATTGGGCTTTTACACGCGATCATGGTCTCATGGTTGGTTTTGCTTCATTTTGAACGGCAATCTAGCTTTGCTAAGTTTATTTACATATTTGAAATGAAATAATACAAGATTAAAATGATAAACCAATATATTATGCTGTGAAATTTTAAAATCGATACTCATATGATTGATCTGTTTTTAGACAACCTGTGCTTTTGAAGTTAACAATTCACAGTTCTTTCAACCCTCCAAAACTAATTTTATAACTGGTTGGGGCTATTCTGGAGACAAGTCAGAAAGTACTCTTATAATTCATATATAGGCTACTGTGTTGGGTCTTCGTGCATTTTGTGAAAGGCCAGGGCACTATTATTAATAGGTTTACAGAGTTGCGTAAAAGAATCACCTTTAGGGCTAAACCGAAGAAACAGTTTTAATTTACCCTCGTGGAACAGGTGTTGTGTGAGTTGCGTAAATTGAAAGGCATTAGTTCTGACGGTACAAGTACGCCACTCATCATTGTCTTTCTCACCTATTTTATCTTTTATACTGTTTCAAGTTTATTTTTATGGAAATTATAAAACATTTGTTTTGAAAACAACGGAACGAAGGAACCAATTAGGTATTTAGTAATAATTTATGACAGAAAAAAACACAAAAATATCCTGAATTTTGAAAAAAAACGTATATTATTGTTAGCATAAACAGTATAAAATTCGAAATTTTGTTACTTAATATTTGATAAGGCGATAAATAACTGGGTAGGGTAAAAAGTAACAAGAACGAATATTGAGTTCATTAAGTGCGCTTTTAAGTGCATGTTTTAGAATTAGTCTACATGAATTTAACTCATATCAAGGTTGTTGTGGTTCCTGAGTTTCCTGAGTCAGAATGTTCCAATATTATTAGTTTATTTTAACCTGGATTGTGTTTATGTGTTAAGTTAGCAATGCACCTATGGAAGAGATCAGATTTCAGATCTCAAAACGTAGGTTTGATGTATCACTAAATAATTAGAAAATATCAGGAAGTGCTTGTTTCATTCACAATCTTTCCATCGTAAAAGAAAATAACTTCAAATAAGGAAGAAGTTACAATTGGGAGTAAATAAATATTTTATAAACATAAATCAAAAGTACGCATGTATTCATATTATCGTTGGTTGTTTAAAGCATGGCTACAAAATAAAGCATCTGAACTATCATATAAGATCAAGGAAGTATTAAACCGACATGGGTATTTTTAAAACGATAATTTGGTTTTTATAGCGTATAGACAATTTTTATATCTTATAAATGTTATGAGCTCATATACATGTACATTTACTTTATTAAATTTTGCGAAATTAAATTCAGAAGTAATAACAGGACTGTGTTTTGCATCAAGTGACTCAGTATTACTCTCATAATGACATCATTTAACCGCTGTCGAACTACTGTTACAGTTTCCAACTCCCATGTTTCTGATTATTTTGTAAACATCGTTTTGACCGTTTTAAACAATCCAAGAATAAATTGACATCTGCCATTGTTTTCAGTTTTATTTAATAGGGAACATCATTCAATATTGACTTTAATGATTACTAATAACTTCACCATCAATCGATCCTGCACTGGACTTGTTATTTGTGGGAACTCAATGTATTGTCAATCAATATTAATTACAAACCAATAACATTTTATGGAGCCGGCCGCTTTGAAGCTTTAATTGTTATTCGATGGTAAGGTCAACGAATACTCTTTATATAAAACTTAAGCTATAAGTAATATTTATTTTGCTTAAGTATGATTATTATGCTATACTATACATTTTAAATTATAAGATTATATTGGATTACATCATTGTACAGTTACGTATGAGATTGCTATATTTTGTAATGTGTATTGTTATAAATTTCACAGACCTATCAAAAAGTATTTTAATGTAAGCAAATGTTTTGAAGAAATTTTTCAGCACATGGAGAGTTGAGAATATGTAATTAAATGCTTCAGATTCATATTCAAGAAATGTAAGAGAATATCACCTAATTGTCACAATAAAATAGGCTTTTAGGTATTATCATTATTTTGTATCATTACTTACTAATTATTATTGTTTCATGCTATTAAGTGCAATAATTTGGCTAACATGAACGGAAGTGACTATCATATAGGACGGTACAGAGATGATTATACTCGTAATTAAAGTATATTACATTTTAGCCAGTATAAATAACTTGTAGGCTATGTATTTCAGAGTTAGCTGTGCTAATATCAGTTCAAAAAATTCAGAAGTTGATTACCATTTACTATTTCTCAAATTACTGCTAATACAGTTTCATGTTTTAGCCGTCCCTTCAAGTTGTTGTAATATGGGTACATAATATCATTAAAAATCATTTATACGTATGGAATATATTAATGAAAGGAACATATTAGATGTTTTAAGTTAAGAAGCACTATATACATCCAACGTAAAACTGCGCTAAACTAAAGTTGACAGCGGTATTTCAAAGACATGGATTAGTTCACCAGACGGTCTACTGTTACGCAAGAAACGGGAGATGTTTATTTGAAGTTGGCAACACTGCTGTCAGGATGACAAAAAGACAGCAGACATCAGACATCAGCTTACATTCGTCTGATTGTCACCTGAAGCAGGATGTTTGAGCCGTAATCACTTACTGTGACGTCACTTCAAGGCTTTAACACACATCACTTTACAGTTCACTCTCCACCGCTGATTTTGTATTACTGTACGCAGCACTATAACAGTAGCCTTATTAATTTAAACCTCGTACTTTTAACTCTATTAAAATTTAGTATGCTCTAAAAGTATATCTGCATATAAACAATAGTACAATAAGATTAATATTTGTAACCTAACAGGTTATTAGAATTTTATTCAATAATATGTATAAATAATATGGCACAATGAATATTGTTTTAAATGAACCGAACATTAAAATGTTGATACATTTTAAATTGTAAGATACGAAAATAATTACAACATTTCTTTCTCTTCATCTCATTTTACCGTTGCATTTGTCAATATCAGATTAATATATTGTATAATCTGATATTTTATCTGTAATATATAATATATATATCAGATTAAATATTAATAACAAAACACGGGGCAAGCAAGGCATGCTGTCACTTTTGTGCTTGAACAATAAATATTTACTGGCATTGCGTCATTGCGGCGCTTATTTTTGTTTCGTTTTTATTAGAATCAAACCGGCACATTTAATAATTCAAATTCATTTAAAACAGTTTTATTCTTTGCTTCATACGATATCATTGTTTATTAACTTCCAATGTACATTGGCATAACTTATTGTACATCTACCCTTTGTCCATTCATCTTAAACCTTAAACCTTTCAATAGTCACTGTTTATATATTTAACATTTTGTCAGTAATATTTTCACACCGTATATAAAAAGTCTAAACAAAAGAACAAACAATTTAAGCTAAAGGAAAGCAGAAAATGGAATCCATGGAGCTGTAATTTGGTTTTAAGATTTTCGTAAGCTTTCTGTGCGTTCTACTATAAAAGACTACTGTAAATGGGGTGTTAGTTTTCCAAAGTGAAATAGTATTTACGACGATGTTTTCATCTAAATGCCGAATAAACAAACTGTTAAAGTAAAACATTAGAAAATACCCGAAACTAAAAATATTAAGCTTGCTTTTGTCTGTAGACGTTTTAAAACACAATGTACGTTAATTAGTAGTAAAATAGCCCAACACACTATTTAATTTTCAAATGCAACCAACATGTTTTATATATAGTAAACTATTTTATATTTAAAAATAAACCACACATTCACACACATTGGAAAAATATTATATTGTTTTAATATTCATTTATATAAATTTGATAAACCACAATATCACATAAAAGAAAAAACACTTTTTATATGAAATGAAACAATACATTTAGTTACAAAGGAGTGCCTTATTACTTACTTTAGTTAAACTGCTCTCTAATTAGTGTCAAAGTCCTTGTCTCTTGCTTTAAGTAATACTGCTTTTAATTAAAGGAAAAAACAAAGAGGAACATCTTAGATAAGGATTAGCTAAATACTCTTTCGTAACTTTGGAAGAAGATAATTAAAAAGTAAACATTGTTTTCTCTTAAGTAGTTAAAAAAACAAGAATTAAATACAAAATATCACATTAATATTGACAGATTATTTATTGGCATATGTTTATTTCAGGTTTTATATTAATTGTTTTACAATTTTATATCTAAATTGTTATAAACTGTAAAACAGTGTTGTTATAAACAGTGTTGTTACAGTTTATTTAAAACCAGTGCTAAACTGTTGATACGAGGTTATTGGGGATCTCGCCGCCAACCCTGACTATAGGTACGAGACCTCCTTAGCCAGTTCCGTGATCAAACAAGGTCTTTCATCCTCCCCGCCATTAGCGTAGGTTCTTCTACGTCTCTGACCTCTCCTTGTTTGCAGGATTGCCACCTTCTGCAGCGTGACGCCCCCATTTGAATGGAAGGGCGTATCATCTTCCTATGATCCTAAGCCTTGTTTCCCTCCCCACAGTACTATAAGTGCTGCAGATCTTCGGGACATTTTGTCTTTTACCTCTTACCTGGGATGACCAACTTCTGCACCCAAACGCAAAGGTAAAAATGACGGAAGTCATAGCCCCTCCCTCTGTGGTCTCTAACCTACTGATCCACTGCCCAGATCGTAGCGAGCCGTGGATAGGGTACCTAAAGCCAGCTTTCACCGCCATATCCCCAGGGGTACCGGATACACCCACGTCTGTGACCATCTGCCGAGGTGGTACTGAACAGGTTCTAGCTACAGCCCAGAACTGTATTCCCTTCGGGAAACCGATCTCGTTGCCCAGTTCACCGGGTACATTAATGCCTCATGCCGCCCTTTGCGCTCATGGGTTGCAGTCTCTAGCACTTCGTACGCCTACTGATATATTACAGTGTGCAAACATCTTTTATTCGGTGTAATAGTGTTTAGACCTTCACAGATCATTATCATACTTGTATAAATACTACATATAACGCCAATAATATAGATACATTACAATGACAATAAGAATAAGATTAATTTTATTACTCCAAATTACATCACTGTGTCAGTTGGAAACGACTGTTTCCTCATATTTCATGACTTTTTGCTAGTCTAGCTTTGTATTAGAGTAGCTAAACACGCTTGAATTAATCGAGAAACCTTGAATTTCCAGCTCTAATGAACCTGGCGAATGGTTAAATATTAAGAATTGCTTATCTAAATTATAATAAAAGATTTAATTGATCGTATATCGATTGATTGTATACTGTCACGTCCATTACAGGAATCAACAATTAGAATGAAAAATAGAAGAATTTAAAATGAAATGGTTGAGCAGTTTATATTGGAAAGAAAGAACATAACCACACTGATATTTTAACTTTAATTTGAGCTTCGTCGTTAAAAACAAAATTTATAACTATATAATTTTTTAAATCTTATTTTTGATCCTTGTAAAATTCCATTTCAATTCCATATTGTATCAAGCAATGTTATGAGCTATAACAAATAGATACGATTTCTGATTTCACTGATTCTACTGGTGCTTTCACGTACAGTAACAATATATTGAAATTTTATAAAATATTGAAACAAGTATATACATTTTGACATATACGTTCTTTTAAAACAAATTGCTCACTATGAAATAAAATGTATATTGAACGCTTGCGCTGTATTGATATCTTTAAATCATACGTATTTATACCATATGAATTACAAAATTGAGGTCCATGTTATCTCATAAGAGTTGTTGCTTAGGTTTTGATTAGTAATTTCAAATGGACATCTACTAGGCGTTAATAATTTTTAATACACTTTTAATATGTAATTTAAAGGCTTTTAATAAACACCTAATGATCCGGAGCAGCAAATTTGGGAATATATCCTAGTAGATTGCAATTTCATAACAAATCTAGGAATAACAGGTAAACCCTTTATAGGAAAAAGCAATTACATAGCATTGCTATTTCCAACAAAATTGACACACACCCGCGAGAAGTGACGGAAACAGTTATTTTTATACAAGTGTTAGTGGAACAGCAGTTCCAAAAAGAACAGGAATACTTTATTTACACATCTCATTTGGTGTAAAATTTTAAAATTTTAATACCAATAATAACAAAGAATGTATTGTCTCTATGATTAATAACTATTGTTGGATTCGTGCCAGTCTGGCGTAATATGTTTACAATTAATTTATTGTTAAGGATTTCTTCAACAGGTTGCTTGACATTTATTTCGAAAAGTGGAACGTAACGTTCAATTTAGGTGTATGATGTATGGTAACATGGCTCACTAACCAGATAATAAACACGACTTGGTTATGGTCATAAACACGACTTGGTTGATCATAAACAATATGGAAACATTTATTACATTATTAACTCGGTATAACAAAGCAAAAAGAAGTTTGAATAATATAGTCAAAGATTGTGTTTCCCGTATCCTATTACAAGAAGGTTACGTCATCTTTTTTTATCAAACCCCAGTTAAAACACATAAACAGTTAAATAATTATTTTAAATGGACCAGACTGAATATGTGTACTGTATGTTTCATTTTAAATCAATGATGAAAATATGTTTTCAACTGTTTCATTAAAAATAAATTCACGTATTCAATGGTATTAATAATATTTGTATTTGTTTCAAACATAAATCTTTAAAATTCATCTTGTAGAAGTAAATTTTAATATCTTTCCATACGTTAATATACGATAATATCGTAAGCCAATCTGAGGTATAAATTAGAAAAAACCTATATGTTATATAATATTGCCCAATATGCTTCATAATATAACATATAAAATATCCTATAATATATATATTATTGTAGGAATACATGAAACTAGCGTATTTAAGGTATGAATCTTAAAAGCTAGTAAACTAATAATTAAAATAATATTAAACTATATATTATGAAGCAAAATAAAATTTCAAAAGTTGTCAGCACTTATCGAGTGCACATATAATCTAAAAGGCTTTATATAAGTTATGAATTTGTTACTTGTGACGAAAAATTAATTAAGCTACAAAAAAAGTTTGGAGATTTACTTTTTGACTTCAGACACACTTCATAATGATTTTTAAAATCTGGTATTACTTGATCTCCAATTCCTTCAGTTTCTATAGTAATAAAACCTTTCCTTGGCTACATAAATATTTATTTTTATCTGTATTATATTAGTTGTGTAATCATGATAATACGCGTCTAGCGTCAAACACTTTCTCTTAAGTTTCATAAGGTGTGTTCTATTTATTACGAAGATGTTGCTGTATTTCACAGAATCTCTGTAATTTACATTAATCCAAGTATCCGTTAAATGTGCAGAGTAGATATGTTGCGAACCTCGAACTATATGTATTACATGTAATGTAAGTGCCATAATATAGTACAGTAAACTTCCTCTTGTACTATTTCTCAAAACCACAAGATATGTTGAACGTACAACGAGAGCTGTGCTGAAAACAGTTGTGGTTCCGGGTCTCCTTCAAATGGCTATGGAGATTGTCAATAGTGATCTTACTTTCATATTTTTGGTGTACAAGATTTATTGTAGTGTGGATTATAATCCTCGTTACCATAAAGTTGTTGTATCTGTCATCATTCCAGTCACTTACTAATAATTGGTGCTAGTAACGAGATTTCCATACTTGAAGAACGCTAATCCCGATATATGTTAATATTCATTATAAAAACACAATTTATTATAGATAGAGTAGATATGAACTTTTTAAACCAAACAAAGGAATACGCAGAGCACAAATCTACCAAAAATCACGTGTAAAAATCTTTACGAAACAACATTGCTTGAGATAGAGTAAAGAGGTTAACACTGTTAACTTTTACATTCAAATTTTCACATTAATAAGGGCTGTATCCATTCTTATAGATAGCTCCGAGGTACGTTTAACTGTTGCGTTTTACTGTGGGTCAGTTATAACTGCTGTGTTGTACTGTGGCTTAGTTGCAACTGTCATCTTGTGACTAGGATTTAATGACCAAACTTTAAGGAAGCATATCACATGGGAAGCTGGAAAATCTCATTTTCTGTCTGTTATTCCAAATTAACTTTGTTAATCACAATCCCTATTCAACTTTTAAAAAGTGAAGCGAATGTGTGACATACCAATTTATTCCCTTGTTGAGAGATCTTCTTCCTGTACAAGAGCCTCCCGTCCAGATACTGTGTCTCTCCATGTAACAGATCCTTGTGGATCATAATCCTGGTCTGCATCCTGGATAATGTTTTCACAGACAAATAGTCAGCAACTTCGTGATAAGTGGGTACATAGTTGAAACGTTTTTTGTATTCTGGATTCATTGACAGAGCAAGAATTCATTCATAAGCCATTCAAGAAGTATTCGTAGCCTTTCAAGCCTGCCTTAGCTGCAAATTTGCATAATTTAAGAAGCAGATCTATAAATCTGTGTAGGCCCCTTACTCCACCAAAGGCACGGTGAATAGCGTATGTGACATGGTCGGAGAAGGTGCACTCTGTGTCCAGCACCACACCGAGAGTCTTCACTCTGTCACACAGCCAATCTCTCACCGCAAGAGTTACTCACATCTCTGTCAAACATAGCCAAACTCTCACCATCAAGAGTGACTTTCACATATCTGTCATACACAGCCAATCTCTCACCGCAAGAGTTACTCACATCTCTGTCAAACATAGCCAAACTCTCACCATCAAGAGTGACTTTCACATATCTGTCATACACAGCCAAACTCTACCACTAGTAGTGACTCTCACATCTCTGTCACACACAGTCAAGCTCTCACAACCAGGAGAGATTCTCACATCTCTGTCAAGCATAGCTAAACTCTCACCACCAGGAGTGACTCTCACATCTCTGTCACACACAGTCAAGCTCTCACAACCAGGAGAGATTCGCACATCTCTGTCAAGCATAGCTAAACTCTCACAACCAAGTGTGACTCTCACATCTCTGTCGCTAATAGCCTCCACCAAGTTTCGTGTAACAAGATGAAGCACAGTTCACTTGCCCACGTTGGGCTTGTAGCCATTTTTTATCAGACAGCCGGCTGATATTCTCTAGATTTGATTTTATCGGACAAAAATGTCTCATCAATGGTCGTAGTACAAGTGCAGCTGTGAGCGATCTGCATACAAATGCAAATATTGTTAATAAAATATCTATAAATATAAATAAAAGATATTATGCTATTAGTTAGTAATTAACGACTAAAGTGTCTAGAGAATCACTAATAACTGTAAAGATGAAGCTTTTATATACTGTATGTTGAATGGTACGTAATCAATGTTTTCTCATTGAATGGAATAAGTCATGAACATATGGCAGATAGACATGTGGACAATGGAACTATGGGAGACGTAATCAAATGCAATTGTACCGCTCTGATAGTACGGCTAACGTCGGTTTTAGCTCAATGGTTCCAATTAGCCTACTTAGTACATGATTGTATCTTTGTCATGAAACATCAACATCTGCCAACATGTGTTTCGACCATTTATTGTTTGCTAACTAGATTATAATTACGTAACTATGGAGTTCGATATGAATAGTATCCCAGTCGTTATAAAGGAGTATTACAGAAACATCGAGTTTTAGGTCAGGAGAAACGTATAGTTAAGTAAGTATTTCTGACACTTAAATCGTTAACAAAGATGTTTTTGTTTATTATTTTGTATTACAAATAACATTTTTAACTGGAATTAAGTGTTAAGCATTACTCTAGTAAACAATGAGTACATATTTTTAAGTTAATTAAACCATAATATTTGGCCACACAAATATTTAAAATACAATAATACGTTAAACAATGGTTTAAACAGTGATTGTTTCCTCCTTTGTTTATTAAAATTAAATATTCCAATTTTTATTGTTACCTTATACCTTAATAGTACATTTTGTAATGTTACAGTAATACATATTACCATACATTTCAAAGAAATCATTTTCAAACATCCAATAAATATAAAAATATTTATCTATTAAAATAAAAATTTCCTTTGTAGCCATTATGGATGTTAAATTTAATCTTCACATCCGTATGTGATTTTAGTTGATTCCGAACCTAACAGTTGATGTGGCTGTACCATAGAGTTACGCACCAGAGAGGTGGTACCCTGCATATGAGAGAAGTCCGTCCTTGATTAACCGAAGGAAGTAGGATGATGTATTACAACATTCCACGGTTTTTTCCAAAACATTTTACATCGTTGAGCTATCAAATAAATTAGTTTAATTAATTATGTTAGTCTACCGAGATCATTGTATGAATTGTGATGAGCCGTGTCAACATTAGGCCACTTTGGTTACTAATTCTGAAATTTAACTAACAAGAAACCCTAAAGTATGAAACATAATAGAGATTTATAATAAACGCAAAACGCTCACACTCATTTTACTTTGTTATCACCATTTTTGTTTTTTTGTGTTTTCCAATTGGCTTCTGGTCTGTTCCTAGTGGTTGATCTGGTCGTTCAGTACAGACCTACATTTTAGTTCAGTTTTAATAATTAGTGTTTTATTTTAGTTAAGAGTGTGTTTTAGAGATAGCTTACATTGCGTTGACACACAACACGGTGATTGTCTTTTTAATTTAGACTACATTTTAGTTATGTGTTAGGTTATTTATTCACCTGTGTAAGAGATCAGACTAAAGATATTGAAACGTTGTTTCACTTGTTTCTTGAATCACTGAACGATAGCAAATATCCAGTAAAATCGTGTCTCATTCATAATCCGTCCATCGTTAAACAGAAACTTTTAATAAAATAATCCATAAATAAATAAGTCTTATCGAATTTTTAAAATTTTAATAAATATCAGTTTTATAGGTTATACAGAATAAATTTCAAATATTTTCACCCTCGTAGCTCCTGGATAACAGTAAATAATTGCCCCGAGGCAGCAGATGTATTTGTAATATCACAAGTCACAAAAATCTTTATTCAGTCATAATAAGACAGGACAGTTTACAGTTCCCATGCACCACAGGAGTGCGTGCGGGGAAAATTGATACATTTTTAAATAACATATAATTCATTCATACCTGGCAGTATTGTGAAATTTCTTAGTTATACACCTACATTGAAACTATCTAACACTCATTTACAATGTTAAAATTTAAGGTTACAATTTAAGGTCTGTGCCGAATCACTTTTAAATTTATATTAAGTTATTCATAATAGTTTTAAATTACATATAAATAAACTATTTTAACAAATAAAGCAATAAAATATAAGAGAAAAACGTGCAATAAACAATATAAACAAACAAGCAATAAAATGAAAATAAAATTCAAGCAATAACAATTTAATATAAATATAACAATATACATAATATACATAAATGTGTGTGTGCGTGTACATGTTTTAATATGAAAACACGCAAAATTTGTGTAGGTGTTTAAAGTTTTCAAAATGTTGACATAAAAAGACATGAATTTCAGTACGAGGGCAACCACGATATTTCATATTCGTAATTAGAAGTTGGAAAAATAAAGTTTCTAACATACTCGTATAATGCGGAATGAGATCGTTCTGTTGTGAAAACATAACTTTAAAAAATTTAAAGCCAACGCATTAAGATTTTGTCTGTTGTGTGATAATTTAGGGTAATTTGTAGTGTAACTATATTATAAAAAGTGTTTCAAAATGGTTAGAAGATAAAGCAAGAAGGATACCAATACAAACCAACTCAACAGACAGACAGACAGACTTCCGACGCCACGGCAGCTATCACTCAACGTCTGAATGTGTTGACGCCAATTGTCTGTTTTTTATTTTCTCAACGATTTAAAAATTATACATTAATGATCAATTGTAGTGGTTACATGAAATTTCCGTAAATAATATGAATAGACAAGCATAAATATTTATTGTATTATTTTATTTGAACTAAATTTGAATATTTTGTTCTAATGGTCCACATTCAAATTACAAGAGTAAATAGAATGCATACGTGTATTTTCTATGGATTTTAACTCGTATTAAACTATGCACTAATTTTTTCTGTTAATGAATAATGATTTGTCAAGTGTAATAAAGAATTAACCATAAATTAGGCGTTTCTTTCGAGATATTAATAGGAGCTTGGGTATTGTAGCCTTATTGTACTAACAGATACTAATCCGAGCTCGATAAGAATAATTCCCAGTGGTCTTGTAACGATTTCTAATGGTCAGGATGAAGCAGCAACTCTTGGATTGGAAAGTTACATTGATGTACTAACACGCAATAAGTAAAATTTCAGTTGTTGTCTGTAAAGGAGAAACCGAGACTGTAGATTGTAATCACTTTATTAAGCTATATGTCCACTATTTCTGTGATTTTCCTGGGAATTATGAATAAGAAGTGCAAAATACAATAACAAAAGTTTAGGGTAACTACTTGTATAAGGTCAGCGTGTGCAACAGAAACGCACTAAATATGGACCGGTAAGGGCCATGTATCGTCCATTTCGTTAACTTGTAAAAGTTTTATCCATTTTCACTCTTGATAACACAGGAATATTATAAGGCGGCCTTGCCAGAGAAATAAATATACCAACATTAGGGGGTAGGATTTAATGTACCCATCGACTTCCAGCAGTAAAACGCTAAATTTTGTCTGTTTGTACATAGTGCGCTTATTATTTCTGTCTGATTTTTTACAAATTTCGCACTAAAGTTTTTCTTCAAAATCCAGCTCATTGGCTCACTATAAAATCAAGTGAATAACAGGGCGAAAGCTTTAGTCTAAGATATAATTTCAGCACTTAAATTCCATAGAATGGTGTGTAGAAGCAGTTTAACAAAAATTTATTTATGATTAAGTAACGTACAGTTTAACCCCCAATAATAAATTAGGGTCACAGTTATTGAGATACTAGCTGACTCGGCCACGCTTCGCTTTTTTATTATTATACAATTAATATTGAGTAAAACATGCATAATATATTGTATTCAATTCAAGTATAATAAATTATACGTAATATCAAAATGCTTTATTATTGACATACTCGTGAATGAAAAGCTTTTGCACCTGAAAGAGCACTTTTGGTTCAAGTGAACTAAATTTCTATTGCCAAGGTTAAATTTGCCTTGTTGCCACAATCAAGAATATCTGTAAATAGTGTATACTTAAGGCCATTGTATAGTTTATTGTTGATTTGGTCTAGTTTCCTGATTAAGAAAATATATATACATTCACAGGACAGAAAAGCTTACTTCTGTCAAAAGACAACTAAGATTGGTTTTATAACAGAATGTATGTAGTAAAGGTTAGATTATAACTTGGAATTTTCTATAATGTACAGTTAAAGGATATGTTTATTGAAACTTTTTATTTTCTTCTCTGGATATTTTCTTACTCTGTACTAAACAGCGATTGCAGTAAAGTTTTATATAGGAAGTGATGTTAATATCAAGACTACTCTAAATTTCAAGACTATAAATTAAAACTAATTTTTAAACTTTAGGTTTATTAATTAAACATGTAGATGTACTCTCATAAAACTATGTTTGTACGGAACAGTTCTACATACTCTTACTTAAACTTTACACACTCTAGAAGTAAGTTCAATCAACCCTTCTTTCAAGAAACCTTAAAATCGCAACAAAGGAAATAGACGTTCATTAATAGTGATTAAAATTACGCTAGATTTTACGTTCTACCAACAATACATGTATACAAAAGTTCATTGAAATTGGTTCAGTGTTTTACTTGGTATTTTTAGGCATCATTTGTCCATTTATGATATCCGATAGAGGCAAAGATATGATATTATTGGAAAAATAGTAGCAGGTCAATAAATAAATATTTAATACTGTAATCATACATTGATAAATCAAGTAAATTAATAATAGATCTGACTTATATAATTTTAGCTATATAAGTAATTACATTTAGCTTCGGTTCATGCAGATTAGCATGAAACGAGATTTTTTATGTATAAATACAACAATATGGAACAAAACCAACCAGTGGATTCAACGTCTTAATATAAAAACTGTTCCATATATAATTTTATTCAACTGATTATTTAAATAGATACTGAGTAATTTGTGTTTACCTATGATTGATTATTTATGTTTGGAGAATATAATTTTTCTTAAAACTTTTCTTGGAAGATATTCTTAAATATTTCCATAAAACATAACCAAACCCTTAGTGTTATGTTTTATTAATAGTTTAAGCCGTGATAATATTCACAACGGCATGAAGCGAGGAATACTGTAATACACAGCAATACGATGTTATATACGATCTCCGGAGTGAGGGAATATTCAGAATGGATATGTGTAGGGATTGTTGTCACCACAATCCGGGATTTCATGTCAAAGCATCATGAAGCGGTAGTGGGCACAAGGTAATTCAAGCTAAATTCCTGCCTCTACAACACAGCGGCACGGGGCTTCTTCCTCATAAACATTAACCTAGCAGGCTTACTAAAGTCTTTGGCACTGAGGGAACCTCACTCACTTCAACAATCATCAGTAAACCACACGTATACAGTAGATCACTTTATCTCACTATTTCGATATCTTTCCATTATTGATTAGTAATGTACCACTTTTCAACGTTACCCAGTTGAAGATCTGAGTGAAAACATCCGTCTTTTCTGTACCCAGATTAGCTTCTAATGTATGTCTCGACAGAGAGCTACTATTAATACACTCTGCCGTGCCTGTTGGTAAATTATTCATGACATGGCGATGAAATTAAATTAAATTAATGAAAGTTTATTTCCGCTATAATTACAATACTATTACAGTTAGTATTAATATAGGAATTGGTAATTAATATATGTACAATAAATAACTAAAAGTTAATTGTTTTACATAGCGTTTGGAAATTAGCCTGCATGGGCAAGCAGCCTGTGTATAGGCTAGAGTCGTATTATTAATAAATAGTATGTATAGTAAAACTTATCTCCCAGGAATGTAGCACTGATATATCTCTTACACCAAAGCTACTGTAGTCTCTATTACATACATATGTTCATCGCCATCAGTGTATTCCAGTGCCCGTCAACAGATTATTGTTCAAGATTACAGCCGAAGATGTAAGTGAAGGGGGAGATAATGTAGTATTCAGTAATGTCTACTGTAGCAGTTAGTCGTAGGTAAACAATAATCATGAGCATTCTATGGGCTATTCTAATGTCATATTTTATTTTAAGAACTGATGAATTCTCCCTCAAATGTTATGTATAAGTTATATTTTTATTCCGTAAGATAAAGAAATGTGACAAGTAAATGTTAATTTTATCGTATTTCTGAAAAAAAGTTAGTTTCGCCCCACTCACAAAATACGTTTGATTACCGGTAACAAAATATAACCTTATTGTTAGCGATGAAACGTATTATTTTTTTAAAGCGCTTTAAGTCAATTTATAATCTCCTTCAATAATTATTTAATTTTTGTAATAGTTTACTCCCTTTAGAAAATTAAATAGTATTCGTCACAATCTCATCACTGTAACAGAGAGTACGGCTTTCATTTTTGCACACATATATAATATAGAAATTATATTTTGTTCACAAATATATAATAATTCAAATTGAAAGTATAAATTCATGTACGTCTAATCAAGTTACTGTCATATAAAATATACGTAGTTTTATATTAGATAAGTATTTAAAATATAAAATTTTTTAAATGAAAACTATTATAAAACTTAAGTAGGCACATTAACTGCTAAATTTTAAAATGGCATTGAAGCATTTATTTACATCAGAAATCTCCAGTTAGGAGTTATAAATCTATCAGATAATAAACAGTGACATTTATTGCCCCAGTTCTGCGGTTCACGCAGTAAAATTAATTCAATTGACTTTAGCAGTTAAAACGCCGTTATTCTTGCTTAATGGATTGAATATTTGATAGGTCATTGCCGTTCTATAACAAGGTTTGTTATAAAGTATCTACCCACAGTATCGCGGTACTCGTAACTTTGTTCGTGAAAATGTTAAATAGGAGTGAATGGTTTGATACGTCATTGCTGTTCTATAACAAGGTTTGTTATAAAGTATCTACCCACAGTATCGCGGTACTCGTAACTTTGTTCGTGAAAATGTTAAATAGGAGTGAATGGTTGATAGGTCATTGCCGTTCTATAACAAGGTTTGTTATAAAGTATCTACCCACAGTATCGCGGTACTCGTAACTTTGTTCGTGAAAATGTTAAATAGGAGTGAATGGTTGATAGGTCATTGCCGTTCTAAAACAAGGTTTGTTATAAAGTATCTACCCACAGTATCGCGGGTACTCGTAACTTTGTTCGTGAAAATGTTAAATAGGAGTGAATGTTTGATAGGTCATTGCCGTTCTAAAACAAGATTTGTTATAAAGTATCTACCCACAGTATCGCGGTACTCGTAACTTTGTTCGTGAAAATGTTAAATAGGAGTGAATGGTTGATAGGTCATTGCCGTTCTATAACAAGGTTTGTTATAAAGTATCTACCCACAGTATCGCGGTACTCGTAACTTGGTTCGTGAAAATGTTAAATAGGAGTGAATGGTTGATAGGTGATTGCCGTTCTATAACAAGGTTTGTTATAAAGTATCTACCCACAGTATCGCGGTACTCGTAACTTTGTTCGTGAAAATGTTAAATAGGAGTGAATGTTTGATAGGTCATTGCCGTTATATAACAAGATTTGTTATAAAGTATCTACCCACAGTATCGCGGTACTCGTAACTTTGTTCGTGAAAATGTTAAATAAGCACTCAAAGGTCTACCGATTAAGTTAGGAGTTGGTTACTTAATTTAAAAGGTACATAACATTTATGTTTATCCGCAATAACTTGGACTAACAAGAAAGGAGCTTTTTAGGTTGTAGGCTGGTACATGTTTATGTAATCTTCAAAGACAGAAAATTGAATGGAAAAACGTTTGACCCCACTACGAGGAGTCTTAGATATTTAAAGTAGACATTTCTAAACAATGATATTATCTTTCTTAGTTGCATTTAGATGGCCGGTAACCGTCTAAACCCAAAAAAGATAAGAATTGGATAACTAACCGTTGCAAAAATCGTAGGATAAAAATTCTTCGGTTTTGCATGGTATCTCATATATATATATATATATATATATATATATATATATATATATAATATATATACTACTTTTCTTTGTTTTAAGTGAAAATTTAATATTTGGTAAAAATCTTTTTTAAAGTTTTTGAATGTCGTTTTAAAAGCGTTTTTACATGTTAATAGTTATATTATTTGCTTATAGCTTACGATAAACTCTATCTTAAGTTCAAACTAATCTACTGTTTCTAATAAATATTATTTTGTTGTTATTAACACTCAACATTATAACGTATCATAAAGTTCCCCCTAGTTTTAATTCCACATTTGTATTATTATGACATTTTTATCCTTCTAATTTGCTAAACTTTATAATGATTCCTTGTAAAATTAATTCGTCCGTTTGAAGTGTTTTACAATCATACATTTTAACATTAATATTAACAATAATTGCTTTGTTAAATATACATTGGCAAGAGAATATTCACCGCTGTACCGATACGAGCGCACAACAAGCGCTGCACCATACGACTAGAACGCGGCTATATCACATCACAATTCTCTACCTGCGTGGAGTTGATATATCGACCCCAGTTGGCATATTGAACATCTGAAAAGTTTAAAAGTGGATCGTGGATCTCGACGATCTTATTGCTATACTTTATTTATAGAATTGAAAATGGGTTATTCGAGCTAAGATCCTCTCTCATATTGTTTAAACATAGCCACGCCTTTGACCGTTGACACCAAGAATAGTTTGAGTAAAAGACCTTCAAAAGTATTAAATATATTTTATTTAATAAAAAAATAAATGTGACATATACAATAGTTAGAGTAGATTGAAAGTAGAAAAGTTGGCCGAAATGTAAAGAAAAGAAATATCAGACTTAAAAATAAAGAGTAGGGAGGAGATGAAATGGCTTCGGTTCACGCTTTCGACTGCCATTTATTATAAAATTTGATGTTGGAGAGAGGAGAGTCCTCTTATTTGTATTACTGTAATATTGGGCAAATACTCTCTCTCTCTCTCTCTCTCTCTCTCTCTCTCTCTCTCTCTCTCTCTCTCTCTCTCTCTCTCTCTCTCGCTCTCTCTCTCTCTCTCTCTCTCTCTCTCGCTCTCTCTCTCTCTCTCTCTCTCTCGCTCTCTCTCTCTCTCTCGCTCTCTCCTCTCCCCCCTCTCCTAAGGAAAACAAGCCGAGCGACAAAAGTTTCTAATGATCTGCTGATAGTCTTTCATGATTCGCTTATTCTAGACAGTGAAAAGATTTTGAAACAAATTTAATATTTTCTTTAACTCTCACTGAAACATTACACACAGCTTAGTTTTCCTCTTAAAAGTGACTTCTGTTAATTTTATATCACTATAAAAAATTATTATTTCATCAATTATAGCAAACATACGAATTTATTTTTTATTACAAATACCAAATTGTATTCAATACATACTTTCTATAGCAATGCTTAAGGTTTGAAAATTTTTTCAAAACATTTGATAAGCTAAAATTGGGTTAAAAGACATTTCATAAGAAGAGCATAAAAATATATTTACAGAGTCGGAGTTTCAGCAGCTTTTATGTCGAGGAAAGTTGTTTGTCTGACTTGAAAATGAAATATTAAGTACCAAAATTGAGAAATTAAATAATATTAATAATATCGAGGAGCTTAGAGTAGTTTGGGAGATGATGGCTGTCATTTTCATTATTCTGTAGCCCTAGGTAACAGTTGTCCCGATGATGATTAGTTTCGCTGTTCCAGATTATGACAGTCCTCCCTGGACATTCCTTGTGTTATGATGAGTTTTCCAAAATAGTCGTTGAATGTGAAATGATATTTTTCTGAAATAGTCCAATCAAACAGTCTATTTGCACTTGTTAGAGATGGAATTTATAGTACATTTCTCATGTTTCAAGATCTGACATTTTTGTACTTAATAAATGCGTACTAAAGGATTATATGAATATATGATCCTTTAGTACGCATTTATCATATATAAGCTTATGTAATAATTTTATATTAATTAGGAAAATGCATTCTTCGTATAAAATAAGTTGATAAATAAACAGAATATTGTGTATTGGAAAGTGACCAATAAACCAGGAAATAGCGTAAACAGGAGGAGTAAAATAAATAACAATCGAAAATAAATATTGAGAGGTAGAGAATAAGTGATAAATGTACCAGACAAACTGCAGAAAGTTAAATATATTAATTATGGTGTTTCATAGGTGGAATTGATTGCATTAGTTAAGAACACGAAACAGCCTATGATGTGTATAGAGAAATTTGAGATTTTGTTCAGGTTTTCTTAAATAAAAACGCATACTCCGGAAACTGAGGGCTACGAGACATAATTACCACCTTAAGTTAAGTCCTTCCTTTCATAAGTTGCGAAGTGCTATTTACTTTTCGTAGGAGTAATCATGCAATGAAAACCCCAAAACTTTTTAACTGGATTCAACATGAAGACTTTACCTGTATCAACTATATTATTTAAAGAAAAAAATCAAAATCATATAAAATATTGCTAGAATACCAATATGAGGCTATGAAATTGTGTCGGCCTACTGAGTCACAGACTTAACGGACATTCTGCAAAATTCTATGGTTGGACATGCAACATCTTAGCGTTCTTGTCTATTTAGAAATGAAGTTTCATATGAAGTTAAAAGGTTACATATGAAATATTTCTCAAGATACCTTGCCACATCATACATTCTTATATTTGTTCATTAAGTTCAATTTTTTATCAGCGTTCAAACAATAAAGGTTCGCAGTTCAATAGGGACGGTACTACAGCTCAAGAGTGCGCTTGAATCAATTCTGGTGACACCATTACGTAACACGTAATATTGACTTCCAACTTTATTATTTTATGGTTGACCTCTATGAATACAAATTTAACAAATTGAAACCTCCCATTATTGTTCTCTCTTCTCAGATTTATTATGGGAATTCTGATATTTTCTCGTTTCCACCATAACCACAAGACCAACGTAAAAACTATCCCCAACGCTCAACCTCTAAAGTGATTGACTTCTATAAAGCTTAGCTAATTCTACAGGTAAAAAACAAACCATAACTCAATTTCGTCAATGAAGAATGAATTTTCATACAAAAGTTCAGGTCTACAGTTGAAATCTTTCTCAAGATAACTTTTCACATGATGATTAACATTTTTCATTAAATTAAATTAATAAATATAGTTTGAATAATAAAAGTCTATAGACTTAATCAAATTGAAATGATGTGTGTGTGTAGTATGTGTTGGCTACATATGTAAATATATCACCTGTCAAAATCTTTTATTAGTGTACTAAATTTGTTTAAAGATTTCCTTTCTCATTGCCCTATTGGTGTCCTTAAATACCAGTATAAAAAAATTCACTAACGCTCAGACAAATCTCGTGAAGTAACATGCACCCTAATCGAAATCAGTGTTTCTCATACCTTTATTAAGTTTCATGCAAACTTTCAAGTCTCTAAGCCATCCGTCAGTTTGCTTTCGAGATATCGTGACGACAGACCAACATATATCAAGGCAATGAAATTAAATGTTTTTATCCACTTCTCCGCATCAATCAAATTAAACAATAATAATATTTGAATGTAATTGTGGTAAACCGTCAGATGTTTTGAGAGGAAAATTTTTACTTCTATGCTGTATTTTACTTCTCTACATTCCTATTAAAGGTGCGAAGAGAGATTCTGGGATTAGGTTTTCAGGCAGTGCTAGAGTGGAAATTGGACTGTCAGAACAAATCAGACAAGGTGTTCCTTGTTAATTCCTTCTGTGACAACCGGAAACGTGCCTTGACTATCTTACAGAAAGTGTTCACGGTTTTTACTCTGGGTAAAGTATATAAACTTACTTCTATGCTGTATTTTACTTCTCTGTATTCCTATACAGGATGCTAAGAGAGATTCTCGGATTAGGTTTGCAGGCAGTGCTAGAGTGGAAATTGTCTGTCAGAACAACTCAGGCAAGGTGTTCCCTGTTAATTCCTTTTGAGACAAACGGAAACGTGCCTTGATTATCTTACAGAAAACGGTTTCACTGTTTTTACTCTGGGTAAAGTATATAACTTACATCTATGCTGTATTTTACTTCTCTGTATTCCTATACAGGATGCTAAGAGAGATTCTCGGATTAGGTTTGCAGGCAGTGCTAGAGTGGAAATTGTCTGTCAGAACAACTCAGACAAGGTGTTCCCTGTTAACTCATTTTGAGACAACCGGAAACGTGCCTTGATTATCTTACTGAAACGGTTCACTATTTTAACTCTTGGTAAAGTATATAACTTACTTCTATGCTGTATTTTACTTCTCTGTATTCCTATACAGGATGCTAAGAGAGATTCTCGGATTAGGTTTGCAGGCAGTGCTAGAGTGGCAATTGTCTGTCAAAACAACTCAGACAAGGTGTTCCCTGTTAATTCCTTTTGAGACAAACGGAAACGTGCCTTGACTATCTTACAGAAACGGTTCACTGTTTTTACTCTGGGTAAAGTATATAACTTACATCTATGCTGTATTTTACTTCTTTGTATTCCTATACAGGATGCTAAGAGAGATTCTCGGATTAGGTTTGCAGGCAGTGCTAGAGTGGAAATTGACTGTCAGAACAAATGAGACAAGGTGTTCCTTGCTAATTCCTTCTGTGACAACCGGAAACGTGCCTTGACTATCTTACAGAAAACTGTTCACTGTTTTTACTCTGGGTAAAGTATATAACTTACTTCTATGCTGTATTTTTACTTCTCTGTATTCCTATACAGGATGCTAAGAGAGATTCTCGGATTAGGTTTGCAGGCAGTGCTAGAGTGGAAATTGACTGTCAGAACAAATCAGACAAGGTGTTCCTAATTAATTCCTTCTGTGACAACCGGAAATGTGCCTTGGACTATCTTACAGAAACTGTTCACTGTTTTTACTCTGGGTAAAGTATATAACTTACTTCTATGCTGTATTTTACTTCTCTGTATTCCTATACAAGATGCTAAGAGAGATTCTCGGATTAGGTTTGCAGGCAGTGCTAGAGTGGAAATTGACTGTCAGAACAAATCAGACAAGGTGTTCCCTGTTAATTCCTTCTGTGACAACCGGAAACGTGCCTTGACTATCTTACAGAAACTGTTCACTGTTTTTTACTCAGGGTAAAGTATATATAACTTACTTCTATGCTGTATTTTACTTCTCTGTATTCCTATACAGGATGCTAAGAGAGATTCTCGGATTAGGTTTGCAGGCAGTGCTAGAGTGGAAATTGACTGTCAGAACAAATGAGACAAGGTGTTCCTAGTTAATTCCTTCTGTTACAACCGGAAATGTGCCTTGACTATCTTACAGAAACTGTTCACTGTTTTTTTACTCTGGGTAAAGTATATAACTTACTTCTATGCTGTATTTTACTTCTCTGAATTCCTATACAGGATGCTAAGAAAGATTCTCGGATTAGGTTTGCAGGCAGTGCTAGAGTGGAAATTGACTGTCAGAACAAATCAGATAAGGTGTTCCCTGTTAATTCCTTCTGTGTCAACCGGAAACGTGCCTTGACTATCTTACAGAAACTGTTCACTGTTTTTACTCTGGGTAAGGTATATAACTTACTTCTATGCTGTATTTTACTTCTCTGAATTCCTATACAGGATGCTAAGAGAGATTCTCGGATTATGTTTGCAGGCAGTGCTAGAGTGTAAATTGACTGTCAGAACAAATCAGACAAGGTGTTCCTTGTTAATTCCTTCTGTGACAACCGGAAACGTGCCTTGACAATCTTACAGAAAGTGTTCACGGTTTTTACTCTGGGTAAAGTATATAACTTACTTCTATGCTGTATTTTACTTCTCTGTATTCCTATACAGGATGCTAAGAGAGATTCTCGGATTAGGTTTTGGCAGGCCGTGCTAGAGTGGAAATTGACTGTCAGAACAACTCAGACAAGGTGTTCTCTGTTAATTCCTTCTGTGACAACCGGAAAACGTGCCTTGACTATCTTACAGAAACTGTTCACTGTTTTTACTCTGGGTAAAGTATATAACTTTACTTCTATGCTGTATTTTACTTCTCTGTATTCCTATACAAGATGCTAAGAGAGATTCTCGGATTAGGTTTGCAGGCCGTGCTAGAGTGGAAATTGACTGTCAGAACAACTCAGACAAGGTGTTCCTAGTTAATTCCTTCTGTTACAACCGGAAATGTGCCTTGACTATCTTACAGAAACTGTTCACTGTTTTTACTCTGGGTAAAGTATATAACTTTACTTCTATGCTGTATTTTACTTCTCTGAATTCCTATACAGGATGCTAAGAAAGATTCTCGGATTAGGTTTGCAGGCAGTGCTAGAGTGGAAATTGACTGTCAGAAAAAATCAGATAAGGTGTTCCCTGTTAATTCCTTCTGTGTCAACCGGAAACGTGCCTTGACTATCTTACAGAAACTGTTCACTGTTTTTACTCTGGGTAAGGTATATAACTTACTTCTATGCTGTATTTTAATTCTCTGAATTCCTATACAGGATGCTAAGAGAGATTCTCGGATTATGTTTGCAGGCAGTGCTAGAGTGTAAATTGACTGTCAGAACAAATCAGACAAGGTGTTCCTTGTTAATTCCTTCTGTGACAACCGGAAACGTGCCTTGACAATCTTACAGAAAGTGTTCACGGTTTTTACTCTGGGTAAAGTATATAACTTACTTCTATGCTGTATTTTACTTCTCTGTATTCCTATACAGGATGCTAAGAGAGATTCTCGGATTAGGTTTGCAGGCAGTGCTAGAGTGGAAATTGACTGTCAGAACAAATGAGACAAGGTGTTCCTAGTTAATTCCTTCTGTGACAACCGGAAACGTGCCTTGATTATCTTACAGAAACGGTTCACTGTTTTTACTCTGGGTAAAGTATATAACTTCCTTCTATGCTGTATTTTACTTCTCTGTATTCCTATACAAGATGCTAAGAGAGATTCTCGGATTAGGTTTGCAGGCCGTGCTAGAGTGGAAATTGACTGTCAGAACAACTCAGACAAGGTGTTCTCTGTTAATTTCCTTCTGTGACAACCGAAACGTGCCTTGACTATCTTACAGAAACTGTTCACTGTTTTTACTCTGGGTGGGTAAAGTATATAACTTACTTCTATGCTGTATTTTACTTCTCTGTATTCCTATACAGGATGCTAAGAGGGATTCTCGGATTAGGTTTGCAGGCAGTGCTAGAGTGGAAATTGACTGTCAGAACAAATGAGACAAGGTGTTCACTGTTAATTCCTTTTGAGACAACCGGAAACGTGCCTTGACTATCTTACAGAAAGTGTTCACGGTTTTTACTCTGGGTAAAGTATATAACTTACTTCTATGCTGTATTTTACTTCTCTGTATTCCTATACAGGATGCTAAGAGAGATTCTCGGATTAGGTTTGCAGGCAGTGCTAGAGTGGAAATTGTCTGTCAAAACAACTCAGGCAAGGTGTTCCCTGTTAATTCCTTTTGAGACAAACGGAAACGTGCCTTGATTATCTTACAGAAACGGTTCACTGTTTTTACTCTGGGTAAAGTATATAACTTACTTCTATGCTGTATTTTACTTCTCTGTATTCCTATACAGGATGCTAAGAGACATTCTCGGATTAGGTTTGCAGGCAGTGCTAGAGTGGAAATTGACTGTCAGAACAAATCAGCCAAGGTGTTCTCTGTTAATTCCTTCTGTGACAACCGGAAACGTGCCTTGACTATCTTACAGAAACTGTTTCACTGTTTTTACTCAGGGTAAAGTATATAACTTACTTCTATGCTGTATTTTACTTCTCTGTATTCCTATACAGGATGCTAAGAGAGATTCTCGGATTAGGTTTGCAGGCAGTGCTAGAGTGGAAATTGACTGTCAGAACAAATCAGACAAGGTGTTCCTAGTTAATTCCTTCTGTGACAACCGGAAATGTGCCTTGACTATCTTACAGAAACTGTTCACTGTTTTTACTCTGGGTAAAGTATATAACTTACTTCTATACTGTATTTTACTTCTCTGTATTCCTATACAGGATGCTAAGAGAGATTCTCGGATTAGGTTTGCAGGCAGTGCTAGAGTGGAAATTGACTGTCAGAACAAATGAGACAAGGTGTTCCTAGTTAATTCCTTCTGTGACAACCGGAAACGTGCCTTGACTATCTTACAGAAACTGTTCACTGTTTTTACGGGTAAAGTATATAACTTACTTCTATGCTGTATTTTACTTCTCTGTATTCCTATATAGGATGCTAAGAGAGATTCTCGGATTAGGTTTGCAGGCAGTGCTAGAGTGAAAATTGACTGTCAGAACAAATCAGACAAGGTGTTCCTAGTTAATTCCTTCTGTGACAACCGGAAATGTGCCTTGACTATCTTACAGAAACTGTTCACTGTTTTTACTCTGGGTAAAGTATATAACTTACTTCTATGCTGTATTTTACTTCTCTGTATTCCTATGCAAGATGCTAAGAGAGATTCTCAGATTAGGTTTGCAGGCAGTGCTAGAGTGGAAATTGACTGTCAGAACAAATCAGACAAGGTGTTCCCTGTTAATTCCTTCTGTGACAACCGGAAACGTGCCTTGACTATCTTACAGAAACTGTTCACTGTTTTTACTCAGGGTAAAGTATATAACTTACTTCTATGCTGTATTTTACTTCCCTGTATTCCTATACAGGATGCTAAGAGAGATTCTCGGATTAGGTTTGCAGGCAGTGCTAGAGTGGAAATTGACTGTCAGAACAAATGAGACAAGGTGTTCCTAGTTAATTCCTTCTGTGACAACCGGAAACGTGCCTTGACTATCTTACAGAAACTGTTCACTGTTTTTACTCTGGGTAAAGTATATAACTTACTTCTATGCTGTATTTTACTTCTCTGAATTCCTATACAGGATGCTAAGAGAGATTCTCGGATTAGGTTTGCAGGCAGTGCTAGAGTGGAAATTGACTGTCAGAACAAATCAGATAAGGTGTTCCCTGTTAATTCCTTCTGTGTCAACCGGAAACGTGCCTTGACTATCTTACAGAAACTGTTCACTGTTTTTTACGGGTTAAAGTATATAACTTACTTCTATGCTGTATTTTACTTCTCTGTATTCCTATATAGGATTCAAATTCAAATTCAAATTCAAATTCCTTTAATGTCGTAAGACAACTTTTGTTGTATGACAGAGTCAAGTACATGCTGTATATACATAAGTTATAAAGTAAAACAATAAAAATACAATGGTTATACAACAGTAAATATTATACTAAATATTTTTTTATTAGTCTATATAATTATAATTATTGTAAAAAAAAAAAAAAAACTTAAAATTTAGAATTTAAAACGTGTTACAACTTTACACTTGTTAGTTTATGCCCGATTTAAAATAAGTTTACAAATTCCAACTAATAATGCAAAGAAAAACAAACAATAAAACAAAAAATATCATTATACTAGAAACTCTCCCACACCGTGTAAAAACAACCCGCCACTAAATGCTCCTTTAATTTTCTTTTAAATTCTTCCTTATTTTGGATGCACTTCAGCGGTTCAGGAAGTCTCCAAAAGCACCTGGCACCGACATTGTGCGGTAAACTCGCTGCCCAAACTGTCTGGTGTGGAGTTTGGCGGAGGTTTACTCGAGCCCGGGTGTTGTTGTGCTCGTGTACTGCGGATCCATCAGTAACTGCTACACTGTTAAATTTTGCAAACATTATTGTTTCAAAAATATACAATGACGGTAGCGTTAAGAGGTTCAATTCTTTAAAAGCAATTTTGCACGATTCTCGTTTTTTCAGTCCAGCAAGTACACGAACAGCACGCTTTTGCAACACAAACACTCTATTAATTTGTGCTAGTGTAGCTGAGCCCAGACCAGCAGGCCATATCTCAAGCGAGACTCAACGAGAGAGCAGTATACAAGTTTAAGAAGAAACTTGTTACGGTATTTGGCAAGTTGGGACATGAGGAATACAGTCGAAGACAGCGACTGGCATACACAGTTGATATGAGTTCGCCAGCTGAGGTCATCATCTATTTGTACCCCCAAATATTTGACACACCTTCTTTGTTGTACTACTGAATTATTAATTAGAATAAAAGGTGAATTATCTTTCATTCATACGTTTTGAAAATTCCAAAAAAACTGTCTTTTTGAAGTTTTAAATGCAAATTTAAATTATTTTAAAAATTGGTACAGCTGTGTCAAAACTATATGACTATTTAATTTCTAAGTCCTCGACTGTCCCGCTAGAAAACCCGAGGGCTATGTCATCAGCGTACATAACAAGCTGGTTATGTGGGATCGCTTGGGGTAAGTTGTTTACATACAGGTTGTAGAGAGTACTGGTCCCAAGATCGAACCCTGAGGGACACCAAAATTGACTGGAGCCCACGATGAACGACTACCCTCGACCTGCACACACTGCTCTCTCTGAGTTAGGTAAGAGTTCAACCACTGTAGAAGCCAAGCGCCCCAGACCGAGACACCTTAGACACTCCAGAAGCTGTGGGTGACTGACACAGTCGAACGCTTTTGTCAAATCCATCATAACCCCCACAGTCCGCCGATTTTGATCCAGCTCGGTCACAATATCCGACACGAAAAAACTTATTGCCTCTCCGGTACTCTTTACCCGTCGTGAATCCAAATTGTTTCTTATGTAGAAGTTCATTCGAACTCAAGAAAAAAATTTAATCGGCCAAGAAAAGAAATTAGCTCGAAGACCTTACTAAAGGTAGAAATTTGAGAAATGGGACGATAAGAATCCAGAGTATTACAATGCCCCCCCTTGTGTATTGGAATCGCAACTGTGCTCTTCAGTGCCCGAGGGAACCGGCCCTGTCCGAAAGAAGCTGAAACTATGTTAGACAAAGGTTGGCTTATGGTTTCAATGCAAGATTTTATTACTTTACTTGGTATACCGTCAATACCAGAGGATGTTTTTGTTTTTCAACCTCTTCACAGCAGAGACCACCTCCCCCAGGGTCACCGGGTGCATCGATACTGGATTATCATGCAGGTAGTTCTGCACCTGGAACTGTAAAGGAGGTTCGTGCCGATTTTTATTCAAATTTTCATCACCCACTGTCGTGAAATGGCCTTATTGAATGAGTCACAAATTTTCTTGCTTGTTCTTTACCATACGTCCCTCAATCTCAATTTCAAATTCAGAATTCGAACTCAAACCTTTTCTTACATTCGGCTTGATGAGTTTCCAAGCGTCCTTTGCCTTTATTGGAAGATAATGAGAGTGTTTCAAACATATATTTGGACTTAGCATTTTTTATAACTTTAGAGTAAAGCTTCTTATAACATTTATAATGATTCTTTTTTCTCTTGTGTTGGGCTTATTTCTTAAATTGAAATGTAAAGATTTTAATGTTTTGCTTGAAGTTACTATACCTTTAGTAATCCACTTTTTTATTATTGTGATTATGTTTTTAATTTAACTAATTTCTTAGGACAAGCGACTTCAAAATTATAACTAAAAGTTTTTAAAAATCTATCAAACGTATTATCTGCTGGCAGGAACTGATTTATGTCATTCCACGGCTCCCTGGATAACATGAGGTTCAACAAGCAAATGTTATTTGAGGTTAACTGACGGTTAGGAACGTGTGTTGGCAACGACTGACCCGACGGTGCCAAATACCGAGACGAGCTGAGCAAAGTGGTCAGAAAGTCCTGTTCCGAACACTTCAACAGCCACCCTCCCCTCCGGCATGTCAGTCACCACCCAGTCCAGCAATGACTGCCTGCCAGAGACCAAGTCCTCACGAGTGGGAGAGCTAACTAGTTGTCTTCAGACCGTAACAAGGTAAGAGGTCGTTCATGTCCTGGAGAGCTACTGAATGGTCCAACCAATCAATATTGAAGTCTCCAAGGATCATCAGATTGTTCTTTCTACTTAGTTGCTCCAAAAAGTTCTACCGATTTGTTAAAAAAGACGTTTATGCTTCCGTTAGGGGAGCGATATAATCCAATAATATTGAAAGTAAATGATTGTTTCAAAGTGGAATTTAGCCCCACAAACTTCCATGTTCATGTCTTCTGAAAGATGAGAGAGATCGATTACTTCAGAGGATATGTCACGTTTACAAAATATGACAACACCTCCTGATTTACGAACTCCTCTACAATATGAGCATACCAGCGTGTAATTATCAAAAACTCAACATTTTTTATTTTCATCGGTTTTCAGACCATGTTCGGTAAATGAAACACAATATCCGGATTTTCGGTAAGCCAATAATACCTCCACTTCATCGATTTTTTGACGTAAATCATTGAATATTTAGGTGAAGAATTTTGAGTTTGTTGTTTTGAACATTTCTACGGACTGAGACATTAATACCAGAACATTCACAATCTAGAATCGGGACATTAACTAAACAAGGTTGGTTACCTCTACTTGCTGGCTTACATCTAAAAAACGTTCGTTAACGAGAACTGGTATCCTCTTGTCAGAACCATACTCCGAGTCAGCATCACCAAGGCTCCCTGTCCCCGACATCGATCTCCTACCCGGGCTGCAGGGGAGGAAACTCCGACAAGGAATCCAGAGGCGGCGACGCTGTCGCAGTGGTTTCGCTCAACTGGGGCTGGAGTGCGGCCGAAAGAGTCAACTGAAGGCATGATGTCCGTGACTCCCGATTTCACCGGCGAATTCCCAGTGTCTGGAAGCGCGACGCTTGTTGTTGGCTGTTGGCATTCCAACTGATCTTTGCGTTGAGGAAATGGTGAAGAAACACATTGTGCAATCAGTCCACACAAAACCTCCTTACCCGTGGCATCCAGATGAAGGCCATGTCGTGTAAAATGCTTTCGTTCCAGCCGACGAGAGTCGATAACTTTGATCCCCTCCTTAGTTAGGCCTCTTAAGTCGGTGATTAACCTGGTTCACTAGTTTTGTTGGTGTAGCATCTCGGAGGGAGGTCAAAACGGTGTGGTAAGGAGACGACGACCCAGTTGGTGTATTGGTTGGCCCTTATAAATCTCAATAGATGTCCTGGCAGAGTAACAGCTGGTCGGTCATGCCTGGGGGTACAGTTTGACACATCATTAGTGCCAACAATTAGAACTGCTGTATCGTTCTTTGTCAATGATTCTGCCATACTGTTAGCGTTCTTCAGTATGTAGTCAGAGGAAGCATTGGAACTGGCACAGACAAAAACACTATGCGACACCTTTCTTTGCAATATACCAGAGATGTTTCTAGCGTGACTGTCTCCAAACACGTAAAGTTTCTTAGGTTGACTACACATCGTCACATCGCAAACCCCGTCGGTGGTGTTCATTGTAGTGTCAACAGCCGGGTCAAATATGTCTCTTTGAATTATATTTTGCTTAAATGAGACGGATGAGTATTTAGATGCTTCTTTTTTCTTTCGGTTGCGTTTCCGTTTAGGTTTCAGACGCTCCTCAGACCTATTCTGACCATCCTTCGAATGAGTGTCATGAATGTTCGGTTCCCTAAGTACATCGTACCTGTTTATAATCGGAATGTCGTCCCGCTATTACCAGCATTTTGTCGATCAAACTGTCGTCATTTCTTTTCTCCCTCCCTTGTGCTTGTAAAAAGTACCTCGTGCTGCTTGAGTAAGTCTTTCATATTTACTTTTGAAAGCAGCAAGTTCTATCTGAAAGTGAAAAATTAGAGTCCTCGTAGTACTTAACACGTTGTTTTTCTTTTTCGCATTGCTTACATTCAGAAGAAGGAACATTAAACGACAATTCAGTTTGCGAATCAGCGTCATGTTGATGTGGAATATCACACCCAATTGCTACGTCGACCTTGATAGAACTTGAGGATATTCTACCGTGTTCATTGGCTTCAAGCTTCCAGTTGAAGGCTCTGGATTTTGTCTATAAGAGCTGACTGGCGGCTGGTTAATTCAGTGATCCTATTCAGCAATTCGTCTTTTGACTTTAAACACTCATCATCCGTTCTGAATCGAGCGTTCCTCTGTTTTAACTTTTTTCACAACTTGTGAAACGAGAGGTGAAAGTGCCAACGACGAGAAAGAAGATCCGTAGTCCACTGAGTCATTATTTTGTAGCGGAGATGGTCAGAGGAGTAACATTTCGAAACGTTTGTGGGTGCTTGTAGGATGCTAAGAGAGATTCTCGGATTAGGTTTGCAGGCAGTGCTAGAGTGGAAATTGACTGTCAGAACAAATGAGACAAGGTGTTCCTAGTTAATTCCTTCTGTGACAACCGGAAACGTGCCTTGACTATCTTACAGAAACTGTTCACTGTTTTTACTCTAGGTAAAGTATATAACTTACTTCTATGCTGTATTTTACTTCTCTGAATTCCTATACAGGATGCTAAGAGAGATTCTCGGATTAGGTTTGCAGGCAGTGCTAGAGTGTAAATTGACTGTCAGAACAAATCAGACAAGGTGTTCCTTGTTAATTCCTTCTGTGACAACCGGAAAAGTGCCTTGACTATCTTAGAGAAAGTCTTCACGGTTTTTACTCTGGGTAAAGTATATAACTTACTTCTATGCTGTATTTTTACTTCTCTGTATTCCTATACAGGATGCTAAGAGAGATTCTCGGATTAGGTTTTGCAGGCAGTGCTAGAGTGGAAAATTGACTGTCAGAACAAATCAGACAAGGTGTTCCTAGTTAATTCCTTCGGTGACAACCGGAAATGTGCCTTGACTATCTTACAGAAAGTGTTCACTGTTTTTTACTCTGGGTAAAGTATATAACTTACTTCTATGCTGTATTTTACTTCTCTGTATTCCTATGCAAGATGCTAAGAGAGATTCTCGGATTAGGTTTGCAGGCAGTGCTAGAGTGGAAATTGACTGTCAGAACAACTCAGACAAGGTGTTCCTTGTTAATTCCTTCTGTGACAACCGGAAACGTGCCTTGACTATCTTACAGAAAACTGTTCACTGTTTTTACTCTTGGTAAAGTATATAACTTACTTCTATGCTGTATTTTACTTCTCTGTATTCCTATACAGGATGCTAAGAGAGATTCTCGGATTAGGTTTGCAGGCAGTGCTAGAGTGGAAATTGTCTGTCAAAACAACTCAGGCAAGGTGTTCCCTGTTAATTCCTTTTGTGACAAACGGAAACGTGCCTTGATTATCTTACAGAAACGGTTCACTGTTTTTACTCTGGGTAAAGTATATAACTTACTTCTATGCTGTATTTTACTTCTCTGTATTCCTATACAGGATGCTAAGAGACATTCTCGGATTAGGTTTGCAGGCAGTGCTAGAGTGGAAATTGACTGTCAGAACAAATCAGACAAGGTGTTCCTAGTTAATTCCTTCTGTGACAACCGGAAATGTGCCTTGACTATCTTACAGAAACTGTTCACTGTTTTTACTCTGGGTAAAGTATATAACTTACTTCTATGCTGTATTTTACTTCTCTGTATTCCTATACAAGATGCTAAGAGAGATTCTCGGATTAGGTTTGCAGGCAGTGCTAGAGTGGAAATTGACTGTCAGAACAAATCAGACAAGGTGTTCTCTGTTAATTCCTTCTGTGACAACCGGAAACGTGCCTTGACTATCTTACAGAAACTGTTCACTGTTTTTTTACTCTGGGGTAAAGTATATAACTTACTTCTATGCTGTATTTTACTTCTCTGTATTCCTATACAGGATGCTAAGAGAGATTCTCGGATTAGGTTTGCAGGCAGTGCTAGAGTGGAAATTGACTGTCAGAACAAATCAGACAAAGTGTTCCTAGTTAATTCCTTCTGTTACAACCGGAAACGTGCCTTGACTATCTTACAGAAACTGTTTCACTGTTTTTACTCTGGGTAAAGTATATAACTTACTTCTATGCTGTATTTTACTTCTCTGAATTCCCTATACAGGATGCTAAGAGAGATTCTCGGATTAGGTTTGCAGGCAGTGCTAGAGTGTAAATTGACTGTCAGAACAAATCAGACAAGGTGTTCCTTGCTAATTCCTTCTGTGACAACCGGAAACGTGCCTTGACTATCTTACAGAAACTGTTCACTGTTTTTACTCTGGGTAAAGTATATAACTTACTTCTATGCTGTATTTTACTTCTCTGAATTCCTATACAGGATGCTAAGAGAGATTCTCGGATTAGGTTTGCAGGCAGTGCTAGAGTGGAAATTGACTGTCAGAACAAATCAGACAAGGTGTTCCCTGTTAATTCCTTCTGTGTCAACCGGAAACGTGCCTTGACTATCTTACAGAAACTGTTCACTGTTTTTTACTCTGGGTAAAGTATATAACTTACTTCTATGCTGTATTTTACTTCTCTGAATTCCTATACAGGATGCTAAGAGAGATTCTCGGATTAGGTTTGCAGGCAGTGCTAGAGTGGAAATTGACTGTCAGAACAAATCAGACAAGGTGTGTTCCTTGCTAATTCCTTCTGTGACAACCGGAAACTTTATTATTAAAAAAAATTATTCACTATAGAACAGAGGAATTTTTTACGTTTTTTATTATTTCTAAACATAATACTTGGTTTTAAAACTGCTTCCATAATGTAATAATTATGTTATTTAAAATGCATAAAAATAAAGTGCTTGTTATTTAATGCATAACCAGTAATAGCAATTTTTCCAATTTAGATGATTGCTTTTGTTTAGGCAATATCTTTTCAAATAATATTTCATAAGTTTTAATTATATTACAACCTTTTTGCGTGATTATATCACCTAAAAACCAATATTATGTATTATTTCCGCTCAATTTTATTTATTACTCTATCTTTTTGACTTAAAATGTAAAATGTATTGCTAAATAGATCTGTTTGTTGGAGAAATCTATGATGGCGCCAATAATTAGTCCTCAATGCCACACACAAAGGCACTCTTCTGTCTACTTATAATTCGTTGACAAGATAGTACATGTGCCTGAAATTATTGAGACCTAAATACATAAGTGTCACCCTTTTATATTAACACTAATATAAAACTGTAATTAGTTACAAAAATACTGAGGTGCAAATATTAAAGTAAAAATATTTATCACGGCTTTAGGATTCTAGTGAGAAAAGCCTGGTCATGCGGACTCAGGTTCTAAACAAATCCAAATACTCAGAATGTGTAATTATTCCTATGGTTTGAGGGCAATTTAAACCCTTTGGACCTCTACTAAGTAGAGATCCTGGAGACACTCTACCATATTGTCCAAAATATTGTAGACGCCACAGGATTCTCAAAACCTGGAGGCTTTCCAGTTGGTGATGGAGCAAGAATCTGTGGCGACTAGAGGGCAATTTAAACCCAATGGACCTCTAGTGATTTGGAGACTTGTGAGAGGACTTGTAAAGCTAGAAATAATGGTATTTAGATTCCATATAATTTCCAGAGACCGTTCTCAAATAACTAAATATCTTCAATTACCAGGTGCTCGGACATAAGGTCATCACTGAAGACTTGTTTATAAACTTAAAGCCTTGAATAACTGTATTGTCTTTGTTTACGTATGAACCTCCTTCTATTATTGTAAATGAAGTGCGAGACTAAACTTAATTAAGTTACTGTTCTTAAAGATTTGAGTTAGACATAACAGCTAACAAGCTTGGTTTTTAAAACATACATTAAGAGTAAGGAAAGATATTGTAATACAATATATTTACAACACATATAATACAATACAGTTACATAAATACAATAAGTATTTGTGTTATTAAAAGTTACGGAACTATTCTTTGAAATGAGGAACGAAATATTTGTGTTGTAAATAGGCTACTTACTTGCAATGACAAAAAACACAAAAGATTTAGGGAAATGGTGACTAAAACCTTAGCTGTATTCCTATTTCGACAGTTTCAAAACATATACGTCGTTAACTCCAGTAAAAGAACGGCTTAGAAAACTTGTTACTTAAAAACTTTCGTGCCCCGTAAAACAACTTGGATGTTTCACTCTCACATTTGCTTATTAAATAAGTAAATATGTGTTTTAGCGTCATATACAATTATGATCTATATGTTTGGTATCACTCGAAAGCTCTTATACTCTATATGTTTCTCTTGTAAAATTTAATTATATCCTACAAGAAGGCATTGCCCCCACAGTCTCTCAAAACGTTTGTGTGTTAAACTTATGTATACACATGGTATGTATAACTCGAAATATACCTGTTACTCGCACATACGTGGAACTCAACATACGTGTTACTCAGACATACGTGGGACACGATATATGTGTTACACGAACATACGTGAAACTTGATATGTGTTACACGAACATACGTGGAACTCGACATACGTGTTACTCAGACATACGTGGAAATCGACATGCGTGTTACTCAGACATACGTGGAAATCGACATGCGTGTTACACGAACATACGTGAAACTTGATATGTTGTTACACGAACATACGTGGAACTCGACATACGTGTTACTCTCGGACATACGTGGAACTTGATATGTGTTACACGAACATACGTGAAACTCGATATACGTCTTACTCAGAAATGCGTGGAACTCGATATATTATGTGTTACACGAACATACGTGGAACTCGATATATGTGTTACTCGGACATACGTGGATCTCGATATATGTGTTTACACGAACATACGTGTAACTCGACATACGTGTTACTCGGACATACGTGGGACTCGATATAGGTGTTAGACGAACATACGCGGAACTCGACATACGTGCTTACACGAACATACGTGGAACTCGATATATGTGTTAAACGAACATACGTGGAACTCGATATATGTGTTTACACGAACATACGTGGAACTCGACATACGTGTTACTCGGATATACGTGGGACTCGATATACGAGTTACTCGGACATACGTGGAACTCGATATACGTGTTAGCTGCACATACGTGTTACTCAGATAAATTGATATTATTCATTCACTGACCAACATTATATTACCTAATAGGTTATAACATTCACTAGCCAACGTAATATCCCCTTATACGTTTATGATAGTACATACTCGTCGACCCAAAAATAATTTGTGTTAACACGTAAGATTGTATTTATTGTCTTTGAATTCTTAATTTTTCAAACAATGCTTGATCACTTGTCCATTTAAAAATACATGACATTGGAAGGAAGTCCTAATGCAAACCGCTACACTTATTAACGATCCGACAAGTTTCTTGAAATCGTGTCGCAACTTCACTTCACTTCACTTGAGGCCCACACGCTCCAGCACCACAACATGGAAATATATTTGAGAACGAGTACAGTTAAGAGAGATTTAATCTACATATTCCCGGCCCAAAACGAGCAACGACTCGAGATCAAAAACTCTCTGATGGCGCCCGGGGGAGCGATGTGATGACATCACATTCTAGAGAAGTAAGTCAAATACGATGAACAATTAAAAGAGCAGTCACCTGATTTTAACGTCTATCTGGCCATGCCTGAGTCTTCGTCTCTGTCTATCTAAGCAATCCTTTGAGTATTATAGAGGAGAATGCCAATATGAATAACATTATACCCTAAGTAATGAATATGTTATAAACAATTAATTATTGACCTTAGTAGGCCGTCACAGTTACAGATGACTTTAGTCATAGATTTGTTGCAAGAACACTTAAATTCTGTTTAAATCCAAAACGCGTACTCTTGCTGCCACATTATTCTGCACAGTGTTGATATAATACAATAGTGTGACTTCCACTCAAGAATGGAAGACTTAAGACGAACTGGTAATATTTTTAAGGGATGAAATAAACGCATTCCAAAGTAACATTCCCAGAGTGGTGAAACTATTTTGGCTTAATTAAGACGTAAGGCTGACTGAAAACCAAGAGAGCGAAATTATGTTCCGCATGCATAAGCCCACCGTAAAGTTTTTTGCGAGGTGAAAATTATCAGCTATATTTTAGCGAAGTCAATGACCCTTGGAGCTGTCTGTCTGTATGTGTCTGTCCGCATGATATCTTGAAAATTAACTGACCTTAAACAACTTACTGACCAAAAGTGTAAATGAAACATGGGGCTAGATATTTCAAGAAGTGTTATAAAATTAACAGGGGAGTAATAAAAAGTAATAAATCTAATTTGTACACTTTCAATTTCACATGAAAGTTTATTTTTGAATAGCCAATAATGAATTCTATAATGGCGCATATCCAACGACAGAGTATGGCTAGTACTAACACAGTTTTTTTTCATATCTATAAATATATATATATATATATATATATATATATATATATATATATATAGCTTATTTCATTCTCTAAATATCCTACGGACAGGTAGACAGCCACATAATTATAGAAAAGTACATTTGTATATCCCCCGGCATACGAAGTAAAAATATTGTTGTGTGTGTGTGTGTGTGTGTATGTGTTCAAGTTCAAAATCACTTTATTCAAGAAAATACAATATAATTTCATACACTATCATCCCCCAAGGCGCAGTACTGCGCGTACGGTGGCGCAGTTGGTGCCTATATTCTTATTTAAATTAACTAATGCTTACTGAAAACTATTAAATTTATAGCAAAACAAAACACAAATTGCATGTAATGCATACTTACCTAAATTCATAATTTTTTTAATGATTACATTTACAATTCATATCATTAAATACATTAATAACTTTGATAACAAATATAATAACAATTCATATAAGAAAAACAATATTATATTAACAACTTAGATAAATAAACATAATAAAAATTAATATAGTAAAAACCATATCCACAATTTAAATAAATAAATATATTAACAATATAGATAAATAAATAAATTCATATATTTACAGAGCAAACAAACAGTGCATGACATAATAATAACACAAATTCATAACAACAACTATAAGACAGATACAGAGCGTCAACCAGGGCAGATTCAGTGACAATATAAGTGCAAAAAATAGCTATATAACAAATAAATAGTCTACATTTACAATAAGATAACATTTATAACTATATACTAGATAACAAAGACAAGACATTTTGTTACAACCAATTATTTTATCAATCAAGACAAGTTCTTGAAATATTCCAGAGATTTTAATTTTACCTTAGGTTTCCTTTCAAAAATAATGTTCTGTTCACAATGCAGCAAGAAATTGTTGTATATTTTAGGACCCATATAAAAAAAATTGATGCCGACTCAATTCCTTGGTGTTTGTGTGTGTGTGTGTGTGTGTGTGTGTGGTGTGTGTGTGTGTGTTCACAGTTCACAACCGTCTTTATTCAAAGAAATGTAATAATTTCACAATGTATTTTCCCAATGCACCATGCAAGGTGCTCGCGGGAACATCTTAATCTATATATTGTTCATTCCTGTTTGATGCTGGCAGTCCTCATGCAACAGTCCATTCTATATTACATATATAAATTATTTGATATTTTTCAGACAGAAATTTTAATTTTTTACTGTAAGAATTGAGGTATCTACTGTATAATCCATCGTGCTATGCATTAACAGCTCTAAACATTCAACAAAGATATATAGAAATTACACATGAAATCGATGAATCAATTACCCTGCACCGAGTCCGCACAATTACCCTATACAATAACAACAGTTAATTAATTGTAACAATGTATAACAATAAATAAGCAACATATGAATCCATAAATACATAACAAATGAATAGTAACAATATAGTAAATTTATGAATACAATGTTTAACAATAAATAAGTAACATTATGATAAATCTATAGATATTATAACAAAATAAACTATAACAACGAGATAAAACTATAAATTTATAACAAATAAATAATAAGAACGAAATAAAACTATAAATTTATAACAAGTACAGTAAAAGTGAATTACAGAAGATGTATGATATATTTAATAATAAAAATAGAAATACAAAAGTATACGATAGAAAAGACAAAAAATAGAAAATGAATAAATGTGTGTGTGTGTGTGTGTGTGTGTGTTCAAATCATTATTTTAAATCATATTTATTTTAAAAAAATACAAAGTACTGTACATTACAAATGTTGCCAAGTGCTGTAAAGCACGTGTGGCAAAAAATATTGTTGGCACAATTCTTAATAGCTTAAAATGTCTCTGGTCTTGTGTGGAGGGTATGCTATACTATATTTGAATAAAATTTGCAAATCAAACATGAAACAAACAATTATAAATAATTTAACAAAACTGGAACAACAATAACAGATAAAGAATAACTGAGTGACAATAACAAAGCAATAACAAGGAAATCAATAACAAAATGAGTGAATAACAAGAAAAGTTCAACAATAACAGGATAAATACAAAAGCAACAAGATAAATGCAACAACGACAAGAGTAATACAATGCTTAAATAAAATTAATATATAAAAGTAACAACAATAAATAACAACAATAATTTACTTTCGATTACTACCTATTCTAAAAATAATCGACTACCAGTGTTTGTGTGTGTGTGTGCGCGCGTGTGTGCGTGCGTGTGCGTGTGCGTGCGTGCGTGCGTGCGTGTGTTTGTGTGTGTGTACACTTCAATAATACAACCAAGTGTCACACGACGAGTCATCTCGTTATATCCTTGAACTATTCTCTCTACAAAAAATGCTGCTGTTCTGTGCAAAGCATTATATTCTTCATTGATGTTATAAAATCACTAAGTTTCATTACATTTTCCTAACATACAATATACATGATGAGTAATAAAAAACTAAGTCTAGAAATTCCTGATAATGAAACATAATGTTTCAACGGCATATAACGAAATTTAATTATAAGTTAAGGCTGCCTTGCCTCCCTTGTTGAAATATTTAGGATTACCTGGAGAGAACCATCTTCAAACAAGAAACACTGACACTCTATCACCTCATGCCATCAACCACTGTTTTATTCTATTCAAAGGTCTACTTGAGATTAGATAAAGGTAAGTTTACAGCTTAGGTTGTGTTTAAAACTGGCTATAATATAACACCAGATGAAATAAAATCAAGTACGATTGAAAAAAGTTGTAAAAGAAATTACCAGTTAACACACCTTAAATGAAAGCATAGAAATACTATTATATAGAAACGTATTCATTTAGAAACAGCAGTAATCTTTAAATTAAGAATTTCGTACAAAAATGTTTTATTGCTTAAAGCGGGTTTTCAGTAGTGAACAAGAAGAATTGAGTTGAATTTATTAAATATTTCTTTGGTACACACGTTAAAATAATTTAAATCTAGCTAAATAATTTTTATGGTCAATAGTTTAATACTTACAGGCCATATTTTACAGTCGTAGCATCCACATGTTACCTCAAAGTGGATCACGACAATCCTAATAGCATAGTTAATGCCGTAAACTTACTCGTTTATTAACCACAATCACAGAGTTAAAAGCCGTAGCATGCACATGTTAGCTGAAGATCCTGACAATTCTAATAGAATCGTCAATGACGTGAACAAATTTAACTTTTTTTAAACACTTATAAAAGAATGTTTTATAACAAGCAATAAGATGAAAAATTGAGATAAATAAAACGATATGTATAGAACAAATGTAAGTCGATAGTTCAGCTCTATATACATTCTGATAAGTTTTACACAGGCAATTCCATAACTAGCCCTGTCATAATAAATTCAGTGTGTGAACTGTAGCAATCACTACGGGTCTCTAATTATAAGCGTGTTAGACATCTCCTACTGCTACAACTACATGCCCAGCCCTGGCATGATCACTTCAATGTTTGTGATCTGTGACAATCACTACGGGTCTCTAATTATAAGCGAGTTAGACATCTCCTACTGCTACAATTACATGCCCAGCCCTGGCATGATCACTTCAATGTTTGTGATCTGTGACAATAAATACGGGTCTCTAATTATAAGCGAGTTAGACATCTCCTACTGCTACAACTACATGTCCAGCACTGGCATGATCACTTCAATGTTTGTGATCTGTGACAATCACTACGGGTCTCTAATTATAAGCGAGTTAGACATCTCCTACTGCTACAATTACATGCCCAGCCCTGGCATGATCACTTCAATGTTTTGTGATCTGTGACAATAAATACGGGTCTCTAATTATAAGCGAGTTAGACATCTCCTACTGCTACAACTACATGTCCAGCCCTGGCATGATCACTTCAATGTTTGTGATCTGTGACAATAAATACGGGTCTCTAATTATAAGCGAGTTAGACATCTCCCACTGTTACAACTACATGCCCAGCCCTGGCATGATCACTTCAATGTTTGTGATCTGTGACAATAAATACGGGTCTCTAATTATAAGCGAGTTAGACATCTCCTACTGCTACAACTACATGTCCAGCACTGGCATGATCACTTCAATGTTTGTGATCTGTGACAATAAATACGGGTCTCTAATTATAAGCGAGCTGTACTGTCCTACTGTTACAATTACATGCCCAGCCCAGGCATGATCAGCTCAGTGTGTGACCTGTAGCAATCACTACGGGTCTCTAATTATAAGCGAGTTAGACATCTCCTACTGCTACAACTACATGTCCAGCACTGGCATGATCACTTCAATGTTTGTGATCTGTGACAATAAATACGGGTCTCTAATTATAAGCGAGCTGTGCTCTCCTACTGATACAATTACATGCCCAAAACTGGCTTCATCATCTCAGTGTGTGATCTGTCACAATCAATACGGGTCTCTAATTATAATTAAGCTATACTGTCCTACTGTTACAATATCATGCCCAGCCCAGGCATGATCAGCTCAGTGTGTGATTTGTCACAATACATATTGGTCTCTAATTAAGCAAGCTGTACTTTTCTACTGCTACTATTACATGCCCAGCCCTGGCATGATTAGGTCAGTGTGTGATCTGTGACAATCAATACGGGTCTCTAATTATAAGCAAGCTGTTCTGTTCTACTGCTACTGTTACATGCCCAGCCCTGGCATGATTAGGACAGTGTGTGATCTGTGACAATCAATACGGGTATCTAATTATAAGGAAGCTGTTCTGTTCTACTGCTACTATTACATGCCCAGCCCTGGCATGATTAGGTCAGTGTGTGATCTGTGACAATCAATACGGGTCTCTAATTATAATCAAGCTATACTGTCCTACTGTTACAATTACATGCCCAGCCCAGGCATGATCAGCTCAGTGTGTGATTTGTCACAATCCATATTGGTCTCTAATTAAGCAAGCTGTACTGTTCTACTGCTACTATTACATGCCCAGCCCTGGCATGATTAGGTCAGTGTGTGATCTGTGACAATCAATACGGGTCTCTAATTATAAGCAAGCTGTACTGTTCTACTGCTACTATTACATGCCCAGCCCTGGCATGATTAGGTCAGTGTGTGATCTGTGACAATCAATACGGGTCTCTAATTATAAGCAAGCTGTACTGTTCTACTGCTACTATTACATGCCCAGTCCTGGCATGATTAGGTCAGTGTGTGATCTGTGACAATCAATACGGGTCTCTAATTATAAGCAAGCTGTTCTGTTCTACTGCTACTGTTACATGCCCAGCCCTGGCATGAATAGGTCAGTGTGTGATCTATGACAATCAATACGGGTCTCTAATTATAAGCAAGCTGTACTGTTCTACTGCTACTGTTACATGCCCAGCCCTGGCATGATTAGGTCAGTGTGTGATCTGTGACAATCAATACGGGTCTCTAATTATAAGCAAGCTGTTCTGTTCTACTGCTACTGTTACATGCCCAGCCCTGGCATGATTAGGTCAGTGTGTGATCTGTGACAATCAATACGGGTCTCTAATTATAAGCAAGCTGTTCTGTTCTACTGCTACTGTTACATGCCCAGCCCTGGCATGAATAGGTCAGTGTGTGATCTATGACAATCAATACGGGTCTCTAATTATAAGCAAGCTGACTTATCCTACTGCTGTAACTGTGAAATCCATTTTATAATTCTGTAACAAAAATCTACTGATCTAGATTTTAATATTTTATGGATCTTGGATCATGGTTGAAAGGTTATTCGAAGCATAAATGAGAAAGTAGAGATAGTATGTCTTCTTAAAGTATATTTTTGTGTGTCCATTGTTAGTTACATAATACATAAAACACATGGTAATACTACTCGGCTGACTAGTGTATTAAAAAATTGTAAAATTGAAAGGTTTATAAACACCATTATATTGAAGTTTTAAATTAATACAATCTTTTTATATTTTATAAATTGGTTCCTAATAATGAGGAGTCTGCTTGCATATCATAACTTTTAAACTAATTTAATTTTAATAATTTACTGTCGTAGAGTATGTACCTTACTAACTAGGAACTTTTGGAGATACAAAATGTCTTCTTATAAAATATTAATAAAAAACATTGCTGTATCAACACCAACGTTGTAACAAACAGTGTGTTTTTAACAAGATTTTTTTGTGCATTTCCTTCAACTAGTTTTGTAAGCGGTTTTTTTCTGAGTTAAATATTACTATAGCATTTATTCATTAATTCGTTTAATCGGGTTAGCTTTATTTTTTTCGTGTCTTAGAGACAGTGTGCATGGAATGGTCACTAAACATGTTTTTTGTAATTCCTGTGTTATGAGTATACTAATGATCTGGCATGATTTTCCTACATTGTAGTTATGTCTTACGTTACTGTTGAAAATTAAACTTCAGACAAAGAAGTTATTGTATTGATCTACCTCAGATTGCAAAACTCGAAACATTTTTACTTGATTTTCGTGTCATTGAATAATTGCAATAGTCCTAAAATAATCTGTTACCATCTTGTGAAAAAGTACAATACACCCGTCCATTCGTCGTGAAAAAAGAACTGGTCAGAAATAATGTGTTCTCTCATACGAAAGAGCGGACTAAAAACTGGTCATCTTGCGAACATATGTGTCACAATGACGGGATCGTGTGTTAGTCTTGGGTGTACTATTAGTGTGTACGCGTGTACGTGTTTGTGTGTACACGTTTACTGTTTGTGTGTACACGTTTACGTGTTTTTGTGTACACGAGTACGTGTGTGTGTACACGTGTACGTGTTTGTGTGTACGTGGGTTTCATATCGATTAAAGATGACAGAGTCTAATCTGCTCCGTAAAGTTCATGTTCAAACAGCGTACTGTGATTTAAAAGAAACTGATAAAAATAACATTTACATAAGTACCTAAATTTCGGATTCCTTTCTGGAACTATACTATAGAGCAACCTACTGCAGGTTAATATAGTATAGGGTAGTATAGTCACTACAATAATGTAATATTGCAATTTAATATAATACGGAATATCATACTATCTTATTGAACGTTATGTTAAAATACTTAGTATTATCCTTCCTTGAAGTTGGTACCTTTTTAGAAACACATTCTTTTTATTTATACTCCATAGATCGTTTGAACGTACATTCCGATTCTTATCATTTTATAAATGTTTGCTTAGTCAAGCAATTGAAAATATTGTTCAACAATCAAATACAATAAACACTAAAATATGAGTTTTACTTACTATTTAGAAAATAATGAGAGAATTTTATATATTTTGCTTTTAAATAATTCAGCGAAAATATATCTATTTCGGAAAAATTAATTATACTTGTGTGTTAAAGCTCAATATAAAAACTATTCGAGTTCAGGCTGAGATGTATACAGTAACTTGAAGCGACACAGAAAAGCTATATTAAGAATGAAAGAGTCGCCGATGAGATGATTGGTTGTAAGTTTTATCTGTTTGTTTGCTTCTTTTTGTTTATGAGCAATTATAATAGTTAATTTATGCACAATTTACGTTTTGAGGTTTCATGGAGTGAAAATATCTTCTGGAACTCATGTTTTTGTGACTTCCTTTGATGATCTTACATAATTCAAACAAGAAATCACATTGCCCTTGTTTTACGATTTACTTTATTTCTTGTCTTTAATATCCGCAGTAAACTATACGATCAGCAAACTACTGTTAACCCGTTCGGCCTTCTAATATAAGAGTATTAACATTTTATTCTAGTCTATTATAAGTATGCATTGTTGTATATTTCAGAATAATGTCTAATATACCTATATGTCACATTGTAATAGGATAATGTTTTTTATAATTATATAGGGAACCTCGTAGGAAAAGATTTTATATGGAAATTTTCAATTTAAGTTTTCTGTTTATCTAACCAAACATTTTCTGAGTTCAAATCCAAGAATAATTCCTATATCATTGTAATCTCGCTCTTATGCTGGTTCCTACAGTTTTGAAAATTGCTCTTCATTGTTTTGATACTTATAACACCTATTTATTTTCAAGACTCTTAGACAGTACTGAGAGGGTAATAAAGATTGTGTGCCATCCGTTATAGTACTACAAGTTTACATTTAAAAAACCTTACTATTATATGTATAATAAATAAAAATTTAAATATATAGCTTTCTTGTAAGTTTTACTAAACAAAATTTTATGTTACATTAATAACATAAAATTATAAATGATGTTTATTTACAATTATATCAAAGAGATTATGTAAACCTAACATCACAGATCTGAGCACTCAGATTATAAATTAACTAAATAAGAGCTGTTTTCTTACTAAACGTTGTTTTTTACTGCCAAATTTGTTTTCGACGAACAAAAAAAAATTAAGTAAACGAGGATAGTTAAACATAACAAATAATAATATGAGATTAGATAAACAATCCTTGAAATTCAACTCAAATTCTCGGTATCGCAAATTTAAGCATTATACTATTGGGCCGATGTCGTTATTTTCTGACATAAAAATAACAAGGTTTTCAAACTTTGGAAGTAGTTTAGTTATCCGCACAACAACAGATAAATTGATTTACCATTTAATGAAATATTAATGTTGGATTGTATACAAAACTTAATTTTTACATGTCTATTGTTGCTTTTTTTCATCAGTGTTTATATCGTTTATGCACCCAATAAGGAAAAGTTAAAAAGCTAATCTTAGATCTTACTGATCTACGATGTCAACATTGCTACTAAAGTCAACTAAACAAAACTAAATTTTTACATGTCTATTGTTGCTTCTTTTCATCAGTGTTTACCTATATCGTTTATGCACCCAATAAGGAAAAGTTAAACAGCTAATCTTAGATCTTACTGATCTACGATGTCAACATTGCTACTAAAGTCAACTAAACAAAACTTAATTTTTACATGTCTATTGTTGCTTCTTTTCATCAGTGTTTATATAGTTTATGCACCCAATAAGGAAAAGTTAAAAAAGCTAATCTTAGATCTTACTGATCTACGATGTCAACATTGCTACTAAAGTCAACTAAACAAAACTTAATTTTTACATGTCTATTGTTGCTTCTTTTCATCAGTGTTTATATCGTTTATGCACCCAATAAGGAAAAGTTAAAAAGCTAATCTTAGATCTTACTGATCTACGATGTCAACATTGCTACTAAAGTCAACTAAACAAAACTTAATTTTTACATGTCTATTGTTGTTTTTTTTCATCAGTGTTTATATCGTTTATGCACCCAATAAGGAAAAGTTAAAAAGCTAATCTTAGATCTTACTGATCTACGATGTCAACATTGCTACTAAAGTCAACTAAACAAAACTTAATTTTTACATGTCTATTGTTGCTTTTTTTCATCAGTGTTTATATCGTTTATGCACCCAATAAGGAAAAGTTAAAAAGCTAATCTTAGATCTTACTGATCTACGATGTCAACATTGCTACTAAAGTCAACTAAACAAAACTTAATTTTTACATGTCTATTGTTGCTTCTTTTCATCAGTGTTTATATCGCTTATGCACCCAATAAGGAAAAGTTAAAAAGCTAATCTTAGATCTTACTGATCTACGATGTCAACATTGCTATTAAAGTCAACTAAACAAAACTTAATTTTTACATGTCTATTGTTGCTTCTTTTCATCAGTGTTTATATCGTTTATGCACCCAATAAGGAAAAGTTAAAAAGCTAATCCCAGATCTTACTGATCTACGATGTCAACATTGCTACTAAAGTCAACTAAACAAAACTTAATTTTTACATGTCTATTGTTGCTTTTTTTTCATCAGTGTTTATATAGTTTATGCACCCAATAAGGAAAAGTTAAAAAGCTAATCCCAGATCTTACTGATCTACGATGTCAACATTGCTATTAAAGTCAACTAAACAAAACTGTGTATTTATTTTTGTATTATATTAAACATTTTTAATTCCAATTTTAGATTGATAACTTAGATTTTACTGAATGGTCAAAAGAAGTCGTAGTACTGAAACTTTGTATCAAGATTTTTTTTTCTTAAGATTTTTTTTTGCAAGTCATGTTTACTAGATTTGGCATAGTTCTCCACTATCTCGTATACCCTTTAACATATAATTTAAATTTCAAGTCCTTGATTTTGTTTTGCGAAAGTTGTACAAATGCACTATACAGCTTTAAATGTCATCAACTCAGAGTTTATACTAAACGTGTTTAAATTTAAATGACCAGTTTGTAGTGAAGGTCCGACCGCATGTTTTCACACTAAAACTGTGTTTACGTTCACCTTAACCGGTGAAGTATTATTTAAAGTGGTATTTTTAAGTGTATAAAAGTAGTGAAATATATATTTTGGTATCCGATTGTGGCTCTCAAATTCCTCCTGGGCCAAAGCTAATTTTTATATTAAATGAATCAGCGTCAGTAAAAAACCCCGACGGCTGTAAAGTAAGTTCTGCTCAATAATGTGGAATAAAATGTAATGTTGAGTAATTATAACACACATTCTCTAACATAACATGTTACATCCTAAAGATATATCCTTGAATATTACCATTGCAAGCCGCATGAAATATAATCTGGAAAAAATAGATAAGTACATGTTGGAAAAACACATATATTATATATAAATACAAACATTATTATATACCAATTAACTGCGAGCCCAGTTTATTGAACGTTGAATGCTATATGATAAACTCGCCTTGCTTGAAGAACCCTGCAGCTATTTATTCACTTTGATAGCTTACATTTAATTTAATCCTGCAAATGTATAATAACAAATGCAGATGCTATTACCGTGAATAGTAATTATATGTCGCTCTCAGGTAGTTACTTGTGTAATGGAGAAAGTAGAATAAATCTAAACTAGTTTATCTTTAACGGACTATTAATTAATTTCATTGAATATATAATGATATTTCTAATAAATATTATGTATTTTATCATGGTTTATTATTTAAAATGTTAAATTTATAATATTATTCAGCTTTACCCTTTATTAAACGTAATTTATTTTTACGCAGGACATGGTGATGCATTGGTTTGATTAGGGAGCTGAGTGTATGTGATGTCGTTTAGAAAAAAACCTCGTACGAGGATGAGAAAAGATAAACTTAATGAGGAGGATCTTGAGAGAGAAGGGCTATAGTTTTTGTGCAGAGACTGGTGCTAAGAGGGGATGAAGAAAATGTCCAAAGTCAAAGATAAACAATTATGTGGGTATACCATGCAGTATGAGAAAAGTCAAACTTAGTGAGAAGAATCTTGAGAGAGAAGGGTCTGTAATGTGGCAGAAGGCTTACCGGCTAAATCTATAATTTTTACATTCGTTCACAATATATTCAGACATACAATCTTTACGTTCGCGCATACTTCTCACACGTCAATTCTCTCCACCGCCAACGTTAGTGTCAGTCTTCTAGATTGGAGGTCCCCTCCAACTATAATACAAAAACCCGGCAATAGATTGTTTAAGACTTTTTAACGCCTTAGGCATTTGACCAGCTTTTCATGGGATCGGGCATTCTGCTGATGGAACGGACACCGGCCTGTGAGGGTAGGTTTTCATATATCACCGTTCTGTGTCGCCTAGTAGGGTAGTTATCTCTGTCTCATGTTTCATATTCAAGTGCGTCACGACCTCTTGTCATTGTGAATTTTTATTTACAGAATAAAACTGCTTCCAACATAAAGACATGGTAGAGTCAACAGCTGCAATTTTTTGTAAACCTGGTACGCACGACTCTCTGAGGTTCATGTTGGCGATTGTTCTGGTCGCTTTCTTTTTAGGCCTGAAAACTCTCAAAATTTGATTGTTTGAACAAGCGCCCCACAAATCCACTCCGTAGGAAACATTTGGGTAGATCAGGCCGTAATACGCCGCCATCAGTACCTGACTTGGGCAGTATTTGGCTAGAGACCTTAAAACGTAAACGCCAGGTGCTAATTTTGAACAAACTGAATCAATGTGAACATTCCATGTCAAACTTCGACCAAGGCATATTTTCAAGGAAATAGGAGGTATAAAATTATTTTAGTGTGGATTTTCCAGCATGATGGAAGGACCAAAGTCAATTGGTCGCAGAGCGAATTTCAGAAAGTTAGATTTTGTGGAATTCGCTGTATATTTGTTGGTCAACACTGGTGAGATCCAAGGAATCTTCTTTTGTTTTTCTTTAAAACAGAGAGTCGTGTCATCAGAGTGTTGTACGACATTCGCGTACAGAGGCGATGACGATGTCATTGATATAGCCAAGATAAATAATTGGACTAAGGATGGAGTCTTCGGGAGCTCCATAGCTCATATCCATTGGACTTGAAAGTTGATTTGCAATTTGTACAGTCTGTATTCTGTGGCTAAGAAATGATTTAATCCACGACAGGGACACACCTCGAATGCCATGGGATTCCAGTTTTTCAAAAATTGTATTATGGTCCAAAACAGTCGAATGCTTTGGATAACTCGAGAAACACACTTAACGTGGGAGTCCGACAGTATAACCCTTCCACAACTGTTTCTATCAGACTCAACACTGCGTCTACCGTCAATTTTTTGCTCTGAAGCCAAATTGGTTTTCAGAAAGCTGGTTGTGTTGGTTGAAAATCTAAGGATTCTTTTCAAAAATAGTTGAATATTGCTCACATTTGAAAAATTAAATGATTAGGAAGTATGTGACATGGAGAACCTAGCCTATAACTAAGGGAAATAACATTATTATAACGGAATAAACTAATGTAATGACGAATTTTGGTGTTGTACCATAGTTCTATTCTTTATGCTGAATCGCGGTAGGAAGTAGGCTCCTGTTAACTAGACGCGGTGCGTGGACATTGTTTGTTTAGTTGGACCGGTAATCAGCTGATCGGTCTACGTTCCGACCCGGCAAGCCTGGAGAGAGAGAGAAGCAGTCAGTCCAGTCTTGGCGATTCGAAGAGAGGGGTGTACCGGTCGAGTTAGATGCTGAATTTCTTTCTCTAACCCAATAGTTGGGATTTAGAGTAATTATTTATCGCGGGTAAATTCAATTTCAAGTATTTTTTAGTGCGTTTTATTTTCCGATCTGCCTCCGTAATCTTCAAAGTAGTAAGTCCCGTACCAGCGTATAGTTAGCATCTTTTATTTTATAATACTGTAATTAAAATTTCTAAAGTTTCCCATCTTTCAGAGCCTGAAAATTTAATTCAATTTTTTGAAGTATTGTGAATTAAATTTTGGTCATAAAGTAAATATCAAGTTTTGTGTTATATTAATTTTGAGTATTTTGAGAAGATAACTTTTTATTTTGTTTTGTTAATTTAAACCATTTTTTGGAGAAGTATACATTTTTAGTTTAATTTTAATTTTAATACCTTTTAATTAGACTCTTAATTAGATTTGTTCGATTGAGTGACATTTGAAGAAATTTAATCAAAAGTTTGTAAACTTTGTAAACTTTAGGTGAACTTAAATTTCGGAATAAAGCAAGTATTTCCCGAAAAGTTGTTTAATTATAAAGTATTTGCTCCATATAAATTTAAAATATATGTGCTATAATAACGGTACAGTGTTTCAAAAAAAGATTAACCGAAACGTTTTGGGACAGGACATGACCCATGAAAGAAAGAATAAAGGTAATGTGCGCGCGCGTGTGAGTTTGTATGATTAGCTTGTTTAAAAGAAGGCTATTAAGGGAGGGAACGTTGTCTCTTGATTTTGAGACACTCACTTTCTTGATTATTGACTTTTGATATGAGATATAAATGGGAGAAAGGGTATATCGAGTTAGATTGAGGTAGGAGAGTGCACAATGATTATGATGGAGTACATGTCAATCAATGCCAATGAGAACCTATGAAGCATAATTAGCTATTGGTTGGCGGGGTCACAGAAAGCAGTAATTAGGCATTACAATTGGGGAGAGAGATAGAAATTTGGCAAATTGGAAATCTTTAATCCCTTAACGGAAGTAGTGATGACACTTAAGCGTTGAGGGTTAATATTTTGGGATACGCGTCTGTAACACGGTCTATCACTAGGTGATCAGCGTTTTGGCGGTCTGCACCCGAACTTCCTTGCCAAGTACAGAGCAGCAATCCATGTAAAGGTAAATTGCCCAAAAAGTGTATTATTAAGGAAAAACTTTAGTTATACGCACCATCTAACATAAATTGGGTTTGGAACCAATGTGTCCTGCCAATCCAGATATTACGTTATTAATAGACACAGAAAAGTTTTAGTTCAAACTTGACTATAACCGAAACTAAAAGGATCGTGTGAGGCAAACGTCTATGACATCATATTTTGGAGTTTTATGTATACATACTTAGGTTTTTACGTACTTCCATTTTTTGGTGTTATTTTAATATTACTCGATCATGTCATGTTTATTTTATTAGAATTTAATTTTTATTTGTATTAGTAATAATTAACATTCATATTATTCAGAGATAACACATTATCTCCCTTGATTTCATTTATAAGAAAGATATCATTTTAAAAATGCTAAAATGTTTCAATATCCAAAATTTTGGATACATTTCTAAAAATAAGTGATACTCATCAAAGATCTCAATACCTCCAAAGTTCGCTAAAACCTTTGAATGTCTAACTTGTTCGTGTAGTGTAAATATGGAACTGTCTAAGTAAACTTGATTAAATTTATTTATATTCCACGGTATAACCATTTTGCAAATTACATTACAATAAATTTATTACTCATTACTGGAATTGTTACATAAATTTTGTATTTTGCATTTTAGTAAGGTTTATGTATTAATTTGGATAATAACTACAAAACTAATTAAACAAAAAATTAAGGAACCCGCATGTAATAAAAGTGTTCACGTTTCCCAGCAGCAAATAAATTGAAATATAGAGATGAATGGACGGGAAGTCAGGAACAAGGGTTGGGTTTTCATACATTAAATTGAGTGTTATTGTCACTATAATCGTGGATTGTAATTATCCTCTGATACGTTTTGGGTCAAACTAGTTAGTGAAATATATTTACACACGATTCACATTCCTGTACCCACCCCCGTTCTATTTTAATTGTGTATAGAAACAGTGTCATAAATATAGACTAACATACCCAGTTCATTAAATGGATGGAACGGAATTGGCTGTGTTCCCTGCAAATAGACTATTCAGCTATATTGTACGAGACTCATATAAATGTATCTTTCTATTTTAATGTTCCATCTGTTTGTACTAGAAATGTATAAGACATTTCGCACTTTTTGGCCCTCTTTTTTAATAGAGAAATTTTACTAGCTCTTACTTTTTACATATTGAGTAATAAAATAATAATAGCTGATATTACCAGTTCAAAGTGGAAGCGATTTAACTTTTTACTTAATAGATATTTTAATTAATCAACCAGCTATATTATTTTATTAATAAAAAATCTGGTGACTTGGGTATTCATAAAGTATCTGTTACGAATAAATAAGTTATTAAAAGTGAAATTACTAGCGGTTACAGACATTCTACCTACCAAAACGTCCCAATTTCTGTCTACGGATATATAGTATTCCTATTCCTAATGTCAATCCCATACTGATCACACACAGTGCTGCGGCGCAGACGAGTCAGTCACAGAACTTCTACCTGACAACACTCCAGTGGCATTCTACAGATATACAGTATTCCTATTCCTAATCTCAATCCCACACTGATCATTAACAGTACTGCGCCGCAGACGAGTCAGTCACAGAACTTCTACCTGGCAAAATTCCAGTGGCATTATACAGATATATAGTATTCCTATTCCTAATTTCACTCCCACACTGATCACACACAGTACTGTGCCGCAGACGAACCGGTCACAGAACTTCTACCTAACAACATTCCAGTGGCATTCTACAAATAAACAGTATTCGTATTCCTAATGTCACTCCCACACTGATCACACACAATGCTACGCCGCAGACGAATCAGTCACAGAACTTCTAATCTGACAACATTCCATTGGCATTCTACAAATGCACAGTATTCCTATTCCTAATGTCACCCCCACACTGGTCACTCACAGTACATACGCCGCAGACGAATACATTAATGATAATGTTTACAAATAGTCATCAGCTTAGTAACTATGCTTAGCTTAGTAATATTGAATACTTACGATTAGAGAACACAGGACTTGACTTCGTAACTTAGACGGCTATTCTCATTCTACCACAATCTACCGCACTTTCTACAGGAACTGGGCTTTTAGTATGATTGGTCTATCTACCGTTCCATCTTATAATGGGTAAAAATATACTAATGTGGTCGGTAATAATCATATTTATTTCTGTTTATAAATATACTTGCTAGTCACAAAGCAATGTAATGCAATGTTTAATTCCTACTTTTCTGTTGCTAACTAAAACCTATTTAGATATACTTATAAAAATAAAATTCAACTACAGTTAAACCAATCAGATCTTCATTATGGCCCCTCAGCAACTGTTTTTGCAGCTAATCCAAAATTTAATATTTTACAACTATGAATAATTGTTATAAGAGCTGGTTGCTACGATATTTATATGCATCACATAGGCTATAATTATTGTAAACGTTAGGGGTATATTAGGTTATGGGTTGTTTGTTTTAAGTTGTATTGTCATAAACCATGCGATTAGAATATCACTAGCTTAAAAACGTGGAGGAAACTTATCTCAATGTTTCCCAAGTCTAAGAATGCCAAAATAAGTCAAAGATATCTTCCTAAGCGAATATATCCCATAACAATTAAAATGTAATTTTATTACAAAGGCAGTACTAAAATATTATCTCTTTTGTATCTGGAAACAAAGCTTAAACAAGTTGCAACGCAAGTAATAGTTTATGGCTGTCAAATTTTCGTAGTTTTTAGTTTTCTAATATAAATTATTGAGCGAGTAAATCTCCGTCCACAAAATATCTAACTCTGCTACACTACACTACACTAGACTACACCAAACTACACTACATCATTTTGCAGTTTAGTTAGTCTGTAAGGCATAATGTACAGACACCTGGGTTCCAGAAACTTGTATCCCAATACCAAGCCTAATAAGGTAACATTATTTCAATAATCTAGTCACGAGTTTTATATAGTTTAAATTTGTTTTTTTTTTACTTTCATTCTGTTTAAATTAAAATGTTTACGTAATAAAATTACTGTGATTAACAGTCTGGTTGTTATCGGTAGTGTTATAATGCTATCATTAGTAGTTATATACAAAAATATAACAATGAGTAAAAATATATGAGTAAAATCTTAAAGGTAATATTGACTACTTACATACTTTATATCCTAAATATCTTTCAATTAATTGATATTATCTTGAATTATAAATGATTCGGCAGAATTATACAGTTCAGACATATTGTATTGTAATTTATTTGTGCAAATTGTAGAGAAATAAATACAATGGAGATACCACTGTTGAATGGTATCGAGACCGTGGGTGGCTACATTGACGTAATTGACGCTGTGTTGACACTCGATATTGACGGGATCGAGAACCTTGGTGTCAGACCCACCATTTACTAATTGTTTCGATATTTTTAACGGTAGTTCCAAAACTGTTGTAAAAACTTGTCACGTATATATCCTGATGAAAAACGTCATCACAACTTCTGCTTATTCATGTCGCGTTTAGTGGGCTTCCTTACACAATACATCACCTTATTTAGTACAGTACAGTACAGAGTACTACAGGATATCAAAATGAATATGCATTAAAGGAAGGTCTACAATAGTTATTCATTCACCCCGTAACATGAAATGTTTTATATTTACGCGTAATAAACATTCTTGATCGCAACGCTTCACCCGTCAGTGTACAAAAGGTGAAGATATATATTAATCTTCATATATATAACTTGATGTCAATAATCCAGAATATTTTGGATGTCAATATTAATAATGTCTTCTCAGTAACCACAAAACATACACCTTTGCAACCATCAGGAGAGGTACAGATGCTTTGTATTCCTGTACCGTTGGTTACACTGTTCTTCAATGTCCGTTACCTAATAATAGCTTTCATCTGTGCCCGTGACCAACTCCAGTATTTTCGCTTTGTTCCAAACTCGACTGTCATGTGAAAATGTTCCAGTATTCGCATCCCCGATAATATCATTGCTCACGGATGACAAAAGTCTCGATGTCAACTTCACTACAAGCTTTGCTTCTCGTCACCAAAACCATTATTTTCAGGAGATTTTTGATGTTTAGGATATTTATATTGATATTTGATATAAATATCCTAATGCCACAATGCCACACCACGTTTTTGTGTAACTGAAGATTTCTTGCGGATAGATTTGTATTTGGATACTTAGGCTAAATTTGATAAAATTTCACATTTTGAAATATATTATTGGTGTACTGAGTATTATACAAATTTATATTTTCTGCCACTTTCTCGTTGCCATCATGGTTACCCATTAGACGAATGGAACAATATTCGCTAACGCTTCACCTAGTCCTATGGAGTGCCATGCGTCATCATCGAACACAAGTTTGCTCCAATAGAAATGAAGAATCATTCAAAATTTCAAGTCTGTATTTCTGTTTTAGATATGTCATGTAGGTAGACACACAGACATGTTTCTTGAATGTTTCACATTAGGGTTCACGTAGCTGTGTGTTGTCCTTAAGTGTCAGTGTATACTGATTTACTAGATAGGATTAAAATTGAGATAATTTCCATCAATGCAGTGTAACAGCCATATTATTGGCGCCTTTAAGGCACCACTCATGATCTGAAATAGAGCCCATTCTACTTGCTTAAAGTTTCAATCAAAAACTAATTACTACTACTCTTTTCAGGTCATAAGCTATTAGACATATGGAGCATCCTATACATATTGAAAAATTTCACCCACTCCTTTCAGTACATACCTTCAGTGGCCTTCAAGCTAGTGCAAAAGTATTGATATAATCTCATACCCAAGATCCTAAAGATCCTAGTTGAACTCACCTACCACCTCCGGTCATAGAGCTAGTAGACAACTGACATTGGGTATTTAATGGTACAATCTTATACCCAAGATCCTAGAGATCCCATTTGAGCTCACATACCACCTCCGGTCATAAAGCTAGTAGACAACTGAGTTTGGGTCTTTAATTGTTCAATTTTATACCCAAGATCCTACAGATCCCACCTTAACTCTTTGAAGCACAGACATTTTCAGTATTAAAAACCCTTTCATGCACAGAAACATTTTTTTCTTAAATGTTTGTGTTTGCTAGTTTTATTAGATCAATCTTACCTAATTATTATTGAAAAAAATAATTAATTCTGAATTAATATTATTCGTCAGCATTTTATGACATTATGAAAGGTGGTTAGCTGTGATGACCACCGTGCAACAGGCACAATATTCTTGGTGGTTAGTTGTACTAACCACCTAATACTATCATAATAAAACAATTGTAAATATCTCATAAGGGCATTGAGTTAGTCAGAAATAGAGCTGTTCAACATACATTTTATTAATTACAAGAAATCAACCTTTAGATAAGAACAAAAAACAGTGTCAATATTTATTAAGTTTGAAGTTAATTCGGTATTTCACTACACATTCATTCTTGATGATGGACTTGAAAACAGTTTTTATCTTTGCCTAGACATAAGGCCACATTGCATGTAGAGCAGGTCCATGTTGATCTAACTGGCTTTTGTTTGGTACTGCATCTGGCACATCTCTTCATCGATGAATGCACTGGCATATGAGAAGCTGATGCGTTGCGAATGCACTTGTCAACATAAGGCTTGTGTGCCCTAATTTCTACACTATTTGTTGTTGGGAAAGCTTTTGCTGTGTTTACTTCAATAATTCTTTTGGCAAGTAATTCTTGGTACACTTTTCTTCTGAAATCCTTGTTCGTTAGCTTTTTTTCATCAAGAATTTTTACTAAGAATGAAAGCATTGGTAACAGATGCATCAACTAAGTGGAAAAAAATTCGTAAATACCACTTCCTACTTTTTCTGTCCAACGCATAATCCCCTTTTAGCCGGTCAAAATTATCAACGTAATTCATGTTGTTGTTATAGTCTTTCAGAATCTGGGGACAAGGTATATCACTTAAAGTCCCATCCTTTTCTTTCCTTTGAACTGTTACTGTGTCCGATGGGTTATGGTAGTTGGATAGCAAATGTACTGACTTATTGTCCTTCCATTTGAATACTGTAAGACCCTCATCACACTGCCTCCAGTCAAACTCCCCCCTTTTCAGAGTCTTATCTTCAGCTAATTGAGGCATATTTTTTCTCTGAGGGTTCACCGTCCCACAGGCAAAAATTTGGTTTTCCTTTAGTGTGATAAATAGAGCAGGACTAGTAAAAAAGTTATCAATAAACAACATATGTTGCTTACCAAACACATCCTTACACAGGTCTAGTACAACCCGAGATCCAAGTCCAACTTCAACATTTTCAGTTTGTTTTCCAGTATATATTTGAAAACAAAAGTTATACACTGTTTGGTCGCATAGCATCCAGATTTTGAAACCTCTTTTGATTGGCTTGTTTTTTATATATTGCTTCAGACTACTCCTGCCCTTGAATTTGACCATAGACTCATCAACAACAAGCTTTTGTTGAGGTGTGTAATGTTCCATAAAGGATGCTGAAAGATACCCAAGCACTGGCCTAATTTTTATAAAGCTTATCATAGTTTTCGTCGCCACGGTCAGGTTGTAATGCGTTGTCGTTAAAATGAATATTGCTTAGAATCCATCCAAAATCTATTCACAGTCATTAGATCACAAATATAGGAATCATGGAAGTCCGGAGCAGACGACCAGTAGTCACGATAGCTGGGAAGTGTTTTCATTCCCATATATATGTTTATTCCAATGAATAAGCGTATTTCCTCTGCTGTTACAGCCTGGAATGTTTTGTTTGCATCCTGTTGAGTAGCATACAAGTTTGTATGGAACACAATATGATTTATTAAATCTTTATGAAAATACAGATCAAATAAAGCTGCCGGTGACTTATTTGGTAGGTTCTTAACATTGTCTGAAAGTCCTGAAAAAGATTCAAAATCAGGAATGATAGTCCTCTGTCTTTCATTTTTGTCCCATTCAAGTGCAGGTTTCTTCAGGCTAATCTGTCTCCCACAACGCAAATCATCTGGTTGTTTACGTTTTACCCCTCTTTTCTTAGTTATACGATTAGTATCATGGCTCTCCTGGGTAGTGAAAAGTGGAGCGGTTTTTGAAGTTTGCTGTCCTCTTATAAGTTGAGCAGTAGTGGATGATGGACCTGGCATGGCTGAAGTGAGAAAAGAGCATGTTATGTCTGGGGTACGTGATGTCCCCGGTAATTCTAAACAAGATGTATTTTGTAATTCATCAGAGGCCACAGATGTATTTAGAGCAGGTGGTGTTGGTATTTCATCATCTAAATACCTAAGTAGGCTGTCAGTCGGTGAAATTTGACTGTCAAGTAACAATTCATCCAAAATCTTGGTGAATTTGCTTCATTAGATTTACCCATCTTACTCTGGCGAGAGTAAGTTTTTTTAGGAATAGCACACCTAGAATTAGGGCTATTATTAATAGCATGTTTCTCAATGTTCGATTTAGTATGTAGGCCTACTAATTTTTTAACTGGAAGCTCATTTTCTGATTCATCAGAAGATGAAGGTAAAAATAGTGTAATCATGTCTCGTTTGGATGTTTTTTTGGGAGGATACCATGTCAAATCTTCATCTGTATCATCTGATTGATCACAATCTGAATCACTAGGAATCTCTTCTAAGTACTCAGAAATCGATCTATGATCCATAACTCAAGAGTTCAGAAAAGACAATAAAAGTTCAAATATTTAGAGTTAGGTTAGGCCTACCGTAGATGCGTGGTGGTCAGCAGCACTAACCACTAGTTACACCACAAACTAATATAGTAAATTGGTCGTTTGTTAATTAAACACTACATGTACTCAATTCCTTGCATCATTAACTAATAAGTTGTAGCACTTTCAAACACATTAGATGTCAAACTTAACATTCACAATAATTAATGTTAATGGCGGCACAGTCTTGCTCATAACACATGTTTACTATTTAGTAGGTTTACATACGACAGAATTGTGTGTCTAAAAGTAAAATTGTCAAGTTTCATAAAGAGTAGTAGTTTAGTACATTGCTTTAAGGTTTTATTACGATTTTGACAAATATTACTGTGTGTAATATTACTTTACATTAAAATAGTATAGTTCTAAAAAATTACGTTTACAAATTGTGTAGGCAATAAATTATACATGTCGAGAGAATCTGCTCCCTCAATTACCAAACCACCTCTTCTCATTTGCATTTCTTAATTACCATCAAAGAAGATCCATCAGCGGCACCTGACGTTTTAATTACTGTTTATCTAAGGCGATTTCCACAATATTTGTTTTTTAATTCGTGATAAATCACGTTTAGTTATTAATTTTTCAGACTTGTAATTCTCTTATTAAAGCCGTATAACTAAAGCCGGCCTTAGTTAAAGGAAGCATTCAACACTGTTATCATACAACCATACAACAAGTCACACAGCAATGTATGGAGAGTCTCACTGTAACTATAAAATAAACTAATTTTAACAAATTCTGAAAACTATCTAACATTTCTTGAGTGTAAGCAAAGATGTCAACTTTAGTATTTGAAACAAATCGGGATAGCCTAATGACTACAAGTCTGTCCCACCGAAATAATAAGGATTGTCTGAACAAGTCAAGCTGTGTAAACGTATACCAAACCTGGTTATTAACTGACATGTTTTAATAATAATGCTTAATAATTTAACGAACTAAGTTTTAATCATGTTGTAGCACGGTAAATTAAAGAATTTTCAAATGTTTAGTTCATTCCTAATAAAGATTAAAATTTTATTTAATTAAATTTGGTCTGACTTAATTTATTATCTGAGAATCAGCTAAATTTACTGATAATAAATACAAATCATCAATATGTTAAACTGTTAGCAGAATAGGACAAGAAAGATACCCCTTTATATTTTAATGCAAGATTCAATAAAAACTATTACTTCGTGTTTTAATGCTTCGTGATGCCATACCTATACATAGACTGTTTAAATTATTGAACGCAAAACCATATAACATGTGAAATACTCACGTTCTGAAATCTGCAAAACAATATCATCATAAATCGGAGTTCTATCTTATAACAATATTATAGTGTATTTGTATTGTAACAACATATTTTAAAACTCTTTAAACCAAAAGGTTAAATTTAAATCTATTAATATAAATATTGCAAATTCATCATTAAAAAGATCAAAAAATACGTAAATTTATTAATTTATAGATTTTTTTGATTCGACACAACTCAAGTTCATTGTAAATTACGAAATTCCATTTTATAACAAAAAAGTACTTAACTAAGTGTATAACTACTTTCAGACAAGGAAATACTCATAGAATTTTGTGTACAAAGTAAAATTTGGTCAGTAGTTTAGTACATCGCTTTACCGTATTATTGCAATGATTTTGTGATAATAATTCTGTGAATAATGTGATTTTTGTAATGGTAAATTGTTTTTATCATCATTAGTTTTTTTTAATTAGTAAAATTATCTTTCCCTTACTCTGTATTGTAATGGGCTACTTTCCGAAACATATGATATTTGCGAAAGTAATCGTTTCACTCTTAGCTAAGTCATCTGATTCTCTTTCTCCAAAACATTAATTATTCTATGTAAACATATGTTTTCCTTTATAAATAATCAGTGTGGTTTGACAGTGCTATGTTTCGACAGCTGATTTGACACTAAAATAAGTTATAAAATAGTGTTACATTTACAATATTGCTCTATTTGAACCGTGATAAAAACATCGTTCAATACTCGTCACGAATATTCTACTGTGGTGTTGAATAACATTTAACATTAACGCCTCGCGCGTAAAACGCAATCTGGCCACGCAAAAGATCATATTCGAGACCAGTTATAAAGTTTACTATTACTGTGACTTACAAGGAAGTAATAAACCGTGTGTGGCAACTCATATATGACTAAACAAAGAATATCTCTCTTTGTACACAACCCGATATATAATCTACGTGATACAAGTATAATTCAAGTATAAAACTGATTTGTATAAAATAAATAACAAAAATTAGTAAAAATAAAGAATTAATTGGATTCTACCAATGCAATTGAATTATTACTGATAAAAAGATTTGTTTTCTAAGTTTGTAGTTGAAAATGGACGATACGTATTTATAATATAATTTCGACCATTTTCCATCGTTATTTGTAGTTAAATAGAAAATTAAGTTTCAGGAATTTAATTCTACCCCCTTCCTCGGGTGTCGAAATCCGTGATACACTAGTTAAAGATGCACAAAAACTTCAATGTACAGTGTGGCAATAAATTTGCAACACATTAAAAATCAAAATAAATGTTATCATTAAGAAAAGAAAATAATTGTTTTATACTATTACTTCAAGTATAAAACCTATCACCTGAAAATGTGATATGGTAATATAGAATGGAAACATCCCAAAAAAATGAGGTAAAGGTGGAATGACAATGCGTTTCGCTGGAATGGGAAGTCATAGAGAAGTAAATTATTTGACCATAAATACATGCAATAAAAACCAATAGAAACCAGTTAGATATTACTTATAATTTTAGATTTGTCACAGAGAAAGATGGAACAATAGCAATGAATGATATTAAATACAGAGAAAAGGAGGCGAAATCAGTACAAATAATGAAGTATGTGAATCCTTTTGCTCTATAGACTGCACAACTCATCTAGTCAGTCAATCACTTGTGAACGAGATGTTTCTCCCAAACTGGGAAATGGGTACTGTTCATCTGCTCTCAGGAACAGGTACTCAATAGATTCCAACTATTGTAAAAAGACCAATCTCAATTTTACTAGCTGTTTTTAAAAGTTTGGATAATTTTTATCTTATCAAATTATTTAGTATATTAAATGAAAAAAAATATTAAATTTTTTATATAAATATTATAATATTTGCAAGATATGTAGTAGAGTAGTTTTTTAGTTTTATAATATTCATCATAAGGCTCATTGCTATCTTTGAAATACTTCAGGTAGAAGTCAATAGTGGTGACATAATCAATTACACTTGTACCTTTCGTCCAATTTAACAGCCGTCTCTCATTGGTTGAGACATCGCGTGGTCCCGTCTGTCTGTCCGTTCGCCGTCCAAGAGCGTTCCTCAGTTGCCCGAACAATAAGCCGATCTTAAGGATATTCGTACCGGTCGCGGTCACTCACAAAGTCTCGCACTTTGTTCTCTCGCGGGCAGGGTAGTGCCGTCTTGTGTTTCGATGCTCTATCTTCTCTTAATCGTTAGTCAGTGTATCGTGTATCGTTGGAGGAGGTATGGTCGCGGTCACCCCAAAGTCTTGCACTTTTTTCTTGTTGTACTCCCGTATTGTAGCTCTCCGAGTCTTTCTCTCGCTGGCAGAGTAGTGCCGTCTTGTGTTTTGATGGCCTATTTTCTCTTACTCGTTAGTATATTCTTATTTCAGTAGCTGAAAATATGGTTGTTTCATGCATTCCTCAAGTAAGTAAAAATACAACACGTTTTAATATTTTTAAACCTTGAACTTACATTGATTTAACTCACACTTATAATAGAAAGATGAAGTTTTTATACAAACATGTATTTGATTATATGTATGACTTAATTTTGTTTTGCTTAGTCTAATCTGAGCAAGTATGTTTATGTTAATTGTAAAATGTACCGCAGCTTTTTAAAAATCAAACGTTTACACTCTGTATATACTTTCTAATCTATATGTTCATTTTTTATCAATTTGTATCAGTATATATTGTGACCGATTTTTAACTATTACGATATCTTGTTTTTTATTTTATTTATGTGTGACTTTCTTATTGATTTGTTATTATATTTATTAGTAACTAATAATTTTAATAACTTATATATGTTATTAATCTCTAAATGGAATTTAATCGTTTTAATTGTAATTACAATGTATCTAAACTTACTTAATATTGTGTAGGTTAAGTAATTTTACAACTCCTGTTGTACATTTTTATTTAATGCTAATAAGTTACTGTTGACGGTTGACTAGTTTGATAAAAAAGTAAAAATAAAAATTTCTTTCGTTAAATTAATATTTTTTAAATTCTATTTTATCCGGATAGAGTTAAATAAAGCTTCCTAGTAAAAATGATGTACGTTATCGGAAGACATAACACTTTTCATAATTATTATAAGTAAAAAAACCATAAATTTCAAATAAAATTATCCTCTGTTGAATAGAGCAGATAAATATTTATTGTTGTAACAAACAAAAAAACTTAATGTGTGAAAACAATATACCGTGAAATAATATTGCGTCGATATGAGATGTTCTGGGTGAAGATTTGTTCCGTAACACGTAGAAATAGCAATAGCTGTAATGTCCTGTGACGTGTTTGCACAAAACTTCAATGACTTCCCCCACAATGCAACACATCCTATATTACAATAACAAACCCTGTACTTGCTAACCCAGATACCCATTTAAGTGGGACAAAGTACTTCTCTCGATGAAGCAGCGAGCGGTACCGTCAAAAAACGAGAAAGAACGGGGATGTAGATCCCATTTAATATGCGTTTATTCATGTTATTGTTTTCAGTAAATGTTGTGTTTGTTACCTTTAATCATAAAATATTACTAAACATATTATGCAACACAGGACAATAAATACAACAAATATTTTGAAACTAAATACCTTCTGATTAAAATTTTATTACTTTGTAAAATTTTATACAAATCACATCATAAAATTAAATCTTATCACTATGATAACCGTCTCCTTCTCCCTCACAATAAAATATACTGCGTACCCACCTTAGATATAAAGCATTGATACAAATGCTTGCATTAGGAACACAAAATGCCCTGGTAATAGTTGAAACTCTAAAGAGTCAAGTTGGTACAGCACTCAATGGAGGACTTGTGCCGTGAGAATTTCCAGATAATGACACATCTTTAAACCATCAGGTCAGCCTTCTCTGTCAGTCTAGGATCATTGAATTGTAACCCCCTATGACTTCTTGTAAGGTAGTTACAGCCTCTGCTAAATAGTACCTACAGATATATCATAAGAGGTGTATATATCTTTATATATATATTTCTTGTGTGCGTGTGTATGGGGCTGAACTCCTACTAAACGGGTTGACCGATTTTAATGAAACTTTTTGTGTGTCTTCAGATGGATCCAAGAATGGTTTAGATTCACAATTCGGTCCAATTTAAATAGTTTATTTAATTAATTTTTTAAACAATAAATGTTGTTGATGTTGGAGTGTTTTTACATTGGATCCGCCAGACTGCGCTACGACACGTAATACAAAGTGAACTGTTACTTTGTAAGGGTTCGATTTTTATACCCCGTTTTTTTGTTCTTAAATTAGAAAACGTTTATTTTTGACAAGTGGATGTGTCGATTTATTTTCGTCGATAGTCATCGTCGTAGTCATTCCATTAGAAGGAGTTGATTTGAGGTTAGGTGACCTCTCTACTAGGGGCAGGTGCAGTTAGCCGGAGCTCCGACGTGGCCGCTGCAGCGTCTCTTGACAGACTGACGAAAACGCGTTTCTGCGCATGACCGGCTGGCGGTTCTACTTATACAGCCGATCCTCAAGGGACGGGGAGTTTGCTTGCGGACGTCGTTGTGTGAAGTCGATTCGAAGAGAAGAGTTTGCCTGCTGACGTCGTTGTGTGAAGTCAATTCGAGGAGGACAGTTTTTGCTTGCTAACGTGGAGTGAAGTCGATTTGAGGAGGAGTTTTGCCTGCGGACGTCGTTGAGTGAAGTCGATTCGAGGAAACGCATTGTCATTCCACCTTTACCTCATTCTTTGGGATGTTTCCATTCTTTATTACCATGTTAAATTTTCAGTAATTCCGTCTAACTTCTTGATTCCTTACTTGAAATACTTGAAGTGTAAAAAAAAATTATTTTCTTTTATTAATAATAAAATTTATTTGGATTTTTAGTGTGTTGCAAATTTATTGCAACACTGTACATTGGGGTTTTTGTGCATCTTTAACTTGTATGTCATGGATTTTGACACCCGAGCAGGGGGGTAGAATTAAATTCCATAAACTTAATTTCTATTTAAATTCTACTTTTACAACAAATTTTATAAAGATGGACAATGGTCGAAATTCTATTATAAATACGTATCGTCCAATTTCAACTACAAACTTTGAACAACAAATCTTTTGATCAGTAATAATTCAATTGGATTTGTCGAATCCAATTCTTTGTTTATACTAACTTGTATTATTTATTTTATAAAAATCAGTTTTATACTTGAATTATACTTGGATCTCGTAAATTATATATTTTGTTATATAGAGAAGATTTTTTAATTTATTATATGTACGAGTAATGAGTATGTATCTTTACACACAACCTTAAACATTTGAAATATAATAGTAGCTCGATACGAAATTCAATGCATCATATATTAGCATATATTGAAAATTAAGCCATAGATATTTTTAGTTTAGTCATATATGAGTTGCCACACAGGGTTCATTGTTTACTTATAAGCTCAACGTCAGTAATAGTAAACTATTCAACTCCGCAGTAGAACATTCTAGACGAGAATTGAACGATGTTTTTATCGCGGTTCAAATAGAGCAATATAGTAAATTTTAACACTATTTTATAACTTACTGTAGTGTTAAATCAGCTGTAAAAACATAGCACTGTCAAACCACACTGATTATTTATAAAGGAAAACATATGTTTACATAGAATAATTAATGTTTTGGAGAAGGAGAATCAGATGACTTAGCTAAGAGTGAAACGATTACTTTCGCAAATATCATATGTTTCGGAAAGTAGCCCATTAATATACAGAGTAAGGGAAAGATAATTTTACTAATTAAAAACAACTAATGATAATAAAAGAATTTACCATTACACACATTACATTATTCACAGAATTATTATTACAAAATCATTGCAGTATTACGTTAAAGCTATGTACTAAACTACTGACCAAATTTTACTTTGTACACAAAATTCTATGAGTATTTCTTTTTCTAAAAGTAGTTATACACTTAGTTAAGTACTTTTTTGTTATAAAATGGAATTTCGTAATTTATAATGAACTTGAATTGTGTCGATTCAAAAAAATCTAAAAATTAAACAATTTACGTATTTTTTGATGTTTTTAATGATTTATTTGCAATATTTATATTAATAGATTTAAATTTAACCTTTTGGTTTAAAGAGTTTTAAAAATATGTTGTTACAATACAAATAAACTATAATATTGTTATAAGATAGAACTCCGATTTATGATGATATTGTTTTGCAGATTTCAGAACGTGAGTATTTCACATGTTATATGGTTTATGGTTTATATGGATTCGAGGAGAAGAAGAGTTTGCTTGCGGACGTCGTTGTGTGAAGTCGGGTTGAGGAGAGGAGCCCGGTACGGAGAATACGCATTCGCGTTATATCGTCTATGTGGTGATTCACCACGATTTGTAATCGTTAAGAAAATTTAATAATTCGGTGCGTAGAATAGGTTATTAGCGGTTTATAGGTTATCGCGGTTAGTGATAGTAGTTTATCTATTAAATATAGGTTCTACTATATATGTACATATATATAAATAACTGAATTCGCTCTGAACGAGTCTGAGATTTTCTGTTCACTTACGTTAAACCTTGTGTATCACATCGATCTCTACCAGCGCATAGTGAGGACGCGGGTAAGATAAAAATAATAATAATAATAATAATATTTATTTTATTTCCCAATATTTACAATAGTAATTCAAAACATTTGTGGAAATTTACAGTCACCTTTATCCAGTACATGGTGACTAAATTAAAACTAATATTAAAGTAATAACAAAATAAAGATGTCTTAACTGTCTAGTCTTCAAACAAAAACACTGTAACAGGCAGCTCCTGTGACGAATAACAATAGGGTTCTTATCACAAGGACGGAATTCACACTGATAGGAATGGACTCATGAACCTAATTCTAATGTATTTTTATCGTAACAGAACATCAATACTTGTAGCATCAAATAGCCAATATTTTAGTTTATTAGAAAAGGAAACCAAAGTATTACAACTTTTAATTTCCTGTGGCAAACGATTGAAACTTTTTGGGCCTAAGTAGAGAAAAGTTTTTGAAAAAATGATTTATTCACCCTCGGTCTTACAAAATGGCGATTTACTACATTTCTAGTTTGATAGAATAAATTTTCTGTCCCCCGGTTGCCACTCCTCTTATAAAAAGCCCGAAGAACTTTGAATATGAACAAATTTTTTATTGTTAAAATATTTAGTTGTTTGAAAAGCTGATCCGTATGATCTCTTCTGCGTTTGAAGCAAATGATACGAATAATATATTTTTGAGTCACATTCAACTTGTTCAATAAGTTTGTCAAAAGCGGATCCCCAGAATTCAATTCCGTATTGTAACCGTGAATGTATTAGTGCAAAATATATCGTTCTTAAAAAATGCGTGTCACATACATTTCTTAAAAAATAAAATGATCGAATAGACTTTCGCAATTCAGTATTCAATGCATTGACTTGAGCTTTCCACGATACTCTATTATCTAACAATATTCCTACATATTTAATTTCGTTAACTTGTTCAATTAAATCGCAATTACAGTTCAAAGTATTTTGACAGTTGTGATACTTGATTTGATCATAAAAAGTATATCCAACTAAATCAAAATTTAGTAATTTGGTTTTATTTGCATTGACTAACATAGAATTTGAATCGCACCATGATTTAAGTAATAGTAAATCATGATCTATAAAAGCCCGTATTTCATTCCAACTGTCGGCTGAATAAACAAATACGATGTCATCCGCAAATGCAATTACTTCTCCTTTAAACGGTAATAATAAAAGGTCGTTAATGAAAACTGCAAAGAAGTCGGCGGAAAGTACAGATCCCTGCGGTATGCCAATGTCTACAGACCTCTCATCGCTTAGAGCCTTAATAATACGCACTTGTTGTTTGCGTCCTGTAAGGTATGAGGAGAACCAACCAAGCGCAGCCCCTCTCACTCCAACTGCCTCCAATTTTATTAATAAATTGTCATGACTAACCAAGTCAAAGGCCTTTGTAAAGTCAATAAAAAGGCCTGACACTTTTTTATTGGAGTTTAAACTGTGATTAACTATTGTCATGAGAGCTCTTATAGCATCTTCCGTACTGTTTCCCTTTCTAAAACCAAACTGTTTAGGAGATAGAATATTGTTTATTTCTAAAAAATCTAGTAATCTTTTCCTCATAGCTTTTTCAAAAAGCTTGGAAAATATAGAAAGCAAGGAGACAGGACGGTATTGCTCAACAGATTCAGGATCACCTCTTTTAAAAATGAGCACTATAATAGCGTGTTTTAGTCTATTTGGAAATAATCCATTAATAAAACTTATATTAACTAATTTTGCTAATGTCTCGGCTATTAAATGAATATTTTTCTTAACAGTTAGTATATTAATATTATCAAATCCAGATGATCCCTTGCTTGCCATTCCATTTACAATATCAATTATTTCTAACAAGTCTACTGGCCTGAGATACAGTGAGTTCACTTGCCTATTTATTATTCTTATATCTAAAATAGTATTGAAATTGGTATTATTACGTGCAACCCTAGTAAAATATTCAATAAATTGATTTGCAATTTCGTGTTCATTGACAATTACCTGACCTGAACTAGTTTTAATCCTATGAATTGATTTCTGTTGCTGGCCAGTCATTTTATTAATTAGTTGCCATTTACTTCGAGAGTTACCGCATTGTTCAAGTAAATTCTTGTAATACTGATTTTTTCTACAATCGAGATCGTGTGATAGTTTAATTTTGAAGTTATTATAAAACAAATTTAGATCAGCATCATACGGTCGTATCTTTAACCTTTTATAAAGTTTATTTCTCAATTCAATTCGCTTGAGCAAGTTATAGTTTATCCATGGGCTTATTTGTTTGGCTTTTCCAAGTTTATTATTTGATAATGTATTTACATGTGTATTGTTTTTTATATATTCAGAAAATGTATTGTGGAAATTATCAACACTTAGGTTACAATCAAAATCGTTCAGAATCAAATTCCAGTCAGTTGTCTCTAAATCTGAGGCTAATTTTGCAAAATCAATATGGCTTTTGTGTAATGTAGAACTCAGAAGGTTTTGTGGTTGTTTTAAATCATTAATTGAAAAGGACAATCCTATTGGATAGTGATCTGACATGTCAATTTCAAAAATGGCTGATTTAAATTGAGATGTGTTATTATGCCGAACAAAAATGTGATCTATGCAAGTTTTTGAGTTCTGAGTTACTCGAGTTGGTCTGTTAATTAGAGAAGTAAAACCATTACCTACCAATAATGTCAAAAAAGAATCCTTAATTTGACTATGATTTTGTTGAGATATATCTATATTGACATCACCGACAATCAATGCATTATGTTTCAATAGCCTAAGTACTTGCGGAAATTCATTTATAAAATATTCACTCGAAAAGGAATGCAGTCTATACAGCAAGTAACGAAAACTGAAGCTGGTTGACCTTGAACTCAATTAGAGTGCAATCAGCTGATTGTAGCCGGCAGGCGACTTGCCTAGCGCAAATACTATTGTTGACATAAACCAACGTCCCACCTGCTCTGTATGACTCATTGCAACAGGCAAAGCAAGAGTAGCCAGGTATTGAAAACAACCCAACTTCCGATTCAGAAATCCATACTTCACTCATTACTATGAAACTTGGAGAATATTTCTCAAAAAAATCATTAAATATTGCCATGAATAAATTAAAATTTTTCCTAGCACTACGAATATTGATGTGAATTACCCTAACCTTATTGTTTCTCTCATTGAAAATTGAATTGTCTAAAGTTGAGTAATAAACACTGTCACTTATTATATCATCCATCAATCAAATCTATAATAACTCGGATAATTACTTCCTTACATGTCAATAAACTACACTTCCAGGTAATACATTTAAAAAATTATTTCAAAACATCAACAATATTCGTTACCCAATAGTATTATCATTAGTAATAACAAGGATAAACAATATCAGTAGTTTTACAATAATCAATAACTGAGCATTTCAATTAGCCCCAATAGACATAGGTAAATATAATACTAAAGTAATTACGCCCCTAAATAAATTGTGAATTTAACGATACTTTTCCTCCCACTGACAACAGTTGTACATTGACCTAATGTTTAATCAGCTCCTACTAAACACTATATTTACTGTGAATATACTTCTAATACTGCAAACTTATAATACTGCAACACTGTTTGCAAGATATACTGTATACATTTTCCTGCAACATCAATAATATTAGTTACCCAACCGTAATATCGTCCGCAACAACAAGGACAATAAACTATCAGCAGTGCTACAATAAACATTTACTGTGCATTTAAAAATTTGCCCAAATAAATATAAGTAAATATAATACGCAAGAAAATTAAATTATGAATAAAACAAAACTTTTTTCCACTGATAACAGTTGTATATAAATTTTCCCGCTAAATTAATGTTTAAATCCTTAGGTTTTGGTATGAAATTCAAAAGGGACATAGTCCATATAATTTTCTATCAATAAAAGAACCTCTTTGTCTATTTGAAAAATTAAAAATTAAACTACCATCACATCTGTGATTTTGTTATACCTATTAAACGATATATCTTAAAAATATAAAATTAAAAATGATATAAAGTAAACAATATTAACAACAACAAAACAAGCCAATCCCCTAATAAAATAAGCAAACAAAAAACACAACTGAAAAAGCTCACTTCTTTGAAAATGTTCCAATAATAGTCGGAATAATTATTTACTCATTTCCACCTGCGCAGATCCTCGATGTTCCTGACGCCAATACACGGCTGACAGTCGGACTTCCGGGCGTAAAAACTTCCCTTCTCTGCACCATACGTATTTCACCCCCAACTCCCTTCCCACTTCTTTGAGGCTTTTGAGGAACAGTTTATTTGATGGTGTTAGGTGTTCTCCGATGTAGACTCGTGTTGTTGGGAAGCTCTTATTTACGTCAGAAGCCAGTAATGTCTTTTTTCTTTCTGTATGCTTGGAGCCACGTGTCCCTCAGGTGTCTTGACGAGAAACGGACCACCATAGGTTTGTGTTCGTGCCCGGTTGTATGTGGGTACTCGGTGAGCCGCTACTATTTGACCTACGTCCACTTCAACGCCGATAGCTCGCCCGATGTCCTTCAAGATCTCTGCTTCGTTTTCCCCTGGCGTAACAGGAAGCCCATTAATCTCAATGTTTTCACGTCGGGAATACTGCTCCATATCCCTCACCTTAGTTTCCAGATCGTCCACCTTCTTGGTTAGAACTGTAATCTTCAGTTTGTTGTTTTCGTTTTCAGTTATAATTTCCCTATTTTGTTTTTTAATAAGTTCCATGTTTCTCGTCGCCTCATCCATTTTAGTGGAAAAAAAGTCTAAAGAGTTTTTGAAATCTAAGAACTGAGCAGAATGGGATCTTAGCTCCGTAAATATTTCATCCTTAAATGATTCCATCATACTCTTCATAAACTCCTCAGTTATTGTTGTAGTGCCCTCACCAGACGTAGTACTACTTGACGTAGATCTAGTCCTCAAACAGTCGACACAATACCATTCCTTCTTAGAGCCACGAGTTTTAATAAGATCAGGATGTTTTCTTTGTTATACAGGAAAGATGAAACTCACTTCCACACACACCCACGCACTTAATGTGATCACTGGCGTTATTTGAAATGTTACACACGCCACAGGTTGCCGACATTATTAAAATATTAACACTATAACATGAAAATTAAAGCATTAACATGCACCGTGCGACAGGATAGAACCGAACGCTGTAGTATTCGCAACGAATAGATAAGAGCGACCTTATCAGCCAACCGTTCGGTGCCACTGACTGGCGAAGACTGATGATAAATATAAGGCGATATCCCAACCCTGGAATAGAACCCAGCACGACTGCAACTATCAGGGCAGACAAAAAAAAGCGTTTATACCGAAACACCTCACAACTTAACAGCTAATAATACTATCCATATAAAAAAACTAGAGCATAAAATTAGTTTTTTTTTATATTTTTACGTACACTCAGAGATAGAGAGCGGTGAGCGGTCTCAGCCTTACGTACTGTAATGCAAGGCCACCGTGGTACCTTAATGTGAAATAATGTGTATTATTTATCAATTATGACATTGAATTTAATAACATTATCAATAGTTTCAATACATTCGTTTAGTAATAATTACCTTCTTTGTTGTAGACAAACTCATTAAATGAAGTACTTTTTGTATATCTTAATTTATGGAAAGTAGTTTATTAATTATATAATGCGATCTTAAACGACTTACACTGAATGACACTGATTGGAGTGATGTATATTTACAAACAAATGCTTCACATGCTTTTGATGTTTTTTATAAAATAATTAATATGGTAGTTTTAGAATCTAAAGAGGAAATTAAGCACAACAAACAGAAAATAATTAAACTAAAGCCGTGGATTGACACTGATACCTGTAAACGAATTAAAATTAGGAAAACATTATTAAAAAGAGTCAAAAGACAGCCCAACAATACAGTTTTGAATGAATATTTTAAAGGTTATAGAAATGAGCTTAACAGCGATATCTGAAACTTGAAAAATAATTATTACTCTCAACTATTTGAAAACAGTAAGAAAGATCAGAAACGAACGTGGAAAATTTTGAAAGAAGTGACTAGTCAGAAGGTTAATAATACTAATGTGCATGTCAAACTGGAAATTGATGGTGTAATCTTTAGTGATCCAAGTGAAGTAGCGAATAAATTCAATGGCTATTTTTTATCAGTGGCTGATGGATTAAGCTGGTGTGGCGATAATCAAGACATTAATTTGCTTGTCATAAAAAATAAGTTTAGTGAAGTTTCAATAACACAATCCATTTTTATAGATCCTATTATAGAGAATGAACTTGTAAGAACTATTGAGTTATTAAAAAACGGAAAATCCCCTGGTATTGATGGTATTAGTTCCACATTAATTAAGAAAAACCTATAAACAGTTTCTGCCTGATTTTAGCTTTCATACAGGCGTTTTTCCGGACAAATTAAAAGAAGTATTAGTGATTCCAATACATAAGAAAAATTAAAGAACAGATTGCAATAACTATAGACCTATGTCCTTGTTATCTTCTTTTTCAAAAATATATGAAAAATTAATTAAAGTCAGGCTAATAAAATTTCTAGATAAAATCAGTTTGCTTTGGTAGAATTTATGGATAGGGTATCTAGAGGTATAAATGATGGAAACGGGTTAGTGGTCTATTTTTAGATAGTAAGAAAGCGTATGACACAGTAAATCATTCAATATTGCTCAAAAAACTTTTCAATTGTGGTATAAGGGGAGTAGTTTATGATTGGTTTCAAAGTTATTTATCCAAAAGAAAGCAGTATGTTAAAATCAATGGAAATAATAGTCGGTTTGGTGAGATTAAACATGGAGTTCCTCAAGGTTCAGTGTTAGGGGCTACATTGTTCTTAATTTACATAAATGACTTATGTAAAGGGGACTTCCATGGACAAGTAGTTTCCTTTGCTGATGATACAGCTCTGAGCTATGCTGGTGACAATTTAGACGAAATTGCACTAAACATGAATTCTGATTTGGAAGCTTTGCGTTGGTGGTTTACCAATAATAATTTAGTCCTTAGTGTAAGTAAAACCAATTATATAAACTTTAGCCTCAGAGGGAAATTGGTTTTTTTCTGATAAAATTGTTTATAAATGCGCTACATGTCCCTGCAACGGTGGACTATGTAGTGAATATTGTGCTGAGATAAAACAAGAAGACAGTATTAAATATTTAGGTGTGATATTGGATTCTGAATTAAATTGGAAAACACATATTTCATCGATTAAAACAAAGTTAATAAATATTCTTAGGATCTTTTACTTTTTAAGAAGGATGTGTAAAAATGGCCTAATGAGAAACACTTTATTTTTCTTTGGTTCACAGTCGAATAAGTTATGGTAGAGAGTGCTGGGTTGGCACTTACATAACCAATTTTAAATCACTCATAACAATGCAGAAGTATTTTGTAAGAATAGTAGCTAAAGGAAATAAATATTACTCCTCTTGGCCCATATTTAGATCATTAAAGGTATTACCAATAAGAAATATGTATGTTTATAAAGTTATGAAGGTTTTTTTTAACAGAAGTAGGAATAGGTATTATTGTTATAATGCATATAAAGGAACATTAAGAAAGTCTGATAATGTAGCTGTACCTAGACCATCAAAAACCTTTTTCACTAAAACATATAACTTTTTAGCCCCTCTGATATTCAATAGATTGCCTAATGAAATAAAAATTTTAGATACTTCACACAAATTTTATTAGAAAACTCAAAGATTGGTTAATCACAGTGCAAGAATATATAAATGAATTGCTATTTGAAATCCAAAGTTAAAAAAGTACTTCTACAATTACTGTGATTTTTTATAAATTATTCTTTACTATTTGTATGTGTGGGTGTGTGTGTGTGTGCATGTATTTTTGTGAATACGCAAGTGTAGTGTGAATTTATGTGTGTATTAAGAATATGTATGTGTATAGGTTCTTAGTTCTATTAGTGAATATAAGGATGCATATTGATGATATTCTATTGTGAGATGTGTGAAAGAATTCTTGGGCTTGAGTATAGGTCGGATTTTTTATTTCTTATGTTAATATTCTTATGTTTTTTCTTCTTATTGTTAATATTCTAGATATTTACGTTTAGTTAAAGCGGTTAATTTTGATAACTCAAGATACAACTTTTTTTACTAAGTCTCTCATATTATATTGTTCAATGAGGCCCACTTATTAAATTGTTTATATAATTTATAATAATAATGTCTTTTATAAGAATTCAAATTTCATATACTATTTTAATTCTTAGGGAGTTAGGTCAATGATACTGGAATATAGAGCCCTGTATTACTTGATTGAAATTTCTTATCCAATAAGTACACGTTATTTCATCCAATCAGGCTTTGCCTTGGAGGTTTCATTTTCCAAAAACAACCAACAAAAATACTGTTCATTGTATTTTCCTTTTAAATTAACTGGTAAGTGTAAACTTGGTCAACCTGAGCAAATCATTTTTGTTTTGTATATGCGATGTTACGTTTTTTATATATGCTATGTAATGTTTACCTTATTTTGAATTATTGTATTACTGTTGGATTTATTGTAATTATTTGTTGTTATTTGGAAATATATTTATTATTATTATTATTATTAGTATACATATTTTAAGTATATTATTGAACGTATCCAATGACATCAAGAAAAAAATTTATTTTTAAAAGAAGTTGGTAAAAGCAATGGCAAAACACTCTATTCTTCCTAAAGTTTTTATAAATAACCCGTTTAAAAAACATATTTTATTTTTTAAATTCATTCATCGATGTAATTTAACTAAATCTTTCATAAAATCACTAAAAAACTTCCAATTGTTACGAACTAGCTGAAGTTCTTTTACAAGAAAAGTGCCCTGTCCAACATTTATACAAAAATGGAATTCAAATCTTACTAACAATATACAAGGCACCAAAATATGAGGATAGTGCCGATCATCTATTACACATTTAGTTCTTTAAATCTAAATAATTGCCAAAACCTGTCCGTTCAGTAATCTAACCCTCCACCACAAGTGCAACATGTAGGTCTATTGCCAAGTTTCAGAATGTTTTTGGCCATGATTAGGAACTCCAGGAATGAGATTGTGTGTTCCAAAATGAGTTTTTTGCTCCAATGACAACAGTATTACCACCAGTTACAGTAGCTCCCGATGAAGGACTTGGTACTTTATTCTGTAATTGCAAGAATGGATGTAGTTCACGGTGCGGTGTTTAAAATCAAGGTCGCAATGCTCTTTACTTGTGGCCTGCGTAATGGGCGAGCTTGCTTCAATGCTGTTTCATCGCAAAGTCGCTATGTGAAATAGAATATATTTAGCACTATTTATATATTTGATTAGAATAAATTCTTAAAATCAAGATTCAGGACGGAACAAAATTCCCGAAAGTCCAAAATATGAAGATGAAGAAAAAGGCAGTTAATACTTTTGTTATAAAATTATTAATGATTTTTACTAATATTTAATTTAAATCGTACAAAAATTACTCCTCCTTTGAAATATACTTAATCAATCTATATTGTATGCAATCTGTATGTATAAAGAAATGCTTTGCAAATAAACCTTTAAAAAGAATAGTAGTAATTGTATCTTTAGAAATTACAGCCATAAAGTCTGCTTTTAGAGTAAAATCTCACAGAGAGACCTTGCGCCAGAAATTACACACCAAAAGCGAAGGTGCATTCTTTGAATACAGCAAGGTTTTAAAGGTTTGACTCGGTTGTTAAAATCTATGCTTTTACTCGTTTAATTCCTACATCTTCCTTTTCAATTCAAGTTGGAAGGACGAGTAAGAAACGTTTTCTTTACAATAAAAGGATCTTTTTAACAAGCGTTACATAATTCAATACGTTTTACTGAGTGTTTCTTTCCTATGACAGAAGCTTTAGTCCATGAACAAATCATGTACTTGGGGCTTCCATCACGTAAACAGTTTTATGCCTCGAATAATTGTTTTTGTTATTATGTATTACGGCCATTCATTGCCTTTCTTATCTTTCTTAAAACTTATTACTAAAAATTTGTTTTGCAACCTATAAGAAAAGAAGAATATTTACGGTATTTTAGGATGGCTTTACAGTTGGCGTAATCTAACCGTACAGTTTGTAGAATGCCTTTACGAGGAATTTTTCCGTTAATTGCATCATTGAGTATTAGTTAACCCCACAATAAGTTAACAAGAATCTGTGATGATCGAGATATAAGTTGGTGTGAAGAGTTCTTATACAATAATAATAATATTTTATATTGCGTATAAAACACATACACTTTATCGCAACTGCGTATGTAATTACATTCTAACATTATGCTTTTATTCAATACATTTAAATTTAATTCATACATATAATTTGTACATTCGCCAGACGTGTCAACCGATCACGTGGTCTCCCTAGCGTGAGTCATAAACTCATCTTTACTGTAGAATGCTTTGAAATCAATGGGATTCTTATACAAGTCTTTAAATGCCTTGGGAAATGCAGCATTTTTGTTGAATAAGGCAGTTTGTTGACATATTGAGAATTGAGAAGGCAAACGTTCATAAGCTTACCGTTTTGTGTCTCCCAATGCGGCAGTTATCCCTGCCTCTATTTTCATTAGGTATGTCGCTACCTCTTATAGGATTGCACTTTGTCTTTGTCTTTAACGAAAAGGAACGCCCTCAAAATATAGAACTGGGGCAATGCTGATCTGCATAGCTGTTTAAGTTGCAGTTTTGAAATTATACCGAGGGTTTTTTAAGATTAAACGTCCGAGAAAAATATATGTCTGCACACCCACCCCACAAAGCTACGCTAGGATATAGTGGGTAAGTCCTTAATACTTCGTGATCAGCAACTGAGATGGGCAATATTTGGATACATGTCTCAGTGTATAAATGCCAAATTATGCACAAAATCTGTGTACGTGAAAATCCCATGCTAAATTTCAATTAAAATTTAATCCAGGAAACTTCTTTGAGTAGGCCTTCAATCTTGGTTTCGTTCAAGGTAGCTGTTAAACTAAAATGTAAATATGTCTGTCGTATTCTAAATCTAAGTTCATCAAAAGTAGATATTGTTGCACTTACTTTAAGATGAGCTCAATTTTTATTTGAAATTATGCGTAGTGTCACCCACATATATTTGACAGAATTTTTCCTTTTTTTATAACATTCAGTCATTGAAAAGTCAAAACTTCAAATGAATAGGGCCCAAAAAATCGTGGATTCCAAGATCTTAAAAATCACTCCCACTTAAAATCCTGGATTACTCACAGCGCATAAAACAATTACAAATTCTTTGTGTCAAAGATTATTTTCGTATCTTATGACTTTTAGCCAGAAACCCTGTTCAAAATTAATACATTCTTTTTTCAATGTAACAGTCGCTTACCAAAACGCCGAAGCACACGATCAAACTTACCTTACGAACGTTCAGTAAAATCGCCCTTACACTGAATAAACAGAAACGAGGTCTAGCTTACACCAGGCTACACAAATACAAAGCATTTACTATTTACTATAGAATTTATGTTGTTAATTTTTATTCACATGAATCCGCAGCAAATACCAACCACCCTTTGTTAGCACTCTCATTTTTACTCACTGGAAACGAGGTAGTTGTTTCAAATAAAAATAATGAATAAAGTTTTACTTTTTATTCACTTCTCCCAAAATGCATTTATAGTTAATTAAAAAAAGAATCGCTTAAGAATCATTCAAGTTTATAGTAACCTGATGTATTTCCTTACACTATTAATAGCATTTTTCTAATATAAAATCCTGAAGAAAAGGAGAACACATTGACCCGGATAATCCGACAAAAGAACAAGCTGCAATGTTTACACAGGAAACAGACTGCATGAAACTGATGTTTAGTTCACAAGGTAAGATGAACAAAACACACAACACACACACCACACACGTAATCGTATTTACGCATACGTAATCCTTTTCTTTACAGAGACAGGATTATTCCATTTCATAGAATGTGCAGGTTTCACTTCTCAGATAAATAAATGAATCGTTAGTGTCGAAAAGTTATTTTCCTTTATGCAGCCAAATTAAAATTTTAGTAGAAGCTTATAAGTAGATCAAAACTATAAATATTATGATGAAAAAGCTTTTATGAAAGGCATTTTAATATGTAATCAGGATTCTAGAGAAGCCGAAAATTTAACGAGGCGTGGATTTGTGCTCTCCAATCATAACAAAACAAACAATAACTGTTTGTTTTATTCAACAACAGACCTTTTTATATCAAAACATGTTTTCACAATCTGCCCATGAAAAAAACAAATAAAACATATAATTTATATACAAGATTGTATTCCTTTGGTCCTAAATTTGCTCTGTAATGTTATGACGTCAATTTTGTTTTGTTCATTGATGTGCTTTCGAAGTAAGAAAAGAACTGAGCAAGGAATGATCCTTCCCTCACTGATGTATTAAATGAAATCTAAAGGCTCAATATAAATTACAATGGATCGAGATAAAACATGGATTTGATTATAGTATTGGAAACAACCTATAAAGAATCAACAGATGCTTTTTGCGTCAACTGTGGTCAAACTGATTTGTAACACTTATCTTAAAGACTATTACAAGTCTACTCCCTATTTAATATGAAAATTGTTTCATGAAGTAAAATTATCACATACTTTGCTACCTGATGAAAGTTCTTGTAGAATGGATGGCATTAGGCAGTATATATATTCTATGGTCTGTGTGGTTTAGTCTGTACGTTAAATTGCATTGAAACTGTCAAATCTTTATCTGCTGAGAAGAGAGTCACATTATGTTTGTTTCCGTCTTAAACTGATTGAAAATATATCTATCAGCACAGTACTGTAACCAAGAAATCGCTTAAGTGCAGAAAAAACTCGAATGGAGTTTTCTATAAACATAAAAATTTTGTAACTACAGTGGATGTTTTAAAACTTGATGCCAATAGAGAATTAATTCTTTCTAACTCATCATATACGTATTGTTCATCTGAAACTTTCGTCATCTTACTTATAAAATAATGTTCTTTTTCAAAGTATTGGTATTTTATTTTTATACATGGTAATGAATTAAAAAGTTATAATAGTTGAACATGCTATTATCTGAAAAATATTGGGACTTAATAAAAAAAGTGAAGTCAGATCTGGGAATGCGAGTCTTGTAAATCTATTTTCATGTTATCACCTATACACCTATGCCGTTAAGGTTCTTCGTAGACTAGTAATGAATTTAGAACTGTTGAGTGTTAATCAATCTTCTATCTGCATATAATATTAGGACTTAATAAAAAAGTGAAGTCAGATCTGGGAATACGTGTCTTGTAAAGCTATTTTCATGTCATCACCTATACAGCTATGCCGTTGAGGTTCTTCGTAGACTAGTAATGAATTTAGAACTGTTGAGTGTTAATCAATCTTCTATCTGCATATAATATTAGGACTTAATAAAAAAGTGAAGTCAGATCTGGGAATACGTGTCTTGTAAAGCTATTTTCATGTCATCACCTATACAGCTATGCCGTTAAGGTTCTTCGTAGACTAGTAATGAATTTAGAACTGTTGAGTGTTAATCAATCTTCTATCTGCATATAATATTAGGACTTAATAAAAAAGTGAAGTCAGATCTGGGAATACGTGTCTTGTAAAGCTATTTTCATGTCATCACCTATACAGCTATGCCGTTAAGGTTCTTCGTAGACTAGTAATGAATTTAGAACTGTTGAGTGTTAATCAATCTTCTATCTGCATATAATATTAGGACTTAATAAAAAAGTGAAGTCAGATCTGGGAATACGTGTCTTGTAAAGCTATTTTCATGTCATCACCTATACAGCTATGCCGTTAAGGTTCTTCGTAGACTAGTAATGAATTTAGAAATGTTGAGTGTTAATCAATTTTCTATCTGCATATAATATTAGGACTTAATAAGAAAAGTGAAGTCAGATCTGAGGTATAACTTAACTCGTAGTACACGTTTATAATCTTTATTCCACATACTGTGACTCTTGTGGAGCTATTGTTATGTTATCACCTCAACAGCTGCGTGCCGTTATGGTTATTGAAATACCAGATTCTATCACCGCTTGAAAATTATTTGTGCTTGGCAAAGACACAAAGAGATTCTGTTGTTACTTGACTGGCTTCACTCAATACGTAGGTTATTTCCAATAATACAGCACAAAACATGTACCTTACGTGTAGTTTCTCTAATACAGAGCGTTATTGCTCCCAAGTATGAAACTCTTCACTGTACTATTGAATGAAAATAGGACATACATTTTACTTCCCAATGAATAAATTCTATTATTCATCAAATCAATTTTAATCGTTTTTTTGGATGGTCTGATATAGTGATTGTTTATAAAAGGCAACATAAAAATGTGTTACTACTTCAAGACATTAGTTAGATTTGAAATAAAAAATTCAGCTAGATTTAGAAACCTTTCAATTCTTTGAATTAAAATACTTTCTTTTGGACGGTGTCTCTCAGTAAAAATTCAATATATAGAAATTCTTTAACGTATGTATAAACATTCACTGCAGAGACAGTAATGACAAATCTTAATAGATTTTACTGGACATTACACACTATGAAAGTCGGTAAGAAGCTTCATCAATATATATAAAAAGTCCTTGTAATTCTGTTCGCAACTTTCCATTGCCGGTTCTTGCAACATACATGAATAAAGCATTCAACCCTAACTCTATAAGACGCTAACTGCACTGGTTTTATGGAAGATACAATATTAGGTATAGAATTCCATTGATAAAGTAAAGATTATTCTGCTCCGTGGGTTACTAAAGTGCGTGACTGAGTAACACATCAAATCCGTACAACACTTCTTGGAACACGGTTCAGTGTAAAAGACGTTGCCTTGCTCTTCCCTGCAGGACATCTCTGTTCTATTTATATGGGTATAAAATGGAAGTTTTCATTCATTACATTTTATAATAACTAAATACTTTAATACCATTAATATAAAATTAGCCAGAAATGTAGGGTTATTTTTGGTTATTCCAACTATTAAATGAACAAGGACAAGGCAGAACACAGCTTACTTTCATAATCCGACTGACAGGACCTCAGGTGTCTCTAGACTAGGCTTAATCAAGCCGATATTTAGCGAAGTCTTTTTCTCTATTTGTGTTACTATTTTTACAAAATAATTCACCTCTCACCAATTACTACTGAAAAGAAATACTAATTCTGGAGTAACAAGTATGCTGTTAGATGATTTTAGATTTTTTTAAATTTATATGAAACTCACTAGTTGTAAAATATAAATTGTTTTACTTGAAAGAAAAAATTTAAATTAATGTTATATAGATACACGCTGAATCGCACGCAATTTCTGACTAATACGGGGAAATGGTGGGTATATTCCTTTTAAATCATTCTAAAGACTCCTGAGTTGGCTGATAAACACGAGGAAATATTCCAATCCATTTTAGCTTTAATTTGAAAGTGCAATGTTTTGTAACCATCGACTCGGAGAGTGAAACTATATTATTATAAGTATCGTGAAATAACGCCATTATTTCAGGATTAACGATTTAATAACATATTCTAGAGCAGCGTTGAGGAATCCGAAAATCGAAGTTCTAAGACTTTGGTTAACACACTCATGATGTAATAATAAATATTAGGGCTCTATATAGTTTTGAAATGAAAGTGTTTTGTGCACCGATGCACAGATTAAGAGAATACACCGCACGTATATACGTGAGAGAAGCTTATTATGGTCAAAAGTGGACACCTACGGGCATTATAGTTTGTTCCGGTCGGAGGTTTCTGGTGCCATACATTCCATGAGATTGCAATCGATTTGTATAAACGACGAATTACAGCGTTTTATTTCAATAAATGCTGTAATTAAGTGTCAGAGTGGAGCGGTTAATGTTTTTTTTGCAAGAGACAAAACATTAAGTGTTTTCAGTGTTGCTATATTGGTATGCGAGTGATTTTATTGTTGTTAAATTGAAAAATAACATTCAAGGAGATAAATACTTGTGTTTACTTTGAGTTTTACAATTACTTAGGCCACAGAAATTTAAATTTAGCATATCCAAGATGTAAGTATAACTGTTGTAACTTTAAGACATATAAAATAGTATAATAATATTCATAATAAATATATTGGCAATGGTGGTTAAGGTCATTATTCTTTTCACATTATGTAACAACAATACACACAATGGTTAAATAACTCCAGTGATCACTATGTCGAATTGGAAGCATGTATAATCTTTAGGGGGTTGTTGGTAGCATCAGGCCACAGATGGTAGCTAGGGGTTGTAGGTAGCGTCAGGCCACAGGGGAGAGTTAGGGGTTGTAGGTAGCGTCAGGCCACAGGGGTGAGTTACGGGTTGTAGGTAGCGTCAGGCCACAGATGGTAGCTAGGGGTTGTAGGTAGCGTCAGGCCATAGGAGAGAGTTAGATGTTTTCGGTAGCGTCATGCCACAGAGGGAGAGTTAGGGGTTGTAGGTAGCGTCAGGCCACAGATGGTAGCTAGGGGTTGTAGGTAGCGTCAGGCCATAGGATAGAGTTAGGTGTTGTTGGTAGCGTCAGGCCATAGAGGGAGAGTTAGGGGTTGTAGGTAGCGTCAGGCCACAGAAGGTAGCTAGGGGTTGTAGGTAGCGTCAGGCCATAGGAAAGAGTTAGGTGTTTTCGGTAGCGTCATGCCACAGAGGGAGAGTTAGGGGTTTTTGGTAACGTCAGGCCGTAGATGGGAGCTAGAGGTTGTAGGTAGCGTCAGGCCACACGAGAGAGTTAGGGGTGTTTGGTAGCGTCAGGCCAAAAGAGATAGTTAGGGGTTGTAGGTAGCGTCAGACCACAGAGGGAGTGTTAGGGGTTGTTCGTAGCGTCAGGTTACAGTCCAAGAGTTCCTTGTTATTGTGTTGTTGCCGATTTTGTTTTTCAGTGTTTAAAATATATTAATATTATATTAACAAGCTATTAGATAACTTGAACTTTGATGCAGCATGTGATTCGTCCTCGTGTACCATAAGATCTATTAATATGATTTGGCTAGATATCTTGATGAGATAATAATAAGCTTTCTTTTCAAATTCTGGTACTAATGTTATTAGCTCCAATTTACAAACCAATATAACAAGGATGTACCGTATATGTAATCCGTGACAGTGTCAGCTGTTACAGCCAAGTATCATATTTTGTGTTATATGAAGCAGTATATAAACATCAATAATGTTAAAATGAACTGTACATATTTGTGATATATAAACAGTATAAAAAGGCTATGTAGTGTCAGGAGTAAACTAAATTTACTAAAACATTTTGATTTAAGGATATTATTCATAAATACACGTGATTGAAGCAGTAAAACTAGTTGTTACTGTAATATAATACAATTATTAAACAATCTTTTTCCTGAACAACCGTTTCAAGGCAAGGTCAGATTAAACCGTTATAAAGTCGACATATGATGCTAATGATGCACTTTTTTATGTTAAAAGAATCTTCTACAATCCGGTTTAACGTAATTCCAACGCCTATTATAAATCGTGTTTATATTTCTACCGATATGTACAAATTCTTGTATTGTATATACTTGTAGCAAAATCAATGAACGTCTAGATGTAAGACGCCTGACAAATGTAAAGACTATGTGCGAGACAGTGAGTGTTGTGTGACAGTGGTGATAGTGACAGTTGGCTCAGCTGAGTCACATCTGCTCAGTCAATGTGTCGTTATATCAACTCGACACACTCTCTTTCGTGCATTTCCAATTTCCATTCGCAACAATGGTGACATGTAGGCTTACATTGGATCAGAACTTCGTATCTTGTACTTCAGAGTATTATTCAAACTTTGATTATATATCAGGAAATGGATCGGATGCCATTCTCCACTATCCTTCGCCTTCGAGATATATAACACTTTACACGTATCATTATAAGATGAGTCCTCTTTCAAACATCCTTAGTCAGTAGTTTTGAAGAAGTAATATTGTACGCCGTGTAAATATAATAAAATATCCTTAAGCTATTCAGTAATAAAGAATTCTAGTATATACATTAAGGCTTTCCGGATTACATTACAACATAAAAAACTATTTTACAATTTCTGAAGATCCCAGTGTACAAAACGTCATTGTGCAAGTATTTGTAAAACATATACAAACTTGTCTAGCAAAATGATCCATGTATGGATTTGAACACGATTTCTACACGAATGCTATTCCAGAACCTGCGGGGTAAACATAGGTTTTGCACCTATATCAGCACTTCTGGTTCGTGTGAATTATATTTCCAACGCTAATGTTGAGTTTTCCTTCTTTCTACGATCAAGAAAATATGATAAAAAGTGTATATTTGTGGTAATTTTTATTTACATCAGTGTTAGTATATTTTGTTCCGTTGCTGATTTTCCCTCTTTTCTGATCAAGAAAATATTTACAAATACACAGCCAATCATGTATATACACAAAATAATGTGTGTACTTTGAAAATACACCAGTGTACATCGAAGACGAAATAGCTAAAGCTGAGGCTTAAAAGAGAAAAAGCAATGTTTACACAGAACAGTTGATTAAATAAGAAATGATGTTTTAATTAACATTTCACAACTTTAGAAACCAAGTCGGGATGTTGTTGCTCCTTTAAAGACCAGCAGGACATAGCCCGGAGAGAATTTCGAAATAAGAATGGGCATATATTCATCCCAGGGACCATATGAATGCCCATGTCTAGTTTCAGCTGAATCGTTTGAATAGTTTATGGTTGAATAAAAAATAAAGATAATTTTACAAACACTATATTCAAGTAACGATTAATAAATAATGAAAATGACTTAATGATGGTCATTACTGCTCGTATTTATAAATTTATAGATGATTTAAAAATGTTGGTAAGCTGAGGTGTCCTGCGAACCAAACCACACAAAATATAAAGTAGGCTATATGTACCACTGTAATAAAGTAGGCTACATGTACCACTGTAATAAAGTAGGCTACATGTACCACTGTCATAAAGTAGGCTACATGTACCACTGTAATAAAGTAGGCTACATGTACCACTGTAATAAAGTAGGCTACATGTACCACTGTAATAAAGTAGGCTACATGTACCACTGTAATAAAGTAGGCTACATGTACCACTGTAATAAAGTAGGCTACATGTACCACTGTAATAAAGTAGACTACATGTGCCACTGTAATAAAGTAGGCTACATGTACCACTGTAATAAAGTAGGCTACATGTACCACTGTAATAAAGTAGGCTACATGTACCACTGTAATAAAGTAGGCTACATGTACCACTGTAATAAAGTTATTATAGTGTGTCTGTCACTCAAGCTTCAAGTTCAACCAGATATTTATTTTAATACAAATAATATACGTCTTAACTTTGCGCCTTTAAATAACGTTTGGCTGTATAATGAACGTATAATCCAGGTATATATATATATTATATATATATATATATATATATATATATATATATAATATATGTGTGTGTGTGTGTGTGTTGTGTGTGTGTGTGTGTGTGTGTGTGTGTGCGTGTGTGTGTGTGTTTTTCTGTTTGTCGTCTAAATTAAACGGTTTATATGTACAGACCGATAATTAGGCAAGAAGCATACATACAATGATCATAACTGTAAATTTACTATTAGCAAATAGTAGCAAATATGATACTACCTAAAATTTACTTTATACAGTTAAACTTACTTTCTTTAGAAACTTTTAAATAGACATGTTTTATATAAATGTACATAAAATTTTTATTTATTTACTTAAGCAACAGAAGACAAGTTTAAATCTATTAATCAGTAAATATCAATCAGTAAATCATTTAAATCAATATAATAAAACTTTAAAAATTTCAATGGCAGGCGATATGACGACCATTCAAACAAATGTTTTATACCCTTGTTAGTTATTTATTAAATTACTGTCCAAGTGATATATAGTACAATGTGAAAACTTATTACTGAAAATAGTTGCTATGCAATTAATATCTGTGAAGTAATATAAAAAAGTGTCTTTTTTAAATTATAAAATAAAAAAATATTAAATTTGGAACTAATTATTCACTATTAACCCGCACGTGCTGTGTCAGGCACATGAGATCATGTATCAAATAAAAAAAAAACTGTTAATAAATAAACATATTTGAACTGTGAACTGTGTGATTAAGAGAATGTAAAACATTTTTGTATTGGGGTTGCAATGGTGCATTCAGCCATGTGGCGAGACACGAGGAGAAAGCAACTATTTCAAATGTTTGAAAAAGCCTGTATTCTGCACGGCTTGCAAACGGTAACATAAAAATGTTTATTTATAATTACAGGACTTATGGTGTGACTCATTTTTTACATTAAAATTTTATTATTATAAAGTGTAAAAGTTCACTATTTTTAGACTGCACACTCTTTGAATAGTTACAAGGCCAAAAGTTCTATATACAATTACGATTTTTTTAAAATAAAGTTTTCTCACAATTAAGGTCATAATTAAGACAAAAGTAAAATTAATGTAAAAGCACACTGTTTTAGATGGCCTTTTTAAGTTAACACTCTATATTGCTAAATAACTGAGAAAAATGTTTACAGAATAAACGGTAACCGTACTGAAACTTTTTAATTGGATGTAAATGCTTATAAACTCGTTCCGTTCACATGTGTGTTCCTTCGAGGTTTCGTAACGAACAGTTTGAAATATATGCAGTTCAGCTGTACCGCTGCTGCTCAAACATATCTCGGGTGAACCATTCATGCATGTATTTTTCAACTTGTGAGAGACTTATAAACTCGTTCCGTTCACATATGTGTGTTCCTGCGATGTTTCGTAACGAACAGTTTGAAATATATGCAGTTCAACTGTACCGCTGCTGCTCAAACATTTCTTGGGTGAACCTTGCATGCATGTATGTTACAACTTGTGAGAGACTTATAAACTCGTTCCGTTCACATGTGTGTTCCTGCGATGTTTCGTAACGAACAGTTAGAAATATCTGCAGTTCAACTGTACCGCTGCTGCTCAAACATTTCTCGGGTGAACCTTGCATGCATGTATGTTACAACCTGTGAGAGACTTATAAACTCGTTCCGTTCACATGTGTGTTCCTGCGATGTTTCGTAACGAACAGTTTGAAATATCTGCAGTTCAACTGTACCGCTGCTGCTCAAACATTTCTTGGGTGAACCATTCATGCATGTATTTTACAACTTGTGAGAGACTTATAAACTCGTTCCGTTCACATGTGTGTTCCTGCGATGTTTCGTAACGAACAGTTAGAAATATCTGCAGTTCAACTGTACCGCTGCTGCTCAAACATTTCTCGGGTGAACCTTGCATGCATGTATGTTACAACCTGTGAGAGACTTATAAACTCGTTCCGTTCACATGTGTGTTCCTGCGAGGTTTCGTAACGAACAGTTTGAAATATTTGCAGTTCAACTGTACCGCTGCTGCTCAAACATTTCTCGGGTGAACCTTGCATGCATGTATGTTACAACCTGTGAGAGACTGTAACCTCTCTTAGCAACTAACTGACTTCTAGATGCCTTACTTGATTGGCGTTTCCAAAATGTAAACATAATACCCATTTAAATTTCCAAAAGTAGTATTTCTTCTTTTACTCTTGCTATTTATTACGCCTTGCGCTGATTCCAGTATTGTCCACAACTAGCACGATCAGCCTTGTGCAGGTGTTTGTATAGCTCTATATTATAGTACATGCAGCTGTATAGTATATAGAGCTGAACTGAATCACTGAATTTACTAACATTGTCGTACGTATTGATCTTTTTAAGTTGAAATTTTGGCTCCTGGATATTCCTACATAACCATCATAGTACATGTCTTTTTCAACATTCAACCTTTGTATTTTAAAATATTAAAATTTTGAAATATATAAACTTTTACTACTACTACACTACATTTGAATGACGTTTATTTCCACATATATTAATACGTATCACATATTAATATATATATATATATATATATATATATATATATATATATATATATATATATATAGCCTATATATAATTTATACATATTTGAAATATTTTAAATGAAATACCCATAACTGTATATACGGCAGCTTATGGAAGTAAATTTAAGACAAATTTCGTGAATAATACAATAAAACATAATAACTCTGCAATAAAGGAGGGATGGAATGTTAGTTATGATTAATACACTCGTTTCGGAAATTGGTTAGTTATACAATATTTGAGGGGAGCTTTATTCTTATTTATAAGTATTTTAAAATAAACTACATTCAAAATAGGGGGTTTTATATTAGCTTTTAATTGATCTAAATGTTAAATATTGAAAAAGTTAGTGTATCCTTTCTACTACTCAATTTTTGAGAGGGTTTTACATAAATGTTTTCTCCCTCATTGATTAAAACTTCGTTATTAGTTAGGTTTAACTGGTAAAAGTTTTTGGTGTAGATGTCTAGTATTAGTAGTTTATTAAGGCTTCAAAATGTACCAAAAATCCTAATTTACCACAACTTCATATACGAAAATGTACATTTTAGAAGCAACATGGTCAGAAGCTAGTAAGCTTTCAACACGATTGCTACCGCAAATTTAATGAACGTTAGGATCTCTGTATATAAAGCAAATTCGTTCGCTGCAAATAAATACATTCAAGCGATAAAGAAGTGGCAGTGTGATTTATAAACGTTTAGTTACTCAATCATTCCTGATATTATTCTTGTTGGTCCTCTCCCACGCCCATAATTCCCTACTTAAATTCCATATTCCTCGGAATATCACGGAAACAATGCCCACATCATAATCTGTTTACGGAATCACGATATTAACGATCAACTGTTTGTAATGTTGGCTTTTCCTGTGCTCCATTCCACTCAATGGATATGTAATTATTTTGAATCATGTAATTAGTTAATATAGTTTAATTATTTCCATAGCATTCAATATATATATATATATATATATATATATATATATATATATATATATATATATATATATGTCATAAATTAATGTTAACGCACATTTGGAAAACCTTTTCACAGTTCTAATTATTGAATAGTTATTACAATATTTAAGTAGTCGATTTTAAAGTTTGTGTCTAACTTAAACTTTATGTGCTAGAATGAAAAAAAAAATTATTGTATTTTTATCTTTGCCTTATAAAAACTGGCCACACTACTGGTTACGTGGCCAGTCAATTTCCAGGTTTTGTATTTGTAATTTCTGTTGTATGATGCTGATGGAAATAAATCATTTATTCATTCATTTATGTTAAAATTCCTAATGTCATCAAATTTACAAATAAAAACATTTATTTACATAGTTCATAATTTATTTTCCTTCATAAATATGGATTGTAATAATTATTACGTTTAAATAAAATATTCGAACAGTATTGTCAATAACCACCTATGATTATATTGCTTTTTACGTAAAATATACCGTACGACAAAGATATTTCTTTCTTCCTCATGAATATGTTATCTTCGTTATAGGACTATGATCTTATTTACAAAACATTTGTAATAATCAATCATACATTAGTACGTTACTCATACATTAATCATTTGTAATGATTAGTTGTAATCAGTACAGCTTCTTGCGTCACTAAGTTATATTCATGCTCTTATTTTAAGTTATTTTTATTAACTTGTGATTATGCATTTTTGTACTTGATAATGGATTATCCTTTACTCGTAATAAATAAATAAATCCCCTTTTAAATAACAAATATTATCAATGTATTGGATGCTAGACTATGTGCGAAATGATAGATTTTGCCCTCCGAATCTTCAATTACCAAACCACTTCTTCTCATTTGCATTTCATAATTACCATCGGAGAGAAGATTAATTAACCGCACCTGACGTTTAATTTACTGTCACAGAAATAAAATGCCTGTGATTTATTATTGCATATCAGCAGTAAAATAAAGGTATTAGTTAAAATGTTTAGTTTGTTTCTGTAAATAAATAAAATGTGTTAATTACAGCATACCTGATTTTCCATATAATGGAAGAATAATATAATTTAAGGCCGTAATAAATGTTTTACTGAACAAACATTCCTGGAATGTGATATTTAAATTAACTGAATCCTCGTTATATTTATTTTACGTTATTATTGAATTTACAACAACTTGTCTTCGAGGAAAGCGTAATCAGGTGTAACGAAAAAGTGTTCCGAACTTGGTAACTTTCCGCTCTCCCTATCAGCTTAAAACATGTAAGCTAAGCAATTGTATTTTATAGCTTTAAAAACTCTTCAATAATAACAGAATTTGTTGCCTGGTCCAACTCGTGTATGCGATAATCCTAATCTACAAAGTTTGCCATCTTTGTGAAATGTTTCAAAATGTTGTAAGTTGAAGAATATTTTTCATTCATTGTATAAAGGAAATCAAAGGTGATGTTATATTAAGTGATTGCAAATCTATTTAAGGCATAGATGTGCATTAGCAGCTGGAAGTCGGGAGGGGTGCCAAGGGGCGGACACTGGCAAAGGATCTAGCAAAGGAATGGTGCTCCCGGAGAACGAGAGCTCTGAGACAAAGAGTTATCAAATGGCCGGGATCAGCCACATTCCAACTGCCTAAAGCCATAACTTGCAAGAAACCGAGCCGGAAACTGCCAAGCCATGACCAATCACAGACCGAGAATTTGCAGCAGTCGACAGCTTCGTGAGCAGCAGTAGTCTGAACTAGCGGTAGTCACTAATTATGAGGGACTGCCATGTGAAGGGAGCTCAGGGCTGGATAATTATGTGACTGAGCGTAAGAATGTCTCATTCAGAGTGAACGTTGATTTCATATACAAGTAACCTAAACTTTCATGTCTTTTTGAATGCTGATCTGTTGACCAATCAACGACCGAGAATTTGCAGTATTCGAGAGCTTCGTGAGCAGCAGTAGTCAGAACTAGCGGTAGTCACTGATTATGAGGAACTGCCACGTGAAGGGAGCTCAGGGCTGGATAATTATGTGACTGAGCGTAAGAATTTCTCATTCATAGTGAAACTTTGGTTTTATATATATATATATATATATATATATATATATATATATATATATATATATATATATATATCAAGTAACCTAAACTTTCACGTCTTTTGGAATGCTGATCTGTTGACCAGTCACAAGACATTATTTTATTCTCCTTAAACGTTTAATAGCAAACGGACATTGGTTGATTCAGTGAATTTCAGTTTAACATCTTTACATCCTCTTTAAAAAATGGCCCTTCAGAGCAAGGTAAAATATCTAAAACCCTTAATAATGTAAGCAATATTCCAAATTTTTCAATCGGAAAATCTAAGATGAGAAAATACTAATAACATGAGATAAGGACCTGGACATCTTGCATTGATATATAAATGGACTGTGATATTCCATCTACAATGGAAACTAAATAGGGCTTGATAGGTCGTGTCTCATTTTTATTTACAAAAACAAAAATCACAACTCATGTGAGGCTTTGGCGAAAACTTAAAAGACATTCACTAAATAATTTTTGAGTTTATACTTAAAACTTCACCAACATACTGGCTGTGATGAATAATCTCACCATACACAAGATGTATGTTACGCTTTGGTAAATTAAGTTAAAATTAAACTTGAGTGTAAATACCGTTTGCGCTAATAATGATAGATATAAATAAATATAATAATTATTATTAATAATTATAATAGAAATAAATAACTTAATTAAGTTATTTATTTCTATATGTACTCTTTTGTACACCTTACACTGTTTCACACTGTAAAAATATTTTAGCATAATTGCATAATATATAAATATTGCTGAATATATTGGCTGAGCGGTAGTAAAGCCTATCGCTTGACGGGTTACAATTTGTTTTTTCTGTCCACACGATATCTCTAAACTAACCTATAGGCTTTAAATTTTTCATCAAATTTAATTTATCAAAACCTAGTTCGATTATGGTATATTTATTTTCACGGCATTTAGCTGAGCGTTAGAAAACATTTTTTATATTTTTATGATGGGTAATCATGGTGACAATAAAATCGCAGTGTAATTACATTTGTAAACAAACTGAGTAAAATCATATAACATTTTAATATGTCAAGTAGTCACATAAAGGCAAACTTTGTGCAAATAAATTGTTTACTCAATTAAGTTAAACTAAGTTAATAATTAAGTTAAAATAAACAAAATTAGCTAGGAATAAATATCTTAACATTAAGAAAACATTATGTCCAAAGTTGTTTATGCTATAATATTTCTAAATTATGTATATCTTGTTTATGATAAATGACACATGCATCATTTATGAAATGTTACAATTCTGAACAGCTTTCCATTTCCAGTTTTCATTGTATATTGTGAGTAATGGCCACAAGATTGTTTATTTGTAAAATTGAGTTCAATTTTAGTCTGAAATTTTTTTAATTAAAAGAAAATTGAGAACCTTATTATTCTTAAACTTTTTTTATTTTAGGTAGCAAGCAGAGCAACACATCAACTCACTATATCGTAAAAACTTTGATAATAGCAAACATATCTCCTCACCGTATTATATAAATTGTTGCTTGAGTTAAACCCGAAAGTAAAGAAGTTGAGTAAACAATGTTTAATCGGTTTCACAAATACGCACTACAAATATTCAAACTAACACTAAATACGTTTTATTGGTTAGGGTTTAACTTAGATTTAATCATGTGATGTGTGTTTCCAACGAACAACCCGTAAGTGTAAACAAGACTACATTAAGGCACTTGTTAAATGTAATCATAATCCCAGGTTTAACGAAGAGAAAATGGCCAACAAAAGAGTGTAGTGAAACAATGCAGTTAATTAGGGGGACTGCAAACTCTCTGATTTATTAACAGCTTCCCCTCGAGGCAAGACTTATAAACGTGGCAATTTGGCACAAAGAGATTCTTTTGTTCACTTCCATAACAAAGCTAAGATGGTCGTGCCTTGTTTCAATATAAATATGAAGTACAACTTTACAAAGTAATATATTACTACGTACACTCGATATAGTCAATGTAAGTTCTTTCTAATAAAAAAATGGTGGAAAATAAATAAGTTAATATAATCGTTCTTTATTTCTAACCAACCCTTATACTGACAAACTAAGTCTGGACAAATTCGTATAATAATCCTTAATTTTGAGCAAATTTCTATTTCAAGAAACTATTTAACATTTATCAAACTAAATCTTATATTTAAAAATAGTAAGTATAGAGTAATTATTAATTATTTATCCCTGTTATGATCAAATTATTATTTCAAGAAATTCCCAATATTTATTAAGCTAAACCTTATGCAGACAAAAATTCATAAGAGGTGTGTCATTTATCGTTATTTTAGAACAAACTATATTTCATAAACTATTCATAGGATATTCTGGTAAATGCGGTCGAGTTGCATACTAAGGCATAACGACCGTATATTATCTAAAGGATGCTTAGAAACATAACGCCATCCAAGTGAAGGACGTGAGATGTGCCTCTCTAGGATCTTAACCTTGTTCTGCAAAATGCGGTCGAGTTGCATACTAAGGCATAACGACCGTATATTATCTCAAGGATGCTTAGAAACATAACGCCATCCAAGTGAAGACGTGAGATGTGCCTCTCTAGGATCTTAACCTTGTTCTGCAAAATGCGGTCGAGTTGCATACTAAGGCATAACGACCGTATATTATCTCAAGGATGCTTTAGAAACATAACGCCATCCAAGTGAAAACGTGAGATGTGCCTCTCTAGGATCTTAACCTTGTTCTGCAAAATGCGGTCGAGTTGCATACTAAGGCATAACGACCGTATATTATCTCAAGGATGCTTAGAAACATAACGCTATCCAAGTGAGGACGTGAGATGTGCCTCTCTAGGATCTTAACCTTGTTCTGCAAAATGCGGTCGAGTTGCATACTAAGGCATAACGACCGTATATTATCTCAAGGATGCTTAGAAACATAACGCTATCCAAGTGAGGACGTGAGATGTGCCTCTCCAGGATCTTAACCTTCTTCTGCAAAATGCGGTCGAGTTGCATACTAAGGCATAACGACCGTATATTATCTCAAGGATGCTTAGAAACATAACGCCATCCAAGTGAAGATGTGAGATGCGCCTCTCTAGGATCTTAACCTTGTTCTGCAAAATGCGGTCGAGTTGCATACTAAGGCATAACGACCGTATATTATCTCAAGGATGCTTAGAAACGTAACGCCATCCAAGTGAAGACGTGAGATGTGCCTCTCAAGGATCTTGACCTTGTTCTGTAAGATGACGTGGAGTGTAAATATGGTGCAATATATTATAATTGGCAGCATGAAACTCTATAGATATATTGCCTTCAATGTTAAACCATAAAGAAATAAATCACTTTCAGATGTAATTGAATAAATTAATTATAAATTATATTCTTTAGGATAAAAGTTGACTTTAAGATCCTCTATGAATGTCCAAATTCTAAGCCCCGTGCAATGATCTTTATTAAGAGACAATGTTTAAAATAGAACCTGGAAGACGTTTTATATGAAGGAATGGACTGTTTACCGTTTCAATACACTGATACTAGGAATTATGAATGTTCTTTGACTAGTTTAAAAGAGCTAATTTAATAAAATATACGTGTTTTTGCAGCATTTGTACGCAGACAAACTGGGTGTACTTAAACCTATATAAGTGAAGAATAATATATTTTTTAATACGTGTATAATCTAAACCTTACTTTTCCGTCTAAGTCATTCTGTTCGGTCATTTTTTATTCGGGATTAATATGCGTAACTAATATTAATTTTTATAAATTCGTCTGAAAGACTATGATTTCGAAAGTATCATGTACATCTTATTCACTTCGTGAAGTCTCTACTAAAACCATACACACTTACACTTACGTGATAACGCAAAATAAGCGTACTCCAAGTTATATAATAAAGTATACAAACAAACTTCATTAAAATCACCAAAATAATAATATTTAAGCTCCTGTAGAATACTTGGAGTGAAAGTATATTTCATACCACACTGTAAGTTTAAACACTGAGGATGCATTAAGTACTTATTTTAGGCCAATTTTTACAAAGTTGGTAATACAACAGGGGTTTAATATTTGTTAAATGTACTGCATTAAAATACTTTGCCCTTTTTAAATTCTACAAATCTACAGGTGTTTAGACGATGTAACTACGTAGAGCGTTTTGAACAAGTCGGGTTTTTTAAACACTTCATTTTTTTCTAAATAGCATTATAACATGGATCAAAATGTTTAGAAAATGTAAAAGCTCATAATTTTACTGTTATGATCAAAACTGTGAAAGGAGAGAGAAAATGTTCGAAAAACAATACGTATGATCGGCACATCGATCCATTAGGAGTTTTGTAGCTTTCAGGGCAGAAAAACACAATAATGGAGGATTTGTTTGCAATCGGTTAAATTGGTTGCTAATTGTATTTGTAAATTAACTCTGTAAATTTTAATGCTTTGTTTCTGTATATATTTAACTATTAGTGACTCTATCTTGAAGTTTTAAGATATAAAAGTTAAAACTCATGAGAAGTAAAATTTTTGCAGTAAACTGCCTTGTTTCTGAAACTGCATTTTTGTACGGTTTTTAACATTTGATGCAATGAATTAAACCAAAGATATAATTATTACGTATGAAAAATTTGAATACTTAATATATTCGTAAGTAAATAATTTATTTTGGAATTACTAATCATTTTGAAACCATCCTGTCTTTTATGTGGTATTTAATATTAACTATGTTCAAATAATAATTAATGTTAGAAACAGAGAATGTGCAGAAAATATTTTAAAGAGCACAATATTTTGTTAAAACTTCTTGTTTTTTACATACTATAAATAACTATGTATTGTTGATGTGAAGTGGACCAGAGTATTACAGTGTACATGTGAGGCGCGGGGCTGTAGAGTTTCCCAACACAGGTTTCGAACTAGCGACCGTCGCCCTACACATGTGAGCCCAGGGTTATCAACAAACTACCTAACATACTCAAGGTTATAGCTGCTCCCAAAAACTGTACCTCTTGTTATGTTAGTACTGGTTGTAATTGTTGTAAATAATGATTGAACTTAAAACGTGTTACGGATGGATATCTTACTGCCTGAGGCATGACGAATGTGAGGTCTGTTAGGATAAACTCGGTTATTCCTCTCATTGTTAGCACTATTTGTTTCAATCCTCTTTGTCTTTAATGACAATCTAAAGACATAGCAATGATTCTTCTTTAAAATTTCTCAACCTCTGTTTTTAGACTCAATGACCACTTGATTAAATGAGTCTTTCATATAATTTATTCAGACGCTTGGCATGCAATGTAAAATTGTTATACAAGAATAAAACTATTCTTTGTTTAAAGTTTTTTATTGACAATGGAAGTTTTAAAAGGATAGAATGACTACGGACATTTACATTGCTAATTGTTACAAAAATATATAACACTTTATTTTGAGGATTGAAATCAACCTATTCTTTAAGTGCGGACTGCACCTCATCAGTATAAAATAATAATAATTATCATTATTATCCTCTTGCATCTGCAGTTTGAACTATTTTAAATGCATGATAAATACAAATGGCTACCATCTTCAATGTTTTTTTGACTGATAGTGGGTAATGATCCTGTGTTAGTCATCTTAAGAACTATTTTCCTCACATTTTTGAATGGGTTAGAAATCACGACAAGAATGATCGGGTCCATTCTCATTACTGTTGTTTTTAAATATAAGTTACTGTAACTCTTGTTACGGACGCTATGACAAAATGACAAAAAACTCACGGCACGTTAAAAATTTGATTAAAATACAATGTAAATGATCCAGAAATCCTAAACCCTACTCTATATTAGTGTTATGCCTGCAGCAGAGGCACGATTATTCCGTCTTGATCCCTTTTCCAGCAGCCATTTTCAAAACTTAGGAGTTATACAATAATATAATTATAAATTTTATTTGGAAGTTATAAAAGCTGGTGAAAAACCATTTATTGTTGGTCTAGTTCTTATTAGAGATTTTGTTTTTTAATAATTAAATTTCTAAACGAACGTCATATTACAAATTTTTTTATTGAGCTTTGCTAGCAAACCTAATCATGCCAGGTATATTTCTGATTTACTATTGGGATTAGTTTGATACTAAATTATTGTGTTAGTTTAGTGTTCGAAATTCCATGCATAATGTTATTTTGCATCTCAGAATATTCTACACGTATTTACAATATTAACTACTTTTATGGACGTTAGAATTTTCAGGTGAAGAAAAATGCCTATTTGTATTAAAATCAATGCCAAGCTAAAAATACCAGAGTATTAGGTTTTACTGAATAATATATAAGTTTTACTAAAACAAAATTAAGAGAGTAACCCTTATAACTGTAAGATATTCATGACACTCTTACATAAGGTTTTATGTTGCTATGTTGCTAGGCTATATTTCACTACTACCAGGTATGTTCGCCTTGACGGAGGAAGCAATATCAAATATTCAGAACCATCTTCGCACAATAGGTGGTGTTTTCAGCCTGCTGGTTACGGGTTATATTGCCCTTATAAAAATGTACCTTGTTCCGTATAGAATAAGATGTTAGCATTGTTTATTTTAATAGCTTTGCCATTTGTTATATTATTATTTACCAGTATGAATCCCTTAATTATGACTGCATGATTACTTTTCGTTATAAGTGAAATTTGTATAAGAAGACTTAGTTTAAATATTTAAGCAAAAAGGGAATTTCAACTTTAATGTGTTTTAACATTTAAGCCTAACATATATTTAACATGTCTCAAAATTCGTGTTGTTAATTTACCTGACCACCTAAGAACATGAGCTCGTATAGTCTTACCAATAAAGTGACTAGAAGTTTCTAATGGAATGTACTTTAAATATGGAAAATCACCATTGAATGAATGAAAACAGTTTTGAAGAGGAAGATAGAATGAGGATAGGGTTCAAGAAATACAATTTTCAGAAGGGTGGGAAGTTTGTGACCGGAAAGTACTTCTTGTGTCAGTGAATACACAGTATCTGTAACTCTGAGTCTGAAGCCGAAAAGATTAGGAAGAGAAAGAAATAACCCAGTGAGGGAAAGGACACTATGGAGATTTTGTTTAAGTTTGTTATTGGCAATGGAAGGTTCAAAAGGACGAAATTATTTTGGACATTTACCATCGTTATATATTACAAAAGGTATAACACTACTTTTTGGGGATTGGAATCTATCCTCTTCGTCAGGTGGGTGAGGTATTAATACATAAAAAATAAGTAACAAAAAGAAGAATAAAAAATTGTACAAACTTACCAAAAGCTGCTTGGTAATTCTTTATTAAAATAAGTATTGGATGAAAATGAAATTATTTTGCTATCTTTCTGCGTGTCCCATAAGTTTATTATGTTTAAAAAGTTCTTAATTACATTTCGTATTATGGAAGAATTTGTAGTAAATATGTCAAATAACAATTACATTTACATCTCCACTACAGACTAAAACTCTTGCATGGTATAAAATTCTACGACATAACGTAATACAGATAAAAGTTACATTGCTACATCATTGAGTACTACAAAGCAAACAATGTAGCAAAAGAGACGAGGGGTTTGTTTGTGGTGGGACCATTACTCAAATAGAGCCCCGCTGAATAGAGATGGGTCTACATATTTGATGTTTCCGTTCCATCCTGAGAGTACAGTTGGACGAATTTAGCTGTGCTTATAGGGTCCTAATACTACCCTTTCAACAAATAAACGCTATGTGTGTGGCGGGTTGCGTTTAAGTGCTAGCCGCTGAGACGAAGGCACAACAATCTCTTTAACGACTTTAAACTCACGATTTCGATTTGCAGATTAGTATTGACAAATACGTTATTTTTAAAAACACGTTAAACACTGTAACAACTGAAAAACAAGGATAAGTCCTATTATTGCTATTATTTGGTATTCTCTTATTATTTAATTCCACAAAAAATCAGCACTGTCACAAAACAGACTGATTGTAGTGAGTGTGATGACTTATTTGGGTCAATACGATTCCTGAAAGGAGGGTTTTACCCATGAGTCACAGGAATTGTTTTCGGGACGCAGCGCATAATGCTACCCCGCCACTCCTCCCGCCTATCACCACACACTCAAGGTAACGCGCACAGCTAAAGTCCTCGAACTGTACAATGGTTGTGGGGGCCTTGTACAGTTGTTTGTGGTGGCACCATTACTCAAATAGAGCCCCGCTGAATAGAGATGGGTCTACATTTTGAGTTTCCGAGAGCACCATGGGTTGTGGGGGCCTTGTACACCTGCTTGTGGTGGGAACATTACTCAAATTCAGTCGCACTGAATAGAGATGGGTCTACATATTTGAGTTTCCGTTCTATCCTGAGAGCACCATGGTTGTGGGGGCCTTGTACAGTTGTGGTGGCACCATTACTCAAATAGAGCCCCGCTGAATAGAGATGGGTCTACATATTTGAGTTTCCGTTCTATCCTGAGAGCACCATGGTTGTGGGGGCCTTGTACACCTGCTTGTGGTGGGAACATTACTCAAATTCAGTCGCACTGAATAGAGATGGGTCTACATATTTGAGTTTCCGTTCTATCCTGAGAGCACAATGGTTGTGGGGCCTTTTACACCTGCTTGTGGTGGGAACATTACTCAAATTCAGTCGCACTGAATAGAGATGGGTCTACATATTTGAGTTTCCGTTCTATCCTGAGAGCACCATGGTTGTGGGGGCCTTGTACACCTGCTTGTGGTGGGAACATTACTCAAATTCAGTCGCACTGAATAGAGATGGGTCTACATATTTGAGTTTCCGTTCTATCCTGAGAGCACAATGGTTGTGGGGGCCTTGTACACCTGCTTTGTGGTGGGAACATTACTCAAATTCAGCCGCACTGAATAGAGATGGGTCTACATATTTGAGTTTCCGTTCTATCCTGAGAGCACAATGGTTGTGGGGGCCTTGTACAGTTGTGGTGGGAACATTACTCAAATTCAGTCCGCACTGAATAGAGATGGGTCTACATATTTGAGTTTCCGTTCTATCCTGAGAGTACAATGGTGTGGGGGCCTTGTACAGTTGTTTGTGGTGGGATCATTACTCAAATTCAGCCCCACCGAATAGAGATGGGTCTACATATTTGAGTTTCCGTTCTATACTGAGAGCACCATGGTTGTGGGGGCCTTGTACAGTTGTTTTGTGGTGGGATCATTTACTCAAATTCAGCCGCACCGAATAGAGATGGGTCTACGTATTTGATGTTTCCGTTCTATCTTGAGAGCACAATATTTGTGGGAACCTTGTACACTTGTTTGAGTAAGTGTTAGTACCGGCTGTTGTGTCACTACAACTTCTTGTAGTATTCATTATTGATACAACTGTTACATGTTCAATTTGAATAATTTAGCTGACCGATATGTTCTCTGCAACGCTCGTATGTTAGTGTTAATGACCTGAGAGGCCTCGTTAATTTGTACGAAAACTCAACATTAGGTCCTGTCGGATCGTTTGATACTGAATTGTATCAGATTTGATTACTTTTAAGAATCAGAACTCAACAGAAAGATCATTTGGAGAGGTCAACGATAGCGGTGAAACAAAATGCTTCTACAAGGAGCGATAACAACTCACCAACTTTTTTCTCGCTTCATACCAGGCTCACGGGACGGTATGTCTGGTTCGGATTCTCAGGGCTCTCAAGAGGGCGACCGATTTCCATGGATAGATTGGCATTGGGCATTGGGAGTGGAACACGTGGTTTAAAGTGTTCCATTTGTTTACAGCACACTCACGAGTTTTATAAGGGGCAAAGGGGCCCGCACTTTGTCTTAACAGATGGTTTATGCTAGATCGTAATGCGAGGTACTCTGTTGGAGTTCACATCCAGCACACTATCCTGAACGATCACCCATCACGTCGTGTCAGTTAGCCAATGGGAGACGAACGTCCAATCTATTGTCGGGATCAGACAATGGGAATCGACGATGGGAAATGATCATCCGATGTATTGTCGGGATCATCCAATGGGAAACGACGATAGGAAACGATCATCCGATCTATTGTCAGAATCTAAAGTAAAACTCAGGCTATTATTGACTATTTTGCACCGAGTATACTAATGCCCAAATAAAATATAGTATGGGATGAAACTAAATCTCATTCTAAAAACGCATACTTTTAATTAATATAAAAGTTTATTTTGAGAGTAAAATAAAATAGTGGTTTTAAGCTTAATTGAGGGTACTACCAATAACAATCTTATATTTTTTTTGTTTATGTTACATTTAACTTTACTAGTAGTTTATATTGAAACGATGCTTTTAGAGAATTCTAAAGAAGAGTCCTGAGATGTGTAAGGCAATATTCGCTTAACATAAATTAATGTTCGTATACATAATGTATATTTATGTAACATAAAAAGGAATTACATTGGTTATTTTAAAAATCTGTCTTTGACAACCTGTGATTTTGCAGATAAAGACAAGACAATTATGGTAGTTAACTTCCTTTGAGAACTATCGGCCTGTTATGTAATCCAGGTCTTCATAACCATCCTACTTGTGAGACAGTGAGCCTAGATCCTAGCATCTAAACAACTATGCGTTAAGAATTGTCAGCCTTATTTCGTTAAACCCTATACAGCTCACGGCCTCAGTAAGGCTTTGGCTAATAGAGTTTTTAAGATATAAAAGTTCTGAGTACAACCAGAACTGGTTCTGAATTGACCAGTGGGAGTCTCCAGACTCCAGTAGAACCCAACTGTGAATGTTTCTGGTAGCTGCAGTTCACACTTTTCCGTGCTCTCTATTAGTGTCAAGTTGGAGCCACCGGATATAGAAGCTACCGCTTTACCACTCGGAGCACCTGGCCTCTAGCGCACTGCCTGGTCTCCTAGAAGCTCAAGACTACCAGAAGATTCCGCTCTAGGAAAATTTGTGGCTACTGGTAAAGCTCTAAGACTTTAGAACTTAGGACTCTTTAGAAAAGGATCGTTGAAACTTCTAACAGATTTCAACAACTGCTACTGCAACAACTTTCCTACTACTTGAATCTACCGTTTCCTGAAGCTTCCATCCTCAAATTATCTTTATAGACTGCAGTACTTCCGTAACTATTTCCAGCACTAGAATTCCAGTATTGGAGTTTTAGCTATTCAGCAATAGTAAAATATACACATACTGTACCCTACGCATTACTTTACACAGTCTATAGATACGAGAACCTACTTCAGTTCTCGTTTGAAACGCACAATCTTTTGGTGTCAATATAACTGAGGATAAGTCTCAATGAACGTTATTGTAGGGGAACCAGTTACCGACTGTACTTGTATGTGCCTCCTTACTACATTTCTGCTTCGAGAGATATTATATATAATCTTCCGAGTAATAGTCTTTAGTACCTGATTTTAATTTAAGTTTGCTAATAATATGTTCATACAGAAATACTTTAGTATTCATCTCCACCAATAAATACGGCATGAGTAGATAGATTTGTAAATACAAATTTACAACTACGCTCGAGTTACCCCTCATGTCTCATTAGCCACAATGTAACAAATTACTGCTAATCATTAAAATCAGTACATGGAAAATATTCCCTCGTTTATGTTTGTTAAATTGATGTTTAGAACGGGCAAGCGCACTAAACTCATGACACAGAATCACATACAAATCACCAATGGACACAAATACATGGTTACCGTACTCTGACTCTGACAAGTTTGCACCACACTCAGCCAGTCGGTACACGTGCTGGGGAACGAAGTTACTGTCAGACTTTCCACTCGAAGAGATTTCACTGAGAATTTAGTTCATTTTATTTGCATGTTCTTTTCGCAGCTGTCAATTTTAGAGTATTTAGTTTACATTCTTTGAATTTTCAAAGTTATACATAAGGAAAATCGCATTAACGTCTCATTAGTGAACAGTGTGTTAGTGAAGCCTTCATTGCTTGTCGGAATATTTGTTTAACAGTGCATTCATGATTTTTTTGGATGATCCCGACGATAATTGCAAAAAACTATTTTGGTCAAATGAAGTGTACTATTATGCACCATCTTTTTTAAGTGTATCTAGCACACTATATTATTCCTAGGATGGGTTTAGGGGTTGAGAGACCTTGGAAATTAAAAAATAGAACGTGAACCTAACATAAAAGTTAATACAAATCAAAAGATAAGAAACTAATTTTGACCCTAACATTATAAATACGTTACCTATTACTTTGTTAAATCCCTTAAGATGCTTGAATCGGATTATATATATCACAGCTGTTGGTCTTTTTGAAATACTATGTACTTAATATAAGACAAGAGTAAAACGTGTTAATGAATGTTCTAGTGTTAGTTCTATAAATAGTTAAACACATATTTCTCTTTTAAGAAAGGACAACTTTATATTTATTTCATTATAAATTTATAACACTGATTGTTAGGTAATGATGAATTATAATAATTAACACAGCCACATGTGCTGGGTGTCTCCTTAAAGAGATAAGTTAACAAACAATCTAAACTGGAGAAAGCAGATTTATGCAGGACAAGGACTGCCAACTTACATTTATCTAAGCCACGGTCTATCTTATCCAGAGTAATCCATGCTTGCTGTCCATGATAAATAGGGTTTACAGCAAATTGGTTTGAAAATAAAGAACCGCTTAAATAATAATAATTCTTACAAGTTCTTGATTTGATAAAAAGTTACTTTATGAAACGGACGAGTAAATGAATAAACTTTAAGAAGGGACAAAACTGCATATTGGACAATAATATGTAGGGTATGGTAAAGTATGTAGGTTTATAAAAAGTTAATTTATAAAGTGGTGAATATTCTGTGACAAATTCCTAGCGATTCAATTCACTGTGATTGAATAAAGCAATATATCAGTGAAATGTTAATGGTTACCATAAATATTCCTGCAGCAATCGCCGAGCATTTGTCACTCTTTTAGATGTGCAGGTGACTCATGACTTTTACTCATGTCATGTTTTGCTAAGTATTTAAATCGTCTTATGAGCCAATTTCCAATACAATTAGAGTAATGATTGATAACTTTTCAATTTGCAAGCGCTTATCTACCAGCACTAAGGAGCAGGTAAGGGAAAAAACATGCAGTATTTATAAATAATTATAAAAACTAAGTTTGAGTAAAGCAATTATTTCACTTAATAGCACATAGTTAAAAGACTAAGAACTGGCCGAGAATTTTACAAAAAGTTGTTTGTTCATTTTTTGTAGAAATCACAAATATCATTGCTCAGATGTGTAAATGCTGTTATTGGTACATTTAAAAACATATAATGTAAGTTTCGCAAAAGCACGTTAAACAATCAAAATAGAATGTGTGCCCCTTGATTGATAATGTAATGATAAAAATCAACACTAGTATCTCGTGCTAACCTAATTTGTTTACGAGACTGAGGTAAAGTAGTGTACTTAATAATTGAATCTCTTGGTGTGCAGTGCTTTAAAATAATATACTCGTAGTTAAAGTTGAAGATATGAACAGTTACAGAATATATCGTGCCCATGACAGCTTTTGTCCCTCCAATAGGTCCACAACCGTCAACGACAGTCCCTGCTTCGGGCCAGACACACAGGTCGGTACGTGTACCTCGGATCCATGGCAGCTGTTGACACCCCAATCGCTGCACAAAACACGTTTACAGCTTTCTTGCTTCAGGCCAGACACACGGGGTAGTACGTGTACCTCGGATCCATGGCAGCTGTTGACACCCCAATCGCTGCACAAAACACGTTTACAGCTTTCTTGCTTCAGGCCAGACACACGGGGTAGTACGTGTACCTCGGATCCATGGCAGCTGTTGACACCCCAATCGCTGCACAAAACACGTTTACAGCGTTCTTGCTTCAGGCCAGACACACGGGGTAGTACGTGTACCTCGGATCCATGGCAGCTGTTGACACCCCAATCGCTCCACAAAACACGTTTACAGCGTTCTTGCTTCAGGCCAGACACACGGGGTAGTACGTGTACCTCGGATCCATGGCAGCTGTTGACACCCCAATCGCTGCACAAAACACGTTTACAGCTTTCTTGCTTCAGGCCAGACACACGGGGTAGTACGTGTACCTCGGATCCATGGCAGCTGTTGACACCCCAAATCGCTCCACAAAACACGTTTACAGCGTTCTTGCTTCAGGCCAGACACACGGGGTAGTACGTGTACCTCGGATCCATGGCAGCTGTTGACACTCCAATCGCTGCACAAAACACGTTTACAGCGTTCTTGCTTCAGGCCAGACACACGGGGTAGTACGTGTACCTCGGATCCATGGCAGCTGTTGACACCCCAATCGCTGCACAAAACACGTTTACAGCTTTCTTGCTTCAGGCCAGACACACGGGGTAGTACGTGTACCTCGGATCCATGGCAGCTGTTGACACTCCAATCGCTCCACAAAACACGTTGACAGCGTTCTTGCTTTAGGCCAGACACACGGGGCTGTACGTGTACCTCGGATCCATGACAGCTGTTGACACTCCAATCGCTCGATAAAATTCACTTTCATCGTTTATTGGACTCTAGGTGTAAGGATTCCACCATTTGAACATTTCCGACCACTACACTAACGTGTACATAACATATAAAAAGGTAACAATCAGCTATCGAGATACCCACAAATCTTCATGAGACAGAAAATGAGTCCGCTCTATAACCATTTTATGGCCGAGACGCTTCCTAAACGATCAGAGCAACCAGCTAATGGGAAACGATCATATGAATTTGAGTGGGAGTTTAAGGTAAAACTCAGAACAGCTTATGTTGTACCAAATATATAGATTCCAAATAAACTGTTAAATATAATTGTATATATTACACAATATCGTTGCGTTAAAATGGTCGTGTCCAATGACTCACTAAGTGAATTTGTATTGAATTGTCAGTTTTATATAGACTTAGGGGGATGATTTGAATCTATAGTTATATAAACGAGATTTAACAATACCTAATACTAATATTTCCGCGTTTTAATCTGTACAGTACTTCTAAAATTTATTTTTATATAAATTTAAATTTTTTTGTGGATTCGAAGTAATGAAACCCCGACCTGGGTTATTTACTGCCAATACCTCAGCGCAAGACTGCAGGGTGTGATGAAACATTCCATGCAATAATAGCTTGGCGATTACGGAATGTTTTCAGCCGCACCATCTCTTCCACTGACCAGAGCGTAATGTTTGGAAGATAGCAGAATGTACTTTGAGTAAAACAGTTAATCTTTTGCTCTTTCAGTTGTTTTATTATAATTTCTCATTCAAAACATTATACAAGTCATGTGTAATTTCGGTAATAGTAATTGTGGTTCCATTTTAATTAATCAGGGCCATGATTATACCTCCATAGCCTTTTTACTTTAATTCAAATACCAACAAGGAGCGCTTTATTTGTATACAAAAAATATTTGATAGTTATTATTTTTATTTTCCTGGGTTAAAACACAATATATGGTATCCAGGAAGTGTGATGCAGTGACAGTTGTCACTGTTAATACAATTAGAATAATTATACTACCTATACCGAGTAAGTATTTGTATGTTTCGAGCACCATAAAAGGAAATGGAAATGTGAGAAAAAGCTATGAAATATACCAATTATTGTTCTTTCTTTCCCATTGTCAATTATTGTAAATTCCACTCCCTGGGACTAACCCTGACAGTAGCCCTGCTGTCATTGTAGCTGTGATGTCATCTTGTTATGTAGATAATAAAGTCCTCAATAATTATTTTTCAGTTTTTTAATACGGTATACATTTACATAAAATACAATTTTTTGTGAAGCGTAATTTTCTATATTTATTTGCGAAATTACGTGTGGCATTTATATTTATCTAACTACATGAGGAGACAATTGACATAAAATAAAATTACATTTAATTATGTAATCAATCGAACGTTTATAGTAAATTTAATGATAGTTTTGTATTATGAAATCAATATTAAATTTGATAGTCCGCAGCACAGTAGATCACTTACCAAACTATACCCAATTGTGTACCATTATACGTAGTTTACTATCGGTGTCATAACATCTTCATAAACATATTAAGAAGTAATTCATATATGATATACTATTCATCTACGTTCCTAATAATATCAATTATGTTTCAACATTATAATTTACTAAAGTAAGTACATACATTGCACTCCAGTTAAAAGTTTAGGCTTAGAAACTTACTGATAACATAAAATAAAAACAAGAATATTTAGTTATTAGAAAGAAAAATGTGATCTTCGGGTTCAAGAATGTATTGCAGTGTACAATATATTATTATTTGAGCCAGTAAACTTTGATTTTATTCAAATTTAATGATAATCCATTTCGTCGTCTGACAGGTTTTTCACTTTAAAATAATAAATACAGTCACCTTGTAGTCGAAATGTACTGACAAATGCCCTAATGTTATAATTGGTCTTCTAATATTAATATAAAAATGTAATAAAACAATAACCAAAACGTAAAATATATTTATAGAATTATTTATGAATAATTGTATTGTACGAAATAAAATGTGAATAAAAGGTAATAGGTGAGTTTTGATGCAGATGTACTATATTGTGTTTCTGGATTTATGATGTAAATTATAGCAGCCGACATGCAATAGTAGTTTGCCTCGTGTGGTGACTGTGCAATTTATTCACGTTTACAAACCGAAGATTTATATTCAAATGTCGACCTCTAGTTCAGGATGTACGTGAACCTTCGTTGGCAGTGCAGTGGGAGACGTATTCCATGGCATTGCTATTCTACTGCACTTAACAAACAAGGAATATAACCCTTACTAAGTACCCGACAGGGCTTTGTAATCATGTTGTCTGTCAATCTGTCCGTCTGTCCATCTGTGCAATATCTCTTGTTAGGAACACTCTAGAGTCTTGAACCTTGGTACATCAGTCTCTATTGTTCTAAGAAAGAGTTTGGCTGATTTTTGTATCAGGTCTAATGGCAGTCCGTCTGTATTTTGGGTTCTTCGATACTCCTTTGAACCGATTATAATAGCACCAGTTACTTCCTTAATATAATGAGAGAATTGACATTTTCACCAATGTCATAGCACTAACACCATGTCTGATCATATCGGGCTACATATTTACGATTTGTTTCAAACTAATATTTTTCAGCATTTAATTTTTTTAACTGTCCATTTTTAATTTACTACATTTAAACTTGCTTTAAACTTCTTTTTCTCTCAAATAACTTCAAAAATATAAATTAACACATATAGTTTTAGCTTCTTATGAAACGTATTTGAAGGGAAAGAAACAAATAGCTTCCTTACTGGACAATTCACCGAGCCGTATTCTAAAAGGCTAAATAATTCATAAGTTCCTATGTTAGGAAAGAGCAGAAATATCTATCGATTAATATTTAAAGATATTCTAGCATTGCTAAGATTACGAACACAATGTTAAGCCTCGCGTTGTTTATGTTATAGTTTTAAGTTTCGAATTTAGTTATTTTCGTAAAAAAATTTTGTACATGAATTACTGAATGTTTAACCATGTTTAAGAGTTACTATTTGAATGTACCGATTTTATTAAATATGAAACGACTTTAGAACAATTTTAATAAAGCGTTTAACTTAGAATATATATATTTTATACATATATATATATATACTCCAGAGCTTGATTCTGCAATAAAGTCAAGAATTAATTTATTTATTTATTACTGTAAAGAAACTATGGTAATGGAAGTTTTTCTAGTACAAGATTAAAGTAAGTGTAAGTAACTGTAAAAGAGGGGTTTCACCACTATTTCAGGCACTTATGGTTCATCCTACATTGTGAGATGATTTATTTCATATATCAATAATAGGTGTTACAAGTATTGAGTATATTGTTGAAATTGTAGCAATATGAAAATATCCATGAGTAACTGTGTTATTCACGTGAGCTGTGGTTAAAAGTAACACATCTTCCTCTCTTACACCAACATGTTATCTAGTTAGGGTAAAATATTATGAGTAACAGTTTATTAGTTACAATGCTGGTGTGTGATAAATTTTCCGTTGCGCAGAAAATTCCAGTGCAAATCACCGGAAGATACCTAGTATTAAACTTGCTGGTAGGTACTTTGGAGGTAGTCTGTACAGCAGAAGATCAATCTATTCTAATTTTAAACCGTTTTCATAGAAAATTTGTTTGAGAAAACTTATTAATTTCATATAATATTTAATACTAGCACTATTTTATTAAAATGGAAGCAGGATACATCATTTTAATGTAACTAGAATTTTAATTTTGTCTTTTTTAAGCGAACCGGGACACTAAGTTATAGGTTTTACAGACATTTTACCGAGGATTTCATATATTCTTTTTTTTAGATATTTACTTATAGTGTGATACATGCGTGTTATGTAAGGAATATTTGACCATGTCCTTAATACTTCCTTCATCCCTGGTAATTCCTAGTAACTATTTCAGGGTCAAACTGCCTACTAAAATGCAAATATGCGTTTTTGCCATCTTTATTTAATATCAGGAGTGACCCAATGGCAAATGTGCATACGGAACAAGAATTTTAAGATTTGAATTGTATACTATATAGTCTCCATTGTAGATCTCCACTACTGTCGCGAACTGCAGTCACTCCCATATGCCAACAGGAATAGGACGCTAGAAACGCAATGTTTAGAACGCTAGCAGCACAAAGTGTAGGATTCTAGTCTCAGCAGGAATATGACGCTAGTAGTGCCAGAAGTAGGACGCTAGTAGCACCGGGAATAGTAAGCTAGTAGCACAAAGAGTAGGAGTCTAGTATCAGCAGGAATATGATGCTAGTAGTGCCTGGAGTAGGGTGCTAGTAGCACCAGGAATAGTAAGCTAGTAGCACAAAAAGTAGGATTCTAGTCTCAGCAGGAATATGACGCTAGTAGTGCCAGGAGTAGGACGCTAGTAGCACCGGAATAGTAAGCTAGTAGCACAAAGAGTAGGATTATAGTATCAGCAGGAGTATGACGCTAGTAGTGCCAGGAGTAGGGTACTAGTAGCACCAGGAATAGTAAGCTAGTAGCACAAAAAGAAGGATTCTAGTCTCAGCAGGAATATGACGCTAGTAGTGCCAGGAGTAGGACGCTAGTAGCACCGGGAATAGTAAGCTAGTAGCACAAAGAGTAGGATTCTAGTATCAGCAGGAATATGACGCTAGTAGTGCCAGGAGTAGGGTACTAGTAGCACCAGGAATAGTAAGCTAGTAGCACAAAAAGTAGGATTCTAGTCTCAGCAGGAATATGACGCTAGTAGTGCCAGGAGTAGGACGCTAGTAGCACCGGGAATAGTAAGCTAGTAGCACAAAGAGTAGGATTATAGTATCAGCAGGAGTATGACGCTAGTAGTGCCAGGAGTAGGGTACTAGTAGCACCAGGAATAGTAAGCTAGTAGCACAAAAAGAAGGATTCTAGTCTCAGCAGGAATATGACGCTAGTAGTGCCAGGAGTAGGACGCTAGTAGCACCGGGAATAGTAAGCTAGTAGCACAAAGAGTAGGAGTCTAGTATCAGCAGGAATATGACGCTAGTAGTGCCAGGAGTGGGGCGCTAGTAGCACCAGGAATAGGACTCTTTGCAGTTTCTTTTCCTCCACACCGGAATGCATACTGCCTGATTGTCTCGAAATAATGCCAAGCTACACTTCTCAGTGCCGTGTTGTGTCAGAGGTAAGGGCACAATTTCACGATTTCCCTACTTTTCTCTTTATTTACTCTTAATTTACTCTTTAAACTAATATGAACAGACAATTTTTAAGCAAGAATATAGAGGAGCCAGACACTAAAAAATCTGTTTTTTTTAATTTGCTTTGACTTGTTTACATTATTTACTGCCTTTTAATACAATACACCAGATCTAAATGTACGTTTGTCACATGTATGAGGTACAGAGTGGGTGCAATACACTCAATGAATTATTCAATTCCTCGTACTTTTTCACTGACAATCGATGTTATTCTTTACTCTTCTGTGACTTCTACCGTTTCTCTCTGTACTAAAGTGGCAGACTGGAAGTGTAAGTACCTATATCTCACATGTATGAAAACTGGAAGTGTAAGTACCTATATCTCACATGTATGAGGTGTGGTGTAGGTGCAATACGGTCTATGAATTATTACTCCTGATACTTTTTCACTGACTATTGTTGTTATTCCTTATTCTTCAGTGATTTCTACCATTGCTCCCTGTTCCACAGTGGCAGACTGGATAAATTACTAATAATTTATATAGCGTAATAAGAATCCTTATAATTCTAATTTTTAATTTTATTATTGTTAATATCCATTGAGTGACACCATTTTTTCTGTCGGAAGTACAAATAATATTCTTTTTAGCCACTCAATATCGGATTAGTTGTTCATAAACAATCTTATAGTAGTGATTAATACCAATAAGTTTATCTTATTCCAATGAAAGTAGCACATCAAGCGAGCATGGCAACAAGGGAGTCTCCTCAGGAATGAGCACATCAAGCGAGCATGGCAACAAGGGAGTCTCCTCAGGAATGAGCACATCAAGCGATCATGATGACAACAATGGGAGTCTCCTCAGGAATGAGCACATCAAGCGATCATGGCAACAATTGAGTCTCCTTAGGAATGATCCGAAATTTAACTTTTAAAGTTTAATCTTTTTATGTTGGCCAATTACCAAATTACCAATTCGATTTTCGTGACAGTCAGCGTGAAACACTGAATAATATTTTATCCTCTAGTGCCTGTTCAACTATTAGAATTATAATACAGTATGATTTGACCTGTATCGTATTGCATCATTTATGCTCTATATAAAGAGCTATTAGACTCAGAGGAAATGATAAGTTAGAGTTTTTACAGGGCTTAATGTTGCACCGTAAGTGCGGTTCAGTGCATTGTCTGGCTATTAACTGCAGGGACAATTAAGTTTTCTGTCCCGGTTATCATAGCCACATATTTACTGTGACTTATAAAACATCTTGTGTCAATGACAGAACTACAGCATTTACAAAATGTGTATTTAGCTCAACAGTATCATCAATTACAAATTAGTGTTGTAGATAGGATGTGATAGAACATATTCATATGCAAATTACACTGATTCAGGTTGTGGTTGGCTTGCGATCTAGTAGTCATATCCATATAATTTATTTTGGAGACTTTGGCTGTAAAATATAATTTTTACACAAATAATGTCGTCTCTATTAAAATATTACTAGGCACGGAATCCGGTTATATGAGACCCCGAGATCTATGGGGCCAAGATGGCCCTCGGAACCATAGCAGTTTTAAAGGTTATACGTGCCAACCACTCCAAGTAAGGGAATGATTATGTTACAAAATACTGTACACAGTTGCTATTACCCTCGCTACATTTTACTTTTCGCGAGGTGTTTTTTTCCAATTATTATAAACATAAAACTGAAAAGCACAACAAAGTATGCTATCTTATATTTAAGGTTTACGGCGGCCTTCGTCATGGCCGTTTGGTAGCACAATAACATTCCTCCAGCATCACAACTCACCCGAGATGAACTCAGGCCACGGTCTAATGTCGGTCCCCGAGATATCATCCACAGGGAGAATTGTATCACTTACAAATATCTCGCCTCGACGTCTAACAGTACATTATCATCCTACAGGACTATGGACATTTTACAGCAATATACCTCAAATTTGGCTGATATGGAACCAAACTTTGGAACCAGAAAAGGACATTTTGGTCTTTACTATTAATTAATTCATCTTGTATCTTGATTAATTTCTTCCACGGCACCACACGTTATTTTACTCGTATTGTGTATGGCTTTCTTGTGGGTTTGCATATACTCTAGAACTAGAGCAAGATTTTCTTCCGATCTTGTATTCAGTTATTCTTTAAAGATGTTCAGCCCAACAAATATTGACGTGTTTCTCTCTAACACTAACAAATTTGCATAGAATGACTATTTAACGGGGCCAGTATATTACATAAAACAATTTTAACTAAACATCTAAACACCTCTGACTTGAGACAGAAGTGTGATACTATCCGGCCTTGTCTTAGTCAAGGAGCCAGATTCCCATGAGCTGTGTGTAAGTATTAATTTTGAATTTATCTGAGAACTTCTTTTAAATATTGATATTAATTAATAATAAGATTAATAATAGAAGTAACTGAGTTATTACCTTTTTGTGTTGATTGAAGTCAGTAATGAGTCTGTACGTGGCTATTAACAACCTTCCAGTGCACCAGTGTTACTTAATTAAAGTACTTAATTAATTAACTTATCTGCTTAAAGCTAATTATTTTTTATGGTCAACATATAGTGATAGAACTACTTCGGGGTCATCAGTCCAATTTTACTAGCAAGCATGATCATCTGCATGCAGTGGATTTATGTTAAAGGGAAGTACATTATTAGGCAATTTACTTCCCAATACTTAATACTTAACCAATATGGAGACTTTAGGTTAGTATAAGGGACGGTTATTAGTGCTATATGACTATTTTGTTTTAAAAGTTATTGTAATTATTGTTAGTCAGCGATTCGTCCCAGACATGTATCAGCTCATTATATCATCAGGTTGTTACAATACATGGTTGTCATATTTGAAGGCTAAATTTGATTTATTAGTGTTTACCCCTTGTACTTCGGTACAACTCCTTATTTATGATTCTTTTATATTTAAAAGAAAAGTTGGTGAAACATCTTTTATATACTCAAGATGCTCTACAGTTTTATGCTTACCTATTTTTCTATTTACAACATATCTTAACAACTATTTCTTAACTTCTATACTTTAACGGTAGGACTATGATTATTTTAGTGTCTCAATGGTTCAGTGGAATTAAAATAGACAATTTATAAATGTCTGTGAGTACTTGAATTCAAGCAATGTCATGGGTTCACTATGAAACAAGATATAGCATCAAAATCAAAAAGACTTAAGGTGGCATATGCGTTTTACGTGTGTAAACTACCAGTGTATTTTAGACCTTTAATACAGTTTTTACTCTTAAAAAGGCACTGATACGAGGTGTGGGGCTGAGGATCAATAGTCCTGCCCATCCATGGGAAATTTCTTGTTAGTCCAATGGCTACAATGCTGAAAACGTGACACAAAACTGAAAGGAATATCGATTGCTATGAGGAGGAAGCGTGGCACGCACTTGAGTCACAGCGACTAAGATGTTGGTGGGCACAAAGGGCGGTGGTGGTGGTGGCACCAACATCTACAGCAGAATACAGTCACCATGGCTGCTTTATAGCTTACAAAAAACCAGATCATGCCCTGCCTGAAGGCATGAACCAGATAGGAGACTAAGTCTTGTTGTACTGGGTAATAAATAATAAAAAGGAGATATAGCTAAATACTGGCATACATCAATTTAATTATTGAAATTATTAATAACAAACACTAACGGAAACATTGAAATGCTAAGCAACAAAATCATGTTCCTTAAAAGTCCTCCATGTGCTTAAAATAGCATATTTATTTGAGATGTTATAAAATATTGACAATCTAAGTCTGTATATTTAATTTAGTTTTCTTATGCTAATTTGTACGGAGATAAAATAGTGGAAATAATAAAATATATTAGAGGTTATGGACATATCTGACCTTATTAAGTCTTGTGTATTGTTTGCTGTAAAATAGACAATAACCTTAGATTAAATAATTGAACTGTTTTTAACACAATAGTCGTACAACTGGGTTAAAGCACTCTATTTGTGGCAAACACAACCACTGCGGAAAATTATTGTTCAATTAATGGACTGGGTTTGTTAGTCCTTGTTCGTGACACCGTCCTTGCTGAGCGCTGACCAACATTAAAGTACGAATTATTTATGCATGCAATATATTATAACTGATTAAGCAGATTATATCCGATAAATAAACACTTTATTCTCTCAGTAAAATTCTGTTTTCGATCATAAGTCCTTTTTAGAACAAGTTATTAGTAAGAAAATTGTTTATAAATTACTCGGACATTGTGACACAATGCTCTTTATGTGTTTAATGTTTCATACTACAGCCATATGCAAATTTAAAAGTTCACTATTTACAAAATTGAAAAGACTTAAAAAATAAAATAATGTTTTTCAATACTTACAAATGATACCTGATACGATAGTTATACATTTTATTCCTATAGAAGACAAACAAATATACTTATAAAATTTAGTTGGAATATGATATGTTTCCCCACTTGTATATTGACAAATATTACGAAAAAAGTCTATTATACTAACTGAATAGATCATCCATGTTTTATTTTATGATAGCACATCACAAAATTGACTCTGTAAAAAAGAAACTATATACGATGATCTACGAGTCAAATTGCAACGTTAATAAGTACTGAAGTCGTCTCTTCAGGTTAAGCTATTAATACGCCAATGAGTTTGCCAACTCCCAGATTACCTGCTTCCAACCTTTTCTTTTCCTTATATCCATTAACGTTCCATTGGATTATGCATAGGATTTAAACATTTCCAATAATGGACAAAGAAGCATAAACATCGCGTTAAATTATAGATTTGAATACTAAGAACGATAGATAAAATTACTTGGTATAATAAAGATGGTAGATTAAGATAAATTATAGATTTTACACCCCCGTGCCAAATATATAATTATTTTTATTAATGACGGATTTTTGGAATAATAATACTTATTTTCAACAGATTTTGGGGACAGATAACGAAGACTGTTTTCTTCGTTCCTTAAAGTTTGAGTCTTGACAGTCATTACCAGTAGTTACAATAGTTACTAAATCGCGATACATTTATATTACAGGAGATGACAAAACTTATCGCTCGTAGATACAAAAAGCGTAAAGACGAGGTATTTGTCAAACGACAAATATATTTCCATCTCAAAGTTTTGGCTTAATATAACAATAAAAAAAAGCAACCCTACTGAATAGTGTCTCCTAAGAGTAGAGCATATGCCAAATCCCTGCGAAGCTACTGCTAAGAGCATTACTATATTTACTAAATTGCTAATTATATTGTTAAACTCATTGTCATATTAGGAAACAATGGAACGATTATTTAATGCACAGTTTAAAGGTATAAATGATATTAACTAAATTGTATATATCTTACGATTTATGATCATCGAATGGTGCATTGTCTTATGGGTTTTGGTCAATAACCCAAACTTTACCAAATTTTCAATATTGTAGAACACAGCTACACAGTTTCTATGTACTTTTTCATACTATGCAGTTAGGTTTAGGACATATTGATAACTGGAATTAGTAATAGTTGCGTTAGAGAGTTGTATAGTTTTGGTGAAGAGGAAATATCCTCTCCAGGAAATGTGAGCATAAATCTAAAACGTGTTTTACCACAACAGCAGACCAAACAAATCAGATTAAAAAGCTACAGTAGCAAAAGCTGTAGCCCGTCCAATTCACAAGCTAGACTTTTAAAATGAAAAATACAAGGAATTTCAAAGAATAATTTCTACAATTAAAGCTAAACATCAGTTGAAGAAAATAAAACTACTACAGCAACATTACAACACTGCAAACCCCCATCACCTGTATCTGACAGAAATGATCAACAAATTAATGATCTAAGGAGATTTTTTTTGGCATGCGTTGTAGAATGTTACGGCAATAAAAATCTGATTTGATTTCATTTACCAAACAACTTATAACTAGCAAATATTATTTACGCATAATACAAATATGTTACAACATTAAATCGGCACAATTATAAACTTGAATTACCGCAGTTCACATGAGGTATCTGGCCATTATAGTGGATAACAATTTCTCATAGAAACCAAGCATGTACCAGCCTCTTTATTTTGAGACGAATAAACAATAAATTACAAAAAACATCAAAAAATTATTCGTAGATTTAGGTTCATTTATATATTTATCTTTTTAATTATATACATTTATTTACAGCATGTTTTCCATAGAGACTTTCTATCTTTTTTTACTGAAATCCGACATTAAACGTCCCAGTTTGTCTTAATACGGTCTATTAAAATCTTGATATTTAAAGAAAAAAACATTTGTTTTGACTTTTTATCAGACACATCTATAACGGGCAATATATTTTTCAACAAAAATGATTTGTAAGAGGAGTTTGTAGTTTTTAACTTATCACGCGAAATACGGTTTATAACAAATAAAGTCAGAGGAAGCTGTGTGTTTCCTTACGGAGCCCCTCAGGTAAACCATAATTAAAACGTCAATACGGGTGATAGATCGTTTATCATATTATATTAATTAAGACATGTTTACCAAGAGGGTGATTTACTACTTAAGGGCTTATTGGACAGATTCTCTCATTAGTTATACTTTAGTCTGTATACAATACGTAAAAGATATTGTTTGACTTGCATACCTTGAGGGGGTAACAGGTAGAAGTACATCACCTCATATCGCAACAGGCTCTTCAGAGGCTGCATGGAAAATATTTACTCTATTGCTCATTTCATTCTCGAGCTGTCCTGCAGACAGATAGACAATCATTCAGAACTCATGTTACGAGAATAACGACGCCTCATAGAACTTACTTGTAGAAATGGAGTTCCATGTAAAGTATTAAGTGTATATATCAGATCTTTCTTCACATATCTTGTACCGAATGGACAATACACGTGGGGTTGGATACCGCTGAGGTCGTAGTAATGAATACTCGAAATTCGACGTATATGTTGGCAAATAAACATAAAAGCACCACTTCTAGTTGGTAAAATAAAATAAAGTATTGCCACGATGCTGCCAAATAGAGTATGAATAAACTAAAATATGATACCATAGGATGGGCCTAAATATTCATATTTTCTATTGAATGAATTAATATTCATCATAGGCCTTTGATAAACTTGAACTTATTTAAAAATGTATTTATTCTCTGCAATTATTTATATACAACACCAAGAGAAATATGTGATTCAAAAGATATACACATTTTTTTTTCAAAACTATTAAAATTATGGCTATTAAGTAAACAAAATAGAAATGTTCTTCTGCATACTATACTGCATACTGCACATAACTATAGATTTACATATTTTATAAATGGGAGTTATTCTGTTCAAAATTAATTGTCTACACTCTATCTGGACTATCACGAATTTAATTTAGCATGAAGGAACGTCTGCACAGGCTTTGACTTTAGAGGGCCTATATATTCATACAATTATGAGTATATTAGACATTGTTTGCTATAAATATAACTTCTGTGGATGGTAACCCACAGAAGTTTGTCACACCCTTTTGTGAACACCCTGTATATCAAATCCGCAATTTTCTAAACCGAAATCCTTTATACTACTTTTTTTCTTTTTTTTTGTAACAGAGGGCCAGGTTTCCTAGGCCTGGTAGTTGCCTCTCAGCCATCCGGCTTATTGTGCACCCTCTCCCAGGTTTAAGCTGTATCAAATCCCAGGCCTTCACAAAACCATGAGATCTTCTGAACAATGCTTTCCTGTTCCAACCCCTCTTCCATTTTCATAGGAACAACTAGGGATCTTGAGCGTTTGCTCTGTAATGCCGGACATTCAAATATGACGTGCTTGGCTGTTTCGTCAGCCTCGCCACATTTCCTGCACAGTGTTTCCTGAACTGGAATACCTATTCTGTTCAGGTGACTTCGGAATATCCAATGACCTGTAATAAAACCAGTCACCTTTCGGATCTCCGTTCTACTCATTCTAAGGGCATCTGCTGCAATGTTCCTTGATGGTCCCTTGAGCATCCGCTTTGCTTGTACATTCCCCTCAGTATTTCTCCAATGATGTAGGTGTTTGTTAACCATCCACTTGGTAACTTATCTACGTGCTAAGTTATATGAGACCCCACACGTTGGTTCAGGACCGGTAAGAGGATAATTGGCTCCCAAGTTATCGCAACTGTCTGCCCTTCATTTCCTGTGATTCCTCTATGTCCAGGCACCCAAGTTAGAATAACTTTATTGGTTTTCGCCAGCAATTTCATGACCTTATGGCATTCCCAGACTGTCTTCGAATTACAGTCATGGGTGGCCAAGGCCTGCAGAGCAGCCCTGCTGTCCGAGTTAATGTAGATGGTTTTGCCTTTGTAGCCCCTTTCCACAGTAACTCTTGCACATTCTGCAAGGGCTGTAACTTCAGCCAGTTTACCTAGGCTAAAGCTTAAGTTAACACTAGGTCTGGCTCCCCAGACCCCTGCCCCAGTACCCTTCAGAGTCTTTGACCCGTCCGTGTACCAGGTTAGAGCCTTCTTCAAGTAGTTCAGGCTCACCTTTTGACCATTACTTCCTTTCAACAATTTTGACTTGAAATGGTTTTTCCCAGTCCGTAACCTTTGCCATTCTGACAGACATCATTTCTAGAATATCCAGTTTGAGAATGTCAACGATCTTGGAGTGCTTACTAGCATGGTGGTAATACCAGTTCCCATTGCACTTCAGTCTGTAGGCAGCCATCCTAGCCTCTCCTATAACGAATATGTCTAGGGGTAGGAGGTTTAGCACTACTTCCGTAGCAGCGGTTGGTGTTCCTCTCATGGCACCCATTGTCCCCAAGCATGCCAACCGCTGTACCTTTGACAGGTTTTTTTGCGGCAGTCACCTGTTGGACTTTTGGCCACCATACCACTGAGCCATACGCCATCATTGGCCTTATGACTCTGGTGTACAGCCAATGTGACATGTCGGGTCTAAGCCCCCATGTGCATCCTACCGCACGTCTCACCATCATCAACGTAGTCTGAGATCGGCTGATTGTGTATTACATATGACTATTCCAGGTGAGTTTATCACCTAGTTTGACTCCTAGATATTTGAACTCCCTGCTTATCAGTATCTAGCCCTCACATAGGACTGGCTGTGTGATTTCCAGTTTCCTTCTACTTGTAAATGGTATCATGACGGTCTTTGAAGGATTCACTGCAAGTCCTTCTTCGTCACACCATCGCTCCACAATGGCCAGTGCTCTCTGCATCATTTCCAGACAGTGTAACCATATGCTTGCCTCTTATGAGTATGACAACATCATCTGCATAGATTTGAGCATACATACCCTGTTCATTCAGATTCCAGAGTAAGTCATCCACAACTATGTTTCACAGGCTTGGTGATAATCACCTCCTTGAGGACATCCTCGCTGCGTTTTGACCTCTCTTGTGGCTCCGCACAGAGATGCCTGTGCTCTTCTGCTCTTAAGTATATTATTTATCCATCTAACAACAGTTTTCTCCGTACCCCTGGATGTAAGCTTAGATACTATAGAGTGAGTACTCGTATTATCAAAAGCTCCTTCTATATCCGGGAATACTGCTAAAGCTATTTCCTTTTGTTCAATAGCTTGCTCAATCTTGCCAACCAGACAGTGTAGGGCTGTTTTACAAGATTTACCTTTCTGATAGGCATGTTGATTTGGATGTAAGGGACTGTTGATGAGGACTGTGTCCCTTAAATTCCTATCCAGAACCTTCTCCATGGTCTTAACGAAGAAGGACGTTAGGCTTATTGGTCTATAAGCCTTTGCAACCTCATAGGAGGGTTTACCTGGCTTCGGGATAAATATAACCCTAGAGGTCCTCCAGGATGAGGGTATGACTCCTGTCGCTAGACTAGTTCTAAACAGTCGTAGAAGCAGAGGTATCACCAAGTCCCTACTTTCCTGCAGTAAAGCAGGAAAAATTCCATCGGTACCCGGTGATTTGAACGGCTTAAAAGACTCCAGGGCCCGTTTTATCCCTAAGTAGTTGATAACAGTCTTTGCACAGTTCCAGTCTTCCTTAGACGAGCTATCTCTAGGTTCTCGCCCCCATTCACTAACAACTGTTTCACTGGTTTGAAAAGATCCTGGGAAGTGTGTATTCAGTAAACACTGAAGAAGCTCCTCAGGATCCTTGGTGTGAGTCCCATCTTCCCTAAGTATAGTACCCACCACATTTATGGGGCTTCGAGCTAGGACTTTTTTGGAGTTTTGCACAGTCAGGTACCTTATCAATACTCTGACAGAATTCTCTCCACGAGTTTCTCTTAGCTCTTCTCACCTCTTTATTGTACTCTGTTAGGGCAGCAGAGTACCTATCCCAGTTCCCTGCACGTTTGCATGTATTATATGCTCTGCGAAGGTTTTTCCTAAAGGTTTCCAGCCCCTGGTTCCACCAACATGTTTTTTCCTTGAGTTTTTTTCTATCACGGGGCAGGCTTTTTGGTACGATTCTTTCATGGCGTTTTGCAAAGAGTTCGCCATGCCCTCGACCCCTTGCCCCTGATACCCATTTCCCTTACTAGATTGCTTTTTAGCTCTGCATTGAAAGCTACCCAATCTGTTTTCTTTGGGTTTCTATAGGTCTCATTAATTTGTACGACCTCATGTCAAAGGTGATATACCTATGATCTGAAGCAGATGCTTCATCTAGCACACTCCAGTTTAAAACTTTAGTTGCAATATAGTTGCTAGCCAGAGTTATATCTAAGACCTCTTCTCTTACCCCTGTACCTCTTCATTGTACAAAAGTTGGTTTACGGCCTTGATTCATAATAACTAAGTTAGATTCTACTATAAAATTCAAGAGGCACTCTCCCCGATTGTTGATGTTGCTGCTCCCCTAAGCGGTGTGGTGGGCATTCGCATCACAACCGACAATCAGGTGCCTCCGCGTAAGGGTTCCGAACTCCACATTCCACCTCATCTTCGCATTTGGCGGTGGTTCTGGAGAATCGTATGGGAGGTAAACCGCTGCAAACAGGATTCTGATGTTGCCATCACCTGTCTGCAAGTGAACCTCTGTCACAGCTGTGTCTCTAGAACACATTTGTGCCATTTTTAATGATTTGATTTTGTTACTGATATATATATATATATATATATATATATATATACATGCTCTAGGGTTGTTACTGACACAATCGTATATCAAATTACCTTTAGCGGTGCTCATCCCCATCACACGACTGCCAACGGTCCATGGTTCTTGGATCAGGACCACGCCTATGTCGTCAGCCAGGATCTTCTGGCAGAGTGTTGCCGTAGCTGCTCTGTTGTGATGCAGGTTTATCTGGAGCACCGCTGTCATCCTCTATTGGTCGTTACCTCCCTGCGGGGTGGTACGGAATGAGTTTAACTTGCTTTGGGGCCCCGACACCAACCAAGTTCCCTTTTGAGGAACCGGCTTCGTTGTGTGGTTTTATCAGAGCTCGGTTTTCCTCTTCCCACCTCTTCTTTTTTGGCTCTTCCGGCCGAACTTCGCCTTCTGACAAGAGAAGTCTGTCTTCCTCCATTGGGGTCATCTCAGACACTCTTAATTGCTCAATCGGTAGCTCTTCTGGTTGAGTTTCGCTTACCTCTTGTGTTTCAGTTTTATTTTTATTTTCTTTTTCGTTCTCCATTCTGTTCCCACGAGAACCGGGTGTTTGCAGTCCATCTCCCCAATGACCCGATTAGGAAGATAAGGTTAATTACGACTGGGTGTCCCCTGGTTCCCAGAAGGCTCCGTTGAAGACACTGAATATACCCCCAGTGCCACGAGACTCTCAGCACGTGTCGCATAACACCTTAGTCTGGGGTTGTTAGTAAAGTAGGGGTGGGAACATCAGGAAAGGAAGGGATAGGTAACTGCTCTCAATTTCAGGGCCAAACCAAGAGGGGGGAAGGGTTTTCTACCCTTGTCACTGGAATAATGATAAGGGAAGGTGGCTTCCTCCGCTTGCCCTCCCACCCCCTTAGAAGTTGCAGCACAAGACGTGGATGGTACATCACCCACGATCCCATCTGGGACAGTGGCTGATGCCGATGAGGATGCCAGTCCCCCACGGGAATTTATACTACTTTGTAAAAGCACTTATAATTTAGATGTGATAGAGTCATATGACAATTTGCAAACGTATTTAGGCATACATCAGGTCCATAATATTATTCCAGTATACATGTTTAAGATGGACGGAGTTTAACCTGGCTCTTATATGGCGTTTTGCAGTATTTGGAGCATTTCTGGTCCGGATGAATAAAATTTCAAACACCACAGCTGAGTCTGCCTTGTTACCGATATCAATAAAATAAAAATAAAGAGTAAAATGGTCAGACTTATAGATACAATTTTACTGCATGACAAGAACACGGCTATTATAAATTCACTTCCAATACACAAATTGTTTTAACCTTGTGAATAAAAGTAACATTTCGCTATGTGCCAGTGTTGATGACATCGTAATTACAAATACGTACATGAAATTGCCAATACACATAAACCATTACAAATATTAAAAACTTATTAATTGAAGGTTTGGCATGGAGTATCAAAGTCCATTTGTTTCCATTACTAATACTGACAATCAAACAATCATGCGGTTTGCATGTTATTCAACAGTAAAATTGTATTTTAATGCACTTTAGTCCACCCAGTCAGTTTATACGGTTTTTAGTGTTTTCAGCACTTTTTTCAAGTTAATACCTTTGTCAAATATTAAACGCTACCTTTATTTGTTCACAAGTTGTTTCTTTACAGCAGAGATTATTATTCTGATTATTAACTTTAACTGTAGACTTCTTATCTTTCTAGACGAACAGCTCTACCCTCAAGACATTAAGCCAGAAGCTCTCAACGAGATAAATTTTGTGCAAACCCGGATATCTTGTAAATCAAAGACTACTAAAGATTAAAAAATGTCCAGCTTAGAAGCTACCGCTTGGTGTAATCTTCAGAGGACCCTAGAGCACTCATTTCAATTCTCTCTTAGCAATTCTTACCTAGACCTTTTTTAAAGATTGGGATTAATTTTTATACTTTTAGTTTTGAAGGAAAATATCCCTTGAATAAACAAAAGAAGAAACTTTGAAACTGTTTAAGCAAAAAAATAACTAACAGTAAACATTACAAAAAACATTAGTTTTAGTTTTAGATTTTTATAGATACTGAGGCTACTCATATACGTTTAATATTTACATTTAGTGTATCACAAGATATGCCTTGCAGTAAAGAACAAAAATATAAAATGAAACGAAATCATTCATTACATATATTATTCCTTCTTTACATGCAGAAAAGGTCTACCTCAGATATCCTGTTTCAGTTAAAAAGCAATGAAACATTACTATTTTCACGACTTTTCTACTTCTTAAAGGAAAATTGTTAACTTAAATACTACGACCTCATCTAAATAATAGCTTTAAGCGTAATCCCATTTCTTTAAAATCTAAACCATTGCTAAATGTTTATGTACAAATATTATTGTTCCAAATGTAAATTTCTCCTCCATTTCAGAAAACCAGCAGTATGGATTTTATAACCATATAAAATTACTTATAAGATAATAAAGTTAAAATGAAAAGTAATTATGTATAATCTGTAGTATTCATCACATATATGCTATAAGTAATACGCTACAAACACGCGATATTACAACTTACTAACTATATTAAACTTCGCGGTGGATAATTTAAAAGACCATGGTATTTTGTCGGATGAATTGTATTAAGATCTGTTTATCTCAACCATAGTTCCAAGCTTTAATTTTTTTATTTAAGAACCAATATTTATTTTAATTGCTATAATTATTATATTTTTAATAATTACTACGTGATTAACCATTTTTTATATTATTATTGCCATTCAATAATAAGGAAAAGGTATTTTAGTTATTCACATACTTCACGCATTGTTATTGTTACTATTCGTTTGCCATCAAAGTTAATTTTATTATGATGATTTAATACAAGAATAATCCGCGTAATCATAATACTTATTTTTATTTTATATCAAGGACCTTGCTTATTAAGCCTTAATATGTCACGCAATGAAAATTTAAAATCAGTTACTGGTTTATGCATTGTCTTTCAAGGAACGTTACTTCGTGTAATATAAAAATTCATGATACTCTTCATATATGAACGATTTATAAAATTAAATTTAGGCATTAATATTGTCAGTTCTACAATTTTAAACGATGCTTTACTGAATAATGATGACACAGTAGCTTCAAGTTTCATCGAGCTTAGGGTATTTAGCAATAAGAAAATTGAACACATTCAATGAAATATACTTTGAAACCCTTTAGTCAAGAAAGCAACAGGATCCATTGTAAATAGAATTTGAAACTTGGAGCTTGGTGTAGTGGTGGCAAAATGAATTCCACACCTAACGGTAAATATTAATTTGTTCAATTGACTATTTCAAAAGATCACTTATGATATCTTCCAAGAAATAATGTTACTTAATATTTGTAAACACAAGTTATTATCGTTTCTTCAAAAACAATTTTTTACATAATCAGTGGTACACAATGTTAACCTACTCGGCTGAAGCAGCTTTCACTTATGGTAAAGGGTAATTTTTTCTTACGATATTGACAATTATACCACCAGAGCATCTAACGCACAATATATAACGCACAGTAAAGGACTATCAGAAGATTGTGTTTGTGTAAAATATTTGTAGTACACGCAGTTGATGTTTATGAGATCAGAGAATCTAACAGTATAAAACTTGAATTTTCCAAATATTGTTGTAGTATAAGATGTTTTATGCATTGTATGGCATAAAAATATGCTAAAAAATTATAATAAACGTTTCGTGGATTGAAAACTATCCTCTTCATCTGGTAGGAAGAGAGTACATTAAGAAATAAATAAAAGAAAATTTAAATGCAGAGAATAGGGGTGAAACATACAATAATGCTTGGAGACTGTACAGCAGAAAATGAATCCAGTAGATAGGCTTTGTACATAATATTAGATTACCTAACGCTATGTCAAGAGTCGGTTGAGGTTAGACACTGTGGGTACCAACATTTAAAAATTAACTACTTAAGTAACCTAAATGGATATTAATAATCAAACTATGCCCTACCAACAAAATTCGTACACGCTCCATGACATTAAGGTCTCGGACCTAAACAAGCGCTGGATACGGCTGGCTACACCCTTTGCCCTCCTGCCCATCGCCTTCCGGTCTCATTGTATCAGGTGCCACGCCGCGAGGCCGCAGGAAATGCCAACATCGATTTTCTTGTTTGTGTCTCACAACTCTTGCTTCTTCCTGAAAACAATCAGTGTAGTTTTAATGTAAATTCAATAATTTTTGCTAAGAAGATGGAAATAACTCATCTACTCCTGTTTTACGCATTTCTCTGGATCTCATCGAGAAATACTTTTTTTCTAAACACCAATAGTTATCAATAAATTTAAAGAAACTTTGAAAAAGAATGAAAGTGGAATTTCTACTGACACCTTGTTCATATACTAACATTTGTTTTTTGGCACTAATATTGGCTCATTTTGTTAATGATCCAAAATGGGATAAAAAAAACTAGATGTTTTAAAATTATTTATCAACATTACTTCATGCGCGGTGATGATCTTTAAGTATATTTCAAAGAGGGAGTTATGAATAAAAGAAACAGGGGAAGCTGTAGGATGCACTTCGTAACATTACATCATCGCAATTTCAGATAGAAACAAATGTTAATAGGATGGTTATGAGAAACACTAGAAAATGTTTTTGGTCACTGTGATACGTCTCTCTTTCCAACAAGCTTCTGGGAAACAACTCGTAGAACAGTGATAAAACAGAAGACACCGCGTCTTTATTCCAACTATCAGAACATCAATTAGTCAGCTGAATACCTCTTCGCTTGAGGCTAACCACATACTGTAATAATGTACCTATACATTTTTACTGTTGTGATACACTACCCTGTCAAAAATGCTCCAGGGATACAACTCGTCGGACAGGGATAAAAGAGAGGACACCACGTCATCATTCCAACTGTCAAAACGTCAATTAGTCAGTTTAATACCTCTTCACTTGAAGCCAACCACATACTGTAATAATGTAACTATATATGTGTATTATTGTATGTTTTTCCTTTTAAACAGTAATTGAACTAACTATAGAATCAGCTATTTGTAATATAATTAATATGCATATATTATACAAATTTAATAATATATATTATAAAAGAACAAAAATATTTCAATTATATTTTGTCGTGCCTGATTTAAAAAATGTTAACTATGAACTATTTAATGGTTGACTATAAAAATCCAAATTCTCGTGTATTTATTGTTAGATTGTTTTATTTGCCTTATATTAAGAATGATTAACTTCATTAGTTATTTTACCTGAATTAAAACATTTTGGTTACATATTATTATAATGTAAAGTATGTTATCATTTGCGTTTTTCTGTATTCAATTATTGTAAATTTACTGTAAATGATAAGAGGTTGAGGGGTAGAGAGAGCTTTACAACCCTAACTCTGCATCTTTAGTAAAGGCATTTTTCATTTACTTATTTATATTTTTTAATTGCGTTAATAAACAATAAATTTCTTGAGTTTAAGATATTAATCATATATAAAAACATTTGCGTTGTTCAGAACTCGTATTTAATACAACTAACCATAAAATACATATAAGGGTTTTTACTACGCCTGGTATATGTTTCTCACCGTCTATTATTCTCATAGTTTTAAATTCCATTTTATTTGGATTTTTATCGGATTTAACACTAATCCATATAATTATTATAACTTTAAATGAATTGTAATACTTCTTGAAAATGTATTACAGTCACTAAACCAACTTTTTTTCTGAAATATTCTAACATTTAAAATAAACTTTACTATAAACTAACGCTGAAGTATCTAATCTTTCAGTTTATGTTAACTGCAGGCCTACAAAACATTAAATCTTTGAGATATCCCAATCCCAGGCAACTTCCTTAATCTACGAGCTTCCAAACTTTAGCAGCAAACTACCTATGACAATTTCTGGCCCATGATAGCTCTAAGACTCAAGGAGCTTGCGGAATTTAGCAGCTTCGGATCTCTGAAAGCCTGTAAAAACAAAAGTGTTTGGAATGTTTAGATATCTAGTAAGCCTATGGTATCTTTTGATTTTTTCACTGGCCTCTGGCAGTAGCCAAACTAACTCTGGAAACTCTGAGTCTGTAAAGGTTCCCGGTATCCGAAAGTTTCTGGACTCAGGTAGCGTGCTGCCTTTGACACATCCCGATTCCTGAGAGCTGTCAGACCATGAAACCTTCCATCCCATGTACTTCCGAATTTGAGCATTTGTTGGGCTCTGGAAGATCCTAGCTTCTGCCAGATCTCTGGCAGACTGCTGTCAGCTGCTTCCCTGGTTTAGACCTCCACCTCTGGAACTCCCAGCCTCTTCCAGCTTTTTGCAGCACTCAGGAGGTGGATTTAAAATTATTTGGCATTTGGGCTCCGCGTCATTGGCTCTTTAGCTATACAGTACATGGTTATTATTTGTTCTGTGGAACATGTATTTAAATGTTTGGCTAATGTCCGTTTATTATCATGTCTCTGAAATATTCAATGTGTCTTATGACACATTTAATGTCATCTAGGGTTTAAATACATACGACAAGGTGTCCACAGTATAGTAGTTGTGGAGGCTCGGAAGGTACACCTCTTGCAATTCATTTGGCCCCAGTCGTAAACTTTAGATACTTTCTTAAATATTGTAGCCGTAATTGTGGTGATAGACACACAGCTAAACATTTGGTCACATTTACACACTGCATTACTACAATGCATTTCTACTAAACATGTTATCAGACAAAGAACCGTAACACAAAGCAGTTCAGAGGTTAGTGGTAAATATAAGAATAAAATGTTCGTTCTTAATCAATATTATTAAGCAAAACAAACATAAGAGTAATGGTTCAAATCTATGGATACAATCTTCTCCATTCATGATCAAAATTTCTCATCGGGCTTTTACACGCGATCATGGTCTCATGGTTGGTTTTGCTTCATTTTGAACGGCAATCTAGCTTTGCTAAAGTTTATTTAAATATTTGAAATAAAATAATACAAGATTAAAATGATAAACCAATATACTATGCTGTGAAATTTTAAATCGATACTCATATGATTGATCTGTTTTTAGACAACCTGTGCTTTTAAAGTTAACAATTCACAGATTTTCAACCTTCCAAAACTAATTTTATAACTGATTTGGGCTTTTTTGGAGACAAGTCAGAAATTACTCTTATATTACCATATAGGCTACTGTATTGGGTCTTTGTGCAATTTGTGAAAGGCCAGGGCACTATTATTAATAGGTTTACAGAGTTGCGTAAAAGAATCACCTTTAGGGTTAACCGAAGAAGCAGTTTTAATTTACCTTCGTGGAACAGGTGTTGTGTGAGTTGCGTAAATTGAAAGGCATTAGTTCTGACGGTACAAGTACGCTACTCATCATTGTCTTTCTCACCTATTTCATCTTTTATACTGTTTTCAGTTTATTTTTATGGAAATTATAAAACATGTTTTTCGAAAACAACGGGACGAAGGAACCAATTAGGTAATAATTTATAACAATAAAAAACACAAAAATCTCCTGAATTTTGAATAACGTATATTATTGTTAGCATAAACCGTATGAAATTTGACATTTTATTATTTAATCTTTTGATAAGGCGATAAATAACTGGGTAGAGGAAAAAGTTACAAGAACGAATATTGAGTTCATTAAGTGCGTTTTTTACGTGCGTGTTTTAGTCTGCATGGATTTAACAAACACCATGGTTGTTGTGGTTCCTGAGTTACTCATGTCAGAATGTTCCAATATTATTATTTTATTTTAACCTGGATTGTGTTTATGTGTTAAGTTAGCAATGCACCTGTGGAAGAGATCAGATTGCAGATCTCGAAACGTAGGTTTGATGAATCACTAAATAATTAGCAAATATCTGGAAATGCTTGTTTCATTCACTATCTTTCCATCGTAAAAAAATAACTTCAAATCCAGAAGAACGTACAATTAGGAATAAATAAATATTTAATAAAAAAAGAAAAGTACGTATGAACTCATATTATCGTTGGTTGTTTAAATCATGGCTACAAAATAAAGCATCTGAACTATCATATAAGATCAAAGAAGTATTAAACCGACATGGATATTTGTAAAACGATAATTTAGTTTTCATAGCTTATAGACAATTTTGTATATCATACAAATGTTATGAGCTCATATATATGTACATTTACTTTAGTAAATTTTGCGAAAGTAAATTCAGAAGTAATAACAGGACTGTGTTTCGCATCAATTTACTCAGTGTTACTCTCATAATGACATATTTCAACCGTTGTCGAGTAATTGTTACAGTTTCTAACTCCCACGTTTCTGATTATTTTCTAATCATCGCTTTGACAGTTTTAAACTATCCAAAAATAAGTTTACATCTGCCATTGTTTTCAGTTTTATTTAATGGGGAACATCATTCAATATTGACTTTATTTATTACTAATAACTACACAATCAATCGATCCTGCACTGGACCTGTTATTTGTGGGAACTCAATGTATTGTCAATCAATATTAATTACAAACCAATAAAATTTTATGGAACCGGCCGCTTTGAAGCTTTAATAGTTATTCGATGGTAACGTCAACGAATACTCTTTATATAAAACTTATGATATACGTAATATTTATTATTATCGTATGATCATTATGGTATAGTATACCATACATTTTAAATTATAAGATTATATTGGATTACATCATTGTACAGTTATGTTTAAGATTTCTATAATTTGTAATGTGTATTTTTCTAAATTTCACAGACCTAACAAAAAGTATTGTAAGGAAAGGTTTTTAAGAAACTTTTGAGTACATTAAGAGTTGAGAATATGTAATTGAATGCGTCAGATTCATATTCAAGAAATATTTGTAAGAGAAGATCACCTAATTGTCACAATAAAATAGAATTTTAGGTATTGCATGTTTCATCAGTACATCAATTTATTACTGTTACTTACTACTATTATTATTATTTCAAGATATCGAGTGCAATAATTTGGCTAACATGAACGGAAGTGACTATCATATAGGACGGTAGAGAGATTATTAATGTCTTAATTAAATTATATTACATTTTTAGCCAGTATAAATAACTTGTAGGCTACGTATTTCAGAGTCAGCTGTGCTAATATCAGTTCAAATAATTCAGAAGTTGATTACCATTTACTATTTCTTAAATTCCAGCTAATACAGTTTCATGTTTTAGCCGTCCCTTCAAGTTGTTATAATATGGGTACATAATATCATTAAAAATCATTTATACGTATGGAATATATTAATGAAAGGAATATATTAGATGTTGTAAGTTAAGAAGCACTTCAAACGTAAAACTGCGCTAAACTAAAGTTGACAGCGGTATTTCAAACACATGGATTAGTTCACCAAACGGTCTACTGTTACGCAAGAAACGGGAGATGTTTATTTGAAGTTGGCAACACTGCTGTCAGGATGACACAAAGACAGCAGACATCAGACATCAGCTCACATTCGTCTGATTGTCACCTGAAGCAGGATGTTTGAGCCGTAATCACTTACTGTGACGTCACTTCAAGGCTTTAACACACATCACTTTACAGTTCACTCTCCACCGCTGATTTTGTATTACTGTACGCAGCACTGTAACAGTAGCCTTATTATTAAACCTCGTACTTTAACTCTATGAAAATTTAGTATGCTCTAAAAGTATCCGCATATAAACAATAGTACAATAAGATTAATATTTGTAACCTAACAGGTTATTAGAATTTTATTCAATAATATGTATAAATAATATGGCACAATGAATATTGTTTTAAATGAACCGAACATTAAAATGTTGATACATTTTAAATTGTAAGATACGAAAATAATTACAATATCTCTTTCTCTTCTTCTCATTTTACCGTTGCATTTGTCAATATCAGATTAATGTATTGTATAATCTGATATTTTATCTGTAATATATAATATATATCAGATGAAATATTAATAACAAAACACGGGGCAAGAAAGGAATGCTGTCACTTTTGTGCTTGAACAATAAATATTTACTGGCATTGCGTCATTGCGGCGCTTATTTGTTTCGTTTTTATTAGAATCAAACCGACACATTTAATAATTCAAATTCATTAAAACAATTTATTCTTTGCTTCATACGATATCATTGTTTATTAACTTCCAATGTACATTGGCATAACTTATTGTACATCTACCCTTGGTCCATTCATTTTAAACCTTAAACCTTTCAATAGTCACTGTTTATATATTTAACATTATGTCAGTAATATTTTCACACCGTATATAAAAAGTCTAAACAAAAGAACAACAATTTCAGCTAAAGGAAAGCAGAAAATGGAATCCATGGAGCTGTAATTTGGTTTTAATATTTTCGTAAGCTTTTTGTGCGTTCTACTGTAAAAGACTCTACTGTAAATGGGGTGTTAGGTTTTCAAAGTGAAATAGTATTTACGACGATGTTTTCATCTAACTGCCGAATAAACAAACTGTAAAAGTAAAACATTAGAAAATACCCGAAACTAAAAATATTAAGCTTGCTTTTGTCTGTAGACGTTTTAAAACACAATGTACGTTAATTAGTAGTAAAATAGCCCAACACACTATTTAGTTTTCAAATGCAACCAACATGTTTTATATATAGTAAACTATTTTATATTTAAAAATAAACCACACATTCACACACATATAAAATAAAATACTATTGATTTCAGTGGAAAAATATTATATTGTTTTAATACTCATTTATATAACTTTGATAAACCACAATATCGCATAAAAGAAATAACACTTTTTATATGAAATGAAACAATACATTTAGTTACAAAGGAGTGCCTTATTATTTACTTTAGATAAACTGTTCTCTAATTAGTGTCAAAGTCCTTGTCTCTTGCTTTAAGTAATACTGCTTTTAATTAAAGGAAAAAAACAAAGAGGAACATCTTAGATAAGGATTAGCTAAATACTCTTTCGTAACTTTGGAAGAAGATAATTAAAAAGTAAACATTATTTTCTCTTAAATAGATAAAAAAATAAGAATGAATTAAAAAATAATATCTCACTATTAACATATTAGTTATTAGCATAGGTTTCTTCCAGTTTTTCTATTAATTGTTTGTAATTTTAAATCTAAATCGTTATAAACTGTAAAACAGTGTTGTTACAGTTTATTTAAAACCAGTGCTGATTTGTTGATACATACACGGATTGTGGGGATCTCGCCTCCAACCCTGACTATAGGTACGAGACCTCCTTAGCCAGTTCCGTGATCAAACAAGGTCTTTCATCCTCCCCACCATTAGCGAAGGTTCTTCTACGTCTCTGACCTTTCCTTGTCTGCAGGATTGCCACCTACTGCAGCGCGATGCCCCCATTTGAATGGAAGGGCGTATCATCTTCCTATGATCCTAAGCCTTGTTTCCCTCCCCACAATACCATAAGTGCTGTAGATCTTCGGGACATTTTGTCAAGCCAAAATATTCTCCTACCTTTTACCTCTTACCCGGGTTCTGCACCCAAACCCTAAGGTACAAATAACGGAAGCCAAAGACTCCTCCTTCTGTGGTCTCTAACCTACTGATCCGCTACCCAGACCGCAGCAAGCCTGGGATATATCGTACCTAAACCAAGCTTTCACCGGCATACTCCCGGAGGTACCGGATACACTCACGTCTGTGACCATCTACAGAGGTGGTACTGAACAGGTTTTAGCTACAGCCCAGAACAGTATTCCCATCGGGAAACCCATCTCGTTGCCCAGCTCACCGGGTACATTAATGCCTCATGCCGCCCTTTGCGCTCATGAGCTGCAGCCTCTAGCACTTCGTACGCCTACTGATATAATACAGTGTGCAAAAATCTTTCATTCGGTGTAATAATGTTCAGATCATCACAGATCATTATCATACTTGTATAAATCTAATATACTATACAGCCGCATGTGAAACTGACTGACTGACTCACTGATATATAGATACAAATTCTAACATACTTCTAGAAGTGCTGGAAACGTGAAATTTGGCACGCAGGTACCTTTCACAATATGACCCGGAGGAAAAGTCTGAAAACCGGACTTTTTTACTTTTAAACCCCTCAAAAAAATTGCGCATTCTTGCACCCGTGCAGACATTTTGTGTAAGCCCGATAGCGGGCGAACCGTTCAAGCTAGCTCGGATCTGACGAAAAATTCATGGTCAGGAATGAAGTGAACTACAAAAAAGGTCCAGTGACTTTTTGCTCTATCTTCCATGGTTAAGCGACAAAACGCTCTAATATTTGACATTCCAGAGATTTTTTCGATAAAAAAAATGTTTCGAGCCCGATAGCGGCCGAACCGTTGGTCGTAGCTCAAATCTGATTGACCCATTAAATTAGCAAATTGCGCGATCTACAGAAAAGGTCTAGTGACTTTTTGCCCTATCTCCATTGGTTCGGCCGAAAAACGTGATTATGTGCAATTTTTTTGTAATATTTACGTGAAAAGTTTGTTTTTGAGGTCGATAGCGGCGAAACCATTGGTCTGAGGGCAAAATAAATCGAAGGTTAGATATAGGAAATGAAATTATATATAAAAAAGGTCAAGTGACATTTTACTCTATCTCCATTTTTTTGTCCGCAAAATGCTATTAAGTGAAAATATTTGGAAATTTTCGCCTTAAAAATTACCTTCCGGGTTTGATAGCGGCTAAATGGTTGGTCGTGGCTCAAAACATGTCATATAATAAGTTTTAGTAAATGACGTGTTCTACAAAAAAGATTCGTAACTTTTTGCCCTATCCTAAATGGTCTGGCCAAAAAACATGTTTAAATGGAAATAATTTGTAATTTTTACGTAGAAATTTTGTTTTCGGACTCGATAGCGGCTAATACATTTGTAGTACCTTAAATGTTATATTTTTGATAACCAGAAAATAATGCGATCTATAAAAAAGGCCAAACAGCTTTTTGTCGTATATCCTTGCGTAAGCCTGAATAACGCTCTTAATAGCAAAATCTTTGTCGTAAATTAGTAATTTTAGGGGTTTTTGATTTTTTCCGACTAAAATTTGTTCAATTCATAACAGTTCCAGATTGAGTTTGTATTACTACGTAAACGACTGACTAGTATACGCCTACTAGAGCACATCGCGAATTGGCTGAGCGTTAGCGAAGCGTCAAATGTAGATGGGGGTAGAGTGAATTTTAATTATGTTCACTGACACAACACCCTTTAAAATAGGCCCACGTGTGTCATTAACCCCTTGTAACATTAACCCCCACCACCGGAATTTCCTGATATAACCAGATAACCTCCTGAGTAAATTAAACCCCGAGATGTCTTAACCCTCGGTAACATTAACCCCCCTGGAATTTCCTTGTATGACCAGATAACCTCCTGAGTAAATGTAACCCCCTGGTGACCTAACCCCGGTAATGGTAACCCCCCCTGGGAATTTCCTGGCATGACTATATGAACTCATGAGCAAATTAAACCCTCTAAACAACTTAAAAATATTGACTTAGGGTAGATTTTTGTTATATTTACACTAAACAATGTACAATAGTTGACCGGTGCAGACTTTCCTATCACGCTCTGTACCTCGTATACCAGAGCTTGTAGCTCGAATCTGAGCTCACAATCGAAAGAGAAAATTAAATTTCCGACAAGAAAGGTCCAGTCACTTTTTCTCGTATCTCTAACGGTTAAGCCACAAAATGGCCTTAGAGTCAAAACTTTGATTAAACTGGAAAATTAAATAAAATAGGTCTAATAGTATTCCGAATTCCGCTTATCCCCGAATTTGCCCAACACCCCAAAAGGGGGCCTGGGGTGTGTCATTAACCCCCGGTAACATTACCCAACCCAGGATTTCCTGGTAAGACCAGATAACCTCCTGAGTACATTAAACCCCCTGATGTGTTAACCCCCCCGGTAACATTATACTCCCCTGAGAATTTCCTGGCATAACCACATGTCCGAATTTTACAAATAACTAAATCTCTTAACCCTCTTGGGAAGTTCCTGGTATGACAAGATCACCCCCTGATGTCTTAACCCCCGGTAACGCTAAAAGGAATTTCCTGCCATTACATAATGTCCGAATTTGACTTATCACCAAATCATTCTTATTCCCGAATTTGGCTAACACTCAAAAGGGGGCCTGGGGGCGTAGCCCCCAGCGAGCCGAAGGCGAGTACTACATATAACGCCAATAATATAGATACATTACAATTACAATAAGATTAGTTTTAATACTCCAAATTACGTCACTGTGTCAGTTGGAAACGACTGTTTCCTCATATTTCATGACTTTTTGAGAGTCTAGCTTTGTATTAAAGTAGCTAAACACGCTTGAATTAATCGAGAAACCTTGAATTTCCAGCTCTGATGAACCTGGCGAATGGTTAAATATTAAGAATTGCTTATCTAAATTATAATAAAAGATTAAATTGTGCGTATATCGATTGATTGTATACTGTCACGTCCATTTTTACATATACGTTCTTTTAAAACAAATTGCTCACTATGAAATAAAATTTATCTTAAACGTTTTCGCTGTATTGATATCTTTAAATCATACGTATTTATACAATAGGAATTACAAAATTGATGTCCATGTTATGTCATAAGAGTTGTTGCTTAGGTTTTCATTAGTAATTTCAAGAGGACATCTACTAGGCGGTAATAATTTTAAAACACTTTTAAAATGTAATTTAATGGTTTTTAATAAATACCCAATGATCCGGAGTAGCAAACATGCGAATATGTCCTAGTGGCTTGCAATTTCTTAACAATTCTTGGAATAACAGGTAAACCCTTTATATGAAACTGCAATTACATAGCATTGCTATTTCCACAAAAAATGATACATCCGCTAGAAGTAAGAGAAACAGTTATTTTTAAATGAGTTGCAATGCAACAGCAGTTCGAATAGAACAGGAATACTTTCTTTACACATCTCTGTGTAAAATTTTACAATTTTAATATCAATTATATATACCAAAAATAACTCAGAATGTATTGTTTCTACGATTAATAACTAGTGTTGGGTTCGTGCCAGCATGGCGTAATATGCTTACATTAATTTATTGTTAAGGATTTCTTCAACAGGTTGCTTGACATTTATTTCGAAAATGTGGAACGTAACGGTCCATTTAGTTGTATGATGTATGGGAACATGGCTCACTAACCAGATAATAAACACGTCTTGGTTACGGTCATAAACACGACTTGGTTGATCATAAACAATATGGAAACATTTATTACATTATTAACTCGTTATAACAAAGCAAAAAGAAGTTTGAATAATAGAGTCAAAGATTGTGTTTGAGTTTCCCGTATCCTATTAGAAGAAGGATACTTAATCTTTTTTATGAAACCCAAGTTAAAAACACATAAACAGTAAAATAATTATTTTAAATGGACCAGACTGAATATTTTTGCTATATTTTTTCATTTAAAATAAATAATAAAAATATGTTCTCAGTAGTTTCAATAAAAATAAATACTCGTATTCAATAGTATTAATAATATTTGTATTTGTTTCATACATAAATCTCTCAAATCCATATTGTAGAAGTAAATGTAAATATTTTTCCATACGGTAATAAACAATAATACCGTAAGCCAGTATGAGGTATAAATTAGAAAAAAACCTATATGTTATATAATATTGCTTAATATGCTTCATAATATAACATATAAAATATCCTATTATATATATATATATATATATATATATATATATATATATATATATACACACACACATGTATATATATATATATATATATATATATATATATATATATATATATATATATATATATTATTTTAGGATTACATGAAACAAGCGTATTTAAAGTATGAATCTTAAATCTAGTAAACTAATAATTAAAATAATATTAAATTATATATTACGAAAATAAATAAAGTTTTTAAAAGTTGTCAGCACTTATCGAGTGCACATATAATCTAAAAAGCTTGATATAAGTTGTAAATTTTTTACTTGTGACGAGAAATTAAGCAACAAAAGAAAGTTTGGATATTAACTAATCGTCACGATCCTCTACAGTATCGGTTAGTTGGTCCTTATATAGTATTTATGGACCAACCCAAATACCAAAAGTTGTGGTAAAGGTTCCAGCCTATCTCACAGTTGAAACCGCAAAGAGCTTCTAATTTTTACGTAAAACCTGTACGTTGTGTTTTAGCTATGATTTAGATTGATGTCAATACTTATATAATATTTTAGTTTAATATAATCGTTCTAAAGTAATAATTCAAAAATATTATATTTAAGAATGAATTTAATTAATAAATGTTTCCAGTTACGTATTACATCGCCTCCTGCAACCAATAATTTATATTGAACATTTTACTACAGAAATTCAGTAGCTATACAACAGAGGAGATCTAATTCTTTCCTGAAAAATAAATTCCTTTTCTTAACCGTAGCTAATACAATTATTTAAATAAGGCAGTAGAAATTATTTATTTTGTACTTTTATAATCAATAGAAGTACTTTCTTCAAAATTAAATTACAGAATAACAGAAAAAATGTAACACCTGAATTCGCAAATTCCAGTGGACAGTTATGGTCTTCAAGCAGTAATGTATCGTCTAACAATGTTGTCAAAGACACAGAGCTTAACGTGAATATATCAATTCTCCAAACTCTGGACACCTCGACTTTTTTAAGTTCCTGGCCGTCTGAAATTTCTCTCTGAAAATATTCCTGACTTTTTGGAGATCCGGATCTCCTAGTCTCAATAAGCTTGTGCATTCTGAGAGGTTCATCCATAGAGACGTTTGGTTCCTGGATTTTTACTCACTATGGGAACTTTATACCTCTGATTGCTATGTGCGAATCTCACGGATAGTCAAGATTTCCATACTTCGGAACCCATGGAAGCTTCGTCACTGAATATTCACCGCCCGTGTGAAAGAGGTAGTTTCAAAAAATACGATATATCACTGGTGTACTTGTAACTCCCAGCTTTCAGAACGGTTTGGCCCTTGTCAGGCACACTTCATAATGACTTTTATAATATGGTATTACTTGATCTATAATCCCTTCATTTTCTACAGTAATGAAACCATACCTTGGCTCCATAAATATTTGTTTAAATCTATGAAAAGTTTAATTATATTAGCTGTGTAATCATGTTAATACGCGTCTGGCATCAAAATCTTTCTCTTGAGTTCATAACGTGTGTTCTATTTATTAAGAAGGTGTTGCTGTATTTCACAGAATCTCTGTAATTTACATTAATCTATAATATCTAGTCTACTGTCACACACTTTCTCTTAAGTTCATAAGGTGTGTTCTATTTATTAAGAAGGTTTTGTTGTATTTCACAGAATCTCTGTAATTTACATTAATCTATAATATCTAATCTACTGGCACACACTTTCTCTTAAGTTCATAAGGTGTGTTCTATTTATTAAGAAGGTGTTGTTGTATTTCACAGAATCTCTGTAATTTACATTATCCATAATATCTAGTCTACCGTCAAACACTTTCTCTTAAGTTCATAAGGTGTATTCTATTTATTAAGAAGGTGTTGCTGTATTTAACAGAATCTCTGTAATTTACATTATCCATAATATCTAGTCTACCGTCAAACACTTTCTCTTAAGTTCATAAGGTGTGTTCTATTTATTAAGAAGGTGTTGCTGTATTTCACAGAATCTCTGTAATTTACATTATCCATAATATCTAGTCTACTGTCACACACTTTCTCTTAAGTTCATAAGGTGTGTTCTATTTATTAAGAAGGTTTTGTTGTATTTCACAGAATCTCTGTAATTTACACTAATCTATAATATCTAGTCTACTGGCACACACTTTCTCTTAAGTTCATAAAGTGTGTTCTATTTATTAAGAAGGTGTTGTTGTATTTCACAGAATCTCTGTAATTTACATTATCCATAATATCTAGTCTACCGTCAAACACTTTCTCTTAAGTTCATAAGGTGTATTCTATTTATTAAGAAGGTGTTGCTGTATTTAACAGAATCTCTGTAATTTACATTATCCATAATATCTAGTCTACCGTCAAACACTTTCTCTTAAGTTCATAAGGTGTGTTCTATTTATTAAGAAGGTGTTGCTGTATTTCACAGAATCTCTGTAATTTACATTATCCATAATATCTAGTCTACCGTCAAACACTTTCTCTTAAGATCATAAGGTGTGTTCTATTTATTAAGAAGGTGTTGCTGTATTTCACAGAATCTCTGTAATTTACATTACTACGGTCAAACACTTTCTCTTAATTTCATAAAATGTGTTCTATTTATTACGAAAGTATTGCTGTATTTCACAGAATCTATGTAATTCACATTAATCCAAGTATCCGTTAAATGTGCAGAGTAGATATGTTGCGACCTCGTACTGTATATATTACATGTAATGTAAGTGCTATAATGTACTACAGTAAACTTCCTCTTGTACTATTTCTCAAAAACACAAGATATGTTGAACTTCTAACTAGAGCTGTTCTGAAAACAGTTGTGGTTCCAGGTCTCCTTCAAATGGCTATGGAGATTGTCAATAGTGATCTTACTTTCATATTTTGGAGTAAAAGATTTATTGTAGTGTGGATTATAATCCTTGTTACAATAAAGTTGCTGTATATGTTATCATTCTAGTTACTTACTAATGATTGGGGTTAGTAACGAGATTTCCATTTACTAGAATAACGCTAATACCGATATATATATTAATATCCATTATAAAAACACAATTTATAGATAGAGTATATATGAACTTGTTAATCATAACAAAGGAAAACGCAGAGCACAAATCTACCAAAATTCACGTGTAACAGTCTTTACGAAACAACATTGCTTTAGATAGAGTAATAAGGTAAACACAGTTAACCTTTACATTCACATTTTCTTCATCATAGTTTCAACTTTTAATAAGGGCTGTATACTTTCTTATCTACAGCTCCGAGGTACGTTTTACTGTTGTGTTTTACTGTGGGTTAGTTGTAACTGAGGTGTTGTACTTAAGTTAGATGTAACTGATGTGTTGTACTGTGATTATTGTAACTGTTGTATTTTACTGTGGGTTAGTTGTAACTGAGGTGTTGTACTTAAGTTAGATGTAACTGATGTGTTGTACTGTGATTATTGTAACTGCTGTGTGTACTGTGGCTTAGTTGTATCTGCAGTGTTGTACTGTGGTTTAGTTGCAACTGCAGTGTTGTGTACTTTCGATAGTTGTAACTGTTTTATTGTACTGTGGTTACTTGTAGTTGTTTTTGTTGTACTGTGATTGTTGTAACTGTTGTGCTGTACTGTGGGTTAGTTATAATCATTATGTTTTACTTTGTTTAGTTGTAACTGCTTTGTTGTACTTTGGTTAGTTGGTGCTGTTGTATTGTATTTTGGATTAGTTGTAACTATTTTTTATACTCTAGAATAGGCAATGTACATATGGGTTTGAAAATTATCTGTAACGGTACAATTAAATATAACATATTTGTTATATATTTACTTGATAAACAATTAGTATTTACTTTTGCTTTTATGAATATTAAACTTCAGTAGCTGTTCTTTTCATTTAGAATAAATTTTATATTTAATCACAACAATAATAGTATTTAGAAACAAGAAGTACTTGTCAGTTAAATGTGCTAAAGACAAAACATTATTGGAGACGACATCCAATTAACAGTTAAGGATTGAAACTTTTAATTATTAACATCCGATAAATCTTTCAAGTGAATAACCTTCATTAAGAGTCCCCAGCCTCTTGCGTGTTAATAGCGTCGAAACTGTGTTGAATAACACCTAGGTTATTTGCAAGCGAAATTGTGTTAGAAACAATTTTATTATTTTTGTAATAAAACAATTGTTTATTTAGTATTTTATAAATTTACTACTATGACTACACTCTTGAGTATATCACTCTCAAATGTAGATTAAATCATGTAAAATTAACTGTTATCCAAACCCACATTCTGACTAGTACAATAATAGTATTAACTTTGCCTTAAAGGATATAATAATAAATGATAATTAAATATAATAATATAATACATTATAATTATATTAAAGCGTTATTTTGTCACATTTTTGTACTTCATCTTGTGACTAGGATTTAATGGCTAAACGTAAGCAAAGTCTACAACATGAGAAGCCGAAAAATCTCATTTCTGTCTGTTATTCCAAGCTATTCTGTTAATCGCAATCACTATTCGACTTGGAAAACGTGAAGCGAATGTGTGACATGCCGATTCCCTTATTGCTAGATCTTCTCCCGGTACTAGATCCCTCCCTTCCAGATAATGTGGCTCTCCATGTAACAGATCCTTGTGGATCATAATGCAGGTCTACATCCTGGATACAGTTTCCACAGGCACATAGTCAGCAACTTCGTGATAAGGAGATACATAGTTGAAACGTTTCAATTTAAAAACAAAACAAATTATGTGGTTTTTCATATTCTGGATTCGTTGACAGAACATGAATACATTCCTAAGCCATTCAAGAAGTATTCATAGCCTTTCAAGCCTGCCTTAGCTGCACATTTGCATAATTTAGCGATCATATCTATAAAACTGTGTAGGCCCCTTACTCTACCAACGGCACGGTTAATAGCGTATGTGACATGGTCGGAGAAGGTGAGAAGGAGACACTGAGAATCTTCACTCTTTCACACAGCAAAACTCTCACCACAAGAGTGACTCTCACATCTCTCTCACACAGCCAAACTCTCACTACAAGAGTGACTCTCACATCTCTGTCATACACATTCAAGCTCTCACCACCAGGAGAGATTCTCATATCTCTGCCAAACATAGCCAAACTCACCACCAACAGTGACTCACATCTCTGTCACTCACAGCCAAGCTCTCACCACCAGGAGAGACTCTCACATCTCTGTCACACACAACCAACCTTTCACCACCAGGAGTGACTCTCACATCTCTGTCACACACAACCAACCTTTCACCACCAGGAGTGACTCTCACATCTCTGTCACCATAGCCAAACTCTCACCACCAGGAGTGACTCTCACATCTCTGTCACACACAGTCAAACTCTCACCACCAGGAGTGACTCTCACATCCCTATTACACACAGCCAAACTCTCACCACCAGGAGAGACTCCCACATCTCTGTCACACACAACCAACCTTTCACCACCAGGAGTGACTCTCACATCTCTGTCACACACAACCAACCTTTCACCACCAGGAGTGACTCTCACATCTCTGTCACCATAGCCAAACTCTCACCACCAGGAGTGACTCTCACATCTCTGTCACACACAGTCAAACTCTCACCACCAGGAGTGACTCTCACATCTCTGTCACACACAGTCAAACTCTCACCACCAGGAGTGACTCTCACATCCCTATTACACATAGCCAAACTCTCACCACCAGGAGTGACTCTCACATCTCTGTCACACACAGTCAAACTCTCACCACCAGGAGTGACTCTCACATCCCTATTACACACAGCCAAACTCTCACCACCAGGAGAGACTCCCACATCTCTGTCACACACAGTCAAGCTCTCACTACCAGGAGAGATACTCACATCTCTGTCAACCATAGCCAAACTCTCACCACCAGGAGAGACTCTCACATCTCTGTCAACCATAGCCAAACTCTCACCACCAGGAGAGATACTCACATCTCTGTCACACATATAAACCAGTAATTAATGACCAAAATGTCTAGAGAATCACTAAAAACTGTAAAGATGAACCTTTTATATATGTTTAATGGTACGTAATCAATGCTTTCTCATTGAATGTAATAAGTCATGAACATATGACAGGTAGACATCTAACAATAGAACTATGGGAGACGTAATCAAATGCAATTGTACCGCACTGATAGTACGGCAAACGTCGGTTTTAGCTCAATGGTTCCAATTAGCCTACATAGTACATGATTGTATCTTTGTCATCAAACATGAACCTCTGTCAACATGTGTTCGACCATTTATCGTTAGCTAAGTTTATAATTACGTAACTACGGAGTTCGTTATGAATAGTATTCCAGTCGTTATAGAGGAGTCTTACAGAAACATCGAGTTTGGTAATCTTGGTTTAGGTCAAGAGGAACGTATAGTTAAGTAAATATTTCTGACTCGTACATCGTTAATAAAGACTTTTGCTCATTATTTCGTATTATAAATACAATTATTAATTAGAGTTAAGTGTTTAACCATTACTCTAGTAAACAATAAGTACATATTTTTAAGTTAATTAAACCATAATATTTGGCTACACAACTATTTAAAATATGATAGCATGCTAAACAATGGCTAAACAGTGATACTTTGCTCCTTTTTTTATTAAAATAAATTGCATATTCCAATTTTTATTAGTAACTTTTAACTTAATAGTAACTTTTTAATGTTACAGTAATAAAGATGACCATACATTTCAAAAGAAATAAATTTCAAACATCCAATAAATTTAAAATATTTACCTATTAAAATAAAAATAAGATTAAATATCTTGAAACGTTGTTTCACTTGTTTCTTGAATCACTGAAATATGTCAAATATCCAGTAAAATCGTGTTTCCTTCACAATCCTTCCATCGTTAAGCGTAAACTTGTAATAAAATAATACACAAATACTTATTTTAATTTTTAAAATTTTAATAAATATCAGTTTTACAGGGTCTACAGAATATATTTCTAATATTTTTACCCTCTTGTCTTCTGGATAACAGTAAAATAATTGTGTGTGTGTGTGTGTGTGTGTGTGTTTGTGTGTGTGTGTGTGCGTGTACATTTTTTAATATGAAAACACGCAAAATTTGTGTAGACGCCAAATTTTAACATAAAAAGATATGAATTTCAGTACGAGGGCAACCACGATATTTCATGTTTGTAATTATAAGTTGGAAATGTAAAGTTTCTAACATAATAATGCGGAATGAGATCGTTCTGTTGTGAAAACATAACTTTAAAATATTTAAAGCCAACGCATTAAGATTTTTTCTGTTGTGTGATAATTTAGGGTAATTTGTAGTGTAATTATATTATAAAAAGTGTTTCAAAATGGTTAGTTGATAAAGCAAAAAGGATACCAACACAAACCATCTCAACAGATAGACAGACAGACTTCTGACGCCACGGTAGCTATCACTCAACGTCTGAATGTGTTGACGGCAATTGTCGGTTTTTCATTTTCTCAACTATGTAAAAATATTACATTAATGACCTGGTGCAGTGGTTACATGAACTTTCCGTAGATAATATGAATACACAAGCATAAATATTAATTGTATTATTTTATTTGAACTAAATTTTAATATTTTATTCTAATGCTCCACATTCAAATTACAAGAATAAACAGAATGCAAACGTGTATTCTGTATGGACTTTAACTCGTATGAAACTATGCATTAATTTTTTTCTGTTACTGAGTAAAGGTTTGTTTAACAAGTGTAATAAAGAATTAACCATAAATTAGGTGTTTATTTGGAGATATTATTATGGGCTTGGATATTGGAGCCTTATTGTACTAACAGATACTAATCCGAGCTCAATCAGAATAATTCCCAGGGATCTTGTAACGATTTCGAATGGTCAGGATGAAGCAAGAATTTTTGGATTGGACAGTTATATCAATGTTCTAACACATAGGTAGTAACATTTTAGTTGTTGTCTGTAAAGGAGAAACCGCGACTGTAGATAATCACTTTATTAAGCTATATGTCCACTATTCCTGTGATTTTCCTGGGAATTATGAATAAGTACTGTAATATACCCTAACAACAGTTTAGGGTAACAACTTGTATAAGGTCAGCGTGTGCAACAGAAACGCACTAAATATGGACCGGTAAGGGCCATGTATCGTCCATTTCGTTAACTTGTAAACATTTGATCCATTTTCAGCCTTGGTAACACAGGAAGATTATGACAAGGCCTTGCCAGAGTAATAAATATACCTAAATTTATTACTCTGGGGGATTTGATGTACCCATCGACTTCCAGCAGTAAAACGCTAAATTTTGTCTGTTTGCACACAATACGCTTCTTATTTCTGTCTGATTTTTGACCAATTTTTGACCAATTTCACACTAAAAAGTTTCTTCAAATAATGTAGAGTTAAAAAGATATGTTTATTAAGACTTTTTATTTTCTTCTCTGGATATCTTCTTACTCTATGCTAAACAGGGGTTGCAGTAAATTGTTATACAGAAAGTGATGTCAATATCAAACCTACTCTACTTTCAAGACTATAAATTCAAACTAATTTTAAATTTTATTGTTATTAATTAAACATGTGGTTGTACTGTCATAAGACTATGTTTATATAGAACAGTTCTACGTACTCTTACATATATTTTACATGCTCTAGAAGTAAGTTCAATCAACCCTTCTTTCAAGAAACCTTAAAATCGCAACAAAGGAAATATACGTTCATTAATAGTGATTAAAATTAAAATTACGCTAGATTTTACGTTCTACCAACAATACATGTATACAAAAGTTCATTGAAATTGGTTCAGTGTTTTACTTGGTATTTTTAGGCATCATTTGTCCATTTATGATATCCGATAGAGGCAAAGATATGACATTATTGGAATAATAGTAGCAGGTCAATAAATAAATATTTAATACTGTAATCATACATTGATAAATCAAGTAAATTAATAATAGATCTGACTTATATAATTTAGCTATATAAGTAATAACATTTAGCTTCGGTTCATGCAGATTAGCATGAAACGAGATTTTTTATGTATAAATACAACAATATGGAACAAAACCAACCAGTGGATTCAATGTCTTAATATAGAAACTGTTCCATATATAATTTTATTCAACTGATTATTTAAATAGATACTGAGTAATTTGTGTTTACCTATGATTGATTATTTATGTTTGGAGAAAATAATTTTTCTTAAAACTTTTCTTGGAAGATATTCTTAAATATTTCCATAAAACATAACCAAACCCTTAGTGTTATGTTTTATTAATAGTTTAAGCCGTGATAATATTCACAACGGCATGAAGCGAGGGATACTGTAATACACAACAATACGATGTTATATACGATCTCCGGAGTGAGGGAATATTCAGAATGGATATGTGTGGGGGATTGGTGTCACCACAATCCGGGATTTCATGTCAAAGCATCATGAAGTGGTTGTGGGCACAAGGTAATTCAAGCTTAATTCCTGCCTCTACAACACAGCGGCACGGGGCTTCTTCCTCATAAACATTAGCCTAACAGGCTTACTAAAGTCTTTGGCACTGAGGGAACCTCACTCACTTCAACAATCATCCGTCGCAGTAAACCACACATATACATTAGATCACTTTATCTTACTACTTCGATATCTTTCCATTATTTATTGGTAATCTGCCACTTTTCAACGGCACGTTTACGATAAAGATCTGAGTGAAAACATCCGCCTTTTATGTACCCACATTATCTTGTAGTGTATGTCTTGACAGAGAGCTACTATTAATACACTCTGCCTGTGTGTAGGCTAGAGTCGTATTATTAATAAATAGTATGTATAGTAAAACTTATCTCCCAGGAATGTAGCACTGATATATCTCTTACACCAAAGCTAGTGTAGTCTCTATTACATACATATGTTCATCGCCATCCGTGTATTCCAGTGCCCGTCAACAGGTTATTTTTTCAAGTTTACAGCCGAAGATGGAAGTGAAGGGGGAGATAATGTAGTATTCAGTAATGCCTACTGTAGCAGTTAGTCGTAGGTGAACGATAATCGTGAGTATTCTATAGGTTATTCTAATGTCACATTTTTATTTTGAAGAACTGATGAATTCTCCCTCAAATGTTATGTATAAGTTATATTTTTATTCCGTAAGATAAAGAAATGTGACAAGTAAATGTTAATTTTATCGTATTTCTGAAAAAAGTTAGTTTCGCCCCACTCAAAAAATACGTTTGATTACCGATAACAAAATATAACCTTATTGTTGGCGATGAAAAGTATTATTTTTTTAAAGCCCTTTAAGTCAATTTATAATCTCCTTCCAATAATTATTTAATTTTTGTAATAGTTTACTCCCTTTAGAAAATTAAATAATATTCGTTAGAATCTCATCACTGTAACAGAGAGTACGGCTTTCATTTTTGCACACAGATATGATATAGAAATTATATTTTGTTCGCAAATATATAATAATTCAAATTGAAAGTATAAATTCATGTACGTCTAATCAAGGTACTGTCATATAAAATATACATAGTTTTATATTAGATAAGTATTTAAAATATAAAATTTTTTTAAATGAAAACTATTATAAAACCTAAGTAGGCACATTAAATGCTAAATTTTAAAATAACATTGAAGCATTTATTTACATCAGAAATCTCCAGTTAGTCGTATATATCTATCAGATTATAAACAGTGACATTTATTGCCACAGTTCTGCGGTTCACGCAGTAAAATTAATTCAATTGACTTTAGCAGTTAAAACGCCGTTATTCTTGCTTAATGGAGTAAATGTTTGATAGGTCATTGTCGTTCTAAAACAAGGTTTGTTATAAAGTATCTACCCACAGTATCGCGGTACTCGTAACTTTTTTTGTGAAAATGTTAGACACTCAAAGGTCTACCGAATAAAATAGGAGTTGGTTCTTCCATTTAAAAGGTACATACGAGGTTTACAGCAATGACTTGGACTAACAAGAAAGGAGCTTTTTAGGTCGTAGGTTGGTACATTTTAGGTAGTCTTTAAAGACAGAAAATCGAATGGAAAAACTTTTTACCCCACTACGAGGAGTCTTTCAAAGTAGACATTTATGATCAATTACATTATCTTTCTTAGTTTGCAGTTAGATGGCCGGTAACCGTCTAAACCCATAAAAGATAAGAATTGGATAACTAACCGTTGCAAAAATCGCAGGATAAATGCTCTTCGGTTTTGCTCTACGATGCAAAATAACTAAGACATGAATAATACTTTTCGAAATTTCAACAGACACCTTATTGAAAGTACATCGATATTAAAAATACTTGTACATTTAAAATTTGTTGACAAAAAAGGATTGACAGATAACTTGAAACCTTTTATTAGTTAATACAGGGTAGGCAACATTTACTATACTTGTACAGTTACTATATTAATGACAAGTTTATTTTGAAACAGTTAGAGTTTATGGCTGTTATTATTTTGTCATTTCGTTACCAAACACTTCCCAAAGTATTGTTCGGACACAATCTTAAACCCCTGCGTGATATCGGAAACCAGACAGTTTTACCAACCCATTGCAAAAGTGGTATTTTACCTTTAGCACTGTTATAATTGAACTGTCCATATGATGGTTTTTCATGGCGTTCATTAAAAACTTGAAAAAGGAATTGTTATGTATAAGTTAGTATACATTAGAGCACGAACATTTTTTTCTGAATTCTAGTTTAGTTACAGTAATACTTTTTCTGACGAATATATTTTACGTGTCCTAAGATTTTCAAAAAGCAGGCGTACAGATTATAAAGTTGTATAAAAATATAAATTACGGGAATAACATATCTACAATAAAATAAAATTTCGCGGAACATTTATTAGTAACTTACCATAACTACAAAAATATTGAAAAGAACTTGGAAATTTTGCATATGGAAAGGCAAGGAGAAAAATTAAACACGAAAGAAGAATTACAAATTTATCTAAATTAATTATAACAAAGATTATCATATTTTCTCTATTAAATAGCGTAAAAAATAAGGCAAACCCTATTTTTGAAAAAATTAACATTTAAAATACAGAATACTAATAAAAATTACAACTGTGTCATATGAATTTAACTTCCGTTTAAATGGTCCACATGTGCATATTTAGTTGCTTATTGTTTATTACTTAGTTAGAGGTTAATGTTCACAATGATTATGGTTTCACCATTCATTATTCTCATATATATATATATATAAAAACTACTTTCTTTGTTTTAACTGAAATTTTACTATTTGGTAAAAATCTTTTTTAAAGTTTAGTAATGTCGTTTTAACAGCATTTTTACATGTTAATATTTATATTATTTGATTATAGCTTACAATAAACTATATCTTAAGTTGAAACTAATGTATTGTTACTAATAAATATTATTTTCTTATTATTAACACTCAACATTACAACGTATCATAAAGTTCCCCCTAATTTTAATTCAACAATTGTATTCATATTGCATTTTTATCTTTCTAATTTGCTAAACTTTATAATGATTCCTTCTAAAATGTATTCGTCCGTTAGAAGTGTTTTACAATACTTTGTTTGAAGGTTATTTTTGACGATGGAAGGATTGTGAAGGAAACAGGATTTTTTCGTAGTCAGTAGGTGGGACGAATGAAGACGTATTGTGACCTGTATTCCGTAGTTCATTTATAATGATTAGTGTTTTGTATAGTTTTATATTAAACAACATGGTGGTTGTGATTCCTGACCTAGGCGTGCCGCAACGCTTTGGTAAGATTTGTTTATTTTAACCTAGTTTAAAATTATGTATTAGGTTAGTTCTTTACCTGAAGAAGAGATCAGATTGCAGATCTCGAAACGTAGTGTTACTGATGTCTTGTTTCACTGAACGATGGCAAATGTCCATAAAAATCCTGTTTTACAATAATAGATTTGAACATTAAAATTAACAATAATTGCTTTGTTAAATATAAATTGGCAAGAGAATATTCACCGCTGTACCGATACGAGCGCACAACAAGCGCTGCGCCATACGACTAGAACGCGGCTACGTCACATCACATTCTCTACCTGCGTGGTGTTGATATATCGACCCCAGTTGGCATGTCGAACATCTGAACAGTTAAAAGTGGATCGTTTTCTCGACGATCTTATTCCTATACTTTATCTATAGAATTGAAAATGGGTAATTCGAGCTAAGATCCTCTCTCATATTGTTTACACATAACAACGTGTTTGACAGTTGACACCAAGAATAGTTGAGTAAAAGACCTTCTTCAATATTAATATATTTTATTTAATAAAGAAATAAATGTTACATATACAATTAGAGTTATGGATTTATAGTAGAAAAGTTTGCCGAAATGTAAAGAAAAGAAATTTCAGACTTAAAAATAAAGAGTAGGGAGGAGAGGAAATGGCTTCGGTTCAAGCTCGACTGCTATTTATTATAAGGTTAGATGTTGGAGAGAGGAGAGTCTCTTATTTGTATGACTGTGATTGTGCAAATACCTTCTCTCTCTCTCTCTCTCTCTCTCTCTCTCTCTCTCTCTCTCTCTCTCTCTCTCTCTCTCTCTCTCTCTCTCTCTCTCTCTCTCTCTCTCTCTCTCTCTCTCTCTCTCTCTCTCTCTCTCTCTCTCTCTCTCTCTCTCTCTCTCTCTCTCTCTCTCTCTCTCTCTCTCTTCTCTCTCTCTCTCTCTCTCTCTCTCTCTCTCTCTCTCTCTCTCTCTCTCTCTCTATATATATATATATATATATATATATATAATAAATTATATTTAACTTATGTACCATGTAAATAAACTTGTTTTGTGCTGTTTTCTTTTCGTGTTGTGTGAATTATAATCAATATTTATTAAACTATTTATTGTGTATGTTTAAATGCATGTGATTTAGTAAAACTATTGCGGTGTTTATGTTAGTTTGAGAGGAATATTTATTGCATGTAATAATTGAATTTTATGTCTAATTTTTAATGTTTCTATCCGTGCAATGATTCTAAAAAAACTAAAAAAGATATGTTTATTCACATTTTTCATTAAATTTGTTTAATAAATATTGATTGAATAATAATAATAGTCTATAGACTTCATCAAATTAAAATTATGGTTGTGTGTAATATATGTTGGCTACATATGTAAATATATCACCTGGTAAAACCTCTGATTAGTGTACTAAATTTGTTTCATTTCTCATTGCCCTAATGGTGTCCTAAAATACCAGTATAAAAATATTTACTAACGCTCAGCCTAATCTCGTGAAGTGATATGCACCATAATATTGATCTCAGTGTTACTCAAACAGAAATTAAGTTTCATGCAAATTTCAAGTCTATAAACCATCCGTCATTTCGCTTTCGCTTTCCGTGTGGGCAGGCCAACATATTTAAATGAAATGATATTTTTCTAGCCCCTTCAGAGATAGGCTTCTATGAAGATCAATAAAATAAAACAATAATAATATGTGCATGTCTACTAGGTTAACAGTGACATATTTTGAGACAAAAAGTTTACTTCTATGCTGTATTTTACTTCTGCGTGTTCCAATAAAAGCTGCTAAAAGAGATTCTGGAATAAGGTTTGGAGACAGTGCTAGAGTAGACACTGACCGTCGGATCAAATCAGACAAGGTGTTCCTTGTTAATTCCTTTTGTGACAAACGGAAATGTCCCTTGACTATCTTTCAAAAACTGTTCACTGTTTTACTCTGGGTAAATTATATAACTTCTATGCTGTATTTTACTTCTCTATATTCCTACAAAAGATGCTAAGAGAGATTCTAGGATAAGGTTTGCAGACAGTGCTAGAGTATACACTGACTGTCGGAACAAATCAGACAAGGTGTTCTTTGTTAATTCCTTTTGTGACAAACGGAAACGTGCCTTGACTATCTTACAAAAACTGTTCACAGTTTTTCCTCTAGATAAATTACATAATTTATTAGTTTATAGAGCTGTACGGAATAAAACATTCAAAGTCCAATTTTAAATGGAATATTACATTATTACTGTTGCGTTTCATATAAAAACTAATTACCGGTTATAAAGAGGTTATTATCTTCGTCATCAGATTTCTTACTCTTGTACATTAAACTTGTATAAAATTATTCATTATAGAACAGAGGAATGTTTCGTTTTTTATTATTTCTAACACAATACTTGATTTTACAACTGTTTCCATACTATAATAATATTTTATTTAAAGTGCATCAAAATAACCTACTTTTTATCTAACGCACAACCAGTAATCGTATGTTTTAATCTAGATGATTAGTTAAGTTTAGCAAGATGGTTTCAAATATTATTTTATACGTTTTAATTATATTTCACTTTTTTGCGTGGGTATATTATCATTTTTGATCACCTAAAAACCAATTTTATGTGTTACTTCCTTATTTATTATCTTATTTATTACTCCCTTTTTTAAACTTAAAATTTAAATATATCGCTATAGATCCGTTGTTGGAGATATCTATGATGGCACCAATACATAGTGCTCAATGCCATACAAAGGCACTCTTCTGTCTACTTATAATTCGTTGACAAGAAAATACCTGTGCCTGAACTTACGGAGACCTACATACATATATTTGTGTTACCCTTTTATATTACCACTAATAAAAACTGTAATCGTACCTCTCAAGAGAGTAAATTCAGATATAGTGTTGCAAGCTTTAGAGAGTAATAATTTTTTTAAACTTTAGTTTGCCGGAAGTTATTGTAAGCGACAACGCCACTTACTTCACCAGCGAGGAAATAAGGACAAATATTTTCAAATGGGGTGTGAAATTGATCACTACAATCCCGTACAACCCCCAGGGTAACAAATCTGAAAGATATTTAAGAAACTTAAATTCAATTTTGACATGCTTGTATAGTGGTTGCAAAAAGAAATGGGACGCTGATTTAAGTAAAATTCAACAAGCGGTTAACTCGAGTGTGAATGACAGTACCGGGTGTAGCGCGTATTCTTTTACGTTTAATTTTAAACCCTACAATGAGTTGGATCTAAAGTGAAACTTGAAATCAATGTTTGGAAATTTAGTGCGAAAGGAAAAATGTCAAAAATATGCCGAGGCGTTGGAAAATTTAAATAAACAGAAACTCGAGGTTAGGCCCTATAATAGAAACCACCGAAAGTTTAAAATTAATGATGAAATGTTTTGTAAAATACCTGGACATAGAAATAAATTGGATAGTAAATTTGACGGACCATACAGGATTGTGATTATTATACAGCACAACAAGGACTTAAAAATTTTGAAAAGAGTGCATCTACAAGATTTGAGACCCGCTTAAGTGATGAGTGAAATGATTAATTCAAGAACAATTGGAAATTTTTTTTCTTTCAGAAAAAAAAATTAAAAACCCCATAGTAAACTGTCATAACTGAGTAACCATAGGCTAAGTCAAGGTTTTGTATTTTCTTTCAGAAATTAAAAGAAAAAGGGGAGATTGTATGATATATAAAGAAATATTACATGAAGAGGAGAATTAAATGGCCTCAGGACTTTAAAAATTTAGAAATTTAGTATTTGATAATAGTGCCTACAACCAATATACTGTCTGATATTAGTAGAAAGACGTTGTATTATTGATGTACTAACATATTCCTTCGTAAAGGAAGAAATTTAGGTCAAACCCCCCCCTGTTATCCAATTAAAATAACTAATTAGTAATAAAATATAGGGTCTTAAATAGTTTAATAAAGTTTATAAAGGAAAGAGTGAGCAATATTCGATTTGGATAATAATTAAATTTTTTGAAAACTAAACGAGACAAGCTCTGAAGTTCCGACATCAATGGTAACAAAGGGGACTTATGTCATAGTAAGAGAGAATGTTCTGTTAATGTGTGGAATGCTGTGGAGGTGAGATGCGGAACAACACTTGCACTCGCGGACGGCAATTCCAAAAGCGAGGCATGATGAATTGCGCGACGGACTCAAGGGACGACACGACTGTTGGGGCGTGCCAAGCCAACTGAGGGCAGCTGTCTTCCAAACATAGACGTCGACAAGAGGAGACCGTAAGGAACAAAAAAACCTTGGACTAGGGACGACTGACCTACTGAAGATATAGTAAATTTAGAATTGTGTGGGCATTAGGCTTCACTATCTCGAGTCATTGACCTTCAGTACTTTTATAGCGGGTCACTTTTATTTGTTTGTCTGTCCCAAAAACATTGGTGGGTAACTAAATGATGTACGTTTTAAAAACATTTTTAACTTGCTAATTGGTGTTGAACATTTTTTTATCAACTGCATGTCCGTATTTAGAGGTAAAGAGGGGGAGTAATGTAGCGTTTTTAAAGCTACATTGGTAGATTTCTTTATTAAAACTTAAATTAAATTAAATTTTTGGGAATGAAATATTGGGATTTCATTTTAATTAGATTGGGAAAAGTTAGGATAAATAGGAATGTGTAACCCTTTGGCAAGTTAGTGCTGGTAACTTTAATTTATTAGGAAAGCGGTGCACTGCCTTGAATTGATCATAACTTGTTTTGTGTACTGCATACTTTTCCCAGGTGGTGATGGAGCAAGAATCTACAGCGACTAGAGTGCAATGTAAACCCATTGGACCTCTAGTAAGTGGAGATTCCTGCAGACACCCTATCAGATTGTCCAAAATATTGTAGACGCCACAGGATCTCAAAACCTGGAGGCTTGCCAGGTCGTGATGGAGCAAGAATCTACGGCGACTAGAAGTCAATTTAAACCCATTTTAACTCTAGTAAGTGGAGATTCCTGGAGACACCCTATCAGATTATCCAAAATATTGTAGACGCCACAGGATCTCAAAACCTGGAGGCTACCCAGGTCGTGATGGAGCAAGAATCTGCGGCGACTAAAGGGCAATGTAAACCCATTGGATCTCTAGTGAGTGGAGACTTGTAAGAGCACATGTAAAGCTATAAATAATGGTATTTAGATTCCATATAATTTCCAGAGGCCGTTCTCAGATAACTAAATATCTTCAATTACCAGGTGCTCGGACATAAGGTCATTACTGAAGACTTGTTTATAAACTTAAAGAGACTTGAATGATAGTATTGTCTTTGTTTACGTATGAACCTCCTTCTATTATTGTAAATGAAGTGCGGACTAAACTTACTTCTTAACAAATTTAATTAAGTTACTGTTATTAAGAATTTGAGTTAGACATTACAGATAAAACGATCTGTTTTTTAAACATATTTTAAGAGTAAGAAAAGATATTGAAGTGAATAATATTTACAATACTTATAATACTATATAGTTACATATATACAATAAGTATTTTTATTATTACAAACTAAGGAACTAATCATTGAAAGGAGAAACGAATTATTTGTGTTGTTGCGGCTACGTACTTGCAATGACAAAAAACACAATAGAGTTTGGGAAATGGTGACTAAAACCTTAGCTGTATTCCTATTTCGGCAGTTTCAAAACATATACGTCGTTAACTCCAGTAAAGGAACGGCTTGGAAAACTTGTTACTTAAAAACTTTTCGTGCTCCTTAAAACAAATCGGATGTTTCACTCTCACATTTGCTTATTAAATAAGTAAATATGTGTTAGCGTCATATACAATTATGATCTATATGTTTGGTATCACTCAAAAGTCCTTATACTCTATATGTTGCTCTTGTAAATTTTAATTATATCCAACAAGAAGGCACAGCCCCACGGTCTCTCAAAATGTTTGTGTTAAACTTATCTATACACATGGTATTTCTAACTCGAAATATACCTGTTACTCGCACATACGTGGAAATCGACATGCTTGTTACACGAACATACGTGGAACTCGACATACGTGTTACTTGGACATACGTGGAACTCGACATACGTGTTACTTGGACATACGTGGAAATCGACATGCGTGTTACACGAACATACGTGGAACTCGACATACGTGTTACTTGGACATACGTGGAAATCGACATGCGTGTTACTCAGAAATGCGTGGAACTCGATATATTATGTGTTACACGAACATACGTGGAACTCGATATACGTGTTAGCTGCACATACGTGTTACTCAGATAAATTGATATTATTCATTCACTGACCAACATGATATTACCTAATAGGTTCTAACATTCACTAGCCAACTTAATATCCCCTTATACGTTTATGACAGTATATACTCGTCTGCCCAAAAATAATTTGTGTTAACACGTAAGATTGTATTTATTGTCATTCAGATCTTAATTTTTCCTTGATCACTAGTCCATTTAAAAATACATGACATGGGAAGGAAGTCTTAAGGCAGAACGCTACACTTATTAACGATCCGACAAGTTTCTTGAAATCGTGTCGCAACTTCACTTCACTTCACTTGAGGCCCACACGCTCCAGCACCACAAAATGGAAATATATTTGAGAACGAGTACAGTGATTTAAGCCACATATTCCCGGCCCAAAACGAGCAACGACTCGAGATCAACAACTCCCTGATGGCGCCCGGGGGAGCGACGTGATGTCATCACATTCTAGAGAAGTAAGTCCAATACGATGAACAATTAAAAGAGCAGTCACCTGATTTTACGTCTATCTAACCAATCCTTTCAGTATTATAGAAGAAAATGCCAATATGAATAACATTATATCCTAAGTAATGAATATGTTATAAACAATTAATTATTGACCTCAGTAGGCCGTCACAGTTACAGATGACTTTAGTCATAGATTTGTTGCAACGACACTTAAATTCTGTTTAAATCCAAAACGCGTACTCTTGTTGCAACATTATTCTGCACAGTATTGATATAATACAATAGTGTGACTTCCACTCAAGAATGGAAGACTAAAGACGAACTAGTAATATTTGAAAGGGATGAAATACATGCAAAGTAACATTCAAGAAGTGGTGTAACTATTTTGGTTTAATTAAGACATAAGGCTGACTGAACCAAGAGAGCAAAATTATGTTCTGCGTGCATCAGCCCACCGTAAAGATTTGGCGAGGTGAATATTATTAGCTAAATTTTATCGAAGTCAATGAACCTCGGAGTTGTCTGTCTGTATGTGTCTGTCCACATGATATCTTTAAAATTAACTGAACTTAAACTACTTACTGAACAAAAGTGTAAATGAAACATGGGGCTAGATATTTCAAGAAAGTGTTCTAAATTTAACAGAGGAGTAATAAAAAGTAATACATCTAATCTGCACACTTTCAATTTCACATGAAAGTTTATTTTTGAATAGGCAATAATGAACTCTATAATGGCGTATATCCAACGACAGAGTATTGCTAGTACTAACACAGTTTTTATTTCATGTATATAAAGCTCATTTCATTCTCTAAATAGCCTACGGACAGGTAGACAGCCACATAATTATAGAAAAATACATTTGTATATCCCCCGGCATACGAAGTAAAAATATTGTTGTGTGTGTGTGTGTGTGTGTGTGTGTGTGTTCAAGTTCAAAATCACTTTATTCAAGAAAATACAATATAATTTCATACACTATCATCCCCCAAGGCGCAGAACTGCGCGTGCGGGGGCGCAGTTGGTGCCTATATTCTTATTTAAATTAACTAATGCTTACTGCAAACTATTACATTTATCTCAAAACAAAACACAAATTGCATGTAATGCATACTTACCTAAATTCATAATTTTTTTAAATGATTACATTTACAATTCATATCATTAAATACATTAATAACTTTGATAAATAAATATAATAACAATTCATATAATAAATACAATATTATATTAACAACTTAGATAAATAAACATAATAAAAATTAATATAGTAAAAACCATATCCACAATTTAAATAAATAAATATATTAACAACATATATAAATAAATAAATTCATATATTTACAGAGCAAACAAACAGTGCATGACATAATAATAACACAAATTCATAACAACAACTATAAGACAGATACAGAGCGTCAACCAGGGCAGATTCAGTGACAATATAAGTGCAACAAATAGCTATATAACAAATAAATAGTCTACATTTACAATAAGATAACATTTATAACTATATACTAGATAACAAAGACAAGACATTTCGTTACACCAATTATTTGTATGACAAGTTCTTGACATATTTCAGAGATTTTAATTTTACCTTAGGTTTCCTTTCAAAAATAATGTTCTGCTCACAATGCAGCAAGAAATTGTTGTATATTTTAGGACCCATATAAAAAAATTGATGCCGACTCAATTCCTTGGTGTGTGTGTGTGTGTGTGTGTGTGTGTGTTCACAGTTCACAACCGTCTTTATTCAAAAAATTTAATAATTTCACAATGTATTTTCCCAATGCACCATGCAAGGTGCTCGCGGGAACATCTTAATCTATATATTGTTCACTCCTGTTTGATGCTGGCAGTCCTCATGCAACAGTCCATTCTATATTACATATATAAATTATTTGATATTTTTCAGACAGAAATTTTAATTTTTCACTGTAAGAATTGAGGTATCTACTGTATAATCCATCGTGCTATGCATTAACAACTCTAAAAATTCAACAAAGTTACATCGAAATTACACATGAAATCGATGAATCAATTACCCTGCACCGAGTCCGCACAATTACCCTATACAATAACAACAGTTCATTAATTGTAACAATGTATAACAATAAATAAGCAACATATGAACCCATAAATACATAACAAATGAACAGTAACAATATAATAAATTTATGAATACAATGTTTAACAATAAATAAGTAACATTATGATAAATCTATAGATATTATAACAAATAAACGATAACAACGAGATAAAACTATAAATTTATAACAAATAAATAATAACAACGAAATAAAACTATAAATTTATAACAAGTACAGTAAAAGTGAATTACAGAAGATGAATTATATATTCAATAACAAAAATAGAAATACAAAAGTATACGATAGAAAAGACAATAAATAGAAAATGAATAAAAATAAATAAATGTGTGTGTGTGTGTGTGTGTGTGTGTGTGTGTGTGTGTGTGTGTGTGTGTGTGTGTGTGTGTGTGTGTGTGTGTGTGTGTGTGTGTGTGTGTGTGTGTGTTCAAATCATTATTTTAAATCATCTTTATTTAAAAAAAATACAAAGTACTGTACAGTACAAATGTTACCAAGTGCTGTAAAGCACGTGTGGCAAAAAATATTGTTGGCACAATTCTTAATAGCTTAAAATGTCTCTGGTCTTGTGTGGAGGCTATGCTATACTATATTTGAATAAAATTTGCAAATCAAACATGAAACAAACAATTATAAATAATTTAACAAAACTGGAACAACAATAACAGATAAAGAATAACTGAGTGACAATAACAAAGCAATAACAAGGAAATCAATAACAAAATGAGTGAATAACAAGAAAAGTTCAACAATAACAGGATAAATACAAAAGCAACAAGATAAATGCAACAACGAAGAGAGTAATACAATGCTTAAATAAAATTAATTTATAAAAGTAACAACAATAACAACAATAATTTACTTTCGATTACTACCTCTTCTAAAAATAATCGACTACCAGTGTGTGTGTGTGTGTGTGTGTGTGTGTGTGTGTGTGTGTGTGTGTGTGTGTGTGTGTGTGTGTGTGTGTGTGTGTGTGTGTGTGTGTGTGTGTGTGTGTGTGTGTGTGTGTGTGTGTGTGTGTGTGTGTGTGTGTGTGTGTGTGTGTGTGTGTGTGTGTGTGTGTGTGTGTGTGTGTGTGTGTGTGTGTGTGTGTACACTTCAATAATACAACCAAGTGTCACACGACGAGTCATCTCGTTATATCCTTGAAGTATTCTCTCTACAAAAAATGCTGCTGTTCTGTGCAAAGCATTATATTCTTCATTGATGTTATAAAATTACTAAGTTTCATTAAAATTTCCTAACATACAATATACATGATGAGTAATAAAAAACTAAGTCTAGAAATACCTGATAATGAAACATAATGTTTAAACGGCATATAACGAAATTTAATTATAAGTTAAGGCTGCCTTGAGTCCCTTGTTGAAATATTTAGGATTACTTGGAGAGAACCATCTTCAAACAACAAACACTGACACTCTATCATCTCATGCCATCAACCACTGTTTTATTCTATTCAAAGGTCTACTTGAGATTGGATAAAGGTGAGTTTACAGCTTAGGTTGTGTTTAAAACTGGCTATAATATAACACCAGATGAAATTAAATCAAGTACGATTGAAAAAAGTTGTAAATGAAATTACCAGTTAACACACCTTAAATGAAAGCATAGAAATACTATTATATAGAAACGTATTCATTTAGAAACAGCAGTAATCTTTAAATTAAGAATTTCGTACAAAAATGTTTTATTGCTTAAAGCGGGTTTTCAGTAGGGAACAAGAAGAATTGAGTTGAATTTATTAAGTATTTCTTTGGTACACACGTTAAAATAATTTAAATCTGGCTAAATAATTTTTATGGGCAATAGTGTAATACTTACAGGCCATTTTTTACAGTCGTAGCATCAACATGTTACCTCAAACTGGATCACGACAATCCTAATACCATAGTTAATGCCGTAAACTTGAAAATTTATTAACCACAATCACAGAGTTAAAACCCGTAGCATACACATGTTACCTGAAGATCCTGACAACTCTAATAGAATCGTCAATGACGTGAACAAATTTAACTTTTTTTAAACACTTATAAAAGAATGTTTTATAACAAGCAATAAGATGAAAAATTGAGATAAATAAAACGATATGTATAGAACAAATGTAAGCCGATAGTTCAGCTCTATATACATTCTGATAAGTTTTACACAGGCAATTCCATAACTAGCCCTGTCATAATAAATTCAGTGTGTGAACTGTAGCAATCACTACGGGTCTCTAATTATAAGTGAGTTAGACATCTCCTACTGCTACAACTACATGCCCAGCCCTGGCATGATCACTTCAATGTTTGTGATCTGTGACAATCACTACGGGTCTCTAATTATAAGCGAGTTAGACATCTCCTACTGCTACAATTACATGCCCAGCCCTGGCATGATCACTTCAATGTTTGTGATTTGTGACAATAAATACGGGTCTCTAATTATAAGCGAGCTGTACTGTCCTACTGTTACAATTACATGCCCAGCCCAGGCATGATCAGCTCAGTGTGTGATTTGTCACAATCCATATTGGTCTCTAATTAAGCAAGCTGTACTGTTCTACTGCTACTATTACATGCCCAGCCCTGGCATGATCAGGTCAGTGTGTGATCTGTGACAATCAATACGGGTCTCTAATTATAAGCAAGCTGACTTATCCTACTGCTGTAACTGTGAAATCCATTTTATAATTCTGTAACAAAAATCGACTGATCTAGATTTTAATATTTTATGGATCTTGGATCATGGTTGAAAGGTTATTCGAAGCATAAATGAGAAAGTAGAGATAGTATGTCTTCTTAAAGTATGTTTTTTTGTGTCCATTGTTAGTTACATAATACAAAAAAAACACATGGTAATACTACTCGGCTGACTATTGTACTAATAAAATTGTAAAATTGAAAGGTTTATAAACACCATTATATTGAAGTTTTAAATTAATACAATCTTTTTATAGTTTATAAATTGGTTCCTAATAATGAGGAGTCTGCTTGCATATCATAACTTTTAAACTAATTTAATTTTAACATTTAAAAACAATCGTAGAGTATGTACCTTACTAACTAGGAACTTTTCGAGATACAAAATCTCTTCTTATAAAATATTGAGGAAAAATATTGCTGTATCAACACCAACGTTGTAACAAACAGTGTGTTTTTAACAAGATTTTTTTGTGCATTTCCTTTAATTAGTTTTGTAAGCGGTTTTTTCTGTGTTAAATCTTACTATAGCATTTATTCATTAATTCGTTTAATAGGGTTAGCTTTATTTGGTTCGTGTCTTAGAGACAGTGTGCATGGAATGGTCACTAAACATGTTTTTGGTAATTCCTGTGTTATGAGTATAATAATGCTCTGGCATGATTTTCCTACATTGTAGAGTTATGTCTTACGTTACTGATCAAAATTAAACTTCAGACAAAGAAGTTATTGTATTGATCTACCTCAGATTGCAAAACTCGAAACATTTTTACTTGATTCTCGCGTCATTGAATAATGGAAGAAGTTCTAAAATAATCTGTTACCATTTTGTGAACAAGTACGAGACACCCGTCCATTCGTCATGAAAAAAGAACATTTTAGAAATAATATGTTCTCTCCTACGAAAGAGCGGACTAAAAACTGGTCATCTTGCGAACATATGTGTCACAATGACCGGATCGTGTGTTAGTCTTGGGTGTACTATTAGTGTGTACGCGTTTACACGTGTACGTGTTTGTGTGTACACGTGTGCGTTTCTGGTTGTACATGCGTACGTGTGTGCGTGTGTACAAGTGTACGTGTTTGTGTGTACACGAGTACGTTTTTGTGTGTAAAAGTGTACGTTTTTGTGTGTACAGGTGTACGTGTTTGTGTGTACGTGAGTTTCATATCTTTAAAAAAAGATAAAGTCTACTCTTCTCCGTAAAGTTCATATTCAAGCAGCGTATTGTGATTTAAAAGAAACTGATAAAAATAACATTTATATAAATACTTACATTTCGGATTCCTTTCTGGAACTATACTATAGTGCAACCTACTGCAGGTTACTATATGTGACTACGGTAATGTAATATTACAATTTAATATAATAATTTCATACAATACGGAATATCATACTATCTTATTGAACGTTATGTTTAAATACTTAGTATTATCCTTCCTTGAAGTAGGTACCTTTTTAGAAACACATTCTTTTTATTTATACTCCATAGATCGTTTTGAACGTACATTCCGATTCTTATCATGTTATAAATTTTTGCTCAGTCAAGCAATTGAAAATTGTTCAACAATCAAATACAATAAACACTAAAATATGAGTTTTACTCACTATTTAGAAAGTAATGAGAGAAATTTATATATTTTGCTTTTCAATAATTCAGCGTAAATATATCTATTTCGGAAAATTAATTATACATGTGTGTGAAAGCTCAATATAAAAACTATTCGAGTTCAGGCTGAGATGTATACAGTAACTTGAAGCGACACAGGAAAGCTATATTAAGAATGAAAGAGTCGCCGATGAGATGATTGGTTGTAAGTTTTATCTGTTTGTTTGCTTCTTTTTGTTTATGAGCTCCTCACAATTTACGTTTTTAGGTTTCATGGAGTGAAAATATCTTCTGGAACTCATGTTTTTTGTGACTTCCTTTGATGATCTTACATAATTCAAACAAGAAATCACATTGCCCTTGTTTTACGATTTACTTTATTTCTTGTCTTTAATATCCGCAGTAAACTATATGATCAGCAAACTAATGTTAACCCGGTCGGCCTTCTAATATAAGAGTATTAACTTTTTATTCAAGTCTATTAAAAGTATTGTTGTATATTTAAGAAAATGAAGAAAATGTCTAATATACCTGTACGTCACATTGTTAGGACCTTATATAGGGAAAGATATTATATAGGAAAATATTTATATAGTTATATAGGAAACCTCGTAGGAAAAGATGTTATATGGTAATTTTTAATGTTTTTCTGTTTATCTACCAAACATTTTCTGAGTTCAAATCCGAGAATAATTCCTATATCATTGTAATCTCGCTCTTTATAGTACTTCCTACAGTTTTGAAAATTGCTCTTCATTGTTTTGATACTTATAACACCTATTTATTTCCAAAAGACACTTAGACAGTACTGAGAGGGTAATAAAAATAGTGTGCCATCCGTTATAGTATTAAAAGTTTACATTAAAAAAAACCCTACTATTATATGTATAATAAATAAAAATTTAAATATAGAGCTTTCTTTTAATTTTATTAAACACAATTTTACGTTACATTAATAACATAAAACTATAATTTTTTTTATTTATAATTATATTAAAGAGATTATGTAAACCCAGCATCGCGGATCTGAGCACTCAGATTATAAATTAACTAAAAAAGAGCTGTTTTCTTACTAGACGTTGTTGTTTACTGCCAAATTTGTTTTCGAGAAAAAAAAATTAAGTAAACGAGGATAGTTAAACACAACAAATAATAACATGAGATTAGTTAAACAATCCTTGAAATTCAACTCAAATTCTCGGTATCGCAAATTTAAACATTATACTAGTAGGCCGACGTCGTTATTTTCTGACATCAAAATAACAAGGTTTTAAAACTTTGAAAGTAGTTTAGTTATCCGCACAACACAGATAAATTGATTTACCATTTAATGAAATATTAATATTGGATTATATAAACTAAACTTAATTTCTAAATGTCTATTGTTGTTTTTTTTTTTCATCACTGTTTTATATCGTTTATGCACCCAATAAGGAAAAGTTAAAAAGCTAATCCCAGATCTTACTGATCTACGATGTCAACATTGCTACTAAAGTCAACTAAACAAAACTTAATTTTTACATGTCTATTGTTGCTTTTTTTTATCAGTGTTTATATCGTTTATGCACCCAATAAGGAAAAGTTAAAAAGCTAATCCCAGATCTTACTGATCTACGATGTCAACATTGCTACTAAAGTCAACTAAACAAAACTTAATTTTTACATGTCTATTGTTGCTTTTTTTCATCAGTGTTTATATCGTTTATGCACCCAATAAGGAAAAGTTAAAAAGCTAGTCCCAGATCTTACTGATCTACGATGTCAACATTGCTACTAAAGTCAACTAAACAAAACTTAATTTTTACATGTCTATTGTTGCTTTTTTTCATCAGTGTTTATATCGTTTATGCACCCAATAAGGAAAAGTTAAAAAGCTAGTCCCAGATCTTACTGATCTACGATGTCAACATTGCTACTAAAGTCAACTAAACAAAACTTAATTTTTACATGTCTATTGTTGCTTTTTTTCATCAGTGTTTATATCGTTTATGCACCCAATAAGGAAAAGTTAAAAAGCTAGTCCCAGATCTTACTGATCTACGATGTCAACATTGCTACTAAAGTCAACTAAACAAAACTTAATTTTTACATGTCTATTGTTGCTTTTTTTCATCAGTGTTTATATCGTTTATGCACCCAATAAGGAAAAGTTAAAAAGCTAATCCCAGATCTTACTGATCTACGATGTCAACATTGCTACTAAAGTCAACTAAACAAAACTTAATTTTTACATGTCTATTGTTGCTTTTTTTCATCAGTGTTTATATCGTTTATGCACCCAATAAGGAAAAGTTAAAAAGCTAATCCCAGATCTTACTGATCTACGATGTCAACATTGCTACTAAAGTCAACTAAACAAAACTTAATTTTTACATGTCCATTCATCAGTGTTTATATCGTTTATGCACCCAATAAGGAAAAGTTAAAAAGCTAATCCCAGATCTTACTGATCTACGATGTCAACATTGCTACTAAAGTCAACTAAACAAAACTTAATTTTTACATGTCTATTCATCAGTGTTTATATCGTTTATGCACCCAATAAGGAAAAGTTAAAAAGCTAGTCCCAGATCTTACTGATCTACGATGTCAACATTGCTATTAAAGTCAACTAAACAAAACTTAATTTTTACATGTCTATTGTTGCTTTTTTTCATCAGTGTTTATATCGTTTATGCACCCAATAAGGAAAAGTTAAAAAGCTAGTCCCAGATCTTACTGATCTACGATGTCAACATTGCTACTAAAGTCAACTAAACAAAACTTAATTTTTACATGTCTATTGTTGCTTTTTTTTCATCAGTGTTTATATCGTTTATGCACCCAATAAGGAAAAGTTAAAAAGCTAGTCCCAGATCTTACTGATCTACGATGTCAACATTGCTACTAAAGTCAACTAAACAAAACTTAATTTTTACATGTCTATTGTTGCTTTTTTTCATCAGTGTTTATATCGTTTATGCACCCAATAAGGAAAAGTTAAACAGCTAATCTTAGATCTTACTGATCTACGATGTCAACATTGCTACTAAAGTCAACTAAACAAAACTTAATTTTTACATGTCTATTCATCAGTGTTTATATCGTTTATGCACCCAATAAGGAAAAGTTAAAAAGCTAGTCCCAGATATTACTGATCTACGATGTCAACATTGCTACTAAAGTCAACTAAACAAAACTTAATTTTTACATGTCTATTGTTGCTTTTTTTCATCAGTGTTTATATCGTTTATGCACCCAATAAGGAAAAGTTAAACAGCTAATCTTAGATCTTACTGATCTACGATGTCAACATTGCTACTAAAGTCAACTAAACAAAACTTAATTTTTACATGTCTATTGTTGCTTTTTTTTATCAGTGTTTATATCGTTTATGCACCCAATAAGGAAAAGTTAAAAAGCTAATCCCAGATCTTACTGATCTACGATGTCAACATTGCTACTAAAGTCAACTAAACAAAACTTAATTTTTACATGTCTATTGTTGCTTTTTTTCATCAGTGTTTATATCGTTTATGCACCCAATAAGGAAAAGTTAAAAAGCTAGTCCCAGATCTTACTGATCTACGATGTCAACATTGCTACTAAAGTCAACTAAACAAAACTTAATTTTTACATGTCTATTGTTGCTTTTTTTCATCACTGTTTATATCGTTTATGCACCCAATAAGGAAAAGTTAAAAAGCTAATCCCAGATCTTACTGATCTACGATGTCAACATTGCTACTAAAGTCAACTAAACAAAACTTAATTTTTACATGTCTATTGTTGCTTTTTTTCATCAGTGTTTATATCGTTTATGCACCCAATAAGGAAAAGTTAAAAAGCTAATCCCAGATCTTACTGATCTACGATGTCAACATTGCTACTAAAGTCAACTAAACAAAACTTAATTTTTACATGTCTATTGTTGCTTTTTTTCATCAGTGTTTATATCGTTTATGCACCCAATAAGGAAAAGTTAAAAAGCTAGTCCCAGATCTTACTGATCTACGATGTCAACATTGCTATTACAGTCAACTAAACAAAACTGTGTGTTTATTTTTGTATTATATTAAAAATTTTTAATTCCAATTTTAGATTGATAACTTAGATTTTACTGAATGGTCAAAAGAAGTCGTAGTACTGAAACTTTGTATCAAGATTTTTTTTTCTTAAGATTTTTTTTTGCAAGTCATGTTTACTAGATTTGGCATAGTTCTCCACTATCTCGTATACCCTTTAACATATAATTTAAATTTCAAGTCCTTGATTTTGTTTTGCGAAAGTTGTACAAATGCACTATACAGCTTTAAATGTCATCAACTCAGAGTTTATACTAAACGTGTTTAAATTTAAATGACCAGTTTGTAGTGAAGGTCCGATCACATGTTTTCACACTAAAACAGTGTTTACGTTCACCTTAACCGGTGAAGTATTATTCAAAATGGTATTTTTAAGTGTATAAAAGTAGTGAAATATATATTTTGGTATCTGATTGTGGCTCTCAAATTCCTGCTGGGCCAGAGCTAATCTTTATATTAAAAAGAATCAGCGTCAGCATAAAAACCCAACGGCTGTGAAGTAAGTTCTGCTCAATAATGTTGAATAACATGTAATCGTAAGCAATTCTAATCCACATTATCTAACATAACATTTTATATCCTAAAGATAGTTCCAATTGAAATGTGAGAGTTGTTAAATAGATAATAAATATTTATTTTAGTAGTATGACTTTTTTATTTTGTTTGATATAAAGTTATGTTTTGACTATTACCAATGCAAGCCCCATGAAATATAAACTGGCAAAAAATGATATACTTGTTGTACAAATTTAAATTATATATTATGTGTGTGTGTGTGTGTGTGTGTGTGTGTGTGTGCGCGCGCGCGCGTGTGTGCAATGTATTATATAAATATATACAGTTTGTACTTTATATAATGTACAAACATTATTATATACCAGTTAACTGCGAGCCCAGTTTATTGAACCTTGAATGTTATATGATAAACTCGCCTTGCTTGAAGAAGCCCGCAGCTATTTATTCACTTTGATACCTTACATTTAATTTAATCCTGCAAATGTATAATAACAAATGCAGTTGCCATTACCGTGAATAGTAATTATATGTCACTCTCAGGTAATTACTTGTGTAATGGTGAAAGTAGAATAAATCTAAACTAGTTTATCTTTAACGGACTATCAATTAATTTCATTGAATATATAATAATATTTCTAATAAATATTATGTATTTTATCATGGTTTATAATTTTACAATATTAAATTTATAATATTATTCAGCCTTAATCTTTATTAAACATAATTGTTTTTTACGCAGGACATGGTGATTTATTGCTTTGATTAGGGAGCTGAGTGTATGTCATGTCGTTTAGAGAAAACCTCGTGCGAGGATGAGAAAATTCAAACTTAGTGAGGAGGATCTTGAGAGAGAAGGGCTATAGTTTTTTTGCAGGAGACTGGTGCTAAGAGGGGATGAAGAAAATGTTCAAAGTCAAAGTTAAACCTTTTATTTCCGTAGGCAATATAACAATTATGTAGGTATACCATGCAGGATGAGAAAATTCAAACTTAGTGAGGAGGATCTTGAGGGAGAAGGGCTATTGATTTTGTGCAGGAGACTGGTGCTAAGAGGGGATGAAGAAAATGTCCAAAGTCAAAGTCAAACGTTTTATTGCCGTGGGCAATATATGAATTATGCGGTTATACCAAGCAGCATGAGAAAAGTCAAACTTAGTGTGGAGGATCTTGAGAGAGAAGGGCTATAGTTCTTGTGCAGGAAAATGGTGCTAAGAGGGGATGAAGAAAATGTTCAGTCAAAGTCAAAACTTTTATTGCCGTGGGCAATATATGAATTTTGTGGTTATACCAAGCAGCATGAGAAAAGTCAAACTTAGTGAGGAGGATCTTGAGAGAGAAGGGTCTGTAATGTGGCAGAAGGCATACCGGATAAATCTATAATTTTTACATTCATTCACAATATATTCGGACATACAATCTTGTCATTCGCGCATACTTCTCACACGTCAATTGTCTCCACCGCCAACTTCATTGTCATTCTTATAGATTGGAGGTCTCCCCCCCCAAACTATAATACAAAAACTCGGTGACAGAGGTTTTAAGAGTTTTTAGCGCCTTGGGCATTTGTTCGTTTTTTTCATGGAATCGGGCAATCTGCCGATGAAACAGACACCTGCCTGCGAGGTTAGGTTTTCATATGGCACCGTTCTGTGTCGTCTAGTAGGGTAGTTATCTCTGTCTCATGTTTCATATTCATGTACGTCACGACCTCTTGTCATTGCAAATTTTGACTTACAGAATAAAACTGCTTCCAAGATATAGAGACATGTCAACAGCTGCAATATTTGTAAATCTGGTAGGCACGACTCTCTGAAGTTCATGTTGGCGATTGTTCTAGTCGCTTTCATTTGAGGCCTGAAAACCCTCAAAATTTGATTGTTTGAACAAGCGCACCACAAACCACTTCGTAGGAAACATTTGAGTAGATCAGGCCGTAATACGCCGCCATCAGTACCTGACTTGGGCAGTATTTGGCTAGAGACCTTAAAACGTAAACGCCAGGTGCTAATTTTGAACAAACTGAATCAATGTGAATATTCCGTGTCAAACCTCGACCAAGGTATATTTCAAGGAATTTGGAGGTGTAAAATTCTTTTAATGTTGAGTTTCCAGCATGATGGAAGACCCAAAGCCAATTGGTCGCAGAGCCAATTTCAGAAAATTAGATTTAGTGAAATTAGCTGTGAGATTGAGGCTGTAAAATTGTTAGTCAACGCTGGTGAGGTCAAAAAAAGCTATTTGTTCCAAAACTTCTTTTGATTTTTCTTTAAAACAGAGAGTCGTGTCATCAGAGTACTGTACGACATTCGCGTACAGAGGCGATGACGATGTCATTGACATAGCCTAGATAAATAATTGGACTGAGGAGGGAGTCTTTGGGAGTTCCATAGCTCATATCCATTGGACTTGAAAGGTGATTTCCTATTTGTACAATCTGTTTTCTGTTGCTAAGAAATTATTTAATCCACAACAGGGACACACTCGAATGCCATGGGATTCCAGTTTTTCAAAATTGTATTATGGTCAAAACAGTAGAATGCTTTGGATAACTCGAGAAACACACTTATGGTGGGAATCCGACAGTATAACCCCTCCACAACCATTTCTACCAGACTCACCACTACGTCTCCGTCGATTTTCCTCCTCTGAAGCCAAATTGGTTTTCAGAAAGCTGGTTGTGTTTGCTAAAAAATCAAAGGATTCTTTTCATAAATAGTTTTTCAAAATTCTGGCTCATAGTTGGAAAAATATATGATTAACATGGAGAACCAAGTCTATAACTAAGGGAAATAACATTATTATAATGGAATAAACTAGTGTAATGACGAACTTTGGTGTTTCAAAAAAAGATTAACCGAAAAGTTTTGGGACAGGACATGACCGATGAAAGAAAGAACAAAGGTAATGTGCGCGCGCGTGTGAGTGTGTATGATTAGCTTGTTTAAAAGGAAGGCTATTAAGGGAGGGATCGTTGCCTCTTGATTTTGAAACACTCACTTCTTGGTTATTGACTTTTAGATATAAAACAGAGAAAGGAGAAACAGTAAGATGGAGGTAGGAGAGTGCACAATGATTATAATGGAGTACATGTCAATCAATGCCAATGAGAACCTATGAAGCATAATTAGCTATTGGTTGGCGGGGTCACAGAAAGCAGTAATTTGGAAATTGCCCAAAAAGTGTGTTATTAAGGAAAAACTTTAGTTATACGCACCATCTAACATAGATTAGGTAATGGGTTTGGAACCAATGTGTCCTGCCAATCCAGATAATACGTTATTAATAGACACGGAAAAAATTTAGTTCAAACTTGACTATAACCAAAACTGAAAGATTCGTGTGAGGCAAACATCTATGACGTCATATTTGGGAGTTGTTATAGATGCATACTTGGGTTTTTAACGTAATACTTCCATTTTTTGCTGTTATTTTAATATTACTCAATTATTTCCTCTTTATTTTATCAGAATTGAATTTTTATTTGTATTATTATTAATTAATATTGATATTATTCAGAGATAACACATTATCTCTCTTGATTTCCTTTATAAAAAAGATAAAATTTTAAAAATGATAAAATGTTTAAAGATCCAAAATTTTAGATAAATTTCTTAAAATAAGTGATACTCATCAAAGATACCTCGATAACTGCAAATTTCTCTAAAACCTTGGAATGTCTAAGTGGTTCGTGTAGTGTATATATGGAACTGTCAGTAAACTTGACTGAATTGTTAAAAAAATCTGTATTTTGCATTTTAGTAAGGTTTATGTATTAATTTCATTATAACTACAAAACTAATTAAACAAAAAATCATGGAACGCACCGCATGTATTAAAAGTGTTCACGTTTCCCAGCAGCAAATAAATTGAAATATAGAGGAAGTCAGGAACAAGGGTTGGGTTTCATACATTAAATTGAGAGTTATTGTCACTATAATCGTGGATTGTAATTAACCTCTGATACGTTTTGGGTCAAACTAGTTAGTGAAATATATTTACATGCAATTCATATTCCTGTACCCTCCTACGTTCTATTTTAATTGTGTACAGAAGCAGTGTCATAAATATAGACTAACATACCCAGTTCATTAAATGGATGGAACGGAATTGGCTGTGTTCCCTGCAAATAGACTATTCAGCTATATTGTACGAGACTCATATAAAATGTATCTGTTTGTGTACTAGCGATGGATAACACATTTGGCCCTTTTTAGGTCATTTTTAATAGAGAAGTTTTACTAGCTCTTACTTTTTACATATTGAACAATATAAAAAGAATAGCTTATATTACCAGTTCAAAGTGGAAGCGATTAATATTTTACTTGATAGATATTTTAATGAATCAACCAACTATATTATTTTATTAATAACAAACCCGGTGACTAGGGTATTCATAAATTATATGTTACGAATAAATAAGTCATTTAAAGAGGAATCAGTCAAGCAGTTGCAGAACTTCTATCTGACAACATTCCAGTGGCATTCTACAGATATACAGTATTCATATTCCTAATGTTATTCCCACACTGATCACACAAAGTGCTGCGCCGCAGACGAATCGGTCACAGAACTTCTACCTGACAACATTCCAGTGGCATTCTACACATATATAGTATTCATATTCCTAATGTCACTCCCAAACTGATCACACACAGTGCTGCGCCACAGACGAATCAGTCACAGAACTTCTACCTAACAACACTCCAGTGGCATTCTACAGATATGCAGTTGTACCGTTTTTATAGCACATATTTTAAATTTATATGGAGCTAATACTTTATAAATTAAACAACTTTTCGGAAATACTTGGTTTATTCCGAACTTCAAGTTTACCAAAAAAAATTAACAAAGTTTACAAAACTTTTGATTCGATTTTCTTCAAAACTTCACACAATCGAACAAATCTAATTAAGAGTCTGATTAAAAAATGAATTAAAATTAAAATGAAACTAAAAATTTATACTTCTCAAAAAAATGGTTTAAATTAACAAAATAAAATAAAAGTTCTCTTCTCAAAATACTCAAAATCAATATAACACAAAACTTGATATTAACTTTATGACCAAAATTTAATTCACAATACTTCAAAAAAAAGTAATTAATTCTCAGACTCTGAAAGATGGAAACTTTAGAAATTTTAATTACAACAGTATAAAAAATCAAAGATATTAACTAAACGCTGGTACGGGACTTACTACTTTGAAGATTACGGAGGCTGATAGGGATTTAATACGCACTGAAGAAAAATTAAAAAACTTGAATTAAATTTACACGCGATAAAAAATGGAATTACTCTAAATCCCACACTATAGGGTTAGAGGAAGAGCTGCGATTCTCAACAGGACCTTGTCGTCGTGGCTTCAAGACTCGAACTGACCAGCGAGCCGGGAGGAACGCATCACCCGATACGTCACTGACCGATCAGCTGATTGCCGGTCCAACTGAACAAAAAAAAATGTCCACGCACCGCGTCTAGTTAATAAGAGCCTACTTCCTACCGCGATTCAGCATAAATGAATTTGAACTATGGTACATATTTTCCCTAGCCCGAAGCTGCAATCACGGTAGGAACCTAAACCTTTAAACACTCATCCCGGACTAAGTACAATAATATCCCTCCACATGCACACTTTTAAATAACAATTTCTTTTGTACTTATCACTACGTGGAGGCTGTGATGTGTAGTCCGAGGGGTGATGTGGTAGAAGGTGTCCGACGTCCAGTGTGGGTCCCCAGGTAGCCATCGCAGAGGCATGTGGTAGGTGAGGAGTAGAGGCAGGTAGCTTCTCCAATGATTGTACGGCCGGTGCAGTGCGGCGGCCTCGTTGATCTCGTGGTTGGCTGGCTCTGGTTCGCTAATAGCACTGCTACCTGCTCCTCCAATCTAATAACAATTTCAGCCAGCGAGGCATTGAGCTCTTGGAGGACATTCCTTTTACAAAAATATTCCCTCCGTATAATTGTATGGCTGTCAGTCTTTCACGGTGTTCTTATTGTACGCCTGCGCCAGTGTCACGAATGTAAACCATTACCAGATGTTGTTAATTACAATACAATCAATTTACAGGGATTACAATGGCACAATAATCAATTTTTTACACACAATAAACCTCATATAGTGATAAAAAAAACAATATTACCCTGTCCTTCTACATTTGAAGGAACAGGGAAGAAATATCACTATCAATACAACTCATTGTATACCAAAAAATATTACCCTGTCCTTCTCTATTGGAAGGAACAGGGAACAACAACACCACAACATTACCAAAATTACCCTGTCCTTCTACATTTGAAGGAACAGGGAAGAAATATATCTCATGATATATCACAATACATCAGAATACATCTGTGTATTTACTTTATACACCATTAATGCCATTCATTGTCCCTGAAAATTACATGGTTTACAACAACACTTCTATTACACACTTACACTGGCATTTTATATTATGACTTCTCATCTTAGCCATACAATGTGCTGAAATAAAAACGTCGTCACATCACCCTTTTATATTCCATTATTTATTTTTACTATTATAATAAGCTACTGGACTCTCATACTTAACTTGTTTTGTGTTTTGGGCCAAATTAATACATAATTATATAATCAATTCTTGAAGTTAATTTAGAAATAAATTATATTGTCATTTTATTGTTTTTAGACCCATCTTCAATTCCTTTTCAACAATATAATTGTCCTGAAAATAAAACATACTGACCTTTGCCGGGGGGGAGTTAATGTTTATTGAGTTCTAAAATTTCACATTTCAAATTTTAATTTTAATTTGGAAATATGCACCTTTAAAAAAAAAACAACCTATCTTTATTTTAAAACAAAAAACACATTTTACCAGGATCAATATTTCCTTGTTATTTCCGATAAGCATTTCACATGAAAATATTCAATCATATTGCCCAGTCCTATCTTTACTGCCGTGTCATAAACTCTTTCACTTATCGGGCCCACTTAGTTTTCACTTATCAGAGTCACTTCGCTTTCACTTATCGGGTTCACTTGTAATTAACTTTACGATACGGACTCTACAAACAAATCCTTTTTACAAGGGGCTCGGCTATTGTGGCTTGGGCACATCCGGACCTTTTTAAAATGTACACAGGAAACTCTCAACAATATTCCTATCTCCTGCCCTCATTGTTCTTGTACCTTTCATAACTATAATTGTTTTATAACCCCCTTTCAGATTACAAGCCCTGTCCCTAATATTAAATTTCAAAGTGGACCTTCACATTTTCCTAACATTCACATAGTGTCGTTTTCGAAAGTATTTCCGCCCCTAAAATTTATTTCAAATATTAATTCCTTTTTGAGCAACAGATCTACATGCGCTAGCTCCATTTTTATTTTAAAATAATTTTCTTAAAATAAATCAAATATTCCAAACTCACAATATTATTCTAAGTCCTCAGTCTTACACACTACACTAAATTATGCAGGTTTATACACAATGTTCAAGTTCATACAAGTCTTATACAAGTCTTATACAAGTTACACACACTTACAGGTATCAGACAAGTTTATGCAAGTTTACAAGTTCTTTCCTGTAAATAACCTGTTGTACAAGTTTATGCTCAAAAAGAAATAGCAGAGTGGCGCAAATTATGTACCGTTTTTATAGCACATATTTTAAATTTATATGGAGCTAATACTTTATAAATTAAACAACTTTTCGGAAATACTTGGTTTATTCCGAACTTCAAGTTTACCAAAAAAAATTAACAAAGTTTACAAACTTTTGATTCGATTTTCTTCAAAACTTCACACAATCGAACAAATCTAATTAAGAGTCTGATTAAAAAATGAATTAAAATTAAAATGAAACTAAAAATTTATACTTCTCAAAAAATGGTTTAAATTAACAAAATAAAATAAAAGTTCTCTTCTCAAAATACTCAAAATCAATATAACACAAAACTTGATATTAACTTTATGACCAAAATTTAATTCACAATACTTCAAAAAAAAGTAATTAATTCTCAGACTCTGAAAGATGGAAACTTTAGAAATTTTAATTACAACAGTATAAAAAATCAAAGATATTAACTAAACGCTGGTACGGGACTTACTACTTTGAAGATTACGGAGGCTGATAGGGATTTAATACGCACTGAAGAAAAATTAAAAAACTTGAATTAAATTTACACGCGATAAAAAATGGAATTACTCTAAATCCCACACTATAGGGTTAGAGGAAGAGCTGCGATTCTCAACAGGACCTTGTCGTCGTGGCTTCAAGACTCGAACTGACCAGCGAGCCGGGAGGAACGCATCACCCGATACGTCACTGACCGATCAGCTGATTGCCGGTCCAACTGAACAAAAAAAAAATGTCCACGCACCGCGTCTAGTTAATAAGAGCCTACTTCCTACCGCGATTCAGCATAAATGAATTTGAACTATGGTACACAGTATTCCTATTCCTAATGTCAATCCCACACTGATCACACACAGTGCTGCGCCGCAGACGAATTGGTCACAGAACTTCTACCTGACAACACTCCAGTGGCATTCTATACATATATAGTATTCCTATTCCTAATGTCACTCCCAAACTGATCACACACAGTGCTGCGCCGCAGACGAATTGGTCACAGAACTTCTACCTGACAACACTCCAGTGGCATTCTATACATATATAGTATTCCTATTCCTAATGTCACTCCCAAACTGATCACACACAGTGCTGCGCCGCAGACGAATTGGTCACAGAACTTCTACCTGACAACATTCCAGTGGCATTCTACAGATATATAGTATTCCTATTCCTAATGTCACTCCCACACTTATCACACACAGTACTGCACCGCAGACGAATCAGTCACAGAACTTCTACCTGACAACACTCCAGTGGCATTCTACAGATATGCAGTATTCCTATTCCTAATGTCAATCCCACACTGATCACACACAATGCTGCGCCGCAGACGAATCAGTCACAGAACTTTTATCTGAAAACATTCCAGTGGCATTCTACAGATATATAGTATTCCTATTCCTAATGTCAACCACCAGTTCATCACACACAGACGCATCACACCTCGCTGCAGACGAATACATAACGATTATGTTTACAAATAGTCATCAGCTTAGTAACTATTCTAAGCTTAATAATGTTAAATACTTACAGTTAGAAATCACAGGACTTGACTTCGTAACTGAGACGGCAATTCTCAGTCTACCGCAATCCACCGCACTTGCTACCGGAACTGAGTGTCTGACTGAGCTTTTAGTATGATTCGCCTATCTACCATTCCATCTTATAATGGGTATAATATACTAATGTGGGCGGTAATAAAACATATTATTTCCGTTTATTAATATACTTGCTAGTCATATAAAATGTAATATAATGTTTTAATCTTAAATTTTTGTTACTAACTAAAACCTTTTTAGATATATTTATAAAAATAAACTTCAACAACAGTTAAATCAATGAGATCTTCATTACAGCCTCAGCAACTGTTTATTCAGGTAATCCAAAATTATTAATTTGGTAAATATCAATTTTACCACTTTAAATAATTGTTATAAGAGCTTGTTGCCACGATATGTATATGCACCACATAGGCTATACTTATTGCAAACGTTGGGGGTATGATTAAGGATTGTTTTTTTTTAAGAAGTATTTTCATAAACCAAGCGATTAGAATATCACTACCCAAAAAACGTTGAGGAAACTTATTGCAATTTTTTACAAGTCTAAGAATGACAAAATAAGTCAAAGATATCTTCCTAAGCGAATATATCCCATAACAATTAAAATGTAATTTTATTACAATAGCAGTACTAAGATATTATCTCTTATGTATCTGGAAACAAAGCTTAAACAAGTTGTAACGCAAGTAATAGTTTATGGCTGTCAAATGTTCGTAGTTTTTATTTTTCTAATATAAATCATTGAGCGAGTAACTCTCCGTTACACAAAATATCTAACTCTGCTACGCTACACTACACGAGACTACTACACTACATAAATTGTGTAGTTTAGTTGGTCAGTAAGGCTTAATGTACAGACACCTGGGTTCCAGGAACTTGTATCCCAATACCAAGCCTAATAAGGTAACATTATTTCAATAATGTAATCACGAGTTTTATATAGTTTAAAGTTGTTTTTTTCTTTCATTGTATTTAAATTAAAATGTGAACGTAATAAACTTACTGTGATTAACAGTCTGGTTACTATTGGTAGTGTTAGAATGCTATCATTAGTAGTTATATACAAAAATATAACTATGAGTAAAAATATATGAGTAAAATATTATAGGTAATATTGACTACTTACATACTTATATCATAAATATCTTTCAATCGATATTATCTTGAATTATAACTGATTCGGCAGAATTACACAGTTCAGACATATTTTTATTGTACTTTGTATTTTATTGTGCAAATTGTAGAGAAAGTAATACAATAGAGGTACCACTGTTGAATGGTATCTAGACCGTGGGTGGCTACATTGACGTAATTGACGCTGTGTTGACACCCAATATTGACGGGATCGAGAACTTTGGTGTCAGACCCATCATTTACTAATTGTTTCGATATTTTAACGGTAGTTCCAAAACTGTTGTAAAACCCTGTCACGTATATATCCTGATGAAAACGTCATCACAACTTACGCTTATTCGTGTCGCGTTTTGTGGGCTTCCTTACACAGTACATAACCTTATTTAGTACAAATCAGAGTAGTACAGGATATCAAAATGAATACCCATTAATGGAAAGGTCTACAATAGAGATTCATTCACCCCGTAACATGAAATGTTATATATTTACGCGTAATAAACATTCTTGATCGCAGCGCTTCACTCGTTAGTGTAAAAAATGTGAAGATATATTAATCTTCATATATATAACTTGATGTCAATAATCCAGAATATTTTGGATGTCAATATTAATATATGTCTTCTCAGTAACCACAAAACATACACCTTTGTAACCATCGGGAGAGGTATAGATGCTTTGTATTTCTGTACCGTTGGTTACATTGTTCTGCAATGTCCGTTACCTAATAATGGCATTCATTTGTGACCGTGACTGACTCTAGTATTGTCGCTTTGTTCCAAACTCGACTGTCATCTGCCAATGTTCCAGTATTCGCATTCCAGATAATAGCATTGTTCACGGATGGCAGAAGCTTCGGTGTCAACTTCACTACAAGCTTTGCTTCTAGTCACTAAAACCATTATTTTCAGGAGATTTTGATGTTTAGGATATTTATATGGGTATTTGATATGCATATCCTAATGCCACAGGTATGTCACACCAAGTTTAGCGTAACTGGACATTTCTTGCGGATAGATTTGTATTTGGATACTTATGCTAAATTTTATAAAATTTCACATTTTGAAATATATTATTAGTATACTGAGTATTATACAAATTTATTTTTTCTGTCATTTGCTCGTTGTCATCATGGTTACCCATTAGACGAATGTAACAATATTCGCTAACGCTTAACCTAGTCCTATGGAGTGGCATGCGTCATCATCGAACACAAGTTTGCTCCTATATAAATCAAGAATCATGCAAAATTTCAAGTCTCTATTTCTGCTTTCGATATGTCATGTAAACAGACAGACATACAGGTTTCTTGAATGTGTCACATTAGTGTTCACGTAACTGTGTGTTGCCCTTAAGTGTCAGTGCATACTGATTTACTAGATAGGATTAAGACTGAGATAATTTCCATTAATACAGTGTAACAGCCATATTATTGGTGCCTTTAAGGCTCAAATAATGATCTGAAATAGAGCACATTCTACTTGGGTTTAAGTTTCAATCATAGACTAATTACTACTACTCTTTTCAGGTCATAAGCTAGTAGATATATGGAGCATCCTATACATATTGAAAAAGTTCACCCACTTCTTACAGTACATACTGTAAGTGACCATCAAGCTAGTGCACAAGTATTGATGCAATCTTATACCCAAGATCCTAAAGTATCTAGTTGAACTCACCTACCACCTCCGGTCATAAAGCTAGTAGACAACTGAGATTGGGCGTTTAATGGTACAATCTTATACCCAAGATCCTAGAGTAACTAGTTGAACTCACCTAGCACCTCCGGTCATAAAGGTAGTAGACAACTGACATTGGGTATTTAATGGTACAATCTTATACCCAAGATCCTAGAGTAACTAGTTGAACTCACCTAGCACCTCCGGTCATAAAGCTAGTACACAATTGACATTGGGTATTTAATGGTACAATCTTATACCCAAGATCCTAGAGTAACTAGTTGAACTCACCTAGCACCTCCGGTCATAAAGCTAGTAGACAACTGACATCGGGTATTTAATGGTACAATCTTATACCCAAGATCCTAGAGTAACTAGTTGAACTCACCTAGCACCTCCGGTCATAAAGCTAGTAGACAACTGACATTGGGTATTTAATGGTACAATCTTATACCCAAGATCCTAAAGTAACTAGTTGAACTCACCTAGAACCTGCGGTCATAAAGCTAGTAGACAACTGACATTGGGTATTTAATGGTACAATCTTATACCCAAGATCCTAGAGTAACTAGTTGAACTCACCTAGCACCTCCGGTCATAAAGCTAGTAGACAACTGACATCGGGTATTTAATGGTACAATCTTATACCCAAGATCCTAGAGTAACTAGGTAAACTCACCTAGAACCTGCGGTCATAAAGCTAGTAGACAACTGACATTAGGTGTTTAATAGTACAATCTTATACCCAAGATCCTAAAGTAACTAGTTGAACTCACCTAGAACCTGCGGTCATAAAGCTAGTAGACAACTGACATTGGGTATTTAATGGTACAATCTTATATCCAAGATCCTAGAGTAACTAGTTGAACTCACCTAGCACCTCCGGTCATAAAGCTAGTAGACAACTGACATCGGGTATTTAATGGTACAATCTTATACCCAAGATCCTAGAGTAACTAGTTGAACTCACCTAGCACCTCCGGTCATAAAGCTAATAGCCAACTTAGATTTGGTGTTTAATGGTACAATCTTATACCAAGATCTTAGAGTACCTAGTTGAACTCATCTACACTCCGGTCATATAAAGCTAGTAGACAACTGAGATTGGGTCTATAATTGTTCAATCTTATACCCATGATCCTAGAGTAACTAGTTGAACTCACCTAGCACCTCCTGTCATAAAGCTAGTAGACAACTGACATTGGGTATTTAATGGTACAATCTTATACCCAAGATCCTAAAGTAACTAGTTGAACTCACCTAGAACCTGCGGTCATAAAGCTAGTAGACAACTGACATTGGGTATTTAATGGTACAATCTTATACCCAAGATCCTAGAGTAACTAGTTGAAACTCACCTAGCACCTCCGGTCATAAAGCTAGTAGACAACTGACATCGGGTATTTAATGGTACAATCTTATACCCAAGATCCTAGAGTAACTAGTTGAACTCACCTAGCACCTCCGGTCATAAAGCTAATAGCCAACTTAGATTTGGTGTTTAATGGTACAATCTTATACCCAAGATCTTAGAGTATCCTAGTTGAACTCATCTACCACCTCCGGTCATATAAAGCTAGTAGACAACAGAGATTGGGTCTTTAATTGTTCAATATTATACCCAAGATCCTAGAGATCCCAGCTTAACTCACATATCACCTCCGGTCATAAAGCTAGTAAAAAAGTAAAATTTTGTCTTTAGTTATACAAACTTATACCCAAGGTCATAGTGATCCTAGTTGAACTCACCTACCACCTCTGGTCATAAAGCTAGTAAACAAGTGAAATTGGTCTTTAATGGTACAATATTATACAAACATACTACAGTTCCCGGTTGAACTCACGTACCACCTCCGGTCATAAAGCTACTAACTCCGGCCTTCAGTTAAACTTACTCGCATTAATGCCTGTTTGAATATTTTGCTTATATCGAAGCCGGTATATATCAAACCGTACTGGATTTGATTTCCTGGGCTTGTGCATCCTATGGTAGATTTGCGGTGTCATAAAACGACCAGAGGCTTTCATTGGGGGGGAGGGTTTACCAAGAGGGTAAATTCAATGACTGGTTTCAATCAACACCTACTACCAATTCCGTGGGCTCTCTCTTTTCCGCTGCAACTCCATTCCACACTGATCTGCCTCACTTTCTACCAACGCGGTCTAGGTCAGGCAACACCTGGACTAGGAGTGCTATATGTCAGACCAAACAGACATACAGTTACTCATTGTCAGAGTAACTTGAACTGGAAACTCTAATAACAGTTATTAAGATACTAATCTAACCCAATATATAGTTCATATCAACACTATCATTATACTAGAAAATACTTACAGAATTGTGTGTCTAAAAGTATAAATGTCAAGTTTCATAAGGCCTAGTAGTTTAGTACATTGCTTTACGGTTTAATTACTATGTTGCATTGAAATATTATGCTTCTATGTAAAATATAACTGTGTATTAAAATAGTGTAGTTTCAAAAAATAACGTTTACAAATTGTGTGGGCAATAAATTATACATGTCGAGAGAATCTGCTCCCTCAATTACCAAACCACCTCTTCTCATTTGCATTTCTTAATTACCATCAAAGAAGATCCATCAGCCGCACCTGACGTTTTAATTACTGTTTATCTTAGGCGATTTCCACAACATTTGTTTTTTAAGTCGTAATAAATCACGTTTGGTTATTAATTTTTCAGACTTGTAATTTTCTTATTAAAGCCTTATAACTAAAGCCTGCCTTAGTTAAAGGAAGCATTCAACACTGTTATCATAAAACCATGAAACAAGTCATACGGCAATGTATGGAGAGTGTCACTGCAACTATAAAATAAACTAGTTTTAACAAATTCTAACTAAAATTTCTTGACTTTAAGCAAAGCTGTCAACTTTATTATCTGAATCAAATAGGGATAGCCTAATGACTAAAAGTCTGTCCCACCGAAATAATAAGGATTGTCTGAACAAGTAAAGCTGTGTACACGTATACCAACATGGTTATTAATTGACATTTCTCAATAATTGTGCTAAATACTTTAACGAACTAAGTTTTAATCATGTTGTAGCACTATAAATTAGAGAATTCTTAAATTTTTTGTTCATTCCTAATAAAGATTAAAATTTAATTTATTTAAATATGTTTACATTTTGTTCCTACAATTGTTAAGGAACTTTAATTTTAGCACAATATTTTTTAAAACCAATTTATTACATTAAGAATTTGAAAATTGTTGGTGCATAAATGGGTAAGTAAAGTAAAATCAAACGTTGAAAACCTCTTCGTGGGACACCCGTTATATAAAATGTTAATTATGAACATACACGATTATATATTCTTATTTCCGTAGGTTTGAAAATATGGGTATTTCATATATTCCTCAATTGAGTAAAATACAAAATATTTTTAACATTGAACTTACATTTATTTAACTCACACTTATAATAGAAAGATGAAGTTTATATACAAACATGTATTTGATTACATTTTGTATGACTTAATTTTGTTTTGCTTAGTCAATCTGAGCAAGTATGTTTATGTTAATTGTAAAATGTATCGCAGCTTTTTTAAAAATCAAACGTTTACACACTGTATATACTTTCTAATCTATATGTTCATTTCTTATCAATTTGTATCAGTATGTATTGTGACCGATTTGTAACTATTACAATGTCTAGTTTTTTTTTTAATTTTATTTATGTGTGGCTTTGTTATTGGTTTGTTGTTTTATTTACTAGTAACTAATCATTTTAATGATTTATAAATTATCTTAATTTCTAAATGGAATTTAATCGTTTTATTGTACTTACAATGTATCTACACTTAATTAATATAGTTTAGATTAAGTAATTTTATAATTCCTGTTGTACGTTTTTTATTTAATGCCAATAAATTACTGTTGACTACTTTGATTAAAACATTTTCCTATAGTAAAAATAACAATTTCTTTTGGAAAATTAATATTTTTAAATTAAATTTATCCGGATAGAGTTAAATAAAGCTTCCTAGTAAAACATTTGTAAAGTATCTGAAAACATAACACTTTTTATACTTATTATAAGTACAAAAAAACATAAATATTAAATAAAATTATCCTCTGATGAATAAAGCGGATAAAATATTTATTGTTGTAATAAAACAAAAAGCTTAATGTGTGGAAAATAATATACTGTGAAATAATATTGCGACGATATGAGATTTTCTGGGTGGAGGTTTGTTCAGTAACATGTAGAAATAGCAATAGCTGTAAAGTCCTGTGACGTGCTGTACAAATGACTTCTCCCACAATGCAACACATCCTATATTACAATAACAATCCCTGTACTTGGTAACTGAGATACCCAACTAAGTGGGGCAGAGTACTTCTCTCGATGAAGCAGCGAGCGATATCGTTAAAAAACGAGAAAGAACGTGGATGTAGATCGCATTTAATATGCGTTTATTAATATTATTGTTTTCAGTAAATGTTGTTTTTGTTACCTTTAATACTTATACATTTCCGAGCTGCAGGCAAGGCGAGAACTACAATGTCAATGATTTATCACCTTCTTATTTATCTCTATAAGGAACATCACTTCGTACGTTGAAAGGAAATTAAAATAAATTCAAGAGTGGATAATACTAGATTCGGCCGACCTCTTGGAATTCCATATGTATTTAATATCCAGATCGGGGTAACTATACACATGTGTTTAACTTTGGCGGTGAAAATATAATTATCCAGAATCACAAGTACTTTGACATGACCATAACCAGGAATACTTTGTAGATGCCATCAGATGCATATCGCTAACTCTCGTTATTACAGGAAGAGTGAGCATACTCCTAGTTTAGTCTTAGACTAGGGTATCTGACACTCGGACGTTAGATGTTAGGTAACAAGACGGCTTAATGACGCTTATTGTGCCATTATAACTACTATTACATAACTAACTGACGGCTTAATGACGCTTATTGTGACATTACTACTACTATCACATAACTAACTGACGGCTTAATGACGCTTATTGTGACATTACTACTACTATTACATAACTAACTGACGACTTAATGACGCTTATTGTGACATTACTACTACTATTACATAACTAACTGACGGCTTAATGACGCTTATTGTGACATTACTACTACTATTACATAACTAACTGACGGCTTAATGACGCTTATTGTGACATTACTACCACTATTACAAAACTAACTGACGGCTTAATGACGCTTACTGTGACATTACTACTACTATTACATAACTAACTGACGGCTTAATGACGCTTACTGTGACATTACTACTACTATTACGTAACAAACTGGTTTAACGCTGTTTTATAAACCTGCAGCCTAAATATTTGGATAAGCAATGTTTTTTTTATGTGAAGCGTAAGTGCAATGTTCTTATAAAACTCGTCTGTGTTATCGATAATTCCGGCATTGCTTTCAATTGTTTGGCGTGGAATCTGGTCATTTTACGTCATAATGAACGAAATATTTTTATAACCGTTTGAAAACATTGCAATATATTTAAAATAAGAGCTGCAAGTACGGGAGTGGGCAGCTTTATCTTAGTTTTGAAACGTGGTTGTTTATAGATATGTCCGTACAACAACGATATTAGCCTGGATGTTTAGTTCCAGTTCACCTTTCTCTTAGTGCAGCGATAAGAATCGGATGCTGTTACAGACTTGACTTTTGCAAGATGGAGTCATGTTTGTCTGAAGAGAGCCGAAATAAGTCGGTGACTAAGAAGCTCAAAATAAAGTGTTTACATATTTTCGATATCAGAGACAACTAGACTACAAAATATTGTGTAACCTAGAAGGTATCCTCATTGCGTCATCAGGTGCGCAATTGAGTGCACTGCGATGTTTTGCACAATTAAATGTAAGCTTCTTTGTAGCCATTTTTTTGAACTCTTGAGACGAAAATGATTTCAGATTCCATGAGCCAAATCTGTAACAGAGTCATATTTTTAACGCTGTTACAGAAGTGGGAAGTATTTCTTGACAAAAACCATGCCAAAAAAAAACATGAATGGCTCAATTGTTGTACCATTTAGTGCATCTTTTTATAGCCTTGCCATAACGGCATGATAACGATTACACAGTAAAAACAATATTTTTATTATTTATTTTTATTTGAAATCAGATATTGATTACAGGAAGAAGGGCCACGGGTTTTTTAGACGAACGGAAGATACGACAGTGCGTTATACAAACAGTTGTATGTTTTAACACACAAAGTGTAATGTTTTCATTTCTTACTCTGTAGACTGATTAAAGTGACAAGAACTTAAATCTATGGTTTATTAAAAAATTTATGAAATACATTTAAGTATTTTAAGTTTCTTAAACTAGCAACAAATAGCACGATATACCTTACCACATACGCATATAACAGTTCTGAAAACTGAATAAGAATACGGAAATTACTCACCATTACACCTAGGAGGTTGACAAACACCCTGCTGATTACTCTGCTGTAAGATGTATATTGTGTAAGATGTATGGTTACCATTAATATTTTTAAATTGTACTGAAAATTATAAATAATAATCACATATGTTTGATTATTCTCTTAAACTATCCGAAAATCATAGCTTAACGTCAACCAAATACTGTTTACGTTTATATTTACTGGGTTTGTATATGGAAACAGTAGACACCACTAAATAGTATTTCAAACATTATATTCAACGCATAATTGGATAAATAGATTCATAGGGATAATGGGACTTTTTAATTACCAATTTTCTAAATTTAATAATTATAATTCCTTAGAGCCAACGATATGTTATCGAAATCATAGTTTATTGTGTGTTAATATAATGCTCGGGGCAGGATTAAAATGCGACTTTGTACCTCAAATTCTTAAATAATAGCTTTGAGTGATACCAGAAATGAAAATAATTCGTGGATGCTGAGTTGCCTTTTTAGAGTGTAAATTACAAACCAATTTCACAAAATGCATGTCATGCATCTGCTGTTAATTATAAAATATTACTAAACATACTATGCAATACAGGACAATAAATACAACTAATATTTTGAAACTAAACACCTTCTAATTAAAATTTATTGCTTTGAAAAATTGTATATGAATCACATCATAAAATTGAACTCTATCTATGATAACCGTCCCCTTCTCTCTCACAATAAAGTTTACTGCTTACCCACCTTAGATACAAAGCATTGATACAAGTGCTTGCATTAGGAACACAAAATGCCCTGGTAATAGTTGAACCTCGATAGAGTCAAGTTGGTATAGCAATAAGTGGAGGACTTGTTTCCATGGAGATTTCCAGATAATGACACATCTTTAAACCATCAGGTCAGCCTTCTATGTCAGTCTAGGATCATTTAAATGTAACCCCCTATGAATTCTTGTAAGATAGTTACAGCCTCTGCTAAATAATACCTACAGATATCTCATAAGAGGTGTATGTGTATGAACAGCACATACTCATACTAGGCAAGCGGTTTAACAAGATGGGAAATACTGAACTTGGCGCTATACTATTGTTCATTCTTTATAGATTAATTATAACAATAATTTGCATTATTTCCATCTACTTCCTCAATCAGTGATAATTGGTACCTGAAAGTCAGCACATAACCTGGAACACGATATTCACATATACGTTATTAATTCTAATTGAAATCGATGTATGATTACCAAGTCACTGTCTTAAAAATAAATAAAACCACTAGTTGATGACCTAGTCTGCATAGCGATAACCACAAAAACTGGGATCATATCCAGAGTCTAGTGTTGGCAAGTAAACAACATCAGTAGCGACTCTTACCCGCCTATACCCGAGCTGTTAACTTTACCTCACCCTACATCGTCTGTGTCCTTCCACTAATCACACAAACTGGGAGCATATCCAGAGTCTAGTGTTGGGTAGTAAACAACAGCAATAGCGACGCCCACCCGCCTACACCCGAGCTGTTAACTTTACCTCACCCTACATCGTCTCTGTCTAACCATGCACAAACTGGGATCATATCCAGAGTTTAGTGTTGGGAAGTAAACAAGAACAGTAAACACTGTTTAACCTGTACATCAAATCATTCGGTATTGTACTTCAAATTTAGCCAGATGTATATTACTCATATTTTGCTGCTGTATTCACATACAAAGCTTACGTACGCAGAGCTAGTCCGTTGATTTCCAAAGATGTTCCAGCCTCATCCTGTTTTATATTGGCTCCTACTTGTCACTTTACCCGCAGTCTTTCTTAACCACTTTGTAAACGTTAACTAGCGATCAAGTGTGACTCCTAGGTACTTTGGATATTATAATTAAGTTGAACATCTCTAAAGTTGACATTTAGTTCATACTTTGGCAACTTAATACTGAGGGTCCTTAAACATTTGATATAGTAGGATTTGGTTTCTATTTCTTAACATCTTCAGAGCAACGAGATCTGAGTTAAAGTAGTCTCATTTTCATCTATAAGTTCCTTTTTCGTAACTGAAACTATATCATCTGCATAGGCGAACTTCTTGGACTGTAGTTAAGGGAGGTCAGCAGCGCATACATTAATTAAGAAGTAGGAAAAAAAACTTATCCCTGAGGCAAACAATCTTTGAGAGTTCCGAAAGGTCGCTCTCTGTGTCAAAAAGGGATCTTACACTTTCTGCCATTTAACATAAAGTTAAGAAGTCGCTAAAGTGCAAGCCATGAACAAGGATTAAAAGTTATAAAGAATGCCAATTTAGCTTTTGGTTAGATTAACTTCTAGAAATGTTTATAATTCTTTGTGGAATGGGGAAAAAATACCATTCAGGAAGTAACGTCGATCATCGAGCTTAGAAATCAAAGACGAGTTACCATGATCAGCCCAATTAACAATATATGTACCGTTGCTGTACCATTGAAAGGTCAAATTATAAAGACATCGTCCGTACAGATTTGTTTTACTATTGAATCTACATTGATACGCTATGAATCAAATATTGCCATCGCATAAAACCTTGTCCAATAGCTTCTTCGAGCCTGAATCCAAAAATAATGTTTCGCAACTACCTCGCTCGCTAAGGCATTAGTTTCATGGAAAGAAAGGCTATTGACCTCTTGTTCGAAATTTAATTTAGGTGAGCAATCAGAGTTGGATTTGTTCAACCCGTCCACGTTGAAATGGCATACTTTCAAGATATGTCCAGTGTTCCTGGAGTGGAGCGGATAGGACCCTTAGTAGAACGGTTTGGTTTGGACTGGCTAACTGATTTAGTTCAGAGATCAAGGGCGAGAACAGTCCACGTTGAAATGGCACACTTTCAAGATATGTCCAGTGTCCCTGGAGTGGAGCGGATAGGACCCTTAGTAGAACGGTTTGGTTTGGACTGGCTAACTGATTTAGTTCAGAGATCAAGGGCGAGAACAGTCCACGTTGAAATGGCACACTTTCAAGATATGTCCAGTGTCCCTGGAGTGGAGCGGATAGGACCCTTAGTTGAGCGGTTTTGGTTTGGACTGGCTAACTGATTTAGTTCAGAGATCAAGGGCGAAAACAGTCCACGTTGAAATGGCACACTTTCAAGATATGTCCAGTGTCCCTGGAGTGGAGCGGATAGGACCCTTAGTAGAGCGGTTTGGTTTGGTCTGGCTAACTGATTTAAATGAGAGATCAAGGGCGAAAACAGTCCACGTTGAAATGGCATACTTTCAACATATGTCCAGTGTTCCTGGAGTGGAGCGGATAGGACCCTTAGTGGAGCGGTTTGGTTTGGTCTCGCTAACTGATTTAAATGATAGATCAAGGGCGAAAACAGTCCACGTTGAAATGGCATACTTTCAAGATATGTCCAGTTTTCCTGAAGTGGAGCGGACAGGACCCTTAGTGGAGCGGTTTGGTTTGGTCTGGCTAACTGATTTAGTTCAGAGATCAAGGGCGAGAACAGTCTACGTTGAAATGGCATATTTTCAACACATGTCCCGTGTCCCTGGAGTGGAGCGGATAGCACCCTTAGTTGAGCGGTTTGGTTTGGTCTGCCTAACTGATTTAGTTCAGAGATCAAGGGCGAGAACAGTCTACGTTGAAATGGCATATTTTCAACACGTACTGCGTTTCCTGGAGTGGACGGATAGGACCCTTAGTGGAGCGGTTTGGTTTGGTCTGGCTAACTGATTTAAATGAGAGATCAAGGGCGAAAACAGTCCACGTTGAAATGGCATACTTTCAACACATGTCCAGTTTTCCTGAAGTGGAGCGGACAGGGACCCTTAGTGGAGCGGTTTGGTTTGGTCTGGCTAACTGATTTAGTTCAGAGATCAAGGGCGAGAACAGTCTACGTTGAAATGGCATATTTTCAACACGTACTGCGTTCCTGGAGTGGACGGATAGGACCCTTAGTGGAGCGGTTTGGTTTGGTCTGGCTAACTGATTTAAATGAGAGATCAAGGGCGAAAACAGTCCACGTTGAAATGGCATACTTTCAACACATGTCCAGTTTTCCTGAAGTGGAGCGGACAGGACCCTTAGTGGAGCGGTTTGGTTTGGTCTGGCTAACTGATTTAGTTCAGAGATCAAGGGCGAGAACAGTCTACGTTGAAATGGCATATTTTTCAACACGTACTGCGTTCCTGGAGTGGAACGGATAGGACGCTTAGTGGAGCGGTATGGTTTGGTCTGCCTCACTGATTTAGTTCAGAGATCAAGGGCGAGAACAGTCTACGTTGAAATGGCATATTTTTCAACACGTACTGCGTTCCTGGAGTGGACGGATAGGACGCTTAGTGGAGCGGTTTTGGTTTTATCTGTCAAACTGATTTAGTAGAGAAATCAAGGGCGATAATAGTACAGCTGCCATTTGGTTAAGTTACCCGTTTTTATTTTCCCTTTTTCTTTCTAGCTTTCGTTTTTATTACATAAAAAATTCAACCTCAGAATGGGAGATAATAAACTGAATATTTGTATATACCATCATTTTGGTCTCAAAATATACCTAAACGTTTTCCCAAACATCTTATGTAATCTGGTGTGGGTGTGGTAAGTTAATCAAGGTCAAAGGTAAACAAAAACAGTTTTTCGTAATTAATATTTGTTCCTCAAATAATTTTATCATCCGTTTAAAAAACTAAAGCATAAAATTATTTTTTTTCCGAACATTTTTCGTGCACTCAATCGTTTTTTGAGATAGAGAGCGGTGAGCGGTCTCAGCCTTACGTACTGTAATACAAGGCCAACTTTGAATAGTACCTTAATGTGAAATAATGTGTATTATTTATCAATTATGACATTAAATTTAATAAAATTATCAATAGTTTCAATACATTCGTTTAACTAATAATTACCTTCTTTGTTGTATACAAACTCATTAAATGAAGTACTTTGTGTATGTCTTAATTTATGGAAAGTAGTTTATTAATTATATAATATGATCTTAAACGAAGTAAACATATTTTAAGTATATATTGAACGTATCTAATGACATCAAGAAAAAATTTATTTTAAAAATAAGTTGGTAAAAGCAATGTCAAAACACTCTATTCTTCCGAAAGTTTTTTATAGATAACCCCTTCATAAGAAAACATATTTATTTTTACATTCATTCATCGATGTGATTTAACTTCTTCATCGCTTATAAAAAAAAATCTTTCATAAAATCACTATAAATCTTTCAATTTTGAAGAACTAGCTGAAGTTCTTTTACAAGAAAAGTGCCCTGTCTAACATTTATACAAAAATGGAATTCAAATCTAACTAACAATATACAAGGCACCAAAATCTGTGGATAGTACTGATCATCTACTACATATTTATTTCGTTATTTAACGTACTATTTATTTATTTATAAATAACTGCAAAAACCTGTTCCGCTCAGTAATCTAACCTTATACCACAAGTGCAGCATGTAGGTCTATTACCAAGTTTTAGAATGGTTTGGGCATGATTAGGGACTCCAGGAATGACATTATGTGTTTCAAAAATAAGTTGTTTAAGCCAATGACAACAGTTTTAGTTCCCGATGAAGGACTCGGTACTTTATTATGTGATTGCAAGAATGAATGTAGTTCACGGCGCTGTGTTTAAACTCGAGGTAACAATGCACTTTTACGTGTGGCCAGTGTAAGGAGTGAGCTTGCTTCAATGCTGTTTCATCGCAAAGTCGCTGTGAGGAATAGAATACATTTAACCCTGAAATTCTGGAAACAGAGATTCAGGACAACGACGAAACAGAAATTCCCGAAAGTCCAGAATGTGATGGTGAACAATAAGGCAGTTAATACTTTTGTTATTTAAATTATTAATGATTTCAAGATTTTCACTTATATTTAATTTAAATCGTACAAAAATTACTCCTGTTGAATAAATATGAAATTAAGGGCATTTTACTTTGTTTAAAATTCTTAATATTTACTTTTAGTAAATTATTATAACTTTTGATTTATAATAATATATTATCTAATGTCTAAAATCTTACACAATTTAAATATAAAATACTTAGATAGTTTTTTACTTAAAATCTATTTTAAGATATGCAATAATATTTCTTTAAATAACTTTATTTTTACAACGTCAGTATTATTAAATTAATATAATGAAAATTAGTTAAATGTTATAACAAATAATGTAATAACTAATAAATAATTAAGACAGCTGTAACTAAAATTTGCTCTTGTTGTCTTTTAATCATCTTAATTTACTAAGATTTCATTCCTTTGATATAATATATTTTAGTAATTAATGCCGACTTTATAATCTGTTACGGTTTGTGTAGTGATTATTTTCCTTTAATACGGTATTACAGTATTAGACAATATAAATAACGGTTATAAGCTGTATCAACATTAGTTAAGCAAGCAACAGATCAAAATTTATTGATACTTTAAACAATATAAATTGTATACTGATTACACTGTATTTTCTCTACTCGTTGCATACTCATTGACATCAGCTTTAAACTTTAAACGTATATTTTTATTTCATAAAATGATATGATGTCTGGGTTCTACTAGACTTACTCTTGTTAGCTTGAAAATAGTTCAAGGTGAATTGACCTCAAATAACGTTTTTATTTTGTTTATTGTTTTCTTGGTGTGGAACTTGCAATCGCTTTGTATACAATAAAATATAAAAATTATAAGCATAAGTTAGCTGTCACTGGTGCAATTTAGTTAAGCAACATCGAGCGTGGATTCTACTTGCATGGGAGACCACTCCTACAAGCAGCCTGTATGGTGGTGGTTAGGAAATAAAAATAAAAATTATATTGTACTAGTATGCTGGTTAAGAGTTAGATCGGGCTTTCAGCCTTAGTTTAGCCTGTTAATATGACAGACAGTGAATGGTCTCATACATTACAGAGTCACAGCAAGAATAGTAATCTAGGGTTCGTTTCATGTTTGATAAACTAAACATTGATAACACATTGCAGCGACAGACGCCTGACAAAACAGTCTCAGGTTGGGAATAAACGGTCTCATTCAATATAGAGTCACAGTAAAAATATTAATCTACGGTTTTGATTCATTTTTGATAAACTAAACATTGATAACACGTTGTTGCGACAGACTCCAGACGACGCAAGTCTCAGGTTGGGAGTAAACGGTCTCCTTCAATATAGAGGCACAGCAAGAATAGTAATCTAGGGTTTGTTCCATGTTTGATAAACAAAACAATGATAACACGTTGTTGCGACAGACTCCAGACGACGCAAGTCTCAGGTTGGGAGTAAAACGGTTCTCCTTCAATATAGAGTCACACCAAGAATAGTAATCTGGAGTTTGTTTCATGTTTGATAAAATCGTTGCAGCTACAGACCCCTGATGACGCAGAATCAATACAGTTTGCACCCTAATAATTGATTAGAAACCGAAGCTATGGTGTTCACGGACGGTGTATACGTATGGACACTTTAAATTTATCGTTATATCTGAATGAGACGTATTCTGTGTTTTTGTTTTTCCTGCGCTCTAAATACTAATGGACGATGGAATAGCAATAACAGTGGTTACAGGTTCCATGAAATAGTTTGATTCTCTACTGATTCGCTACTGTAGTTACATTGTCATATCCAACATTGCAGTTACATAAACACAATATGCTAATACACAATTATTTTATTGGTATTTACAAGTTAGCATCATTCTAATCGTTTTCTCATTGTACAATAATTTACATTTCAATTATTAAATTTTAATGGATATTTCTTGAACGTTTGTGTGATATTATCATTATAAGTCTGTTCATTTGGTATGTTGTGTTTTCTACCTTCTCATTATATTTGCATTATTTTTTATTTCTTTGTATTGGTTGGTCAGGTAACAAGCAATATATGATTCCTACTATTATTCTACATTATGAACTTGCAATGGAAATGATATAGCGTTTTTTTTTCTAGTTCAAAATCTAGAATTTGATAAAAGTATTTTGCATTTAAAAGTCATTGTTGGGCTTATCTCTTCTACTATTTACATGTATTTAAAAATCACATTTCCCACATCCATACTGAAGTAAACTTATAATGTATCAGCTATTTTTGTATTACCAAACTTACTGATTGTGTTATTCTTCAAATCCAAAGCTTTAAAATTAACATAATTTTTTCCTTTGCAATAATGTATGTTAAGTAAATCTAATAAATCTACTCTCTGGCAGCTTTTGTCCATCATATTTGGTACTCTTTAGAGTTAACAAAATGTTTTGGCTAATTATTAATTGTACAGAAACTTCAATCACTGATGTTACATGGTGATTGGTTTTAATAAACTAAACATAATTTTTATTGCTAACTGTTGTTTATGAAATACATCCAGGTTTTTATGCTTTTCTTGTGCCACTTCGACTTTGAGAATCCTCATTCATTTATAACTTAAGCGTTTTACTATCTGGAAACCCCATTTTCTTGTGCTATAAGAGATCCAGTAGACTATGGTACACTAAGATCTGTATGTAAAATATTTCTGAGAAGATCATTAATTAACAAACGTGAATGTTACATGCCAGTATGCAGCAGTGATATCCCTAGTGCACTCGTGAGATGTACACTGTGCAGATAGAGATGGTGTTTAACATCAACTATGCTCAGAATCTCCGCAAAATCAGCAACACAGACAACCAATAGTCGTACTGACTGTATTCATGGCAAATAACTACGTCTCACACTGAGCTCTGTAAGATATAAATAGTACGAACTATATTACACGAATACTTATCGTTTAGGCCAGGTTGACATACACGCTGTGTACACTAGTATACAAGAGAGGGTTTTAGGAATTTTAGGTATTTCAAGAGCTTTAATAAATAAATCTTTTATAATCCTCGATTGAAACCTGACCTAATACTTTAATTAATAAACCAATTGAATTTGTGAAGAAAAACAGGATTTTCCCCGACATTTGCTATCGATCGCATACAAAATAACAGTTTCACTACGTTTCGAGATCTGTAATCTGATCTATTCCTCAGGTAAATATCTAACCTAACACATAACTACAATCTAGGTTTAAATACGTTATTCACCCTAAGAAAAAGATCAAATTGTAGATCTGTTAACGTGGTGTAACTGATGTTTTGGATCACTGAACTATAGCAAATGTCGGGGAAAATCCTGCTTCCCTTCACAACCCTTGTGCCGCCAAAAACAAACTTCAAACAAACATGTGCCCTAATGAAATAGATTTTATAGAAATCTGCCTAATTCTTTCACCCATAACAGAAATCCCAGAAAACAATATTTTTCAATTCCAGATGGCCCACGATAAAACACAAACTGACTGACTAACTGATCATGTTGTTGTTGACTATAGGGATGCCATTGCCAGAATAACTTGTGGTATCAAAAATATTGACGTTAAGATCTCTTATTCAATTTATATTAGAATCATGGAGGGCTAGAGATATTACCAAATATGAAAAAACTAAATAAAAAATATTTTGTTTAATTCAAGGAGAAATATGATATAACAATGACTTTCCTAAGGTATAACACTGAGCAGTTAATCATCCACATTTTTGTTGCTAACCCTTAATAAATGTCAACTGCGAACATATAACATTGCCGCTGAAATGCTGACTTAAACTTTATAAGTTCTTGGACCACTTCCAAAGTGGAGACATCACAACCACCAATTGAGTGAGTGTTGGTTTCTCTGCCAGAAATCTAATGAGTACGGGGCACATCTTAAAAACAACCATTACACATTTTATTTCCATTTCTTTTTAGGTTCAGAAGTGACATATTTTGGACGCATCTTAGTTAAAAAATTTAGTGTTTTATATGGTAATGATATAAGCATTAAATGCTTTGATGGATGGAGGAGCGTGTTACTGTGTAACACTTTGTAAACTGACTGTACACTGTACATACAATATAGCCAGTAAGGTGTACAGTAATACTTTAAAACTGATAGATAAATGTCATAGTAAAACTAGAAACATATATTTACATAACAATTTCTACTATAGTACATGATTTTACGTCTGTGTGGTGCGAGATAGAGAATATATCCGTAATCAGAGATATAACAACGATTATATTGACAATAAAGTAGAGTATTACGTTGTAACGTACGTAATAATAATTTAAGCATACATCTGTGAGTAGTACCCTACGGACTGATATTTAGTAATATCGTTTCTCAGTGTTTTATATATATATATATATATATATATATATATATATATATATATAACACATATATATACAACACATATTATATATACATAATAATACTTTATTTTCTACCATTTACAAAGAAATCTAAAACAATTTACATTCTTTGGAAATACACTGACCAAAAACCTAGTAGCTGGTCAGCGTAACGAAAACTAAACAACTTACAAAAATAAAATTAAAAGAGTCATGTTCTAATAAAAACAATATTCCATCCAACAAGCAGCTCTCCATGAATTTTTCATTTGACACACACGTACATATACATACAGTATACATAAATATACAATACAATAGACAAAGTTGCCATTCAATAAAATATATTCACAATAAATCTGATTACTTATAAGTTTGGCTAATACCATTACAAGGAATATTGACAAAAAAGGTTATAACAATGGTAAAATAAAATAAATTCTGAATATTTTGTACTATGTGAAAAAATTAAAAATTGAATATTCAGCCCAAAGCATTTCTTAAATCACCATTATTATGATTTTTCAAAATCCAAGCTTTCAGCATTTAAAAAACAGTTTGAAGATAATTACATTATTTAATTTCGCTTGGAACCTGATTAAAATGCTTCGGTCCTGTATACTGAATTATATACTGGATTTCCTAAAAAGATTCTTTGTTTACTTTCGGTATTCTGAAAATTCTGTTATCTATACTTCTAGTCCTGTGGAAACAAATAATTTGTTCCAAACATTTCCACTGCGCAAATCAAAAATTCTTAATACTTTATATACATATAAATGTTCAGTGTTTTTGTGGTTTTGGGTACTGTATGTCTATAATGTAATATATGTTTGTCCTATTTCCGTTTTTTGCTCCGTAGAAAGGTAAACTAATTTTGAGTTTTTGCTATACAACGTTATTGTGCTTTATAATATTTTAATTTCCATGATACTTAATAATTTTTGGGGGGGGGGGTGGGGGGGGGGGGGGGTGGGGGGGGGGGGGGGTGGGGGGGGGGGGGGGTGGGGGGGGGGGGGGGTGGGGGGGGGGGGGGGTGGGGGGGGCCAGTATTGTCGCATTGTTCCAAACTCGACTGTCATCTGACAATGTTCCAGTATTCGTATTCCAGATAATAGCATTGTTTACGGATGACAGAAGCCTTGATGTCAACTGCACTACTGTACTACAATGATTACAATATACTAAAATAATGTATTTCATCTGTGACCATGACTAACTCCAGTATTGTCGCTTTGTTCCAAAACTGGACTGTCATCTGACAATGTTCCAGTATTCGTATTCCAGATAATAGCATTGTTTACGGATGACAGAAGCCTTGATGTCAACTGCACTACTGTACTACAATGATTACAATATACTAAAATAATGTATTTCATCTGTGACCGTGACTAACTCCACTATTCTCGCTTTGTTCCAAACTCGACTGTCATCTGACAATGTTCCAGTATTCGTATTCCAGGTAATAGCATTGTTTACGGATGACAGAAAGCCTTGATGTCAACTGCACTACTGTACTACAATGATTACAATATACTAAAATAATGTATTTCATCTGTGACCGTGACTAACTCCACTATTGTCGCTTTTGTTCCAAACTCGACTGTCATCTGACAATGTTCCAGTATTCGTATTCCAGATAATAGCATTGTTTACGGTTGACAGAAGCCTTGATGTCAACTGCACTACTGTACTACAATGATTACAATATACTAAAATAATGTATTTCATTCTGTGACCGTGACTAACTCCAGTATTGTCGCTTTGTTCCAAACTGGACTGTCATCCGACAATGTTCCAGTATTCGCATTCCAGATAATAGCATTGTTTACGGATGACAGAAGCCTTGATGTCAACTGCAGTACTGTACTAAAATGATTACAATATACTAAAATAATGTTTTTCATCTGAGACCGTGACTAACTCCAGTATTGTCGCTTTGTGCCAAACTCGACTGTCATCTGACAATGTTCCAGTATTCGCATTCCAGATAATAGCATTGTTCACGGATGACAGAAGTCTCAATTTCAACTGCACTACTGTACTTTACAATGACTACAATGTACTACAATAATGTCTTTCATCTGTGATCGTGACTAACTCCAGTATTGTCGCTTTGTTCCAAACTCGACTGTCATCTGAAGATGTTTCAGTATTCGCATCCCAGATAATATCATTGTTCACAGCTGACAGAATCTTCGATGTCAACTTCACTACTGTACTACAATGACTACAATGTACTACAATAATGTCTTTCATCTGTGATCGTGACTAACTCCAGTATTGTCGCTTTGTTCCAAACTCGACTGTCATCTGACAATGTTCCAGTATTCGCATTCCAGATAATAGCATTGTTCACGGATGACAGAATCTTCGATGTCAACTTCACTACAAGCTTTTGCTTCTCGTCACCAAAAACCATATTTTTTCAGGAGATTTTGATGTTTACCTGTAGGTTATTTATATGGGCATTTGATATACAAATCCTAATGCCACAGGTATGCCCACCACGTTTTCCGTAGCTGGAGATTTCTTGCGGATAGGTTTGTATTTGGATACTTAGGGTAAAATTGTTAAAATGTCGCATATTGAAATATATTATTAGTGTACTGAGTATAATACAAATTTATTTTTTCTACCATATTCTCGCCATCACGGTTACCATTAGGCAAATTAAACACAATTCTCTAACGCTCAACCTAGTCCTATGGAGTGGCATGCTTCAGCATCGAACACAAGTTTTTAGTGTTCGCCTTATTAGCTCCACTCATGATCAGAAATATAGCCCATTCTACTTGGGTTTAAGTTTCAATAAGAGACTAATTACTACTACTCTTTTCAGGTCATAAGCTAGTAGATATATGGAGCATCCTATACTCGTACATATTGAAAAAGTTCACCCACTCCTTCAGCACATACCTTCAGTGGCCATCAAACTAGTGCACAAAGTCTTGATATAATCTCATACCCAAGATCCTAAAGATCCTAGTTGAACTCACCTACCACCTCCAGTCATAAAGCTAGTAAACAACTGACATTGGGTGTTTAATGGTACAATCTTATACCCAAGATTCTAGAGATCCCATTTGAGCTCACATACCACTTCGGTCATATAAGCTAGTAGAAATGTAAAATTTGGTCTTTAATGATACTATATTAAACCCAAGATCCGAAAGATCCTAGTTGAACTCATCTACCACCTCCGTTCATAAAGCTAATAGACAAGTGAAATTTGGTCTTTAATGATACTATATTATACCCAAGATCCTAAAGATCCTAGTTGAACTCATCTACCACCTCCGGTCATAAAGCTAATAGAAAAGTGAAATTTGGTCTTTAAATTATACTATATTATACCCAAGATCCTAAAGATTCTAGTTGTACTCATCTACCACCTCCGGTCATAAAGCTAATAGACAAGTGAAATTTGGTCTTTAATGATACTATATTAAACCCAAGGATCCTAAAGATCCTACTTGAACTTCATCTACCACCTCCGGTCATATAGCTAGTAGACAAGTGATACTGGTCTTTAATGATACAATATTATGCAAACATTCTACAGTTCCCGGTTGAACTCACCTACCACCTCCGGTCATAAAGCTAGTAGAAAAGTGATTTTTGGTCTTAATTGATGCAATCCCTATGATCCCATAAATCCTAGTTGACTCCTTAAATCTGGCCGTTAAGCAAGTTAAGTATGCAAGTGAACCTTAGTCTGTAATGATTTTATACAAAGATTACAGAGTAAAAAAATTAATTAACTAACTCCGGCCTTCAGTTAAACTTACTCGCATTAATGCATGTTTGAATATTTTGCTTATATCGAAGCCGGTATATATCAAACCGTACTGGATTTGATTTCCTGGGCTTGTGCATCCTATGGTAGATTTGCGGTGTCAGAAAACGACCAGAGGCTTTCATAGGGAGGGTTTAGCAAGAGGGTAAATTCATTGACTGGTTCAAATGAACACCTAATACCAACTCCGCGGGCTTTCTCTTCTCCGATGCAACTCCATTCCACACTGATCTGCCTCACATCTTACCAACGTGGTCTCAGTCAGGCTCCACCTGGACTAGGAGTGCTATATGTCAGACCAAAACGGACATACAGTTACTCATTGTCAGAGTAACTTGAACTGGGAAACACCAATAACAATTAACATACTAATCTAATATATCAACCCAATATATAGCTCATATCAACAATATGATTATAAAAGAAAAAACTTACAGAATTGTGTTTCTAAAAGTAAAAATGTCAAGTTTCATAAGGAGTAGTAGTTTAGTACATTGCTTTACGGTTTTATTACGATGTTGCATTGCAATCTTGTGTCTCTATGTAAAAATATTACTGTGCATCAAAACAGTATAGTTCTAAAAAATTACGTTTACAAATTTTGTAGGCAATAAATTATGCATGTCGAGAGAATCTGCTCCCTCAATTACCAAACCACCTCTTCTCATTTGCATTTCTTAATTACCATCAAAGAAGATTCATCAGCCGCACCTGACGTTTTAAATTACTGTTTATTCTTAGGCGATTTCCACAACATTTGTTTTTTAAGTCGTGATAAATCACGTTTAGTTATTAATTTTTCAGACTTGTAATTTTCTTATTAAAGCCTTATAACTAAATCCAGCCTTAGTTAAAGGAAGCATTCAACACTGTTATCATAAAACCATGAAACAAGTCACACGGTTTTAACAAATCCTGAAAACTAACTAACATTTCTTGAGTGTAAGCAAATCTGACAAACTTTAATATTTGACACAAATCGGGATAGCCCAATGACTACAAATCAGTCTCACCGAAATAATAACGATTTTCTAAGCAAGTAAAGCTGTGCATATGTATACCAACCTTGTTATTAATTGACGTGTTTCAATATTAATTCTTAATACCTAACGAAATAAGTTTTAATAATGTTAAATTAAAGAATGTTTTAATTTTTTGTTAATTCCTAATCAAGATTAAAATTTAATTTATTTACATATATTTAAATTTTGTTTCTACAATTGTTAAGGAACTTTAATTTTTAGCACAATATTTTTAATACCAACTTTATTAATTGTTTAGAATTTGAAAATGTTTGGTGCATAAATGTGCAATATAAAAAAAATCAATCTTTTAAACCTCTTCGTGGGACACTCGGTAATTAAAATGTTAATTATGAATATACACGTTTATTATATTCTTATTTTAATAGGGTTGAAAATATGTTTCTTTCATACATTCCTCAAGTGAGTAAAGTAAAAAACATTTCAAATATTTTTAACATTGAAACTTACATTGATTTAACTAAACACTTATAATAGAAAGATGAAGTTTATATACATACATGTATTTGATTACATGTATGACTTAATTTTGTTTTGCTTACTCTAATCTGAGCAAGTATGTTTATGTTAATTGTAAAATGTATCGCAGCTTTTTTAAAATCAAACGTTTTACACTCTGTATATACTTTCTAATCTATATGTTCATTTTTTTATCAATTTGTATCAGTATATATTGTGTGGTATATATTTATTTATGTGTGGCTTTGTTATTGGTTTGTTATTTTATTTACTAGTAACTAATCATTTTAATAATTCATAAACTATCTTAATTTCTAAATGGAATTTAATCGTTTTATTGTACTTACAATGTATCTACACTTACTTAATATAGTTTAGATTAAGTAATTTTATAATTCCTGTTGTACGTTTTTTTATTTAATGCCAATAAATTACTGTTGACTACTTTGATTAAACTATTTTCTATAGTAAAAATAACAATTTCTGTTGTAAAATTAATATTTTTGGAATTAAATTTATCCGGATAGAGTTAAATAAAGCTTCACAGTAAAACATTTGTAAATTATCTGAAAACATAACACTTTTATACCTATTATAAGTACAAAAAAAAACATAAATATTAAATAAAATTATCCTCTGTTGAATAAAGCGGATAAAATATTTATTGTTGTAATAAAACAAAAAGCTTAATGTGTGGAAATAATATACTGTGAAATAATATTGCGACGATATGAGATTTTCTAAGTGGAGGTTTGGTTCAGTAACACGTAGAAATAGCAATAGCTGTAAAGTCCTGTGACGTGCTGTACAAATGACTTCTCCCACAATGCAACACATCCTATATTTACAATAACAAACCCTGTACTTGCTAACCCAGATACCCAACTAAGTGGGACAAAGTACTTCTCTCGATGAAGCAGCGAGCGGTATCGTTAAAAAACGAGAAAGAAACGAGGGGATGTAGATCGCATTGAATACGCGTTTATTCATATTATTGTTTTCACTAAATGTGGTGTTTGTTACCTTTAATACTTATAACATTTCCGAGCTGCAAGGCAAGGCGAGAACTAAAATGTCAATGATTTATCATCTTCTTATTTATCTCAATAAGGAATATCACTTCGTATTTTGAAAGGAAATTAAAGTAAAATCAATAGTGGATAGGACTAAATTCGGCCGACCTCTTAGACTGTCATATGTGTTTAATATCCAGATCGGGGCAACTATACAAATGTGGTTAACTGTAGTACAAATGTAACTACCCAGAATCACAAGTGCTTTTACATGTCCATAACCAAGAATATTTTGTAGATGCCATCAGATGCAGATCACTAACTCTCGTTGTTACAGGAAGAGTGAACGTACTCCCAGTTTAGTCTTAGACTAGGGTATCTGACACTCGGACGTTAGATGTTAAGTAAAAAGACGGCTTAATGACGTTTATTGTGACATTACTACTACTATTACGTAACTAACTGACGGCAATGACGCTTATTGTGGCATTACTACTACTATTACATAACTAACTGACGGCTTAAATGACGCTTATTGTGGCCATTACTACTACTAGTACATAACTAACTGACGGCTTAATGACGCTTATTGTGACATTACTACTACTATTACATTATATAACTAAATGGTTTAAAGGTGTTTTATAACCATGCAGCCGAAATATTTTGGATGAGCAATGTTTTAATATGAAGCGTAAGTGCAATGTTCTTATCAAACTCGTCTGTGTTATCGATAATTCCGGCTTTACTTTCAAATTGTTTTGCGTGGAATCTGATCATTTTACGTCGTAATGTACGACATACTTTTATAACTGTTTGAAAAATATTGCAATATATTTAAAATAAGAGCTGCAAGTACGGGAGTGGGCAGCTTTATCTTAGTTTTGAAACGTGGTTGTTTATAGATATTTCTATACAACAACGATATTTACCTGGATGTTTTAGTTTCCAGTTCACTTTTCTCTTAGTACAGTGTTCAGAATCTGATGCTGTTACAGACTTGACTTTTGGAAGATGCAGTCATGTTTGTCTGAAGAGAGCCGAAAATAAGTCGGCGACTAAGAAGCTCAAAATAAAGTTTTTACATATTTTCGATATCTGAGACAACTAGAATACAAGATATTGTGTAACCTAGGGAGGTATTCTCACTGCTTTGTCAGGTGCGCAATTGAGTGCACTGCGATGTTTTACACAATTAAATTAAAGCTTCTTTGTCCCCATTTTTTTGAACTCTTGAGACGAAAATGATTTCAAATTCCATGAGCCAAATCTGTAACATAGTCACATTTTTAGCGCTGTTACATAAGTGGGAAGTATTTCTTGACAAAAACCATGCCCCAAAAAACTTGAATGGCTCAATTTTTGTACCATTTGGTTACATATTTTTATAGCCTTGCCATAACGGCATGATTACGATTCCACAGTAAACCAATATTTTAATTATTTTATTTTTATTTAAAATTAGATGTTGACTACAGGAAGAAAGCCACAGTTATTTAGACGAACAGAAGATACGACAGTTGCGTTATGCAAACAGTTTTACGTTTTAACACACAAATCATGTAATGAGTCGGAGTCCAAGCGGAGCGGACGTATCGCGGCTAAGCTCTCTTATCAGTGTTTCCCGTTCCGTAGCTATACTGCATGTGTGCTTACTTGTATAAGCTTGATTGCTAGTGCCGAATTGCTATACTTTATTTTAATACTTAGTTTTGAAAACTTTCTTCTTTTCTTTGTTTTGAAAATGGCTTCATGTAAAGTTTGTTTGAGTGCTATTAAGAGAAGTCAGTTAAAACTCGTTTTGTGCTGATTGTCAGTCGAGTTTTCACGCTAGGTGTGTGAACATGAGTCAGGCGGATGTAGATTGCTTGGAGGAGCTGAACTCAGTGTGGAGGTGTAACTCTTGCAACAACGAACGCAGGAAAAGCATGAAGGTTGGAGGACGAGTGTGCAGGATGGCAAACTTACACTTTGAGGACGTGATGAAGGTGCTTAATGACATCCGAGAGGGACCCAAAAAGCAACCAAGCAAGACTTCAACACTTCTTATGAGGCTCTACATGTCAAACTTGAGGAAAACGCTCAGTCACTTCAAAGCGCTTTACAGAAAATAGAGGAGTTTTCGAAGAGAGTTGTCGATTTGGAGTTGGAGAATGGTAACTTAAAGAAAAAGGTTGATGAACTGGAAATCAGAGTGGATGACATGGAGCAGTACTCGCGGAGGAACTGTCTGGAGATCCAAGGAATTCCCGAAGAAAAAAATGAAAATGTTCTGGATATTGTCAAGGACGTTGGTCGCGCACTGGGCATGGATGTCAGCGAGGAGATGATAGACACTTGCCACAGATTGGGCCAGGAAAAGACAGCGGGTTATAGAGGACGACGACGGAGGTATCATCGTGAGGTTCGTCCGTCGTCTGGACAGGGAGGCGCTCCTGCAGAAGAGACGTGAGAGGAAGAAGGACTTTTCCACTCGTCACCTTAGTCTTGACAGGCCGTCGGACGTTCCCGTGTACTTGAACGAGTCTCTGTCACCGACGAGGAGGAAGCTGCTGGCCAAGGCGAGGATGCTCAAGAGGGACCGCGGCTTACAAGTACATCTGGCTGCGCAACGGCAACATCCTGCTGCGTAAGGAAGAAGGATCTGCTGTAATTCAAATTAAAAACCCAGGCTGACCTTGATAAGTTGTAGATTTAAGCATTTTTTTCCTTTCTCGAACTGGTTTAAAGTAAAACTTTATAATGTAACAATTTTATTAATAAGAAAAAGTAAATTTTTAGATAATACACAATATACATTTGACACAGTTTTCCTTTTTCTTTTAGTTTAAAATGCAGAATTTCAACCTAAATGAGAGTTATTTTACTGACAATGTAGGAGGGAAAAATAGTGTAAGTATTATTCAGCAAAATATTCGTAGTATGCGAAAAAAATTTTGATGAATTTTATAGCGGAAATTTCTTCTTGGAAAAAGTTACCAGAAATCATTATTTTAACTGAAATTTGGATAGGTATAGATGAATCAGATTTTTATCAAATATCTAACTATGATTTAATAGTACACTCAAATGAGAGCTACAGATCTGGTGGTGTTGCTATATTTTTCAAAAGCAATTTTTTAATAGCTTTCATTATGAAAGAATTAAATTTCAGTCAGCAGACATTTTGAAAGTTAGATTAAGAATATATGATTTAGAATATGTTTTAATTGCAGTTTACAGATTACATGAATATAGTATTACAAATTTTGTTTACGAATTAAGACGATATTTACTCAATTCTTGTAAAGAAACAGAGTCAAAAAATCTTTTAATTATTGGTGACATGAATTTAGATCTTTTTAAAGTAGATAACGATATTGATAGCTACAAAGCATTAATGGCCAGTTGCGGACTTGAGTCTCTTATACATGAAGTTACACGCGAAACAGACCAGACACGGACATGTATTGATCATGTTTTTGCCAGAGTAGAATGTAAAGACATGACTAGTGTAGAAGCTATAGTAATCAGGAGACAGATCACCGATCACTACATGACGGCTGTGAGGTTGAGTTGTGGTGGAGTGTGTGCGAGCAGTGAGCTGGGGGACCAGTGCACTGTGACCCGCCTTGACTATGACCGGCTGATCGGTCTGCTAGGTGACACTGACTGGGCTCCTGTTTACAATCAGCAGGATGCTTCTGCTGCCTACGACTTGTTTTGAAGGTAAACTTTTACAGTATATTAAACAATGTAAAAAAGAGGGTAGCGGTTAGTTCGAAATTTACTAAACTCAAACCATGGATAAATGATAATATATGTAAAAGAATAAAAAAAACAAAATGAGCTTTATAAAAAAAACAAGGAATAGACCGGTAAACGATCCATTTAAAAATTATTATATTAGATTCCGAAACAAATTAAAAACAGATATAGAACTTGTTTAAGCGCGAGTTATTATAGTAATAAGTTTTGAAAGCAGTAAGGGTAATAGTAAGGCAACATGGAAAATAGTTTGGTGAGGTTACTGGCCAAGAAAAGCGCACAAACAAGCCTTTTTGTTTAAGTGTAAATAATGAAGTTATTACTAAGTCAGAAGAAAGTTGCTAATGAGTTTAACAAATATTTTTTATCTGTAGTAGATGAAGTTATAGATAGGCAACCAAAAACCAGTCAGCTTTGGAAAATAGTGCATAATAAGAATGTATTTAATTTTTAATCAAGAGAAATGTTCTATTATGATAGGGCCAGTTTTAAGAGAAGATGTACTACAAGCAATTAATTCATTACAAAATGGAAAATCTCCTGGAATTGATGGAATCTATTCTTTTTTTTGCTTAAAAACATTTCTCATACAATTGTTAATGTTTTTACTTATATAATTAATCTTAGTTTTTCTACGGGAGTTTTTCCGTCAAAATTAAAGCAAGCGGTTGTTATACCAATTCATAAGAAAAGGTTCAACATTACTTTGTAGTCAGTTCAGACCAATATCCTTAATTTCTACCCTTTTCAAAAATAATATGAGAAAAATTATGAAAGAAAAACTATTGAAGTTCTTAGAGAAAACAAAGTTTTTTAGTATTAACCAATTTGGTTTTAGAAGTGGGAAGAGTACGGAAAACGCGTTACTAAAACTCGTAAGCTCAGTCACAGAGGGGATTAACAATAATTTATTTGTTAGTGCACTTTTTTTAGATATAAAAAAAAGCATTTGACACTGTTGATCACAACATTCTTTTAAAAAAGTTGTATAATTGTGGTGTACGTGGAGTTGCTTATGATTGGTTTAAAAGTTATTTGACAGATAGAAAACAGTGTGTTAGAAATTGATGGAGTTTTAAGTAGCATGGGCAAAATTGTATATGGGGTACCACAAGGCTCTGTTCTTGGGTCAATTCTCTTTATAATATATATAAATGATTTATGCACAGCAAATTTTTAAAGGACAAGTTACAGCATTTGCGGATGATACTGCCTTTTTTTATTCAAGTAGCACATTAAATAATATCGAAAGCCAAATGAATCTTGATTTAAAATGTATAAAGTGGTGGTTTTCAAAAAATAATCTTGTGTTAAGTACCGAAAAAAACTAATTACATGAATTTTTCACTTAAAAGGAAGGACTCTCCGAAGATAAGGCTAACCTATAACTGTTTAAGTTGTTTAGTAAGTAGCAGCTCGTGTTCTGAATGTTCAGAAATAGAGGAGAAAAATGAAATAAAATATTTAGGTGTTACATTAGATAATGCGCTAAAACTGGAAAAAACATATATTTATATTTAAAGGCAAAATTAATATCAGGTGTTAGGCTGTTTTACTTTCTACGAAACATGTGTCCCTTGCAAACTTTGCGCTCTTTATATTTTTCATTAGTTCAAAGTAGACTGCAGTATGGAGTTGTTTGTTGGGGTGGAACTTATAAAACTTCCCTAAACTCTTTAATTGTAATTCAGAAGCATTTTGTTAGATTAATCTCGAAAAAAAGTATTAGAGAACCTTCTCACCCTTGTTTTGTAAACTTAAAAATTCTTCCTTTGCGACATTTGTACGTTTTTGCAGTATTAAAAAACTTTTTTATCGGGAATAGGAACTTAAAGAACTTAAACATTTTTAAGCAAAGATTACGAAATGCTAATGAATTCCAAATATCTAAGCCTAAAACAACATTTTATGTCAAATCATATAACTATATAGGTCCAAAATTGTTTAACAAATTACCGAAAACCATTAGGCAGATAGAAGGTTTAAATAAGTTTTTGAAGGAAACAAAAAAATGGCTATATAATTATAAAAAACATTGAAGATCTGTTTTTGACATTAAAAATAAAACCGCTAAGGGTATTTTAACAGTAGCAATTTAAGTTAGTTTTAAGTGGTACATCTTGTAACGTTATGTTATAAGTACATTTACTATAGCAGAATAGTTTTTTAATTTTCTATATATTTTCTTTTAACAACTAAGCACACATTTTCTTGTTTTTAATATGTAGTAGTGGTGTGGTTTATAATTCATATGATTTTTAGTAATGTTAGGGAAACAACGTTTGTTACAATTTAGTTGCCGCTATGGATTTTCTCTTAGTTATTTTGTTTAATATTATGATGGAACCCCAAAACAGGTTTTCAAACCTTAGGGGCCCTATTTATTTTCTCCTTAGTTAATTGTCTCGAAAAATTTTATTATATTTTAAAATGTTAGTTTAGATACTTAAATTTTTACTCTTTATTTATTTATTTTTTTAGCTGCTAAGCATTATATAAGTGTAAAAGTTTATTTTGTTTAGGAGGCAGCCTGGCAAGTGTTGTTTTTGTATTCTATACTTAAATTGTTAATGTATGTGTTCTTTTGAGAAAAGGAGAAAATAAACGTATTCTTATTCTTATTCTTATTCTGTTTCATTTCTTACTCTGTAGACTGATTAAAGTGACAAGAACTTAATCTATGGTTTATTAAAAATGTAAGAATACATTTAAATATTTGAAGCTTCTTAAACTAGCAACAAATAGCACGATATACCTTACCAACAATATGTATATAATATCTAAAAACTTAATAAAAATGATTTTACTCTGCTGATTACTCTGTTATAAGATGTATATTGTGTAAGGTGTATGGTTACCATTAACATGTTTAAATTGTACCAAAAATTATAAATAGTTAATCACATTATGTTTGATTATTCTATAAAATCATAGCTTGACGTCAACCAAATACCCTTTACGTTTATATTCACGGGGTTTGTATATGGAAACAGTAGACACCACTAAATTGTATTTCAAACATTGTATCTAACGCATAATTGGAGAAATAGATTCATAGGGATATTGTAATTACCAGTTCCCGAAATGTAATAATTTTAATTCCTTAGATCCAACGATATGTTATCGTAATCCTAGTTTATTTTCTGTTAAAATAATGCTTGGGGCTGGATTAAAATGTGACTTTGTACCCCCAATTCTTAAAAGATAGCTTTGAGTGATACCAGAAATGAAAATTAATCATTGATGCTGAGTTGCCCTTTTAGATTACAAACCAATTTTACAAAATGCATGTCATACATCTGCTGTTAATCATAAAATATTACTAAACATATTATGCAACACAGGACAATAAATACAACTAATATTTGAAAACTAAATACCTTCTGATTAAAATTTATTACTTTGAAAAATTCTATATATCACAGCATAAAATTCAATCCTATCTATGATAACCGTCTCCCTCTCCCCCACAATAACTGCCTACCCACCTTAGACACAAGGCATTGACATAAGTGCTTGCATTAGGAACTCAAAATGCCCTGGTAATAGTGAACCTCGATAGAGTCAAGTTGGTACAGCAGTCAGTAGAGGATTTGTACCGTAATAATTTCCATACAATGACACATCCTTAAATCATCAGGTCAGTCTTCTGTTTTTAGTCTATGACTTCTTGTAAGGTACTTAAAGCCTCTACTAAATAATACCTACAGATATCTCATTAAAGGTATCTATATACTTGTATATATATATATATCACATACTCATACCAGGGAAAGCAGTATTTTTTTAAATTATTTACGACGTCCACCCACCTACAACCGAACTGTTACCTTTACCTCACCCTACATCGTTTGTGTCCTTCCACCAATCACACAAGCTGGGAACACATCCAAAGTCTAGTGTTGGGAAGTAAACAACAGCAATAGCGACGCCCACCCGTCTATACCCGAGTTGTTAACTTTACCTCGAACTACATCGTCTGTGTCTTTCCACTAATCACACAAACTGGGAGCGTATCCAGACTCTAGTGTTGGGTAGTAAACAACAGCAGTAACGGACGCCCACCCGCCTATATCCGAGCTATTAACTCTACCTCACCCCACATTGTATGTGTCCTTCCACCAAACAAAAACTGGGAGCATATCCAGACTCTAGTGGTGGGTAGTAAACAACAGCAATAGCGACGCCCAACCGCCTACGCCCGAGCTGTTAACTTTACCTTACCCTACACCATCTGTGTCCTTCCACCAAACACAAACTGGGTACAAGTCCAGAGTCTATTGTGGGAAGTAAACAACAGCAATAGCGACGCCCACTCGCCTACACCCGAGCTGTTAACTTTACCTCACCCTACATTGTCTCTGTCTAATCACAAAAACTGGGAACATATCCAGAGTTTAATGTTAGGAAGTAAACAAGAACAATAAACTCTGTTTAAGCTGTACATCAAATCATTTGATATTGTACGTCAAATTTAGTCAGATAGAATTATATTATTCATATTCTGCTGCAGTATTCACGTACAAAGCTTACGTACGCGGAGCTAGTCGTCCGTTGATTCCCAAATATGTTCCAGTCACAACCTGTTTTATATTGCCTCTTACCTGTGACTTGAATCGCAGTCTTTCTTAGCCACTTTTGGAACGTTAAATTCGAGAAAATTTTATAATTCTTAGTGGAAAGTGGAACAAAAACACCATTCAGGAAGTAACCTCGATCACCGAGCTGAGAAATCAAAGATGAGTTGCCATGTTCAGCCCATTTGACAATATACGAGTATGTATCGTTGCTGTACCATTGAAAGGTCACATTATTAAGACATTGTCTGTACAGATTTGTTGTACTCTTGAACCTACATTGATATCCTATGAATCAAATACTGCCATCCCATAAAACCTTGTCTAATAGCTTCCTCGAGCCTGAATCTAAAAATATTGTATCGGAACTACCTCGCTCGCTAAGACATTGGTTTCTTAGAGAGGAAGGCTATTGACCTCTTGTTTGAAAGTTAATTTGCGTGAGCATTGAAAGATTGACTCTCCCAAACCGTCCACGTTTGAAATGGCATAATTTCAACACATGTCCAGTGTTTCTGGAGTGGAGCGGATAGGAACCTTAGTTGAGCGGATAGGAACCTTAGTTGAGCGGTTTGGTTTGGTCTGGCTAACTGATTATTATCTGAGAGATCAAGGGCGAGAACAATCCACTTTGACATGGCATACTTTCAAACACATGTACTGTGTTCCTGGAGTTGTACCATATCAGTACACGAATATGAAAATGAGCAAAAAGGCAGTTAATACTTTTGTTTTTTAAATTATTAACGATTTCCAGATTTTCGCTAATATTTAATTTGAATCGTACAAAAATTACTCTTGTTGAATAAAGATTAAATTAAAACATTTTACTTTGTTTAAAATTCTTAATATTTACTTTCAGTAAATTATCATAACTTTTGATTTATAATAGTATATTACCTAATATTTAAAATTTTACAAATTTAATAATATAAATTATTAAAAATTCAAGAAATATTCCCAGAAATTCACGGTTAGATTGCATTATAGTATGTACAATTTAGTGCTAAGAATCGAATTTTTCATATAGTATTTCTCTAAACTTATGTGCTCTACAATTGTTATAATAGATGATAACATTATTGAATCCACAGAAGTCTAAATAATCGTGAAAAAATATTTTATTAACCTTTGAACTTGCATAACTTACGACCTAGACTTACGACCTCATGATAAGTGAGGTTTGAGATAGCTTTAGAACGCCAAAACACGGAAATATTCAGCTATTAAATATGTCATTCTGAGGTGGGTCGCTGATATGATTGGACTATTTAGCAGTCTTCGATGAGGTTTCTTCGTGTCATCTGCATGATTCTTGCGAATTTAGTTGTATTTTATTTAAATAATTTTGTATAATTTGGCCATGCTAATTGCAATATACAGATGGTAGTGCAATGGTATTGTCCACTCCAACAAATATTCTTGAAATGTACAATTCAATTAAATATTATTTATATAAGCCAGTTGATTGATCTTGCTGTATTTTCTGTTGTACTTTGAAATAATAATTAATTATTTCAATATCAATTATAATTATGTAAATTTAAAATATCGATTTCCCTCATCATTAAAACCATCAAAACTTATCACGTCTTCTGTTCCAAAGATAATAATACTTTCAAACGAAATAGCCATAAAGACATGATATTTAATCAGCAAAACCAGAAAAAAGTTGGCATCGAAATTAGCTTCAGGTAATATTTTTCACGACTATGTATTAACATAATAAACTTACACATTTCCTTATAATTGACCTTTAAAGTAAATATATCCTTCGAGATATAGTTAATCAAGGATAGTAATCTGTATATACAAAGAAATGCTTTGCAAATGAACCTTTTAAAAAGAATAGTAGTAATTGTATCTTTAGAAATTACAGCCATAAAGTCTGCTTTTAGATTAAAATCTCACAGAGAGACCTTGCACCAGAAATTACACACCAAAAGCGAAGGTAAATTCTTTGAATGCAGCAAGGTTTTAAAGGTTTGACACGGTTGTTAAAATCTACGCTTTCGCTCGTTTAATTCTTACATCTTCCTTTTCAATTCAAGTTGGAAGGACGAGTAAGAAACGTTTTCTTTACAATAAAAGGATCTTTTTAATAAGCGTTACATAATTCAATACGTTTTACTGAGTGTTTCTTTCCTAAGAATAAACTTAGCTCTAGTCCATGAAAAAATTATGTACTTGGGGCTTCCATTACGTAAACATTTTCATTCCTCGAATAATTGTTTTTGTTATTATGTAATAAGTCCATTCATTGCCTTTCTTATCTTTCTTAAAACTTATTACTATAAATTTGTTTTGCAACGTATAAAAAAGAAAGAAGATTTACGGTACTTCAGGATGACTTTACAGTTGGCCTAATCGAACCGTACAGTTTGGTAATGTGCATTTTACGAGTAATATTTCAGTGAATTGCATCATTTAGCATTATTTAACCCCACAGTTAGTTAAAATGAATCTGTGATGATTCAGATATAGGTTGGTGTGAATAGCTATCATACAATAATAGTAATATTTTATATTGTGTATAAACACAGACATTTTATCGCAACTGTCAATGTAGATTACATTCTAATATTATGCTTTTATTCACTACATTTAAATGTAATTCATACATATAATTTGTTCATACACCTCAACTCTTACTCTGCCTCAATACAAGTCAGCCAATCATGTGGTCTCCCAATAATGAGTCATAAAGTCGTCTATTACTGTAGAATGCTTTTGAAATCAATGGGATTCTTTTACAAGTTTTTATATGCCTTGGGGAATTGCAGCATTTCTTGTTGAACTAGACAGTTTGTTGACGTATTGAAAATTGAGGAGGCAAACGTTCATAACCTTACCATTCTGTGTCTTCCAGTTCGATGTCTTCCATTCAATAATTATCACTGCCTCTAGTTTCATAAGATATGTTGCCACCCTTATGGGATTGGACTTTTTTTTGAAGAAAAGGAACGCCTTTCAAAATATAGAAGCGGGACAATATCAAAAGTTTCATATTTCTGAATGCTGTTCTTCACAGCTCTTTAAATTTCATTTTTGAAAATATACCGAGGGGTTTGTTTAGGAATAAATATCCGAGAAAAAATATATGTTTGCAAAACCCCTCCCCCCCACAAAAATACTCTAGGACATATGTGAGTGGATTAGTCATTATACTCCGTGATCAGTAACTGAGCTGGGCAGTATTTGGATAATTGTCTCTGTACGTAAATGCCAAAATAAAATAAAATTGTGCAGAAACACTTTGTACATGAAGATCCCATGCCAACCCTCAATTAATATGTAATCCAAGGAACTTCTTTGAGTACTTCTTGAGCTCAGTGAAGTGCTGAATTTTATTTTTGAGCTTAGTGACTATTACGAAGCAAGACATGTACAGTAATTTAACACGTTTGCTCCAACGTACGCTGTAAAATTACACAGGATTAGTACTATATTCAGTGTTACTCAGTATACACTATCAGTGCAAGTGTTAACACAAGTGTTATAGCTAGATATAAACTGTACAGTAGTTCAAGACGTTTACTGTAACATACGCTGTACAGTATAGAGGCTTAGTACTATATTCAGTGTTACTCAGTATACACTATCAGTGCAGGTGTTATCACAAGTGTTATAGCTAGATATAAACTGTACAGTAGTTCAAGACGTTTACTGTAACATACGCTGTACAGTATAGAGGCTTAGTACTATATTCAGTGTTACTCAGTATACACTATCAGCGCAGGTGTTAACACAAGTATTATAGCTAGATATAAACTGTACAGTAGTTCAAGACGTTTACTGTAACATAAGCTGTACAGTATAGAGGCTTAGTACTATATTCAGTGTTACTCAGTATACACTATCAGCGCAGGTGTTAACACAAGTATTATAGCTAGATATAAACTGTACAGTAGTTCAAGACGTTTACTGTAACATACGCTGTACAGTACAGAGGCTTAGTACTATATTCAGTGTTACTCAGTATACACTATCAGTGCAGGTGTTATCACACGTATTAGAGCTAGACATGAACTGTACAGTAGTTTAAGAGGTTTATTGATACATACGCTGTACAGTACAGATGTTTGGTACTATTTTCAGTGTTACTCAGTGGACACTATCAATGTATGTGTTATCACAAGTATAAGAGCTAGACATGAACTGTACAGTAGTTTAAGAGGTTTATTGATACATACGCTGTACAGTACAGATGTTTGGTACTATTTTCAGTGTTACTCAGTGGACACTATCAATGTATGTGTTATCACAAGTATAAGAGCTAGATATGAACTGTACAGTATTTTAAGAGGTTTATTGTTACATACGCTGTACAGTGCAGGTGTTTGGTACTATATTCGGTGTTACTCAGTAGACACTATCAATGTATGTGTTATCACAAGTATAAGATGTAGATATGAACTGTACAGTATTTTTAAGAGGTTTATTGATACATACGCTGTACAGTACAGAGGCTTAGTACTATATTCAGTGTTACTCAGTAGACACTATCAATGTATGTGTTATCACAAGTATAAGAGCTAGATATGAACTGTACAGTATTTTAAGAGGTTTATTGTTACATACGCTGTACAGTGCAGGTGTTTGGTACTATATTCGGTGTTACTCAGTAGACACTATCAATGTATGTGTTATATCACAAGTATAAAAGCTAGATATGAACTGTACAGTATTTTAAGAGGTTTATTGTTACATACGCTGTACAGTGCAGGTGTTTGGTACTATATTCGGTGTTACTCAGTAGACACTATCAATGTATGTGTTATCACAAGTATAAGAGCTAGATATGAACTGTACAGTATTTTAAGAGGTTTATTGTTACATACGCTGTACAGTGCAGGTGTTTGGTACTATATTCGGTGTTACTCAGTAGACACTATCAATGTATGTGTTATCACAAGTATAAGATGTAGATATGAACTGTACAGTAGTTTAAGAGGTTTATTGTTACATACGCTGTACAGTGCAGGTGTTTGGTACTATATTCGGTGTTACTCAGTATACACTATCAGTGGATGTGTTAACCCAAGTATTATAGCTGGATATGAACTGTACGGTAGTTTACACGTGTACTGAGACATACGCTGTACAGTTCAGAAGCTTAGTACCTTACACGTATACACGATCAGTACAGATGTTAACTAATTAATCTAAATATTACGATATTATACTATAAACTTACCAAAAATATCTTATCGAAGACTTTTAAAGAGATTCTTCTTTGAAAATTAATACAACTGTCACTAAAATGATCTCTTGTTGTCTCTTCATCATCTTAATTTACAAAGATTTCATTCCTTTGATTTGATATATTTTAGAGTACCTAACGACGACTTTATAATCTGTTACGGTTTGTTTACTGATTATTTTCCTTCAATACGGTATTACAGGATTAGACAACATAAATAACGGATATTAGCTCTATCAACATTAATTAATTAAGCAAGCAACAGATTTAAATGTATTGATGCTTTAAACAATATAAATTATATACTGATTATATTGTATTTTCTCTACTAATTGCAAACTCATCGTAATCAGCCTAAAACTTTAAACGTATTCTTTTCCTTTCCAAAATTGAAATGATGTCTCGATTCTACTTACTATTGTTAACTTGAAAATAGTTCAAGATGAATTGACCTCAAATGACGTTTTTATTTTGTTTATTATTTTTTTGGTTTGGAACTTATAATCGCTTTGTAGACAATAAAATATAAAAACTATAAGCTTAAGTTAGCTTTCACTGGCGCAATTTAGTTAAGCAACATCGAGCGTGGATTCTACTTGCATGGGAGACCACTCCTGTAAGCAGCCTGTCTAGTGGTGGTTCGGAAATAAAAATAATATTGTACTAGTATGCTGGTTAAGAGTTAGATAGGGCTTTCAGCCTTAGTTTAGCCTGTTAATATAACAGACAGTGAATGGTCTCATTCATTACAGAGTCAAATCAATAATAGTAATCTAGGGTTTGATTCTTGTTTGATAAACAAAACACTGATAACACGTTGTTGCGACAGACTCCAGACGACGCAAGTCTCAGGTTGGGAGTAAACGATCCTCATTCAATATAGAGTCACATTAATAATAGTAATCTAGGGTTTGATTCTTGTTTGATAAACAAAACATTGATAACACGTTGTTGCGACAGACTCCAGACGACGCAAGTCTCAGGTTGGAAGTAAACGGTCTCATTCAATATAGAGACACAGCCAAGAATAGTAATCTAGGGTTTGTTTCATGTTTGATAAAATTGTTGCTGCGACAGGCCCCTGATTACGCAGAATCAATACAGTTTCACCCTAATATTTGATTAGAAACCGAAGCTATGGTGTTCACGGACGGTTTTATACGTATAAACACTTTAAATTTATCTTTACATCCGAATGATGTGTATTCTGTGTTTTTGTTTTTCCTGCACTCTAAATACTACTGGACGATGGAATAGCAATAACAGTGGTTACAGTTTCCATGAAATAGTGTGATTCTCTACTGTAGTTACATTGTCATATCCAACATTGCAGTTACATAAACACAATATGCTGATACACGATTAGTTTATTGGTATTTACAAGTTAGCATCGTTCTAATTGTTTTCTCACTATACGATAATTTACATTTCAATTATTAAATTTAAATAGATATTTCTTGAACGTTTGCGTGATATTATAATTATAAGTCTGTTCATTTGGTATGTGGTGTTTTCTACCTTCTCATTATATTTGCATTATTTCTATTTCTTTGTATTGGTTTGTGAGGAAACAAGCAATATATGATTCCTAATATTATTCTACATTATGAACTTGAAATGGACATGATATAGCGTTTTTTTCTAGTTCAAATTGTAGAAATAGATAAATGTTATTTTTAAATTAAAGTTAATTCTTGGGCTTATCTCTTCTACTATTTACATGTATTTAAAAATTACATTTCCCATATCCATATTGAAGTAAACTTATAATGTATCAGCTATTTTGTTATTACTAAACTTACTGATTATGTTATTCTTCGAATCCAAAGCTTTAAATTAACCGATCTTTTTCCATTGATCTAACTGTATATTAAGTAAATATAATATTTATCTACTCTCTGGCAGCTTTTGTGTCATCGTTTTAGGAACTTCTTAGCGTTAAGAATTTTTTTTTTATTATTAATTGTAGAGAATCATGTTACATGGTGATTGGTTTTAATAAACCAACGTCATTTTTATTGCTAACTTTTGTTAATGAAATACATCCATCTTTTCCTTTTTTTGTGCCAATTCGATTTTGAGAACCTTCATTCATTTATACCTTAAGCGTTTTACTATCTAGAAACCCCATTCTCTTGTGTTATAAGAAATCCAGTAGTAGACCATGGTACACTAATATCTGTATGTAAAATATTTCTGTAAAAGATGTTACATGCCAGTATACAGCAGTGATATCTCTAGTGTACTCGTGATATATGCATTGTGCAGATAGAGATGGTGTTTAACATCACCTATGCTCAGAATCTCCACAACATCAGTGTAACGTGTTTATAGGAAGGGTCATTTCTCTAAACCAATTACAACTATTTTTGTTTTAGTATAAGAGCGATCAATTGGGTTGTAAACTAATAAACCCTTTATTTTAACAATGCACAAGTTCCAATGGAATCCAATAAATTAACTCAGTATATATTAATAGAAATTTTAATAAAAATCAATACCAATAATAGATCAACGCCAAGCTATCTTTTTTTACATTTAATTTATTCTCACTATTTAGTTTTTATAAGCCATCAAATGTTCACATGTCCATCCTTAAAATTAACAATGAATCAAATCATTCAATAATTGTGTCCTTCAAGTTCTCAGTGCTAATATTTTCAACACAAACTCAAAATAATAATCTTCATTAAATTTCAAAATAAAATAATCTTCTTCAAATATAAAATGAAACAAATAATAAAATAAGACTTCTTCTCAAAATAAAAATCAAACAAATTAAGGTAATATTAATAATTAATATATGAACAAAGACAATGTCCAACCAGTTAAACTCAAAGTTGTATCATTTACAAAGTACTTATTTCCTGTAAATGTCCATTTTACAAGATTATTGAATTATCCAGAATAATCTGCTTGGCTTTGAATATTAAATTTAGGAACTTGTAAAAATATATATAGAATCTCAGAACATAAAATAAATTTTCTTTATCAGTAGGCTATTCCTGATTTAACCAACTTGAACAGGAAAATATCATCAATCAATTTTCTATTTAAAAGTTAAATTCTAACTTTTCACAGTACCTCACACTTCTCCAGAAGACTTCACCAACAAAACTAACTATTATAGATCAATCAATTGAAAACTCAAAACTTTAAATTTTGAAAAGAATTTAAATCTTAAAACTCAACCTTCCTACCGAAAAATTCTATACGGCAAGAGTAGGCTAATCACTTCCACACGAACTTCTCTCTCTGAGCACACAGCAAAGACTCCCCTGAAAACCCCCTTGAATCCACCGGAAGGATCTAAAAGTGCCTCCCACCATCTAATCAAAATAAAGCAATCACAATTTCTGAATTGGATGGTACCTATCCAACCCAGACCTGTATCTTATGGCCAATACCTATATACAAAAGGAAGCTTCTAGGCATTCCTCGAACCCGAATAAACAAGAAATTCAGCACTGCTGGAAGGATCACAATCCTACTATTGACTTATTATATAAATTTACAATTCTCTTAATAAAAAAAATAAAGGTTCCTATAAATTATTAAACAATATAGGAAGCATCCTATAATCAGCAACACAGACAACCAATTGTCGTACTGACTGTATTCGTTTCTGTAAAATATATTTCATGCCAGTATACAGCAGTGTTATCTCTAGTGCACTCGTGATGTATGCATTGTGCAGATAGAGATGGTGTTTAACATCACCTATGCTCAGAATCTCCACAAAATCAGCAACACAAACAACCAATTGTCGTACTGACTGTATTCGTTTCTGTAAAATATGTTACATTATGCCAGTATACAGCAGTGTTATCTCTAGTGCACTCGTGATGTATGCATTGTGCAGATAGAGAGCTATGGTGTTTAACATCACCTATGCTCAGAATCTCCACAACATCAGCAACACAAACAACTAATTGTCGTACTGACTGTATTCGTTTCTGTAAAATATGTTACATGCCAGTATACAGCAGTGTTATCTCTAGTGCACTCGTGATGTATGCATTGTGCAGATAGAGATGGTGTTTTAACATCACCTATGCTCAGAATCTCCACAACATCAGCAACACAAACAACTAATTGTCGTACTGACTGTATTCGTTTCTGTAAAATATGTTACATGCCAGTATACAGCAGTGTTATCTCTAGTGCACTCGTGATGTATGCATTGTGCAGATAGAGATGGTGTTGTTTAACATCACCTATGCTCAGAATCTCCACAACATCAGCAACACAAACAACTAATTGTCGTACTGACTGTATTCTGTTAATATGACAGGCAGTGAATGGTATCATTCCAGAGTCGCATTGATAATATTAATCTAGGGTTTGTTTCATGTTTGATAAAATTGTTGCTGCGACAGACCCCTGATTGACGCAGAATCAACTCAGTTCCGCCCTAATAATTGATTAGAAACCGAAGCTATGTTGTTTCACGGACGGTTTATACGTATAAAACACTTTAAATTTATCTTTATATCCGAATGATGTGTATTCTGTGTTTTTGTTTTTCCTGCACTCTAAATACTACTGGACGATGGAATAGCAATAACAGTGGTTACAGTTTCCATGAAATAGTGTGATTCTCTACTGTAGTTACATTGTCATATCCAACATTGCAGTTACATAAACACAATATGCTGATACACAATTAGTTTATTGGTATTTACAAGTTAGCATCATTCTAATCATTATCTCGTTATACAATAATTTACATTTAAATTATTAAATTTAAATAGATATTTCTTGAACGTTTTGTGTGATATTATCATTCTAAATTTGTCCATTTTAGTATATGGTATTTTCTAACTTATCGTTATATTTGCATTATCTCTATTTATTTCTATTGGTTTGTCAGGAAAACAAGTAATACATAATTCCTACCATTATTCTTCGTTAAGAACTAGCCATGGAAATGAAATAGCGTTTTTTTTAGTTCAAATTCTAGTTCTTAATTCATTCTAGTTTAATTCTATTTAAAAGTCATTGTTGGGCTTATCTCTTGTACTATGTATATGTATTAAAAAATTACATTTCCCATATCCACATTGAAGTAAATTTATAATGTATCAGCTATTTTTTTTATTACAAAACATACTGTTTTCGTTATTCTTAAGATCCAAAGTTTCAAAATAACCTAATATTTTTCCATTGAAATAACTGCATTATTTTAAGTAAATCTAATATAAATCTACTCTCTGGCAGCTTTTGTGTCCATCATATTTGGAACTTTTTTAGAGTTAAGAACATGTGTTGGCTAATTATTAATTGTAGAGTAACTTCAATCACCGATGTTACATGGTGATTGGTTTTAATAAACTAACATAATTTTCATTGCTAACTTTTTTTATGAAATACATCCATTTTTCCTTTTTTGTGCCAATTCGACTTTGAGAACCCTCATTCATTTATAACTTAAGCGTTTTACTATCTGGAAACCCCATTTTCCTTGTGCTATAAGAGATCCAGTAGACTATGGTACACTAAGATCTGTATGTAAAATATTTCTGAGAAGATCATTAATTAACAAACGTGAATGTTACATGCCAGTATGCAGCAGTGATATCTCTATTGCACTCGTGAGATGTACATTGTGCAGATAGAGATGGTGGTTAGCATCAACTATGCTCAGAATCTCCGCAACATCAGCAACACAGACAAACCAATTGTCGTACTGACTGTATTCATGGCAAATAGCTACATCTCACACTGAGCTCTGTAAGATATAAATAGAACGAACTATATTACACGAATACGTTTCGTGTAAGCCAGGTTCACATAAACGCTGTGTACACTCGTGTACAAGAGAGGGTTTTAGGAATTTTAAGTATGCCAAGAGCTTTAATAATTAAATCCTTCTTTTAATCCACGATTGAAACCTGGCCTAATATTTTACTTAATAAACCAATTGAATTTGTGAATAAAATCAGGATTTTCCCCGACATTTGCTATCGATCGCATACAAAATAACAGTTTCACTACGTTTCGAGATCTGCAATCTGATCTATTCCTCAGGTAAATACCTAACCTAACACATGACTGCAATCTAGGTATAAATACGTTATTCACCTAAGAAAAAGACCAAATTGCAGATCTGTTAACGTGGTGTAACTATCACTGGTTTTGTATCACTGAACTATAGCAATTGTCGGGGAAAATCCTGCTTTTTTTACAATCCTTCCACTGCCATAAACAAAACTTCAAACAAACCAATGCCCTAATGAAATACATTTCATAGAAATCTACCTAATTCTTTCACCCATAAAAGAATTCCCAGGAAACATTATTTTTCATTTCCAGATGGCCCACGATAAACACAAATTGACTGACCATGTTGTTGTCGACTATAGGGATGTCATTCCTAGAGTAACTTGTGTTATCAAAAATATTGACGGTAAGATCTCTTATTTAATTTATATTAGAAGCATGGAGGGCTAGAGGTACTACCAAATAGAAATATGTAAAAACGAAATAAAAAATATTTTTGTTTCATTTAATTAGACATATGATATAACGATGAATTTCCTTAGGTATAACACTGAGCAGTTAATCGTCCACAGTTTTGTTGTTAACCCTTTATGAATGTCAACTGCGAACATATAACATTGCCGCTGAAATGCTGACTTAAACTTTATAAGTTCTTGGACCACTTCCAAAGTGGAGACAACACATCCGCCAATTGTGTGAGTGTTGGTTTTCTCTGCCAGAAATCTAATGAGTACGAGGCACATCTTAATAACAACCATTACACATTTTATTTCCATTCCTTTTAGGTTCAGAAGTGTTATATTTGGGTGCATCTTAGTTACAAAAGTGTAGTGTTTTATATGATAATGTTATAAGAACTAAATTTGTTGATGGATGGATGAGCGTGTTACTGTGCAAACACTTTGTAAAACTGACTGTACACTGTACATACAATGTAGCTAGTAGGTGTACAGTAATAGTTTAAAACTGATAGATAAATGTCATAGTAAAAACTAGACACATATATTTACATTACAATTTATATTATAGTACATGATTTTACGTCTGTGTGGTGCGAGATAGAGAATATATCCGTAATCAGAGATATAACAACGATTATATTGACAATAAAGTGGAGTATTCAGTTGTAAGGTACGTAATAATAATTTAAGCATACATCTGTGCGTAGTACCCTACGGACTGATATTTAGCAATATCGTTTCTCAGTGTTTTATATATATATAAAACACATATATACAACACATATTATTTTATATATATATATATACATATATATATATATGTATGTATATAATAATAATACTTTATTTTCCACCATTTACAAAGAAATCTAAAACAATTTACATTCTTTGGAAATACACTGACCAAAAACCAGTAGGTGGTCAGCGTAAAGTAAAAAAAAAAACAATTTACAAAAATAAAATAAAAAGTGTCCTTTTCTAATAAAAACAATATTCCATCCAACAAGCTGCTCTCCATGAACTTTTCATTTTACTGAAACTTCCAGAGGCGTATAACGAAAAGCAGTATATATATATATATATACTTTAATATAATTATATATATTATATATATATATATATATGTATAATATATAAATTAATATAATATATATAATTTAACATAGCAGAATCATCCATGTTTTATAGTAATGATAGCATGAATAATAAACACATATGCCTAAAATTAAGAAAAGATCTTCTGCGAAAACTCTTTATTATTTTTATACTAATTTGAAAATAATATTTAAGAAACAGAGTGGGAACATAGGAGAAAATTTTAAAACATAAAATCTTTTAGCTTTTAGTTTAATATCTTAAACAGCTTTTTCATTAATACACTTAATACCTTATGCATTTTACGCTGGCCTTCATTTTTTGATAGGTATAACAATACTAACGCGCTGCCAAAAATCTATATTAAAAAGCAATTTAGATTTTTCTTTAAGGAAAAGATACATTCCCAAATCGCTTTGATAACATCCAACCTCTACATATATGAACACTCGATAACTTAGTAAAGACACCACTTTTGTCTAAGACATATAGAGAACCTTAATCAGAAAATGAGTGGTAAAATGTGATCTCTCAACTCTCGATGGAAGTAACCATGTAAATATCGAGTCTAACAAGACAGGGGTTACAGGGGTTTGCTATGTACAGTCGCAAACTGAAGTTTTTCTCAGCCCTCTCATAACACTTCCATATATATATATATATATATATATACACGGTTTTATATATATAATATATATGTGTGTGTGTGTGTGTGTGAGTGTGTGTGTGTGTGTGTGTGTGTGTGTGTGTGTGTGTGTGTGTGTGTGTGTGTGTGTGTGTGTGTGTGTTTGCATGTATATATTTTGTTAAATTTATATTATTCTGTAGAGATTTACGTAATATAACATATCATTTGGAGTCACAGATTGGATCAAACCTAGAACTAATAGGTGTTAAATAATAGTCTGAATTTACGTTTTGTACATTTTGTATTAAAAAATGATGGAGTTGTTGAGGTTTTATCTATGTGGCATATTATTTAGTTGATATATTCTCAAAAACCTTTATCTCACATACGTGGATACAAAGTCCCATAGCAGACTTACATTTTATTTGTAATTAACTTAACGTGTGTTTATCAGAACAGTTTTTGACAGGATGTGCTGCATTTGAAAACTGGTGAGTGTGACATCTATTGTATTATACAGATTGCGACAGAACCAATTAAACATTTGGCGAATTATAGAAAAACGACGGAGCTAGGCAGGTAAAGATTGTGTACAGAATAATCTCCCAACGCAAGAGAGCTGCAGGACTTTCACGATATTAATGTAGTCCATTTACCAGGGAGTGGAATTAAAGACGCTTCACAGTACTGTGGTTTTACACGCTTTCTGTTTTCCGAGTATTAACTTTTACCCCATTTTTTATTTCTATAAATATCAAATCAATATTTAATTGTTTTGTTTGTATGTAAAAGCAAATAAAAAAGTGACAAATTTAATGTCAAAAAATATCTTTTAGGGCCTATTTTAACGTCTTATTTAATAAAAATCGTCTCAAATTTATCCTGTATGTTATTCGAGATTTTTATTTTATTTCATACAAAATGTTATTCTGATAAAGGTGAAATATCATTAATAAATAACACAGTAGATTAAAAAGCTGACGTGAGCGCTGTGCCTAGGTGTTTATAATTATACGTATAAGTTGCCTCAACATAAATCATTCAACTGCCCCAATACATTTTTTCTATCCTGTATAGACCCGCTATTATCGCTTACCAGATCTCCAGTAAAGCTGATGAGTTTTACGCTCATTTGTATGCAAAATACCGTAGTCTCTAAACGATGGCGTTGTTTTCCTAGATCGTTGTAGCGCAACTTCATTGAACAAACATTATTAAAGCAGTGTTAGGTTCTTAATTTAATGCAATGATTTCACTACTATTGGATACTTTTGAGTAATTGCACCATTTTAGGGATCAGATCAGAATATTAAGTTTTAATATAATTTTATACGATTATTTCTAGATATGTTGGTCCGTCTCTGATAGTGCCCTCCTAAGCTACAAGGCCGTCTCGGCGTGTATGTCATGCTGTCTCTGATACTGCCGTCCTAGGCTACAAGGCAGTGTCGGCCTCTATGTCGGTAGTCTCTGATACTGCCGTCCTAGGCTACAAGACGTGTCGGTATGTATGTTGGCAGTCTCTGATACTGCCGTCCTAGGCTACAATATGTGTCGGCCTCTATGTCGGTAGTCTCTGATACTGCCGTCCTAGGCTACAAGACGTGTCGGAATATATGTCATGTTGTCTCTGATACTGCCGTCCTAGGCTACAAGGCCGTGTCGGCCTGTATGTCGGCAGTCTCCGATACTGCCTTCCTGAGCTACAAGACGTGTCGGTATGTATGTTAGCAGTCTCTGATACTGCCTTCCTGAGCTACAAGACGTGTCGGTATGTATGTCGGCAGTCTCTGATACTGCCGTCCTAGGCTACAAGACGTGTCGGAATATATGTCATGCTGTCTCTGATACTGCCGTCCTAGGCTACAAGGCCCTGTCGGCCTGTATGTCGGCAGTCTCCGATACTGCCTTCCTGAGCTACAAGACGTGTCGGTATGTATGTTGGCAGCCTCTGATACTTCCGTCCTAGGCTACAAGGCCGTGTCGGCCTGTATGTCGGCAGTCTCCGATACTGCCTTCCTGAGCTACAAGACGTGTCGGTATGTATGTCGGCAGTCTCTGATACTGCCGTCCTAGGCTACAAGACGTGTCGGAATATATGTCATGCTGTCTCTGATACTGCCGTACTAGGCTACAAGGCCCTGTCGGCCTGTATGTCGGCAGTCTCCGATACTGCCTTCCTGAGCTACAAGACGTGTCGGTATGTATGTTGGCAGTCTCTGATACTGCCGTACTAGGCTACAAGGCCGTGTCGGCCTGTATGTCGGCAGTCTCCGATACTGCCTTCCTGAGCTACAAGACGTGTCGGTATGTATGTTGGCAGTCTCTGATACTGCCTTCCTGAGCTACAAGACGTGTCGGTATGTATGTTGGCAGTCTCTGATACTGCCGTCCTAGGCTACAAGACGTGTCGGAATATATGTCATGCTGTCTCTGATACTGCCGTCCTAGGCTACAAGGCCCTGTCGGCCTGTATGTCGGCAGTCTCCGATACTGCCTTCCTGAGCTACAAGACGTGTCGGAATATATGTCATGCTGTCTCTGATACTGCCGTCCTAGGCTACAAGGCCGTGTCGGCCTGTATGTCGGCAGTCTCCGATACTGCCTTCCTGAGCTACAAGACGTGTCGGTATGTATGTCGGCAGTCTCTGATACTGCCGTCCTAGGCTACAAGACGTGTCGGAATATATGTCATGCTGTCTCTGATACTGCCGTCCTAGGCTACAAGGCCGTGTCGGCCTGTATGTCGGCAGTCTCCGATACTGCCTTCCTGAGCTACAAGACGTGTCGGAATATATGTCATGCTGTCTCTGATACTGCCGTCCTAGGCTACAAGGCCGTGTCGGCCTGTATGTCGGCAGTCTCCGATACTGCCTTCCTGAGCTACAAGACGTGTCGGTATGTATGTCGTGGCAGTCTCTGATACTGCCGTCCTAGGCTACAAGGCCGTGTCGGCCTGTATGTCGGCAGTCTCCGATACTGCCTTCCTGAGCTACAAGACGTGTCGGTATGTATGTTGGCAGTCTCTCTGATACTGCCGTCCTAGGCTACAAGACGTGTCGGAATATATGTCATGCTGTCTCTGATACTGCCGTCCTAGGCTACAAGGCCCTGTCGGCCTGTATGTCGGCAGTCTCCGATACTGCCTTCCTGAGCTACAAGACGTGTCGGAATATATGTCATGCTGTCTCTGATACTGCCGTCCTAGGCTACAAGGCCGTGTCGGCCTGTATGTCGGCAGTCTCCGATACTGCCTTCCTGAGCTACAAGACGTGTCGGTATGTATGTCGGCAGTCTCTGATAACTGCCGTCCTAGGCTACAAGACGTGTCGGAATATATGTCATGCTGTCTCTGATACTGCCGTCCTAGGCTACAAGGCCGTGTCGGCCTGTATGTCGGCAGTCTCCGATACTGCCTTCCTGAGCTACAAGACGTGTCGGTATGTATGTTGGCAGTCTCTGATACTGCCTTCCTGAGCTACAAGACGTGTCGGTATGTATGTTGGCAGTCTCTGATACTGCCGTCCTAGGCTACAAGACGTGTCGGAATATATGTCATGCTGTCTCTGATACTGCCGTCCTAGGCTACAAGGCCGTGTCGGCCTGTATGTCGGCAGTCTCCGATACTGCCTTCCTGAGCTACAAGACGTGTCGGAATATATGTCATGCTGTCTCTGATACTGCCGTCCTAGGCTACAAGGCCGTGTCGGCCTGTATGTCGGCAGTCTCCGATACTGCCTTCCTGAGCTACAAGACGTGTCGGTATGTATGTCGGCAGTCTCTGATACTGCCGTCCTAGGCTACAAGACGTGTCGGAATATATGTCATGCTGTCTCTGATACTGCCGTCCTAGGCTACAAGGCCGTGTCGGCCTGTATGTCGGCAGTCTCCGATACTGCCTTCCTGAGCTACAAGACGTGTCGGTATGTAATGTTTTGGCAGTCTCTGATACTGCCGTCCTAGGCTACAAGACGTGTCGGAATATATGTCATGCTGTCTCTGATACTGCCGTCCTAGGCTACAAGGCCGTGTCGGCCTGTATGTCGGCAGTCTTTTGATTACTGCCTTCCTGAGCTACAAGACGTGTCGGTATGTATGTTGGCAGTCTCATGATACTGCCTTCCTGGCTACAAGACGTGTCGGTATGTATGTTGGCAGTCTCTGATACTGCCGTCCCTGAGCTACAAAGGTCGTGCGATATGTATGTTGGCAGTCTCTGATACTGCCTTCCTGATGAGCTACATACAAGACGTGTCGGTATGTATGTTGGCAGTCTCTGATACTGCCTTCCTGAGCTACAAGACGTGTCGGTATGTATGTCGGCAGTCTCTGATACTGCCCGTCCTAGGCTACAAGACGTGTCGGAATATATGTCATGCTGTCTCTGATACTGCCGTCCTAGGCTACAAGGCCCTGTCGGCCTGTATGTCGGCAGTCTCCGATACTGCCTTCCTGAGCTACAAGACGTGTCGGTATGTATGTTGGCAGTCTCTGATACTGCCGTCCTAGGCTACAAGGCCGTGTCGGCCTGTATGTCGGCAGTCTCCGATACTGCCTTCCTGAGCTACAAGACGTGTCGGTATGTATGTCGGCAGTCTCTGATACTGCCGTCCTAGGCTACAAGACGTGTCGGAATATATGTCATGCTGTCTCTGATACTGCCGTCCTAGGCTACAAGGCCGTGTCGGCCTGTATGTCGGCAGTCTCCGATACTGCCTTCCTGAGCTACAAGACGTGTCGGTATGTATGTTGGCAGTCTCTGATACTGCCTTCCTGAGCTACAAGACGTGTCGGTATGTATGTTGGCAGTCTCTGATACTGCCGTCCTAGGCTACAAGACGTGTCGGAATATGTATGTTGGCAGTCTCTGATACTGCCGTCCTAGGCTACAAGGCCGTGTCGGCCTGTATGTCGGCAGTCTCTGATACTGCCTTCCTGAGCTACAAGACGTGTCGGTATGTATGTTGGCAGTCTCTGATACTGCCGTCCTAGGCTACAAGACTGTGTCAGTTATATTATATGCTGTCTCTGATACTGCCGTCCTAGGCTAACAAGGCACTGTCGATGTATGTCGGCAGTCTCCGATACTGCCTTCCTAGCTACAAGACGTGTCGGAATATATGTCATGCTGTCTCTGATACTGCCGTCCTAGGCTACAAGGCCGTGTCGGCCTGTATGTCGGCAGTCTCCGATACTGCCTTCCTGAGCTACAAGACGTGTCGGAATATATGTCATGCTGTCTCTGATACTGCCGTCCTAGGCTACAAGGCCGTGTCGGCCTGTATGTCGGCAGTCTCCGATACTGCCTTCCTGAGCTACAAGACGTGTCGGTATGTATGTCGGCAGTCTCTGATACTGCCGTCCTAGGCTACAAGACGTGTCGGAATATATGTCATGCTGTCTCTGATACTGCCGTCCTAGGCTACAAGGCCGTGTCGGCCTGTATGTCGGCAGTCTCCGATACTGCCTTCCTGAGCTACAAGACGTGTCGGTATGTATGTTGGCAGTCTCTGATACTGCCGTCCTGAGCTACAAGACGTGTCGGTATGTATGTTGGCAGTCTCTGATACTGCCGTCCTAGGCTACAAGGCCGTGTCGGCCTGTATGTCGGCAGTCTCCGATACTGCCTTCCTGAGCTACAAGACGTGTCGGTATGTATGTTGGCAGTCTCTGATACTGCCTTCCTGAGCTACAAGACGTGTCGGTATGTATGTTGGCAGTCTCTGATACTGCCGTCCTAGGCTACAAGACGTGTCTAATCATGATCATTCTGATACTGCTTCCTGAGCTACAAGACGTGTCGGTATGTATGTTGGCAGTCTCTGATACTGCCGTCCTAGGCTACAAGACGTGTCGGAATATATGTCATGCTGTCTCTGATACTGCCGTCCTAGGCTACAAGGCCGTGTCGGCCTGTATGTCGGCAGTCTCCGATACTGCCTTCCTGAGCTACAAGACGTGTCGGTATGTATGTTGGCAGTCTCTGATACTGCCGTCCTAGGCTACAAGGCCGTGTCGGCCTGTATGTCGGCAGTCTCCGATACTGCCTTCCTGAGCTACAAGACGTGTCGGAATATATGTCATGCTGTCTCTGATACTGCCGTCCTAGGCTACAAGGCCGTGTCGGCCTGTATGTCGGCAGTCTCCGATACTGCCTTTCCTGAGCTACAAGACGTGTCGGTATGTATGTCTGGCAGTCTCTGATACTGCCGTCCTAGGCTACAAGGCCGTGTCGGCCTGTATGTCGGCAGTCTCCGATACTGCCTTCCTGAGCTACAAGACGTGTCGGTATGTATGTTGGCAGTCTCTGATACTGCCGTCCTAGGCTACAAGACGTGTCGGAATATATGTCGTGCTGTCTCTGATAACTGCCGTCTTAGGCTACAAGGCCGTGTCGGCCTGTATGTCGGCAGTCTTCGATACTGCCTTCCTGAGCTACAAGACGTGTCGGTATGTATGTCGGCAGTCTCTGATACTGCCGTCCTAGGCTACAAGACGTGTCGGCATGCATGTCGGGCAGTATTTGATACTGCCCTCCTAATTTACAAGTTATTGTAGAGTACTCTATTCAAATAATGATTTTAGAAATCACATTAAATTTGTGGTGCTAGCAATAAGACCCATTTAATAATATTATAGTTATTAATAATCTTTTAGTAATATAAATAATTGTAAAAAACTGGTTTTTATTTTGTTATTTTATTACGTACATTCTCTTCTAAAGAACGTTTAAATTATAAGAAAGAACAATACATCAGGGAAACGATAGCCTCAAAACAACACCTATTGTGTGAAAATGGGCCTGAATATTTTAAGTTCCTACCTTCATCTCAGAAATGATATCTTGAGGCAATGAAATATGGCTACACGGGAAACACAAAACGTTCTGCGAAAATATTGAACTTGTTTCATACAAGTTTGTTACAATAGACGGTTTGAAAATGTTGAAAAAGAAAGTCTGGACATTTCTTTATTATTCTTTTTTATTAATATATAGCTGTTATATGTTAATAACATATATAATCAAATAGTATATATGGCTATTCAATAAAATTATCCTAAATAAAATAAAATTATTAACTGTCGATGTTTTCCTCCCGTAGAGAATGAAGAGCCCTGCCCAAAGCATCTCAAATATATGGGTATGTTAACGATGATTGATAGGAGGGGCATGTACACAGTGCCAAGGAGTATTACAGAGCCTGACTACTTACACAAGTTAAACTTGCAGTCAATATAATTCACACTAAAGGTAACCATGGTGCACGAAAGGCTATTGCGGGGACTCCACCGCCACCTGTATAACCGCTGGTAAGTGAAGATATGTCATACCTGAGTATGTTAGCTTTGATTGATTAGGGGTATGTACACAGTGCCAAGGAGTATTACAGAGCCATTATATGAGCACCAAACTTGGGTTTTCTTTTAAATTTGTAGAGGAGTTTTCTTCTAAGAAAGAAATCAAAGACTGAAATGTGAAGGTCACAATGAATGGGGTATCGAAAACGTTAAAATATTAAACGATCATTATTTCTCAAATTAAATGTTTTTTAGCACCCTAGAGTTGAAAAGACCGTCAGACCACGATTAATAGTCAATGTTACAGTCAGACAACTAGACAAAGGGACAAAATCTGCTAATTGCAGGCAATTAGCAGGTCTGTATACGGTTATCTGACGCCCCAAGTTTGAAAAAACTAATTGTCTGATGGTTCATTTAGAGTGTTTTAATTGACCCGGAGAATGAATTTCTTGAAATATTAATAACACTTATATTAAGCCACGGTAAATTTATGGTGTTTTCCGTCTATCAGGATAACACAAGCGTAACATGAGTGACTCAAACACATTATTCATTGGTGTTTGACATCAGGGTTATTAGATTCTGAAAGACCATAAACTGTGACATTTACTTTTGTAACTACATCCTCTAGATATACATTTGCTTTAGGTACGTTATTCATAAATATCTCAAGAATGCTGATTTCCGTCTCATTATTGGGGAGAATACGGTATGCGAGTGGGACAAGGTTTTATTTCAACTGTCAAATTGAATTAATATTTTAATGTATCTTAGACACAAGACGAGTAAGTGTGAACGTGTGTCATATTTTCTGTCAATTTTAATTCCTCCGTTCAACTGTGACTGTTGACTAATAATTATTCCTGATACTTGCAATTATCATTATTTGCCGATTTATTGTACTCAGTTTGATATAGGTTAAATACGCGAGGCGTAGATCATATCTATCACAATAACTGTTATGAAAATAACAACTGTTGAGGTATCGATGTGCATAGTTAATTTTAAACAAGTGACTGACGAAAACTAAAGGTTTTTATTGCCTATCTCGTCTGTAAATACTAATATCGTCAGAGTGAATATGACGTGAGTACGTAAGGTTCATCTGCGAAAATAAAATTATAAATATACGATATGAATATAATGCTGGTCAAGTGTTTAGGTTTAACATTATACACTAAAAAGTAGTGATGAATAAACATCTAAGTGACCAAAAACTCGAAATATTCAGCATACTTATATTAAGCCACGGTAAATTTATGGTGTTTTCCGTCTATCAAGACAACAAAAGCGTAACATGAGTGACTGGAAGACTGAGTTACTTGAAAGATTGAACATACTTATATTAAGCCACGGTAAATTCATAGTGTTTTTCCGTCTATCAAGACAACACAAGCGTAACATGAGTGACTGGAAGACTGAGTTACTTGAAAAGATTGAACATACTTATATTAAGCCACGGTAAATTCATAGTGTTTTCCGTCTATCAAGACAACACAAGCGTAACATGAGTGACTCGAAAACTGAGTTACTTGAAAGATTGAACACACTTATATTAAGCCACGGTAAATTCATAGTGTTTTCAGTCTATCAAGACAACACAATCGTAACATGAGTGACTCGAAACTGAGTTACTTGAAAGATTGAACACACTTATATTAAGCCCACGGTAAATTCATAGTGTTTTCCGTCTATCAAGACAACACAAGCGTAACATGAGTGACTCAAAAACTGAGTTACTTGAAAGATTGAACACACTTATATTAAGCCACGGGTAAATTCATAGTGTTTTCAGTCTATCAAGACAACACAATCGTAAACATGAGTGACTCGAACACATTATTCATTAATGCTTGTGATACATGAGTAAGCCTCCTCATAAATAATTTAAATTTTAATATAGAATCACGTACCTAATACTGTATACCTGTTATTTTTTATGGATACTTTTACTACATTTAAATCTTCATTAACGTGTTCATTTTGAATTTATTTCACTTAAATTATTTCAATTCCACTTTAATGATTTACAATAGCTGATTTACATACGGTTATTTAATTTATTTCAATAAATGGTCCAACTGTACTATTTTTCAACATAGACACTTTGGTCGATATATGCATTTGCTTTGAATATAACTGATATATCTATAACAAAACCCTAACTATTAACACATCTGTATGACAAAGATATCGAATCTCAAACTATACAGAATCAAATTTTAGTTAAGTAACCCTATAAATTGAAATCTCTAATTTTCTGCCATCCTTCATTGACCTTATCTTAGGCTATAACAGTCAGTTATACAGTTACAAGTATAGTTTTACATTTTAAAGTCTAATTAATGTTTGCTTTATCTTAGTACTGATTTTATACTAGCTTTAAATCTGCGTTATATCACAGTCCTTTTTAAAGTAAAAACTCCTTAAAGCAAGTTTTTTTTTGTGCTGATCGAATAACTGGGGAGCAAGAGAAAAAACTGAAGCTCCAGGTGCGGTTGACGAGTCTGTTTTCCGGTAGTAATTAAGAAATGCAAATGAGAAGAGGTGGTTTGATAATGAACGAATCTGAGCCCAGATCTTAATAATCTTCAAATATAATTTGTTTCTAACAATATTTGAACAATTATAATTTTAAATGATAGAAAACTGCGGTAAATGTAATATATAATCTTGTGCGGGAACAGCGTGCTATGATGAGGTTCGCCTGTCAGAGAATACAATAAAGGTGAGCTGAAATTTTGGTCATTCTTTTTACCACGAACCCTCCATATAAAAACACTAATGTAATTTTTTAAGCCAAGATACTAATTCATAAACGGAAAATTTTTGCACTAGATGGGTTAAGCACTTGCAAATATTTATTGATTTTCATTGTTGACAATACATTAGTAAATCTACTTATGTTTTCATTGATTGTATGAAACGTTAAAGGTACTATTTATAATAAGTTCTCAGCTAAGTAAATTTGTTAATATACAAAATGAAACAGGTACGGTCCAAGCTTCGTAGCTGAGACAGGCCAAACCTGTCTTACGGGAATCACAACACTTGTACCTAAAGTAAGCGTTTAATATGATAGTTTATTATTCTATATTATAAGTTATGATAATCGGTTTATTCAATACAAATTACTTGATCACTATGTTTCTACAAGTACTTAGTCTTAATAACCTTTAGTTCATGTATCAGCTATCTTAAAGAATCTATCGGTATTGTAATGTGTATAAAACTATCGGTTTGCATCACATACATTTCGTATTACATTTATAAAGACAACACGAGCTAAGTCGTATAACAAACTGTGAAACGACTTCGTTGGACCTCGCCTACGGTGTGATGGAATGATTAGCTGTTTCATTTTAATGATTCACGGTGCCATAGACTATAGACACTTGCCTAATAATACAATTTATATAAAATTTACACAAAATATAAATTCTTTTCTGTCAACTGTTTTAAGGCTAGATTTTAACCTCACAACTGCCAACAACAATCTGTCTCTTCCATGGCTGTTTTTATTCAAATTATTGGCGGTTTGGTAGTTCAATAAATCATTTTTTTCTTTTTTTCCCAAACAACTAGTCAATCTTCTACAAGGTCAAAATTTTCATCAAGAATGTTACATTGACTTTGGAAGAACAGCAGAAGATGAATGTTGGACACTAGTCTATATATATAGGCCTAGTTTGTTTTTATTAGCTCTCGACTATATTCATTTGTTGCTACTAACTCCGGTCCTTCTCTAGGGGACACTCAGATCGACACAGTCTACCTGGATTTCTCTAAGGCTTTTTGATCGCATTAGCCACGTCCACCTGATCAAAAAACTTGAGGCCTTTGGGATCCATGATGTTTCGCTTGACTGGTTTGAGTCCTACCTTAATAATAGACATCTACAAGTGCGGTTTGGGGGAGCAGTTTCTGAACCCGATACCCGTTCTGTCAGGCGTACCTCAGGGCTCACTCCTGGGACCCATTTTGTTCAGCCTGTTTATTAATGATGTGGGCGACAGGCTTTTAACTAATTTCTTGTTGTTTGCAGATGATGCTAAGGTCTTTGTTGAGATAACTGTTCCTGATGATTGCCGTAGATTGCAAAGTAACTTGGATGGTCTTGTAGAATGGTGTGTGTTGAATGACATGGACTTGAATCCGGACAAATGTTTTTTGATGACATTTGCACGTTCTCGGTCAGCTCTTGAGTATGGTTATACTATTGGAGGTGCCCATCTGAAGCGAGTGGAGAGTGCAAAGGACCTTGGGAATAATAATGGTACCTAATCTTGACCCTCGGGAGCACTTGCAACATATTTCTAAAAAAGCCAACGCTTCCCTTGGATTTGTCATAAGAGCCTCACGTGATGGTCTTTCTGTTCCCTCATTGAGACATCTCTTCATCTCGCTGGTCCAGACCACATCTGGAGTATGCGTCCGTGGTGTGGGCTCCTTTCCAGAAAAACCATTGTGACCTACTGGAAAGAATTCAGATAAGATTTTTGAAGACAGTTGGAGTCCGGCTGGGATGTAACTATAGGGAGGTTCCGGTGACAACGCTAAGGGATGCTCATGGACTGCCCCTGCTGGAGTCAAGAAGAAGGTATCTGGACCTGATGTTTATGCACAGACTGCTAAATGGTAGTATCGACTGCCCCGATCTCCTCGGCATGGTGGATCTGCGTGTTCCAGTCGGAGGCAACAGGTCGAGAGACCTCCTTGGAAAGACACATCAGCTAACCAGCTACGGCTACCACAGTATCATCCCTCGTTTACTGAGACATGGGAAACTCTGTTTCAGCACGGGCCGACTTCTTTGGCTCTTCACCCACTACTTTCAGGGAAAACATATTGCACTCGTGATTATTCAGGAAATTTTCTACTTATTCTTTTTCTAGTCTTATCTTCTTTTTGTTCTTAGGCATAGCATTTAAAATGTATTTAGATCAAATGCTAGTTGGTCCCATTGTAGTTAATAGCATTTATATACCCTACATATCAGTATTGTTCTTGGGTTGGTGTAAGTCAATTGTTGTTAGAGATTATTTATTGATTGTTGCTTAGGTTATACTCTTTGTTGTTACTATTTGTGTATTTAAAATAATTATTTGTTGGAAGTTATTTATATACATCTTGAAGCTATCTAGTAAATATTGTTGTTAACTTATGTTGTAATTTGTACTTTTGTATGTACTAGTTGCTTGTTTGTACATTTGTGTAAATGGCACTGACCGTTGATAAATAAATAAAATAACTGAATTGATAGTTTTCACTTTGTCTGAATTCGGTTCAGTAGTAGATACTTGTTGTAAGATATGGTGTGAATCCTTGTCGCCTCTAACGATCCCCGATACATTTTATTTATACGCCACTTCCAGCGTCATCATTAGTGCATGAGCGATATGGTCCGGGAGCTAAACCGGCAATGTTGATATTATTGCATGTATACTCCAGATTGTCATTAGCTTTTAGATTACCAACAACAACCAATTTACCATGAGCTTCCTACCAGATTGTAGAGGTATTGCTCAATATTGCTTTGCTGTTACATTGTGCTTCCTCACAGATTATAACCTACAATTGTTGTTCACAAATATACTTCATACAATCACTCACTGAATTACAGATACGATACCATTTATTGTTTATTTTAGCATACTCAGCGTGAAACCATATTTCACAAATTCTATCATCACATTGGATTTGTTTCTTGCAAGAGCTATACTAGCTTACATACTTCTTGTTCGCCATCCTTTGGTATTAATTTTGATGAAGCCGACATAACTGTATATGTTATATCAGACAAGGGAGACGCAATGAAAGATTAACTTTCGTAAGTAGTATTTACATAATTTGCATGCATATTATGTTACATAAATATATATTTTTACAAAAATGGTACACGTTGGAGTTTGAGTCACATTTTACAATAATTATAGAAATTCTATCATTCTTTCACTACATTATAAGTATTAGACATGATCTAATGTAACATGAGATAAAAATTATTCTGCAAAATAACCTTACATAAATGTCATTTTGTGACTTCGAAATTTACGCAGGTTTTACCTGTGTATAGGTGTTATTACTGTCTTATCTTTCTTTCACTTGTCTTGGTTAGGAGTTTTTTTTATTTTAAAATAGATTAAATAAATTGCTATAGCTTAAAGTGACATCTTACCATGCGCAGCTTATTTAGCAATATGAATAGACATGTTAAACGAAGCATTATATTATACCTTCACTCCAGGACGTGCCTTTACGTGAGTATGTGTATGTTACTAAAACTCTTTTTATCTTCATATTTTAGGTTTTCGCAGATACATCACAACAATTGTAGGCTTTAAATCATTGGAATTAGGATACGCGACAACACTCACCTTATCACAGTGCCTCATGGGGATCTCCACCTCACATTTGTGAGAAGGAAGAGGCGACATTTCAATCCCAGACACACGTCCATGTATTTTGGAAGTCTTAATATAATCAGGAGATGGGTTAAATGCGGTTAAAGCTTAAGTGCGCGGAGTATAATTAGCTATTTTGTACAACTCAATAAAGTAAAAATAAGAATAAGGTGTAATAAATCAAAATAAATACGTGAGAGACGCCGGTACTTGAACACTAAAGGGGTAATGTAACCTTCAAGCAATAATTGAAGTAATTATAAAATTTAAAAAAAATTTTAACAGATTACTGAAATAATTATTTACGCCAATTAAAGTTTTATTTCAAAATGGATATATTTTATATTGAAATATTCAATGTAGACTTCAATGTATGATTTCAGGAAAATAATTTTTGCTTCACAAACAAGGATTTTCTCAAGCAGGTGGCTTTTACGTATAAAATATGTAGAGAAGATGCCTCAGAATGTGTGCTTAATGAAGGAGGGGACACACAGTTGAATCTGTGTTTGTTTGTTTGTGGGGACACGACCCTTTTATTTATATTTACCATAACTCGATTATAATTAGAACGTAACTTTTACTTCTTGCTCTTTTATAATATTACAACTCTCTAAGAACTTAATTACAATTACTAGTTAATTTAAACACAAATTTATGTGTGATTTTTGGACTAGAAGCAACTGAAATTACGTGATTTGAATTTCCCGCTCATCGTGTAAGTTTTGTTGAGCTACAAGATACAGTGACTCGCATCATGTTTAAAAGACAGATTTATATTTCATAAATAACCTCATTCCATTCCTAAACGTCTTTATATTTGTTGACTTATTGAACATCTCGTGTTTTACTTATACATTTCAGTTTAAAAGTATCAGTCATATTTTTCAAAATTATAAAAGTTATTAAATTTAGAAACTTTTTCGTTGGAAAAAATACATCAGTAGATATTGAAAATACATTGATATTTTATATTACTTATATATTTTAAAATTTACATAAAACATCCTTTATTAATTATTTAAACTGTTAATTTATTAAATTACATGTAATTAGCTAACTATCAACTTTGATAGGCAGACTGAGGTGTTAGCAACTACTAATTGAAAAGAATAAAACGTTTAACTTAACTAAAATATTCACCAAACCTATTATAAAAAGGTTAAGTCCTATGATGAACACAATGATGGATTATATTAATGTTGTAAAACTCAATACTCGCTGTAGACACTGTGTTGTAGCGCGGAGAGGAGCAGCGCTATAAACTGACCCAAACCACTAATTGACCAATACGTTGCAGCAATAGTTGTGTTTGCCACAAGTGGAGCTCGTTCACTTAATTAAACGTCTTTCACATAAATTACTTTAACAATCTCTTCCATGGTCCGCACAACTATCCGATAGAAAAACGAAAATTACTTCGTCATTTAAATTAATGAATTAATGTTGTAAAACTCGATACTCACTGTAGGCACTGTGTTTATAGCACGGAGAGGAGCAGCGCTATAAACTGACCCAAACCACTAATTGACCAATACGTTGCAGCAATAGTTGTGTTTGCCACAAGTGGAGCTCGTTCCCTTAATTAAACGTCTTTCACATAAATACTTTAACAATCTATTCCATGGTCCGCACAACTATCCGACAGAAAAAACTAAAATACTTCGTAGTTTAAATGCCATTTTTTAATTATCTTGAATTTAACGTAGTGTATTGAAATGCACCCCCTTATTAAAAATCCCTTAACTATAAACTATTTTTTCTATGTATGTTTAATCCTGAGGGTTTTTGCAACGTAAAAAATAAAAAGTACCGTAATAAATTAGTTCTCAAACATATACCTTTACATTGATACTTATAATAATGTAAAAATTTTTAAGCTCGCCCTAGTAAAACTGATAAATCCTAATGGTACTGTTTAACTTCATTTAAAAGATGACAAATATTTGTATTATCACCGTAAGTGCCATGCTAGTGCGAGCCACGTGTCATGGCACATTTCGCAAGCCGTTGTGGGTAATTATTTTAGTCGGCAATGTAATGTGACATCCAGATCCAGTCAAAGCCAGCAGCAATTAATTAGTTCTATGTCAAAAACTTTAAACAATTTTTATACAGGCCTTTTAATGACAAAATCATAATAGTTCTATGAGATGTGTTGTAGAAGCTTCTTTCGCACTGGATTTTATTAGTGTATTTTAAAATAACCATACCAATAAAAATTGAAATTTATTTATATAAGGCCTTTCACCGTCATAGTTTATGTGGGTCAAATGGTGATTTCATTGAAAATGAAAGGTTGCATAAAAAAGGTGTATTATTAGCGGTGTGTTTGGTTTTAAAATGAGTAACTTCAGCCAAATGTTTTCATACAAAATATAACGAGAGAGACGAATTAAATTATTTGTGCACATTTATGGCTTAGATTAATGGCTTTAGATCAAGATGTTTTTCTCTTTAAATTGAAAGGTCTACAGATATACCTCATCTATAACATCATACGTAATTGTAAACTGTATGTCCAAAAGTTGTACCGAGCATAATATTAGCCGAATCTACCGCAGAACCTAAAGTTAACTCTACTCTATTGGCTATGGATCTTTACACCTGATAACTCTGTACACTATTTCATAGGTAACTAAATTTGAATTACTCTAAACTTGAAATAAGGGAATTGCACACTTTTCTTGTGCAGAATCAACCGATTATTGTTATTAGTAATAATAATAAATATTGTCATTATTTTCTGAAAAGACTTGGATGGCTAGTTTATAAGCATGACCTCCACCTTGTTAAAAACTTAGATAGTATAATAATAGAATTTAAGAAAGGTACCTAATCTCGACGATAAAAATAAGTTTAATTAATTAATTATTATTCTACAATTAATATAAGGAACATTATTTAGCCAATCGGCGCAGAAAGTATAGTGAGATGTGTATCCATATCATCAGCACCTTATCTGCATTCCTGTATATATTGCTACAACAACTGATATACTCGTACTAGCTAGGTTTAAACCGGATAAGCACAGATAATAACGCTAGATTTTTGTCTGAAGTATTTTATACGATATTGCATTGTGAAGGAAACAACATTTTCCGGACATTTATCATCATTCAGTGATAAAAAAAATCAGTAACACTAAGTTTATAGATGTTAAATATGATCTCTTCTTCAGGTAAATAACTAGCACATAATTACAAACTAGGTTAAAATAAACAAATCACACCAGAGCGTTTTGACACGCCTAAGTCAGGAATCACAACCACTATACTGTGTGTCAAATTCACTAACTCTAAAACATGCACTTAATACAAAACTTAAACACAAAACTAATTATTAAAACTACAGAATAGGCTACATGTTACAATAAGTCTGCATTCGCCGACCAACCGCCTACGACTAATGTAATGAGGTTCTTGGGGAACAATACAAAAACTTAATACACGTCAGTGTGGCAATGTGGGCCTTGTCTTGTCACAGATGGGAAACTAAGCCTTTAGGAATACTCACTATGACACCTATACTTTGTTTACTCCTCACCACAGAACCATGAGTCTTCGAAACATCTTTTACTGTTACTGTATTTCAAATGTAGAAACACTTCTAGAATGTATTATTACACAATGGTTTCAGGTTCAGTTTGTGAAGTGGCCTTGAAAAACAGCAGTTATTCTTGACGTGGACAATTAGTGCCAAAAATAAATAATTTTTACTATTATTTATTGTTAAAGACATGACTATTATACAGGGTGAGTTTTAAGTCCCTTCCCCCCCTATTTTTTTTAAACCGTATAAGTTAGGAGGTTTAAACTCCGTACATATTCGTTAGACCTAAATATCTTGTTTTTCATGGGTTCATTGACTCTCCACCTCCAATGGGAGACGGTCCACGAGGAGTAAGCCGAGATTCTTAAATGTGAGCATACGTTGATATGCACATCAAATTAAAGGTCTCTGTAAGTAGAATACAATGCCGCAAACCGGACCTCAAAAAGTTCATCCTAATGAAAATTACAGGGTGTTAAAATGTACAAAATAGTAATGTGCTATTATCTGCGTTTTATCGCGCAACTTTTTAAAAGTTCATTTCAAAACAATTTTTCTATTGCTGTTTATTCTTCAAAAGAAACTTTATTTTGTTGTGTTAAATGATTTTAAGGGATCACTGGAAGTCCGAGATCTAGGAGTTAACTAAAGTATTTAATAAGAAGTCGATCATGTGTTGTGTCGCCTTGTAAGTATTTTATTTAAAGAATTGTTGTCTTACAAAGGTTTTAGACCCATTTATTTTTATTTCAACACCGATTCCGGTTCTAATATTTGTACGATTTCCGATACTAGTAGGTTGTTACTTACCCTTTTATTGTAGTAGATGTTCAAACTGATTACCTGTTACTTCCTGACAGTAGTATAGTCTGTTAACAAATTCACTCCTTACACGGGTTAGGATTTCTAGTGTTACCTTCCTGCAGGCCTCAGTAATTCTGTTCCGAAGATCTTCCACACATGCGACTGGTGTACAATAAATCACAGACTTCAAGTGTCCCCATAAAAAAAATCCAGTGGGTTCAAGTCAGGGGACCGTGCCGGCCATTCTATTGCCCCGCGTCGTCCTATCCACTTCTCACGAAAATGTACATTAAGGTAACCACGAACATTAACATCGTAGTGTGGAGGAGCACCGTCCTGCTGGAACCTTACTTCTTCTCGATTAAACTCCCCACCATTAGTGCGAATTGTATTTTCTATTAATGGATGAATATTATTTTGGAGCATATGTAAATAACTTTCTCCATTTAAATTTCCGTCAATAAACAGTGGTCCAATCACGTGGTTACCAATGAGACCTGCCCAAACATTTACTTTCTGGGGATACTGGGTATGATGTTCTCTGTGAACATGGGGATTAGAGTTATCCCAGTATCGGCAGTTGTGTCTATTCACTAAACCATTTACGTAAAATGTACTCTCATCACTAAAGCAGATATTATTTAAGGTTGTTGGATTTGCTATAATTAGTCTATCCATAGTTTCACAGAACCGCAATCTTCTGTCCGGGTCATCTTCATTTAATGCGTGATGTAGCATAATTTTGTAGGGATGAAATTTGTGCTTCCTCAGGGTAGTTATTGCTTTGCGTTGTGATACCCCGATATTGTCTGCTATTTGTCTCGAAGAGGTTTGAGGATTTTCCACAACTGTACAAAGAACCTCAAAATCATCAACTTCTTCTGACAAAGGAGGACGGCCTGAACGTTTTCCATCAGTAACGCTACCAGTCTCTCTAAATTTTGTTATTAACTACCTTAAATAGGTTCTGCTAACAGGTCTTTCTGGATGGTTTTCATTAAATCGTCTCATTGTTTCGTGGTAATTATTCCCAGAAGCGCCAAAAATAAACACCACCTCAACTTTTTGCTGAAGAGTGCGAGACATGTTTCTAACTTTAACAGCACTAAAACTAACAAGGTCAGTAGCCACACTGCAACTAACAAGGTCAGATACTTAATGGCCCAAGTAACTGAAACCAAACATAACAAGTCTCTGAGAATACCCAGATAACAAACAACTTTCACTTTTACAACGACACAGGGACTATGTCAAAGATTACATTCAAAATGCAGACCACTGATTCTGTACAAAATTATTATTAACAAAATTACGAATTATCCATTTTTTAATTCAGATTGTAGCACCGTTTCCAGCGTTAAAAGGCAATGTTAAACGACACATCACATGATCGACTTCTTATTAAATCCTTTAGTTAACTCCTAGATCTCGGACTTCCAGTGATCCCTTAATATTATTAAACACAACAAAATAAAGTTTCTTTTGAAGAATAAACAGCAATAGAAAAAATTGTTTTGAAATGAACTTTTAAAAAAGTTGCGCGATAAAACGCAGATAATAACACATTACTATTTTGTACATTTTAACACTTTGTAATTTTCATTAGGATGAACCTTTTGAGGTCCGGTTTGCGGCATTGTATTCTACTTACAGAGACCTTTAATTTGATGTGCATATCAACCTATGCTCACATTTAAGGAATCTCGGCTTACTCCTCGTGGACCGTCCCCCATTGGAGGTGGAGAGTCAATGAACCCATGAAAAACAAGATATTTAGGTCTAACGAATATGTACGGAGTTTTAAACCTCCTAACTTATACGGTTTAAAAAAAAAAATAGGGGGGAAGGGACTTAAAACTCACCCTGTAAATACCAACTGCCCAATAGTACTCTAGGGAAGTTATAGCATGACTGGTGGGATGCGCGTGAGGAGTGGAGGAGTTGAGCGCGTGGGGGCACAATCTAAAGTAGGGGAGGGAATACGGTGCTACTAACCCTACTGAGAGTTTTCGGCTCCCGGCTCATAGTGGTGGCGGGAGCCGAATATTGTAGTGTTTGCCAACATTTCTAGACCCTTATGTTCTTACCACGGTGGTCTTTTATGATGAGCAATTTAGTATAGGAGACCTTGAGAATATTTGAACATTTCTAGACTCTTTTGAGGTTACGGCGACGGACTTTTATGATGGGGAATTCAATACAGGAAATCTTGGAAATATTGGGACCGGATGTACGTGATCTTAACAATGACTATGTTCTGCCGAAATTGTGTTCATAGCTCACCCTTCTTGATGAGTTCGCAGTAGAGATACCTGGTGGTAAGAAAGGGTTTCATAAATTGGGAAAGGGTAGGAATTTATATTATTCTTCATCTCCAACGACGACAACAGTTCAGAATCGTAATTGTTACGCTTTGTTAGCCATTAAAATTCAATTTATCATATACTAACTGTGTAAGCTTCAGGATTTACGATAGTAGATACAATTATAGTACACTACAAAATTTGCAACTGACATAGCCTAGCTGCTAAATTAAAAATTATTATAAAACTGGTTAAACTAATTTGTCACTATACACAGTAGAATAAGAAAAAAACTCTGTTTTATCTACCAACTTGTATCAAGTTAATTTAATGATGTATACTTAAAATAACAATAACGCCAACGATCCACACGCAATAGTTAACATAATAAAACCCCGTTGTCGATGAAAATTATTTATTGTTCTTCGAACTACACCCAAATCAAAATTGTCCAGATTACTTTTAGTATGTTTGCGTTTTCTTACTTTGTTGGGCGTACTAAAAGAATTGCCAATTGGACATATTTTTTTTTCCTCCTTCAAAATTCGTCTCAGCGTACTTTCAGAAATTCCAGTTGCCTCTACGACACGCTGTTAACTTTCTTCAAATTTATGTGTGTTGGTTTCTGCTTCCCGTTTCATAAAATGGGAAGCACTTCTCTTGCTTGGCCGTGTATAACCTTTCTACCTCCAATTTTACTTGTTACATTATGATCTATCTCAAACTCTTTACTTAAAACGTAATGAGCACAACGCAATTAATTCACAAATTGTATTACAACTCGTAAAATTGGCACAAGCGAATGTTTTTTGGGTGGCACGTATAGAAGACTGGAGACCGAAGTTCACAAGGCTAAAATACGGCAACAGACTGAGCCGCTCCAACCCCCACCACTTTAGTTCCGTCTTTGCCTACGGCGCATCTCGAAGTCACCGGTCATGCTATAAATTCTCTACTATAATAAAACTAATTCACATCACATTGTTACTGTTAGGTGACACATCCATTGTTAAAATCGTACAGACTTTCTTTGATATATATTAAAATAACAGATGGTATTTAATCCCACGTTTGATAGAGATAAAACAACCAACAAACTTTAAATTCTGAAATGTTTTAATGTCCAAATATGTATACAAGCAGGGTTGTAAAACCTTTGAAAGTTAGCCGTGTAACAGTGTCAACACCAACAAAGCAGTGTGTTTAATGTTAGGTGGTATTTTTTGTTAATTCAAAATAATAACATTTTCTGTTGAAATTTGTAAACTATAACTATAACCTCTATTATAAATAAAGGATGGTTTAAATATAATTTATAAAACTAGAAATAAATAGGAAAATGATATCATTATATGAATTATGTGAATGATTGATATGAATCAACTAATTTTGAATTTCGGGTATTAAAAATAGTTACGGACTTTATTCAAAAGTTTGGTTCTGGATAATCCTTTACATAATAGGATTTAAGATAACTGTTTTAGCACCTCCATTTTTTTTAATATTTGTCGTTTATGCATGACTATTTCTAATTATTGGACATTATTGCATACTGTGTCATGTACAGCTTAAAAGATTTTTAGTTCATATGATATTAAATATTTTAATATGATATTTAACTCGGATAATGACGTGACCTACTTCTGATAACTGCCGTACCACCCACTACCAACCATTCTGTACTAGACCCAATCGCCTGCAGTCTCATTCTAACTCCAGGGTGTATCTCTTCTGACTCTTAGTGCTTCTGCTACTCTCGACCTCTGATCCCTCCATCGATCTCACTACCAATCAATCTGTTTTAGTGGTCCTAGTCCCATTCATCGCATTTTAACCTCAGGGTGTATCTCTTGTCGGGTAGTGGTTCTGCTACTCTCGATCTCTGATCCATCCATCGCTCTCACTACCAATCAATCTGTACTAGTCCCAGCCGTCTTCAGCCGCATTTTAAACCCAGGATGTATCTCTTCTGTTTGTTAGTGGTTCTGCTACTCTCGATCTCTGATCCCTCCGTCTCTTCACTACCAATCAATCTGTAATAGTCTCAGTCGCCTGCAGTCTCATTCCAACCCCAGAGTGTATCTCTTCTGTCTCTTAGTGCTTCTGCTATTCTCGACCTGTGATCCCTCCATCGCTCTCACTACCAATCAATCCGTATTAGTTCTAGTCCCGTTCAGCCGCATTCTAACCTCAGAGTGTATTTCTTCTGTCTGTTAGTAGTTCTGCTACTCTCGATCTCTGATCTCTCCATCGCTCTCACTACCAATCAATCTGTACTAGTCCCAGCCGTCTTCAGCCGCATTTTAAACCCAGGATGTATTTCTTCTGTTTGTTAGTGGTTCTGCTACTCTCGATCTCTGATCCCTCCGTCTCTTCACTACCAATCAATCTGTAATAGTCTCAGTCGCCTGCAGTCTCATTCCAACCCCAGAGTGTATCTCTTCTGTCTCTTAGTGCTTCTGCTATTCTCGACCTGTGATCCCTCCATCGCTCTCACTACCAATCAATCCGTATTAGTTCTAGTCCCGTTCAGCCGCATTCTAACCTCAGAGTGTATTTCTTCTGTCTGTTAGTAGTTCTGCTACTCTCGATCTCTGATCTCTCCAGCGCTCTCACTACCAATCAATCTGTACTAGTCCCAGCCGTCTTCAGCCGCATTTTAAACCCAGGGTGTATCTCTTCTGTCTCTTAGTGCTTCTGCTACTCTCGACCTCTGATCCTCCATCGCTCTCACTACCAATCAATCCGTATTAGTCCTAGTCCTGTTCAGCCTCATTCTAACCCCAGGGTGTATCTCTTCTGTCTGTTAGTGCTTTTGCTACTCTCGACCGCTGATCCTCCATCGCTCTCACTACCAATCAATCCGTATTAGTTTTAGTCCCGATCAGCCTCATTCTAACCCCAGGGTATATCTCTTCTGTCTCTTAGTGCTTTTGCTACTCTCAATCTCTGATCCCTTCATCGCTCTCACTACCAATCAATCCGTATTAGTCCTAGTCCTGTTCAGCCTCATTCTAACCCCAGGGTGTATCTCTTCTGTCTGTTAGTGCTTTTGCTACTCTCGACCGCTGATCCTCCATCGCTCTCACTACCAATCAATCCGTATTAGTCCTAGTCCCGTTCAGCCGCATTCTAACCTCAGGGGTGTATCTCTTCTGTTTGTTAGTGGTTCTGCTACTCTCGATCTCTGTTCCCTCCGTCTCTTCACTACCAATCAGTCCTGTAATAGTCTCAGTCACCTGCAGTCTCATTCTAACCCCAGGGTGTATCTCTTCTGTCTCTTAGTGCTTCTGCTACTCTCGACCTCTGATCCCTCCATCGCTCTCACTACCAAAAACGATAAAGTACCAGTAAAATAAGTGTACATGTAAGAAACTTTAGTGAATACTGTTCCAGAATTATGCTATGACATTTTTACTGACTGTTCGGGTCCGATCCTTTGAATAGCTAGTGGATATTACATTATAGAGAGCTGTAAATCGATTCCATAAAATCGCACCTTACACTGTGGAATCTTGGCCTTCACTGGTCTTAAATAGTTTTTCAACTTTCGGAATCACTTATTTATTTATGCAACAGTCAATCTATTTTCACAAGTCATTACAAAAGAATATTCTGACAAATGGCAAGAAATACATCCATAACATGCACAGTGAGATGATAAATACAAATACCAAGGTGTGATACATGTAAAGCATTAATTACCATAAAAACCAAAACAACAAGAACCACATACAGCGTTATATATAATATTATGCTGCTTTGAATTTAAGATGCAATAAAAGAGAAAGGTTTTATAAAATACTAGCGGGCCCGGCGCGCTTTGCTGCGCATTTCAATAATTTTTTGCAAAAGTTGCCCGCGGCTTCGCACGCAATTTCCCGTTGAAAACAGTACACTATATTCACTTATTCTTTTTCTATCACATTCTAAACATTGCTGAGATAATTGATAGTCGTTCCATCGTGAGCCTCTTGGGCGTATTATGAAGGTATGTACCATATTCCTGCCTCTATCTAGCTGTTACCCACGGCTTCGCACGCAAATCTTAAGAACCGAAGTCCTTATATTACTTAGTAAATTTTTTTTTTACTATAATAAATTTTAGATTAAATTAGTTATATCTCCGATGCCACGATTGAGCTTGCTTTGTTGTCTCGATCGAGAGAATATGTACACACGGAGTTTTGAGAAACCATACTTCTGTCAAAAAAAACAACTAAGGTTGATTTTATAACATTCTTTATATTTGTAGCCAACGTAAGATAGTAATTATGATATCTGCATTACTCTTCTGATCAAGCATGAGCATGGTTTATATTAAATAAATATTGCAGTTAAAGGTGACTGGATAGTAAAGTCTATGTTTAACAGTGATTGCAAAAACAGTTTAAAACAAAATTTGTCGTTTCTCTTAAGCTTACTCTATGCTTTAAAACTATAAGTGTAATATATGTTTACAAAGAACAGCTGATTAAAAATTTGAAAAGACGTTAAACATATGTTTGCTGCAATGCATTTCTTATGGGTATTTCTGTAACCAGTGGGGCGGAATCCTGAATCGGGAAAGGGATGGGCATAGCTTTAAAACCTTCTCCGTGGAAAAAATACATATACGTACAAATTTTCATCATGATCGGTCCAATAGTTCACGATTCCATAAAGGACAAACATATAAACATTCATTTTTATTATATATAGATGACATCGAATGGATACAAGTAGCAATGTGCAAAGATAAAAAGATTAACTTTCCAGAAATTAGACCGACTAAGATCTAATTGACTAATATAAGCGAAAAAACGAACAATATTAACAATTACTGAAATGAAAAAAAAAGAAGAGCTTATACTAAACTGCTAATACGTAAGCTGATTGAAAAAACAACAATAAATATTGAAATCAAGTGAGACAGTTTGAACGTTCATTTATGTTTGTTTTGCCAACAACAACCGATGCCAATTATTTAGAGGTCCTTTCAGATCGATGACTTGTTTGTGTCTCTTTAATATCCTCTCTGTTTTATCGGTATTTCCTTAATTGTAAGGAAGAGCCTAGCTTTAATTTTCTTCATGTTAGCTTTGATCTATGTGGCACGTTGTTACATTTAAATTCGTAATTTAGTTAGTAATTTCCATACTTATCTGGTAGTAATTTATTTATTCTCCTGCAGATTCTTGCATAAATGTGATACCCACCAATGGCATCTGGTACGTGGATCACCCAATCGATACACGATACTCACTGAACATTGAACACTGGTCGATACACCCCGGTCTGCCAGATTGGATGAGAGAGAGAACCAGTGCGGTGTGTGTGAGTTTCCTACATACTGATCGTCCTAAACTCACAGCAAGGAATATGTCTCGCTTAAAATATTTGGCTGCTAAAAACGTTTTTGTAGGTATACAGTTATCACCGTTTCAGTGATAATCATATAACTATAACTTTATAATTTATAATTAATTATCATCACAGGTTGACTAAGACTTTCCTTTTATCCTTCTTGTAAAAAACATCCTTTGCACTTATAGGCCTCTACCAGTTTTAAACAGAATTATTCCTATCTAGAATTGACATTAATTAAGCATACCAAACAAAGTAACGTACTATCTCGATAATGCTATTTAATCAAATCTATGAAATAATAAATAAACATTAAGATCACTCTAATGAAACGCTAAGTTATATTTTTATAAAAAATACCTTTGGAAAATGTTCAGACACAGAAGTTCTTTCAAGTAACTCTAGTTGTAAGATTTCAGTATTTATTAGGAACTTGCATATCTGTTTTTGTTTCTTCTTGCAGCATTAACAGTAAATTCGATGTCACTAACTTGTAGAACACTTTCTACAATTTGAAACGTTGTTTACTGACGTCACTCCGTCTTGATGACTTATATACTCTCTTCTTCAGGAGTCAAAAATAAGACACAAATTTGAGTATAATACTACAAATGTGATGTAACAAATCAACAAATCGAGAAATCATGGAGCTTAACTCGCCAGGAATTTATCTAAAACTAGATATCAGTACTCACAAATGTACAGTTTCTATTGAAGTAACACTGTTATCAATGTTCTCAACTCTTCTCTTCTTTCTTTCTTCACATGAGAAACAACATATTTCTCAAATAGTGGCGGAAGTGGGGTGTTTCCATTTTTAATGTCGCTAGACGGTTACTTTCGAAATCGAAAAGAGAATTTTTGTGACAAGATTTGAACACTATCTTTCAAATTATTGCGCCATAAAATAAATAATATAATTATTAATATTACATCATTTATCTCAAACACATTGAAGCAATGCTTAAGATATAAAAACGAAAACCACTCTTTTTTGGACGAATCTAGTTATGGGATTTTGGATATTTGCTATCGTTATAAGTTTAAGATTATAACAAGACTTTCTCTTGCTTCTATACATTTTAATATATTTCATATTCTTTTCGAAAACGAAAATTAGTCGAAATATTAAAGGATTGTAAGGAAGTCTGTTTCTTTATTTAACATAAGAAGTACTAGTTAATTTATTTTTCCATATGACATATATGGAATGAAGATCTCGGAAACGAAGTGGGGTCAAAAAGCGTCTACTTCCGGATCTTGTAATAAAAATTCGGTCTAAGACATCTTCAGTGCAATAGTTGAGTTTGCCTTGTCCCGATATAGGAAATATACAATACACGAGAATCTGAGAAGCCAATCACGATTAGAATCGTATATGTACTTGTTTTATAATGGGGAAACATTTACTAACTGGTGTAACACTTCTTTTACCGTTTATTAGGAATTGCGTTATATAAAACTTGTTGTTTCGGACTCTAATCTAGTAAAAAGGCTCATTGAGGCATGTTAGTGTTTTCTCATCTGTTTTCCTTAAGTGTCCTGTAAAATGCCATATCACAATGTCATAATATAAGCCAATTAGTTTCGAATACAAAACATTCATTGCTGTGATCGCAATCTCTCTATAAAATATGTGTAAGCAAATGTTTCAGCCTCTTTGGTGTACTTCAGCTGAAAATGTTAACAGCTGTTTGATGTCAGTTTCATTTAATTCTTGAAACATAATGATTACAATTCTTTGCAGGATTCAAAAATATTTCAGGTAATGTTGTACATATTTTCTCTTCATATAAATCTTCCTCGGATTTCATCAAATATCTTACAAAAATAATTATCCGAATAAGTCCATCCTTCCTGAGGCAGCGCTTAGCGATCCATTTTTATTTACCAGATTAACGAATTTATTCAGTATAAATAAGCATATTGTGAATAATATTACAAGCAAAGTAGCCTTAAAACATTTTATTGATTTATATCATTCTGGTAAAATTCTGTATGAAGCCCATGGTCACAACATATAGTTATAGGTAGCTCCAAATATAAGAATATGTAAGTTAGACTATGTGATAAATCACGTGGTTCGTAAAATATTCATACGATTAACTATCACTTTTCTTTTAATTTATATACTTTTTATTGTATATGTTCTTAGTGGTACCTTGAATAATAGTCAGTGTATTTTGAGGATCTTTTATTATAATTTGCAATCTTTATTTAATATTCATTGTTTCGACTTTTCTTTTAAAACTAAGAAAGTCCATTTTATTTTATATTCTTTGGTGTGAATAATAATTTTATTTTTTGTAATAGTGTTGGTTGGCGGTATATGTTCGTACGGAATTCAGAATTTAAATAAATAATGGACTTGATTTTATTTTGTATGTATATATAATATTTCAATAAATATACCACAAAAAAATTAAAAAGCTAAACTTCATCAATGATAAGAAATTAATTTGGAAAACAAGAGGTCGTCGAACGAGTGCCAGAAAAGCCAATAATACTAAATCTCATGTAGATCGATACTTATTTACAGTAATCAGGGTCGGCGGTCGCGTGTTGATACAACGTGCGGAATCCAATTATTGGCTGATGTAACGGATTTCATTACTCGGCTTCTGCTAATTGGAAAACGATATTAATCTGTGTGTTCCTGAGTCAAGAATAATGTTGAGTCAGTCGCGTTTTACAGGAGTCCGGGCATTCGTTGACCCAATCATATACATATACAATCATATCAATTTACTATGATAAAGATTATTTTAAGCTAATATTGTCATTGAAGCCATTCTAATTACAATATTTTCAAAAGAGATTGCCTAAGTGTATGAATCATTAAATTAAACTTGTATACATCGTTTAGCTTTAATTATTAAAAAAAATAAACATTCCACGAGGTCAAGATGTGAAGAACTAGACAAAAAGAACTGGTCTGCGAGAGTCTTCATGTTCGAGCCAGACAGTTCCTTGGTCTCATACTTACTCGTATCGCAAATCTTCAAATTTGTCACATCTTGACATGTAATGAAAGATTTGTTGACTCGGTTGGAACTGACCAAGGACGTCGTCCGCACCAGAGTCACTTACTCCCCCATCGATATCGAGTCCAGCAGGCTCAATGGATCTGGCCTCGGTCTCAAAGGAGGAAATCGACAGTGATAAGAGACTTTCCATCGAAGAAATCCAATGACTCAAACTGTGTGTCTACGTGGCTTCTCAAACAATGATCAAAGCCTTTATTGAGACCCATTGAGCAATTTATGTATCTCTCTTTTCACTCGAGAACGTTCCTCCATCTCTCAAAATTGCTAGTCACCCCAATGCTTAATAAGGACAACCCTCTATTCACCCAAAATTACTGCCCAATCTCTTTTGAAAAGGTTTTCTCACTCCATACCTAAATTTTTTGAAAAACGCAACACCCTCATTCACAAACTAGAACATTACGGGATACGAGGATTTTCACTCAATTGGATTAAAACTATCTTGATAATAGAACACAATTTTTACGAATTTCAACCGTACGATCTGAGGAGAGAGGGCTTAGTTATGGGGTTCCTTAGGATTCCATAATGAGTCCTCTACTCTTCTTGATCTACGTTAATGATGTTGGTTCATTTCCATTTCAATGAACTGAACCTCAAAAAAATCCAACAAAATCAATTTTTATTGAATTTGTTTGCTGCAAAAGTCTCCTAATTTCGTCCTACAGTTATTTTGAATGAAACTGAGATCGAGGAAGTCTACTCAACAAAGTTCCTTGGAATACACCTGGACCGAGGATTGACGGGATTGTCATTTAGGCAGTGTTTTTTTTATTTATGTTTTGAGGAAACTGTCCGAGTATTGCCGAACCGGTGACGGCGTACTACGGAGTAATCTATCCACATCTCTCCTATGGATTGGCTTTGTGTGAGGTTGCTCAAATGGAACAGTTTTCATTCTAAAAAAAGAGCAGTCAGAATCGTTACCATGCTGTAGAATAGAGAGTCTTACAGACCAGCGTTCAATACTTTTAGACTGTTGACATTACCCTGCCTCTATATATTACTGACATGACTCTTCTTCAATACAAAATGCGACAAAATAAGGGGTAGCTTTATACACTCTTATGCAGCAACTGCTATCACACACAGGAGATCAATTTGTCAACAATTTGCCAAATTTAGAGAAAAGTGCTCCAATGCTCAATTGCGTTCAAAAATCTGCTGAAAACTGCGTTGGGTTTCAAAAGCATTCTACAGCATAGACGAGTTCATTGCTTATCAACTGGAGTCCGCAGAATTTGTAGACTGAGAAGGTGCTGAAGTGGTACAATTCGAATGAATGAGAATGATTGAAAGTAGACATTATACGTTTGAAAGGGATCTTAGATGGAAGAATGTATGAAAAACTTTTTATGTCACTCTCATAAAAAGTTTCTTTTTGGTTTTTCTGACAATTTTCATACAATGTTAAAAATTTTCTTCATTACATTATTATTATAATATTTGCTCGTATCCTATCGTGTCTTGGTCAAAACTTAACCAACTTCTTCAAAATTGTCACACATCTTGTTGATGCAGGGTGTTCACAGCGTCTCACACTCGGCAGCTCTGAACAATCCCTCTGTACTTGTTCATGAAGGGTACCGCTCAGTAGCTTTTGCTTCCAACAATTTCTGTCATGGTTTATTAATATTATGAATTAATTTTATCTCTGAATGTTTATTATGATAGTATATTACTAAATATATACTTTCTGCACTACTTTGAAATCACAGGTAATAATGAGAATTTATTAAAATGTTGAAATGAATGTTATTTGTAGATGCCAACAACGTGTACTTATATAAATAAATTGGATATGCATACAAGGAGGGTTACGAGGGTTTAGGTCATAATGCAAGATTTGATATATTTCAATTTATCAATGTTTGGCACGTGGGATGTTGTAGTTGATGTATCATTGTTGCCCATCAACATCAGCTCTAGTGACTTTTCGTTTCATCAATTGATTTTCAACCGTTATTTACCTAATTAAGCGAATAACAAGCTTCCAACATTCTGAGAAATGTATATTTAGAGACGAACAACAATTTAGAATAAAATAATATTAAATTACGAGTTGACGATATTTTTACCTCAAAATTAGTTGGAATATAAAATAATAGCCAAAACCACTCCACGAATAACTTATATTTGCATGATACATGAATAACCATCCTTGAATTTTATCATGCAGGAATGATCTAACAATCGGATTTTATTTATGTCTCTTATTTGAGTCGTTTCAATGTTCGTGTAATTATTTTAATTAATTGCCAAAAGATCTAAATAGTTTTTATTGAGATTACCTTACACTAATGATTGTGACAGTTTTTTTCTCTCAAGGCGGCAAGAGAACCATTATATTTACTTAACTATGTAACGATACCGTCAAGAGAACTCCTTGAATCGTTTCTTCCAGATTATTATATAGTTTTCCAGGAAGCCATATATTATATTTGTTTAAAAACGCAAAATATTTTAGGGATTTTCTTTCCGGGCTATAGGCGGAAGTCTTAGTTACGGGTTTATCTGATGTTTAGAGATGGTTTCCTAGGAGAACTGCAGGTTTTATTACATTGCTAAATTAAAAGGTAGTGGTAAAACATTTTTCGTATAATATTTGAAATTGTGTTTTCGGATCAAAATAATTTGGCCCTAACACATCGTTTCATTTTGATTATTTCGTAGCTGTGGCATAATGTAGCGTTGCCCTGACTCCCATAATCTCAAACAGAATTTATTCTTTTGTTTGGATATAAAACTTTTATTGGTCAGGAAGACTTTCTCAACACAGACCTTAATAAAACCAAAACATAATATGAATGAAACCGCATTTTCAATATTTATCCTACATGATAGGGACAATAGGTGCTATTTCATAAACTAATATACAAATAATTTTCAATACAACTTAATGCCCTTAATATTGTTAATTATTTTCTAAATATTCAAAAAAAATTTTAAATTTAAATAAATTAAAATAAACTAATGGAGTTTATAATTAAACTGAAATTATTAGATTCTTCTACATTTGTGAATTCTACACCAAAAACATACTTCTTAATACAATTATAGTTGATATTTTTGCATAATAACTTACCTGAGGACGTTTAAATTAATGAATAACTCAAGTCATTAAAGATAATGATGGCTTTAGAAACAAAAGGTTGAAAACAATTCAGGCAATCTGGTCTATGGCAAACTCATTGAAATATTAATAGCTTCATCTGGAGAGATGACTTCAGTACTTATTAACGTGGCAATTTAGCTCGTAGACAATCTCTAGTCTATGGTCTTTGTCATAGGACTGAGACTGTAACGATCTTTCTCTAAATAAAACACCACTTGGTCGATTTAGATCATCAAATATTTTATTTTTAATAATTTTATGTGTGTATGTGTGTTTGTTTGTTTGTATCAACAAAATTTAGGAGTAATTTTAGTATAGTAGGGAACACATTTTCAGATAAGCCACGTGAAAATTCTTCTTATCCTGTTTAAAAAGACGCCGTAGTTAAAAAGTTCTGGTAATAAGGCTTCCCATTTACCAGGGCATGTCCCTCTTATACGTTCTAACCTTAATAGGGTAATTTTCCTCAAAGGCTACTACGATAGCTTCCTGTGGTTTTAGAGTGCATAACTCTAGTTCCTCCTCATTTCTTATGGGCATTTTCGTGCCTTGAAGTTTATTTAATAAGGACGTTAAAGACCGATTCAAATCAATTGATATGTAGTGACGGTAGTGCGTATCTCATTGCGTAGGCCCCCAGATAAAATCTAATGTGTCTTTAATCGCACAGACTTTCCCCCGCACTTTCCAATCCGTCATCTCAAAGCATGCATGACCACTAACTCTTGTTAAATATAGAACCTCCCTCCTTGGTTTTTTTTGCTCCTTGGTAGGTTCTTATCACACACTGAGTATATTTAGATCATATCTAAACAAAACTTTAATAAATGTTCTAACCTCTTACATTAGGATCGTACTTCTCCATAGGGTGTGGTGTGCATTAGCATCACATCTCAAAACCAATGCCACACCTTTTATTTTGCATTATTATTCTGTAGTAGAACAATCTCTTCCTGGATTTTTAAAATAAGACAAAATGACCATTACCTCCTGTTTTGCCTTTGCTGTCGTTAATGTAACTCCTACATCTACAAGGTATCTAGTTATAAACTCTTAAATAGGAAACACATTTACGTGATCAGCTATTAAAAGACACGCCCAAGATTGTAATTGTGTATGGTCTTAAAAATTTTTGCTTGCCTTACTTGGTAGTCTCTTAATGGTTCCTCTCTGAATCCATAGTTCCTAGATCATGGCTATGTGCAGAACCGCTACAATAAACCTCCAGCAACTCCTCTACATTTTGGAGGTTCACTTGTATTACTTTTGTTAGCGTTTCTATTTTTATTTAAAGTCTCCTCTTGGGGGATGTGACTGGTGCTTTTTTCTAATTTCACGTAACACTCTATGGATGAGATTTACTAGCTTTTTTAATTTTTAGTCGTAAAGGGACCTATTAATCGGTTTTAAATTTTTGGAAACGTCAATTCAAGCGTTTTTTTTTCATCTTTCTGGTCTTTAGCATCCTCTTGTAACACGGTCTGAGGTTAAGTGAGCCTAGCGAGCTTACTTCCCTCCCTCTGCCGTCACGGACGCTCCCTCTTTTGTCGGGTTCCCTCTATGGCAGTCCCAGCGGCACGCCCAACCCTCCTTACTTTCTTAATGGTCATTTTCTGTTTCCGTTACCTCTGAGGTCTTCGGTACAACGGTCTTTCTGGAGCTTCTCAGTCTTAATCTTCCATACAGGAAATTTACCCAACGTTCTCCTCTCTCCATTATTGCAATGGTGGCACTATCAATATATATTAACAACAGATCCAACTCACCTTCTTCAATTCTCTTAAGCCTTTTCTACTCCGAGGTATTGAGCTTTTTTGGCTCTGAAAGTTTAAAATTGTTTCGTTTCTTCCTTGCATTTTAGAAGTGTGCGTCACAATCCTGGTTTTAAGAATTAATTCTTCCAGCACAATCTTTAAACTGACATTTTCCCAGATATTGAGTTTCCCATTTTGTGCAACAAGTCAGTCAGCTACATCTTTATCAGGACAAAATATTACTAAGTAGCATTGTGTCTTTTTGTACTCCACAGAAAACCCAGCTCACATCCATTATCACTTATCTGATAGACAGGTTGCACCACTGCCTCAGGTAGGTCTTCCTTATTTTGTTCACTTAGATATGTTGTGGGAAACTCTGTGTGAAAGTTTTCCCACTGCCTCAGGTAGGTCTTCCTTATTTGGTTCACTTAGATATGTTGTGGGAAACTGTGTGAAACTATTCCGACCCTGACAGATTATATTACCTGAACGTAGCTTACTTTCTCGTCTAAATATTTGCTTTCACTTTTAGGGTCTCCATGGGACTCTATTTTTCTTGTCACTATGATCAGGTCTTGACCCATATGACATGTCTTCATCTGAGATCTCTGTTCATTTTTATTAGTTCTAGGGCCTCGTCTGATGAATGCTCCTGATCCAAAAGTTCCTTGTAACTTCCTATTTAGGCTCCTTCACATTTGAAAATCTCGGATCATCTTTGCTTCCATTTCCCGACCTGCCTTAGATTCTGTGAGGATAACATCCTTCTCTGAAGTCGGTATTCCTGGGGGTTCAGACATTTGTGGGGTTAACAGCCCTACCCTTTCCGCATCCTCTCCTCAAGTATTGGGCTTTTTTTTAAAATTCTTCCCTTGGTTTCTCACGAGAAGCTTGGACAAGGCTACGTACTCAAGGAGGTCGCCTGTTATCCTGGAGGCTCCTTTTAATTCACCATGTACTCGATGCCATCCATCTTCTTGGCACACCTCACACCGCAACAGGAAAGAAGTTGTAAAGACTGCTGGTTAATTCTAGCATCGGAAGTAGAAAAAGGAGGTAGGCAGGCCAGTTAAATTTAAAGATATACAGTAAACCTTTGTCAGGACAATAAACATAAAGAGGGCCTCCTGAAGGAAATAGTAAAAAAACTGCAACATTACTCATATAAATGTTAGGAAATGTAATATACTGTATGCCATGTAATAATGTTGTAGAAAAGGAAACTTAAAATGTAAACGATCATAATTGAGAACAAATTTGGGTATGTGTGTCTTTTTTCAATTTAGTACATGAAAATTATAAAGTTAATTTTTTATTTTATTACACGCTGCACTTTATCTCTTCCTCTTTACAGACGACTTCACCAATCAACTATTTACTTGTTATGAAATTTTTTTCCAATCAGTCATTGAAAACTCGTCACTTTAAATCAGCCACGTATTTCGATAGACAACAGAATTTATCTGATCAATAGAATAACATATATGATATTTGTTAATTATTTTTCATAAAACCAGTTCAAGTGAAGTAAATTAACTGTATAATTGAGTTAGGGTTGAACAATTTATACATGTAGAGTTGCACAAGAACCTGTAATGGAACCTTGCAAACAGAATTACCAGCACTTTGTATGTAAATTGACGAAGCTTCTCACAAGTCGATAAGACTTTCAAATGTGCAATATTAACCAAACAATTGTTAAATTAATTTGTCAATACATATGTTTCTTTCAACACATATGTATATGTTCAACCGTAAAATATTTTTTTTTATTTTTTATTTTAATGAGATAAGTTATCCAAGTCTTCTTTCGAATTCTTAAAAATTACGTGTTTGTGAGTCTAGTTTCTTGAACTAAATATGTTCAAACCCAATCAAGTTTGTTTCAAGATACAAACCATATAAAAATAAATAAAACTCTTCTTGTAACCAATACAAATATCTCTAATAATCATGTTGCAGTTTAACACCCCATAGGGAGACGTCTTACTCTGACGTTTAAAGGTTGGCGACCTTTCGCCACCACTTTTTCTAGTTTTTAAGCACAATGACGAAAATCAGAACTTGGCAAAGGTGAGCCCCTTCCTTGTTAACAAGGCTCTAGTCGGAGTAGGCGGCTCGCCGTCTTCTGTTAGGAAGCTTCGTAATGGGAGCATCTTGGTAGAGGCTGCGAACGCTCCACAGGCTCAGAAATGTCTCTCCATGAGATCCTTTTACGACAAAGTAGAAGTCGTTGTCCATCCTCATGAGACATTAAACTTCTGCAAAGGAATTGTATTCTGTCGCGATATGCTATGCTTCTCAATTGAAGAATTGAAAGAAGAACTGAAAGATTGTCTTGTGACTGATGTGGTGAGAATAATGAAGGTTGAACACGGTGTACCGACACCTACACCAGGTCACATTTTGAATTTTGCCCTTCCTCACCCACCAGCCACAATTAGAGCAGGATATCTTTCTCTACAAGTTCGTCCATACTTTAGAAATCCTCAGAGGTGTTATAGATGTCAACGTTTTGGACATTCAAGCAAAACTTGCAATAACCCTGAAACATGTAGTCTTTGTGGCAAAAGTGGTCACAGTGACAAGGACTGTGCCGGTGGCGAAGAGCAGTGCGTCAACTGCAAGGGCAAGCATCCTTCAAGCTCTCGCAGCTGCAAAGTATACTTGGAAGAAAAGGAAGTGCTGAAAATAGTTACTAGCGAGAAATTGTCTTTCGGCGATGCTCGTAAAGAATATAGGAAACGACTTGGGCAAACCCCGAAGAAGGACGTATCCTATTCTCAGTCTGCCTCTGTCCCTGTGCAACCGAAACCGTGTTCTTCCTGCTCAGCTCTGGAAGGCATGGTTAGAGAACTATAAATAGAATAATAATCCCAGCGAGTCGCTGTGTGAAATTCCTGGGGTTGTGGTTTGATTACAGACTGACGTGGGTTCCACACATTAAAGAACTTAAGGCGAAATGTCTAAAGAGACTTAACGCGATGAGAGCTCTAAGCGGAACGAAGTGGGGTGCAGATAGAAAATGCATGCTTCAGTTTTACAAGGCATATATTCGACCTTGTATTGATTATGGATCACAGGTTTATTCTTCTGCCAAGCCAACAGCCCTTAAAATGTTGGACTCAATCCATCACTCTGCTGTCAGATTGGCTACTGGGGCTTTTCGTTCCAGCCCCGTTGTCAGTCTGTTAGCTGAGAGTGGTGAGCCATCCCTATCTTTCAGACGTGTTCAATTGGCTATGAACTATTTTTTTAGTTTAAAATCAAGGCCAGAAAATCCGGCCTTTGAGGTAGTCCTAGACACATCGCTTGCTCCCTTGTACCACAATAAGCCTAATGCCCCTGCACCCTTTGGCATTAGAATCCTGTTACATCTCGCAGAAGTGGACATGAGAGCGATTGATGTTGAAGTATGTCACGAGATGGATAGGCCACCATGGACAGTCAGAACTCCCAATGTAATACTGTCGTTATTACAATTGGACAAGCAAGAAGCATCACTGTTGTCCACAAGCGCCTGTAGAGAAATGTTGTCATCCTGTTCACCCTGCGATGTAATCTACACGGATGGCTCAAAGAGTGAGGCAGGAACGGGTTGTTGTGCCTTTGTAACTTCCAATAAAGAGTATAAATGCTGCCTTACTCCTGAATCTTCAATATACACAGCAGAAACTAACAGCTATCCTGAAATCATTAAATATTGTATGTCCAAGAACAAATAGGGTGGTAGTTTGCTCGGACTCGTTAAGCGGTCTTCTGGCTATCAAGGACATGTACTCCAAACATGCCCTGGTTCGTAAGATCCGCTACGCTTTGAGCGAGATGATGTCGTGGGGTATCGCAATTACGTTACTATGGGTACCTGGACATACCGGAATACCTGGTAACGAGATCGCAGATAGGGCAGCAAAGGAGGCAATCTTTCTGACTCCATGTACTAGGCGATCAATCGCGTCCGATCTAAAGCCGATTGTAAAGTCACGATTACAACATCAGTGGAATATATCGTGGGATCAAGTGGCCAATAACAAACTTCGGCAGATTAAATACACAGTAAAGCCTCGGTTGATTGCTTACCGCACTAACCGTAGAGAGGAAGTTGTACTGTGTCGACTCCGTATCGGACACACTCGCTTCTCTCACGGTTTCCTAATGAGTCGTGATGATCCACCGCAGTGTGCGGAGTGTAACATGGCGTTAAACGTCAGCCACGTGTTGATAGGCTGCCGCCTCTACGCCGGGCAGAGGAGAGCACATCGTTTGCCAGGCCGGTTAGATGAGTTGCTTGGTGACAAAGAAGATGTTTTAACAAAGCTCTTTGGTTTTCTGGAGAGCACCAAATTAATGTCCAGAATATGAGTCCTATAGTACCTGATTAGTTTTAGTAAACGTATTTTAACCGCTAGTTTTAGGCAAGGGTGAGCCCTTTTACAGTTCACCCCTGAGTTGTTATTTAGTTTTAAGGCTCTTAACTAGCAAAGCCTAAGTGCAATCTTTTAAATTCTGTTACAAAAATTTCTGTGTTTTAATCAAGGGTAAGCCCCTTTACAGTTAAAACTTTCTGTGAGGTGTGAGACACCACTATCTTAATATGTAGGTGTCACGTAAGGTAACGAGCATTGATGACCAACGTGTCTTTTGCCTTATTTCTATTTATTTGTTATTAGTGAGGGTGGGTCCCTTTACAACTTACCTTCATTAACTTACCTGGTTTTAGCATTAGATATTTGTTATATTTATTATCGTTATTATTTATCTGACATATTTTAACTATTGGGCCCCTTTTACAGCCTCTCGTCTATTTTTGTTATTTAGTTTTAGTCCTCTGTTCACTGCTGTTGTTTTTGTTATTGTATTAATGTGATAATTTTCTTTGACACAGCGATCTGCTGTCTATTCCTTGCACTGATAACGTGACACCATATTTTAAAGTGTAGGTGTCCGTTAACCCTACGGGCATTGATAACCTCCGTGTTTTATGCCCTTAAAAAAAAGCAGTTTAACATTTTTCTCAGTCAATTTGATTTTTAAATAAAACTGTCTTGTTACCACAAAACTGTATACTCATATTGTTGGTTTTGTAGTGTTTCAAAGGGTTCCATATTTTACTGCAACAAATTAGATCCTCTCAAAATTATTTTTAAGGGTTTGCCCAAGATCCAAAAACTTGGAATCCATTATATTAAATAAGGTTTATACTAAAAGTACGGCAGCTAGAGAATTTTTAGGCCTTCAGCTAAAACGCGTTTTGATAAAAAAATAAATAAATAAAATTCTACAAATTATAAGATTTAGCAATACAACTGAAAAATATACTAAAGTGTATAAGGTAAAAATGTCCAAATATTTCCAGATATGTCCAACTCTTAACAGAAACACTTAAGAGAGAGTAAAATGGTCAATAAATCACCTCCAACGATGGAATGACGTAACCATTTTCAGACGCAACAGTGTTAACCGAGAAATTCAACCAAGTTTCCTAAAGGAACTTCGCTATGGACCTGCAGCTGTTTTAATGCTCCCCTGTTCAATGCTGCTGTGTCCCGCGCACAGAGCTGCTCCACAGTCAGCACGTGTCTAGCGTGTTGCTCGTCCTCCATGATCAACGAAACTGCCGCCAGAATCTCTGAATCGTCACGTCAGATCGTTGTTAACAAACTGAATCCACATCGCGATAGCCATCATCCTGAGGAGAATATCACTTTATCCTGTAGAGAAGCTGCTGTCTGGCCCGTCAGCCGAACATCACACTGTCTGAGGATACTAAAGGAATACTAAACAACCCTCAACATCGGTTCTCTGTTTAGCAGTGAGAATGGAATTGACTAGGGATGGTGCGATCTAACTAATCATCGATTACCACTGAAGTCCCCAGCACCTGTGTCATAACTGCAATTCGGCTTCTAACTGATGGTGAAATTGTGGATGTTTACTGGCAGTTCATTTCTCACTACTCATACCACTGAAGTATCCAGCACCTGTAACGTAGCTGTAGTTCAGTTCCTAAGTTTTTTTTTTACTTTATAAGCTATGTATATACAGCATGTACTTGATTCTGTCATACAACAAAAGTTGTCTTACGACATTAAAGGAATTTGAATTTGAATTTAAATTTAAGTGCTGGAGAAATTGTGGATGTTTACTGGCAGTTCATTTCTCACTACTCATACCACTGAAGTACCCAGCACCTGTGTCATAGCTGCATTTCGGTACGTAACTGGATGTTTCTATAATGTTTACGAGAAAACATTAAGAATGAACTAACTTCTCGATTGTTTAAATCAAAATTATAAAACTTAACGAATAATGTGTTTTATGATGTGGATAAATTTATAGACTGTTAAAAAAATTCGAATTCAACTTTAATTTAATTTTATTCATTCGTAAATTTTTATTTTAGCCAATAGATCTATTAACAATGAGTTAAAATTTCTGTAGGCAATATTGCTACAAGAAACTAAACTTTAATTTGTTACTTTTACATTACAATAATATGTTATTAACTATTGTAAAACATTCAAATTTCAAAGTGTTTGTAACATTGCTACCAAAAATATTTCTGCAATGGCAATAAAGAATATATTTATTCATTTATTATTCAAGACCTTATACCACTAGACGGATCACTTTCAATCAGAACAAAAGCGAAACTTATTTTGTCAGATTAATGCAGGAAAGTATTCGTTGCATATGTTGTACGTTATATTTTATATAGTATGTTGATCCTATTATCTGATACTACAAATATATATTATTCCAGTAACCAAGGAGGCAACTGATAAGGTCCTTGCGTTTTTTTCTGTTCCAAAATGCCTTATAATTAATATTTCTATTTTACATATTTCTGCGCGTGTCTATTTTTAAACTATTCTCACATACGCAATGTTGCATTAAAACATTTTCTTCAAACCTTGATGCCTGAATTAATTATTCTAAAATAAGACAGTAAAATTAACATTTCAAGCACAATAAAATGTTACAATTCTAAATTAAGTTAAGTAACAAAGTAATCAATACTCTTTATCACTAATAAAACAATAAACTACCCAGATAGCCAAGTTGAAGCTAGAGGGCGAGTGTATCAATTAGGACGGGAGACATAAAAAGTGTTATATTCGTTGTATCGTCCCGATCCAAATAAAACTGTGTTGTCTTAAAATTTTTACGAATACTCTTCTCCAATAAAAACATATTTCTGAGCTAGAAAGCGTAAACGTAAATAACCGTTTTTCTATATGAAAATTATTTATATAGCAATATACGGACATTTTTAATTGATGATTCAACATATTAAGATAATGGTAATTAATTTCGTAAATTATTTTGCGATATGTTGTTAGGTTTATACCAAAACCAGTTGTTATTTTACTACACAACGACAAAATACAGGGTCACAAAAACATATTGTTTTCTTTATAAATAATTCCTTATCTGTTTTGTTTCATGAACAGACTGTGAAAACAAGTTTCAGATGTAAACAGGTCTGTTGGTGGAAACAAAACAGATTTTGTTTGTTTAGTTATGATTGGAAAGCACAAATTCCTGTGTCATTATGTGTTCGCCTGCGCTACAAACAATGCCATACATATTTATGATGTTTCACGTCAACAGATTTACACGTTGATCTACTTATAAGCTCCTACAAAGACCTTAATTTGGCTTAATGAAGAAAATAATTTCTTCGAAACTTGAAGGATAACAAATCTTTAATATGTCAGCTGCGAGTGTTAAAAACTCAATATAGAATAATCTGAATATAGCTGTGTGTGTGTGTGTGTGTGTGTGTGTGTGTGTGTGTGCTTTCTCCCTTGGCCCTTAGATACATGCAATGTGTACACATTGTAACTAATTCTTTATAGCTTAATCTATTTGCATAGGAGTTCTTTTAATGGGAAATTGGGTAAATATAAAATATCGTTTATAGTGAAGAGAAGGAGGTTTGGACAAAAAAAAATTATAAAATGTTTATGTTTGTTCCTTTTCACTTAAGTAAGTAATTTTTAATTTAGTGATATATTTCAAAACAAACTATCTTCTTCAAAAACTTTGAGCATCATTTTAGTCCTTCGTAATGTGAGAAAATACTTTTAAATCTTAGTACAGTAAGGACTTTATCCATAAACAGCAATTATAGGAGGTAGTTTGATATCTATAGTGTTTTCGTAATTCAGGTAAAAATATTTAAATGTAACTTTTTTTCTGTTTTAACTGTAATGCAGACAAATACAGACAAAAGTCCAAGAGCAACATTTTTTTTACATTAAAAATGTAAATTTTCAAAAACGTATAGGGATATCCTAATAATATTATAAATGCAAAGGTCTTCATTTGTTTGTTTTTCTTTTAAGCGTAAACTATTCTACCGCTTGTACTGAAATTTTACATGGACATTCTTAGGGTCTCTATTATGAATATAGGCCTATTTTTGTTTCTAAAAATTTCCTCCGGGTTACGCCCCACTTGAATGGCGAAAAATTCCATGTTCGTATTTACAGTTGTGAAACATAAAAAAGGAAAACCTCTCATAACCTAATCGACTGTTTGTGTAAATTCAAATTTCAAATTCAAATTCAAACTTTTATTACCGTAAACAATATACATTATATGGTAAAATTCAGTCATTTAGTATAAACTTTTGCATCATATCACAGTGTCAAATTCACACATACATATTTTGCATTCATTCACTCCAGTCATTCGCCAATTTTCGCCATTTTCAACGCCAGGGTCTATTTTCAAAATGAGTGGTCTCATGGTGTAAACATTGTGTTATAAACATATGTTTAAATAATTTGACCACTATTTTCAATTTGATTACATTTATAGTGTGAAGGCATAGAGTAAGCCCGATATAAACAACACTGACCACAGAGTAAAAAACATCCTGATAAAAATTTTTCTGTAAGTTTCTGTAAGCATTTAATTTAACAGAATATGTTTTGCAAATATTTACATAATTATATATAGAAAACTAATTTATTATCTAACTTTTGCAATAAATTTAAAGACTCTTGTAAAACCCATCTTAGTTGTATTTTGATAAAACTAGGCTTCTTAGGCATATAGAACAAAAAGTACTAAAACCAGAGTAAATTAAAATCATCATAAATATACTGTTTTTAATTATTTTCTTGATCGTAACAAAAAGGCAAACTCAACATTGGTGTTGGAAATATAATTCACTCGAACCAGAAGTGCTCATGCACGTGCAAAGCCTACGAAATGGCGTCCGAAGTTGCGGTTAACTGCTAATATTGTTATAATTATTCTTCTTTTCTGTGCTATAATAATTCATTTTAATTTATTTTTGAAACATATGGCACATATTGACTCACAAATAAATCTTTTAAACACTTATATTCCCTATTTTACTTGCGGAAAATATCTTCATCCATAGTGACTGCCCCCAACCAGTAGTGTTAATAACCAGTCGCAGTGTTTTGATCTTTCTCGTTTGGAAGTTATTTTTATATCGATTATATTTTACTATTGATTGTAGAGCAAATAAATTATTCATCAGTACTTATCCCATAAAATAATTGCTTGCTGATAAATTTAAAAAAAAATCTATTTCTTATTCTTTTTATTCTGACTTATTGAGCCCATGACCGACTTTGTGCCAAATTACAAGATTTTAGCTTGTAGTGAACAAAGTTTTGTGAAAGAATGCCATTAAAAATGTAGAGCCACATCTACAACATTGGTTAACTACGAGTATTAGTGTATATTTATAATAAAAGATCTAAGACCAATAGATTCGAGTTACACCTTTCCAACTGAAAGGATCTTGGTCATTGAGGACAATGTTCCAGCTACTAGTCAAGGAGCTCCAGTATAAGTACAAGAACACCATAAACTCCTGCTCTTTTCTATCTAGACTACATGAATTCCGACATCCACTTCTTAGATATTTCATTAGTTGCCACTGATTTGAAATCTTTATATATCAATATTCCTTATGATAATGATATTAATGCTTGGCCCCGTCCAGCAGCATACAAATCAACCTCCTCCTCTATTATGAAATTAATGATAATCATTATCACTATTAACCATTTTAAATTTCGAGGAGCCTTTGAGTTACAGGTACTGCAATAAGAACGTGGATGGTACCATACTTTTCAAATTTGTTTATAGGACTTCTTGATCAGAACTTTCTCAATATCCAAACAATCAAACTTCTTACTAAAGATGTTCAGATACATACACGAAATATTTGTAATCTGTACACTTAACTTGAACTTATTATAACATCTTTTACTCGTTTTTAATATTTATTTTACACTATATTTTACATGACAAATTTGATCTAAATTTGAACTTTCCTACTTTCTTGGATTTAGATGTTATTCTATAAAATAAACATCGTTTTAAAAGTTAACTATATAACTAAGAAAGTAGCAAAATCTAACACCTACAATCATTAGTTGTCATCCATTGCATGTTAAACGTTCGATTCCCAACATTCTATTAGAGCGAAAACCATTTACAGTCAACAATCTGACTGTAAAAAATATAAGTACACTTTTCCTAGCACTAAGTGAAATAGGACACACCGAAAAAGAAATAGAAAGGCAAACTAACTCAGGAACAATATATATTCATTTGCACATAATGATCTTAATATAAATTTTGAAAATGGAAATAGCCCATAAGTTGATTTAAAATCAAGACACCCTGATAGACTTAAGAAAAATTTTAGAATCATTCTACATTGCAGCGGTTTTATAACCTAGATATGTTCAAATCACCGTTTATTTCTTTTGTTTTGGAAGATTATAATAGAAAGGTTTGAAAGAAATATCAGGTAATATTTATTTTGTTCATAATCATATGTTTGAAATGCTCTACATTATTACTAGGTACGTAAATTTAATAGCTATTTAAAATCATTGACTTTTACAAATAAACATTTATTAACAAAATATAATGGCTATGAATTGGGTTGGAATAGATATGTTTGAACTCTCGTGATTTAGATTATATAAATATTCAATAAATATTCTTGTATAATTTTTTCTCTCAAGTATATTTTAAAATCTACAATTTTAATATTAATAAAGATTGAAAAGTTTATTTCAATGAAATACGAGTATGTTAATTTTTAATTTTAGTTCGCCTTGTGACGTTTCAAAAATAATCGGCAGAATTAGTATTTCCTTTTTTTATTAGATTCATACCTTCTCGCATTTATGAAATGTAATGCAAATATAAGCTAATGAGAGAAAGAACAGATAGAGAGAACAGACTGATGACTGACCCGTATAGACCACCATTAATTACACTGCTCAACAGACCATGCATGGCTGAGCTTGTGATTGTCTGGTAAATTACTGGATTGTCAAACTAGTCAAGAGTAATAGATTCAATTCGGCTCAACCGTTAAATTGTGAGCCAAGACCTGCTTGGTAAATGACCAATATTTATACCAGTAAAAACACTGTTTAATCGACCGGATAAAAAACTAGGCAAGTACTTTTCTGGGAAATTACGAAATGTTGAAAATAATTTAAGGAGTAATTGAATCATTTTTATTCGACCGTACAATTTTAAGCCTAGAACTAATTAGAGATGACTGATATTTATACCAGTAATAAAACCTGCTTAACCGACTGTACAAAATTGAGCATGTGATTGTCTGGGACTTTACTGGATTGCTAAACTAGTCAGAGTGATTCATTTTGACTCAACCGTTCAATTGTGAGCCTAGAACTAATTAGAGATGACCGATATTTATACCAGTAATAAACCTGCTTAACCGACTGTACAAAATTGAGCATGTGATTGTCTGGGACTTTACTGGAGTGCTAAACTAGTCTGGTAAGTAAGTGATTCATTTTGACTCAACCGTTCAATTGTGAACCTAGAACTAATTAGAGATGACCGATATTTATACCAGTAATAAACCTGCTTAACTGACTGTACAAAATTGAGCATGTGATTGCCTGGGACTTTACTGGAGTGCTAAACTAGTCAGAGAGTAATCGATTCATTTTGACTCAACCGTTCAACTGTGAGCTAGAAATGAAATGAAAAAATGTCTTTATTAGAGGCAAAGTTAGGACTATAAAGTCCTCTCTACCACTGTCTTAACCTCGTAAAAATTAAACTAACATAAATATATGTCTATAACTAAAAAAACAAATCTTTTTATTTACCTTATACATTAAAAGAATCTTAGCTTTAAAAAACATCTATAATTAATGTAACTTTATACATATTTGCAATTCTATAATAAACCACAAACGCATTTCATTCAATTTGCATTCAGTTGCCCTATGTACCACATTCCAAAGCCACCAACCGCTATACCTCCTGAGCCCCCAGCATCAAGGCCCTGACCTCCACCCCAAAGCGAGCGCGCTTATCGATGGGCTCTGATGTTTATAGGGAAGGCATTCCACAATCGACAGGCAGAAACTGTAAACGACTTACTAAAGGTAGTTGATTGATGAATTGGGATAGATAATAAGGATGTACCCCTCCTTGTACTTCGTTCACTTATTTAAGACATAAATTTAAAGTTGTTTGAAAGATAACGGGGGCAGTTAGTATTTAAAAGAGCGTGCAAGAGTACTTTTTCAGAGAATTATAGCTCTTGGTCATTTAGTTTTAATTTGGGAGCCGTATTAATGTCAATTTTACGAACAAGCTTTGAATGACCTATCATAATACACTGAGTTTTGTTTACGTTTAATTTTGGTCAATGTTTCCAAGTCCAGTGAGTAATAGCGTCAATATCGGGAATTCATGAGGGTCACACGAGTTTGGTATTTTTCTTATAGAAAAGTGGCGATATATTTGTAAGTCATCTGCATATAAGTGAAAACTGGAATGATTAATTTCAGTAGTAATTTAATCGATGTACAGTGAAAACAGAAGTGGCTCCAGGACTGAACAGTGGGGAACTCCATGAGTGACTGGTCTCTATCTAGACTGCTTCTCACCCGACCTGACACACTGGAGTCGTCCCGAAAGATAGGACTCAAGCCACTTGACCATCAGGAGAAACCATCCTTTCCTAAGTTTGATGAGGAGAGGGGATAATATACACAGTCAAAAGCCTTTGAAAAGTCTAAAAGGGTTAAAATGGTTTCCTGACTCTTATCAATTCCAAGGCGTATATCATCAACTATTTTTAGAAGTGCAGTAGTGGTGCTGTGGTTGGAGCGAAAAACCAGATTGAAAAATTTGATAAAATGTTACCACTTTCAAAATTTCTGATGAAACAATCTGCTCCAAAACACTTTTATAAAGGAGGGAGTATACTTATTGGCCTGAATTGTGAATGATTTTGCGGAGAGGAACACTTCTGAAGTGGGCGAACTAAAGCAGACTTCCATGTCAATGGGAAATTGAAGTAGCCAGAGAGATTAATTGAAAATAGCAGTGATACTTGGAAGAGTGACTGGAAGAGTATCTTTTATTAACCTTATAGGAATGTTATCGGCCCCGACTGCGTTGCTGGACATCCTTATAATAGCCTTTAACACATCTGTCTCTGTTACTGAAACTCTGAACCTGAAAGAGAACTGAAACTCAGGTTTATCAAAAGTAGCACCTTCTAGCTCGGAGAACTGATCAACAGGAATTTCAACAAAGAAGTTCTTGATAGCATCGAGATTAAGGGAAACGGGGGAGTAAGTGTTAGGCTTGCCGACTCCAAGACCTTTTATTTTTGACCAAAAAAATTCTGCTAGATTGTTTTTTATACATGTAAGAGTAGTAAAACCTGATCTTGGCATTTCTAATTTGTTGTTGCACACTGTTCCTTAATTTTTTTTGAGCCCAGTCCTCACGTAACTTGGAACGCTTTGCCACAAGGAAACCTCTATCTCGTTGCTTCTGGAGGAGGTGTCAGATAAATTCTGAGAATCCATGGAGCAGGGTGTTTGGTTTACTCTTTTTTAAACAAATGGAGCGTGTTTATCAAAAAGACCATTCATTAATGAATTAAGTTTTGATACCATAATGTCCACATTATCAGCCGATGTGACCTCATGCCATGGAGTTAGAGAAGCATCGATAGGAGAACTGATTGGTGTTGGACTGATATTTATACCAGTAATTACCCTGCTCAACCGACCATGCATGCATGATTGAGCATGTGATTTTCTGAGAATTACACAGTATTACAGGCAGTTTATGGCTTGGAGTGTAGATACACAATATAATAACGAATAAGGAAGCGACCCACATTCTTAATATACACTTTGAGTAGAAGATTTGCATATCGTATCAAAACAAGTAAATAAACCTCTCTAAAAGGATATGTTGAAAGTAACTACAAGTTTTGTCGACCACTTTGAAACTCTACTGACTCGGAAGATATAAAGATACAAGTTTACTCTTGTCATTCACATCACACTTATCAGAAAACCCGCTAAATGCTGACTCTCTGTAAATTTCTGGATCGGCGCCCAAAGTGGAAATACTTGAACCACCGTCGGATGTGCTCGGATTCCTTGCCAGAAATGTAATAAGCTAAGAACAATAGTATTTCAACAAACTTTCATGTATTTAATTTGTTATGTCACTAGCTCCACAGCAACATACATACCAGTGGTAAACACTAATTGTTGGAATATCTGACACATTCCATTGTCATAAATTAACAATTTATCACTGTTAGCCAACAAGTGGAGCACGCACCCTCTACTAGAGAAATTACTTTTTGATTTATACTTCAAATGGGAAATACTAATTATTATTTCCAACCATCCATAATTCACTTTGACATAGTCAGCTTCAGCTGTAGAAGCCTTCTGAGAAACGAGCAGCACGGGTTCTCACGTGGAATAACGATAACGACCAATCTTGTTATTTATGACCCATTCATTCGGTTTTCCGTTGGTGCTGTTACCAGGTTGACGGCATCTATTTGGAATTCCTCGAAGCTTTCGACACTGCAAGTCATGCTCACCTTATCGTCCTGCAAGCCTAAGGATTTTCGGGCAGTCTCCAGCACTGGTTCCGGCCATACCATGATGATTGTATGCTCATTGTAAAATGTTCCGGTGTTCTTATTCAGCCGTTTCATGCTTCACCAGGAGTCCCCCAGAGATCTCACCTTGGTCTATTTCTGTTTTGCTTCTTTAAACCTTCTTAAATGATAGCATTGACCGAATCATTCCTGCTAAATGTCTAATTTTTAACTATGTACCAACGATATTAAAATCTGTAACTTCCATCGTAGACTCGTAGGCAACTGATAAGGTCATTCCGTTTTTTTCTGTTCCAAAATGCCTTATAATTAATATTTCTATTTTACATATTTCTGCGCGTGTCTATTGTTAAAAATATTCTCACATACGCAATGTAGCATTAAAAAATGTTTTTTAAACCTTGATGCCTGAATTAATTAAAAATTAAGACAATAAAATTAACATTTCAAGCACAATAAAATGTTACAATTCTAAATTAAGTTAGTAACAAAGTAATCAATACTCTTTATCACTAATAAAAACAATAAACTACCCAGATAGCCAAGTTGAAGCTAGAGGGCGAGTGTATTAATTAGGACGGGATACATAAAAAGTGTTATATTCGTTGTATCGTCCCGATCCAAATAAAACTGTGTTATCTTAAAATTTTTAGGAATACTCTTCTCCAATAAAAACATATTTCCGAGCTCGAAAGCGCTAACTTAAATAACCGTTTTTCTCGAAAATTATTCATATAGCAATATACGGACATTTTTAATTGATGATTTCAACATATTCAGATAATGGTATTAATTTCATAAAAATTATTTTGCAATGTTTTTACTTTATAAAGAAACCAGTTTTTTAATTTTATTACATAAAAACAAAATACAGCGTCGCAAAACATAAATTGTTTTCTTTATAAATAATTCCTTATCTGTTTTGTTTCATGAACAGACTGTGAAAACAAGTTTCAGATGTAAACAGGTCTGTTGGTGGAAACAAAACAGTTTTTGTTTGTTTAGTTATGATTGGAAAGCACAAATTCCTGTGCCATTATGTGTTCGCCTGCGCTGCAAACAATGCCATACATATATGATGTTTCACATCAACAGATTTACACGTTGATCTACTTATAACCCTCCTACAATGACCTTAATTTGGCTTAATGAAGAAAACAATTTCATCGAAACTTGAAGGATAACAAATCTTTAATATGTCAGCTGCGAGTGTAAAAACTCAATATGGAATAATCTGAATATAGCTGTGTGTGTGTGTTTGTGTGTGTGTGTGTGTGTGTGTGTGTGTGTGTGTGTGTGTGTGTGTGTGTGTGTGTGTGTGCGCGCGCGCGCGTGACTTTCTCCCTTAGCCCTTTAGATACATCAATGTGTACACATTGTAACTAATTCTTTATAGCTTAATCTATTTGCATAGGAGTTCTTTTAATGGGAAATTGGGTAACATAAAATATCGTTTATAGTGAAGAGAAGGAGGTTTGAACATAAAAAAATTATAAAATGTTTATGTTTGTTCCTTTTCACTTAAGTAAGTATTTTTTAATTTAGTGATATATTTCAAAACAACTATCTTCTTCAAAAATGTTGAGCATAATTTTTGTTTTTAGTAATTTTAGAAAATACTTTTATATCTGAGTACAGTAATGACCTTATCCATAACCAGCAATTATAGGAGGTAGTTTGATATCTATAGTATTATCGTAATTAAGGTAACAATATTTCAATGTAACTTTTTCTGTTTTTACTGCAATGGAGACAGATACAGGCTATAAACCCAAGAGCAAAATTTGTTTTACATTAAATAATGTAACTTTTAAAAAACGTATAGGGATATCCCAATAATATTATAAATGCAAAGGTCTTCGTTTGTTTATTTTTCTTTTATGCGTAAACTATTCTACCGATTGTACTGAAATTTTACATGGACATTCTTAGGGTCTCTATTATGATTATAATCCTATTTTCTTTTAAAAAATCCCTCCGGGTTACGCCCAACTTGAGTTACGAAAAATTCCATCATCGTATTTACAGTTGTGAAAAATAAAATGAAAACCTCTCATAATGTAATCGACTGTATGTGTAACATTGCGTTATGACATTGTATTATAAACATGTGTTTAAATAATTTGACCACTATTTTCAATTTGATTAAATTTATAGTGTGAAGGCATAGAGTAAGCCCGATATAAACAACACTGACCACAGAGTAAAAATCATCCTGATAAAATTTTTTTAAGTTTCTGTAAACATTTAATTTAACAGAATATTTTTGAAAAATATTAATATAATTATATATAGAAAACTAATTTGTTATCTAACTTTTACAATAAATTTAAAGACTCTTGTAAAATCCATATTAGTTGTATTTTGACAAAACTAGGCTTCTTAGGCATATAGAACAAAAAGTCGCGGTTAACTGCTAATATTGTTATAATTATTCTTCTCTTCGGTGCTAGAATAATTCATTTTCATTTATTTTCGAACCTATGGCACATATTGACTCACAAATAAAACTTATAAAAACTTAAATTCCCTATTCTACTTGTGGAAAATATCTTCATCCATAGTGACTGCCCCCGATAACCAGTCGCGATCTTTTTATGTTTCTCGTTTGGGAGCTAATTTTTATATGGATTATATTTTACTATTGATTGTAGAGCAAATAAATTATTTTTCAGTACCTATCCCATAAAATAATCGCTTTCTGATAAATTTAAAAATAATCTATTTTTATTCTTGTTATTCTGAATTATTGAGCCCATGACCGACTTTGTGCCAAATTACAAGATTTTAGCTTTTAGGGAACAAAATACTCGATTTCGTGAAAGAATGCTATTAAAAATTTAGAGCTATATCTACAACATTGGTTAACTACGAGTATTAGAGTATATTTATAATAAAAGATCTAAGACCAATAGATTCGAGTTACACCTTTCCAACTGAAAGGGTCTTGGTCATTGAGAACAATGTTATCCAGCTATTAGTCAAGGAGCTCCAGTATAAGTACAAGATCACCATGAACTCCTGCTCTTTTCTATCAAGACTACATGAATTCCTGCATCCAATTCTTAGATATTTCATTAGTTACCACTGATTTGAAATCTTTATATATCAATATTCCTCATGATGATGGTATTAATGCTTGGCCTCGTCCAGCCACATATAAATCAACCTCCTCCTCTATTATGAAATTGATGACAATCATTATCAATATTAACAATTTTAAATTTCGAGGAGCCCTTGAGATACAGGTACTGCAATAAGAACGTGGATGGTACCATACTTTTCAAATTTGTTTATAGGACTTCTTGATCATATTTTTCTCAATACCCAAACAACCAAACTTCTCACTTAAGATGTTCAGATACATACACTACATATTTGTAATCTGTACACTTAACTTGAACTTACTATACAATTTTTTACTCGTTTTTAATAACTATTTTACACTATATTTTACATGACATATTTTGTATTAATTTGAACTTTCCTACTTTCCTGGATTTAGATGTTATTCTATAAAATAAACATCGTTTTAAAAGTTAACTATATAACTAAGAAAGTAACAAAATCTAACACCTACAAACATTAGTGGTCAACCATTGCATGTTAAACGTGCGATTCCCAAAAATTCTATTAGAGCGAGAACCATTTGCAGTCAGCAATCTGACTTTCAAAAATATAAGTACACTTTCACTAGCACTAAGTGAAATAGGACATACCGAAAAAGAAATAGAAAGGCAAACTAACTCAGGAACAATATAGATTCATTGGCACATAATGATCTTAATATAAATTTTGAAAATATAAATAGCCCATAAGTTCCTTTAAAAGTAAGACACCCTGATAGACATAAGAAAAATGGTACAATCATTCTACACTGAAGCAGTTGTATATCCTAGATATAAGTGCAAATCATCGTTTATTTCTTTTGTTTTGGAAGATTATAACAGAAAGCTTTGAAAGACATATCAGGTAATATTTATTTTTTCATTATTATATATTTGAAATGACCTATATTATAACTAGGAAAGTAAATTGAAAAGCTATTTAAAATGCTTTCCCCTTACAAATAAACATTTATTAACAAAATATAATGGCTAAGAAATGGCTTGGGATTGATATGTTTGAACTCTCGTGATTTAGATTATAGAAATTATCTTGTATACTTGTATTCATGTATACCTTTTCCAAACAAGCATTTTTAAAATATACAATTTTAATATTAATAAAGATTGAAACGTTTATTTCAATGAAATACGAATATGTTAATTTTTAATTTTAGTTCGCCTTGTGACGTGTCAAAATTAATCGGCAGAATTCGTATATCCTTTTTCTATTATATTCATACCTTCTCGCATTTATTGTAATGCAAAATAGAAGCCATTGAGAGAAAGAACAGATAGAGAGAACGGACTGATGACTGACCCGCATAGACCACACTTAATTACACTGCTCAACAGACCATGCATGGCTGAGCGTGTGATTGTCTGGTAAATTATTGGATTGTCAAACTAGTCAAGAATAATAGATTCATTTCGACTCAACTGTTCAAATTTGAGCCTAGACCTTCTGGGTAAATTACCGATATTAATACCAGTAATAAAACTGGTTAATCGACCGGGCAAAAATAGGCAAGTTCTTTTCTGGGAAATGACTAAATGACTAAATCATTTTCATTCAACCGCAAAATTTTGAGCCTAGAACTAATTGGTGATGACTGATATTTATACCAGTAATTACACTGCTTAACCAACTATGCATGACTAAGCAGGTGATTTTCTGGGACATTACTGGATTACTAAACTAGTCCGAGAGTAATCGATTCATTTTGACTCAACCGTTCAATTGTGAGTCTAGAACTAAATGGTGATGTCTGATATTTATACCAGTGATTACACTGCTTAACCAACCATGCATGACTGAGCGTGTGATTGCCTGGGATATTACTGGATTGCTAAACTAGTCTAAAGAGTACCTGATTCATTTTGACTCAACCGTTCAACTGTGAGCCTAGAACTAATTGGTGATGACTGATATTTATACCAGTGATTACACTGCTTAATCAACCATGCACGACTCAGCATATGATTGCCTAGGACATTACCGGATTGCTAAACTAGTCAGAGAGTAATCAATTCATTTTGACTCAACAGGTCAATTGTGAGCCTAGAACTGATTGGTGTTTACCGATATTTATACCAGTAATAACCCTGCTCAACCGACCATGCATGCATGACTGAGCATGTGATTTTCTGAGAATTACACAGTAGTACAGGCAGTTTATGGCTTGGAGTGTAGATACACAATGTAATAATGAATAAGGAAGCGACCCATATTCTTAATATACACTTTGAGTAGAAGATTTGCATATCGTATCAAAACAAGTAAATAAACCTCTCTAAGAGGATACGTTGAAAGTAACTACAAGTTTTGTCGACCATTTTGAAACTCTACTGACTCGGAAGATATAAAGATACAAGTTTACTCTTGTCACTCACATCACACTTATCAGAAAACCCGCTAAATGCTGACTCTCTGTAAATTTCTGGATCGGCGCCAAAGTGGAAATACTTGAACCACCGTCGGATGTGCTCGGATTCCTTGCCAGAAATGTAATAAGCTAAGAACAATAGTATTTCAACAAACTTTCATGTATTTAATTTGTTATGTCACTAGCTCCACAGCAACATACATACCAGTGGTAAACACTAATTGTTGGAATATCTGACACATTCCATTGTCATAAATTAACAATTTATCACTGTTAGCCAACAAGTGGAGCACGCACCCGTAACTGGAGAAATTTCTTTTTGATTTATACTTAAAATGGGAAATACTAATTATTATTTAAAACCCTCCATAATTCACTTTGACATACTAAGCTTCAGCTGCAGAAGCCTTCTGAGAAACGAGCAGCACGGGTTCTCACGTGGAATATCGATAACGACCAATCTTGTTATTTATGACCCATTCATTCGGTCTTCCGTTCGTGCTGTTACCAAGTTGACGGCATCTATTTGGAATTCCTCGAAGCTTTCGACACTGTACGTCCTGCTCTAAGGATTTTCGGGCAGTCTCCTGCACTGGTTCCGGCCATACCATGATGCTCCGGCCATTGTATGCTCATTCTAAAATGTTCCGGTGTTCTTTCTCGGCTGTTTCATGCTCCATCAGGAATCCCTCTGAGATTTCACCTTGGCCTATTTCTGTTTTGCTTCTTCAACCTTCGTAAATGATAGAATTGACCGAATCATCCCTGCTAAATGTCTAATATTTAAACATGTACCGATAACTTCCCATCGTAGACTGCCGTGGACTGCAGACCTGCTTCGAGGGAATCCATGAATGGTGACCCGTAATTGGATTAACCTGAGTCCCAAGAAATGCAAAATACTCGCCTTTCACGGTTGCTCAGAGTTTATATTTTCGAGTACGAACTCAGCGGATCTACACTGGAGAGGATTGAATCAGTCCGTGACCTCGGAGTGATCCTGACGAGCAACCTCAGTCCTGATGATCACGTAATTTCAATCGCGTCAAAGCCTTCTCGGGTGCTGGGATTCATCATGACACCTTCAATGAGAGAATTAAGCATTGGTGCCATGAAAACTGTGTTTATGTCTTTAGTAAGATCTGTACTGGAGTTCAGAAGGCTTGTGTTGTCCTCCTACCAACTTGGTCAGATCCAAGGATTCCAGAAGACTCAGGTGAAGTTCTTGCGTGTTGAAGGACTGAAGATTGGCTACAACTACTGAATGTCCGCTCCGACGTGTGGAGGAACCTCTCGGTTTGTGTTCCCTCATAGTGAAAGCTGCACGACTGAACTTTACTTTGGAAGATTCGCAATGGTGAACTAGACTCTCCTGATCTGTTGGGTTATTCAACCTTATGTATTATTGGCGAATTGCCGTTTTTAATAAATAATAAAATATAATAGACTAGTATAATTTATTGTTATTAAACTCCATGTTATCAGTCATAATCATCATCAACATACATCATAGTCTTTATTATAATATTTTAGCAAAGAGATAAACTCATCAATCAACGATCCGGGGTTGATTGATCACCGGCTTGCCCTTTATAATTATTTGTAATTATTTGCGCTTCAGGGTAGAATCAGTAAATAATTACGCATTAAATCAATCAAATTTGAGATCAAATAGGAGCGAATAACAAAACAAACTTTTCAGGATGATTTTCATTCTTTACAAAAAAAGTAAATCCCTTCATATCCATTAATGATCATTTTCTCCTTATCATTGTTACTATATAACATACTCCACTAAACTTTTGTCAAGACATTGTCGATAACTTATTTTATGTAATTTGGGATTCTTCACGTAATAATTCAAGATAATTTCATTGTGTTGGTAGCACAATTATTGCTAATGTATGTAAAGAAGATTTTGTAAATGATGACGGACTGTCAAACTAATTTCAATCGTTTTTTTCTCCTATCAATACCTGAATCTTCAAAAGCGTACATAGTAATTGAAGAATATTCATTTCTATTACAATCTCGACGTAAAATACATTAGGGAATAACTATTCTGGAAGTAATAATACACAACAAAACTCCAAGTGTTATAGAATATAACAAAACATTGGCTACATTGCAGGGTTTCCTGCTATACCAAATGTGGAAACTAGTTACGTATGCAATAATAAACGTGTACGTATTATATATATATATATATTTTTACATATATATTTAATTTTAATTATAAAGGATAAAATGCGAACAATCCGATTGTTTCCATAGCAATGATATGGTGCATTTAAACACAATTATTTGTACTATAAACTAATTTTATTATTGTTACCGGGGAATACGTAAATTATATCCTGGAAGATAAGCAATAAATGCACAGTGGAATAGTAATTAAAAGAAACGGAATATTTACAGTTATTAGAAAGAATAACTCCAACTAAATTAACAGTCACCTGAGGTAATATATTAAGGAAACAATTTTTACATTTATAGTGGTTGAAATCCAACAATATAAGTACGATTAATTACAAAATATTTACAGGGCAGTTTATTCTCTATTCTTTAAATTCAGGTATTCTAAGAATAGATTGATAGTTTAGACATATAATAAAGGTTGTAAAGGCTTACTAGATATTTATATTTAAATAAAACTGATCAGGATAGTTCATTTTTGCTGGATTAAGTACCTACATGTTTGAAAGTTCATATCAATTCATTTATATGGTTACATTTCTTGTAACAGTAACATTTTGTGACAAAGAACATTACATTTAATCCTTATGCCAAAATAGTAAGGGACTTTGACTTGTCAGTTTGGAAATAGTGACACATTTCAGCACGCTGCGCTACTTCAAACAACAATATGTCCTCGGGTGTTGCTACATGGGTGAATAAAACAACTCGACATATTCCTGTAAATTCGTTACGAAATCATCAAAAAGGTTTATTATCACTAAAACTTTGTACATAATAATAACACCACACAGTAGGAACTTGCAGTTTAGTTATGTAAATTTTGTGTGCAAAGTTTATATATGAATTTGGAATAAAGTGTAATACACTTGTCATATCGTACCACACTGAGCGCAATGAAATGTTCAAGAAACCTCACTATAAGGACAGCAATAACATTCTCTGTTTTACTGTTATTGTCTGCAATATTTACAATCAAACATTTTCAGTAGTTTACAACTCTACTTCTAGGAATACTATAGTTGCCCCACTAAACTTGTATCTATAACACACTGGTGTACATTTTTAGCGTGAATACTGCAATGGCATCGAATCTGTAATACTATTCAAGGACAATTGTTGAACTTTAAATCCGCTATAATAATACAAATTTGTGAGTAATAATATTTGCTGAGAGTGAACGAAGTCTCTCACTTATATTGTTCAGAAAAGGTGTGCATGAGTTATGCCAGTCTGTATTATAAAATTTATGCTTCGCTCCTTTCGTGTTATTTACCACCAAAACTCTGGACGCTGTGACTAAGGAGATAATTATCGTATAAGCTAGTTATGCTACATACCTAGTATATACTGTATAAGCTAGCATATGCTATATAAGCTGGCATATGCTATATACGCTAGCGTATGCTACATACGCTAGTGTATGCTATATACGCTAGTGTATGCTACATACGCTAGTGTATGCTACATACGATAGTGTATGCTATATACGATAGTGTATGATATATACGTTAGTATATGCTATATACGCTAGTATATGCTATATACTATAGTGTATGCTACATGCGCTAGTGTATGCTATATACGCTAGTGTATGCTACATACGCTAGTGTATGCTATATGCGCTAGTGTATGCTACATGCGCTAGTGTATGCTATATACGATAGTGTATGATATATACGCTAGTGTATGCTACATACGCTAGTGTATGATATATACGCTAGTGTATGCTACATACGCTAGTGTATGCTATATACGCTAGAGTATGCTACATACGCTAGTGTATGCTACATACGCTAGTGTATGCTATATACGCTAGTGTATGCTATATACGCTAGTGTATGCTATATACGCTAGTGTATGCTATATACGCTAGTGTATGCTATATACGCTAGTGTATGCTATATACGCTAGTATATGCTATATACGCTAGTGTATGCTATATACAATAGTGTATGATATATACGCTAGTATATGCTATATACGCAAGTATATGCTATATAGGCTAGTATATGCTATATACGCTAGTATATGCTATATACGCTAGTATATACTACATACGATTGTATATGCTAGTAGGTGAAATGTCCCTTCACATCTCCGATATCAGAAAAAATAGAGAAAATATTCTTGATTCCTAAACACAAAGTGTTAAAAATAGTAATTTAATAATTTTCCCCCGTACATTCCAAATGACTTTTCAAATGACACCGCACATGTTCTTCAATAGTATGATTGAGAGCTCTCCACCAGGCACACACAAGCACAACACTGTGGACAGAAATGTTGGTTGTTGTTAAGAATTCGTCCACAACATTTTAGACAGCACGAGATGTGAAATATCATTGTATTCAGCAAAGCTACATCAATATTCCAGTTCACACCGCGTCGAAACATTGTTTACACATTTTTTTTTGTGAAATTCTCAGACGCAATGTGGAGAGCTATCTTTAGTCAACTGATGTAAAGCCGAAACCGACAATAATATGCAGTCGTCTGTTTAGCCGAGTATTTATAAGGCAACCCTTGAAATATAATATGAATTTTTACAAGTATGTTTGTTTCCTCAAATCCTATTTCATAAATTTGTAAATATGTAAAAATATTCCATAGGCCTGTGACCGGGACACAATCCTACTCTACACTCAATACCATCTCTACACTGAACCCCATCTTTGCACTCAACCCCATCTCTGCATTTAACCCCACCTCTGTACTCGATCCGACATCTACACTCAACCCCATCTTTGCACAGAACCCTATCTCTATACTCAACACTATATCTACACTCAACACCATCTCTACACTCAACACCATCTCTATACTCAACACAATCTCTACACTCAACACCATCTCTACACTCAACCCCATATTTGCACAGAACCCTATCTCTACACTCAACCCCATCTTACACTCAACCCCATCTCTGCATTTAACCCCACCTCTGTACTCAACCCCACCTCTACACGCAACCCCATCTCTGCACACAACCCTATCTTTACACTCAAGCCCATCTTTGCACACAACCCCATCTCTACACTCAACACCATCTCTATACTCAACCCCACATCTGCACTCAACCTCATCTCTAGTAAATGTTAGTTATCATAAATTTTAGGAAACATCTGCAAATATTCACTTTAAGACTCTCTTTTCAAAAAGAACCAACAATCACAATAAAGCACAACACTGCTTCGTTTACAGTTATTGATATCTCTCTGGCACTAAATATTTTTTGTTGATTAAATAATTCAGCTGATACACGAATATTAAAATTTTGATACATGAACCGATTTACAAAGGTTTCCGTAAAATTGAAATATTATGTTTACTAAAATAACTTCATCGTCCAAGTTCATCATTTGTTGTCCTCTGAGTTAAGATACTAAATGCTGAAGTTAAAAATTAACTGCGCCTCTCCTCAGTTAGGCCATTATATTGAAACAGAGCTCAGTGGAGGGACACTTTTATTGGTTAAGTTCTGATATAAATTGTAGAACACTTACTTTAAAACTCATTCTTCTCCCTCCGAACTTGTTGACTACAGAAAATGTTTAAATGTAGCACTTCATACAGATTATATTGATAACATTTCACTTTTTCTCCCCACAACTTAGAGTAGAGTATTGTAAAATCATAGATCTAATTCTTGTTTGAAATCTAAATTCAGAAGTTAAGATTTCAAAGTAATAGTATGTTTTTTAACTTAATTTTCATGGAGGTTTAGTTTCAAGAAAAGTTGCAAAAAGGTTTATAGCCCTAAACCCCAGTTTTAATCGTCAAACATATATTGTATTGCTAAACCTCCCTCACAGCATTGTTTAATAAATGTTGTAACTCATTTATAGTGCATTTAAAGCTTTAAAGTAGATCAAATAATAACTTTGAACCCTCTTCCGATTATGAATAGACAGCAATAATGCTCGATAATTACGATAAGAATAGCCCGAGATTTTTATGTGACGTATGGACAAAAGCAACAAAGTCTGGAACAGAAATAATTAACAACTAGACTGGGTCTCTTGTCTAGTCTGCCTTTGTTAATGAACCAAAGTTGTTATAGGTATTCTATAGTTTATTATGTGACGTATGGACAAAAGCAACAGAGTCAGTAATTAAACCAACTAAACTGGGTCTCTTGTTGATTCTGCTTTGTTAATGATCCTAAGTTGTTATAGATATTCTATAGTTTATTATATGACGTATGGACAAAAGGAACGAAGTCTGGAACAGAAGTAATTAACAACTAGACTGGTTCTCTTGTCTGGTCTGCATTTGTTAATGAACCAAAGTTGTCATAGGTATTCTATAGTTTATTATGTGACGTATGGACAAAGGCAACGAAGTCTGTAACAACTAGACTGGGTCTCTTGTCTGGTCTGCATTTGTTAATGAACCAAAGTTGTCATAGGTATTCTATAGTTTATTATGTGACGTATGGACAAAGGCAACGAAGTCTGTAACAACTAGACTGGGTCTCTTGTCTTGTCTGCATTTGATAATGAACCAAAGTTGTCATAGGTATTCTATAGTTTATTATGTGACGTATGGACAAAGGCAACGAAGTCTGTAACAACTAGTCTGGGTCTCTTGTCTGGTCTGCATTTGTTAATGAACCAAAGTTGTCATAGGTATTCTATAGTTTATTATGTGACGTATGGACGAAGGCAACGAAGTCTGTAACAACTAGACTGGGTCTCTTGTCTTGTCTGCATTTGATAATGAACCAAAGTTGTCATAGGTATTCTATAGTTTATTATGTGACGTATGGACGAAGGCAACGAAGTCTGTAACAACTAGACTGGGTCTCTTGTCTTGTCTGCATTTGATAATGAACCAAAGTTGTCATAGGTATTCTATAGTTCATTATGTGACGTATGGACAAAGGCAACGAAGTCTGTAACAACTAGACTGGGTCTCTTGTCTTGTCTGCCTTTTTTAATGAACCAAAGTTGTTATAAGTATTCTATAGTTTATTATGTGACGTATGGACAAAGGCAACGAAGTCTGTAACAACTAGACTGGGTCTCTTGTCTTGTCTGCATTTGATAATGAACCAAAGTTGTCATAGGTATTCTATAGTTTATTATGTGACGTATGGACGAAGGCAACGAAGTCTGTAACAACTAGACTGGGTCTCTTGTCTTGTCTGCATTTGATAATGAACCAAAGTTGTCATAGGTATTCTATAGTTTATGATGTGACGTATGTACAAAGGCAACGAAGTCTGTAACAACTAGACTGGGTCTCCTGTCTTGTCTGCCTTTTTTAATGAACCAAAGTTGTTATAAGTATTCTATAGTTACTATGTGACGTATGGACAAAGGCAATGAAGTCTGTAACAACAGAAATTAACCCTTATGTGAGCGCGCCTCCTAAAGTTACGTGAGTGCTCGCGTGGGGTCTTCTAGGCCCCCATTAAGAAAATAATAAATATGAATGCATTCTTACCTTCTTTGTGTTATTAATTATAGTTACTTACATTATTGCGTATGTCTAATAACTATTTAATTAAAGATAACTATAATTATTATGATTTTTATTTTTTTTATTCATTTTTACGTTTAAAAGTATTAAATTATACTTTTAAGAAAAAAATTTTTATTTCATAAATCACCATATATATATATATATATATATATATATATATATATATATATATATATATATATATATGCTATACTATACTATGATATACAATTATAATTATAAGAATAACTATACACGTACTGAATTATTCGATTGAAATAAAACTGTAATTCCACGATCTTGTAGTAAAATTTAATAATAAAAATAAAAATACAATTCAGTTTTTTTATTTATTTTTATTTTGTAAAATAAGTAATCTTTGTTTTTAAAGTATTATATAAATATAAATACTATATAGTGTTTGTTGATCTTACCAAGACTTTGTTTTGGGGAGATAAAAGTAGGTCTAGTAAACGGGGGGAAAAAACACTGATAGAGAAAAAATTATTTATTGAATATTGATCACACCTCAGATGACAGTACATATGTAGTATAGGAAACTCGAATTATATGACAAATATACCTCACAATTAAACACGTGAAAAATGTGTTCTACAGAAACTTAGTCTGAATCAGTAATTGCACCGTTATTCATGTTTTGGCAGAGATTACAGAAGGTCTCCATGTGCGATAAACACATAGGTCGTTGACACTTACAGCATTTTTGTGTTGTTTTGGTGTCCTTTGTGCGGGGGCAAACAACACATCTTACTCTCGAACCCGCTGGCCGATTGACTGCTGATTCTCGATGAGGAATCCCTGCACATTAGCAACCTTGAGGATCGATGATCGCAGCATCTTTGGAAGCGAAGAAATAGTTGCCCTTTTCGCTACATGAGGCTTTATCATCTCTAAGCCGACTTCCCTAAGAAACTTCCTTCTTTCCATTACTTTTTCTTCTTGACAGTTGCTCAAGAAAATAACTTGCCCATTGATGCCTGCGATGTCAAGCAAGCGGTGAAATAAAACAAGGGGCCACCTTTGGCATCTCCTAGAAGTGGAATAAGTACCACATTTTTCATCTACAACATCAACCCCAGACTTGGTAGAGTTGTAGAAAGTAATTATGTCTGGTTTAGACTTGTCTAGTGTGTCAGGGTCGATAGCAGCATCGAAATGCATTGATGATACGAGAAAAACACAGCGGTTTCTTTTTGGTGCATATGAAACTACAGTCATGTCATCACGAAAAGCAAAGATACTCGAATGGGCAATTCGTTTCTTAGAAAGAAGTTCAGGTGGTAGTTCTCTTTTGTTCTTGCGTAGTGTTCCTACGTAAGTAATGCCTCTTTCTAGGAGTTCCCTCACCAATGGCACACTTGAGAACCAGTTGTCTGCTGTGATGTTCCTGCCGGAATTTTCAAGATTGCTTATAAGGCGTAAAACAACGTCCTTAGGTCTATTTGACTGTTCAAATGGGCTTTTCTGAGGTTGGGTACCAGGGTAAATCTCCATCTTGTGTACATAAAACATTTTGGAATCTGTTGCTGTGAATATTTTAATACCATACTTTGCTGGTTTACTTTTCATAAATTGTTTGCAGCCACATTTTTCTCTGAAGGCTACCATTTGCTCATCTATAGTAATGAAAGCACATGGAACGTAATTTTCAGCACATTTTCGGTTAAACTTTTCAAATACAACCCTAAATGCAGCTAGTTTGTCTAAAGCAAGTCTAGGGGGTCGATCATTTTTATTATCAAATCTAATAGATTGCAATAAAAAGTGGAAACGCTTCAAACTCATTGTGCAATAAAACATTTCGATTCCAAATCCATCCCTTTCTCACAGTTCAGAAAGATTTTTGTGATTAGATCTCATAACTCCAGCCAATAGTGCAAGACCTACAAATGCATTCATTTCATGTTTGTCAGTACTTTTTACATCTCTAGACCTAGAGGAACTCTGTCCTTTTCTTTCAATGTAGATATTAGTACACGTTACAATTATATCTAGTATTTCATCATCTATAAATAGACTGTAGCATTCCAAAGGAGTTTTTGCATGCTTACCTGCATTTTTTTGGCCAGGCAAACGTCTTATTATATTTGCAGGTCGAGCGCGAGCAGTAGCTGCAACAATTGGGTCTTTTTTCCACACAGTTTCTCTATCCTTTCCAATAAATTCTTGCACTATACTTCCAGATCCCTGTACAACTTCTTCTATGACTCTGTCTACAGTCATATGCTTTTCATTAACATTTTCAACTTCGTTTAAGTCCATATTTTCAGGATATTCGTTGGCTGTCGGTACAGGTAGTTCTTCATTATCACTCATCAGTACAATATCGGAGTCAAAATCACTATTTTCATCTCTTCTCTCGGTCTGTGGGTCAAAGTCTGGATCTTCATCTGTGTTATCAGCTTCAGTATCAGTGTTGTGGTCCGACTCACTCACATGATCATTTTCGTCATGATCCAACTGAGCATTCTCATGCTCAAATATGTCTCATCTTCTTCGGTTTCAAGTAAAAATTTTCTAATTCTAGCCACTTGGAAATCTTCAGAACTCATTCTCGGAATAAATAAATATTGTCAACACAAGAACAAAATATTTAGACACAATCTATATTCAAAATCCGTTAGCAATGTATATACATACAAATTCTCCTTCTGTATTACATATAAAAATATTCACTTTCAATGCACATATCAAATAACACAAGTACGCGCGCGGGGGTAAAAATGGCCCGGTAATTGCAACACTAGTAGGTAACGTGAGTGCGCGCGCGGGGGTCTAGACGACCCAAACGTGTAATGTTTGTTTGGAACGGACTGTACGATTCACCCGCGACGGTCACAGCCAAACTGACTGTAGGGCGCGATTAATCATCGTCTACCCGGAAGGTATCTAGCGTCACAGCAGTCTAGCAACTTACTTTGAAAAATAGAGCAATATATCTACTCGTGCGCTCATTTAAGGGTTAACAACTAGACTGGGTCTCTTGTCTGGTCTGCCTTTTTTAATGAACCAAAGTTGTTAAAGGTATTCTATAGTTACTATGTGACGTATGGACCAAGGCAACGAAGTCTGTAACAGCACTAATTAACAATTAGACTGGGTCTCTTGTCTGGTCTGCCTTTGTTAATGAACCGAAGTTCTTATAGGCATTCTATAGTTTATTATGTGACGTATGGACAAGAGCAACAAAGTCTGGAACTGAAGTAATTAACAACTAAACTGGGTCTCTTGTCGGGTCTGCCTTTGTTAATGAACCATATTTGTTATAGGTATTCTATAGTGTATTATGTGACGTATGGACAAAAGCAACAAAGTCAGTAATTAAAACAACTAAACTGGGTCTCTTGTCGATTCTGATTTGTTAATAATCCTAAGTTGTTATAGATATTCTATAGTTTATTATGTGACGTATGGACAAAAGGAACGAAGTCTGGAACAGAAGTAATTAACAACTAGGTCTGCATTTGTTAATGAACCAAAGTTGTCATAGGTATTCTATAGTTTATTATGTGACGTATGAACAAAGGCAACGAAGTCTGTAACAACAGTAATTAACAACTAGACTGGGTCTCTTGTCTGGTCTGCCTTTGTTAATGAACCAAAGTTGTTATAGGTATTCTATAGTTTATTATGTGACGTATGGACAAAGGTAACAGAGTAAGTATTTAACAACTAGACTTGGTCTCTTGTCTGGTCTGTCTTTTCTTAATGAACCAAAGTTGTTATAGGTATTCTATAATTTATTATGTGACGTATGGACAAGAACAACGAAGTTTGGAACTGAAGTAATTAACTACTAGACTGATCTCTTGTCTGTTCTGCCTTTTTGAAAGAACCAAAGTTCTTCTTTATATTATATAGTTACTATGTGACGTATGGACAAAAGCAACGAAGTCTGGAACAGAAGTAATTAAGAACTAGACTAGATCTCTTGTCTGGTCTGCCTTTGTTAATGAACCTAAATTGTTATAGGTTTTCTTATAGTTTAAACCCATGTATTAAAAATTAATTCAGAGGCTACTTGTCATAGATTTTACAAGTTTTCATTCCTGATCTTGAATATTTATACAAACATTGTGTCTAGAATATTATTAAAGAAGGAATATTAAATAAGCAGTCATATGTAACCGTTTGGTCAGGTACAAGTATAGTGTAAGTTTACGCACTTAAGTGTAAAGTCTCTATTCTCCATTCAGGTTACTATTCAATTGACAGAACATAGATGTAGTCTTATATTGCGAACCATATGTTAGTCAATCGCTCCAAGGACTGGAAACTTTCCTTTACGTGTGATGTCTACCCACTCAATATCTCGAGAGCAAACTAATCCTTAGACTTCAAACTGTGCATGAAGTTTCACTACTATCTATGCAACATCGTGTTGGATTATAGTGTATTTCACTCCATGCAATTGTCCTGAGCATTTACGAACATGCTAAGGTAGTTTTACGCAGGTTACGTTAAGTGGGCAAACATAATGGCAACGATAAAATCGTAGAAAAAATAAATGTGTAGAAAAATGAGTACAACAATCATATCACATTTTAACATATTACATAGAAGCACATGGAGCCTAATAAAATGAGCTAAAGACTATAAATTACACAGTTGTTCATTTTAATTTGACGTCTGATAAGAACATACGTAAGGTATCGAGCTAGAGCAATCCACAGACACATAGGTCTCGTGTACGATAAGACAACTGTAAAATACTCTAGTCACTATAACTTGTTTCTTCAAAAATAACAGTATAAGAAATATACTAACATATTTTTCTTCACTTATACTCAACCATAAAATGTCCATTGATGTACAAAGAGTTGAGAAACACATTATAAATTTAAAAAGTATAAAAACATTGGATTTTATGCTAGGAAGGTTATGACAGATACAAGCCATGAAAAAGCAACACAAAATGTGTCATTAGTCACTTTATGTGCTAACTGTACGTGAGGCATATGTGTGTAACGTGTCAGCATTAATGCCTCCCTGCGGTCTATGCGTTTATCTCCATCTCTCTCCGGGACACTCCGCTACATGAATCGCAGTTCACAACTCAATGTGATACCACATTCGGCATCTAATTTTAAATCAACCTCTGCATTGTCAGTACTTACATGAACATTTCCTGAATGTGTTACTTTATTACTTGAACAATCTTAGCAAACCAAAAACAAATGATCACAAAGTTGAAACTTTAGTGGTAAGTGGTGAAATTTTAGATGTATCTAGAATTCATATCAGTAAAAAAATATTAAATTATTAAAAATAGAAAAAATCCATAATACCTATGCAAATATTGTAATTTAGTGATCAGCAATACAATTTTATTAAATTAATTATATTTTAATCGTTGTCCAAATATGAATCTAATTTTTGTGAGAAGTAAAACTTTGTTTATTATGCCATATAGACTGCACGCTTTATTATTTGGTGATAACAATGTACAAGCTAGTGTTGTACTTTCTAAACTTGTAAAGTATTAATATACCAAAGCCTGTAATCAAATATGTTACTCTACCACCGACTAAGCAATAATTGAACAAGCATTGGCCCAAGTTAGGAACAGAAAATTTGCCAAGTTTGCCGTTAATGTGTTGTGGTTTTACACAATGTACAGTTGTACACTACCAAGAACTGTAGTCAGACTAAAAGACATCTGGACAACATTGGCCCAAGTTGGGAACAAAAGATGGGACAAGTTTACCGTTAATTGGTTGTAGTATTTCACTTAGTAAAGTTGTATTCTACCAAGTACTGTCTGTAGTCAGACTAAGCGACATCTGGACAACATTGGCCCAATTTGGGAACAGAAGATGTAACAAGTTGTCCGTTATCTGAACAAAGTTCTATATGCTTCACAATTATCTATAATTTTTTTCTTTTTCTTTTTAACAACCACAAGATATTATTATTGTTTTCAGTGTCCACTACGAGACCCTTCACTATTTAATAATCTACATATTCTGTGTTATTCTAGAAAAGAAAACGGTTTTCTTGTCATAATAAAATGTATAAAATCAAATTGATTTTATGAATCTTTTATATTCCCGTAAATTCGAAGTCAACAATCCAATATCTCCACATATCGTTATTGCACGTGAACGAAAATGTTTGTATGAAATATATAATCGTTCAGCTCATTTCTTATGTATAAAAGATTCCCCTTACAATTTATATTTACATTTTTTAAATTACAGAAAAAAGTTTTTTACATAGATTTTTTATTCTCAAACAATGAAATTTTTTTCAGTAATTCCGTGATGTCTATACTACCCTAACGTCGTAATAAAGTACACTAAAAATCTGTTTTTATTTTATAACAATACCGGGTGTCTGACATTCTGCTTGTATTTATCATCAGTTTCGTAGCTACCAAAAAAAAATAGCCCAACAATTGAGTTTCTGAAAATGCCTATCCAAAAAAATTTTACACGGTTTTAATTGCAGGTTTTTATTTTAGTTAAGTGCATGGAAGCCACTTCTAGCATCTTATCTCATTTAAATTTATGTGAGGTTCAAGATATTTTACCATTTTTTTATTACAAAATTGTTTAAAAGTGATGGGGTTATATAAAACAATTCTAAATTGAATTAGCTTTTAAATGTGATAGAGTAACATTAGATATATCTAGTCTGTGTTATTCTTCTTCTTTTTACAATACTTTTAAAATGAGGCGCCACTTGCTTGGAGTTCCGGTTTATAAATTTTTCTTACTAAAACTACCCCATTTTTGGAGGGGGGGACAATAATTTGCATACATCAAAAAGTGTTCGATCATATAAAAATGCCCCAAAGTAAATCACTTCATCTCCATTCATAAGAAAGTTCATTGGGAGGAGGGTTGGGATTTTTAAGACACACTGTATATAAGGTAAAAATTTGGAGTGTTTTCATTTAAAAGTTGTGATGTTCGTTTTATGGATTTTCGGCTTCAAAGTAATGTGCAGATCAAAACTTAATAACAATTACTTTACAATAAAAATGCTCATATTATTACTTACAAATATAATATTACCGATAAATATTGCATCCGACTGTAAGATAACACTTTAATCAATCTCCAGTAGTAAAGGACACAAACAGCTTTAATCAAACTAACTCTTTAGGAATGGCGGATGACATAAGAAATAAAAATAAAGAAAATCATTAAACTGTAACTTGAAAGGATGTATTACTACAATAGATTTCCAAACCACTGAATTAAATTTATCAGATAAAACTCGAAACTCGATGACGGACGATAGCAAATGTCCGTCATCATCAAAAACAAACTGCCTAATCACTGCCTCAGGTTATATGAAGGATTTGTTATTTTCCTTAGTATTTTCAAATATTTAATCCATCACCACAATTATAGCAATAAATTTACAAGTATAAATACTGGGAAAGTCAATTTAAGTGGATTTTCAATCACCGTAATGTTGAGATGTTGATTTAGGACTGCCCTGACATTGTGACGTATATTTGTGCAGCGGTCAGGAAGTCTGCTTCTCTGGTGAAAATCGAGGCCAAAGTGCTCAAATTTGCATCCATCTTTAGGGTTAACAATATTGTACCTAATGGACGGAACACATGGAGTTGAAAATCTCTGAGGTTGTAGTAATACATACTCGATTTGCAAAGTTTACTCATAAGTTTAACTGTGTCAAATAAAACTCACAGCAGCACCTCTACAAGTTACAATAACTCACTGTCTTGCTATGTTGCTGTCAAAATAGAGTAGTAATGAACTCAAATGATATCTTAGGGGTGGGCCTAATGGTTCCAATGTTCTATGGAATTTTGTCTACGAACTTAATCATTTACTAAAACTTTAAAATTGACTTCTCCTAACGTCTATGTCGACTCACGCGTTGGCGTTAGCATCTTCACTTGACATTGCAGCTGTAGTCGGCAAAAGTAAAGATTGGTAGATTAGAAGTCTAAAACATGAATACCGGGAGTACTCGAAATTGTAATCATAGTTAAAGAGCACTCTTCAACTCGCATAAAACTAATTCAAGACGGTATTGGCCATTTATCGAGACAACTTATAATCAAAACGACGTGGTCTCCTCAGAAGGACATAACCACAACTATTTTCTGTATTAAATCTTATACATTAAACATTATCAAAGGTAAGTTAATTTGCTATTTAAAATTTTAATTTATATTACGTTCAAATTAGATGTCTCGCATGAAAGGGCTATCTTATAACGCGAAAATATAAATTTAACTTACGGACAAGGCGCGCGAGGTGTTGCTACAAGTTCGAGAGAGAAAAGATTATTGCGTGTGCCAATTACATTATTCCACCAAAACGTAATTCTAAGTAAATCAGATTAAACTTATTCTAACCATTAACGAGTAACAGGGTTGCGAAAATATGTATTATATCAAATTAAACCAAATAACGGTACAATAAATCATCTCTTATGACGTCATTTACTAAAGAATAGAGTTATTTTTAAATCAAAATATCACTACAATATTAATCTATTTTAAATATGTGTAAATGATTTCAATCGTTCAATCGTTTAACATTTCAAGCTTAGTGTGCCGTTAACAAGTAGAACGTTAATGAGGATGCTGAAAATAAATACAATAATGCATATAAATTAGTACGAATATATTTAATTTATTTTTAGATATTGTCAATGAAAGTTTATAGCAATGTGAAGGCCGCTAATCCCTTTATGAATCGTTTAAAACAATCAAGCTTTATTACTCTCGAGAAATCGTAACTTCGCCAATTAATCTGCACACTACAGAAACCAGTCAGACGTTTAACTATACTTACAAAAATAACGTTTCCTCTGATATATTTCATTCAGTGGCTCGAAAATTCTTTGTGATAATAAAACCACAGAAGTTAGAGTGTAATAATTTTATTTTTTATTTCTTATGCCCTCCATCATTCCTAAAGATTCCGTTTGATTAAATCCGTTTGTGCATTTTTATATAATAAGAGTATTATCTTACAGTTGAAAACAATTTTTCACCATATTAAATATTTATTTCTGAGGATAATGTTACTATTCGTACTTTAAATAAAATAGTAGTAAGTTTAATCTATACATAACTTTGAAGCCGAGCAACTATAATACGTAAATCAAAACTTTTTTTATTCTTGATTCTTTTAAATAACTCAAAATTGTAACTTAAAGTCTCACCCCTCCCCCTATTAACTTTCTTAAGAATGGATATGAAGTGATTTACCTTGGGGCATTTATGTTACTGAGCAATTTTAAATGTATGATAATTATTGACCACGCCTCCCCACCAAAATGGGGTAGGTCGGGGGTAAGTCACATTTAAACAGGAACTTCTAGCAAGTGATACCTCATTTTAAAAGTGTTGTAAAAATAAGAATTATAAAACAAACTAGAGGTCTTTATAAAACAAAGTTATAATATAAAATTTAAATGTTCACTTAATGCAAATAGCTAGGCGCTAATGCAAAATAATGTTTATCTCTTCTCTCAAAACGTAATAAACGTCTCTATATTTTTATTGAGTATAATTTTCTTTAAATACATAACAACAATGCATATAACACTAACTGTAAGGCAAAACTACTATGCGAGTATTTGTTCTTCCATATCACGAGAAAGGACTCAGCTGAAGGTCAACTGTCAAAGTCGTCAAAATCGTATGATCCTGTTATTCCTGCAGAAACAATAACAAAAGATTTTACTTGGACAAGTGAATACTTAAACTTGTCTTCAAATTCAGTAATGGTTTCACCTGATAATATATAAACGCCTGAGTTTAGAATAAATATCGAAATATATATTTGTATCCACTGTTTCCATTATAAAAAATTCACACCAAATTCAAATGAATAAATTTAACTTTAGGTTTAAACATTAAATGTCTTAATAAAAGTTTATAGTTTTGTTTCATCAATTAAAGTTGAGAGATAAATTTTTTTTGTGTACATTTAAGAGTGATTTAAATATAATAAAATACAAGGTATTAATAATATTGTTACGTATTCACATTTGTCCTGAGAATGATAAATCCATGAAACACTGTTTCATATCCTGCTACAGAAACTAAAATAATGAACACAATAGTAAACAGTGCAATTGAAAAATATACGTGAATAGACGGATATTTATAAGAAAATAGTGAAACATATTCAATCATGACTTAAAATCTGAATGTTATAAAGCATTAAAATAAAGAGTGGGTAGTTGTTGAATTCCCTGTGAGCTTATCAATTTTACTTCTTGATAAAAACTGAATAAGTGGTTAGAAATGTTAAATTTTTATGTTAGGTACGATTTATGAGGATTATTTTGTGAAGGACAGAAGTACAACATTTTATATAGGTAAACAATCGCACTCACTTGCGAATTGTATATAAATAAGTGGAATTGATTTAACGGTAATTTATCTGTGTTAGATAATAATGTAAGTGTTAGCTATTTTGGAATGTTTAAATATAATGAGTTGGTGTTAGGGAATCATTAATCATGTATTGTGTACATAGGCCTAAGCGACGTGTGCAATGCAAGACTTAACTACATATAATGTACTCTATAGGCGCTTGTCACATATTTCTGCTTTTCCCGAGTTACTTGGTATATAATATACTATGCTGATATGGATCATGCATGGTGATTGCACTAAAGGGGCACATAGTTAAAAAATTTAATTTCGTTTTTAAAGACGTTTTTCGTGTAATTATCTGAAAGCGTATGCAACTCGCTTTATTATTCGTATTTTAAATATGATTTCACTAAGGAACTGATTGAACTTATGTTGTACATAAATATTACATGAAGTTTCGTTTTACGAGATCAATCAAGGGTATCTTCAGTCATGTAATAATCTTCTGAAAGCGTATGAAACTCGCTTTATTATTCGTATTTTAAATGTGATCTCACTATCGAACTGATTGCACTTGTGTTGAACATAATTATTACATGAAGTTTCGTTTTACGAGATCAATCATGGGTCTCTTGTGTTATGTAATAATCTGAAAGCTTGTGAAACTCAGACCAAAGAAAGAAAACAAACGTGATATCAGGTTAGCCAACACAACATTTTAAACAATGAATGTATGACAGGAGCATATATGGTAAATTCTTAGTGTCTGCTCGCTGAGAGACCTTGTAATCATTTTTCAAAACACTATTTATATTAAAATGAACCTGAGTATGCATATGTCATTGCAACCAGAATAATATCCAAACGATACAAAATTCGTATAAATATCTAATAGAATAATTCGAAAAAATCATTTTTAGGGATATATATATCTCCTTAAGAAAGCGAGATATTAACAGAGTATAGTCTTGGGCTGACATCAATGACCAGCTTACCTTCAAATAATAGTAGAGTTGACAGAGAACCGTAATGAAATCTCAAACATGTTGAGAGGGGAGAATCATTCCTTTAAAAAATCATTCACGTTTCATTGAAACATTGTTTATTTCAAACTGATATCTTGAGAAAAATAGCTTTATTCAACAAAACTATATTGAAAGATATAGTTGAAAAGATGTTATAATGTTTAACGTACTAAAAGATCATAACTATGAATTGGACCCAATTCTGACCCTCTGACTAGTAGGTTTAAGACATGAATATCTTAGGAATGATAAACACTCCAAGCAAGCAATAGAAATATTATTTTCATGTCATGACTGTAAGTAAATATTAAATTTACCAGTATTACACATTCCCTACTACTACTAATAATAATGTATCCTTATAACAGTTTAATAATGCTTTTAACTCGTTTATTCAACCAAAGTAACACAATTACATGCATTGGCCATGTCAGATAACTTCTTACAACAGACTAAAATCGTCAATAAAATAATTAAAACGACTTGAACTCTTAAGATATTTTAAAACTACCAGCTTGTCCAATTCATGGACGCTGTAAGAACATTTTACAAAGGAGAAATAACTTAAGCCTTTTTCTAAATTTGAAGTGATTTGACTGTTTTGAGGTGCATAGAGAGATTTTTAAACAGATTAACAAACGGTTTTGTAACGGAGATTGTTTTGGAAGAAAGCTGTGTGATGTGCAAGGACCTGAAAGTTATTAGATATTCTTAAATTATACTGATGGTTACGAGGAATTTTGAAATGTTCAGTGTATTGAGTTAGAAAAAGGTAAAGTTTCGTAAATATAAAGACATGGAAAAGTAAAAATATTGGAAGACTTAAAAATCGGTTTACAAGATTGACGCCTGTTAATTAAAAAACATTACTCTGATTGGTCTTTATTGTAGGGGGAACAGAAACAGTGTCCTTTTATTCTCACAAACCCATATGGTCAGAGCATAGACGAGATGCGGGTAAATGAGTCCGTAATATGCATAAAGAAGACCATCAGAGTTAGATGACTTTGCTAAGGTGCGAATGGCAAATATTCCTGAGCTCACATTGTTGGATACATTTTCAATATGATTGTGAAATTTTAGCTTGTCGTCCAAGGTCAGTCGTGTTGTTAAGCGGGCGGACACGACATTGCTTGTAAAACAATGAGACTAGGTATATAAATATTACCCGTGAAAATCTAATTTTTATGCATTTGTCTGGTTTCATCTCATCAGAGGGACACCCCACAAGGAGTCAGAGGAAAATTGTTAATTAGAGCGTAGATGGAAGTATAAACCCAAATTAAAAGTTCTTTTAAGAAAACACGATGCCGCAAATTTGACCTTAAAAAGTTTACCCTATACGAAATTGGGTTTTAAAATTACTCTTAAATTATGCAAATTGGTGTGATGTAATTTAAGATTTTCCACTGACTCCTTGTATGCCTTACCCCTGATGAGATAAAACCTGACAATCGCATAAAAATATACTTTTGGTATTGCTCTACAAATTGCAGCTATAAATAGTCTCATTGCTTTACAAGAAATTATTAAACGTGAATTATGAACACAGTGATATTAATTAGTGCATTAAATTGTAGAAGCAATACTGGTTATGTGTTATTACGTAAACCATTGATCATTTCATGATGATCTACAACCACCCTATAGCACATCACTCATGTGTTTTCTACGTCAAGATGAGATTAACTTACTAAGGTCTTGAGATATTATGCGCTACAATATTCTCAATTATTTACATATTTCGTAATAGAGATTCTTGTCTTTCCAGTAAATTTAATATATCTTATGCCAATTTTAACACGTATTCTTATTTGTAGTAAAATGTGAAACTAAACCCCAGACTAGGGTAGCTTGCTACTTTCACCGATCAAATACTGCGTTTGTCTCCTCATCAGTCAGAAAGATTTAGAGTCCATTCCATTTCAATCGATGTGGAAAACAATTTCTGACAAGTCTTTTCATTTTGTATATTTATACTTGTGATTTTCTATAATGCCACTACTATTCTCTTCGGCACTATTTATCAAGGTGTTTGAAGTGATGTATTCAGTGGGAGATATATTAACATGTTCTTGATTAATTTCAACTGTAAACAAACTTTTTAAGTGAAAGGTTTGACAAATCAATCGTCGTTATACAGATTATATTGTAAAAATAAAACTCTGCTAAATTTCAAATGACAGGAAATTGAGCTCTTTGCCGTAAGCACTTATTATAGAATATTTAATTCTAATTTTCAAGAATATCACAAATTTAATACCCTAGCCTAACACGTGAGAAAATAAGTAGGAATACAGTTAACATTAATTATTTCAGTAAGCATAAGTATATAAAAATACATAGCTGAAACCTACATCAAGTCCTATACATCTGCTTTACTTTATAACAATACGCATAAAACAAAAGAGTTTTGTTTTGAAGTTGACTTACTATTTGAATTTCTGATGGCTTAACAAAAATATAAATAATTGCAAATTTAACATCGAAGAATTACCGACACCATCTTGTTACAATCAACAAACAGATAAAACCAAGCAGATAAGCGGATAATCTGTTATTACAATTTTAACATATCTTTTAAAACACATAAAAACACACACACACACACACACACACACATTGTTATATCAATATTATAGTTTAGTTTGTCATATTCTATTTGTAATAGAGGTAACGATTTTGTCTTTTCTACTAAACTATATTATTGGATTTTTATTTATTTATTAACTATGGGGTACGTTTTCTGTTGCTTCTAGTAACTATTTGTTAAATACGCTGTTCTGTCACTTGCTTGCTTAGCCGTCCACACGTCTCTATATGCCTTAGGTATTTATTGTTAGGTTAAGTTTTTTGTAGGTTCTCAACTATTATAATCCTTGTATATAAATGAAGATGTATGTTCATTGTAAATAAATAAATAACCACCAATACTACATGATATCTAACAATTCTGGAGCAGCTGAGCGCTAATGTAAACTCTGCAAGCTGTTAACAGTTACAAACATTGTAATAGCACCTCAGTTATACGGAGCTGTAACAGTGTTACTGTTCGTTGAAGTATTAATTTCGGAAATGTTAACACATTTAAGTCATCTCAGTTATTTACAATTTTCTTTATTAAAAATCATTCTACAATATCAACATGAACTAAAAGATACAAAAAAGGACTTTTTTCAATGTTCTTAATAATTGACAGCAGACAGCGTATACCTCCAAGTGTATTTCAAAATGTTCATAATAATTAACACCAAGCAGTGAGTACCCCCTGGTGTATTGCAAAATGTTCTTAATTATGAACAGCAGACAACAAATATATCCTGGTTTATTGATTGAAAAATTGTCATGATAATTAACACCAAACAATGAATATCTCCTCGTGTATTGCAAAGTATTATTATTAATTAACAGTTAACAACGCATACCTTCCATTGTATTGCAAAATTTTCTTAATTATGAACAGCTGATATAAAATCCCTATAGGTGTTTTGCCAAATGTTGCCTAAGAATTTTAACACAGGGTGGACAGAATTTTGAACACTCGTTGTATTTGTAAGTATTTCTACCGTCAGTAATTTTTATTTTTGTTATCTTGTTTTAATTGCTATTGTTATAAGTTGCCGTTACCCAAACTTATCAAATATTAGTGTATAACAGCGTAAGAGTGAATAAGAGAGAGTATATATAAGGCTATAGATGAAGCTAACAGAATCTAAATTTACACAAATAGTCTAGGGTTTATGACAGAAATCCAAACTTGTCAAATATTTGTGTTTTGTAAACGTTATGGTTTACCCACTACTGCAGCTTTAAATTTTGCCGAAAACCTTCCATACCTACATCAATCACGAGACAGTACTAGTCTAGAGTGATTCGTGTAATATTCGGCATCTGCGTTATCTATTAGAGGTTTTTGGGTACTTTAGATGAAATTAACATGTAACAACCTGGTGCACCATATATGTCTATTTAGTAAGTCACTCATTGATGGCAACATATTTAGCGTGTAATACATACAATAAAAATAATACCTGATAGTAAAAGATAATTTGAATAAAAAAACAAAGCTATATAATCTATTTATTATCTTTAGGCTTAAGCTCCATCTGTATATATATTCTCTCTCTCTCTCTCTCTCTCTCTCTCTCTCTCTCTCTCTCTCTCTCGCTCTCACGCTCTCTCCCTCTCCTCCCCTCTCTCTCTCTCTCTATCGGATTTAAGTCGGAGTCTAGGAATTCCATCCGTGATGGACTACTTGTCTGGATTGCTTGTCAGACAGAAGGATTACTTATCTGTATTTTCGATGTTATCATGTACCCCGATACTCCCTTTATTACGTGTCGGAAGATCCTTACATTGCCAATTGGCCTGCAGGACAGTCAGGAAGTCGTAGTTGTGATATATGATACAGAAGGAAACAGGATTTTTCCGGATATTTGCCGTCATTCAGTGATACAATACAATCAGTAACACTACGTTTCTAGATCTGCAATCTGATTTCTTCTTCAGGTAAACGACTGAGTAAGTAATGTAGAACGGCCCTACTTGTCCACCTAGGGGACTAAAAGATGAGACACTATTAAAACTAAGAATTTCACTTGAAATTGTCTGGATCGAGAATGGTGAAATTTTTCTAACTTTATAAACTTTATCATCAATAACTTAATACTATAGATAATATAGATATCATTTTCATATATATATATATATATATATATATATATATATATATATAAACTAATAATTACATAGTATGCTGAAATCAGTAAGTCTAATATTTAGTTTTAAATACTACATGAAAATGATATCTATATTATCTATAGTATTAAGTTATTGATGATAAAGTTTAGATATATATATATATAAAACAAATATTCTAGTTATATTTAAACTTAAACCCCTTGTATAATAAATTCTGCAAACAATTATAGATCTATGTAACAATTTGAACATTCTAGTTGTCAGTGTGTCGATAAAACCAACAATTGAGCCTAAAAATAATTTTTTTATTTTATTTGCATAGAGATTGTTCAGGATGCAATATTCTCAATCATTTTAAACCTAGCAACTGTTTTCTAAGTTATATATATCATCAAACAATTACTATAATTTATTACTAACAGTTAAATACGGAACAAAAATTAGAGAGGCCGTTGTTCAGTTAATTTTGTCTTCTATAACAGTTTTAAAAACAACATATATTCTGATTCTGATCTGAGAAAATGTGAAACAAAACGCGAGAACAGCCGTTTGTCAGCTGCTGCGTCCTCCGCTTATGCAAACACTTCTTTTATCCCTTCAACAGCCAGAAAGCTTTTGACTCAACTCCATTTCAGTCAATATGGAAAACGATTTCAGAAGTCTTTTAACATATGGTTCACTCCATATGTTTGTTTCGTAAGTCATTGTACTTCTTGGAGAATACAATACACAAGTTTAACAAGTAAACATTTAAATCGGTAATGAACAAGCGGGCGTTCATTCACTATCAATAATTATATTGTCTATATTCGATATTTAAAAAGTCCATAGCATTCCCATCCCAACTGCCTGCGTTACTTTACAGATCTTCAAGAAGCAAAACTGCGTTAATGGAGAAGGTTTTTATTTAAACTCAATCTAATCTAGATAGAAGTATTATACACATCACCTGAGGGACAGCTGGAGAACTGATAATCTGTTATTACAGCTGTAACCGCCCCCACTACAACATAACACACAGTTTTGGAGCAGTATCTTAAACACAATCTAATCTAGATAGAAGTATTATGAACATCGCCTGAGTTCAACATAACAAACAGTTCAGGACCAGCTGAGTACTGAGGGCTAATGTAAACTCCAAACATTGTAATACCACCTCAGTTGTAGTCAGCCAATGTGCATTGTTTAAGCACATAACCTGGTTTTTACTACAAGTATACAAATGTCCCCTAAGAAATAAATCGATCGTTAGTCGTCGTGTTAAAAATTTAAATAGATCAGAAAGCTTAAAACAGCCATCAGACACTTAAGTATGCTTTAGCGTCAGCAAAATATAATATTATACCCTTAAAATCCGACATTCAGTCGGTTTATCTAGTTGCCTATAGATGGTGCAACTTTTATTTATGAGTCTAGAGGTCGGTTTTAAATGTATTTAGCTAGGAAACATATAATACAAGAAAAAAATATGTTTTATATTTTTAACCCTTATGATACCTTCCTTTTATACCTCTATTAGTTCTGATGCATCCAATGCACTGTCGGCTATCGGCGCATACACTGGTGTAATGGTGATCTAAGAATTCTATTGTCCTTTATGCATTACTTTTCAAATGTACATTGTTATCGATTTCAGAAATGTTATCATCAAACATTAAAATTGTAAACATAAATAACCGTCATGATAACATGGAGACATCTTATCCATCATAATCGATCTTACGAATTGCATTTTATTAACTTACATTAAAACATAAAACCAATATTTAAGACTTTTATTGTTTTGTGAGGCCCTTCGATAGCCTCGCTCGAAAGGCCTCACAAAACAATAAAAGTCCTAAATATTGGTTTTATGTTTTAATGTAAGTTAACAGTAACCAATATAAGTTCCATCTACATTATATTAATTAAATAAAGTATATTTTTTACTGACTTAAAAAATACTCCATATTTTGTACTTTCCTTGTGGATTTCATCAAATACATACTACAAATTCGTTTTTTATGGTCGTTTGAAGAGAAATTTTATTGTATTAGTTGGATTGTTGGTAAACCTGACTGATATTTGTACATATTTATACGTTGTAAACAGCTGATCATAAAACCTTACAATTATATACAATTATTGGAATAAATTAGTAATAAATCACAATAATAAATCATTTGTTTTCCCAAAATAACAAACTGAATAATACAAACAAATATTAATGCCAGTACTTAAAAATAAATAATACTATGACATAACTTATTTACAATATAAGCAAATATTTATAGTCAAAAAATTACAAATACAAAAAAAATGTATTGTACTTATTTGATTTCCAATTGGTACGTGTGCTTTAGAGTAATAAATATAAAACGTAGATTCAATCCTTTTAGGTTTTTCTTTCTTTGTTTAATACTAATAATTCGTGGGGGTTCATAGCACCTAATCTCACAGCACCTAAAATTTCACCGTCTAATAGCACCGATTCCATAGCACCTAATATTATAGTACCTAATCTCACAGCACCTAAGGAAATGCCCGAGAGTCGCACGGCACCTAAAGATCGTGCTGGAGTTTTATAGCACCTAATATCACACCACCTAAAAGGAAGTGGTGGGGATGGCCGGAGGGGTAGCCGCCACCACTGTCCGTGGCCAGTGGGCGACCGTCCGTTGAGTCGAGTGGTTAGGGGAGAGTTGGTTATTGACAATCGTTACAAATCAGAGTTTTCATGTCTCTTGTTAGTTCCTATACATGTAGCTCATACATATGAAAAGCTAATTTCTCGTATATCATTTATCATTTATTGTACCTCGGTTTTCCTTAATTTTTATTCCAACGTGAGATTTTCAACCTACTCTGCCACAGTATTCTTAAATTTATGTGTTCAGTACTGTTATTTTATATGTGATTAAACGTTTTTTATACGTTTAATCACATACTGTGTATATAAAATAAAACAAATTTAAATTTTTAAACTTATATAGAGAGTTTTACAACATTACCAACACATTAAAAAAAATATATAGCTTTTCCGTTTGCATAAATTAAACTGAACAATAAAAAAAAAAATATTTAATGTTGATCCAAATTTAGATTCATGGTATTTCATGGTAACAAGAAAAATTCTAAATCGGAAAATTGTCGTTATACACCAACCATATTTTTATACCAAATATAGTTTAAAAAGCATGCATATGTTATTAATGATAGAAATAGTTATTACGGTTTAAAACCTGTTCAGCTTATTATGTTAACTTTCATAACTTTTCCTGCAAAGGCTGTAAGAAAAAAAGCTTTATTAATAGAATCTCTATGAAGTGGTAAATTTTAACCCTTCTGTAGTTAACTTGCTTGCAGGGAGAAGAATGAGTTTCAAAGTAAGTGTCCTACAATTTATATCAGAACTTAACCAATAAAAGTGCCCTTCCACTGAGCTCTGTTTCAATCTAATGGCCTAGCTGAGGACAGGCGCAGTTAATTTTTAACTTCAGTATTTTAGTCTCTTAACTGAGAGGAGGAAAAATAAAGAACTTGGAAATTAAATTATGATTAGGAACATAATATTTTTTTTGCCGGAACAGTTCGAAGCTGATATCACTATATGAACAATAAAAAACACACCACACTATAAAAATTTATGACGTTTGTATCGTTACAAGTATTGTATTACGGAATTTACAATTATTTTCAATACATTTCATAACACGTGATGTTCTTTTTTAACTTTTGTGATGTGTCTGAAGAAGATAGCCTCGCTATCGAAAGGCCTCACAAAACAATAAAAGTCTTAAATATTGGTTTTATGTTTTTAATGTAAGTTAAAAAGTAACCAATATAAGCTCCATCTACAGCATTTCAACGTGATATTCTATGTTAATATTGTAAATTTTAATACAATATTTTGTCTTAAGTATATTATAGAGTTTATTATTGGGTCCTACTGCAAAAGCAAAATATCTTAATATCAAAATATCTTATCTTCACCTCCCTTATCTATTATTTATCTTAGAAACAAATATATTCCAATATTTAAACGAAAGTAACAAAGTTTTTGGTTTTAATCTTGGTATGTACCTTATACCCTTTTGTCTTTATGTTCAGAATCAGTGATGAAATCAGATTTCTAATCTTACCTTTAATATTCTTTGAACTTTGTTGTTCCATTTAATTTTTCTTGCATTTTATATCAAACAAACCAACACAGGAAAATAAAAAAGAACTCTAAGGTAAGAAATATAAATAATGTTAGTTGGCCTAATAGCATACTATCATTCGGGAGATATGTGACACTATCTAGTAAAACGAGGCAAATAATTTTTACAAATTGAAATTTTAAGAACTTTCTTTAAAATTTAGTAATATTTTAAACAAATGGCTATATGAAGGAAACATGATTTTTTCCGGACATTTGCCGTCGTTCATTGAAGCAAGTAATCAGTAACACTACGTTTCGATATCTGCAATCTTATCTCTTCTTCAGGTAATAACTAGCCTAATACATAATTAGAAACTAGATTAAAATAACCACTTGTTAAAATGTTAACCACTTAATAATAATAAGTGGTTTTATTATTATTAAATAAATTTCTTTATTTGTTCAAGAAGCAGATTATTTTCTTTATTAACAATTGCTAATCTAATAATAGTGGTATTATAGCAATATCTATACAAATAAAGCATGTAAAACAAATAAACAATGATGATCAATATTCCAGAAAAATTTTGACTTTTGACTTACAACGTTGATATTGGTTAATATAAGTACAATTTACGTATATAAGGCTCCTATGTTTATTTAAAGCTCTGGTTTACTCAGGCTCTTTATCTGTAGGCTTTTAGTTTGCATTTGAAGCTCAATTAAAAGGTTCTAGCAAAATTAACATACAGGTGGGCAGGGGCTAGAACACTACAAGACAGATAAAGTTCTATATGTTAAAAGTGTTTCAATATCTCAAGATATGTAGGCCATTTTTGTTGGATTTTGCCACTAATTATTTTATCAACCTTAAGATACATAAATTATGAAGATGAAATAAATGTTCAATAGTACTAAAGGGAAGACTTTAAACTACTTGAAATATTAATGTCTCGATGTCTGTCAATATAAATAAAAACACCACCTGTCTGGTGTGCCGAAATTAAAATAAGTGTAATTTTTATCTCCGAAAAGATTATTTCCGTTAGGCCAATTTTAGAGATTTATCCTACAATAATAACCACCCAAGGATATCTTAGGACAAGGCCACAAAAATCAATCAAGTTCAGGACCATAAAAGCTCTGATGATGTCGTAAAATGCATAGAAACGGCAGTTTACATGTAAATCAGAAAGATATCAACCTTAAACCTTCACAGTAGTACGCACAGGGCAATCACATTTAGGATCATCAAAGCTCTGAAGATATCGTAAAAGCGATAAACTCACAGTATAAAAGTAGATCACCGGTTGGTCGGGGCGGGTCCGTCTTGTGGGTGTGGTGCTGGCATTGTGTGTGAGGAGTGTGAGTGAGATAAAACACCATATATATATATTATTTATTTCTAAAATATTATTATTATTTATATATAAATTATTGATTATTATAGTTTTTGGTTCTTATTAAAAATGGAAGTTGTAATATTATTTTGTGTTTGATTGTATAATTTTATTTTTATTTTTTAGAAGTATCATATTTATAATCTTTTAGCGTTTAGATTAATGTTTAATTTAATGTCTTTAGTAAAGTAAATTACTGTTAATATTAATTTGGTTAATATTTGTTAATAATTATTGTTCAGACAAGTTAAGTGTAAGAAAGGGCCATGAGGCCCTAACTTTTCCTGTTTAAATAAACAATTTTTCATTTCATTTTTAATTTAATTTAAATCAACTTTTAAGCCAAACTAGATACACACCGTAACAAACGCAGGACAATCACATTCAGGATCACCAATCCTCTGATGATATCGTAAAGGCCATATTCTCGGCAGTTTAGATGTAGATCAGCGACCCTCAATCTAAACAATATGCACATGAGTTTAACCGCGCTATCGTTGACTAGTTAGTGTAACATATTTATTATCATAACTTAAAATATTTGCGTAAATAGACAAGTGACTGCATAAATCAGTTGCTAAATTAAAAGTGTAAAATTAAAAGACCAAATATACCTCTGTAACTCTGGAGAATGTCTAAATATGATAATATTCTGAACTTTATTAAAGCATACAGCAGACTGACACAATTTCCCTTTTGTCTGCCGGGTGTATTTAATAAGTTATTTTTCTGTACGATGTGCATCTACTGTCTTGCTATAGGCTATTTTGTGAATTAAGTGAGACACACTCTGAAAGTTTGCTAGCAAAGCCTGTTAAGTGACATATGGTGTGATGTATTTTTAAACTGCAAATTGTAATACATTCTTAATTACCGAGTTTGTGATTATTTATTGAGTAGCATAGAGATACTTCAATCCAAGAGGGTCACCGGTTCAAACTAGTGAATTTAGAGAATTTACTATAAAAATGCATAAAACAGTACAATAAAAATAAATACGACTGTAGTAGACAGAACCGTTTCTGAATGTTTTGTAACCAGTAATCATACCCTGTTTTTTATCGGGTATTACTATAGCGTGGAAAGTATTTTCTTCTTACTAATTTAAAGTGATATAGTAATTATGGGTATGTTATTTTGGATATTAAATTTAAAATTTTAATGGTTGAGTCAAAATCAATAAATTAGACAGTAGATTTTTTTATAATACATAAATTTTCCATACAATCGCATGCTCGCCATGGTTGAGCTACGTAATCAATACGGGTTAGTCATCAAGAGAGTGATATATACAGGTCAGTCTTCAAGAGAGTGATCAATAATATGGGCCAACAATCAAGAGAGTGATTTATATGGGCCAATCATCAGAAGAGTGATCAATACAGGTCAGTCATCAAGAGAGTGATCAATACGGGTCAATCATCAGGAGAGTGATCAATATGGGCCAATCATAAGGAGAGTGATCAATACAGGTCAGTCATCAAGAGAATGATCAATACAGGTCAGTCATCAGGAGAGTGATCAATATGGGCCAGTCATATAGAGAGTGATCAATACAGGTCAGTCATCAAGAGAGTGATCAATATGGGCCAATCATCAGGAGAGTGATTAATGTGGGTCAGTCATCAAGATAATGATCAATATGGGGTCAATCATCAGGAGAGTGATCAATATGGGCCAGTCATATAGAGAGTGATCAATACAGGTCAGTCATCAAGAGAATGATCAATACAAGTCAATCATCAGGAGAGTGATCAATATGGGCCAGTCATATAGAGAGTGATCAATACAGGTCAGTCATCAAGAGAGTGATCAATATGGGCCAATCATCAGGAGAGTGATCAATATGGGCCAGTCATATATAGAGTGATCAATACAGGTCAGTCATCAAGAGAGTGATCAATATGGGCCAATCATCAGGAGAGTGATCAATGCGGGTCAGTCATCAAGAGAATGATCAATATGGGTCAATCACCAGGCGGTTTGGTCTCACATTTGAACAGTTGGACGTAATTGATTACATTACTCACCAGTAAGTTAGATAATTTAGAAATTTCCCAGACACTCACATACTCAGCCATGCATGGTCAGTCAAACAGAGCAATACGTTATCAATATGGGTCAGTCATCAAGAGAGTGATCAATACGGATTAGTCACCATGCAGTCTGGGCTCACATTGGAAACAGTTGGATCAAATAGAATCAATTACTCACCAGCTAGTTTGCCAATATAGTAATGTCCGAGACAATCACATGCTTAGCCATGCATCGTCAGTTTAGTGACGTAATTAGTGATAAATACGGGTTAATCACCAAGCGGTCTCGTCGGACATTTGAATAGTTGGATAAATTTGAGCCAATTACTCACCATCTAGTTTTAAAATCTATTAATTTCCCAGGCATTCACATACTCTGCCACGAATGGTCGGTTAAGCAGAGTAATAAATAATCAAAATGGGTCAGTCATCAGGAGAGTGATCAATACAGGTCTGTAATCAAGCAGTTTGGTCTCACATTTGAATAGTTGGATATAATTGAATCAATAACTCACCACTAAGTTAGACAATTTATAAATTTCTCAGACACTCACATGCATGGTCAGTCAAACAGAGCAATACGTTATCAATATGGGTCAGTCATCAAGAGAGTGATCAATACGGATTAGTCACCATGCATTCTGGCCTCACATTGGAACAGATGGATCAAATAGAATCTATTACTCACCAGCTAGTTTGGCAATATAGTAATTTCCGAGACAATCACATGCTTAGCCATGCATCGTCAGTTTAGTGGCGTAATTAGTGATCAATAAAATTAATTATAAAAGCAGGTAGGTTTATTGCCTTTTTTTCGCTAGCTAATTATTTTAGTACATCATAAAAATAGTATAAAATAAGTGTACAAAGAGCTTTTAAAAGCATATTTAGTTGGAAAAAAGTAATGGTTTAGTAAAACTAATTATATTACGATAAATATGCATTTTATAAAGTATTGAATAGATAATAATCTTATTATTTCCTTAGTATTGTGATTCTAGGCTTTGATTGAGTGAGTTTAACCTACGTTTATTTGCTCACTTTTAACCTGTGATTATGTACTAAATAAAAATCTAACAGATTTATATAGGAAAAGTCCAGTATGTAATATAAGTAGAACTAGGTAGGAAATCCCAGGAATTAGTTTGAGTCCGTCGGTAATAATAAAACGTGCTATGCGGCGTATAATTCGAAATGTAGTTCTCCCTAAACTATTTATTTAGAATATTGGTTTATCTAGTAAAGTTTTGTTTCTGTATTATCAATGTACAAACAACTTCATTACATACAAACCTTATCGTATGTTTGTACCCGATATATCTGTGAACACTATGACATATGACTTGTGTGTGCGTATAATGCTGTTGTAACATTTATAGTGGGCACATTTTCAAATGCAAACTCCTAGAAAAATAAATAAATGTTGTAAAATGTTGGTAAGGCAGTAAATGACAAAAGTAATTCAGGTCTGAACCTTTTGTAACTCATGGGCATAACACTTGTAGTGAAACAGTTTATTCTTCAGTTTTTTAGTGTATCAGCTTAAAGGTACTGTTTACGGGTTTATTTAAGGAGGTCTGTGTTTAGTGATAACCTAAACAACTCTTAGTGGTTGTTAGATCAAGTCTAAAACGTTTGGGGTTTATTTAATGAGGTTTGTGTTAAATGACAACCTAAACAGCTCTAATTGGTTATAGTCCTCAGCTGGTTGCGCCGGGAGTCCAGTTACAGCGACGCGTTTTTATGTCGAAAATTATTTGTGGTATCTGGCGATATTAGGAGGAAACTGTTCAAGATGAGGACTATATTACAATCGCTTCGATCGTCTATGTATGTGTAAAGGCAGGTAACGACATTGCCCTAGGCAAAATGGCAATATCTTATATAAGAGGATTATAATAAACTGCTGTATATAAGCACGTTCATTTTATGATAATATTAAATACCTTTAACTTTAAGGTTGGAATAAGTAAAAATGGGATTCTTCTATACTTTTAACATTTGTTTCTGGGATTGCCACAGTTTAGCATAGGAATTCCTTACACTTTTATTATTTATCTCTGTTTTTTTAGATCTAAATATAAAACTTTCGCACATTGCTTTACGAAACGTAATATGGGAAAGCAATTAAACGTTGCAATCTTTAATACTATTGAAAATTACTTTGGTAACTTATTATTTGTTATCTTACCGCATAAAGTACCTACAGTTCAAGTACAAAGGAATATCGTTCAGAGGATCCTAGAATATCAAGTTACGGTATTGTGTAACCCATGAGTCAGTTAGGTCCGGAAAACTGAAGATTTCTAATGACAGTAACTTAAGAGACTGTAGACTGTTTCATCCATGACGCAGGGGAAAGCGGTAAAATTCCTATTTTTAATTTAAAAGTTACATATCAAATTTTACTGGATTACGGTCCTAATTATGTGCACAATAGTAATAGCACAATGTTGTCGCGCGCTTTTTAGGTAACACTGCTTCACAAAAGTACTCAAGTCGTTGCCAGTAAAATCCTAAAACTAATATTATAAAAAGTAAATAGTACTATTTATTTTTATAATTGAAACCTTTCTTCATTTTTACATAATATATAGAGGAAATTATATTGTAGGGAAAGCAGTCTTCTTTGTAATAACACAGTAAGGAGGAAGAGATTATTAGTTTTGTAATGTTGTAATGAACACATTTTTTTATGAAAAAAATCATTTAGCACAACCTACCTGTAATAATAATATTTCAAACACAACTATATATATATGTGTGTGTGTGTGTGTGTGTGTGTGTGTGTGTATGTAGAAGATTTATATGCTAAGCTCATTGATGAAACTCACCACCAGGCGGCGCGGAAAATATAAAAGGTTTCAAAGACCCTGCACATTATAAACTGCAATTACCAGATAGGTACGTACATTAAATAGTGTTAGACCACTTTATAATAAAATACATGTACATGTACAATGGCTGTAAACGTACAATTTTGACATTTTTTTATCATGCAACAAGGTAAACTCTACATCGGCATTGGAAATATAATTCACTTGAATCAGAAGTGCTTATACACGGGCATAGCTTAGGCCTACAAAAAGCTTTTAAAGGCGCAGGAAACAGATACTTGTACATAACATTAGAATGACACATGCTACGGACCAGTTTCGTAATGAAAGGAATTTCTACATACAGTACAGTAGCCTATGTTTGTCACAATGAGTCAGGTGTAGAATGACATGGTGTTTAATGGTTTATAGTTTTGTTTGCACTACCTTGTTTATGAGCTCCTGTTCATTGTACGTTGTGAAGGTTTATGAAGTGAAAATGTTTTAAGAAGCTTTTTTATCATACATCCTTTTCCTGGAAAAACGTCTTACTAAAAATTAAAACTAAATTATCTTGAGTTAGGCTATTGTACATTTACACGTCTATTTGTCATAATGTTTCAAACAATTACGGAATGTGGATTAATGAAGTATTTAAAATTCTATCACATTGCCAATCAGTTAAACATTTACAGGAATATCCAAATTTTTAGGAGTCCATTTTTCATACCAAAATAAATTTTTATTTCGAATTTTGGTTTTGAATGTGTTGTTATCTGTTTCAATAAAGTTCTGTTATAGTATTCATAGTCTTGATTCCAGTTTAATCTTCTAACTTATAATTATGTTATTCTGTTTGTAATATCTATTCCAAACAAGAGTCCTGATATAGGTACAAGATTTTTTATAACACACACTTATAAGATTGTGTTAATGTAAAACAGTAAACAGGAAAATTATGCTATATTATTATAATTAGAAAACAGCTAAATTAATTTTAAGTTTCTTAGCAATAAAAATTAGGATTCATAAATTAGATTGATGAAACGAGAAAATAAATTAATCCACTGTAACATAGTTAACTATAAAGTATACAAATGAAAAACAAGACAAACAGATTCAGAAATAAGTATTAACTAAAAATCATTTACGTCTTAAAAACAGTAATATCTTCCTGGTTTATCAGATTGAAATTCTTTATCTGAAACACTCGTCATCGTACTTGTAAAATAACATTCTTTTTTCAAAATATTGGCATTTTATTTTTATACCTGGTAATGAATTAAAAAGTTACAATAGTTGAACATGCTATTATCTGAAAAATATTGGGGCTTAATAAGAAAACTGAAGTCAGATCTGAGCTATAACTTAACTTGTAGTACACTTTTGCATTCTTTATTTCACATAATGTGAGTCTTTTAGAGCTATTGCTATATCGTTTCCTCGACTGCTACGTTGCCGTTAAGGTTCTTCATAGACTAGCAATGGATGTAGAGCTGTTGAGTGTTAAACATTATTCTATCTGCATAATATTGATACTCAATAAGAAACTTAGTCAGGACTGAGCGATAACTTAACTTGTAGTAGACGTTTACAATCTTTATTTCCACATATTGTGAGTCTTGTAGAGCTGTTGTCATGTCATCGACAGCTACGTGCCGTTATGGTTATTATAAGTCCCAGATTCTATCACCGCTTAACAATTATTGTTGCTTGCCAAAGATACATAGAGAGTCTTTTGTTACTTGACTGGCTTCACTCAATACGTAGGTTACTTCCAATAATACAGCACTAAACATGTACCTTAGATGTAGTTGTGTCCCGATTAAACGAAACTAGACTTCACCAGAAGTCTCCTCAACCGCAACAGGAGGGTCTCGGAAGCGCGCCCCTCCCAAACTTGGAGCAAAGCATAAAAAAAAAACAACAAGAACATGCCACTAGTGGGAAGAGAGACAAAGAGAGACAAAATTTCCAGTACATGATATAATTAATTAGGTGGCAACCATTTTCATACAAAATACAATTAACTGCAGCACCACGGTGCACCGAGTAACTTACAAACTAAATAACAAAAATAAATAAAATTCCAATATTGACAATTACATAATAAATAGAAATTTTACATATAAATAACATAGTTTCAGGTGTAGTACGGCATGTGGTAAATATACAATTTTGAACTGGTAATTAATATGAGCTGAGGGGAAGGAAAAGGTTGTAGAATTTCTAGGCCCACTACTTTTAAAAAGTAATTTTGTTTCAAGTTTGTAGCCAAAAATAAAAAAAATATTTAAAGCCGATTTTCGAAGGAGGCGGGGGCTTAGTTGCCTCCACGAATCCGAATTAAAGATAAAATCCTCCCCTACAGATCATGTCACTAAACTAAATAAATACTAGGTAACTTAACACTGGCCCTCCTCCAGATATAATATCTGGCAGCGCTCCATAAAACGCAATCCTCTCAACTCCAGTAAAAGATGAAGAAAAAAAATGTTAGCTCCAACCTTGTTCAAGATGAATTGAAGCACAGACAGTCTAGTTAGATGACGGTACAGTAGCGCTGGCAGGGCGCGGCCATTCAATTTTAGTTTACCAGTGCTTTTCCCATTGGGCAGACTCGCCGCACCAGTCATGTTGACGGCACTCACGGGGACCCTATTGAATCCCAACATAACCAGTAGATATTTATAAAAGTGTTACTATAACCCGAGAAATAATAAAAACTTAATTATGTTTGGCACAAAGTATATATAAAATATTTAAATTTAACAATTAAAAATAACCATCTGTAGCTAACAGTACCTTTTAAGTATCGAAAAACTGTTTCCCGAAAATAACTCAAAATACCAAGTATTATAAGATACACTACTTGGTGACATAATTAAATATTGCATACAAAACAAATTTTCAAATATTTAAACATTTACTTCTAGGCTATAACAGCCATACTAAATTATTCAGCTTGGTAACATTTACTTGTAAAAATAATTTACTGCATTTAATTCATTCTGTAATATTAATTGTAATGTAAATTATGTAATTTACAAATAATAACAGTACATTATTTCCCAAATAATAATAATAAAATTATAATCCAAAACTAAGCCGTTCACGCTACTATAAAGGAAATCAATAATAAAACAATAAAATAGAAATCATGAATGTTGCCACCGAATTTTTGCACGCAACACAAAACACGAGGTAACAAAATTTACAGTCTGTACCGTCTCGCTTACACTAAATAAAGACCAAATGATTACTAAATAAATAATTTCCGTTCGCCGAACGGATCAATAGGAAGCGCTAGCGCAAAATATAATAATTTTAACAGGCATAGATAACAAAATAACAATTTAGAAAGTAACGAAATGACAGGATAGAGCACTTTGCGACAAGAAGACGTACACAAGGAACACAAAATACAAAATAAATAAATAAACTACTTTTAACTGATCAACGAAAATATGTGTCTACGTGGGAGAGAAAAACCACCAAATAAGTAAAGAGAGTGAAAGAAAAAACAATTACCTGCCGAAAGTCGGAGAACTAGCCAGCCATGGACATCAGGACACCCAAGTAAACAGTCAGAGAATCACGTCGCCTCTGCCGAACGTGTCCTACCGCTCCGACCAGTAGCAGCTGCCGGTAAACAGCTGGTCGGTAATCAGTCAAGGTCAACCACCTGACCTCGACCAATCAGTCCATCCAGGCAGAAAATAATCAATAAGGTAACGTAATCACCCCCCCCCCCCCCCCCCCCACAGACAGACAAAAGTGGCCGAGGTGGAAAACAATTGACAAAATATCCAAACTGAGCCCCGGCTCAGTTGTGTAATGCAGAGCGTTATTGCTTCCCAAGTATGTTTTTTACTAGGCAACATAAAAGTATGTGACTATTTCATCACATCAGTTCGATTCAAATAAAAAATTCTTCTAGATTTAGAAATGTTTCAATTCATTGAATTAAAATATGTTTGGACAGTCTCTCTTAGTAAAAATTCAATATTTAGAAATACGTTAACGTCTCCACAGACAGTCTACACTCGAAATTTATATATATATATATATATATATATATATATATATATATTATATATATAATATTTACATTACATTGTATAAATGGCAATTGCCTTATTTAATTCTCTCACTTGCCGGGTGAATGTGCTACCATTACACCACAGAGCGCTCACTTTTTCCGATTCAATTATTTTGTATTTGGCCGTATCTGTCACATATGCGTTTAAATAAGCAAACTAACATATGATCGGAAGACCAAATACCTGTCAAACGACTTTTTAATTACATTAAATTGTATAAATGGCAATTGCCTTATTTAAATTTCAAAGTACTTGCTCCGCCGGGAGTCGAACCCGGATCTCTCACTTGCCGGGTGAATGTGCTACCATTACACCACAGAGCGCTCACTTTTTCCGATTCAATTAATTTGTATTTGGCCGTATCTGTCAAGTATTGAAATTATTGAATTTATATATATGAAGTCCTGGTAATTCTGTTCACAAAGTTCTATTACAGCATCTTGCAACATACATGTATAAAGTGTTCAACCCTAAAGACTCTAACTGCACTGGTTTTATGGAAGATACAATATCAGGTATAGAATTCCATTAATAAAATAAATATTAGGATATTTCTTGGGTTACTAAAGTGCGTGACTGACTAACATATTAAATCCGTAATATTGTTTTTGGAACACTGTTCAGTGTAAAAGGACGTTGCCTTGCTCTTCTCCTGAAGCACATCTCTGTTCTATTTATATGAGTATGAAAATGAAATTTACACCCATTAAATTTTATAATAACTAAATACTTAAGTATCTTTAGTATAAAATTAGCCAGAAATTTTGGGTTATTTTTGGTTATTCCAATTATTAATATAACAAGGAAAAGGCAGAACACAGCTTACTTTCATAATCCGACCGACAGGACCTCAGATGTCTCAGGACTAGGTTTAATCAAGCCGATATTTAGCGAAGTCTTTTTCTCTAGGTATGTTACTATTTTTACAAAATAATACATTTAATCTCTCACCAATTACTACTGTAAAGAAATACTAATTCTGTAATAACAAGTATGTTGTTAGATGATTATAGATGTGTTTAAATTTATATGAAACTCACTAGTTGTAAAATATAAATTATTTGACTTGATAGATAAAATTTAAATTAATTTTATACAGTTACACGGTGAATCGCACGCAATTTCTGACTAACACGGGGAAATGGTGGGTATATTCCTTTCAAATCACATTCTAAAGACTCCTGAGTTGGGTGATAAACACGAGGAAATATTCCAATCCATTTTAGCTTTAATTTTAAAGGGCAGTGTTTTGTAACCATCGAGTCGGAGAGTGAAACAATATTATTATAAGTATCGTGAAATAACGCCATTATTTCAGGATTCACGATTTAAGTTACACTTAACCTATTCTAGAGCAGCGTTGAGGAATCCGAAAATCGAAGTTCTAAGACTTTGGTTAACACACTCATGATGTAATAATAAATATTAGGGCTCTATATAGTTTTGAGATGAAAGTTGATTGTGCATCGATGCACAGATTAAGAGAATACACCGCACGTAAATATAACCTAATTAAATATCGAAATCAAAAATAAAATTAAAATAAAATTAATTACTGAACAAAATTTAATTTAATAATTATTCATATAATCAATTTAATAAACTAATAAAAAGAAAGAATCAAACTTTAATAAAACAATAAAAGAAAATAGGAAATAAGATTTTAAACAATATTTAAACTTAATCATTTTATATAAATAAACTAAAAAAAGTTAATTTAGTAGTTTATTAAAATTAATATTAATCTCAACTTAATATTTAATTTCGTATAATTATTAAATATATCAACCTTCTTTCTAATAAGAGTAAGAAAGAAGGTTGAATTAACAATTATGATATACAGTAAGTAATAATGAGTATTAATAGAATTAATTCCTAGTATAAACTAACGAAATAATGTTAAAGTTAAATAAATATCAATAATAAACTTAATTTATAATTATAAGTGACAAAGTTAAGAATAATATTCAATTAAAATTTAATTTAATATTGAATATTCCATATGCATAAATATGAGTAATAAAGTTAATTTAATAATTAATATTAATCCCAACTTAATATTTAATTTCATATAATTATTAAATATATCAACCTTCTTTCTAATAAGAGAAAGAAAGAAGGTTTGAATTAACAATTATGATATACAGTAATTAATAATGAGTATTAATAGAATTAATTCCTAATTCTGAAATAATGTTAAAGTTAAATAAATATCAATAATAAACTTAATTTATAATTATAAGTGACAAAGTTAAGAATAATATTCTTAACTTTGAGAGAATAAGAATACGCTTCTCTCACGTATTCTTAATACGTGAGAGAAGCTTATTTTGGTCAAAAGTGGACACCTACGGGCATTGTAGTTTGTTCCGGTCGGAGGTTTCTGGTGCCATACAATAATAATAATAATAAATTCTTTATTGCATTTGTTACAATTTTACAATTGTGTTGCAAGCGTCATATTCTTCCTAGCCATTCATACACATTGAAGCTCACTCAAACATACATACATCTCTCAACAATCATGCAAACAATCACACTCTCAACACCAGAATATCGGGTAGGGGGGTTACTAATTGTCCCAGCGGTATTGAAAAAACTCCTCAATCGTGTAAAAGGCACTAGACACCAAAAGATGCTTTAAACGAGTCTTGAAAAGATTCAGGTTTTGATTTTTGATGCATTTAGGAAGGCAATTGATTACTTTGACACCAACTTGAGATGGCAGCCGTTCAAAGGCTGTACTTCTGTGTGGTTGAATTCTGTAGTTGTCCCTACCTCTAGTATCATATGAGTGAACATCCCTGCCTTGAGTCAAAGTGCACCTTGACTTGCAGTACAGAGCGACCTCCAAGATATAGAGGGAGGGTAAAGTCAATAATCTAAGCTCCCTAAATGCTTCTCTACAAGACTCTCTTGTTTTCAATTTCAAGATGGTTCTGACAGCTCTTTTCTGAAGTCTAAATACCCTTTCCAGCTTGTATTTAGAGCAGCTATCCCAAAGTCTGATTCCGTACTCCAAGTGAGTATGGACCAAGCCAAAATAGGCTGTTCTTAAGAGTTCAAGGGAGCAGAATTGTGCTAGGTTACGCAAAGCATAAATGCCTGAATTAACTCTAGAGCAAACGCTGTCAATGTGACCGTTCCAAGTCAACTCCTTGTCAAGATGTATTCCAAGGAACTTTGTGGAAGATGTTTCTTCAATGAGTTCATCATCCACCATCACAGTGATTTTGTTTTGTTCATTGCGCTGCTGAAAACAAAATTTGATGAAATTTGACTTTGAATTGTTTGCTTGCAAGTTCATTTCATTGAAATGTTGAATGCAAAGATTTAGATCAAGAAATGATTTGAGTTCTAATTCAGCAGCTGATTTTGCCTTTACACAAATAGTCGTGTAATCAGCGTACTGAATCACTTTACCATGCTGGATAGATGATTTCAGTCCGTTGACATAGAGATTAAAAAGAACTGGGCCAAGAATTGATCCCTGGGGAACACCTTGGGTTACTTGTGTTTTGTCTGACAGGACATTCTCGATCTGTACACACTGGACCCTGTCACTGAGACAAGACATCTAACTGGTACAGCAGTGTCGCATGGTGCACGCAGTCAAAGGCTTTGGAGAGGTCAAGAAATATGCTGAGCACATGTTCTCTTCTCTCCAACCCATCGACAACGAGTTCAACAAGGTTTGTGACTGCATCGACTGTTGATCTGTTTTTTCTGAATCCATATTGTTCTGGATCGAGAATTTCAAATCTTGAGAGAAAAGTTTTCAGTCGTGCCAAAAATATTTTTTCAAAGCCTTTACTGGTGGCAGGCAAAACAGAAATTGGACGATAATTGCTAGTCACACAAGGATCGTCCTTTTTGAAAATCGGAGTGATTTTCGCAATTTTTAGTTTGTCTGGAAATTACATACCATGAGATTGCAATTGATTTGTATATGACGTATTACTGCGTTTTATTTCAATACATTTTGTTAAGAAATGGCAGAGTGAAGCGGTTATTTTTTGCCAGGGACAAAACATTAAGTTGTTTCAGTGATGCTATATTGGTATGCGAGTTATGTTCTTGTTGCTTAATTGAAAAATAACATTCAAGGCGATAAATACTTTGAGTTTTACAATTACTTAGGTTACAAAAATTTTAATTTAGGATATCCAAGATGTAAGTATGATTGTTGTAACTTTCTCTAAAATAGTATAATAATATTCATAATAAATATATTGGCAATGGTGGTTAAGGTCATTATTCTTTTCACATTATGTAAAAACAATACACACAATGGTTAAATAACACCAGTGATGACAATGTCAAATTGGAAGCATGTATAATCTTTAGGGGGTTGTTGGTAGGATCAGGCCACAGGGGAGAGTTACGGGTTGTAGGTAGCGTCAGGCCAAAGGAAAGACGTTTAGGAGCATATTCGTTGGTAGCGTCGGCCACAGGGGAGAGTTAGGGGTTGTTGGTACGTCAGGCCACAGAAGGTAGCTAGGGGTTGTAGGTAACGTCAGGCCATAGGAGAGAGTTAGGTGTTGTTGGTAGCGCCAGGCCATAGAGGGAGAGTTAGGGGTTGTAGGTAGCGTCAGGCCACAGAAGGTAGCTAGGGGTTGTAGGTAGCGTCAGGCCATAGGAGAGAGTTAGGTGTTTTCGGTAGCGTCATGCCATAGAGGGAGAGTTAGGGGTTTTTGGTAACGTCAGGCCGTAGATGGGAGCTAGGGGTTGTAGGTAGCGTCAGGCCACACGAGAGAGTTAGGTGTGTTTGGTAGCGTCAGGCCAAAGGAGATAGTTAGGGGTTGTAGGTAGCGTCAGACCACAGAGGGAGTGTTTGGGGGTTATTCGTAGCGTCAGGTTACAGGGCAAGAGTTCCTTGTTATTGTGTTGTTGCCGATTTTGTTTTTCAGTGTTTAAAATATGTTAATATTATATTAACAAGCTATTAAATAACTTGAACTTTGATGCAGCATGTGATTCGTCCTCGTGTACTATAAGATCTATTAATATGATTTGGCTAGATATCTTGATGAGATAATAATAAGCTTTCTTTTCTAATTCTGGTACGAATGTTATTAGCTCCAATTTACAAACCAATATAACAAGGATGTACCGTATATGTAATCTGTGACAGTGTCAGCTGTTACAGCCAAGTATCATATTTTGTGTTATATGCAGTATATAAACATCAATAATGTTAAAATGAACTGTACATATTTGTGATATATAAACAGTATAAAAAGGCTATGTAGTGTCACGAGTAAATTAAAATTTACTAAAACATTTAGTTTTAAGGATATTATTCATAAATATATCTGATTGAAGCAATAAATCTAATTGCTACTGTAATATAATACAAGTATTAAACAATCATTCTTGGTGAATATCCGTTTCAAGACAATGTCAGATTAAACCGTTATAAAGTCGACATATGATGCTAATGATACATTTACAGTTCTATGTGTTAAGAAGCTTCTAACATACGGTTTAACATAATATCAACGCCTAGGACAAATTGTGTTTATATTTCTACCGATATGTACAAACTCTTGTATTGTACATACTCGTAGCAAAATCAATGAACTTCTCGATGTAAGACGCCTGACAAATGTAAAGACTGTGTGAGAGACAGTGGTTGATAGTGTGAAAGTGGTGATAGTGTGACAGTGGTGATAGTGACAGTTCGCTCAGCTGAGTCACATCTGCTCACTCATTGTGTCGTTATATCAACTCGACACACTCCGCTTCGTGCATTTCCTATTTCCATTCGCAACAATGGTGACATGTAAGCCTACATCGGATCAGCACTTTGTATCTTGTACTTCCGTGTCGTATTCAAACTTCGATTAAATATCAGGAAATGGTTCGGATGTCATTCTCCACTATCCTTCGCCTTCGAGATATATAACACTTTACACGTATCATTATAAGATGAGTTCTCTTCAAACATACTTACTCAATAGTTTTGAAGAAGTAATATTGTACGCCGTGTGAAGATAAACAAATGTCCTTAAGCCATCGAGTAATAAAGAATTCTAGTACATACATTAAGGCTTTCCGGATTACATTAGAACATAAAAACCATTTTTACAATTTCTGAAGATCCCAGTGTACAACAGGTCCTTGTGCAAGTATTTGTAAAACACATACAAAAAGGTCTAGCAAAATGATCCGTGTATGGATTTGAACATGATTTCTTTACGAATGCTATTCCACAACCTGCGGGTGAATATAGGTTTTGCACCTGTATGAGCACTTCTGGTTCGTGTGAATTACGCGAATATTTCCAACGCTAATGTTGAGTTTTCCTTCTTTCCACGATCAAGAAAATATGGTAAAAAGTGTATATTTGTGGTAATTTTTATTTACATCAGTGTTAGTATATTTTGTTCCGTTGCTGATTTTCCCTCTTTTATGATTAAGAAAATATTTATAAATACACAGCCAATCATGTATAGACACAAAATAATGTGTGTACTTTGAAAATACACCAGTGTACATCGAAGACGAAATAGCTAAAGCTGAGGCTTAATAGAGAAAAAGCAATGTTTACACAGAACAGTTGATTAATAATAAGAAATGCTGTTTCAATTAACATTTCACAACTTTAGAAACCAAGGCGGGATGTTGTTGCTCCTTTAAAGACCAGCGGGACATAGCCCGTAGAGAATTTCGAAATAAGAATGGGCACATATTCATTCCAGGGACCGTATGAATGGCCATGTAAAGTTTCAGCGCAATCGGTTGAATAGTTTATGGTTGAATAAAAAATGAAGTTAATTTTACAAACACAATAATTCAAGTAACGTTTAATAAATAAATAAATAATGAAAATGACTTAATGATGGTCATTATTGCTCATATTTTTAAATTTATTATAGTGGATTTAAAAATGTTGGTAAGCTGAGGTGTCCTGCGAACCACACAAAATATAAAGTACATGTACCACTGTAATAAAGTAGGCTACATGTACCACTGTAATAAAGTAGGCTACATGTACCACTGTAATAAAGTAGGCTACATGTACCACTGTAATAAAGTAGGCTACATGTACCACTGTAATAAATTAGGCTACATGTACCACTATAATAAAGTAGGCTACATGTACCACTGTAATAAAGTAGGCTACATGTACCACTGTAATAAAGCGGCCTACATGTACCATTGTAATAAAGTAGGCTACATGTACCACTGTAATAAAGTGGGCTACATGTACCACTGTAATAAAGTAGGCTAAATGTGCCACTGTAATAAATTGGGCTACATGTACCACTGTAATAAAGTAGGCTAAATGTGCCACTGTAATAAAGTGGGCTACATGTACAACTGTAATAAAGTAGGCTACATGTACCACTGTAATAAAGTGGGCTACATGTACCACTGTAATAAAGTGGGCTACATGTACCACTGTAATAAAGTGGGCTACATGTACCACTGTAATAAAGTGGGCTAAATGTACCACTGTAATAAAGTGGGCTACATGTACCACTGTAATAAAGTGGGCTACATGTACCACTGTAATAAAGTGGGCTACATGTACCACTGTAATAAAGTGGGCTACATGTACCACTGTAATAAAGTGGGATACATGTACCACTGTAATAAAATGGGCTACATGTACCACTGTAATAAAGTGGGCTACATGTACCACTGTAATAAAGTTATTATAGTGTGGTCTATCACTCAAGCTTCAAGTTCAACCAGATATTTATTTTCATAAAAATATACATCTTCACTTTGCGCATTTAAATAACGTTTGCCTTTATAATGAACGTAACTGTCTCGTAGTTGCAGTTTACAGTGTGCAGACGATTTGAAAACTGTAATCGTCTAAATTTAATTGGTTGTCCACCCTTATTTCTTAATGTTTAAAAAAATAGACAAAAAACCTATTCAAACCACCAAGTATACATATAACATTCCAAAAATTCTGTTTAAGCCGTTTCGTAAGAGTATGGCAACTAATACTGTGACAACGAATTTTTTTATAAATAAATAAATATATATTCAAGAAAAGCAAAATAAAAACACACACACACACACTGTACATTTACTATTAAAAAATGCCATATGAGACTACCTAAAACTTAGTTTATATAGTTAAATTTACTTTTTAAATGAACAAATATACAGAAAATATTTATTTATTTACTTAAGAATCAGAAGACCAGTTTGAATCTATTAATCTGCTTTATATGTAAAAAATTACAAAATGTTTCCTTGTAGAGCAGTTTCAAATCATAACTTCTAGATAAAACTTTTAACACAACATTACATTTCTAATTTCGAAAATATAATATTGGTGTAATCTTTTCAACTGAGTATTTTAGTTTACTTAGTTATTTACATATTTGACTGAAGAATTACACAACTTAATATAAACTCATATAACGTACATACATAATAGCAATAGTTTATAACAGTAACAGTTTTTTAAATTAAGTAGTCACATCAATAAGGCGTATTTTATAAGTTAAACAATAATATGTTTACAATAATTTAAAAACTAATGACAAGTAAGTAACTGGAACTCTAAGTATACAGATTTTTTGTATGGAATGGGTTAAGTTAAAACTAATGACAAGTAAGTAACTGGAACTCTAAGTATACAGATTTTTTGTATGGAATGGGTTAAGTTAAAACTAATGACAAGTAAGTAACTGGAACTCTAAGTATACAGATTTTTTGTATGGAATGGGTTAAGTTATTGTCTTGAAACCGTACATCGCCGCTCGCACACCCACAGCAAGCCATCAGGGAAGCGCGCGCCCATGGTGGCGAACGGGATGCCGGATCAAACCAAAACTAGGTAAAAAAAGAACACCGTGGTCAGTATACTCAGGTTCATTTACTAAGACACAGCATAGGCCTATCCAGTCAATATAAATATATATATATATATATATATATATATATATATATATACTATATATAAAAAAAAATAAAAAAAATAAAAAGTGCCTGCAGTAGTATACCTCAAACAATCCTTGTCAGGTGCACCTGCATACAAAAATTAGAAACGCCATAATTTGAAACAAGAAATGCCAATTCCACCCGGTATCCTTCGGCTAAGGGCGGGCTCCTAATGAAATCCAAGAAATAACTAAATAATATCTAAAACTAACTTAAAATTAAATAACAAAATATAAACTATATAAATGGCAACAATAACAATAACAAATAAATAAAGAATATGAGCAGGGTATCACAGATGTTGACTAGTAGAAATGTCCATCATGGTGGCCGTCCTTCAGCAGAGCGCAAAAGCGAAGGTTCTCTGCGACCACGCATGATGGAGAGATGACAGCAGAAAATCAACTCATCTCCTGGACCCTGAAACCAGGTTTCAGCCTAGTACCCTTTTAAAGTTAATAATAATTAATAAATAGTTGCCAAACAATATAGATTTTAATAACAGTAAAGTTGCCAAAAGTTATCTATCAAGAATTTTAAGTTAAGTTAAATTACCAAAATTTCAAAATATCACAGACCAATCAATTACTGATAAAAATTAAAATAAACCTTAATATAGAAGCTGGTAACATTTGAAAACAATAAATAAACAAGATATTCCATTTAAAAGACTAAAACAATAAGTTATAAAGAAATTTATTTGAGGTATACGCAGTAGCCTACCATACGTAACAATTTGGTTAAAACATTTTTAAAACAGGCATTTATTGACAGAATTGGCTCAAAATTGGTGAAAAGCAGGGGAAAGGGCATCCTGCACTTAAAATAAAATTCCCAACTCAAAACAACAACCCCAAAGAAAGTTAGTATGAAAATCCCCTCTGTCACAGAACAAAAATTTAAGCGTTTTACTCTTGGTAAAAAAAAAAAATTAAATTATTAGAAAAAAAACTGATGGCCATAAGTAGCAGCCTATTAACAGGAATCTAAATTTAAAAATTTTGATGGCAGAAGGCCTTAAATTAACCAAGTAGGCTATAAGGGGGAGTTATGGGCTAAAAGACCCGAAGAACGTTACATCTCTCAGAAAGGCTTAAAAATTTAGTAAAATGAACCTTCAGCAGTCTCTCTGGGTTTGTTTACAAAACTACATAACAAGTGACACATAAAAAACAATATTGGCTGCAGAGTAAAAATGAACTGTAACATATAGCCTAGGACTGGTCCTCACTGAGAGACAGAAAATTAATTTAAGCCGAATAGAAAGGGTGAAAACTAATAAAAGTGTAAGAGAATTAATTTGAAAGCCAATTTAAAAATTAGTTAACAGCCAGACGTACTCAAATTTAATAAAAGGCAAAACTACAATTTGGAAAACCATGTGCTCTTAACCTTCACAGTTTGAAAAATAAAAATAATCACTAAAATTTAAAAGAAAGCAAAACTTACTCATCAGTGAGGGGCCGTAAACTTAGCCGCACATGTCAGAAGGAAAACAGCTCAGCAAAACTAACAAACACTTAATTAAACTGGAGCTACTCCTAACTTGTACACCACGGCTCGGAGTCTTGACGCCACTCTACCGGAAAGGCCAAACGCCTTCAAATGGTCAGTGGCCTCTGCAGCCAATAAACCACACACACATACACTATATAAAACACACATGAGCCGGGGAGATATAGGTATTGAACCGGCTCAGACTCCCCCCAAAAGGAGGAACTCCCCTCTGTTAAAGAAAATCCAGTTGGAGGCAAGAAATCCCTCCAAGAGTTGCGTGGGTACAAAGAAGAAAACAGGAACCTTGATCAGGAAGAAAGAGCAGAGGTGATCAGGCCTCTGGACCTAAAACCCTCCCGCACAGACTAAAGAGAAATCACGGATGACTCCGGCAAGGCTTCAGATGGGATATGTGCGCCTTCCTGAAAATCTTCCCGGACTGAGGATCTCCCAGTCGGGCAGTCACCGGAGTCAGAAACTTCAAGATGCGGTGGGGACCAGTCCACCTGTAGCAAAGTTTAGCAGCTCTTTTATCCACAGCCGAACTGACTGGGTGAGCCTTGCAGTAAACTAGATCCCCCACCTGGAAGGGATTGGCAATACGACCTCGGTTGTACTTCCTCCTTACTAACTCTCTAGCCCGAATGAGATTCCGCCTGGCTGCCTCCCAAGTGGCTTTCACATTGGGAGTACCAGGAGGTGGCAGAAGATCGCTAATTTTCCAAAGGTTCGCCAAAGGGTTGTTTGGCGGAAAGCCAAATAATAACTCGAAAGGTACCGCCTTGTGACTTTCATGCTGGGCCGTATTAAAGGCAAATTGGATCCAAGGTAGTTGTTGATCCCAGGTGGTCTGATTTTCCGCATGAAAGGCAATGAGAGCAGATCGAAGATTGCGATTAAAACCGTTCGGCGTGAGAAGGCTGAGGATAGAAAGGGGAAGTAGTCACATGGCGGATTCCGTGCCCAAAGCACATTCTTTTAAAGATATTGGAGACAAACTGTGAACCATTATCGGAAACTAAGGTGGCGGGGATTCCAAAGTGTTGAAAAAAATGGTTACGAAGTGCTTGCACCGTGAGCTGCGCGGTAGCACTCCGCAATGGGAACAACCAAACAAACTTGGAGAAGGCATCCACACAAACAAGTAGGAACTTATTTCCGGACTTGCTACGCGGGAGAGGCCCAACATAGTCAATGAAAACCTTCTCCAAAGGTTTTTCCGCCACCTCAGATGACAAAAGACCCAACTTGGTATTTTGAGCGGGTTTGCTTAGCGAGCACAGTTCACAAGAACGTACTCGAGCTGCAATATCCCGGTCCATACCTTTCCAGATGAACTGATCCCTAATCTTCGCGATGGTCTTATGAATTCCTAGATGTCCGCCCACAGGAGAAGAATGAAAATACTGAAAGACCATCGGTACAAGAAAACTTGGCAAGCACTAACTTAGGTTTTCTCCGCTGCTTGTCACGGCAGCATAGAGCACCTCGGTACAGAAAATAAGGAGGGTGGGCACCTCCGTTTTTAAGCTCATTGATGATAGCAGTCAGCTCGGGATCCTTAAGTTGGTGTGGAACAATGTCCGAAAATGCCAGAGGAAAGTCTAGGAGCACGCCACAACATGGCGGCTCTGATAAATTCTGGTGGTCGTTGGGTAAGTGATACATACGTGACAGAGTGTCCGCTATGATATTTTGGGTGCCTCGCACGTGCTGCACTGTGAACTTAAGGGCAGAAATTTGGACTACCCAGCGACCAATCTTCCCGAGCTCACGGGGGTGGGCAGGGAGCCAAGAAAGTGCCTGGTTGTCGGTTTCCAACAAAAATTCTTTATGTTCTAGGTAACGCCTGAACTGATTAATTCCAAACACGACAGCCAAACATTCCAGCTCATAAACAGAACAACTCTTCTTCTCACAAGGGGTTTAACGTGCGTGAAGCATAAGCTATGGGCTGCCGGATACCATCTACTTCTTGCGATAAAACAGCAGCAACGGCTAAGGAGGAAGTATCAGTTTGCAAGACGAACTTACGACTGAAATCAGGCATAGCCAAGACTGGAGGCTGCATCACTGCCTCTTTCAGCTGCTCAAAAGCAGTCTGTTGCGCTTCACCCCACTCAAACTTGGCACCCTTTTTCCTAAGAGAGTTCAGAGGGGCCGCCACTTCAGCAACATTGGGGATGAAACGACGATAAAAAATTTATCATTCCCACAAAACGGGCAATCCCCTTGGCATCCTTAGGAGGAGGAAACTCCCTGATTGCCTGGGTTCTCTCTGGATCAATACAAACACCTCGAGAAGAGACAAGATGACCCAGAAACGATATTTCAGGCTGAGCAAAACTCACCTTTTCAGGATTGACGGTAAGGCCAGACTCTCGCAGCCTAGTTAGAACTTCCTCTAGATGAGTCAAGTGCTCCTCATAACTCTCACTGTACACAAGCAGGTCATCCAGATAGTTTGAACACGAACTTAAATTTGACATCATGAAAGATAGAATCCAGGAGTCTGGTGAGTGTTTGGGCCCCCACAGCCAAGCCCATTGGCACTCGGGTGAACTGGTACAAATTCCAAGGCACACAAAAGGCAGTGAGAGGTCGAGACTCGTGTTTTAGAGGAATCTGATGATATGCCTGATTAAGATCAAAAATGGAGAAATACTTGGCCTTACCAAACCAGTCGAAAGCAGAATGCAAATCGGGGAGAGGCACGGAGTCAATTTCTATCTGAGCATTGAGCTTTCGATAATCCAGGACCAATCTGGACTTCCCATTAGGTTTCGGCACTAGAAACGCTGGACTGGAAAAATTTGAGCAAGACGGCTCGATTACCCCACTCTTAAGTAAATCATCAATCATATTTCTCAGAATTTCCATCTTGGGCGGAGCAAGCTTATATGGATGGGAACGTACAGGACGGGTGTCTGTAAGACGAATCTCGTATTCCAAGAGATTGGTCGTGCCCAGTTTGTCAGTTAGGACTTCAGGAAAACTGGAACAAATCTGCCTTATGTCCTCAGCCTCTTTCGGCGTAAGATGTCCTAGTTGGTCAGGAGGAGTCAAGCTCTTATCTTCCATCTCTAAGGCAGCAGTCCCACGAGACTCGACATCTGAAAAGGGAACGAGCACCCGCCTGGCGAAAGCAAAGAAAACATGACTGGAGGCCAAATCCAAAATCATGCCAGTTTTTCCGATAAAATCTGCTCCCAAGATGAAAGGAAAAGTCAGGTCCTTAGCCACCAAAAAGCTCCAATCCCAAGAGAAATAATTAATTTTGATGTGAATCTGGGCACTACAGATAATAGTTAAAGGTGTGCGTGAATCAGTCCAGCAGATAAGTGAACTAGGCTCAACCTGCCGTATTAGCCCAGAGGATTTTAGATCTTCAAAAAACGACAAAGAAATCAGGCTGCGTGCTGACCCAGAATCAACCAGGGCCTTCTGCACCACATTCCCCACAAGTACATCCAGTTGTGGGCAGGTTGAGCGGGCAGCCCTTACTCCCTACGCAGCCAGAGCAGCAACCTCCCCTCTCGGCCAACGATGATAACTGTCCCCAAGTCTATTTCTTTCTGTTCTGCATTAAACCAGCTACCCTTTTACCATCAAAATCAGGTACATATTTTCCCTCAAAATTACCTTTACGGAACGAGTCGGGCTTACTCGTCCGCAAGCTTACTAGTTTTTTTTTATTAAGTGGACAAAACGGTCTAATATGTCCCACTTGCTTGCAGCCATAACAGGTAGGAGGCTGCCTACGGGAAGGAGCAGCTGCTGGCTCAGACTGCACCGGAGCATGGACCGGCCCCGGAGGCAAGTGAGGAAGATGCCTCGACATGGCCTCCCTTTGATCATCCGCATCCTGAACCCCTCTAGAGATGATGGAGAGGCGGTCCAAATCCGCAAAAGATGCGGGACGGCTACAAAAAATCAAACGGGAGCGTTCTTCAGGTTTAATGCCCTCCAAAATAAGGCTCACCAACTCCGTTTCGCTCAAGCTCAAGCGCAACACCCGGGCTACATCCCGTATCTCCCCGACAAAATGGCTCAAACGTCTCGTCTGGTGCCTGAGGACGGTAAACGCGTTCCACCCGCAAGCGCTCCCTAACCCGAGCAGGTACAAAGAACTCCAAGATCTCGGCGTGGAACTGGTCAAAGGTGGCACCTCTCTTAAGGCAGTCTAGAAGGCGATCAAAAAGCGGCCTTAAGGAAAACTGCGCTAAAATCTGCATAAGCATGGCATCTGTCATACCAGGAAATTCTCTTAGCTTAAAAAACTTCCAGAAGGAAATGGATAAGTAAATTAGTGTCAAGCGCCCATCAACTCTGGGGAAGTGTTGTAAAACACTCCCCAAAGGATGGGGCAGTTTGCCAAAGCTAGAAAAGGAAGGCACAACTATAGATGATGCCTCACCAGCCGCTTCAGGAGGGCCACTACCCATCGGAGACATAGTAACTCTGGGAGGCTCGAAAGAAAGACCCGGTGGATGGTTAGCAAAAGTAATGGTAGTGGGAACCTCCGTTGGAGTGACAGCGGTAAATAGTACCCCTTCTCTTTCACCGAGCGCACCTCACTCAAACCATCTAAGGCTTGTTTTAATTTGTTACTGGCCGAAAAAGCCCAACTTTTAATATCAGAGTCTAAACTAGGAGCTGACATAAGTAAAACTATTCTGTCACGCCAATGTAAAAGCTGAGATGCCAATCTAGCCTTTGCTGACCCGGACATGGGAAGTGACTCAAAATTAATATCGTCTTCTAATTCCTCCATTCGGGTTTTACAAAACTCAAATTCTGTGTTAATTTGGAACTCTGCATTCCAGCTGCGGTCCAACGCTATACAAGCCCGTAATTGAGCTCTTAATGCCCTCACATCTCCCTCGGGCTTCTGTCCTCTCGCCAGGACCTCAAAAACCAACTCGGGCTTGCGTAGATGTTCAGGCACCAGGGAAAACGCCATACTAAACAATTAAGACAAATAAATACAACAATAAACAACAAAGCGTACGCAACAATTACTTAGTAACCTAAGTGGACTCAACTCACAAAAGGCTTACACTGACGAGGTCCAAGTGAAGAACTTAATACCTGCTACCTAATAGAAGGATACCCTGCAAATATACACTAACCACAACCTACAAACACAGAAGCAATAAATATAACAAAACAACACATTGATAGGGGAGAAGTAGAGTACAGTTAGATAAATTTAGCGGTTAAGCAATTTAGAGTCCCTTGCTCCCTGCAAAGGGTAAGTCTGCAGGAAGCAAGACACTAAACCAATTCCACCCGGTATCCTGTGCTAGGGCGAGCTCCTAATGAAAAGTTGTGTACTCTAAACCTCCCCCTACCTAACACTAACCTACACCAACAAACAAAACCAGAACTGAGAGACAGCTGAGAGAGCAGCTAACCACGCTCTGCTACCATTGAAACCGTACATCGCCGCTCGCACACCCACAGCAAGCCATCAGGGAAGCGCGCGCCCATGGTGGCGAACGGGATGCCGGATCAAAACAAAACTAGGTAAAAAAAGAACACCGTGGTCAGTATACTCAGGTCCATTTACTAAGACACAGCATAGGCCTATCCAGTCAATATAAACATATATATATAATATATATATATATATATATATATATATATATAAAATTAGAAACGCCATAATTTGAAACAAGAAATGCCAACTCCACCCGGTATCCTTCGGCTAAGGGCGGGCTCCTAATGAAATCCAAGAAATAACTAAATAATATCTAAAACTAACTTAAAATTAAATAACAAAATATAAACTATATAAATGGCAACAATAACAATAACAAATAAATAAAGAATATGAGCAGGGTATCACAGATGTTGACTAGTAGAAATGTCCATCATGGTGGCCGTCCTTCAGCAGAGCGCAAAAGCGAAGGTTCTCTGCGACCACGCATGATGGAGAGATGACAGCAGAAAATCAACTCATCTCCTGGACCCTGAAACCAGGTTTCAGCCTAGTACCCTTTTAAAGTTAATAATAATTAATAAATAGTTGCCAAACAATATAGATTTTAATAACAGTAAAGTTGCCAAAAGTTATCTATCAAGAATTTTAAGTTAAGTTAAATTACCAAAATTTCAAAATATCACAGACCAATCAATTACTGATAAAAATTAAAATAAACCTTAATATAGAAGCTGGTAACATTTGAAAACAATAAATAAACAAGATATTCCATTTAAAAGACTAAAACAATAAGTTATAAAGAAATTTATTTGAGGTATACGCAGTAGCCTACCATACGTAACAATTTGGTTAAAACATTTTTAAAACAGGCATTTATTGACAGAATTGGCTCAAAATTGGTGAAAAGCAGGGGAAAGGGCATCCTGCACTTAAAATAAAATTCCCAACTCAAAACAACAACCCCAAAGAAAGTTAGTATGAAAATCCCCTCTGTCACAGAACAAAAATTTAAGCGTTTTACTCTTGGTAAAAAAAAAAATTAAATTATTAGAAAAAAAAACTGATGGCCATAAGTAGCAGCCTATTAACAGGAATCTAAATTTAAAATTTGATGGCAGAAGGCCTTAAATTAACCAAGTAGGCTATAAGGGGGAGTTATGGGCTAAAAGACCCGAAGAACGTTACATCTCTCAGAAAGGCTTAAAAATTTAGTAAAATGAACCTTCAGCAGTCTCTCTGGGTTTGTTTACAAAACTACATAACAAGTGACACATAAAAAACAATATTGGCTGCAGAGTAAAAATGAACTGTAACATATAGCCTAGGACTGGTCCTCACTGAGAGACAGAAAATTAATTTAAGCCGAATAGAAAGGGTGAAAACTAATAAAAGTGTAAGAGAATTAATTTGAAAGCCAATTTAAAAATTAGTTAACAGCCAGACGTACTCAAATTTAATAAAAGGCAAAACTACAATTTGGAAAACCATGTGCTCTTAACCTTCACAGTTTGAAAAATAAAAATAATCACTAAAATTTAAAAGAAAGCAAAACTTACTCATCAGTGAGGGGCCGTAAACTTAGCCGCACATGTCAGAAGGAAAACAGCTCAGCAAAACTAACAAACACTTAATTAAACTGGAGCTACTCCTAACTTGTACACCACGGCTCGGAGTCTTGACGCCACTCTACCGGAAAGGCCAAACGCCTTCAAATGGTCAGTGGCCTCTGCAGCCAATAAACCACACACACATACACTATATAAAACACACATGAGCCGGGGAGATATAGGTATTGAACCGGCTCAGTCTTTCCTCTGAAAAGTTCATTGATTAGTTACATTTGACAACTAACTCATAGTTAATTGAATACTGTGAGTAATACATTTACATTTACGTAAGGATGGAAACTTTTACTCCAATAAATAAACATGTTTAATCACATTCAGGATGAGGTAGATTTAAATATGTTGATAACTCTTTCTTTATTTATGTTTTGCGAGGTTACGTACTTTCCGTGCGGGGTTTGTGTGTAACGCCCAAGAATGTATCCAGTTCCCTTTCTACGTACAATTCTATAACTCTTCAACTCCTCGAATAAATGCACCCAATCCATTCTGGGTTATTCCAAACATAAAAAACTGAAAAGATGACAGTGCTGTGAAGCTCTGCTTCATTTAGGAATTATTTTACGGTTGTTTCATTCTAAGAATCCATAACTTGATTCTAACCTCAGGCACCTAAATAATAGTTTTGTCATAATCGTACCATTAAACTCCCGGATCTAAAAATTAGATATTACTGTCGTCCTTGGCGTTTGCCAGTATCTTTATAGACTAACATAATAATTGTGTTGAATGCATATCTTGCACTCCAATCTAGATAATATACAGTAGTATACACACTCTCTTGTAATTTTATTTCGAGGCCGGGATTCATTTTTCAGTGCTATTAATTGAAGTTTGATAAACTAATTCAAGCGGAAGTACGCGGGGAGGCCCACTGATACTGATACACAAGCACAAACCCATCACCGGAAATCAAATATCCCTCCTACTTGTGTGATAAAATATACCTAATGGCGGATGATAAGACGACCATTTAAACTAATGTTTCATAGTCTTGTTAGTTATGTATTAAATAACTCTTCAAGTTATATCCATTACAATGTGAAATCTTACTACTGGAAATAGTCGCCACACAATTAATCAATCTGTGATGTAATATAAAAAAGTATCTATTTTAAATTATAGAATAAAAAATATTAAATTTGTAACTAATTATTCACCATTAAGAGAATGTAAACCACTTTCCTGGTGCATTCAGGTTTCCATGTGTCGAGACACGAGGAAGGAGCAACTATTTCAATTTTTTACAAAGCCTGTATTCTGCGCGTCTTGCAAACGGTAAAATAAAAATGTTTCTTTATAATTAGTATATGGTGTGACTATTTTTTTGTTTTTTTACATTAAGATTTTATATTCTAAAATGTAAAAGTTCACCATTTTTAGACTGTACAGTCTTTGAATAGTTACAAGGCCATTTTTTTCAAAAATAACGTTTTCTCATAAATAAGGTCATAATGTAGATATAAAAGTAGAATGAATTTAAAAGGTCACTGTTTTAGATTGCCCTTTTAAGTTAACGCTCTATATTGTGAAATAACCGAGAAAAATGTTTACAGAATAAACGGTCACCGTACTGAAACTTTTAATTGGATATAAATGCTTATAAACTCGTTCCGTTCACATGTGTGTTCCTGCGAGGTTTCGTAACGAACAGTTAGAAATATCTGCAGTTCAACTGTACCGCTGCTGCTGAAACATTTCTCGGGTGAACCTTGCATGCATGTATGTTACAACCTGTGAGAGACTTATAAACTCGTTCCGTTCACATGTGTGTTCCTGCGAGGTTTCGTAACGAACAGTTAGAAATATCTGCAGTTCAACTGTACCGCTGCTGCTCAAACATTTCTCGGGTGAACCTTGCATGCATGTATGTTACAACCTGTGAGAGACTTATAAACTCGTTCCGTTCATATGTAGTTCCTGCGAGGTTTCGTAACGAACAGTTAGAAATATCTGCAGTTCAACTGTAACGCTGCTGCTCAAACATTTCTCGGGTGAACCTTGCATGCATGTATGTTACAACCTGTGAGAGACTGTAACCTCTCTTAGCAACTAACTGACTTCTAGATGCCTTACTTGATTGGCGTTTCCAAAATGTAAACATAATACCCATTTAAATTTCCAAAAGTATTAGTTCTTCTTTTACTCTTGCTATTTATTACGCCTTGCGCTGATTCCAGTATTATCCACAACTAGCACGATCAGCCTTTTTCAGGTGTTTGTAGAGCTCTACACGTGCAGCTGTATAGTATATAAGACTGAACTGAATCACTGATTTTACTGTGTTCCGTATTGATCTTTTTAAGTTGAAATTTTGGCCCCCAGATATTCCTATAAACCCATCATAGTACGTGTCTTTTTTAACATTCAACCTTTGTATTTTAAAATATTAAAATGTTGAAATATATAAACTTTTACTACTATTACACTACATTTGAATGACGTTCATTTCCACATATATTAATACGTATCACATATTAATATATATATATATATATATATATATATATATATATATATATATATATATGTATATATATATACATATAGGCTATATATATTTATACATATTTGAAATATTTTAAATGTAATACCCATAACTGTATATACGGCAGCTTATGGAAGTAAATTTAAGACAAATTTCGTGAATAATACAATAAAACCTAATAACTCTGCAATAATGGAAGGTTGGATTATTAGTAATGATTAATACACTCGTTTAGGAAATTGGGTAGTTATACAATATTTGAGGGGAGCTTTATGGTTATTTATAAGTATTTTAAAATAAACTACATTCAAAATAGGGGGTTTTATATTGGCTTTTAATTGATCTAAATGTTAAATATAGAAAATCTTAGTATATCCTTTCTACTACTCAATCTTTCAGAGGATTTTCCTTAAATTTTCCCTCCCATTGATTAAAACTTCGTTATTAGTTAGGTTTAACTGTTAAAGCTTTTGGAGTAGATTCCTAGTATTAGTAGTTTATCACAACTTCAAAATGTACCAAACATCTTAATTTACCACAACTTCACATACGAAAATGTACATTTTAGAAGCACTATGGTCAGACGCTCGTAAGCTTTCAACACGATCTTTACCACAAGTTTAATTAACATTAGATGTCAATGAATAAAGCAAATAAATGAACTCAAGTCAAAAAGGTGTGGCAGTCAGATTTATAAACGTTTAGTTACTCAATCATATTATTCTTGTTCGTCCTCTCCAACGCCCATAATTCTACTTAAATTCTATATTCCTCGGTATATCACGGAAACAATGCCCACATCATAATCTGTTTACGGAATCACGATATTAACGATCAACTGTTTGTAATGTTGGCTTTTCATGTGCTCCATTCCACTCAATGGTTATGTAATTATTTTGAATCATGTAATTACTTAATATAGTTTAATTATTTCCATAGCATTCAATATATATATACAGGGTGATTCATGAAGTTCTCCCCCCACTTCTACAGCACATTGTACTAGTAAAAATAATGAAAAAATGTTATATAAACATAGGTCCGAAAACGCTTCGTTAGCGAGTTACAGCTAGCGAAAGATTTCGCCTGAATTCCTGGGTAAAGAGTAAAATAAAGCCATACTGAACTTTTGGAAAGGTTAATTAAGTAAGAAATATCGTGGATTCTTATGTATTTTTACCTGATAAAGCTAATAAAATAGGTTTCAGAACTGTACCTGTAGTATTTTTTGAGGGATTCAGGGTTAAATGCAAAAAATTGGGGCACGAAACAATGTTTTTTTTAAGTTTGATGTACAATAACTTTGTTAAATTGGTAATAAATACATAAAATCAACAAACATTAATTGTAGAGAATTTAATTCTGAGAAAATTTATATAATCAAAGTCTAAAATTAAACAGAAATAAGTACCAAAAAATCGATTTTATTCAGTATAATACATTACTAGTTTTAAGCAAAATTAATCAGATTGGGCCAACCGTACGCACCTTTTTATAATAGATGTTCGAAAATGAGGCCATCATTATCAATAAATTTTGCAGCACGTTTGTGTATTGCTTTTGTTGCGTTTTTTAATTTTTCAGGACTTCCCTGTATCTGTACAGCCGAATCCATAATACGGGCAATTAATTCATCACGAGAATTCACTTTTGTCTTGTATACAATGTCTTTCATCCATCCCCAGATGCAATAATCCAATGGAGATAGATCTGGTGATCTTGGTGGCCAAGGGTGAGGCCCTCCACGACCAATCCAGTGTCCAGCAAATTGATGATTTAAGTAAGCAGAAACGGCACGTGAAAAGTGGGGAGGTGCTCCGTCATGCTGGAAGTACAAATTTTGTCTGAGATGTAAAGGAACATTCTCTAACAGCAGCGGCAACTCTTCTTGAAGGAAATGCAAATAGAACTCAGCATTTAGGCGTCCAGGTAATATGAAAGGTCCAATCAGCCGATTGTGCAAAAGGCCACACTAGACATTGACGCTAAATCGGTGTTGAAAGTTCTGTTCCACTTCCTCATGTGGATTTTCTTCTGCCCATGAGTGTTCATTGTGCAAGTTATTGACACCATCCTGAGTGAATTGTGCCTCATCCGTAAACAAAATACGCTTGTAGAGTTGATTATTAATATTCAAAAAGTTGCAAAACTCCAAGCGAAACGGACCATCCCCTAGCTGTAGATGTTGAACCTTTTGTTTATGAAACGGATAAAATTTGTTAAGTGACCTCCACACCGTTGACTGCCAAACTCCTATCCGCCTAGAAATACGTCGTGTACTTACACCTGGACTGCGATGAACAGCATTAATAACAATATCATCATCAAGTTGGACAGCTCGTTCATAATTGGTTCTAGTACTTGGTAGTGAACCTGTTTCCCGAAGAGTACGAAAAGTTCCTGAAATTGTTTTGGTATCTGGAATCCTCCTATTAGGGTAACGTAGTTCATATTCTTCTACAGCAGCTCTAGCATTACCATTACAGTAACCCAAAACAAAAACCATATCAGCGTATTCCTCTGATGTAAATAAGTAAGGCATTTTTTCGCTGAATAAACAATCGAATTATAACTCACAGAAAAATTGCATTTAATAACACGATTCACAGAACCCGATCTCCTGCTGTAGCTTGCAAAACACCACTAATACACAGTTCTAACGTAACAGTACAGAATAGCATTGTTGATCAGCTGTTATTCGTGCGTTACCAACTTAGAAATTAATAAAACAAAAAAATGCACTTCGATGATTAGTAAACAATAATGGGAAAATGTTTGCTTCATTTATTTTCGAACATTTGATGTAAATTTTTATTTTAAAAACATACAACGTAATAAAACATGATATTTTTATGTACAAACAAATTTATTTAACAGTTAATCTTGTTTTCACAATTTATCTCATCATTAAGGAACAAACATTTTGTTTTTGTTTTATTTGAACTAAATACCGTACGGTATTTATTTACAGCTAATAATGTATTATACTGAATAAAATCGATTTTTTGGTACTTATTTCTGTTTAATTTTAGACTTTGATTGAATCAATTTTCTCAGAATTAAATTCTCTACAATTAATGTTTTTTGATTTTATGTATTTATTACCAATTTAACAAAGTTATTGTACATCAAACTTAAAAAAACATTGTTTCGTGCCCCAACGTTTTGCATTTAACCCTGAATCCCTCAAAAACTACTACAGGTACAGTTCTGAAACCTATTTTATTAGCTTTATCAGATAAAAATACATAAGAATCCACGATATTTCTTACTTAATTAACCTTTCCAAAAGTTCAGTATGGCTTTATTTGACTCTTTACCCAGGAATTCAGGCGAAATCTTTCGCTGGATGTAACTCGCTAACGAAGCGTTTTCGGACCTATGTTTATATAACATTTTTTCATTATTTTTACTAGTAAAATGTGTTGTAGAAGTGGGGGGAGAACTTCATGAATCACCCTGTATATACAGGGTGTTCTGAAAAAAGGTGCCCATAAGTCAGGGCGTGATTCCTCACATCAAAATAAGAAAAAAAGGTCTAATTAACATAGGTCCGAAAATGCTTAGTTACCAAGTTATACAGGGTGAAAGATTTCGTCTGAATTTCAGTTCCCCTGCTGCAACGAAGCCCTACGGGTATTTGTTGGCTGTTAATTAAGATGTACAATTTAGCGTACTTTATGTAAAATGAACTGAAAAATTGAATAAAACCGTTTCCAGACCTGTAGCTACAGTAATTTTTAAGATATGTGACGAAATACGCGAAACTTGGTCCCGAAAAACAAGTTACATTTAGGTTTGAAGCAGATTTACTATGTTAAATGTACAATAAACACAAAATATTTTTTTCACGGTACTTGTAGAAAATTTAATTTCGAATAGAAAGATGTAAAATAAGTCTATAATAGACAAACGCAAACTTTAAAAAATAATCCTTAATTACATACAAAACGCACGAAAAATAGACAAAATCTGGCTCTCTACAAATGTAATATTGAAATTAAAACAGCTGTTTTATTAAAATATTTGATTTGAGAAACAAAATAATTTCTATTTAAAACATATGTTTTAACAATGTAACATTGTTTATAATAATTTAAATAAACATTACAAGCAGCTATTTTTCCATTGCTCATTAAGTGCGTGTGTTGATCTGTACTTTAATACAAGTTAGTGCGAGTGCCGTTGAAGTTAATTTTTGATAGTTAATAATATCTTATTCATCATGGCAGGTAATATGAATATTATGTACACTAATGGTGAAATGGCAGACATGCATTTAATGTACGGTCTTACACATTGCAACAGTCGTCAGGCTAGACGACTCTATCAGGAACATTTTCCTCATAGACAGTTACCGACTCATAAAATGTTTTCTTCCATTCATAGAAGGCTAAGCGAGACGGGAACCTTTAAATCTGGAAAAGTTGGTAGATCAGGACGGCCACGTACAACGTGTACAGCTGAATTGGAGGAGGGCGTGTTGGACGAAATAGAGAATCATCCTGGAAGAAGTACTAGAGAACTAGCCTTGGATTTCGGTGTTAGTAATTCAATTGTCTGGAAGATTTTACACGAGCAGCAGTTGCATTCTTATCACTATCAAAGGGTCCAGGCTCTTTTGCCTCGAGATTACTTTCCTCGTGTTCAGCTATGCCAATGGCTTATCCGAAGGTGCAGAAATCCACATTTTTTAAAATTACATTATCTTTACTGATGAAGCAAAATTTTCAAGAATGGCTATTCTTAACACCCACAATACTCACATGTGGGCAATTGAAAATCCACGTGCTATTTCAGAGAACCGTCACCAATATCAGTTTTCTATAAACGTATGGGCTGCTATTCTGGGTGATAAAATTTTTATTAGTTTTTTACCTGATACGCTCAATGGTGAAAACTATTTACATTTCTTGACGACTAATCTGAATGAGTTACTCGAAGATGTGCCACTATACACACGCAACAACATGTGGTTCATGCAGGATGGAGCTCCAGCTCATTACACATTACAAGTAAGAGAATTTTTAAATGAAGCATATCCAAACAGATGGATTGGTCGAGGAGCCCCAGTAGCATGGCCTGCAAGGTCACCTGACCTCAATCCTCTAGACTTTTTCTTATGAGGACATTTAAAGACGCTTGTCTACGACTCGCCTGTGGATACCATAGTTAACGGGATTCAAAGGATACGTGAGACACCTGGGATCTTCGAAAGAGTATGAGAAGACGGCTGGGTGCTTGTATTTTGAATGAGGGGAAACATTTTGAACATCTACTGTGACGTGGTTAGTTTTTTAGGACAAGTGTAACTTTTTTGTTGAATGATAATTCAGATAACTTTTTTATGTATGATAATGTATGATTGTTAAAAATATTTACTTGATAAAAAATAATAGTAACTCATTAATTTGTTTTAATAAAACAGCTGTTTTAATTTCAATATTACATTTGTAGAGAGCTTAACAGATTTTGTCTATTTTTCATGCGTTTTGTATGTAATTAAGGATTATTTTTTAAAGTTTGCGTTTGTCTATTATAGACTTATTTTACATCTTTCTCTTCGAAATTAAATTTTCTACAAGTACCGTGAAAAAATATTTTGTTTTTTTTGTACATTTAACATAGTAAATCTGCTTCAAACCTAAATGTAACTTGTTTTTCGGGACCAAGTTTCGCGTATTTCGTCACATATCTTAAAAATTACTGTAGCTACAGGTCTGGAAACGGTTTTATTCAATTTTTCAGTTCATTTTACATAAAGTACGCTAAATTGTACATCTTAATTAACAGCCAACAAATACCCGTAGGGCTTCGTTGCAGCAGGGGAACTGAAATTCAGAGGAAATCTTTCACCCTGTATAACTTGGTAACTAAGCATTTTCGGACCTATGTTAATTAGACCTTTTTTTCTTATTTTGATGTGAGGAATCACGCCCTGACTTATGGGCACCTTTTTTTCAGAACACCCTGTATATATATATATATATGTATATATATATATATATATATATATATATATATATATATATATATATATATATATATATATATATATATGTCATAAATTAATGTTAACGCACATTTGGAAAACCTTTTCACAGTTCTAATTATTGAATAGTTATTACAATATTTAAATAGTCGATTTTAAAGTTTGTGTCTAACTTAAACTATATGTGCTAGAATGAAAAAAAAAATTATTGTATTTTTATCTTTGCCTTATAAAAACTGGCCACACTACTGGTTACGTGGCCAGTCAATTTCCAGGTTTTGTATTTGTAATTTCTGTTGTATGATGCTGATGGAAATACATCATTTATTCATTCATTTATGTTAAAATTCTTAATGTCATCAAATTTACAAATAAAAACATTTATCTACATAGTTCATAATTTATTTTCGTTCATAAATATGAATTGTAATATTACGTTTCATAAAATATTCGAACAGTATTGTCAATGACCACCTATGATTATATTGCTTTGTACGTAAAATATACCGTACGACAAAGATATTTCTTTCTTCCTCATGAATATGTTATCTTCGTTATAGGACTATGATCTTATTTACAAAACATTTGTAATAATAAATCATACATTAGTACGTTACTCATACATTAATAATTTGTAATGATTAGTTGTAATCAGTACAGCTTCTTGCGTCACCAAGTTATATTCATGCTCTTATGGCACTTCTATTAACTTGTGATTATGCATTTTTATACTTGATAATGGATAATCCTTTACCTGTAATAAATAAATAAATCCCCTTTTAAATAACAAATATTATCATTGTATTGGATGCTAGACTATGTGCGAAATGATAGATTTTGCCCTCCGAATCTTCAATTACCAAACCACTTCTTCTCATTTGCATTTCATAATTACCATCGGAGAGAAGATTAATTAACCGCACCTGACGTTTAATTTACTGTCACAGAAATAAAATGCCTGTGATTTATTATTGCATATCAGCAGTAAAATGAAGGTATTAGTTAAAATGTTTAGTTTGTTTCTGTAAATAAATAAAATGTGTTAATTACAGCATACCTGATTTTCCATTCGGTGAAAGAATAATATAATTTAATGCCGTAATAAATGTTTTACTGAACAAACATTCCTGGAATGTGATATTTAAATGAACTGAATCCTCGTTATATTTATTTCACGTTATTATTGAATTTACAACAACTTGTCTTCGAGGAAAGCGTAATCAGGTGTAACGAAAAAGTGTTCCGAACTTGGTAACTTTCCGCCCTCCCTATCAGCTTTAAACATGTAAGCTAAGCAATTGTATTTTATAGCTTTAAAAACTCTTCAGTAATAACAGAATTTGTTGCCTGGTCCAACTCGTGTATGCGATAATACTAATCTACAAAGTTTGCCATCTTTGTGAAATGTTTCAAAATGTTGTAAGTTGAAGAATATTTTGCATTCGTTGTATAAAGGAAATCAAAGGTGGTGTTATATTAAGTGATTGCAAATCTATTTAAGGCATAGATGTGCACTAGCAGCTGGAGGTCGGGAGGGGTGCCAAGGGGCGGACACTGGCAAAGGATCTAGCAAAGGAATGGTGCTCCCGGAGAACGAGAGCTCTGAGACAAAAAGTTATCAAATGGCCGGGATCAGCCACATTCCAACTGCCTAAAGCCATAACTTGCAAGAAACCGAGCCGGAAACTGCCATGCCATGACCAATCACAGACCGAGAATTTGCAGCAGTCGACAGCTTCGTGAGCATCAGTAGTCAGAACTATCAGTAATCACTGATTATTAGGAACTGCCACGTGAAGGGAGCTCAGGGCTGGATAATTATGTGACTGAGCGTAAGAATTTCTCATTCATAGTGAACTTTGGTTTATATATATATATATATATATATATATATATATATATATATATATATATATATATAATGTCTTTTATTTGGAATGGGAATGTATTTTTTACCTTTTAAATCATGTGTATTATAAATTTATATAAACACAGGGTGTCACAAACTTATGGGACTGATAGTATTCACCGTTTCAAACAAAAAGTCATATAAATATAACTCGAGCAGCTAATATTTTGTCTTTTGGTAGGCATCAGCTGTATTACATCAATTATACAATTTTTTGAAGATAACAAGTATTTTGAAGTTTGTGCCAAATTTGGTTTCTTTAGCTCAACTAGTTTTAGAAATAATTGTTTTATAAAAAAAATACAAAATGGCGGCTAGCGGCTAAACGACATACTTCTAGATCTTTATAGGAAAGTTTTGTTTGAAATTGTGATACAAATAATGTAGTATATCAAATTCAGTGTAAACAATGTCCTAAAGACTACATCGGCTCTACAACAAATAATTTAAGAATAAGAATGACAGGTCACCGTTATGATTTTAAGCATAATGATGAATCAAAACCATTAGTTATTCATAGTAAAATACACAAAGAATCTTTTGAAAAATTTTTTTATATAGTAAAACCAATACGATCAATACAAAATTCAAATACATCAAAATTAAGAAATTTAGAACAAGCATGTCAAATTGTCACAAAATCTAAATTCCCCTATGGATTAAATCTTCAATAAATTTGAATCATCTGAACACTCATCACATCTTTACACCCACAGTCTGAACATATGTTTATCATTTCAAGAATATTATCCTTATTAATTTATTTATCTGTTTACATGTATGTTTTTGATTATTTTATGTGTTTCGTTATGTTGTTTTGACCTGAAGAAGCGTAATGCGAAATATAGTTAATCAATATTAATATGTTGGCCTTTTTCTACATATATATATATATATATCAAGTAACCTAAACTTTCACGTCTTTTGGAATGCTGATCAGTTGACCAGTCACAAGACATTATTTTATTCTCCTTAAACCGTTAATAGCAAACAGACATTGGTGATTCAGTGAATTTCTGTTTAACATCTTTACATCCTCTTTAAGAAATAGCCCTTCAGAGCAAGGTAAAATATCTAAAACCCTTAATAATGTAAGCAATATTCCAAATTTTTCAATCGGAAAATCTAAGATGAGAAGATACTGGTGACATGAGATAAGGACCTGGACATCTTGCATTGATATATAAATGGACTGTGATTTTCCATCTACAATGGAAACTAAACAGGGCTTGATATTTACAAAAACAAAAATCACAACTCATTTGAGGCTTTGGCGAAAACTTAAAAGACATTCACTAAATAATTTTTGAGTTTATACAGTGTTACGCACTGAGTGGGCTGTGATGAATATCTCACCATACAAAGGATGTGTGTTACGCTTTGGTAAATTAAGTTAAAATTAACCTTGAGTGTAAATACCGTTTGCGCTAATAATTATAGTTATAAATAAAAATATTGATTATTATTAATAATAATGGAAATAATGTTTCATTAAGTTATTTATTTCTATATGTACTCTTTTGTATACCGTACGCTGTTTCACGCTGTAAAACATAGTTCAGTATAATTGCATAATATATAAAATTGCTGAATATATTAGCTGAGCGGTAGTAAAGCCTATCGCTTGACGGGTTACAATTTGTTTTTTCTGTCCACCCGATATCACTAAGCTAACCTAAAAACTTTAAATTTTTCATCAAATTTAATTTATCGAAACCTAGTTCGATTATGGTACATTTATTTTCATGGCATTAAGCTTTGCGTCAGAAAAACTTTTTCTGATGGGTCATCATGGTGACAATAAAATCGTAGTATAATTACATTTTTAAACAAACTGAGTAAAATCATATAACATATTAATATGCCAGTCACATAAAACCAAAATTTGCGCAACTAAATTGTGTACTCAATTCAGTTTAAGATAAACAAAATTAACTAGGAATAAATATCTTACCATTAAGAAAAAGTTATGTCAAAGTTGCTGATGCTATAATATTTCAAAATTATGTATATCTTGTTTTTGATAAATGACACATGCATCATTTATGAAATGGTACAATTCTTTACAGCTTTCCATTTCCAGTCTTCATTGTATATTGTGAGTGATGGCCACAAGTTTGTTTGTAATTCCACCACCAAAAAATATTCAAACAAACACTAAATACGCTTTAGTGGTTAAGATTTTACTTAGATTTAATCATGTGGTATGTGTTTCCAATGAGCAACCCGTAAGTTTAAACAAGACTACATTAAGGAACTTGTTAAATGTAATCATAATCCCAGGTTTAACGAAGAGAAAATGGCCAACAAAAGAGTGTAGTGAAACAATGCAGTTAATTAGGGGGACTGCAAACTCTCTGATTTATTAACAGCTTCCCCTCGAGGCAAGACTTATAAACGTGGTAATTTGGCACAAAGAGATTCTTTTGTTCACTTCCATAACAAAGCTAAGATGGTCGTGCCTTGTTTCAATATAAATATGAAGTTACACTTTACAAAGTACTATATTACTACGTACACTCGATATTATTAATGTAAGTTCTTTCTAATACACAAATGGTGGAAAATAATAAGTTAATATAATCGTTCTTTACTTGTAACCAACCCTTATTCTGGCAAACTAAGTCTGGAGAAATTCGTATATAATCCTGAATTTTGAGCAAATTTCTATTTAAGAAACTATGTAACATTTATCAAACTAACCCTTATATTAAAAAATTAAGTAAAGAGTAATTATTATTATTCATTTTGTTATGATCAAATTATTATTTCACAAAATTCCCAATATTTATTAAGCTAAACCTTATGCAGACAAAAAAATTTATGAGAAATGCGTATTATTTATCGTTATTTTAGAACAAACTAATATTTCAATAAACTATTCAATAGGAACTTGACTTTATTCTGGAAAATGCGGTCGAGTCGCAGACTAAGGCATAACGACCGTATATTATCTCAAGGATGCTGAGAAACATAACGCCATCCCAGTGAAGACGTGAGATGTGCCTCTCAAGGATCTTGACCTTGTTCTGTAAGGTGACGTGGAGTGTAAATATGGTGCAATATATTGTAATTGGTGGCATAAAACTTTATAGATATATTGCCTTCAATGTTAAACCATAAAGAAATAAATCACTTTCAGATGTAATTAAATTAATTATAAATTATATTCTTTAGGAAAAAAGTTGACTTTAAGATCTTCTATGAATGTCCAAATTCTAAACCCCGTGCAGTGATCTTTATTAAGAGACAATGTTTAACATAGAACGTGGAAGACGAGTGATATGAAGGAGTAGACTGTTTACCGTTTAAAGACACTGTGCCTAGGATTTATCAATGTTCTTCGACTAGTGTAAAATAGCTAATTTAATAAAATATACGTGTTTTGGCAGCATTTGTACTCAGACAAACAGGGTGTACTTAAACCTATTTAAGTGAAGAGTAATATACGTTTTAATGCGTGTATAATATAAACCCTAATTTTCCGTCTAAGTCATTCTATTCAGAAGATTATTTGAAGTTTTATTCGGGATTGTTATGCGTAACTGATATTAATTTTTATAAATTCGTCTTAAATACTATGATTTCAAAAATATTATGTAGATCTTATTCACTTTGTGAAGTCTCTACTAAAAGCATACACACTTACACTTACGGGATAACGCAAAATAAGCGTACTCCAAGTTATATAATAAAGTATACAAACACATTAATTAAAAACCCTCCAAATAATCATACCTCCTGGAGAATACTTGAAGTGAAAGTATATTTCATACTACACTGTAAGTTTAAACACTGAGGATGCAATAAGTACTTATTTTAGGCCAATTTTTACAAAGTTGGTAATAAAACAGGGGTTTAATATTTGTTAAATGTACTGCATTAAAATACTTTGCACTTTTTGAATTCTAAAATTCTACAGATTTTTAGACGATGTAACTACGTAGAGCGTTTTGAACAAGTCGGGTTTTGTAATCACTTCATTTTTGTTCTAAATAGAATTTTATAACACGGATAAAAATGTTTTATAAATGTAAAAGCTCATAATTTTACTGCAATGATCAAAGCTGTGACAGAAGGGAGAGAAAATGTTCAAAAACTGATAAATATGATCGGCACATGGCTCCATTAGGAGTTATGTAGCTTTCAGGGCAGAAAAACACAACAATGGAGGATTTGTTTGCAATCGGTTAATTGGTTGCTATATAAAAGTTAAAACTCGTGAGAAATAAAATTTTTGCACTAAACTGCCTCTTTATGAAACTGCATTTTTGTACGGTTTTTAACATTTGGTGCAATGAATTAAACTAAATTTATAAATATTACGTATTGAAAATGTGACTACTTAATATTATTGTAAGTATGTAATTTGTTTTGGAATTACTAAACATTTTGAAACCATCCTGTATTTTATGTGGTATTCAATATTAACTATGTTCAATTAATAATATTAATGTTAGAAACAGAGAATGTGCAGAAAATGTTTTAAAGAGCACAATATATTGTTAAATCTTCTTGTTTTCTACGTACTATAAATAACTATGTATTGTTGATGTAAAAAGGACCAGGAAATTACGGTTTACATTTGAGGCGCGGACTGTAGAGTTTCCCAACACAGGTTTCGAAATAGCGACCGTCGCCCTACACATGTGAGCCCAGGGTTATCAACAAACTACCTAACATACTCAAGGTTATAGCTGCTCCCAAAAACTGTACCTCTTGTTATTGTAATACTGGTGATTGTACTAAATAATGATTGAACTTAAGACGTGTTACGGATGGATATCCTACTGCCTGAGGCATAACGAATGTGAGGATAAACTCTGTTATTCCTTCCATTGTTTGCATTGTTTGTTTCAATCCTATTTGTCTTTAATGAGAATATAAAGACAGCAATGATTCTTATTTAAAATTTCTCAATCTCAGTTTTATGACTCAATGACCACTTGATTCAAGTAAGTATTTCATATAATTTATTCAGACGCTTGGCATACAATGTAAAACTGATATACAGCAATAACAATATTCTTTGTTTAAAGTTTTTATTGACAATGGAAGGTTTAAAAGGATAGAATGACTACGGGCATTTCAATTGTTATTTTTACGAAAATATATAACACTTTATTTTGAGGATTGAAATCAACTTATTCTTTAAGTGCGATAAATAAATTTAATACGTGCGGTAATGGACTGTACCTCATCAGTATAAAATTATTATTATTACTATCCTCTTACATCTACAATGTGAACTATTTTAAATCCATGATAAATACAAATTGCTACCATCTTCAATGTTTTGTTGACTGATAGTGGGTAATTTTCCTGTGTTAGTCATCTTAAGAACTATTTTCCTTCATTGTTGAGTGGGTTAGAAATCACGACAAGAATGATAGGGTTCATTCTCATTACTGTTGTTTTTAAATATAAGTTACTGTAACTCTTGTTACGGACGTTATGACAAAAAAAACTCACGTCACGTTAAAAATTTGATTAAAATACAATGTAAATGACCCAGAAATCCTAAACCATTACTCGATATTAGTGTTACGCCTGCAGTAGAGGCACGATTATTCCGTCTTGAAAGCTTTTCCAGCAGCCATTTTCTAAACTTAGGAGTTATACATACAATAATATAATTATAAATCTTATTTGGAAGTTATAAAAGCTGGTGAGAAACCATTTATTGTTGGTCTAGTTCTTATTAGAGATTTTGTTTTTTAATAATTAAATTTCTAAACGAACGTCATATTACAATTTTTGTTCATTGAGCTTTGCTAGCAAACCAAATCAAGCCAAGCATATTTCTGATTTACTATTGGAATTAGTTTGATACTAAATTATTGTGTTAGTTTAGTGTTCACTATTCCATGCATAATGTTATTTTGCATCTCAGAATATTCTAAACGTATTTACAAAATTCATGTACTTTTATGGACGTTAGGATTTTCAGGTTATTGAAAAAGCTTATTTGTATCGAATGAAGCTATAAAATAGCGCAATATTAAGTTTTATTGAATAATATTTTTAATATGTAAAATTTAATGAAACAAAATTAAGGGAGTAATCCTTATAACTGTAATATATTCATGACACTCTTACATAAGGTTTTATGTTGCTATGTTGCTAGGCTATATTTCACTACTACCAGGTATGTTCGCCTTGACGGAGGAAACAATATCAAATATTCAGAACCATCTTCGCACAATAGGTGGTGTTTTCAGCCTGCTGGTTACGGGTTATATTGCCCTTATAAACATTTACCTTGTTCCGTATAGAATAAGATGTTAGCATTGTTTATTTTAATAGCTTTGCCATTTGTTATATTATTATTTACCAGTATGAATCCCTTAATTATGACTGCATGATTACTTTTCGTTATAAGTGAAATTTGTATAAGAAGACTTAGTTTAAATATTTAAGAAAAAAGGGAATTTCAACTTTAATGTGTTTTAACATTTAAGCCTAACATATATTTAACATGTCTCAAAATTCGTGTTGTTAATTTACCTGACCACCTAAGAACATGAGCTCGTATAGTCTTACCAATAAAGTGACTAGAAGTTTCTAATGGAATGTACTTTAAATATGGAAAATCATCATTGAATAAATGAAAACAGTTTTGAAAAGGAAGATAGAATGAGGATAGGGTTTAAGAAATACAATTTTCAGAAGGGTGGGAAGTTTGTGACCGGAAAGTACTTCTTGTGTCAGTGAATACACAGTATCTGTATTCTGAGTCTGAAGCCGAAAAGATTAGGAAGAGAAAGAAATAACCCAGTGAGGGAAAGTACACTATGGAGATTTTGTTTAAGTTTGTTATTGGCAATGGAAGGTTCAAAAGGACGAAATTATTTTAGACATTTACCATCGTTATATATTACAAAAGGTATAACACTACTTTTTGGAGATTGGAATCTATCCTCTTCGTAAGGTGGGTGAGGTATTAATACATAAAAAATAAGTAACAAATAGAAGAATAAAAAATTGTACACACTTACCAAAAGTTGCTTGGTAATTCTTCATTAAAATAAGTATTGGATGAAAATGAAATTATTTTGCTATCTTTCTGCGTGTCCCATAAGTTTATTATGTTTAAAAAGTTCTTAATTACATTTCGTATTATGGAAGAATTTGTAGTAAATATGTCAAATAACAATAACATTTACATCTCCACTACAGACTAAAAACTCTTGCATGGTATAAAATTCTACGACATAACGTAATACAGATAAAAGTTACATTGCTACATCATTGAGTACTACAAAGCAAACAATGTAGCAAAAGAGACGAGGGGTTGTTTGTGGTGGGACCATTACTCAAATAGAGCCCCGCTGAATAGAGATGGGTCTACATATTTGATGTTTCCGTTCCATCCTGAGAGTACAGTTGGACGAATTTAGCTGTGCTTATAGGGTCCTAATACTACCCTTTCAACAAATAAACGCTATGTGTGTGGCGGGTTGCGTTTAAGTGCTAAACAACAATCTCTTTAACGGCTTTAAACTCACGATTTCGATTTGCAGATTCGTAGTGACATAAAAAATTATTTTTAAAAACACGTTAAACACTGTAACAACTGAAAAACAAGGATAAGTCCTATTATTGCTATTATTTCGTATTCTCTTATTATTTAATTCCTCAAAAAATTAGCACTGTCACAAAACAGACTTATTGTAGTGAGTGTGATGACTTATTTGGGCCAATGCGATTCATGAAAGGAGGGTTTTTACCCATGAGTCACAGGAATTGTTTTCGGGACGCAGCGCATAATGCTACCCCGCCACTCCTCCCGCCTATCACCACACACTCAAGGTAACGCGCACAGCTAACGTCCTCGACTGTACAATGGTTGTGGGGGCCTTGTACAGTTGTTTGTGGTGGGACCATTACTCAAATATAGCCCCGCTGAATAGAGATGGGTCCTCATATTTGAGTTTCCGTTCTATACTGATAGTACAATGGTTGTGGGGGCCTTGTACACCTGCTTGTGGTGGGACCATTACTCAAATTCAGCCCCACCAAATAGAGATGGGTCTACATATTTGATGTTTCCGTTCTATCTTGAGAGCACAATATTTGTGGGAACCTTGTACACTTGTTTGAGTAAGTGTTAGTACCGGCTGTTGTGTCATTACAATTTCTTGTAGTATTCATTATTGATACAACTGTTACATGTTCAATTTGAATAATTTAGCTGACTATGTTCTCTGCAACGCTCGTATGTTAGTGTTAATGACCTGAGAGGCCTCGTTAATCTGTACGAAAACTCAACATTAGGTCCTGTCGGATCGTTTGATACTGAATTTTATCAGATTTGATTACTTTTTAAGAATCAGAACTCAACAGAAAGATCATTTGGAGAGGTCAACGATAGCGGTGAAACAAAATGCTTCTACAAGGAGCGATAACAACTCACCAACTTTTTTCTCGCTTCATACCAGGCTCACGGGACGGTATGTCTGGTTCGGATTCTCAGGGCTCTCAAGAGGGCAACCGATGTCCATGGATAGATTGGCATTGGGCATCGGGAGTGGAACACGTGGTTTAAAGTGTTCCATTTGTTTACAGCACACTCACGAGTTTTATAAGGGGCAAAGGGGCCCGCAATTTGTCTTAACAGATGGTTTATGCTAGATCGTAATGCGAGGTACTCTGTTGGAGTTCACATCCAGCACACTATCCTGAACGATCAGCCATCACGTCGTGTCAGTTAGCCAATGGGAGACGAACGTCCAATCTATGGTCGGGATCATCCAATGGGAAACGACGATGGGACACGATCATCCGATCTATTGTCAGAATCTAAGTAAAACTCAGGCTATTATTGACTATTTTGCACCGAGTATACTAATGCCCAAATAAAATATAGTATGGGATGAAACTAAATCTCATTCTAAAAACGCTACTTTTAATTAATATAGATTTTTATTTCTGTCCTGACCAGTGGGAGTCTCCAGACTCCAGTAGAACCCAACTGTGAATGTTTCTGGTAGCTGCAGTTCACCTTTTCCGTGCTCTCTATTAGTGTCAAGTTGGAGCCACTGGATATAGAAGCTACCGCTTTACCACTCGGAGCACCTGGCCTCTAGCGCACTGCCTGGTCTCCTAGAAGCTCAAGACTACCAGAAGATTCCGCTCTAGGAAAATTTGTGGCTACTGGTAAAGCTCTAAGACTTTAGAACTTAGGACTCTTTATGAAACTTCTAACAGATTTCAACAACTGCTACTGCAACAACTTTCCTAATACTTGAATGTACCGGTTTCTGAAGCTTCCATCTTCAAATTATCTTTATAGACTGCAGTACTTCCGTAACTATTTCCAGCACTAGAATTCCAGTACTGGAGTTTTAGCTATTCAGCAATAGTAAATATACACATACTGTACCCTACGCATTACTTTACACAGTCTATAGATGCGAGAACCTACTTCAGTTCTCGTTTGAAACGCATAATCTTTTGGTGTCAATATAACTGAGGATAAGCGTCAATGAACGTTATTGTAGGGGAACCAGTTACCGACTGTGCTTGTATGTGCCTCCTATCTACATTTCTGCTTCGAGAGATATTATATAATCTTCCGATTAATAGTCTTTAGTACCTGATTTTAATTTAATTTTGCTAATAGTACGTTCATACAGAAATACTTTAGTATTCATATCCTCCAATAAATACGGCATGAGTAGAGTAAATACAAATTTTACAACTACGCAGAAGTTATCCCACATGTCTAATTAGCCACAATGTAACAAATTACTGCTAATCATTAAAATCAGTACATGGAAAATATTCCCTAGTTAATAATTGTCACATTGATGTTTAGAACGGGCAAGCGCACTAAACTCATGACACAGAATCACATACAAATCACCAATGGACACAAATACATGGTTACCGTACTCTGACTCTGACAAGTTTGCACCACACTCAGCCAGTCGGTACACGTGCTGGGGAACGAAGTTACTGTCAGACTTTTCCACTCGAAGAGATTTCACTGAGAATTTAGTACATTTTATTTGCATGTACTTTTCACAGCTATCAATTTTAGAGTATTTAGTTTACGTTTATTGAATTTTCAAAGTTATACATAAGGAAAATCGCATTAACGTCTCATTAGTGAACAGTGCGTTAGTGAAGCCTTCATTGCTTGTCGGAATATTTGTTAACAGTGCATTCATAATTTTTTCGGATGATCCCGATAATAATTGCAAAGAACTATTTTGGTCAAATGAAGTATACGTTCTTTTTAGTAAGTGCATCTAGCACACTAGATTATTCCTAGGATGGGTTTAGGGGTTGATCGACCTTGGAAATTAAAATATAGAACCTGAATCTAACATAAAAGTTAATACAAACCAAAAGATAAAAGATATTTTGACCCTAACATTATAAATACGTTACCTATTGCTTTGTTAAATCCCTTAAGATGCTTGAATCGGATTAGATATATCACAGCTGTTGGCATTTTTAAAGTATATACTTAATATAAGACAAGAATGAAGAGTTTGAGTAAAACCTGCCAATAAATGTTCATAACACATATTTATCTTTTTAAGAAAGGACAGCTTTATACATTATAGCTTTCATTATACATTTATAACACTGATTGTTAGGTAATGGTGAACTATAATAATTAACACAGCCACATGTGCTCGGTGTCCCCTTAAAGAGAGAATTCAAAACAAATCTAAACTGGAGAAAGCATATTTATACAGGACCAGGACTGCCAACTTATATTTATCCAAGCCACGGTCTGGCCTAATCAGAGTAATCCACGCTTGCTGTCCATGATAAATAAATAGGGTTTACAGAACATTGGTTTGAAAATATAAAAAAGCCGCTTGAATAATAATAAATCTTACAAGTTCTTGATTTAATAAAAAGTTACTTTATGAAAATGTAAATGAAATGTAAATAACTAATAAGTTAAAAGAGTAAATGAATAAACTTTAAGAAGGGACAAAACTGCATATTGGACAATATGTATGGTATGTAAAGTATACAGGTTTATAAAAAGTTAATTTATAAAGTGGTGAATATTCTGTGACAAATTCCTAGCGATTCAATTTACTGTGATTGAATAAAGCAATATATCAGTGAAATGTTAATGGTTACCATAAATATTCCTGCAGCAATCGCCGAGCATTTGTCACTCTTTTAGATGTGCAGGTGACTCATGACTTTTACTCATGTCATGTTTTGCTAAGTAGGCCTATTTATATCGTCTTATGAGCCAATTTCCTAAACAATTAGAGTGTAATGATTGATAAGTTTTTAATTTTCAAGCGCTTATCTACCAGCACTAAGGAGCAGTTAAGGGAAAAACATGTAGTATTTATAAATAATTATAGAAACTAAGTATGAGTAACGCAATTATTTCACTTAATAGCCCAAAATTAAGAACTTTCCGAAAATTTTACAGTAAGTTGTTCGTTCCGTTTTTGTAGAAATCACAAATATCATTGCTTAGATGTGTAAAGACTGTTATAGATAAATTTAAAAACACATTATGAAGATCTGCCAAAAGCACGTTGAACAAACAAAAGAGAATGTGTGCCCCCTTGAATGATGGTGTAGTGATGAATTTCAATACAAGTATCTCGCGTTAACCTAATGTGTTTACGAGACTGAGGAAAGGTAGTGTATTTAATAATTACATATCGTGGTGTACAATACTTTAAAATAATACAGTTATAGTTGAGGGTATGAACAGTTACAGAATATTTCCTACCCATGACAGCTTTTTGTCCCTCCAATCGCTCCACAAACGTCACGGGCATCGTTTTTGCTTCAGGCCAGGCACAAGAGGTGGTACGTCTACCACTGGTCCATGACAGCTTTTTTTACTCCAATCGCTCCACAACCGTCACGGGCATCGTTTTTTGCTTCAGGCCAGGCACAAGGGGTGGTACGTCTACCACTGGTCCATGACAGCTTTTTTTATTCCAATCGCTCCACAACCGTCACGGGCATCGTTTTTGCTTCAGGCCAGGCACAAGGGGTGGTACGTCTACCACTGGTCCATGACAGCTTTTTTTACTCCAATCGCTCCACAACCGTCACGGGCATCGTTTTTGCTTCAGGCCAGGCACAAGGGGTAGTACGTCTACCACTGGTCCATGACAGCTTTTTTTACTCCAATCGCTCCACAAACGTCACGGGCATCGTTTTTGCTTCAGGCCAGGCACAAGGGGCGGTACGTCTACCACTGGTCCATGACAGCTTTTTTTACTCCAATCGCTCCACAACCGTCACGGGCATCGTTTTTGCTTCAGGCCAGGCACAAGGGGTGGTACGTCTACCACTGGTCCATGACAGCTTTTTTTACTCCAATCGCTCCACAACCGTCACGGGCATCGTTTTTGCTTCAGGCCAGGCACAAGGGGTGGTACGTCTACCACTGGTCCATGACAGCTTTTTTTTACTCCAATCGCTCCACAAACGTCACGGGCATCGTTTTTTGCTTCAGGCCAGGCACAAGGGGCGGTACGTCTACCACTGGTCCATGACAGCTTTTTTTACTCCAATCGCTCCACAACCGTCACGGGCATCGTTTTTTGCTTCAGGCCAGGCACAAGGGGTGGTACGTCTACCACTGGTCCATGACAGCTTTTTTTCTCCAATCGCTCCACAACCGTCACGGGCATCGTTTTTGCTTCAGGCCAGGCACAAGGGGTGGTACGTCTACCTCTGGTCCATGACAGCTTTTTTTACTCCAATCGCTCCACAACCGTCACGGGCATCGTTTTTGCTTCAGGCCAGGCACAAGGGGCGGGTACGTCTACCTCGGATCTATGATAACTTCTGTCACTCTAATCGGTCCACAACCGTCAACGACATCGTTCCTGCTTCGGGCCAGGCACAAGGGGTGGTACGTCTACCTCTGGTCCATGACAGCTTTTTTTACTCCAATCGCTCCACAACCGTCACGGGCATCGTTTTTGCTTCAGGCCAGACATACGGAGTTGTACCGTTTTTATAGTACATATATTGAATTTATATGGAGCTAATCTATATATATAAAAAATGAATGTTTGTATGTTTGTCCTTTATGGAATCGTGAACTATTGGACCGATCATGATGAAAATTTGTACGTATATGTATTTTTCCACGGAGAAGGTTTATAAGCTATGCCCATCCCTTTCCCGATTCAGGATTCCGCCCCACTGGTTACAGAAATACCCATAAGAAATGCATTGCAGCAAACATATGTTAACGTCTTTTCAAATTTTTAATCAGCTGTTCTTTGTAAACATATATTACACTTATAGTTTTAAAGCATAGAGTAAGCTTAAGAGAAACGACAAATTTTGTTTAAACTGTTTTTGCAATCACTATTAAACATAGACTTTACTATCCAGATAATACAATTCAAATTTGACGTAAAAATTCACCTTTAACTGCAATATTTATTTAATATAAACCATGCTCATGCTTGATCAGAAGAGTAATGCAGATATCATAATTACTATCTTACGTTGGCTACAAATATAAAGAATGTTATAAAATCAACCTTAGTTGTTTTTTTGACAGAAGTATGGTTCTCAAAACTCCGTGTGTACATATTCTCTCGATCGAGACAACAAAGCAAGCTCAATCGTGGCATCGGAGATATAACTAATTTAATCTAAAATTTATTATAGTAAAAAAAAAAATTTACTAAGTAATATAAGGACTTCGGTTCTTAAGATTTGCGTGCGAAGCCGTGGGTAACAGCTAGATAGAGGCAGGAATATGGTACATACCTTCATAATACGCCCAAGAGGCTCACGATGGAACGACTCTCAGCAATGTTTAGAATGTAATAGAAAAAGAATAAGTGAATATAGTGTACTGTTTTCAACGGGAAATTGCGTGCGAAGCCGCGGGCAACTTTTGCAAAAAATTATTGAAATGCGCAGCAAAGCGCGCCGGCGGGCCCGCTAGTATTTTATAAATTAAAACAACTTTTCGGAAATACTTGTTTATTCGGAAATGTAAGTTCACCAAAAAGTTAACAAAGTTTACAAACTTTTGATTAAAATTTTCTTCAAAATGTCACTCAATCGAACAAATCTAATTAAGAGTCTGATTAAAAGGTATTAAAATTAAAATTAAACTAAAAATGTATACTTCTCCAAAAAAATGGTTTAAATTAACAAAAACAAAATAAAAAGTTCTCTTCTCAAAATACTCAAAATTAATATAACACAAAACTTGATATTTACTTTATGACCAAAATTTAATTCACAATACTTCAAAAAATTGAATTAAATTTTCAGACTCTGAAAGATGGGAAACTTTAGAAATTTTTATTACAGTATTATAAAAATAAAAGATATTAACTATACGCTGGTACGGGACTTACTACTTTGAAGATTCGGAAGCAGATCGGAAAATAAAACGCACTAAAAAATTTAAATACTTGAAATTGAATTTACACGTGATAAATAATTACTCTAAATCCCAACTATAGGGTTAGAGGAAGAAAACTTCAGCTTCGACCGGTACACCTTCTCCTTGAAACTCCAAGACTCGACTGACTGCTTCTCTCTCTGCAGCGAGCCGGGTCGGAACGTATCACACCGTCGCTCGATCAGCTGATTGACCGGTCTAACTGAACAAACAATGTCCACGCACCGCGTCTAGTTAACAAGAGCCTACTTCCTACCGCGATTCAGCATAAATGAATTAAAACTATGGTACATATCTTTTCCTAGCCCGAAGCTGAAATCACGGTAGGAACCTAAACCTTTAAAACACTCATCCCGGATTAAGTACAATAATATCTCTCCACATGCACACCTTTAAATAACAATATTGGTACTTATCACTACGTGGAGGCTGTGATGTGTAGTCCGAGGGGTTATGTGGTAGGGGTTGCCCGATGTCCAGTGTGGCTCCCCAGGTAGCCATCGCAGAGGGATGTGGTAGGTGAGGAGTCGAGGCAGGTAGCTTCTTCTCCAATGATCGTGCGGCCGGTGCAGTGCGGCGGCCTCGTTGATCTCGTGGTTGGCTGTCTCTGGTTCGCTAATAGCACTGCTACCTGCTCCTCCAATCTAATAACAATTTCAGCCCGCGAGGCATTGAGCTCTTGGAGGACATTCCTTTTTACAAAATATTCCCTCCGTATAATTGTATGGCTGTCAGTCTTTCACGGTGTTCTTATTGTACGCCTGCGCCAGTGTCACGAATGTAAACCATTACCAGATGTTGTTAATTACAATACAATCAATTTACAGGGATTACAATGGCACAATAATCAATTGTTTACACACAATAAACCTCATATAGTGATAAAAAACATTATTACCCTGTCCTTCTACATTTGAAGGAACAGGGAAGAAATATCACTATCAATACAACTCATTGTATACAAAAAAAAAATATTACCCTGTCCTTCTCTATTGGAAGGAACAGGGAAACAACAACACCACAACATTACCAAAATTACCCTGTCCTTCTACATTTGAAGGAACAGGGAAGAAATATATCTCATGATATATCACAATACATCAGAATACATCTGTGTATATACTTTATACACCATTAATGCCATTCATTGTCCCTGAAAATTACATGGTTTACAACAACACTCCTATCACACACTTACACTGGCATTTTATATTATGACTTCTCATCTTAGCCATACAATTGCTGAAATATAAACGTCGTCACATCACCCTTTTATATTCCAATATTTATTTGTATTATTATAATAAACTACTGGACTCTCATACTTAACTTGTTTTGTGTTTTGGGCCAAATTAATACATAAATATATAATCAATTTTTGAAGTTAATTTAGAAATAAATTATATTGCCAATTTTATTGTTTTAGACCCATCTTCAATTCCTTTTCGACAATATAATTGTCCTGAAAATAAAACATACTGACCTTTGCGCGGGGGCTAATGTTTATTGAGTTTTCAAATTTCACATTTCGAATTTAAATTTAGAAATATGCACCTTAAAAAAAATAAAACAAACTATCTTTAATTTAAAACAAAAAAAACACATTTAACCAGCATCGATATTTCCTTGTTATTTCCAATAAGCATTTAACATCTGTATGTTTAATCATATTGCCCAGTCCTATCTTTACTATCAAGTCATAAACTCTTTCACTTATCGGGCCCACTTAGTTTTCACTTATCAGGTTCACTTCGCTTTCACTTATCGGGTTCACTTGTAATAAAACTTTACGATACGGACTCTTACAAACAAATACTTTTACAACGCGCAGGGGCTTGGGCACATCCGGACCTTTTTATATTTGCACAGGAAACTTTCACAATATTCCTATCTCCTGCCCTCATTGTTCTTGAACCTTTCATAACAATAATTATTTTATAACCCCCTTTCAGATTACAAGCCCTGTCCCTAATATTAAATTTCAAAGTGGACCTTCACATTTTCAAAGTTTCTTACGGTGTCGTTTTCAAAAGCATTTCCGCCCCTAAAATTTTATTTCAAATATAATTCATTTCTGAGCAACAGATCCACATGCGCTAGCTCCATTTTATTTTAAAATAATTTTCTTAAAATAAATCAAATATTCTAAACTCACAATACTATTCTGTCATAAGTCTTACACAATACACAAAATTATGCAGGTTTATACACACTTTTCAAGTTTATACAAGTCTTACACAAGTCTTATACAAGTTATACACACTTTCAGGAATCCGACAAGTTTTATGCAAGTTCACAAGTTCTTTCCTGTAAGTAACCTGTCGTACAAGTTTAATGCTCAAAAAGAAATAGCAGATTGGCGCAAATTATGTACCGTTTTTATAGTACATATATTGAATTTATATGGAGCTAATATTTTTATAAATTAAAACAACTTTTCGGAAATACTTGGTTTATTCCGAAATTTAAGTTCACCAAAAAGTTAACAAAGTTTACAAACTTTTGATTAAATTTTCTTCAAAATGTCACTCAATCGAACAAATCTAATTAAGAGTCTGATTAAAAGGTATTAAAATTAAAAATTAAACTAAAAATGTATACTTCTCCAAAAAAATGGTTTAAATTAACAAAACAAAATAAAAAGTTCTCTTCTCAAAATACTCAAAATTAATATAACACAAAACTTGATATTTACTTTATGACCAAAATTTAATTCACAATACTTCAAAAAATTGAATTAAATTTTCAGACTCTGAAAGATGGGAAACTTTAGAAATTTTTATTACAGTATTATAAAAATAAAAGATATTAACTATACGCTGGTACGGGACTTACTACTTTGAAGATTCGGAAGCAGATCGGAAAATAAAACGCACTAAAAATTTAAATACTTGAAATTGAATTTACACGCGATAAATAATTACTCTAAATCCCAACTATAGGGTTAGAGGAAGAAAACTTCAGCTTCGACCGGTACACCTTCTCCTTGAAACTCCAAGACTCGACTGACTGCTTCTCTCTCTCTGCAGCGAGCCGGGTCGGAACGTATCACCGTCGCTCGATCAGCTGATTGACCGGTCTAACTGAACAAACAATGTCCACGCACCGCGTCTAGTTAACAACAGCCTACTTCCTACCGCGATTCAGCATAAATGAATTAGAACTATGTTACAGGGTGGTACGTCTACCTCTGGTCCATGACAGCTTTTTTTACTCCAATCGCTCCACAACCGTCTAAGACATCGTTCCTGCTTCAGGCCAGACATAGGGGGCGGTACGTCTATGTCGCTCACTCCAATCGATCGTTTATGGGAGTTTAGGTGAAAGGATTCCATCATTTGAACATTTCCGACCACTACACTAACGTGTTCACGACATATAAAGGGTAACAAGCAGCTATCGCGATACCCACAAATCTTTAGGAGACAGAAAATCAGTCCGCTCTCTAACTATGTTATGGCCGAGACGCTTCTTAAACGATCAGACCAACCAGCTAATGGGAAACGATCATATTATTTTGCTTTGAAGTTTATGTATAACTCAGAACAGCTTATGCTGTATTGAAAATATAAATTCCAAATAAATTATTAAACCTAATTGTAAATATTACATAATACTGTACCGTTTAAAATGGTCGTGTGCAATGATTCACTAAGTGAATTTGAATTGAATTGCCAGTTTTATAGAGACTTAGGGGTTAGGGGGATGATTTGACTCTATAGTTCTATAAACGAGATTACCTATTATTAATTTTGCAGCGTTTTAGTATGTACAGTTTTCTAAACTTTATTTTTATAGAAATTAAAAATTGTTTGTGGATTCGAAGTAAAAAAAACCCGACCTGGGTTATTTACTGCCAATACTTCAGGGCAAGACTGAAGGGTGTGATGAAACATTCCATGCAATAGCTTGGCGATTACGAAATGTTCTCAGCCGCACCATCTCTTCCACTGACCGGAGCGTAATGTTTAGAAAATAGCAGAATGTATTACGATTGTAACAGTTTAATCTGTTCCTCTTCCTGTTCTTGTGTTATAATTTCTCATTAAAAACATTACACAAGCCACGTGTAATTTCGGCAATAGTAATGGTGGTTCCTTTTTTGATAATTAGGGCTACGATTTACCTTCATAGCTTTTTTATTTTAATTCAAACACCGACAAGGAGAGCTTTATTTGTATCAACAAATATATTTTAAAATTATTATTTTTATTTTCCTGGGGTTAAAACACAATATCTGGTATCCAGGAGGTGTGATGCGGTGACAGTCGTCACTGTTAATACAATTAGAATAGTTAAACTACCTACACCGAGTCAGTATTTGCATGTTTCGAGCACCATAAAAGTATAAGGAAATGGAAATGTGGGAAAAAACTATGAAATATACCAATTATTTTTCTTTCTTTCCGATTGTCAATTATTATAAATCCCATACCCTGGAACTAGCCCTGGCAATAGCCCTGCTGTCATTGTAGCTGTGATGTAATCTTGTTATGTAGATATTAATGTCATCATTTTTTCAGTTTTTTTTGTACGGTATACATTTACATAAAATAAAATCTTTAGTGACGCGTGATTTTCAATATTTATTAGCGAAATTACGTGCGGCATTTATATTTAGCTAACTACATGAGGAGACAATTGACATAAAATAAAATTGCATTTAATTATTAAAATCAATCGAACGTTTATAATAAATTTAATGATAGTTTTGTATTATGAAATCAATATTAAATTTGATAGTCCCCAGCATAGTTCATCACTTACCAAACTATACCCAATTGTGTACCATTACGTGGTTTACTATCGGTGTCATAAAATCTTCATACACAAATTAAGAAGTAATTCATATATGATATACTCTTCATCTACGTTCCTAAAAAATGTCAATTCTGTTTCAACATTATAATTTACTAAAGTAAGTACATACATTGCACTCCAGTAAAATAGTTTAGGCGTAGAAACTGACTGATAACATAATTTAAAAACATGAGTATTTAGTTATTAGAAAGAAAAATGTGATCTTCGTGTTCAAGAATTTATTGCAGTTTACAATATATTATTATTTGAGCCGGTAAACTTGGATGTTATTCAAATTTAATGATAATCCATTTCGTCGTATAGCGGGTTTTTACATAAAACAAAACATTAGTCACATTGTAGTTGAAATGTACTGATAAATAACCTAATGTCATAATTTGTCTTCTAATATTAAAATAAAATGTAATAAATCAATAACAAAATCGTAAAATATATTTAGAGATATACATATGAATAATTCTATTGTACGAAATAAAATGTGAGTAAAAGGTAATAGGTGAGTTTTGATGCAGATGTACTATATTTGTTTCTGGATCTATGATGTAAATTATAGCAGCCGACATGCAATAGTAGTTTGCCTCGTGTGGTGACTGTGTAATTTATTCACGTTTACAAACCAAAGATTTATATTCAAATATCGACCTCTAGGTCAGGATGTACGTGAACCTTTGTTGGTAGTGCAGTGGGAGACGCATTCTATGATTCTACTGCACTTAACCAACAAGGAATATAACCCTTACTTACTAAGTAGCCGACAGTGCTTTGTAATCATGTCTGTCAATCTGTCCGTCTGACCATCTGTGCAATATCTCTTGTTAGAAACACTCTAGAGTCTTGAACCTTGGTACTTCAGTCTCTATTGTTCTAAGAAAGAGTTTGGCTGATTTTTGTATCAGGTCTAATGGCAGTCCGTCTGTATTTTGGGTTTTTCGATACTCCTTTGAACCGATTATAATGGCACCAGTTACTTCCTCTAGTTACGTGTCCCCATCCGTCTATCTGTTCAGTAACTCTTGTCAGGAACACTCTAGAGTCTTGAACCTTGGTACATTAGTCTCTATTGTTCCAAGAAAGAATTAGGCTGATTTTTTATCAGGTATAATGCATTCCGTGTCTCCATCTGTCTGTCTGTGCAATAACTCTTGTTATGAACACTCTAGAGTCTTGAACCTTGGTCCATCAGTATCTATTGTTCCAAGAAAGAGTTAGTCTGATTTTTGTATCAGGTCTAATGGCACATCGTCTGTATTTTGGGTTCTTCGATGCTCCTTTGAACCGATTATAATAGCACCAGTTACTTCCTTAATATAATGAGAGAATTGAGATTTTCACCAATGTCATAGCCCTAAACACCATGTCTGATCATATCGGGCTACATATTTACGATTTGTTTCAAACTAATATTTTTCAGCATTTAATTATTTAACTGTCCATTTTTAATTTACTACAATTAAACTTGCTTTAAACTTCTTTTTCCTTCAAAAATATAAATTAACATACATAGTTTTAGCTTCATATGAAACGTATTTGGAGGGAAAGAAACAAATAGCTTCCTTACTGGACAATTCACCGAACCGTACTCTAAAAGGTTAAATAATTCATAAGTTCCTATGTTAGCAAAGAGCAGAATATCTATCAATTAATATTTAAAGATATTATAGGATTTCTAAGATTACGAACACAATGTTAAGCCTCGCGTTTTTTATGCTATAGTTTAACTATGTTTAAGAGTTACTATTTGAATCTACCGATTTTATTAAATATGAAACAACTTTAGAACAATTTTAATAAAGCGTTTAACTTAGAATATACAGGGTGTATATTATGTCTGGAAACACCCAAATATATCCTTTAATAATTTAAATATAAATTTGAAACCTCTTACAATCGTGATAGAGATTGGGCATCTACTTTTTGGAACAATGTTTTGTTATGTCACACCAACGGGGGACGTCCTGCCGAGGGTATCGTGAATATTCTTAATGGAAGCCTATACATTGTGATACATAATTTTAAAGGTAATAGCTTACTGAATTGAATGCCACAAACCGCATCGCAAAGGAATTATTCTATCAGAAAATAGAGCATTTTTAGTACTGAAAATTTACTGATGTTCAACAATGTAATTTTAACATGGTTATTGCCACAAAATGTGTTACACTAATTTTTTATCATTTTTTTAAATGTTCAATTAAATAAAAACAAAAATTTCATTTTAAGCTGGTTCTATTAGCACAAATTTGCCAGTTTTTATTACAGTACAATTATGGAAATACTTATGTTATTGATTTCTTATTACAAATAAAAAATAATGTATGCTGTTAGAAAAGTCTTACAACAAACGTTTTACCTGCATTTGGTGTCAAAGCAATTGTTCGAACTGTGTTCCTTCTACGGTTTGACAATGAGCCAATCTTGTGTAAAATGATTCGACAGAGTTGCCTAACATTTCTTCAGTTATCAAAGCAATCTCCTCTATAATCCTGTTTCTTAGGTCTTCCAAATTATGAGGCTTTCTTCTATAAACATTGGATTTTAAATGACCCCATAGGAAATAATCGATTGGTGACAAATCCGGAGATCTTGGAGGCCATTCGATTTCTCCTCTTCGGCCAATCCATTTATGAGGAAACTTTAAATCCAAATACTCTCTTACCTGTCTCCCATAATGGGGTGGAGCACCATCCTGCTGAAACCATACATTATCAAAGTATTCTCCTGATGCAATTTGAATAGCTGGGATTATTTCATTTTGGAGCATATTGTAGTAAAGTTCGGCATTTAAATTTCCATTGATGAAAAAGGGTCCAACAATTTTGTTACCTAAAATTCCACACCATACGTTCAGTTTTTGTGGTTGCTGTGAATGGGACTCAGTAATCCAATGTGGTTTTTCACTAGCCCAGTAACGGCAATTGTGCCTGTTAACATTGCCATTTAGGAAAAAAGTTGCCTCATCAGAAAATAGTATGTTGGTCAGAAAATCTCTATTGTCATCACATTTGCGCATCACAAGTTCACAAAACTCAACTCTTCTGTCGTAATCATCCTCACTTAACTGTTGGACTAAATGAACTTTAAATGGTTTGTATTTATTAATTTTCAAAATCTTTACTCACAGACATAGGGTGCATATCATGTTGCTGTGCAGCTTTTCTGAGCGATGTATGTGGGTCTTCAATAAATGTTTGCAAAACATCTAGTGCATGTTCTTCATCTGTTGCAGATTGTATCCTACCCGACTTTGGCCGATTACGTACACTCCCTGTCATTTCAAAACGCTCAATAGTTTTTTATATTGTTGAAACACTTATGGGATTCCTTTCTGGGAAAGTGTCATTAAACAAATTACAAACTTCCCGATAAGATCTTTGACGATCGCCATATCCTCGCATCATCAACAGAGTAATTCGTTCTCTTTCAGACAATTCCATTAAAATGCCAAATAAAAACTGAACTACTGTAATTAGATAACTTGTTGACAGCAATGCTCAACAATGTAATTTTAACATGGTTCATGCCACAAAATGTGTTACACTAATTTTTTAGCATTTTTTAAATGTTCAATTAAAATAAAATAAACAATTTATTTTTAAGCTGGTTTCATTAGTACAAATTTACCAGTTTTTATTACAATGAATAAAACTTATGAGTCACTTTCTCTGATTACTTATGAATCTGTACTTGGTGTTTTCCAGTCAGCAGGAAGGTTTAAAGAGACAAAGGTCACTAGCCTATGAGAAAACATTATTGTGTTATTAATCATCTGGTCTACAGGTTTCAGATTGTTGAGCATGGAGCTTTCACTAGACAGGTCTAAGCTTGGGAATTACAAATGGACAAAGGTCATATCATTCCTGTCGAGTTAATCAGTGTCTCTGAAGCATTGCTGTCAACAAGTTATATAATTACAGTAGTTCAGTTTTTATTTGGCATTTTAATGGAATTGTCTGAAAGAGAACGAATTACTCTGTTGATGATGCGAGGATATGGCGATCGTCAAAGATCTTATCGGGAAGTTTTGTAATTTGTTTAATGACACTTTCCCAGAAAGGAATCCCATAAGTGTTTCAACAATATAAAAAACTATTGAGCGTTTTGAAATGACAGGGAGTGTACGTAATCGGCCAAAGTCGGGTAGGATACAATCTGCAACAGATGAAGAACATGCACTAGATGTTTTGCAAACATTTATTGAAGACCCACATACATCGCTCAGAAAAGCTGCACAGCAACATGATATGCACCCTATGTCTGTGAGTAAGATTTTGAAAATTAATAAATACAAACCATTTAAAGTTCATTTAGTCCAACAGTTAAGTGAGGATGATTACGACAGAAGAGTTGAGTTTTGTGAACTTGTGATGCGCAAATGTGATGACAATAGAGATTTTCTGACCAACATACTATTTTCTGATGAGGCAACTTTTTTCCTAAATGGCAATGTTAACAGGCACAATTGCCGTTACTGGGCTAGTGAAAACCCACATTGGATTACTGAGTCCCATTCACAGCAACCACAAAAACTGAACGTATGGTGTGGAATTTTAGGTAACAAAATTGTTGGACCCTTTTTCATCAATGGAAATTTAAATGCCGAACTTTACTACAATATGCTCCAAAATGAAATAATCCCAGCTATTCAAATTGCATCAGGAGAATACTTTGATAATGTATGGTTTCAGCAGGATGGTGCTCCACCCCATTATGGGAGACAGGTAAGAGAGTATTTGGATTTAAAGTTTCCTCATAAATGGATTGGCCGAAGAGGAGAAATCGAATGGCCTCCAAGATCTCCGGATTTGTCACCAATCGATTATTTCCTATGGGGTCATTTAAAATCCAATGTTTATAGAAGAAAGCCTCATAATTTGGAAGACCTAAGAAACAGGATTATAGAGGAGATTGCTTTGATAACTGAAGAAATGTTAGGCAACTCTGTCGAATCATTTTACACAAGATTGGCTCATTGTCAAACCGTAGAAGGAACACAGTTCGAACAATTGCTTTGACACCAAATGCAGATAAAACTTTTGTTGTAAGACTTTTCTAACAGCATACATTATTTTTTATTTGTAATAAGAAATCAATAACATAAGTATTTCCATAATTGTACTGTAATAAAAACTGGCAAATTTGTGCTAATAGAACCAGCTTAAAATGAAATTTTGGTACTTTGGGATTATACCGACCACACCAGTATGAAGAACACAAAAATAGAAATTTATAGAAACAAACATGATAGAACGAAAAAACAACTCTTCAATTACAAAATTACAAACTTACAAGCATTTTCCAGGTATTGTGATCGGTATTGTTGTCGCTGTTATCTTATCTTTCTCGGGAATCCTGATTACGGCAGGCCGCGCGGCATCACGTGATTTGCACGGTACATAATTACCTTTCCATTACAATTCAATTTATATTTCTGATTAGCCCCTCTAGAATTTGATATTTTACTGATAGGTACTATCTCGAGGGATGTTTTTCTTTCGTCGACATCAGCGCGGGGCAGCACCGAAGGTGCTGCCGAAGCCCGCGCTGATGGCCGGAGGCACTCGCATTTTGGGTGGCGGAATGTGATCAAGAATAAAAACAAGTTTTGAGTGTTTTTTTAAATAAAGAGTTTAGTTTGGTAAATGTTTGTTTTTGTTGAATTTTTGTGTTTGGAGAAATGTAGAGGTAAAACACGGAAGTACAACAAAGCGATGCACCAGCTGAACGGGCGGCGAGACTCTGCAATCACGTTATCTACTAGACGCTCGACTTTGACCTCTGTCTGAGGATGGGGAGGGGTTTGCGATAAGACAATTCCTGTTTTATATTGACGAAATATTGTTCTACGCTAATCTAGTAATCAGTAGAAACGAAATGTGAAATAACGATTCATGTCTGGGTGTGGTCGGTATAATCCCAAAGTACCGAAATTTTTGTTTTATTTAATTGAACATTTAAAAAAATGCTAAAAAATTAGTGTAACACATTTTGTGGCAAGAACCATGTTAAAATTACATTGTTGAACATCAGTAAATTTTCAATACTAAAAATGCTCTATTTTCTGATAGAATAATTCCTTTGAGATGCGGTTTGTGGCATTCAATTCAGTAAGCTATTACCTTTAAAATTATGTATCACAAGGTATAGGCTTCCATTAAGAATATTCACGATACCCTCGGCAGGACGTCCCCCGTTGGTGTGACATAACAAAACATTGTTCCAAAAAGTAGATGCCCAATCTCTATCACGATTTTAAGAGGTTTCAAATTTATATTTAAATTATTAAAGGATATATTTGGGTGTTTCCAGACATAATATACACCCTGTATATATTTTAAACATATATGCGTTTTTGCCATCTTTATTTAATATCAGGAGTGACCCAATTGCAAATGTGCATACGGAACAAGAATTTTAAGATTTGAATTGTATACTATATAATCTCCATTGTAGATCCACTACTGTCGCGAACTGCAGTCACTCCCATATGCCGCAACAGGAATAGGACGCTAGAAACGCAAGGTTTAGAAACGCTAGCAGCACAAAGTGTAGCATTCTAGTCTCAGCAGGAATATGACGCTAGTAGTGCCAAGAGTAGGACGCTAGTAGCACCAGGAGTAGTAAGCTAGTAGCACAAAGAGTAGGAGTCTAGTATCAGCAGGAATATGACGCTAGTAGTGCCAGGAGTGGGGCGCTAGTAGCACCAGGAATAGGTCTCTTTGCAGTTTCTTTTCCTCCACACCGGAATGCATACTGTCTGATTGTTTCGAAATAATGCCAAGCTACACTTCTCAGTGCCGTGTTGTGTCAGAGGTAAGGGCACAATTTCACGATTTCCCTACTTTTCTCTTTATTTACTCTTAATTTACTCTTTAAACTAATATGAACAGACAATTTTTAAGCAAGAATATAGAGGAGCCAGACACTAAAAAATCAGTTTATTTTTTAAATTTGCTTTGACTTGTTTACATAATTTACTGCCTTTTAATACAATACACCAGATCTAAATGTACGTTTGTCACATGTATGAGGTACAGAGTGGGTGTAATACACCTAATGAATTATTCAATTCCTCGTACTTTTTCACTGACAATCGATGTTATTCTTTACTCTTCTGTGACTTCTACCGTTTCTCTCTGTACCAAAGTGGCAGACTGGAAGTGTAAGTACCTATATCTCACATGTATGAGGTGTGGTGTAGGTGCAGTACGGTCTATGAATTATTACTCCTGAAACTTTTTCACTGACTATCGTTGTTATTCCTTATTCTTCAGTGATTTCTACCATTGCTCCCTTTTCCACAGTGGCAGACTGGATAAATTACTAATAATTTATATAGCGTAATAAGAATCCTTATAATTCTAATTTTTAATTTTATTATTGTTAATATCCATTGAGTGATACAATTTTTTCCTGTCGTATGTACAAATTATATTCTTTTTAGCCACTTAATATCGGATTAGTTATTCATAAACAATCTTATGGTATTGATTAATACAAATAAGTTTATCTTATTCAAATTAAAGTAGCACATCAAGCGAGCATGGCAACAAAGGGATTCTCTCAGGAATGAGTACATCAAGCGAGCATGGAAACAAGGGTGTCTCCACAGAAATGAGCACATCAAGCGAGCATGGTAACAAGAGAGTCTCTTCAGGAATAAGCACATCAAGCGAGCATGGCAACAAGGGAGTTTCCTAAGGAATGAACACATCAAGGGAGCATGGCAACAATGGAGTCTCCTTAGGAATCATCCGAAATTTAAATGTTAAAGTTTAATATTTTTATGTTGGCCAATTAACAAATTACCAATTCGATTTTCGTGACAATCAGCGTGAAACACTGAATAATATTTTTGCCTGTTCAACTATTAGAATTATATTCCAGTATAATTTGACCTGTATCGTATTGTATCATATATGATCTGTATAAAGAGCTATTAGACTCAGAGGAAATGATAAGTTAGAGTTTTTACAGGGCTTAATGCTGCATCGTAAGTGCGGTTCAGTGCATTGTCTGGCTATTAACTGCAGGGACAATTAAGTTTTCTGTCCCGGTTATCATAGCCACATATTTACTGTGACTTATAAAACATCTTGTGTCAATGACAGAACTACAGCATTTAAAAAATGTGTATTTAGCTCAACAGTATCATCAATTACAATAGTGTTGTGGGTAGATGTGATAGAACATATTCATGTGCAAATTACGCTGATTCAGTTTGTGGTTGGTACACTATCTAGTCCTCACATCCATATAATTTATTTTGGAGACTTTGTCTGTAAAATATAATTTTTACACAAATAATGTCGTTTCTATTAAAATATTACTATGCACGGAATCCGGTTATATTGAGACCCCGAGATCCATGGGTCCAGACGGCCCCTCGGGACCATGCAGTTTTAAAGGTTATACGGCCAACCACTCCAAGTAAGGTAATGATTATGTTACAAAATACTGTACACAGTTGCTATTACCCTCGCTACATTTTACTTTTCGCGAGGTGTTTTTTTTCCAATTATTATAAACATAAAACTGAAAAGCACAACAAAGTATGCTATCTTATATTTAAGGTTTACGGCGGCCTTCATCATGGCCGTTTGGTAGCACAATAACATTCCTCTAGCATCACAACTCACCCGAGATGAACTCAGGCCACGGTCTAATGTCGGTCCCCGAGATATCATGTACATCATCCACAGGGAGAATTGTATCACTTACAAATATCTCGCCTCGACGTCTAACAGTAAATTATCATCCTACAGGACTATGGACATTTTACAGCAATATACCTCAAATTTGGCTGATATGGAACCAAACTTTGGAACCAGAAAAGGACATTTTGGTCTTTACTATTAATTCATTCATCTTGTATCTTGATTAATTTCTTCCACGGCACCACACGTTATTTTACTCGTATTGTATATGTCTTTCTTGTGGGTTTGCATATACTCTAGAACTAGAGCAAGATTTTCTTCCGATCTTGTATTCAGTTATTCTTTAAAGATGTTCAGCCCAACAAATATTGACGTGTTTCTCTCTAACACAAACTAATGTGTATAGAATTACTATTTAACAGGATCCAGTATATTACAAAAATTATTTAAACTAAACACCTCTGAATTGAGGCAGAAGTGTGATACTATCCGGCCTTGTCTTAGTCAAGGAGCCAGATTCCCATGAGCTGTGTGTAAGTATTAATTTTGAATTGATCTGAGAACTTCTTTTAAATATTAATATTAATGAATAATAGGGTTATTAATAAGAGGAACTGAGATTTTAACCTTTTGCTTTGTGTTAATTAAAGTCAGTAACGAGTCTGTACGTGGTTATTAACAACCTTCTAGTGCATCAGGTGTTACTTAATTAAAGTACTTAATTAATTAAACTTATCTGCTTAAAGCTAATTATTGTTTTATGGTCAACATATGATAGAACTACTTCGGGGTCAACAGTCCAATGTTACCAGCAAGCATGATCATCTGCATGAAGTGGATTTAAGTTAAAGGGAAGTACATTATTAGGCAATTTATTTGGAGCTTTTGGGTTAGTATAAAGGAAGTTTATTAGGGCTATATGACTATTTTGTTTTAAAAGGGATTGTAATTATTGTTAGTCAGCGATTCGTCCCAGACATGTATCAGCTCGTTATATCATCAGGTTGTTACAATACATGACTGTCATATTTTAAGGCTAAATTTGATTTATTAGTGTTTACCCGTTGTACTTCGGTACAACTCCTTATTTATGATTCTTTTCTAATTTAAAGGAAAAGTTGGCGAAACTTTTTTTATATACTCAAGGTGCTCCACAGGTTTTGCTCATCTATTTTTGTATTTACAACATATTCCAATAACTATTACTTAACTTTTATACTTTAACGGTAGTACAATGATTATTTTAGTGTCTCAATGGTTCAGTGGAATTAAAATAGACAATTTATAAATGTTTATGAGTACTTGAAGTCAAGCAATGTCATAGTTTGATTATGACACAGGATATAGTATCAAAATCAAGAAGAATTAAGGTGGTATATGCGTTTTACGTGTGCAAACTTACCTTGTGTTCTAGACAATTAATACAGTTTTTGCTCGTAAAAAGGCACTGATACGAGGTGTGGGGCTGAGGATCAATAGTCCTGCACATCAGTGGGAAATTTCTTGTTAGTCCAATGGCTAAAATGCTGAAAACGTGACACAAAATTGAAAGGAATATCGATTGCTATGAGCAGGCAGCGTGGCACGCACTTGAGCCACAGCGACTGAGGTGTTGGTGGGCACAAAGGGCGGTGGTGGTGGTGGCACCAACATCTACAGCAGAATTCAGCGACCATGGCTGCTTTATAGCTTACAAAATACCAGATCAGCCCTGTCTGAAGGCATGAACTCTGGGCTTATAGAACTCTGGGAAGATAGGAGACTCTGTCTTGTTGTACTGGGTAATAAATAATGAAAAGTAAATACTTTAAATTATTGAACATATTAAAAACAAACACTAACGGAAACACTGAACTGCAAAGCAACAAAATTATGTTCCTTAAAAGTCCTCCATGGGCTTAAAGGAGCATATTTATTTGAGATGTTATAAAATATTGACAGTCTTAGTCTGTGTATTTAGTTTAGTTTAGTTATACTAATTTGTACGTACATAAAATAGTGGAAATAATAAAATACATTCGAGGTTATTGACATATCTGACCTTATTATGTCTTGTGTATTGTTTGCTGTAAAATAGACAATAACTTTAGATTAAATAATTGAACTGTTTTTAACACAATAGTCGTACAACTGGGTTAAAGCACTCTATTTGTGGCAAACACAACCACTGCGGAAACTTATTGTTCAATTAATGGACCGGGTTTGTTAGTCCTTGTTCGTGACACCGTCCTTGCTGAGCGCTGTCCAACATTAAAGTACGAATTATGTATGCATGCAATACTTTATAACTGATTAAGCAGATTAATTTGATAAAAAACACTTTCTTCACTCAGTAACATTCTGTTTTCGAGCATAAGTCATTTTTAGAGCAATTTATTGGTAAAAAAATTGTGTAAAAATTACTTGGACATTGTGACATAATGCTCTTTATGTATTTAATGTTTCATACTACAGCCATATGCAAATTTAAAAGTTCACTATTTTACAAAATGAAAAGACTTCAAAGATAAAATCATGTGTTTCAAGTCTTACAAATGGTACCTGATACGATAGTTATACAATGTATTCTTATAGAAGACAAACAAATATATTTATAAAATTTAGTTGGAATATGATACGTTTCCTCACTTGTTTATTGACAAAAATTACGAAAAGTCTATTATACTAACTGAATAGATCACCCATATTTTATTTTATGAAAGCACATTGCAAAATTGGCTCTGTAACAAAGAAACTATATACGATGATCTACGAGTCAAATTGCATCGTTAATAAGTACTGAAGTCGTCTCTTCAGGTGAAGCTATTAATATGCCAATAGTTTGCCATCTCCCAGATTACCTGCTTCCAACCTTTTCTTCTCCTTATATCCATTAACGTTCCATTGGATTATGCATAGGATTTTAAAATGTCCAATACTGGACAAAGAAGCACAAACATCGCGTAAAATTATAGATTTGAATAGAAAGATAGATAAAATTACTTTGTATAATAAAGATGGTAGATTAAGATAAATTCTAGATTTTATACCCCCGTGCCAAAAATATAATTATTTTTACTATGACGGATTTTTGGAATAATAATACTTATTTTCAACAGATATATATTAGCTTACTCATTTAATTCTCGAGCTGTCCTGCAGACAGATAGACTATCATTCAAAACTGAAGTTATGAGAATAATGACGCCGCATAGAACTCACTCTTGTAGAAATGGAACTCTACGCCAAATTTAAAATCTACATATGATATCTTTCTCGACATATCTTACCACATTATTCATTCAGATATATGTAAATAAATCAGGTTTCATATAAGGGGTTAAGTAATAAATTTCTATATACCCAATCACTATAAAATGTTATTATATGTGAGTTAGAATAGTTAGGCTATCTACATTAATACTCATCAGGCCTATGATAAACTTGAACTTATTTAAAAATGTAAGTATTCCCTGCAATTATTTATATAAAATACCAAATTATAAGAGAAATATGTAATTAAAAAAATATTCACATTTTATTTAAACTATTGAAATTATGGATATTAAGTAATCAAAATAGAAATTTTCTTCTGCATACTATAAGTTAAAAAGTTTTATTCGGATCAGAGTTGCACATAACTATAGATTTAGAAGTAACGAAGATATATGATAAATGGGAGTTATTCTAATCAAATTTAATTGTCTACATAATATCTGAGCTATCACGAATTTAATTTAGGATGATGGAATCTCTGCACAGGCTTTGCCTTTAGAGGTCCTATATATTCATAAAAGTATGTGTATATTGGATATTTTTTGCTATAATTATAACTTCTCTGGATGGTAACCCACAGAAGTTTGTCACACCCTTTTGTGAACACCCTGTATATCAAATCCGCAATTTTCAAAACCGAAGTCCTTATAGTACTTAGTAAAAGCACTTATAATGTAGTTGTGATAGAGTCATATGACAATTTGCAAACGCATGTAGGCATACATCAGGTACATATTATTTCAGTGTTCATATGTAGGATGGACGGAGTTTAACCTGGCTCTTAAATGGCGTTTTGTAGTTTTTGGAGCATTTCTAGTTCGAATGTATAAAATTTCAAACACCACAGCTGAGTCTGCCTTGTTACCCCTTTCACTAAAATAAAAATAAATAGTAATGTGGGCTGACTTATTGACACAATTTTACTGCAGAACAAGAACACGGTTATAATAAATTCACTGCAAATACACCAATTGCTTTAATCTTGTGAATAAAGATAACACTTCGCTATGTGCCAGTGTTGATGACATCGTAATTATTAATACGTACATGCAATTGCCAATACACAAAAACTATTACAAATATTAAAAACTGATTAATTGAAGGTTTGGCATGGAGTAACAAAGTCCATCTGTTTTCCATCACTAATACTGACAATCAAACAATCATTCGGTTAGCATTTTATTCAACAGTAAAATTGTATTTTAATGCACTTTAGTCCACTCAGTCAGTTTATACGGTTTTTTAGTGTTTTCAGCACTTTTTTCAAGTTAATACCTTTGTCAAATATTAAACGTTACCTTTAATTGTTCACAAGTTGTTTCTTTACAGCAGAGATTATTATTTTGATTATTAACTTTAACTGTAGACTTCTTATCTTTCTAGACGAACAGCTCTATCCTCAAGACATTAAGCCAGAAGCTCTCAACGAGATAAATTTTGTGCAAACCCGGTAACTTACGTAAATCAAAGACTACCAAAGATAACAAAATGTCCAGCCTACAAGCTATCATTGGCTGTAATCTTCAGAGGACCCTAGAGCTCTCATTTCAATTCTCTCTTAGCAATTCTCACCTAGATCTTTTTTAAAGATTGGGATTAATTTTTATATTTTTATTTTAAGGAAAATATCCCTTAAAGAAATAAAATAAGAAACTTTGAAACTGTTTAAGCAAAAAAACAAACTAACTGTAAATATTAGTTTTAGAGATTTTTATAGGTACTGAGGCTACTAATATATTTTTAATATTTGCATTTAGTATATGACAATATATTTCTTGGAATAAAGAATAAAAATACAAAACCAAACAAAATTATTCATTACATATACTATTCTTTCTTAACACGTAGAAAAGGTCTACCTCAGATATCCTGTTTCAGTTAAAAAGCAATGAAACATCACTATTTTCAACTTCTTAAGAGAATATTATTCACTTAAATACTACGACCTCACCTAAATAATAACTTTGAACGCTATCCCATTTCTTTCAAATGTAAACCATTGGTAAATGTTTATGTTCAAATATTATTGTTCAAAATGTAAATTTCTCCTCCATTTCTGAAAACCAGCAATATTGATTTTAAAACTATATAAAGTTACTTATAAGATAATGAAGTAAAAATTAAAAGTAATTATGAATAATCTGTAATATTTATCACATATAAACTATAAGTAATACGCTACAAACACGCGATATTACAACTTACTAACTATATTAAACTTCGCGGTGGATAATATAAAAAACCATGGTATTTTGTCGGATGAATTGCATTAAGATCTGTTTATCTCAATCATAGTAAAGTTATAAACTTTAATTTTTTTTATTTAAGAACCAATATTTATTTTAATTGCTACAGTTACTATATTTGTAATAATTACTACGTGATGAACCATTTTTTATATTATTATTGCCATTATTGCCATAAGGAAAAAGTATTTTAGTTATTCACATACTTTACGCATTGTTATTGTTATTATTCGTTTACCATTAAAGTCGATTTTATCATGATGATTCAATACAAGAAAAATTCACATAATCATAATACTTGATTTTTATTTTATATCAATGACCATGATTATTAAGCCTTAATTTGTCACGCATGAAAATTGAAAATCAGTTACTGAGTGAGGCATTGTCATCGAGGAACTTTTCTTCGTGTAATATAAAAAATTCACGATACTATTGATATCTGAATGATACATAAAATTCATTTTAGGCAGTAATATTGTCAGTTCTAAAATTTTAAACGATGCTTTACTGAGTAATGGTGACACAGTGGCTTCAAGTTTCCAAGAGCTTAGGGTATTCATCAATAAGACAAGTGAACACATTCAATGAATTATACTGTGAAACCCTTTAATCAAGAAAGCAATAGGATCCATTGTAAATTGAATTTGAAACTTCCATCCCTAACGGTAAATGTTAATTTCTTAAGTTGACTAATTCAAAAGATCAATTATGATATCTTCCAAGAAATAATTTTACTAAATAATATTTTTAAACACCAAGTTATCATCATTTATTCAAAAACTATTGTTACATGATCAGTGGTACACAATGTTAACCTACTAGGCCTAAGCAGTTTTCACTTAAGGTAAACCGTAATTTGTTCTTATATGTATTACACGATATTGACAATTATACCACCAGAGCAGCTAACGAACAATATAACAATGTACAGGACTGTCAGAAGATTTTGTTTGTGTAAAATATTTGTAGTACACGCAGTTTATGTTTATGAGATCAAAGAATCTAACAGTATAAAACTTGAATTTTCCAAATATTGTTGTAGTATACGATGTTTTATGCATTGTATGGCATAAAAATATGCTAAAAAATTGTAATAAACGTTTCGTGGATTGAAAACTATCCTCTTCATCCGGTAGGAATAGAGTACGTTAAGAAATAAATAAAAGAAAATTGAAATGAAGAAAAAAAATAGGGGTGAAACATACAAGAAAAAATGCTTGGAGACTGGACAGCAGAAAATTAATCCAGGAGATAGGCTTTATACATAATATTAGAAAACCTATCGCTATGTCAAGGGTCAGTTGAGGTTAAACACTATGGGTACCAACATTAAAAAAATGAACTACTTAAGTAACCTAAATAGATATTATTAATCAAAACAATTCCCTACCAACAAAATTCGTACACGCTCCATGACATTAAGGTCTCGGACCTAAACACAGCGCTGGAGACGGCTGGCTACACCCTTTACCCTCCGGCCAATCGCCTTCCTGTCTCATTGTTTCAGGTGCCACGCCGCGAGGCCGCAGGCAATGCCAACATCGATTTTCTTGTATGTGTCTCACAACTCTTGCTGTCTTCCTGAAAACAATCAGTGTAGTTTTAATGTAGATTCAATAATGTTTGCTCAAAACAACAATTAGTCAGCTCAATACCTCTTTGCTTGAGGCCAACCACAAACTGTAATAATTGACCTATACTTGTGTACTGTTTTGATACACCACCCTCTCACAACATGCTCCAGGGAAACAACTCGTGGAACAGTGATAACACAGAGGACACCGCGTCATCATTCCAACTGTCAAAGCTACAATTAGTCAGCTGAAATCTCATTGCTTGAGTCCAACCACATACTTTAATAATGTATCTATATTGTATCCATTTTGTGTTTTTCCTTTTAAACAGTTATTCAACTAACTATAGTATCCGCTATTTGTAATATAATTCATATGCATATACAATACAAATTAAATCATATGTATTATAAAATATCAAAAATATTTCAATTATATTTTATAATGCCTGATTTTAAAAATGTTCCCTATGAACTATATAGTAGTTGACTGTAAAAATCAAAATACTCGTGTATTCACTGTTAGATTCTTATATTTATATTACATTAAGAATGTTTAAGTTTATTAGTTATTTTATCTGAATTAAACAATTTTTGTTACTTTTTATTATAATGTAAAGTATGTTATCAGTTGCGTGTTTCTGTATTCAATAATTGTAAATTTACTGTAAATGTTATGAGGTGGAGGGTTAGAGAGGGCTTACAGCCCTAACTCTGCATCTTTTGTAAAGGAATATTTTCATTTCATTTTTAATTTGCTTATTTATATTTTTGAAATATGTTAATAAACAAAGAATTGTATTGGGTTTGAGATAATTTTTCTCATATATATATATATATATATATATATATATATATATATATATATATATATACTATTTTCGAGTTTTTGAGAAAAATTATTTTTATTCTGTTTGCAATGTTCTGAACTCGTATCTAACTACAAAATAGATATAAGGGTTTTTATCACTCCTGGTATTTATGTTTCTCACCGTCTATAAATATTCTATGAGTTTGCAATTCCTTATAAAATTACAGAGTTAACACTAATCCTTATAATTATTATAACTTTAAATGAATTGTAATACTTCTTAAAAATGTATTACAGTCACTAAACAACTATTTTCTGAAATCTTCTAACATGTAAATTAAAGTGTACTATAAACTAACGCTGAAGTACTCTAATCTTTCACTTTATGTTAGTTACAGGCCGAAAGGAACATCAAATCTTTGAGATACCCCAATCCCAGGCAACTTCCTTAATCTACGAGCTTCCAAACTTTAGCAGCAAACTACCTATGACAATTTCCGGCCCAGGATAGCTCTAAGACTCAAGGAGCTTGCGGAATTTAGCAACTTCGGATCTCTGAAAGTCCGTAAAAACCCCATATTTTGGAATGTTTAGACCTCTAGTAAGCCTATTGCAACTTTTGATTTTTCACTGGCCTCTTGCAGTAGCCCACCTATGAGAGCATCTAACTCTGGAAACTCTCGGTCTGTAAAGGTTCCCGGTATTTGAAAGTTTCTAGGCTCAGGTAGCGTTCTGCCTTTGATACATCCCGATTCTTAAGAGCTGTCAGACCATGAAACCTTCCATCCCATGTACTTCCGACTTCGAGCATTTGTTGGGCTCTGGGAGATCCTAGCTTCTGCCAGGTCTCTGGTTGACATCTGTCAACTGCTGGCCTGGTTTAGACTCCCACCTCTGGAACCTGCCTCTACGAGCTTCCAGCTGTTTACAGCACTCAGGAGACTGCTAACTGCTTTTCCTTGTCGTATTGAGGTGATAAGCCGTATGGTCTATAAAAGTACTTACCTTAAATCTCCACCCTCTGGTCTCAGAACGCGCTGAGAAAAGCCATCTGTTCTAACCAGAAGACGTCTATAGTAGTTTGTATATAAAATTATTTTTCCTTTGGGATCCGCCTCATTTGATCTTTAGCTAGACAGTACTTGGTTATTATTTGTTCTGTGAAACATGTATTTAAATCTTTGGCCAATGTCCGTTTATTGTCATGGTTGGCATGTCTCTGAAATATTAAATGTGTTTTATAATACATTTAATGTCATTTAGTGTTTGAATGTATGTTGAATGTGTGTTTACAGTATAGTAGTTCTGTAGGTTCGGAGGCTACACCTCTTGCGATTCTTTTGGCCCCAGTCGTAAACTTTAGATACTTTCTTAAATATTGTAGCCGTAATTGTGGTGATAGATACGTAGCTACACTTTTGGTCACATTTACACATTGCTTGGGTACAATACATTTCTACTTAATATGTTACTAGACAAAGAACCGTAACACAAATAAGAGTTCAGAGGTTAGTGGTAAATAAAAAAATACAATTTTCGTTCTTAATCAATATTTTTAAGCAAAACAAACATAAGAGTAATGGTGCAAATGTATGGGTGTAATCTTATCCTTTCATGATCAAAATTTATCATCGGGCTTTGACACGCGATCATGGTCTCATGGGTGGTTTTGCTTCATTTTGAACGGCAATCGAGCTTTGCTACAGTTTATTTACATATTTCAAATAATATAATACAAGATCTAAATGATAAACCAATATACTATGCTGTGAAATTATAGATTGATACTAATATGCGTGATCTGTCTTTAGAAAACCTGTGTTTTTGAAGTTAACAATTCACAGTTCTTTCAACCCTCCAAAACGAATTTTATAACTGATTGTGGTTTTTTTTGGTGACAAGTCAGAAATTACTCTTATATTCCCATATAGGCTACTGTATTGGGTCTTCGTGCATTTTGTGAAAGGCCAGGGCACTATTATTAATAGGTTTACAGAGTTGCGTAAAAGAATCACCTTTAGGGCTAACCGAAGAAGCAGTTTTAATTTACCCTCGTGGAACAGGTGTTGTGTGAGTTGCGTAAATTGAAAGGCATTAGTTCTGACGGTACAAGTACGCTACTCATCATTGTCTTTCTCACCTATTTCATCTTTTATACTGTTTCCAATTTATTTTTATGAAAATTATAAGCCATGTGTTTTGAAAACAACGGGACGAAGGAACCAATTAGTTAATAATTTATGACAGTAAAAAACACTAAAATCTCCCGAATTTTGAAAAAGTATATAATTGTGAGCATAAACAGTATGAAATTCGACATTTCATTATTTAATATTTTGATAAGCCGATAGATAACTGGGTAGAGGAAAAAGTTACAAGAACGAATATTGAGTTCATTAAGTGCGTTTTTAAGTGCGTGTTTTAGAATTAGTCTACATGAATTTAACACACATCATGGTTGTTGTGGTTCCTGAGTTTCCTGAGTCAGATTGTTCCTGTATTATTAGTTTATTTTAACTTGGATTGTGTTTATGTGTTAAGTTATCCCTGCACCTGTGGAAGAGATCAGATTGCAGATCTCGAAACGTAGGTTTGATCTGTCACTAAATAATTACCAAATATCTTAATTCATTCACAATCTTTGCTTGGTAAAAAAATAACTTCAAACACAGAAAAACTTACAATTAGGAATGAATAAATATTTGATAAAAAAGAAAAGTACGTATGAACTCATATTATCGTTGGTTGTTTAAAGCATGGTTACAAAATAAAGCATAACACCTATCATATACGATCAAATAAGTATTAAATCGACATAGATATTTGTAAAACAGTAATTTGGGTTCCATAGCGTATAGACAATTGCTATATCATATAAATGTTATGAGCTCATATACATGTATATTTACTTTAGTAAATTTTGCGAAAGTAAATTTAGAAGTAATGACAGGACTGTGTTTCACATCAAATTACTCAGTTTTACTCTCATAATTACATCATTTAACTGTTTTCGAATAATTTTTGTAGTTTCCAACTCCCATGTTTCTGATTATTTTGTAATCATGGTTTTGACAGTTTTAAACTACGGTATCCAAGAATAACATGCCATTTCAGTGTTATTTAATGGAGAACATCATTCAATATTGACTTTATTTATTACTAATAACTACACCATCAATCGATCCTGCACTGGACTCGTTATTTGTGGTAACTCAATGTATTGTCGATCAATATTAATTCCAAACCTATAACATTTGATGGAGCCGGCCGCTTTGAAGCTTTAATTGTTATTCGATCGTAACGTCAACGAATACTCTTTTACTCGTTTAACTTATGCTATACGTAATATTTATTATTGTCGTATGATTATTATGGTATACCATACATTTTAAATTATAAGATTATATCGGATTACATCATTGTACAGTTATGTTTGAGATTGCTATATTTTGTAATGTATACTTTTCTAAATTTCACAGACCTAACAAAAAGTAGTTTAATGTAAACAAACTTTTGAAGAAACTTTTGAGTACATGGAGAGTTGAGAATATGTACTTGAATGCGTCAGATTCATATTCAAAAAATATATGTAAGAGAAGATCACCTAATTGCCACAATAAAATAGAATTTTCGGTATTGCATGTTTTATCAGTACATCAATTTATTATTATTACTAACTATTATTATTATTATTATTATTATTATTGATATTATTATTATTTCAAGCTATTAAATGCAATAATTTTGGTAACATGAACGGAAGTAACTATCATATTGGAAGGTAGAGAGATGATTAATATCGTAATTAAATTATATGACATTTTTATCCAGTATAAATAACTTGTAGGCTATGTATTTCAGAGTTAGCTGTCCTAATATCAGTTCAAATAATTCAGAAGTTGTTTATAATTTACTATTTCTCAAATTTCGGCTAATACAGTTTCATGTTTTAGCCCCCCTTCAAGTTGTTATAATATGGGTACATAATATCATTAAAAATCATTTACACGTATGGAATATATTAATGAAAGGAATATATTAGATGTCGTACGTTAAGAAGCACTATATACTTCCAACGTAAAACTGCATTAAACTAAAGTTGACAGGGGTATTTCAAAGGCATGGATTAGTTCACCGGTTTACTGTTACGCAAGAAACGGGAGATGTTTATTTGAAGTTGGCACCACTGCTGTCAGGATGACACAAGACAGCAGATATCAGACATCAGTTTGTCACCTGAAGCAGGATGTGTGAGCCTTAATCACTTACTGTGACGTCACTTCAAGGCTTTAACACACATCACTTTACAGTTCACTCTCCACCGATGATGTTGTATTACTGTACGTTGCACTATAACATCGCACATTACTTTACAGTTCACTCTCCACCGATGATATTGTATTACTGTACGTTCCACTATAACATCGCACATTACTTTACAGTTCACTCTCCACCGATGATGTTGTATTACTGTACGTTCCACTATAACATCGCACATCACTTTACAGTTCACTCTCCACCGATGATGTTGTATTACTGTACGTTGCACTATAACATCGCACATTACTTTACAGTTCACTCTCCACCGATGATATTGTATTACTGTACTTTGAACTATAACATCACACGTCACTATAATTATTGTTTCCTATGGACTGAACCAAACATGAAAGTATGACAGCATTCACAAATTGTAAGATACGAAAATAAATACAACATGTCTTTCTCTTCATCTAATTTTACTGTTGCATGTGTCAATATCAGATTAATTATATCAGATGAAATATTAATAGCACACACGGGGCGAATAAGGCACCCTGACACTTTTGGGCTTGAACAATAAATATTTACTGGCGTTGCGTCATTGTGGCGCTTATTTTTGCATTCGAATCAAACCGACACATTTAAGATTTCAAATTAATTAAAACAACGTATTCTTTGCTTCTTACGATATTATTGTTTATTAACTTACAATGTAAATTGGCATAACTTGTTGTAAAACTATCCTTGGTCCTTTTATTTTAACCCCTAAACCTTTCAATAGTCACTATTTATATATTTAACATTTTTGTCAGTAATATTAATTGTCTCACCATGTTTAAAAAGTCTAAAAAGAAAAAAACAACAATTTCAGCTAAAGGACAGTAGAAAATTGAATCCGTGGAGCTTTAACTTTGTTAGAAGGTTTTCGTAAGCTTTTTGTGCTTTCTACTATAAAAGACTCTGCTGTAAATTGAGTGTCAGTTTTTAATATTAAAATAGTATTTACGACGATGTTTTCATCTAATTGCCGAATAAAGAAACTAAAAGTAATACATTAGAAAATACCCGAAACTAAAAACCAAGCTTGCTTTTGTCTGTAGACGTTTTAAAACACAATGTAAGTCTAATTAGTCGTAAAATAGCCCATCAAACTATTTAGTTTTCAAATGCAACCAACATGTTTTATATAGGTATAGTAAAACTATTTTAGATTCAAAAATAAAGCACAAATTCATACACATATAAAATAAAATACTATTGATTTCAGTGGAACAATATTATATTTTTTTAATATTTATATATATAACTTTGATAAACCACAATATCACAAAAAATAACACTTTTGTATGAAATGAAATAATACATTTAGTTACAAAGGAGTGCCTTATTACTTACTTTATTAAACTGCTCTCTAATTAGTGTCAAAGTCCTTGTCTCTTGCTTTAAATAATACTGCTTTTAATTAAAGGAAAAAACAAAGAGGAACATCTTAGATAAGGATTAGCTAAATACTCTTTCGTAACTTTGGAAGAAGATAATTAAAAAGTAAACGTTATTTTGTTTTAAGTAGTTAAAACAATAAGAATTAAATAAAAAATAATATCGCATTAATATCAACAGATTATTTATTGGCATAGGTTTTCTTCCAGTTTTTAACTTCATTGTTTTGTAATTTTATATGTAAATCTTAATCTTTAAAACAGTGTTGTACACAGTTTATTTAAAACCAGTGCTAAACTGTTGATACGAGGTTATTGGGGATCTCGCCGCCAACCCTGACTCTAGGTAAGAGACCTCCTTAGCCAGTTCCGTGATCAAACAATGTCTTTCATCCTCCCCACCATTAGCGTAGGGTTTTCTACGTCTCTGACCTTTCCTTGTCTGCAGGATTGCCACCTTCTGCAGCGCGATGCCCCCATTTGAATAGAAGGGCGTATCGTCTTTCTATGATCCTATGCCTTGTCCCCCCCCCCATAGTACCATAAGTACTGCAGTCATCGGGACATTTTGTCTTTTACCTCTTACCTGGGATACCAACTTCTGCGCCCAAACGCAAAGGTAAAAATGACGGAAGTCAAAGCCACTCCCTCTGTGGTCTCTAACCTACTGATCCGCTACCCAGACCGCAGCAAGCCTGGGATATATAGTACCTAAAGCCAGCTTTCACCGCCATATCCCCAGAGGTACAGGATACACTCACGTCTGTGACCATCTACAGAGGTGGTACTGAACAGGCTCTCGCTACAGCCCAGAACAGTATTCCCATCGGGAAACCCATCTCGTTGCCCAGCTCACCGGGTACATTAATGCCTCATGCCGGCCTTTGTGCTCATGGGCTGCAGCCTCTAGCACTTCGTACGCCTACTGATATATTACAGTGTGCAAACATCTTTTATTCGGTGCATTAATGTTCAGATCCTCACATATCATTATCATACTTGTATAAATACTACATCTAACGCCAATAATATAGATGTATTATAATGACATTAACAATAATAAGATTAATTTTACTACTCCAAATTACATCACTGTGTCAGTTGGAAACGACTGTTTCCTCATATTTCATTACTTTTTTCGAGTCTAGCTTTGTATTAAAGTCGCTAAAAACGCTTGAGTTAATCGAGAAAATTCCAAAACAAACATCATATGTTATCATGTGGTTACCAAAAAATAAAAAATTTGTCTGCCTGAACTGAAGATCCTTACTCAATAGTCTTTAACTTTTCCATATAAATAACGATATTTAAATACCTCAACTGTAATACCGAGCCATTTTTAAAACATTTTTAAAGCGAACAAAACCATGCGTTTACCTTTCCACAGCGGCCAGTTTGAATTTCCAGCTCTGATGAACCGGGCGAATCGAGGAAATACCAAAACATTGTACCGTTAATTGGTTAAATAAATTTCATATAATGTAAAATTCACAACCTAGTCAGCCAGTATAATTTAATATTATTTTTATCCAATATACCAGAACTAAATTATTGGGCGGATAACTACCTAATTGGCACGCGTATGAATATTTTCTTCTAACCCTTTGTAGCAACCCAACTATGTGACCGAGCAGACCTCGCGCGCTTTGTCCGTAAGTAAAATTTATCTTTTCGTATTATTAAATTAGCCCTTTTATGCCCAAACATGTAAAAATGAATGTAACGTAAAGTAAAGTTGTAAATAGTAAAGTAACGTACCCTTGAAGATCTTTTATTTGCTTGATTGAAATAGATAAAAGTTGTGGCGTCGTCCTTTTGACGAACACGTTGTTGTAATGGGGTTTTGTATCATTAAATGGCTAATACCATCGCGAATTTGTTTTAGGCGAGTTTACGTGTCCCACGTGTCTCACGGCTCACAGGGCACACATTATTTGAGTAGATGGTTACCAGTTTCTTAACTTCTACTCATCGTCTAGTAACCACCGACTATACATAGCCCTTCTTAGACTACAGCGCCATTCTCTCGTGCCAAGACGCCGACACCCGGGTTGTGAGTTTACACACTGCGAAGGGAAGTAAAATCTTATGTTTTATAAAATAGAACATCGTAGGCATAATTCCATAGAACATTGGATATTTTAGGCCCACCTGGATGATATGCATTTTTAGTTATTATATTCTAAATGGCAGCAACGTGGCATTACATACTTTTCCTTTACCATCTAATAGTGATGCTTGTAAGTTTTCGTACTTAAACTGAACTTATAAGTAAACTTTGCATTTCTAGTATTTATTACTATGACCTCAGAAGTCACCACCCTCATGTGTTATCGTCCAACGGTACAACATACATCATATGATATCCTGTGGTTACCGATAAGTAAACAACTTTTCTGTCTGAACTGTAGATTCCTACACATTATTAGGAACTTTTCCATATAAATATCGATATTTAGATATCTCAACTCAAATACCAAGCTATTTTGAAAACCATTAATCTGTATACTGTCACTTACATTACAGGAATAAAAAAATTATCACTATTCAGTCATTTTGAAAATATTAAATTGGCAAATAGAAGAATTTAAAATGAAATAGTTGCTCTGTATATACTGGGAAGAAAGAACATAAACATGCTACTATTTTTAGACGATTAATTTGAGTTTCGTAGTAAAATAAAACTTATAATTATATAATTATGTTTAATCTTATTTTTGTTGATTGTAAAATTCCATTCCAATTCTATTTTGTATCAAGCAACGTTATGATCTATAACTAATAGATTTTATACGATTTCTGATTGCACTGATTCTCCTAGTACTTTCTAGTACAGTTATATTAGTACATGTATTGAAATTTTAAGAAATATTGAAACAAGTATATACATTACTTCATTCGTGCCAGTCTGGCGTAATATGTTTACATTAATTTATTGTTAAGGCTTTCTTCAACAGGTTGCTTGACATTTGTTTCGAAAAAGTGGAACGTAACGGTCCATTTAGCTGTATGACGTATGGGAACATGGCTCACTAACCAGATAATAAACACGACTTGGTTACGGTCATAAACACGACTTGGTTGATCATAAACACGACTTGGTTATGGTCATAAACACGACTTGGTTGATCATAACCACGACTTGGTTACGGTCATAAACACGACTTGGTTGATCATAAAAACGACTTGATTACGGTCATAAACACGACTTGGTTGATCATAAACACGACTTGGTTATGGTCATAAACACGACTTGGTTGATCATAAACACGACTTGGTTATGGTCATAAACACGACTTGGTTGATCATAAACACGACTTGGTTACGGTCATAAACACGACTTGGTTGATCATAAACACGACTTGGTTATGGTCATAAACACGACTTGGTTGATCATAAACACGACTTGGTTATGGTCATAAACACGACTTGGTTGATCATAAACACGACTTGGTTACGGTCATAAACACGACTTGGTTACGGTCATAAACACGACTTGATTGATCATAAACACGACTTGGTTACGGTCATAAACACGACTTGGTTGATCATAAACACGACTTGGTTACGGTCATAAACACGACTTGGTTGATCATAAACACGACTTGGTTATTGTCATAAACACGACTTGGTTGATCATAAACACGACTTGGTTATGGTCATAAACACGACTTGGTTGATCATAAACACGACTTGGTTATGGTCATAAACACGACTTGGTTGATCATAAACACGACTTGGTTACGGTCATAAACACGACTTGGTTGATCATAAACACGACTTGGTTACGGTCATAAACACGACTTGGTTGATCATAAACACGACTTGGTTATGGTCATAAACACGACTTGGTTGATCATAAACAATATGGAAACATTTATTACATTATTAACTCGGTATAACAAAGCAAAAAGAAGTTTGAATAATATAGTCAAAGATTGTGTTTGAGTTTCCCGTATCCTATTACAAGAAGGATACGTCATATTTTTTTATCAAACCCCAGTTAAAACACATAAACAGTTAAATAATTATTTTAAATGGACCAGACTGAATACGTGTACTGTATTTGTTTCATTTTAAATCAATGATGAAAATATGTTTCCAACTGTTTCAATCAAAATAAATACACGTATTCAATAGTATTAATAATATTTGTATTTGTTTGAAACATAAATCTTTAAAATCCATATTGTAGAAGTAAATTTAAATATGTTTCCATACGTTAATAAACGATAATACCGTAAGCCAGTCTGAGGTATAAATTAGAAAAAACTTATATGTTATATAATTTGCCTTATATGCTTCATAATATAACATATAAAATATCCTATAATATATATATATATATATATATATATATATATATATATATATATATATTATTGTAGGATTACATGAAACTAGCGTATTTAAGGTATGAATCTTAAAAGCTAGTAAACTAATAATTAAAATAATATTAAACTATATATTATGAAGCAAAATAAAATTTCAAAAGTTGTCAGCATTTATCGAGTGCACATATAATCTAAAAGGCTTTATATAAGTTATGAATTTGTTACTTGTGACGAAAAATTAAGCTACAAAAAAGTTTGGAGATTTACTTTTTGACTTCAGACACACTTCATAATGATTTTTAAAATCTGGTATTACTTGATCTCCAATTCCTTCAGTTTCTATAGTAATAAAACCTTTCCTTGGCTACATAAATATTTATTTATATCTGTATTATATTATTTGTGTAGTCATGATAATACGCGTCTAGCGTCAAACACTTTCTCTTAAGTTCATAAGGTGTGTTTTATTTATTACGACGGTGTTGCTGTTTCACAGAATCTCTGTAATTTACATTAATCCAAGTATCCGTTAAATGTGCAGAGTAGATATGTTGTGACCTCGAACTATATTTATTACATGTAATGTAAGTACCATAATGTTCTACAGTAAACTTCCTCTTGTACTATTTCTCAAAACCACAAGATATGTTGAACGTACAACGAGAGCTGTGCTGAAAACATTTGTGGTTCCGGGTCTCCTTCAAATGGCTATGGAGATTGTCAATAGTGATCTTACTTTCATATTTTGGTGTACAAGATTTATTGTAGTGTGGATTATAATCCTCGTTACCATAAAGTTGTTGTATCTGTTATCATTCCAGTCACTTACTAATAATTGGTTCTAGTAACGAGATTTCCATTTACTTTAAGAACGCTAATCCCGATATATGTTAATATCCATTATAAAAACACAATTTATTATAGGTAGAGTAGATATGAACTTGTTAAACATAACAAAGGAATACGCAGAGCACAAATCTACCACAAATCACGTATAACAGTCTTTACGAAACAACATTGCTTTAGATAGAGTAATAGATAGAGTAAAGTAATAAGGTAAACACTGTTAACTTATACATTCACATTTTCTTGATCATAGTTTTAACGTTTAATAAGGGATGTATCCTTTCTTATCGACAGCCCCTATGTACGTTTAACTGTTGTGTTTTACTGTGGGTTAGTTATAACTGCTGTGTTGTACTTTAGTTAGATGTACTTGGTGTGTTGTGCTTTGATTATCGTAACTTTTGTATTTTACTGTGGGTTAGTTATAACTGCTGTATTGTACTGTGGCTTAGTTGCAACTGCAGTGTTGTGTGCCTTCGATAGTTGTAACTGTTGTATTGTACTGTGATTACTTGTAATTGTTTCTTTTTGTACTGTGATTGTTGTAACTGTTGTGATGTATTGTGAGTTAGTTATAACTGTTGTGTTTTACTGTGGCTTAGTTGCAACTGCAGTTTTGTGTACTTTCGATAGTTGTAACTGTTGTATTGTACTGTAGTTACTTGTAATTGTTTTTGATGCACTGTGATTGTTGTAACTGTTGTGCTTTACTGTGGGTTAGTTATAACCATTGTGTTGTACTTTGTTTAGTTGTATCTGTTGTATTGTATTATGGATTAGTTGTAATTATTGTTTTATACTGTAGAATAGACAATTATATCTATTCTTGAAAATTATTATGTGTTAGTAATGTATGTAAAAATTATTATTGGGTTTGAAAATTATCCACAAGGGTACAATTAAATATAACATATTTGTTATATCTTTAATTGATAAGCAATTAATATATACGTTTTTTTAACTAAACTTCAGTAGCTGTTCTTTTCATTTATAATAAATTTGATTATTAATCACAACAATAATAGTATTTAGAAACATGAAGTACTTGTCAGTTAAATGTGCTAAAGACAAAACATTACTGGAGAAGTGACGTCATCCAATTAACAGTTAAGGATTGAAACTTTTAATTATTAACATCCGATAAATCTGTCAAGTGAATAACCTTCATTAAGAGTCCCCAGCCTCTTGCGTGTTAATAGCGTTTAAACTGTGTTGAATAACACCGAGGCTGTTTGCAAGCGACATTGTGTTAGAAACAATTTTATTATTTTTGTATGCAAATTCAATTATTTTTCGTTTAATAATTTTTTATTATTTTAGACATTTACTACTATGACTACACTCTTGAGTATATCACTCTCAAATTTAGATTAACTCATGTAAAATTAACTGTTATCCAAACAAACATTCTGACTAGTACAATAATAGTATTAAAAATACATCAACTCATATATCAACTTTGCCTTAAAGGATATAACAATAAATAATAATGTAATATAATAAATTATAATTATATTAAAGCGTTATTTTGTCACATTTTTGTAATCCATCTTGAGACTAGGATTTAATGGCCAAACGTAAGCAAAGCCTATCACATGAGAAGCTGGTAAATCCCATTTCTGTCTGTTATTCCAAGTTAACTCTGTTAATCTTAATCCCTATTCAACTTTTAAAACGTGAAGCGAATATGTGACATGCCGATTTCCTTATTGAGAGATGTTCTCTCGGTACTAGAGCCTCCCGTCCAGATACTGTAGCTCTCCATGTAACAGATCCTTTTGGAACATAATGCTGGTCTACGTCCTGAATACAGTTTCCACAGACACATATTCAGCAACTTCGTGATAAGCAGCTACATAGTTGAAACATTTCAATTTAAAAACAAAACAAATTATGTGGTTTCGCATATTCTGGATTCATTGACAAAACAGGAATTCATTTGTAAGCCATTCAAGAAGTATTCGTAGCCTTTCAAGCCTGTCTTAGGTGCAAACTTGCATAATTTAAGGAGCAGATCTATAAATCCGTGTCGGCCCTTACTCTACCAACGGCACGGTGAATAGCGTGTGACGTGGTCGGAGAAGGTGAAAAGGAGACACTGAGAGTCTTCACTCTTTCACACAGCCAAACTCTCACCATAAGAGTGACTCTCACATCTCTCTCACACAGCCAAACTCACCACCAACAGTGACTCACATCTCTGTCACACACAGCCAAACTCTCACCAACGACAGTGACTCTCACATCTCTGTCGCTAATAGTCTCCACCAAATTTTGTGTTATAGGATGAAGCTCAGTGCATTTGCTCACGTTGGGCTTTTGGCCATTGCCATCAGCCAGTGAAACTCTCACCACCAAGCCTGACTCTCACATCTCTGTCACTAATAGCCTTCACCAAGATTTGTCTAACAAGATGAAGCACAGTGCACTTGCCCACGTTGGGTTTGTGGCCATTTTCATCAGACAGCCAGCTGAAATTCTCTGGATCAGAGTTTATCAGAGAATATGTCTTATCAGTATTACCATGGTTGTAGTACAAGTGCAGCTGTGAGTGATATGCATACATATACAAATATTATTAATAAAATATCTATAAATATGTATAAACTATAATATGTTATAAACTAGTAATATACGACCAAAGTGTCTAGAGAATCACTAAAAACTGTAAAGATTTAGCCTTTTTATTTTTTGAATGGTACGTAATCAATGTGTTCTCATTGAATGGAATAAGTCATGAACATATGACAGATAGACATCTAACAATGGAACTATGGGAGACGTAATCAAATGCAACTGTACCGCTCTGATAGTACGGCAAACGTCGGTTTTAGCTCAATGGTTCCAATTAGCCCACTTAGTACATGATTGTATCTTTTTCATCAAACATCAACATCTGCCAACATGTGTTCGACCATTTATCGTTTGCTAACTAGATTATAATTACGTAACTACGGAGTTCGATATGAATAGTATTCCAGTCGTTATAGAGGGTATTAAAGAAACATCGAGTTTGGTAATCTAGTTTTAGGTCAAGAGAAACGTATAGTTAAGTAAATATTTCTGACTCGTACATCGTTAACAAAGACTTTTACTCATTATGTCGTATTATAAATAAAATTATTAATTAGAGTTAAGTGTTTAACCATTACTCTAGTAAACAATAAGTACATATTTTTAAGTTAATTAAACCATAATATTTGGCTACACAACTATTTAAAATATGATAACATGCTGAACAATGGCTAAACAGTGATACTTTGCTCCTTTTTTTATTAAAACAAATTGCATATTCCAATTTTTAATGGAACCTTGTACCATAATAGTAACTTTTTTAATGTTACAGTAATAAAGATGACCATACATTTCAAAAGAAATACATTTAAAACATCCAATAAATATAAAATATTTATCTATTAAAATAAATATTTCCTTTGTAGCCATTATGGATGTGAAATTTAATCTTCACATTCGTATGTGATTTTTGTTGCTTCCGAACCTAACAGTTGGTCTGGCTGTACCAGAGAGTTACGCACCAGAGAGTTACGCACCAGAGAGGTAGAACCCTGCATAGGAGAGAAGTCCGTCCTTGAATAATCGAAGCTAGTACAATCATGTATTACAACATACCACGGTTTTTTCAAACTTTTTCATCGTTGAGCTACCAAATAAATGAGTAAAAACTACGTTTAATTAATTATATTAGTCTACCGAGATCACTGTATGAAGCCGTGGCAAAACTAGGTCACTTTGGTTACTAATTCTGAAATTTAACTAACAAGAAAACCTAAAGTATGAAACATAATAGAGATTTTTAATAAATAAAAAAGGCCCACTGTTATTTTAATTTGTTATCACAATTTATTTGTGTTTGCCAATTGGCTTCTGGTCTGTAGTGGTTGATCTGGTCGTTCAGTACAGACCTACATTTTAGTTCAGTTTTAATAATTAGTGTTTTATTTTAGTTAAGAGTGTATTTTAGAGATAGCTTACATTGCGTTGACGCACGACACGGTGATGGTTTCTTAATTTAGACTACATTGTAGTTATGGGTTAGGTTATTTATCGACCTGAGGAAGAGATCAGGTTAAAAATCTTGAAACGTTGATTCACTTGTTTCTTGAATCACTGAAAAATGGGAAATATCCAGTAAAATCGTGTTTCCTTCACAATCCTTCCATCGTTAAACGGAAACTTGTAATAAAATAATACATAAATAAATATGTTTTCTTATTTAAAATTTTTAATAAATGTTTTACAGGATCTATAGAATAAATTTCAAATATATTTACCTTCTTTGCTCCTTGATAACAATGAAATAATTACCCCGAGACGTCAATTGTTAGTGTACTAACATTTTTCAAAGTTCAAGTACTAAACATATGTGTCAAATTCACATCAAACTTATAATTCACCGTAATTTGGAAGTGCTGCATGTGTATTTGTAATATACAATAAATGTGTGCGTAAATGTTTTTAATAAGAAAGCGCGCAAAATTTGCTTGGGAGTTTCAATTTTTTTAAATGTTAACATTAAAAGACACGAATTTAAGTACGATAGCAACCACGATATTTCATATTCGTAATTAGAAGTTGGAAAAATAAAGTTTCTAACATAAAATGCGAAATGAGATCGTTCTATTGTGAAAAATTAACTGTAAAACAATTTAAAGCAAATGCATTATGGTTTTTTCTGTTGTGTGATAATTTAGGGTAATTTGTAGTGTAACTATATTATAAAAAGTGTTTCAAAATGGTTAGATGATAAAGCAAGAAGGATACCAACACAAACCAACTCAACAGCAGACAGACAGACTTCCGACGCCACGGTAGCTATCACTCAACGTCTGAATGTGTTAACGCCAATTGTCGGTTTTTTATTTTCTCAACTATTTTAAAATATTACATTAATGATCAGTTGTAGTGGTTACATGTTTCCGTAAATAATATGAATACAAAAGCAAAAATATTTATTGTATTATTTTATTTGAACTAAATTTGAATATTTTGTTCTAATGGTCCACATTCAAATTACAAGAATAAATAGAAAGCAAACGATTACTCTGTATTGATTTTAACTCGTATTAAACTATGCACTAATTTTTTTCTGTTACTGAGTAATGATTTGTATAACAAGTGTAATAAAGAATTAATCATAAATTAGGCGTTTCTTTGGAGACATTAATAGGAGCTCGATGTGTTAACCTTATTATTAGTATCAGAGCCCGATCAGAGTATTTCCCAGGGGTCTTGTAACGATTTCGAATGTTCAGGATGAAGCAGGAATTCTTGGATTGGAAATTTATATCGGTGTTCTAACACATACGAAGGAACATTTTACTTGTTGTCTGAAAAGGAGAAACCGAGACTGTAGATAGTCACTTTATTAAGTTATATGTTCACTATTCATGTGATTTCCCTGGGTATTATGAATAAGAAGTGCAATATACCCTAACAAAAGTTTAGGGTAACCACTTGTATAAGGTCAGCGTGTGCAACAGAAACGCACTAAATATGGACCGGTAAGGGCCATGTATCGTCCATTTCGTTAACTTGTATTGGATCCATTTTTAGCCTTGGTAACACAGGAAGATTATAAGACGGCCTTTCTAGAGAAATAAATGTACCTAAATTGCGGGGTTGGATTTTATGTACCCATCGACTTCCAGCAGTAAAACGCTAAATTTTGTCTGTTTGTACATAGTACGCTTCTTATTTCTGTCTCATTTTTGAACAATTTCGCACTAATGGTTTTCTTATAAATCCAGCACATTGGTTCATTATAAAATTAATTGAATAACAGAGCAAAAGCTTTTGTGTACGATACAATTTCGACGATTAAATATATATATAAAACATGCATTATAATATATTGTATTAAATTAATATATTGTCATATCAAAATGCTTTATTGTTTACATACTCGTAAATGCTCCTGAAAGAGCACTTTTGGTTCTAGTGAACTATATTTCCATTGCCAAGGTTAAATTTGCCTTGTTGCCACAATCAAGAATATCTGTAAATAGTGTATACTTATGGCCATTGTATAATTTATTGTTGATTTTGTCTAGTTTTTTGATTAGGAAGATATACACAAGTCATTCACAGGACAGAGAAGCTTACTTCTGCAAAAAGACAACTAAGATGGGTTTTATAACAGATTGTATATAGTAAAGGTTAGATTATAACTTGAATTTTTCTATAATGTACAGTTAAAATATAATTTATGTTTATTAAAATTGTTTATTGTCTTCTCTGGATATTTTCTTACTCTATGCTAAACAGTGATTGCAGTAATGTTTTATGCAGAAAGTGATGTCAATATCAAAGCCTACTCTACTTTCAAGACTATAAATTCAAACTAATTTTAAATTGTTGTTTTATTAATTAAACATGTAGATGTACTGTCATAAAACTATATTTATTCATAACAGTTCTACATAATCTTACATATATTTTACATGCTCTAGAAGTTAATTCAATCAACCCTTTATTTTTTTACGAAACCTTAAACTCGCAACAAAGGAAATAGACGTTCATTAATCCTTATTCAAACTACGCTAGAGTTTACGTTCTACCAACAATACATGTATACAAAAGTTCATTGAAATTGGTTTAGTGGTTTCGAAGATTAGCATGAAACGAGATTTGTTATGTATAAATACAAAAAAATGGAACAAAACCAACCAATGGATCAATGTCTGAATATAGAAACTGCTCTATGTATAATTTTATTCAACTGGTTATTTAAATTTTAATAGATACTGACTGAGTACTCAGTGTTTACCTATGATTGATTATTAATGTTTGAAGAAGAATATTTTTCTTAACAATGTTCTGGACAGATATTCTTAAATATTTCAATAAAACATAACCAACCACTTAGTGTTATCTGTGGCTTAGTGATTTAAGCCATGATAATATTCACAACGGCATGAAGCGAGGGACAGTTTAATACACACGAATACGATGTCATGTACGATCTCCGGAGTGTGGGAATATTCAGAATGGATATGTGTGGGGATTGGTGTCACCACAATCCAGGATTTCATGTCAAAGCATCATGAAGTGGTAGTGGACACAAGGTAGTTCAAGCTTAATTCCGGCCTCTACAACACAGCGGCACGGGGCTTCTTCCTCATAAACATTAGCCTAACAGGCTTACTAAAGTCTTTGGCACTGAGGAAACCTCACTCACTTCAGCAATCATCCGCCGCAGTAAACCACAAATATACATTAGATCACTTTATCTCACTACTCTGAATCTTTCCATTATTTATTGGTAATCTGCCACTTTTCAACGCCACGTCTACGATAAAGATCTGAGTGAAAACATCCGTTTTTTCAGTACCCAGATTAGCTTCTAATGTATGTCTCGACAGAGAGCTACTATTAATACACTCTGCCATGCCTATTAGTGAATGATTCATGACATGGCGTTGAAATTAAATTAAACGAATGAAATTTTATTTTTGTTATAATTACAATACTATTACAATTATTATTAATATAGAAATTGATAATTGATAAATAACTAAAAGTGTTTTGCATAGCGTTTGGAAATTAGCCTGCATGGGCAAGCAGCCTGTGTATAGTCTAGAGTCGTATTATTAATAAATAGTATGTATAGTAAAACTTATCTCCCAGGAATGTAGCACTGATATATCTCTTACACCAAAGCTACTTTAGTCTCTATTACATACAAATTTTCATCGCCATCAGTGTATTCCAGTACTTCAACATATTATTTTTTCAAGTTTACAGCCGATATGGAAGTGAAGTGGAGATAATGTAGTGTTCAGTAATGTCTACTGTAGCAGTTAGTCGTAGGTAAACAATAATCATGAGCATTCTATAGGCTACTCTAATGTCATATTTTATTTTAAGAACTGATGAATTCTCCCTCAAATGTTATGTATAAGTTATATTTTTATTCCGTAAGATAAAGAAATGAGACAAGTAAATGTTAATTTTATCGTATTTCTGAAAAAAGTTAGTTTCGCCCCACTCACAAAATACGTTTGATTACCGATAACAAAATATAACCTTATTGTTAGCGATGAAACGTATTATTTTTTTAAAGCGCTTTAAGTCAATTTATAATCTCCTTCCAATAATTATTTAATTTTTGTAATAGTTTACTCCCTTTAGAAAATTAAATAGTATTCGTCACAATCTCATCACTGTAACAGAGAGTGCGGCTTTCATTTTTGCACACATATATAATATAGAAATTATATTTTGTCCACAAATATATAATAATTCAAATTGAAAGTATAAATTAATGTACGTCTAATCAAGGGACTGTCATATAAAATATACGTAGTTTTATATTAGATAAGTATTTAAAATATAAAATGTTTTTAAATGAAAACTACTATTATAAAACTTAAGTAGGCACATTAAATGTTAAATTTTAAAATAACATTGAAGCATTTATTTACATCAGAAATCTCCAGTTAGTCGTATATATCTATCAGATTATAAACAGTGACATTTATTGCCACAGTTCTGCGGTTCACGCAGTAAAATTAATTCAATTGAATTTAGCAGTTAAAACGCCGTTATTCTTGCTTAATGGAGTGAATGTTTGATAGGTCATTGCCGTTCTATAACAAGGTTTGTTATAAAGTATCTACCCACAGTATCGCGGTACTCGTAACTTTGTTCGTGAAAATTTTAAATAGGAGTGAATGGTTGATAGGTCATTGCCGTTCTAAAACAAGGTTTGTTATAAAGTATCTACCCACAGTATCACGGTACTCGTAACTTTGTTCGTGAAAATGTTAAATAGGAGTGAATGGTTGATAGGTCATTGCCGTTCTATAACAAGGTTTGTTATAAAGTATCTACCGACAGTATCGCGGTACTCGTAACTTTGTTCGTGAAAATGTTAAATAGGAGTGAATGGTTGATAGGTCATTGCCGTTCTATAACAAGGTTTGTTATAAAGTATCTACCGACAGTATCGCGGTACTCGTAACTTTGTTCGTGAAAATGTTAAATAGGAGTGAATGTTTGGTAGGTCATTGCCGTTCTACGTATAACAAGGTTTGTTATAAAGTATCTACCCACAGTATCGCGGTACTCGTAACTTTGTTCGTGAAAATGTTAAATAGGAGTGAATGTTTGGTAGGTCATTGCCGTTCTATAACAAGATTTGTTATAAAGTATCTACCCACAGTACCGCGGTACTCGTAACTTTGTTCGTGAAAATGTTAAATAGGAGTGAATGTTTGGTAGGTCATTGCCGTTCTATAACAAGGTTTGTTATAAAGTATCTACCCACAGTATCGCGGTACTCGTAACTTTGTTCGTGAAAATTTTAAATAGGAGTGAATGGTTGATAGGTCATTGCCGTTCTATAACAAGGTTTGTTATAAAGTATCTACCCACAGTATCGCGGTACTCGTAACTTTGTTCGTGAAAATGTTAAATAGGAGTGAATGTTTGGTAGGTCATTGCCGTTCTATAACAAGGTTTGTTATAAAGTATCTACCCACAGTATCGCGGTACTCGTAACTTTGTTCGTGAAAATGTTAAATAGGAGTGAATGGTAGATAGGTCATTGCCGTTCTATAACAAGGTTTGTTATAAAGTATCTACCCACAGTATCGCGGTACTCGTAACTTTGTTCGTGAAAATGTTAAATAGGAGTAAATGTTTGATAGGTCATTGCCGTTCTATAACAAGATTTGTTATAAAGTATCTACCCACAGTATCGCGGTACTCGTAACTTTGTTCGTGAAAATGTTAAATAGGAGTGAATGTTTGATAGGTCATTGCCGTTCTATAACAAGGTTTGTTATAAAGTATCTACCCACAGTATCGCGGTACTCGTAACTTTGTTCGTGAAAATGTTAAATAGGAGTGAATGTTTGGTAGGTCATTGCCGTTCTATAACAAGATTTGTTATAAAGTATCCACCCACAGTATCGCGGTACTCGTAACTTTGTTCGTGAAAATGTTAAATAGACACTCAAAGGTCTACCGAATAAGATAGGAGTTGGTTATTTCATTTAAAAGGTAAATAACATTTAAGTTTATTCGCAATAACTTGGAATAACAAGAGAAGAACTTTTTAGGTCGTAGGTTGGTACATTTTTAGGTAGTCTTTAAAGACAGAAAATGGAATGGAAAACTTTTTACCCCACTACGAGGAGTCTTTCAAATTAGACATTTATGATCAATTAAATTATCTTTCTTAGTTGCAGTTAGATGGCCGGTAACCGTCTAAATCCATAAAAGATAAGAATTGGATAACTAACCGTTGCAAAAATCGCAGGATAAATACTCTTCGGTTTTGCTCTACGATGCAAAATAACTAAGACATGAATAATACTTTTCGAAATTTCAACAGACACCTTATTGAAAGTACATCGATATTAAAAATACTTGTACATTTAAAATTTGTTGACAAAAAAAAAAGGATTGACAGATAACTTGAAACCTTTTATTAGTTAATACAGGGTAGGCAACCTTTACTATATTTGTACAGTTACTATATTAATGACAAGTTTATTTTGAAACAGTTAGAGTTTATGGCTGTTATTATTTTGTCATTTCGTTACCAAACACTTCCCAAAGTATTGTTCAGACGCAATCTTAAACCCCTGCGTGATATCAGAAACCAGACTTTATGTCAGTTTTACCAACCCATTGCAAAAGTGGTATTTTACCTTTAGCACTGTTTTAATTGAACTGTCTATATGATGGTTTTTCATGGCGTTCATTAAAAACTTGAAAAATGAGTTGTTATGTATAAGTTAGTATACATTAGAGCACAAACATTTTTTTCTGAATTCTCAGTTTAGTTACAGTAATACTTTTTCTGACGAATATATTTTACGTGTCCTAAGATTTTCAAAAAGCAGGCGTACAGATTATAATGTTGTATAAAAATATACATTACGGGAATAACATATCTACAATAAAATAAAATTTCGCGGAACATTTAATAGCAACTTACCATAACTACAAAAATATTGAAAAGAACATGGAAATTTTGCATATGGAAAGGCAAGGAGAAAAATTAAACACGAAAGAAGAATTACAAATTTATCTAAATTAGTTATAATAAAGATTATCATATTTTCTCTATTAAATAGCGTAAAAAAATAAGGCAAACGCTATCTTTGAAAAAATTAACATTTAAAATACAGAATACTAATAAAAATTACAACTGTGTCATATGAATTTAACTTCTGTTTAAATGGTCCACATGTGCATATTTAGTTGCTTATTGTTTATTACTTAGTTAGAGGTTAATGTTCACAATGATTATGGTTTGAACATTCATTATTGTAAAATTTATATATATATATGTCGTGTATATACAATAAAACTACTTTTCTTTGTTTTAACTGAAATGTGACTATTTGGTAAAAATCTTTTTTTAAAGTTTTGGAATGTCGTTTTAACAGCATTTTTACATGTTAATAGTTATATTATTTGCTTATAGCTTACAATAAACTATACATTAAGTTGAAACTAGTGTATTTTTTCTAATAAATATTATTTTCTTGTTATTAACACTCAACTTTACAACGTATCATAAAGTTCCCCCTAATTTTAATTCAACAGTTGTATTTATATGACATTTTTATACTTCTAATTTGCTAAACTTCATAACGATTCCTTGTAAAATTCATTTGTCCGTTAAAAGTGTTTTAAAAAAATACATTTGAACATTAAAATTAACAATAATTGCTTTGTTAAATATACATTGGCAAGAGAATATTTACAGCTGTACCGTAACAAGCGTACAACAAGCGCTGCGCCATACGACTAGAACGCGGCAACATCACATCACATTCTCTACCTGCGTGGTGTTGATATATCGACCCCAGTTAGCATGTCGAACATCTGAACAGTTAAAAGTGGATCGTTTTCTCGACGATCTTATTCCTATACTTTATCTATAGAATTGAAAATGGGTAATTCGAGCTAAGATCCTCTCTCATATTGTTTACAAATAACAACGTGTTTGACAGTTGACACCAAGAATAGTTGAGTAAAATACCTTCTTCAATATTAACATGAAATTTAGTTTTAACAATAAATGTTATATATACAATTGTTAGAGTGATTTTAAATCAAATCAAATCACGTTTACTTCCACACAAAAAATTAATTTCAAATAAATCTTTACATTGAAAATGACAACAGATGTAGCATTATTATCTAATTAATATAAACATACAAAATTATTCTAGTAATACAAATCAAATATTTGACATTAAATAATTAACGCTAAAATAATAAAAAAAGACTTATGTCACCATAAATAAATCAATATAATGAATAAAGAGATTAAATATAAATTTATATACATATACATGTATATACACATACATATCCACATCCATACACGCATACCTAGTAAAACAGCATTTCTGGATAAATTAAAATAATGGGAAAAGAGCCTACATGGGCCTTAATGGCATGTGCGTAGACTCGAGTTGAAAATGTTACGATTCGAATTTTATCTCGAGCTGAGTGTAGATTTTTGTAAAATTTGTTAATTGAAAGAAGACATCTAAGGCAGAATAAACAACGGATATGACCTGGAATTCCGATTATCAGCAATATAGTGGAGAAAGTAGACAAAAACAAATAAAAATTTTGAGTGAACGAAAATTACAAAAAATAGGCTAATTACTTAAGTGAATGGATTTTACTATCTATAGTTTGAAGAGGAGAGGAGAGGGGACAGTGCCGTCAGTAAGTTGTCACATAGTCTAGGTCCGTCTGTAATCAACAGAGATAAGTAACTGGGCCCTCTCACTGCTTATGAGAATCACAAACTCCTTGCCATGTTTCTTAAAAACCTCAAGAGAGGGAGAGTCGAACAGCTTGAAATTTCTAAAACTATTAGAATAATTCCGATATAAAATGTGTGCTAGATAAAAACTGTTTGTTGTCGCAAATGATTTGTGTTGGTGAATAGTGTTAATTCCGACTATATTAGCATATATTGAGTTATAAGAATGTGGGATTGTAGAAAAAGTTGAGCCAAAATATTTGTAAATATGAATAAATAAGACTTTAATAAAAATTTGTTTAATTGGTAGAATTCCTGTTTCTTGAAATAATAAATCAGAGGGATATCGTCTACACTTCGCAAAACCGGCTTTCAGAATAGATTTCTGAACTATATCTAAACTTTTAATATGTGAAGGAAAAGCACCCCCCCCCCAAGCTAGAAAGCCATAAGAAAAAAGGGATTGCACATTAGCAAAATAAACGATTTTAGTTTCATCAAAACTTAAAATGCTATTTATCTGCCTAAAAGCAAATATATACTTTCTTGCTTTATTTTTTAAAACATTAATGTGATCTATCCATTTCATTCGAGAATCAAACAACACACCCAAATATTTGTATGACGAGACTTTGTCGATTTTATTACAGGCACAGGCATTGTTATAGTGATTATTAAAATTATGAATAATTACAACAGAAAAGTTGGCCGAAATGTAAAGAAAATAAATTTCAGACTTAAAAATTAAGAGTAGGGAGGAGAGGAAATGGCTTCGGTTCACGCTCGACTGCCATTTATTATAAGGTTTGATGTTGGAGAGAGGAGAGTCGAGTCTCTTATTTGTATTACTGTAATATTGCGCAAATAGTCTCTCTCTCTCTCTCTCTCTCTCTCTCTCTCTCTCTCTCTCTCTCTCTCTCCCCCCTCCCACCATCACCCCTCCCCCTCTCATGAGGAAAACAAGCAACATCTCGATAACCATATTGCACTAATTCAGATAATAGTAATAACCAGCGCAAAAAAGTTTCCGATCGTGCTGATGGTCTTTTTATTACCCGATTATTCTACACAGTGAAAGATTTAGACACAAATTTAATATTTTCTTTAACTCACACTGAACATTACACACAGCTTAGTTTTCCTCTTAAAAGTGACTTCTGTTAATATTATATCACTATAAAAAATTATTATTTTATCAATGATAGCAAACATACGAATTTATTTTTAATTACAAATACTAAATTGTATTAAATACACACTTTATATAGAAATTTTTAAAGTTAATACATTTTTTCTAAACATTTAATAAGCTAAATTGGGTTAAAGATAATCATAAGAAGAGCATAAAATATATTTACAGAGTCGGAGTTCAGCAGCTTTTATGTCGAGGAAAGTTGTTTGTCTGACTTGAAAATGAAAGTATTAAGTACCAAAATTGAGAAATTAAATAATATTAATAATATCGAGGAGCTTAGAGTAGTTTGGGAGATGATGGCTGTCATTTTCATTATTCTGTAGCCCTAGGTAACAGTTGTCCCGATGATGATTAGTTTCGCTGTTCCAGATTATGACAGCCCTCCCTGGACATTCCTTGTGTTATGATGAGTTTTCCAAATAGTCGTTGAATGTGAAATGATATTTTTCTGAAATAGTCAATCAAACAGTCTATTTGCACTTGTTAGAGATGGAATTTATAGTACATTTCTCATGTTTCATGATCTGACATTTTTTTACTTAATAAATGCGTACTAAAGGATCATATATTCATATATAAGCTTATCTAATAATTTTATATTAATTATGAAAATGCATTCTTCGTAGAAAATAAGTTAATAAATAAACAGAATATTGTGTATTGGAAAGTGACCAATAAACCAGGAAATAGCGTAAATAGGAGGAGTAAAATAAATTACAATCGAAAATAAATATTGAGAGGTAGAGAATAAGTGATAAATGTACCAGACGAACTGCAGAAAGTTAAATATATTAATTATGGTGTTTCATAGGTGGAATTCATTGCATTAGTTAAGAACACCAAACAGCTTATGATATGTATAGAAAAATTTGAGATTTTGTTCAGGTTTTCTTAAATAAAAACGCATACTCCGGAAACTGAGGGCTACGAGACATAATTACCGCCTTAAGTTAGATCCTTCCTTTCATAAGTTGCGAAGTGCTATTTACTTTTCGTAGGAGTAATCATGCAATGAAAACCCCAAAGACTTTTTAACTGGATTTAACACGAAGAATTTACCTGTATCAACAATATTATTTAAAGAAAAAAATCAAAATCATATAACAGTTGCTAGAATACCATTATGAAGCAAAGAAAGTGTGTCCGCTTACTGAGTCACAGACTTAAACGGCATTGTGAAAAATTCTATGGTTGGACATGCAACATCGTAGCGTTCTTGTCTATTTAGAAATGAAGTTTTATATAAATGTAAAAGCTTACATGTGGTATATTTCTCAAGATACCTTCCCACATCATACATTCTTGTATGTATTCATTGAGTTAGATTTTACAGCAGCGTTCAAATAATAAACGTTCACAGTTCACTAGGGACGGTACTACAACTCAAGTGTGTGCTTGAATCCAATTCTGGTGACACCATTAGGTAACACGTGATATTGACTTCCAACTTTATTATTTTATGATTTACCTGTATGAATACAAATTTAACATACAGAAACCTCACATTATTTTTCTCTGTTCACAGATTTATTTACGGGAATTCTGATATTTTCTCGTTTCCACCATAACCACAAGACCAATGTAAAAATTATCCCCAACGCTCAACCTCTAAAGTGATTGACTTCTATAACGCTTAGCTAATTCTACAGGTAAAAACAAACCATAACTTAATTTTGTCTATGAAGAATGAAGTTTCATATAAAATTTCAGGTCTTCAGATGAAATCTTTCTCAATATATCTTTTCACATGATAAATTCACATTTTTCATTAAATTAGTTTAATAAAATATTGTTTTAATAATAAAAGATTATAGATCTAATCAAAGTAAAATGATGTATGTGTGTAGTATGTGTTGGCTACATATGTAAATTTAATATTTAATATATATTTAATATATTTAATATATATATATATATATATATATATATATTTATTATATCACCTGTTAAAATCTGTTATTAGTGTACTAAATTTGTTTAAAAATTTCATTACTCATTGCCCTAATGGTGTCCTTAAATACCAGTATAAAAATATTCACTAACGCTCATCCAAATCTCGTGAAGTGACATGCACCATCATCGAACTCAGTGTTTCTCATACCTATATTAAGTTTCATGCAAACTTTCAAGTCTCTATCCCATCCGTCAGTTTGCTTTCGAGATATCGTTAGGGCAGACCAACATATCAAGGCAATGAAATGAAATATTTTTATCCACTTCTCCGCATCAATCAAATAAAACAATAATAATATTTGAATGTAATTGTGGTAAACCCTCAGATGTTTTGAGAGGAAAATTTTACTTCTATGCTGTATTTTACTTCTCTATATTCCTATAAAAGATGCTAAGAGAGATTATAAGATAAGATTTAGAGACAGTGCTAGAGTAGACACTGACTGACAGAACAAATCAGACAAGGTGTTCCTTGTTAATTCCTTATGTGACAACCGGAAACGTGCCTTGACTATCTTACAGAAACTGTTAACTGTTTTTACTCTGGGTAAGTTATATAACTTACTTCTCTGCTGTATTTTACTTATCTATATTCCTATAAAGGATGCTAAGAGATATTCTCGGATTAGGTTTGCAGGCAGTGCTAGAGTGGAAATTGACTGTCAGAACAAATCAGACAAGGTGTTCCTTGTTAATTCCTTTTGTGATAAAAGGAAACGTGCCTTGACTATCTTACAGAAAATGTTCACAGTTTTTACTCTGGGTAAATTATATAACTTACTTCTATGCTGTATTTTACTTCTCTATATTCCTATAAAGGATGCTAAGAGAGATTCTGGGATAAGGTTTGGAGACAGTTCTAGAGTAGACACTGTCTGTCAGAACAAATCAGACAAGGTGTTCCTTGTTAATTCCTTTTGTGACAAACGGAAACCTGCCTTGACTATCTTACAGAAAATGTTCACTGTTTTTACTCTGCGTAAAATATATAACTTACTTCTATCCTGTATTTTACTTCTCTATATTCCTATAAAGGATGCTAAGAGAGATTCTGGGATTAGGTTTGCAGGCAGTGCTAGAGTGGAAATTGACTGTCAGAACAAATCAGAAAAGGTGTTCCTTGTTAATTCCTTCTGTGACAACCGGAAACGTGCCTTGACTATCTTACAGAAACTGTTCACTTTTTTTACTCTGAGTAAATTACATAATTTATTAGTTTACAAAGCTGTACGGAATAAAACATTCAAAGTCCAATTTTAAATGGAATATTACATTATTACTGTTGCGTTTCTTATAAAAACTAATTACCGGTTATAAAGAGGTTATATCTTCGTCATCAGATTTCCTACTCTTGGACATTAAACATGCATCAAATTATTTACTATAGAACAGAGACATTTTTACGTTTTTTATTATTTCTAACACAATACTTGATTTTACAACTGCTTCCATACTATATTATGGAATATTTTGTTTAAAGTGCATAAAAATAAAATACTTTTTATCTAATGCATAACCAGTAATCGCATTTTCTAATCTAGATGATTACTTCAATTTATCAATATCTTTTACGATAATATTTTATACGTTTTAAATATCTTACACTTTTTTGCGTGAGTAGGCCTATATTATAAGTTTTGATCATCTAAAAAACCAATTTTATGTATTATTTCTGCCCAATCTTATTTATTATTCTATTTTTAGACTTAAAAATAAAAATGTATTGCTATAGATCCGTTGTTGGAGAAGTCTATGATGGCAACAATAATTAGTGCTCAATGCCATACAAAGGCACTTTTCTGTCTACTTATAATTCGTTGACAAGATAATACCTGTGCCTGAAATTACTAAGACCTACATACATATATTAGTGTTACCCTATTATATTACCACTAATATAAACTGTAATCGTACCTCTCAAGAGAGTAAATTCAGGTATGGTGTTGCAAGCTTTAGAGAGTAATATTTTTTTAACTTTGGTTTGCCGGAAGTTATTGTAAGCGACCACGCCACTTACTTCACAAGCGAGGAATTAAGGACAGCTCTTTTCAAATGGGGTGTAAAATTGATCACTACAATTCCGTACAACCCCCAGGGTAACAAATCTGAAAGATATTTAAGAAACTTAAATTCAATTTTGACATGCTTGTATAGTGATTGCAAAAAGAACTGGGACGCTGATTTAAGTAAAATTCAACAAGCGGTTAACTCGTGTGTGAATGACAGTACCGGGTGTAGCGCGTATTCTTTTACGTTTAATTTTAAACCCTACAATGAGTTGGATCAAAAGTGGAACTTGAAATCAATTTTTGGAAATTTAGTGCCAAAGGAAAAATGTCAAAAATATGCCGAGGCGTTGGAAAATTTAAATAAACAGAAACTCGAAGTTAAGGCCCTATAATAGAAACCACCGAAAGTTTAAAATTAATGATGAAGTGTTTTGTAAAATACCTGGATACAGAAATAAATTGGATAGTAAATTTGACGGACCATACAGGATTGTGATTATTATCTCAGAGAACAGTTATATAATACAGCACAACAAGGACTTAAAAATTTTTAAAAGAGTGCATCTATAAGATTTGAGACCCGCTTAAGTGATAATTAATTCAAGAACAATTGAAAATTTTTTTCTTTCAGCAAAAAAAATAAAAAAAACCCATAGTAAAATGTAATAATTGAGTAACCATAGGCCAAGTCAAGGTTTTGTATTTTCTTTCAGAAATTAAAAGAAAAAGGGGATTTTGTATGATATATAAATAAATATTACATGAAGAGGAGAATTACATGGCCTCAGGACTTTAAACATTTAGAAATGTTAGTATTGGAAAATAGTGTCTACAACCAATATACTGTCTGATATTAGTAGAAAGACATTGTATTATTGATGTACTAACATTGCTTCGTAAAAGAAGAAATTTAGGTCAAACCCCCTCTGTTATCCAATGTAAATAACTTATTAGTAATAAAAGAAAGGGTCTTAAATAGTTTAATAAAGTTTATGAAGGAAACAGTGAGCAATCTTCGATTTGGATAAAAATTAATTTTTTTTAAACGAAACGAGACAAGCTCTGAAGTTCCGACATCAATGGTAACAAAGGGGACTTATGTCATAGTAAGAGAGAATGTTCTGTTTATGTGTGGAATGCTGTGGAGGTGAGATGCGGAACAACACTTGCACTCGCGGACGGCAATTCCAAAAGCGAGGGATGCTGAACTGCGCGACGGACTCGAGGGACGACACGACTGTTGAGGCGCGCACAAGCCAACTGAGGGCAGCTGTCTTCCAGACATAGACGTCGACAGGAGGAGACCGTAAGGAGCAAAAAACCTTGGACTAGGGACGACTGACCTACTGTAGATATAGTAAATTTAGAATTGTGTGGGCATTAGGCTTCACTATCTCGAGTCATTGACCTTCAGTCCTTTTATAGCGGGTCAACTTTTATTTGTTTGTCTGTCCCAAAACATTGGTGGGTAACTAAATGATGTACGTTTTAAAAACATTTTTAACTTGCTAATTGGTGTAAAAATTTTTTTTTATCAACTGCTGGTCCGTATTTAGAGGTAAATGAGGGGGAGTAATGTAGCGTTTCAAAAGCTACATTGGTAGATTTCTTTATTAAAACTTAAATTAAATGAATTTTTTGGGAAGGGAATATTGGGATTTAATTTTAATTAGATTTTGAAAAGTTAGGATAAATAGGAATATGTAATCCTTTGGAAATTTAGTGCTGGTAACTTTAAATTATTAGGAAGGCGGTTCACTGCCTTGAATTTATCAGAACTTGTTTTGTGTACTGCAGTTACGTCAGATCTAATAGGGCTATTGTTTCTCAAGTTGGATACGGCTGGGCCAATGAGATAACGCCGCGGATGTCCATCAGAAGGGGGTTGAAGGGGAACTATAAAAACTGCCAGATCATAATTTTCGGCACTTTTTTGGTTATAATTGTGTGTTAGTTAATGGCAGTACGCGCCGTGTTTTTAAATTTTTTCCGCGAGGGATTTTGAGGTAAGTACCAAATTTATTGTACGTTTTATTGAAATAGTCTTCCAGATTTGATATTAAATTAATTTTGTTGTCTTTTTTATAGGAACAAATTAAATTCATAGAAACTACAGAGCAATTTGCATAATTAATTCTCGATGAACAATAGAGCATAATAGAATCTTACAAGTTACAGTTGGTTCAATCTTGCAAGAAAGGTGAATTTAAATTGAACTTTGTTAATAACTTTAATTGAAATTTGGAAAATTAGTAATTTATTAATATTTAATTGGATCTGTTTTATTGTGAATTTTTAATTGGAAATTAATTTAACATTAATAATTGTTTGAGAGAGCTGTAATCTGAATTGCAAAGACTTGAAAGTTAAGGTTCAACTAGCGTAGAGAAGTTTAAATTTTTATTTTTTGAATTGTGAGTGTACTTAGAAGTGAACATTTTTATTTCATTTATTTCCAAGTGGTATTTGATTTTTATTTTAAAACTTTATTATTTTATTTTATAAAAGAGCTCTGATTTTTAGTTTGATATATTTTATTAATAGTTTTATTTCTTGCCAAAAGAACTTTTAAATTTACTAAACGGTTTTTCAATTCTTTGTGGAAAATAGAGTGATGAAAATTCTGATACGTTGAACTTATTAATTTGCCAGTTTAAAATAAATCACGGTTTTTATTTAGAACTGTGAATTTTATTTTAGACAAACCAGATAATATGTAATAGTTAAGCAATTTAGTAATAAATTGTACTGAATATTTACTAGGAGCTTACTAATCAAAAAATGTTTTATATCGTCTTGGATGTCTCATTGATAATTTAAATATTAATACTCTGGAATATTAATATCTACAATCCAAGTCGTTATGCTTGCCAAAGGACCTTTTTAATATTACTAAACGGTTTGTCAATTCTTTGTGGAAAATTAAGTGATGGAATTCAGAAGTATTGAACTATTTGATTTGCCATTTTAAATAAATCCATTATTTTTATTTAGAACTGTGATTTTTATTTTAGACAAACCAGATAATATTTAATAGTAAAGAATTTAGTAATAAATTTTACTGAACATGCACTTGGAGCTTACTAATCAAAATAATTTTATATCGCCTTGGACTTCTGTTTCATAATTTTATTCATAATATTCTGGAATATTAATACCTATAATCTAAGTCGTTATATTACGAAATAATGATTTGCAAATGTTAAAGTATAAATTTTATAACGGCTTAAGGATTCAGGCGAGAACATTCTGATCATCCAGACTCAGGTTCTAAATAGATCCAACTACTCCGAATGTGTAATTATTCCGATGGTCCTGGAGACACCCTATCAGATTTTCACAAAATATTGTAGACACCACAGGATCTCAAAGCCTGGAGGCTAGCCAGGTCGTGATGGAGCAAGAATTTACGGTGACTAGAGGGCAATTTAAATCCATTGGACCTCTAGTGAGTTGAGATTCCTGGAGACACCCTATCAGATTGTCACGAAATATTGTAGACTCCACAGGATCTCAAACCCTGGAGACTAGCCAGGTCATGATGGAGCAAGAATCTACGGCGACTAGAGGGCAATGTAAACCCATTAGACATCTAGTGATTGGAGACTTGGAAGAGAACATGTAAAGCTAGAATTAACGGGATTTAGATTCCATATAATTTCCAGAGGCCGTTCTCAAATAACTAAATATCTTCAATTACCAGGTGCTCGGACATAAGGTCATCACTGAAGACGAAATTGTTTATGAACTTAAAGAGACTTGAATAACTGTATTGTCTTTGTTTACGTATGAACCTCCTTCTATTATTGTAAGTGAAGTGCGATACTAAACTTACTTCTTAACAAATTTAATAAATTTACTGTTCTTAAAGATTGGAGTTAGACATCACAGGTAAAAAGCTCTGTTTTTAAAACATACATTAAGAGTAAGAAAATATATTGTAATAAAATATATTTACAATACGTATAATACAATATAGTTACATATATACAATAAGTATTTGTGTTATTAAAAGTTACGGAACTATTCTTTGAAATGAGGAACGAATTGTTTGTGTTGTAATTAGGCTACGTACTTGCAATGACAAAAACACAACAGAGTTAGGGAAATGGTGACTAAAACCTTAGCTGTATTCCTATTTCGGCAGTTTCAAAACATATACGTCGTTAACTCCAGTAAAGGAACGGCTTGGAAAACTTGTTACTTAAAAACTTTTCGTGCTCCTTAAAACAACTTGGATGTTTCACTCTCACATTTGCTTATTAAATAAGTAAATATGTGTTAGCGTCATATACAATATGATCTATATGTTTAGTATCACTCAAAAGTCCTTATACTCTATATGTTACTCTTGTAAATTTTAATTATATCCTACAAGAAGGCACTGCCCCACGGTCTCTCAAAATGTTTGTGTTAAACTTATGTATACACATGGTATGTGTTACTCGAAATATACCTGTTACTCGCACATACGTGGAAATCAACATACGTGTTACACGAACATACGTGGAACACGACATACGTGTTACTCGGACAATCGTGGAACTCGACATACTTGTTACTCGGACAATCGTGGAACTCGACATACGTGTTACTCGGACAATCGTGGAACTCGATATACGTGTTACACGAACATACGTGGAACTCGATATACGTGTTACTCAGAAATGCGTGGAACTCGATATATGTGTTACACGAACATACGTGGAACTCGATATATGTGTTACTCGGACATACGTGGATCTCGATATATGTGTTACACGAACATACGTGGAACTCGACATACGTGTTACTCGGACATACGTGGGACTCGATATTTGTGTTACTCGAACATACGTGTTACTCGGATATACGTGGGACTCGATATACCAGTTACTCGGACATACGTGGAACTCGATATACGTGTTAGCTGCACATACGTGTTACTCAGATAAATTGATATTATTCATTCACTGACCAACATTATATTACCTAATAGGTTATAACATTCACTAGCCAACTTCATATCCCCTTATACGTTTATGATATTTCATACTCGTCTGCCCAAAAATAATTTGTGTTAACACGGAAGATTGTATTTATTGTCTTTGAAATCTTAATTTTTCAAAAAATGCTTGATCACTTGTCCATTTAAAAATATATGACATGGGAAGGAAGTCTTAAGGCAGACCGCTACACTTATTAACGATCCGACAAGTTTCTTGAAATCGTGTCGCAACTTCACTTCACTTCACTTGAGGCCCACACGCTCCAACACCACAAAATGGAAATATATTTGAGAACGAGTACAGTTAAGAGGGATTTAAGCCACATATTCCCGGCCCAAAACGAGCAACGACTCGAGATAAACAATTCTCTGATGGCGCCCGGGGGAGCGACGTGATGTCATCACATTCTAGAGAAGTAAGTCAAATACGATGAACAATTAAAAGACCAGTCACCTGATTTTACGTCTATCTGGCCATGCCTGAGTCATCGTCTACGTCTATCTAACCAATCCTTTAAATATTATAGAAGAAAATGCCAATATGAATAACATTATACCCTAAGTAATGAATATGTTATAAACAATTAATTATTGACCTTAGTAGGCCGTCACAGTTACAGATGACTTTAGTCATAGATTTGTTGCAATAACACTTAAATTCTGTTTAAATCCAAAAAGCGTACTCTTGTTGCCACATTATTCTGCACAGTGTTGATATAATACAACAGAGTGACTTCCACTCAAGATTGGAAGACTAAAGACGAACTAGTAATATTTGAAAGGGGTGAAATAAACGCATTCCAAAGTAACATTCCCAAAGTGGTGTAACTATTTTGGCTTAATTAAGACATAAGGCTGACTGAACCAAGAGAGCGAAATTATGTTCTGCGTGCATCAAGCCCACCGTAAAGTTTTTGAAAGGTGAAAATTATCAGCTAAATTTTATCGAAGTCAATGACTCATGGGGCTGTCTGTCTGTATGTGTCTGTCCACATGATATCTTGAAAATTAACTGACCTTAAACTACTTACTGAAGAAAAGTATGAATGAAACATGGGGAAAGATATTTCAAGAAAGTGTGCTAAAATTAACAGGGGAGGAATAAAAAGTAATAAATCTAATCTGTACACTTTCAATTTCACATGAAAGTTTATTTTTGAATAGGCAATAATGAATTCTATAATGGCGCATATCCAACGACAGAGTATGGCTAGTACTAACACAGTTTTTATTTCATATATATATAAAGCTCATTTCATTCTCTAAATAGCCTACGGACAGGTAGACAGCCACATAATTATAGAAAAATACATTTGTATATCCCCCGGCATACGAAGTAAAAATATTGTTGTGTGTGTGTGTGTTCAAGTTCAAAATCACTTTATTCAAGAAAATACAATATAATTTCATACACGATCATTCCCCAAGGCGCAGAACTGCGCGTACGGTGGCGCAGTTGGTGCCTATATTCTTATTTAAATTAACTAATGCTTACTGAAAACTATTAAATTTATAGCAAAACAAAACACAAATTGCATGTAATGCATACTTACCTGAATTCATAATTTTTTTTTATGATTTCATTTACAATTCATATCATTAAATACATTAATAACTTTGATAAACAAACATAATAACAATTTATATAAGAAAAACAATATTATATTAACAACTTAGATAAATAAATATAATAACAATTAATACAGTAAAAACCATATCAACAATTTAAATAAATAAATATATTAACAATATATATAAATCAATAAATTCATATATTTACAGAGCAAACAAACAGTGCATGACATAATAATAACACAAATTCCTAACAACAACAATAAGACAGATACAGAGCGTCAACCAGGGCAGATTCAGTGATAATATAAGTGCAACAAATAGCTATATAACAAATAAATAGCCTACATTTACAATAATATAACATTTATAACTATATACTAGATAACAAAGACAAGACATTTCGTTACACCAATTATTTTATCAATCAAGAGGCAAGTTCTTGACATATTCCAGAGATTTTAATTTTATCTTAGGTTTCCTTTAAAAAATAATGTTCTGCTCACAATGCAGCAAGAAATTGTTGTATATTTTAGGACCCAAATAAAAAAATGATGCCGACTCAATTCCGTGTGTGTGTGTGTGTGTGTGTGTGTGTGTGTGTGTGTGTGTGTGTGTGTGTGTGTGTGTGTGTGTGTGTGTGTGTGTGTGTGTGTGTGTGTGTGTTTGTGTGTGTGTGTGTGTGTGTGTGTGTATGTGTGTGTGTGTGTGTGTGTGTGTGTGTGTGTGTGTGTGTTCACAGTTCACAACCGTCTTTATTCAAAAAATGTAATAATTTCACAATGTATTTTCCCAATGCACCATGCAAGGTGCGCGTGGGAACATCTTAATCTATATATTGTTCATTCCTGTTTGATGCTGGCAGTCCTCATGCAACAGTCCATTTTATATTACATATATAAATTATTTTATATTTTGCAGACATAAATTTTAATTTTTTACTGTAAAAATTGAGGTATCTACTGTATAATCCATCGTGCTATGCATTAACAACTCTAAACATTCAACAAAGTTATATCGAAATTACACATGAAATCGATGAATCAATTACCCTGCACCGAGTCCGCACAATTACCCTATACAATAACAACAGTTCATTCATTGTAAAATCTATATCAATAAATAAGCAACATATGAATCCATAAATACATAACAAATGAACAGTAACAATATAGTAAATTTATGAATACAATGTTTAACAATAAATAAGTAACATTATGATAAATCTATAGATATTATAACAAATAAACAATAAGAACGAGATAAAACTATAAATTTATAACAAATAAATAATAACAACGAAATAAAACTATAAATTTATAACAAGTACAGTAAAAGTGAATTACAGAATATGTATGATATATTCAATAATAACAATAGAAATACTAAAGTATATGATAGAAAAGACAAAAAATAGAAAATGAATAAAAATAAATAAATGTGTGTGTGTTCAAATCTTTATTTCAAAATCATCTTTATTTAAAAAAATACAAAGTACAGTACAGTACAAATGTTGCTAAGTGCTGTAAAGCACGTGTGGCAAAAAATATTGTTGGCACAATTCTTAATAGCTTAATATGTCTCTGGTCTTGTGTGGAGGCTATGCTATACTATATTTAAATAAAATTTGCAAATCAAACATGAAACAAACAATTATAAGTAATTTAACAAAACTGGAACAACAATAACAGATAAAGAATAACTGAGTGACAATAACAAAGCAATAACAAGGAAATCAATAACAAAATGAGTGAATAAGAAGAAAAGTTCAACAATAACAGAATAAATACAAAAGCAACGAGATAAATGCAACAACGACAAGATTAATACAATGCTTAAAAAAATTAATATATAAGAGTAACAACAATAACACTAATAATTTACTTTCGATTACTACCTATCCTAAAAATAATCGACTACCAGTGTGTGTGTGTGTGTGTGTGTGTGTGTGTGTGTGCACTTCAATAATACAACCAAGTGTCACACGACGAGTTATCTCGTTATATCCTTGAAGTATTCTCTCTACAAAAAATGCTGCTGTTCTGTGCAAAGCATTATATTCTTCATTGATGTTATAAAATCACTAAGTTTCATTACATTTTCCTAACATAAAATATACATGATGAGTAATAAAAAACTAAGTCTAGAAATCCCTGATAATGAAACATAATGTTTAAACGGCATATAACGAAATTTAATTATAAATTATGGCTGCCTTGCCTCCCTTGTTGAAATATTTAGGATTAGGAGAGAACCATCGTCAAACAACAAATACCGTCACTCTATCACCTCATGCCATCAACCACTGTTTTATTCTATTCAAAGGTCTACTTGAGATTGGATAAAGGTGAGTGTACAGCTTAGGTTGTGTTTAAAACTGGCGATAATATAACACCAGATGAAATTAAATCAAGTACGATTGAAAAAAGTTGTAAATGAAATTACCAGTTAACACACCTTAAATGAAAGCATAGAAATGCTATTATATAGAAACGTATTCATTTAGAAACAGCAGTAATCTTTAAATTAAGAATTTCGTACAAAAATGTTTTATTGCTTAAAGCGGGTTTTCATTAGGGAACAAGAAGAATTGAGTTGAATTTATTAAGTATTTCTTTCGTACACTCGTTAAAATAATTTAAATCTGGCTAAATAATTTTTATGGTCAATAGTGTAATACTTACAGGCCATTTTTTACAGTCGTAGCATCCACATGTTACCTCAAATTGGATCACGACAATCCTAATAGCATAGTTAATGCCCTAAACTTACCCGTTTATTAACCACAATCACGGAGTTAAAACCCGTAGCATACACATGTTACCTGAAGATCCTGACAATTCTAATAGAATCGTCAATGACGTGAACAAATTTAACTTTTTTTAAACACTTATAAAAGAATGTTTTATAACAAGCAATAAGATGAAAAAAATTGAGATAAATAAAACGATATGTATAGAACAAATGTAAGCCGATAGTTCAGTTGTATATACATTCCGATAAGTTTTACACAGGCAATTCCATAGCTAGCCCTGTCATAATAAATTCAGTGTGTGACCTGTAGCAATCACTACGGATCTCTAATTATAAGCGAGTTAGACATCTCCTACTACTACAACTACATGCCCAGCCCTGGCATGATCACTTCAATGTTTGTGATCTGTGACAATAAATACGGGTCTCTAATTATACGTGAGCTGTGCTCTCCTACTGATACAATTACATGCCCAAAACTGGCTTCATCATCTCAGTGTGCGATCTGTCACAATAAATACGGGTCTATAATTATAAGCAAGCTGTACTGTCCTACTGTTACAGTTACATGCCCAGCCCTGGCATGATCACTTCAATGTTTGTGATCTGTGACAATAAATACGGGTCTCTAATTATACGTGAGCTGTGCTCTCCTACTGATACAATTACATGCCCAAAACTGGCTTCATCATCTCAGTGTGCGATCTGTCACAATAAATACGGGTCTATAATTATAAGCAAGCTGTACTGTCCTACTGTTACAGTTACATGCCCAGCCCTGGCATGATCACTTCAATGTTTGTGATCTGTGACAATAAATACGGGTCTCTAATTATAAGTGAGCTGTGCTCTCCTACTGATACAATTACATGCCCAAAACTGGCTTGATCATCTGTGTGTGATCCGTCACAATAAATACGGGTCTATAATTATAAGCAAGCTGTACTGTCCTACTGTTACAGTTACATGCCCAGCCCAGGCATGATCAGCTCAGTATGTGATTTGTCACAATCCATATTGGTCTCTAATTATAAGCAAGCTGTACTGTTCTACTGCTACTATTACATGCCCAGCCCTGGCATGATCAGCTCAGTGTGTGATGTGTGACAATCAATACGGGTCTCTAATTATAAGCAAGCTGTACTGCTCTACTGCTACTATTACATGCCCAGCCCTGGCATGATCAGCTCAGTGTGTGATCTGTGACAATCAGTACGGGTCTCTAATTATAAGCAAGCTGAACTGTTCTACTGCTGTTATTACATGCACAGCTCTGGCATGATCAGTTCAATGTGTGATCCGTGACAATCAGTACGGGTCTCTAATTATAAGCAAGCTGAACTGTTCTACTGCTGCTATTACATGCACAGCCCTGGCATGATCAGTTCAATGTGTGATCTGTGACAATCAGTACGGGTCTCTAATTATAAGCAAGCTGTACTGTTCTACTGCTGCTATTACATGCCCAGTCCTGGCATGATCAGCTCAGTGTGTGATCTGTGACAATCAGTACGGGTCTCTAATTATAAGCAAGCTGTACTGTTCTACTGCTACTATTACATGCCCAGCCCTGGCATGATCAGCTCAGTGTGTGATGTGTGACAATTAATACGGGTCTCTAATTATAAGCAAGCTGTACTGTTCTACTGCTGCTATTACATGCCCAGTCCTGGCATGATCAGCTCAGTGTGTGATCTGTGACAATCAATACGGGTCTCTAATTATAAGCAAGCTGTACTGTTCTACTGCTGCTATTACATGCCCAGCCCTGGCATGATCAGTTCAATGTGTGATCTGTGACAATCAGTACGGGTCTCTAATTATAAGCAAGCTGTACTGTTCTACTGCTGCTATTACATGCCCAGTCCTGGCATGATCAGCTCAGTGTGTGATGTGTGACAATGAATACGGGTCTCTAATTATAAGCAAGCTGTACTGTTTTACTGCTGCTATTACATGCCCAGCCCTGGCATGATCAGCTCAGTGTGTGATGTGTGACAATCAATACGGGTCTCTAATTATAAGCAAGCTGTACTGATCTACTGCTACTATTACATGCCCAGCCCTGGCATGATCAGCTCAGTGTGTGATGTGTTGAAACCATACATCGCCGCTCGCACACCCACAGCAAACCATCAGGGAAGCGCGCACCCCCCATGGTGGCGAACGGGATGCCGGATCAAAACTAAACTAGGTAAAATAAAGAACACCGTGGTCAGTATACTCAGGTTCATTTACTATGACATAACATAGGCCTATCCAGCGAGAGAAAAACAAAATTTTTCAACAAATTTCACACCAAAATGAACCTTCCTGTCAATATAAATATATAGGCTATAAATAAAAAATAAAAAAAAAAATAAAAAAAGGTGCCTGCAGTAGTATATACCTCAAACAATCCTTGTCAGGTGCACCTGCATACAAAAATTAGAAAAGCCATAATTTGAAACAAGAAATGCCAATTCCACCCGGTATCCTTCGGCTAAGGGCGGGCTCCTAATTAAATCCAAGAAATAACTAAAGAATATCTAAAACTAACTTAAAATTAAATAACAAAATATAAACTATATAAATGGCAACAATAACAATAACAAATAAATAAAGAATATGAGCAGGGTATCACAGATGTTGACTAGAAGATATTGTCCATCATGGTGGCCGTCCTTCAGCAGAGCGCAAAAGCGAAGGTTCTCTGCGACCACGCATGATGGAGAGATGACAGGAGAAAATCAACTCATCTCTTGGACCCTGAAAACAGGTTTCAGCCTAGTACCCTTTTAAAGTTAATAATAATTAATAAATAGTTGCCAAACAATATAGATTTTAATAAAAGTAAAGTTGCCAAAAGTTATCTATCAAGAATTTTAAGTTAAGTTAAATTACCAAAATTTCAAAATATCACAGACCAATCAATTACTGATAAAAATTAAAATAAACCTTAATATAGAAGCTGGTAACATTAGAAAACAATAAATAAACAAGATATTCCATTTAAAAGACCAAAACAATAAGTTCTAAAGAAATTTATGTGAGGTATACGCAGTAGCCTACCATACGTATCAATTTGGTTAAAACATTTTTAAAACAGACATTTATTGACATAATTGGCTCAAAATTGGTGAAAAGCAGGGGAAGGGCATCCTGCACTTAAAATAAAATTCCCAACTCAAAACAACAACCCCAAAGAAAGTTAGTATGAAAATCCCCTCTGTCACAGAACAAATTTTAAGCGTTTTACTCTTGGTAAAAAAAAAAAAAAATTTAATTATTAGAAAAAAAACTGATGGCCATAAGTAGCAGCCTATTAACAGGAAACTAAATTTAAAATTTGATGACAGAAGGCCTTAAATTAACCAAGTAGGCTATAAGGGGGAGTTATGGGCTAAAAGACCCGAAGAAAGTTACATCTCTCAGAAAGGCTTAAAAAAATTTAGTAAAATGAACCTTCAGCAGTCCCTCTGGGTTTGTTTACAAAAACTACATAACACGTGACACATTACAAACAATATTGGCTGCAGAAAAATGAACTGTAACATATAGCCTAGGACTGGTCCTCACTGAGAGACAGAAAATTAATTTAAGCCGAAAAGAAAGGGTGAAAACTAATAAAAGTGTAAGAGAATTAATTTGAAAGCCAATTTAAAAATTTAGTTAACAGCCAGAAGTACAAAAATTTAATAAAAAGCAAAACTACAATTTGGAAAACCATGTGCTCTTACTTAACCTTCACAGTTTGAAAAATAAAAATAAACACTAAAATTTAAAAAAAAAAAACAAAACTTACTCATCAGTGAGGGGCCGTAAACTTAGCCGCACATGTCAGAAGGAAAACAGCTCAGTAAAACTAACAAAACAACTTAATTAAACAAAAATTTCAATCTGGAGCTACTCCTAACTTGTACACCACGGTTCGGAGTCTTGACGCCACCCTCCCGGAAAGGCCAAACGCCTTCAAATGGTCAGTGGCCTCTGCAGCCAATAAACCACACACACATACACTATATAAAACACACATGAGCCGGGGAGATATAGGTATTGAACCGGCTCAGTGTGACAATCAATACGGGTCTCTAATTATAAGCAAGCTGTACTGTTCTACTGCTGCTATTACATGCCCAGCCCTGGCATGATCAGCTCAGTGTGTGATGTGTGACAATCAATACGGGTCTCTAATTATAAGCAAGCTGTACTGTTCTACTGCTGCTATTATATGCCCAGCCCTGGCATGATCAGCTCAGTGTGTGATCTGTGACAATCAATACATGTCTCTAATTATAAGCGAGCTGACCTATCCTACTGCTGAAGTAACTGTGAAATCCACTTTATAATTCTGGAACCAACATCGAATATCTAGATTTTTATATTTTATGGATATAGGATCATGGGTTTGAAGTATAAAGGAGAAAGTATAGTTTGTATGTCTTCTTAAAGTATCTTTTTTGTGCCCATTGTTAGTTACATAATACAAAAAACACATGGTAATTCTGCTCGGCTGACTATTTAAAATACTACTAAAATTGTAAAATTGAAAGGTTTATAAACACCATTATATTGAAGTTTTAAATTAATACAATCTTTTATAGTTTATAAATTGGTTCCTAATAATAATGAGTCTGCTTGCATATCATAACTTTTAAACTAATTTAATTTTAACATTTTAAAAAAATCGTAGAGTTTACCTTAGTAACTAGGAACTTTTCGAGATACAAAATATCTTCTTAAAAAACATTGCTATATCAACACCAACGTTGTGCTATAACAAACAATGTGTTTTGTAACAAGATATTTTTGAAACATGTCCTTTAACTAGTTTTGTAGGCAGTTGTTTCTTGTGTTAAATCTTACTATAGCATTTATTCTTTAATTTAGTTTCCTAGGGTTAGCTTTATTTAGTTCGTGTCTTAGAGACAGTGTAACTGGAATGGTTAATAAACATGTTTTTGTAATTCCTCTCTTATGAATATACTAATGCTCTGCCATGATTTTTCCTACATTGTAGTTATGTCTTACGTTACTGATCTAAATTAAACTTCAAAGAAGTTATTGTATTGATCTACCTGAGATTGCAAAATTCGAAACATTTTTACTGATTCTTGTGTCATTGAATAATGGCAAAACATAAAATATACTGTTACCATCTGTGCAACAGTACAAGACACCCGTCCATTCGTCGTGAAAATGAACTTTTTAGAAATAATGTGTTCTCTCCTACAAAACAGCGGACAAAAACGCATGTGTGTCACAATGACCGGAGCGTGTGTTAATCTTGGGTGTACTATTAGTGTGTACGCGTGTACACATGTGCGTTTTTCTGTGTGTACACCTGTACGTGTTTGTGTGTACACGTGTACGTGTTTGTGTGTACACGTGTACTTTTTTGTGTGTACAGGTGTACGTGTTTGTGTGTACGCGAGTTTCATAACTTTTAAAGAAGATAAAGTCTAATCTTCTCCGTAAAGTTCATATTCAAGCAGTGTATTGTGATTTAAAAGAAACTGATAAAAATAACATTTATATAAATACCTACATTTCGGATCCTTTCTGGAACTATACTATAGCGCAATCTACTGCAGGTTACTATATGTGACTACGGTAATGTAATATTACAATTTAATATAATACGGAATATCATACTATCTTATTGAGCGTTATGTTTAAATACTTAGTATTATCCTTCCTTGAAGTAGGTGCCTTTTTAGAAACACATTCTTTTTATTTATACTCCATAGATCATTTGAACGTACATTCCGATTCTTATCATGTTATAAATCTTTCCTCAGTCAATCAATTGAAAATTGTTCAACAATCAAATACAATAAACCCTAAAATATGAGTTTTACTTACTATTTAGAATGTAATGAGAGAAATGTTTATTTTTTCTCTTTTAAATAATTCACCAAAAATATATCTATTTCGAAAAAATATATTATACATGCGTGTTAAAGCTTAATGTAAAAACTATTCGAGTTCAGGCTGAGATGTATACAGTAACTTGAAGCGACACAGGAAAGCTATATTAAGAATGAAAGAGTCGCCGATGAGATGATTGGTTGTAAGTTTTATCTGTTTGTTTGCTTCTTTTTGTTTATTAGCTCCTCACAATTTACGTTTTGAGGTTTCATGGAGTGAAAATATCTTCTGGAACTCATGTTTTTGTGACTTCCTTTGATGATCTTACATAATTCAAACAAGAAATCACATTGTCCTTGTTTTACGATTTACTTTATTTCTTGTCTTTAATATCCGCAGTAAACTATATTATCAGCAAACTACTGTTAACCCGTTCGGCCTTCTAATAATAAGAGTATTAACATTTTATTCTAGTCTATTATAAGTATTGTTGTATATTTAAGAACATGTCTAATATAACTATACGTCACATTGTTAGGACCATGAATAGGGAAAGATCTTATATAGGAAAATATTTATATAGTTATATAGGGAACTTCGTAGGAAAAGATTTTATATGGTAATTTTCAATGGAAGTTTTCTGTTTATCTACCAAACATCTTCTGAGTTCAAATCCGAGAATAATTCCTATATCATTGTAATCTCGCTCGTATGCTGGTTCCTACAGTTTTGAAAATTGCTCTTCATTGTTTTGATACTTATAACACCTATTTATTTTCAAGACTCTTAGACAGTACTGAGAGGGTAATAAAGATTGTGTGCCATCCGTTATAGTATTACAAGTTTACATTTAAAAACACTACTATTATATGTATAATAAATAAATAGTAAATGTAGAGCTTTCTTGTAAGTTTATTAAATACAATTTTACGTTACATTAATAACATAAAATTATAAATGTTGTTCATTTACAATTATATCAAAGAGATGTAAACCTAACATCACAGATCTGAGCACTCAGATTATAAATTAACTAAACAAGAGCTGTTTTCTTACTAAACGTTGTTTTTTTACTGCCAAATTTGTTTTATAGAAACAAAAAAATTAAGTAAACGAGGATATTTAAACACGACAAAAAATAACAAGAGATTAGAGATTAACAATCCTTGAAATTCAAATGAAATTCTCGGTATCGCAAATTTAAGCATTATACTATTGGGCCGACGTCGTTATTTTCTGACATCAAAATAACAAGGTTTTAAAACTTTGAAAGTAGTTTCGTTATCCGCACAACAACAGATAGATTTGATTTACCATTTAATGAAATATTAATGTTAGATTATAAAGACAAAACTTAATTTTTACATGTCTATTGTTGTTTTTTTTTCATAAGTGTTTATATCGTTTATGCACCCAATAAGGAAAAGTTAAACAGCTAATCTTAGATCTTACTGATCTACGATGTCAACATTGCTATTAAAGTCAACTAAACAAAACTGTATAATTATTTTTTTATTATATTACAAAGTTTCAATTCCAATTGTAGATTGATAACTTAGATTTTACTGAATGGTCAAAATAAATCATAGTATTGACACTTTGTATCAAGATGTTGTTACAAAGGATTTTCTTGTGCAAGTCATGTTTAGTAGATTTGGCATACTTCTCCACTACCTCGTATACCCTTTAACATATTATTTAAAATTCAAGTCCTTGATTTTGTTTCCTGTTATTTTGCGAAAGTTGTACAAACGCACTATATAGCGTTAAATGCCATCAACTCAGAGTTTATACTAAACATGTTTTAATTTAAATGACCAGTTTGTAGTAAAGGTCCGACCACATGTTTTCACACTAAAACTGTGTTTACGTTCCCCTTAAGCGGTGAAGTATTATTCAAAATGGTATTTTTAAGTGTATAAAAGTAGTGAAATATATATTTTGGTATCTAATTGTGGCTCTCAAATTCCTGCTGGGCCAGAGCTAATCTTTATATTAAAAGAATCAGCGTCAGCATAAAAAACCGACGGCTGTGAAGTAGGTTCTGCTCAATAATGTGGAATAAAATGTAATCGTAAGCAATTCTAATCCACATTATCTAACATAACATTTTATATCCTAAAGATAATTCCATTTTAAATGTGAGGATTATTAAATAAATAATAAATGTTTATTTTAGTAGTATGAATTTTTATTTTGTTTGATATAAAGTTATGTTTTGACAATTACCAATGCAAGCCCCACGAAATATAAACTGGCAAAAAATATATTGTTGTACAAATTTAAATTATATATGTGTGTGTGTGTGTGTGTGTGTGCGCGCGCGCGCATGCGCGCGTGCGTGCAATGTATTATATAAAATATACTAGCAGACCCGACAGACGTTGTCCTGTACACACGTCTTTAATTCGAAAATGTTAAACTTTGATTAATCTGTAACAATCTAGGCTGTTTTGATAGAAATGTCTATTCAAAAGTTATTACAATATCTAACTTCATCACATGTACATTTAATCACACTTCGACCAACCGATAGTATGTGAGTATAACATGAGTGATGTGAAATGTAGAGGATGTTTTAAATGAAAACTTACTTAATCTGAAGGTAAAAAAGTTGAAACAAACTATTTTATAACAGGTATATTTTTTCAATTTACAACTTAATTTATCGTAATGCCATTGAATGTACAATATTTTTTTTTAATCCTTCAGGTGTATAAACAATCAAATTAGATGATTTTCCAATGGGGCTGAAGTATAATAAGTGACCTCCATCACAATCGAATTATTGATATTTCTGAATAGCCTATATAACTACTATCCGAATTAGATTATAGTTATGTAAAGGCTGAAGTATAATAAGCAGCCACCATCACAATCGAATTATTGATATTTCTGAATAGTCTATCTAAACTACCGAATTTCATTATAGTTATTTAAAATTATAAGATAGTATCGGAAGTGGCCAACAGAATTTAATTTATCTAAAATACTAAATAAGTATTCTGTATAGGGCTGAAGTATAATAAGTGGCCACTATCAATCGAATTATAGATATTTCTGAATAGCCTATCTAAACTACTAAAATGACGAACTGAATTAGATTATAGTTATTTAAAGGCTGAATTATAATAAGCGGCCAATATCGCAATCAAATTATTGATATTTCTAATTAGCCTATCAAAACTACCGAATTTCATTATCTTTATATTTCTTGTGTGCGTGTGTATGGAGCTGAACTCCTCCTAAATGGGTGGACCATCTTGGAATGTTTTACATTGTATCCAGCAGAATGCGCTACGATCACAGTTTCAAATGTTTTCTATTTTAATTCCAGGTTTTCCTGACAGTTTGTGCAGCTATCAAATATGTGTGTTGTTTTGTAACATCGTGTAATTATTGTGTGAGTGCTAATTGTAATATTACATTAATAGAGATTGAAGATGTTTGAAGTACATAAAAAACTATAGTTATTTATTGAAGTTATTGAACTAATTTTGAAAATTTATTGAACGAAGTGAGTATATTGGTCGCATAACCTAAGTAGCATATAAATCAAAGGGTTGTGTTTCTATGTGTGAATAACTATTGTTAACAGTTTGGTCACATAAGTTCAAATTAAGTAGCATATAAATCACATGATTGAATAACTATTCGTCCTCTTCCACGAAGACGTGGCATTTTTCTGTAAAAATAAAATTCTGTATAATAGTACACAATGAATATGAGTAACTTATTGATATGTAATTTTAATTAAGTAACTTCTAGATAAAAATGTATAACAACGTAGACAACGGTATCTAAAATACTAAATAAGTATTCCATATAGGTCTGAAGTACAATAAGTGGTCACCATCACAATCGACTTATTGATATTTATGATTAGTCCATCTTAACTACTGAATTACATTGTAGTTTTTTTAAATTACAGTATAGTATCGAAACTGGCCAACAGAATTTAATTTATCTAATATACTAAATAAGTATTCCGTATATGTCTGTAGTACAATAAGTGGCCACCATCACAATCAAATTATCGATATATCTGAATAGCCTATCTAAACTACTATAATGACGATCCAAATTATAGTTGTTTAAAGGCTGAATTATAATAAGCAGCCACCATCTCAATCGAATTATTGATATTTCTGATTAGCCTATCTAAACTACTGAATTTCATTATAGTTATTTAAAATTACAGTATAGTATCAGAACTGGCCAACAGAATTTAATTTAAAACCAATTCCTACATTATTAACAGTAGTTATTCACACATGTGATTTGTATGCTACTTAATTTGAACTTATCTGACCAATTTTGACTGCAGATTAAAAATGTAAATTACAACAAATTAATTTAAATCTATTAGTTTAAAACTTTATTATCTAAAATGTTAACAATAGTTATTCACACATAGAAACACAACCTTTTGATTTGTATGCTACTTAGGTTATTTGAGGTAATGCGACCAATAATCTCTATTAATGTACTATTACAATTTTAGCACTCACACAATAATTACACAATGTTTTATTTTCTTCTTTTTGCCTGTTGGCTTTTATAAACTTATAACGCGGCCACGTAGTACACTTTTTATAACTTCATTCTATTATATTTTAATGTTATTTGCCGTATTTACTTTTGAAACATGAACCTTACAAAACAACACACACACGTTGATAGCAGCACAAACTGTCAATTTCAGTTAAAAGCTAAAACTTCCAATTTTATATCTGGATAATCTCTATCCTCCAAAGTGAGTACAGAATATATTGAAATAAGATGTGGTGTAATTATTATATGTTTATGCTTACTCTATGTTTTCAAGACTATTATTGATTAAACGTATGGCTGTGTTGTAATATTATAATGTTTACATAGAAAAATTGGTGAAAATTTAACTTTGCAATCTGCATTAGACTACTGATCAAGCACTTTATAATAATGTAATCTAAATGTAAACAAATGTTTCTCCCTCTTTGGTGAACTTCAGCTGAAAATATTCACAGCTGTTAAGTATCAGTTCACTTTGTATTACGTGTCGTAGCGCAGTCTGTCGGATCCAATATAAAACACTCCAACATCAACAATAATTTATAATTAAAAATTTAATTAAATTTAACCCAATAAATAACTATAATGAAATTCCGTAGTTTTTGATAGGCTATTCAGAAATATCAATAATTCGATTGTGATGGTGGCTGCTTATCATACTTCAGCCTTTAAATAACTATAATCCAATTCGGATAGTAGTTTGCATACGCTATTCAGAAATATCAATAATTCGATTGTGATGGAGGCCACTTATTATACTTCAGCCCTATCGGAAAACCATCTAATTTGTTTATGTACACTCCTGAAGGATTAACAAAATAATATATTGTACATTCAATAGCATTACGATAAATTAAGTTGTAAATTGAAAAAATATACCTGTTATAAAATAGTTTGTTTCAACTTTTTTACCTTCAGATTAAGTAAGTTTTCATTTAAAACATCCTCTACATTTCACATCACTCATGTTATACTCACACACTATCGGTTGGTCGAGGTGTGATTAAATGTACATGTGATGAAGTTAGATATTGTAATAACTTTTGAATAGACATTTTTATCAAAACAGCCCAGATTGTTACAGATTAATATACTTGTTATAAAATTAGTAATTTAAAACTTAATTAATATCGGAAATGGCCAACAGAATTTAATTTAAAACCAATTCCTACACTGTTAACAATAAATAGTTATTCACACATGTGATTTGTATGCTACTTAATTTGAACTTATGTTACCAATTCTGACTGCAGATTAAAAAATGTAAATTATTACAAATTATTTTAAATCCAATTAGTTTAAAACTTGATTATCTAAACTGTTAACAATATTAACACATAGAAACACAACCTTTTGATTTGTATGCTACTTAGGTTATTTGAGGTATGTGACCAATATACTCACTTCAATAAATTTGGAAAATGAGTTCAATAACTTTAATAAATAACTATAGTTTTTTATGCACTTCAAACATCTTCAATCTCTATTAATGTATTATAACAATTAGCACTCACACAATAATTACAGAATGTTACAAAACAACACACAAATTTGATAGCAGCACAAACTGTCGGGAAAACCTGGAATTGAAATAGAAAAACATTATGGCTGTGTTGTAATATTATAATGTTTACGTAGAACAATTGGTGAAACTTCAACTTTGCAATCTGCATTACACTACTGATCAAGCACTTTACAAATTTAAAATAAGAACTTTCTAAATAAATGTGAACAAATGTTTCTCCCTCTTTGATGGATGAACTTCAGCTGAAAATATTCACAGTTGTTAAGTAACAGTGGCGCAGTCTGGCGGATCCAATGTAAAACACTCCACCATCAACAACAATTTATTATTAAAAAATTAATTAAATAAACTATTAAAATTGGACCGAATTATGAATCTAAACCATTCTCGGATCCAACTGAAGACACACAAAAAGTTTCATTAAAATCGGTCCACCCGTTTAGGAGGAGTTCATTAACATACACACGCACACAAGAAATATATATATAAAGATAGAGTTTGTACTTTATATAAAGTACAAACATTATTACATACCAATTAAGTGCGAGCCCAGTTTATTGAATGTTGAATGTTGTATGATAAACTCGCCTTGCTTGAAGAAGCCCGCAGCTATTTATTTGCTTTGATAGCTTACATTTAATTTAATCCTGCAAATGTATAATATAAAATGCAGTAGCCATTACCGTGAATATTAATTATATGTCGCTCTCAGGTACTTACTTGTGTAATGGAGAATGTAGAATAAATCTAAACTAGTTTATCTTTAACGGACTATTAATTAATTTCATTAAATATATAGTGATAATTCTAGAACCGATTATGTATTTTATCATGTTTTATAATTTTACAATATTACATTTATAATATTACTCAGTTTTAATCTTTATTAAACATAATTGTTTTTACGCAGGCCATGGTGATATATTTGTTTGATTAGGGAGCTGAGTGTATGTGCTGTCGTTTAGAAAAAACCTCTGAGCGAGGATGAGAAAATATAAACTTAGTGAGGAGGATCTTGAAAGAGAAGGGCTAAGTTTTTGTGCAGAGACTGGTGCTAAGAGGGGATTAAGAAAATGTCCTAAGTCAAAGTCAAACCTTTTATTGCCCTGAGCAATATAATAAATATGTGGATATAGCAAGCGGGATGAGAGAAGTCAAACTTATTGAGGAGGATCTTGAGAGAGAAGGGTCTGTAATGTGGCAGAAGGTATACCGGATAAATATATAATTTTGACATTCCTTCACAATATATTTAGACATACAATCTTTATATTCGCGCATACTTCTCACACGGCAATTCTCTCCACCGCCAACGTCAGTGTCAGTCTTCTAGATTGGAGGTCCCCCCCAACTATAATACAAAAACTCGGCGATAGAGTTTTCACGCCTTAGCCATTTGTTCGTTTTTTTACGGAATCGGGCAATCTGCTGATGAAACAACGTACACCTGCCTGCTAGGGTAGGTTTTCATATATCACCGTTCTGTGTCGCCCAGAACGGTAGTTGTCTCTGCCTCTCGTTTCATATTTATGTATGTCGCGGTCCCTTGACAGGGCACATTTTGACTTACAGAATAAAACCGCTTCCAAGATGTAGAAGCATGGCAACATTTTTGTAAATGTGCTACGCACGTCTCTCTGAAGTTCATGTTAGCGATTGTTCTGGCCGCTTTATTTTGAGGCCTGAAAACTCTCAAAATTTGTTTGTTTGAACTAGCGCCCCACAAAACCACTCCGTTGGAAAGGTTTGGGTAGATCAGGCCGTAATACGCCGCCATCAGTACATGAATAAACGGGCAGTATTTGGCTAGAGACCTTAAAACGTAAACGCCAGGAGCTAATTTTGAACAAAGTGAAACAATGTGATCATTCGATGTCAAACCTTGACCAAGGTATATTTCAACGAATTTGGAGGTGTAGAATTCTTTTTATGTGGAGTTTCCAGCATGATGGAAAACCCAAAGTCAACTAGTCACAGACCCAATTTCAGAAAATAAGATTTTGTGGAATTCTTTGTCAGGTTGAGTCTGAAAAATTATTGGTCAACACTGGTGAGGTCAAGAAAAGCTTGTTGTAACAAAACTTCTTTTGGTTTTTCTTCAAAAAAGAGAGTCGTGTCATCATAGTACTGTACGACATTAGCATACAGAGGCGATGACGATGTCATTTACATAGCATAGATAAATAATTGGACTGGGGATGGAGTCTATGGGAACTCCATAGCTCATATCCATTGGACTTAAAAGGTGATTTGCAATGTTGACAGTCTGTATTCTGTGGCTTAGAAATGATTTAATCCACGATAGGGGCACATCTCGAATGCCATGGGATTTCAGTTTTTCAAAACTTTTATTATGATCAACACAGTCAAACGCTTTGGATAACTCGAGAAACACACTTATGGTGGGAATCCGACAGTTTAACCCTTCCACAACCGTTTCTACCAGACTCAAAACTGCGTCTAACGTCGATTTTCCTGCTCTGAAGCCAAATTGGTCTTCAGAAAGCTGGTTGTGTTTGCTAAAAATCAAAGGATTCTTTTCAAAAATAGTTTTCGAAAATCTTGCTCACAGTTGGAAAATTATATGATTAGGAAGTATGTGACATGGAGAACCTAGTCTATAACTAGGGGAAATAACATTATTATAATGGAATAAACTAGTCTAATGACGAAATTTGGTGTTTCAAAGAAAAAAACAAAGGTAACGTGCGTGCGCGTGTGAGTGTGTATGATTAGCTTGTTTAAAAGAAGATTATTGAGGGAGGGAACGTTGTCTCTTGATTTTGAGACACTCAATTCTTGGTTATTTACTTTTAGATATGAGATATAAAACAGAGAAAGGAGATAACGAGTAAGATGGTGGTAGGAGAGTGCACAGTTATTATGACGGAGTCGATGTCAATCAATGCCAATGAGAACCTATGAAGCATAATTAGCTATTGGTTGTAGGGGTCACAGAAAGCAGTAATTAGGCATCACAATCGGGGAGAGAGATAGAAATTTGGCGATTATCGTCTTGTTAACAACTTAATCTTTAATCCCTTAACGGAAGTATTGATGAAACCTATGCGTTGAGGGTTAATATTTTGGGATACGCGTCTCTAACATGGTCTATCACTAGGTTATCAGCGTGTTCGCGGTCTGCACCCCAACTTCTTGCCAAGTACAGAGCAGTAATCCATGTAAATGGAAATTCCCCAAAAGGTGTATTATTAAGGAAATACTTTAGTTATAAGCACCATCTATCATAGATTAGCTAATGGATTTGGAACCAATCTGTCCTGCCAATCCAGATATGTTTAGTTATTAATAGACACAGAAACATTTTAGTTCAAACTTGACTATAACCAAAACTAAAAGGATTGTGTGAGGCAAACGTCTATGACGTCATATTTGGGAGTTTTATTGATGCATACTTAGGGTTTTAACGTAATTCCGTTTTTTGCTGTTATTTTAATATTACTCGATTATTTCCCCTTTATTTTATTATAATTTAATTTTTATTTGTATTAGTAATAATTAATATTAATATTATTCAGAGATAACACAATACCTCACTTGATTTCCTTTTTAAGAAAGATAACATTTAAAAAATGCTAAAATGTTTGAAGATCCAAAATTTTAGATAAATTTCTTAAAATAAGTGATACACATCAAAGATCTCGATACCTCTAAATTTCTCTAAAACCATTGAATGTCTAACTTGTTCGTGTAGTGTAGATATGGAACTGTCTTAGTAAACTTGATTAAATGTATTTATTTATTTAAATTCCCACGGTATAACCATTTTGCAAATTACATTACAATAAACTGATTACTCATTACTGTTTGGAAAAATGTTACATAAATTTTGTATTTTGCATTTTAGTAAGTTTATGTATTAATTTGATTATAACTGCAAAACTAATTAAACAAAAAAATCAAGGAACCGCATGTAATAAAAGTGTTTCCCAGCAGAAAATAAATTGAAATATAGAGATGAATGGAAGGGAAGTCAGGAACAAGGGATGGGTTTCATGCATTAAATTGAGTGTTATTGTCACTATAATCGTGGATTGTAATTATCCTCTGATACGTTTTGGGTCAAACTAGTTAGTGAAATATATTTACACACAATTCACATTCCTGTACCCACCCCCGTTCTATTTTAATTGTGTATAGAAACAGTGTCATAAATATAGACTAACATACCCAGTTCATTAAATGGATGGAACGGAATTGGCTGTGTTCCTTGCAAATAGACTATGCAGCTATATTGTACGAGACTCATATAAATGTATCTTTCTATTTTAATGTTCCATCTGTTTGTACTAGAATTGTATAAGACATTTGGCCCTTTTTGAGTCTTTTTACTAGCTCTTACTTTTTACATATTGAATAATATAAAAAGAATAGCTGATATTACCAGTTCAAAGTGGAAGCGATATATTTTTTACTTGACAGTTATTTAATGAATCAATTACTTTATTAATAACTAGCCTGGTGACTTGTGTATTCATTAAATATCTGTTACGAATTAATAAGTAATTAAAAGTGAAATTGCTAGCGGGTAAAGACATTTTACATACCAAAACGTACCAATTTCTGTCTACAGATATACAGTATTCCGATTTATAATGTCAATTCAACACTGATCACACACAGTCCTGCGCCGCAGACGAATCGGTCACAGAACTTCTACCTGACAACATTCCAGTGGCATTTTACAGATATACAGTATTCATATTCCTAATGTCAATCTCACACTGATCACACACAGTGCTGCGCCGCAGACGAATCGGTCACAGAACTTCTACCTGAAAACATTCCAATGGCATTCTACAGATATACAGTATTCATATTCATAATAGCAATCCCACACAGATTACACACAGTGCTGCGCCGCAGACAAATCGGTCACAGACCTTCTACCTGACAACATTCCAGTGGCATTTTACAGATATACAGTATTCATATTCCTATTGTCAATCCCACACTGATCACACACAGTGCTGCGCCGCAGACGAATCGGTCACAGAACTTCTACCTGACAACATTCCAGTGGCATTTTACAGATATACAGTATTCCCATTCCTATTGTCAATACCACACTGATCACACACAATGCAGCGCCGCAGACGAATCGGTCACAGAACTTCTACCTGACAACATTCCAGTGGCATTCTATAGATATACAGTATTCCGATTTATAATGTCAATCCCACACTGATCACACACAGTGATGCGCCGCAGACGAATCAGTCACAGAACTTCTACCTGACAACATTCCAGTGGCATTCTACAGATATACAGTATTCATATTCCTATTGTCAATACCACACTGATCACACACAATGCAGCGCCGCAGACGAATCGGTCACAGAACTTCTACCTGACAACATTCCAGTGGCATTCTACAGATATACAGTATTCCTATTTCTAATGTCACCCCCACACTGATCACACACAGTGCTGCGCCGCAGACGAATCGGTCACAGAACTTCTACCTGATAACATTCCAGTGGCATTTTACAGATATACAGAATTCATATTCCTAATGTCAATCTCACACTGATCACACACAGTGCTGCGCCGCAGACGAATCGGTCACAGAACTTCTACCTGACAACATTCCAGTGGCATTTTACAGATATACAGTATTCATATTCCTAATGTCAATACCACACTGATCACACACAATGCAGCGCCGCAGACGAATCGGTCACAGAACTTCTACCTGACAACATTCCAGTGGCATTCTATAGATATACAGTATTCCGATTTATAATGTCAATCCCACACTGATCACACACAGTGATGCGCCGCAGACAAATCGGTCACAGAACTTCTACCTGACAACATTCCAGTGGCATTCTACAGATATACAGTATTCATATTCCTATTGTCAATACCACACTGATCACACACAATGCAGCGCCGCAGACGAATCGGTCACAGAACTTCTACCTGACAACATTCCAGTGGCATTCTACAGATATACAGTATTCATATTCCTATTGTCAATACCACACTGATCACACAAAATGCAGCGCCGCAGACGAATCGGTCACAGAACTTCTAACTAACAACATTCCAGTGGCATTCTACAGATATACAGGATTCCTATTCCTAATGTCAATCCCACACTGATCACACATAGTGCTGCGCCGCAGACGAATCGGTCACAGAACTTTTACCTGACAACATTCCAGTGGCATTCTAGAGATATACAGTATTCATAATCCTAATGTCAATCCCACACTGATTACACACAATGCTGCGCCGCAGACGAATCGGTCACAGAACTTCTACCTGACAACATTCCAGTGGTGTTCTACAAATATACGGTATTCCTATTCGTAATTTCACCCCCACACTGATCACACATAGTGCTGCGCCGCAGACGAATCGGTCACAGAACTTCTAACTAACAACATTCCAGTGGCATTCTACAGATATACAGGATTACTATACCTAATGTCAATCCCACACTGATCGCACACAGTGCTGCGCCGCAGACGGATCGGTCACAGAACTTCTAACTAACAACATTCCAGTGGCATTCTACAGATATACAGTATTCATATTCCTAATGTCAATCCCACACTGATCGCACACAGTGCTGCGCCGCAGACGGATCGGTCACAGAACTTCTAACTAACAACATTCCAGTGGCATTCTACAGATATACAGTATTCCTATTTCTAATGTCACCCCCACACTGATCACACACAGTGCTGCGCCGCAGACGAATCGGTCACAGAACTTCTACCTGACAACATTCCAGTGGCATTTTACAGATATACATTATTCATATTCCTAATGTCAATCTCACACTGATCACACACAGTGCTGCGCCGCAGACGAATCGGTCACAGAACTTCTACCTGACAACATTCCAGTGGCATTTTACAGATATACAGTATTCATATTCCTAATGTCAATCTCACACTGATCACACAGAGTGCTCCGCCGCAGACGAATCGGTCACAGAACTTCTACCTGACAACATTCCAGTGGCATTTTACAGATATACAGTATTCATATTCCTAATGTCAATCTCACACTGATCACACACAGTGCTGCGCCGCAGACGAATCGGTCACAGAACTTCTACCTGACAACATTCCAATGGCATTCTACAGATATACAGTATTGATATTCATAATGTCAATCCCACACAGATTACACACAGTGCTGCGCCGCAGACAAATCGGTCACAGAACTTCTACCTGACAACATTCCAGTGGCATTCTATAGATATACAGTATTCCGATTTATAATGTCAATCCCACACTGATCACACACAGTGATGCGCCGCAGACGAATCGGTCACAGAACTTCTACCTGACAACATTCCAGTGGCATTCTACAGATATACAGTATTCATATTCCTATTGTCAATACCACACTGATCACACACAATGCAGCGCCGCAGACGAATCGGTCACAGAACTTCTACCTGACAACATTCCAGTGGCATTCTACAGATATACAGTATTCATATTCCTATTGTCAATACCACACTGATCACACACAATGCAGCGCCGCAGACGAATCAGTCACAGAACTTCTAACTAACAACATTCCAGTGGCATTCTACAGATATACAGGATTCTTATTCCTAATGTCAATCCCACACTGATCACACATAGTGCTGCGCCGCAGACGAATCGGTCACAGAACTTCTACCTGACAACATTCCAGTGGCATTCTAGAGATATACAGTATTCATATTCCTAATGTCAATCCCACACTGATCACACACAATGCTGCGCCGCAGACGAATCGGTCACAGAACTTCTACCTGACAACATTCCAGTGGTGTTCTACAAATATACGGTATTCCTATTCGTAATTTCACCCCCACACTGATCACACATAGTGCTGCGCCGCAGACGAATCGGTCACAGAACTTCTAACTAACAACATTCCAGTGGCATTCTACAGATATACAGGATTCCTATTCCTAATGTCAATCCCACACTGATCGCACACAGTGCTGCGCCGCAGACGGATCGGTCACAGAACTTCTAACTAACAACATTCCAGTGGCATTCTACAGATATACAGTATTCATATTCCTAATGTCAATCCCACACTGATCGCACACAGTGCTGCGCCGCAGACGGATCGGTCACAGAACTTCTAACTAACAACATTCCAGTGGCATTCTACAGATATACAGTATTCCTATTTCTAATGTCACCCCCACACTGATCACACACAGTGCTGCGCCGCAGACGAATCGGTCACAGAACTTCTACCTGACAACATTCCAGTGGCATTTTACAGATATACATTATTCATATTCCTAATGTCAATCTCACACTGATCACACACAGTGCTGCGCCGCAGACGAATCGGTCACAGAACTTCTACCTGACAACATTCCAGTGGCATTTTACAGATATACAGTATTCATATTCCTAATGTCAATCTCACACTGATCACACAGAGTGCTCCGCCGCAGACGAATCGGTCACAGAACTTCTACCTGACAACATTCCAGTGGCATTTTACAGATATACAGTATTCATATTCCTAATGTCAATCTCACACTGATCACACACAGTGCTGCGCCGCAGACGAATCGGTCACAGAACTTCTACCTGACAACATTCCAATGGCATTGTACAGATATACAGTATTCATATTCATAATGTCAATCCCACACAGATTACACACAGTGCTGCGCCGCAGACAAATCGGTCACAGACCTTCTACCTGACAACATTCCAGTGGCATTTTACAGATATACAGTATTCATATTCCTATTGTCAATCCCACACTGATCACACACAGTGCTGCGCCGCAGACGAATCGGTCACAGAACTTCTACCTGACAACATTCCAGTGGCATTTTACAGATATACAGTATTCCTATTCCTATTGTCAATACCACACTGATCACACACAATGCAGCGCCGCAGACGAATCGGTCACAGAACTTCTACCTGACAACATTCTAGTGGCATTCTTTAGATATACAGTATTCCGATTTATAATGTCAATCCCACACTGATCACCCACAGTGATGCGCCGCAGACGAATCGGTCACAGAACTTCTACCTGACAACATTCCAGTGGCATTCTACAGATATACAGTATTCATATTCCTATTGTCAATACCACACTGATCACACACAATGCAGCGCCGCAGACGAATCGGTCACAGAACTTCTACCTGACAACATTCCAGTGGCATTCTACAGATATACAGTATTCATATTCCTATTGTCAATGCCACACTGATCACACACAATGCAGCGCCGCAGACGAATCGGTCACAGAACTTCTAACTAACAACATTCCAGTGGCATTCTACAGATATACAGGATGCCTATTCCTAATGTCAATCCCACACTGATCACACATAATGCTGCGCCGCAGACGAATCGGTCACAGAACTTCTACCTGACAACATTCCAGTGGCATTCTAGAGATATACAGTATTCATATTCCTAATGTCAATCCCACACTGATCACACACGGTGCTGCGCCGCAGACGAATCGGTCACAGAACTTCTACCTGACAACATTCCAGTGGTGTTCTACAAATATACGGTATTCCTATTCGTAATTTAACCCCCACACTGATCACACATAGTGCTGCGCCGCAGACGAATCGGTCACAGAACTTCTAACTAACAACATTCCAGTGGCATTCTACAGATATACAGGATTCCTATTCCTAATGTCAATCCCACACTGATCACACATAGTGCTGCACCGCAGACGAATCGGTCACAGAACTTCTATCTGACAACATTCCAGTGGCATTCTACAGATATACAGTATTTATGTTCCTAATGTCACCTCCACACTGATCACACACAGTGCTGCGCCGCAGACGAATCGGTCACAGAACTTCTACCTAACAACATTCCAGTGGTGTTCTACAAATATACGGTATTCTTATTCCTAATGTCACCCCCACACTGATCACACATAGTGCTGCGCCGTAGACGAATCGGTCACCGAACTTCTATCTGACAATATTCCAGTGGCATTCTACAGATATACAGTATTCCTATTCCTAATGTCACCCCCACACAGATCACTCACAGTCCTCGCCGCAGACGAATACATAACGATAATGTTCACAAATAGTCATCACCTTAGTAACTATGCTAAGCTTAGTAACGTTGAATTCTTACGGTTAGAGATCACAAAACTTCGTAACTGAGACGGCCATTCTTAGTTTACCGCATTCCACCGCACTTTCTACAGGAACTGGGTGTCTGACTGAGCTTTTAGTATGATTGGTTGATCTACCGTTCCATTTTATAATGGGTATAATATACTAATGTGGTCGCTAATAAAAAATTTTATTTCTGTTTATGAATGTACTTGCTAGTCACAAAACAATGTAATACAATGTTTAAATCCTATGTTTTTGTTACTAACTAAAATTTATTGAGAGATATTTATGAAAATTAAATTAACAAACAGTTAAACCAATCAGATTTTCATTACGGCCTCAGCAACTGTTTTTTCAGTTAATCCAAAATTTAATATTTTACCACTTTTAATAATTGCTATAAGAGCTTGTTGCCGCGATATTTGTATGCACCAAATAGGCTATAATTATTGTAAACGTTAGGGGTATATTAGGTTAAGGGTTGTTTGTTTTAAGTAGTATTGTCATAAACCATGCGATTAGAATATCACTAGCTTAAAAACGTTGAGGAAACTTATCTCAATGTTGTAAAAGTCTGAGAATGCCATAATAAGTCAAAGATATCTTCCTAAGCGAATATATCCTATAACAATTAAAAATGTAATTTTATTACTATAGCAGTACTAAGATATTATCTCTTATGTATCTGGAAATAAAATATCTAACTCTGCTACACTAGATCATTGTGTGGTGTAGTTGTTTATATAAGAAGTAGCTTACAGACATTGGGTTCCAGGAACTTGTATCCGAATACCAAGCCTAATATGGTATCATTATCTCAATAATCTAGTCACGAGTTTTATATAGTTTAAAGTTGTTTTTTTTCTTTCATTCTGTTTAAATTAAAATTTGTTCGTAATAAAATTACTGTGATTAACAGTCTGGTTATTAGTACTGTTAGAATGCTATCATTAGCATTTATATACAAAAATATAACTCTGAGTAAAAATATATGAGTAAAATTTTAAAGGTAATATTGACTACTTACATACTTATATACTAAATATCTTTCAATCGATATTACCTTGAATTATAATTGATTCGGCAGAATTGCACAGTTCAGACACATTTTATTGTACATTTTTGTGCAAATTGTAGAGAAATAAATACAATGGAGGTACCACTGTTGAATTGTATCTAGACCGCGGGTGGCTACATTGACGTAATTGACGCTTTGTTGACACTCAATATTGACGGGATAAAGAACTTTGGTGTCAGACCCATCATTTACTAATTGTTTCAATATTTCAACGGTAGTTACAAAACTGTTGTAAAACACTGTAACGTGTTGATCCTGATGAAAACGTCATCACAACTTACGCTTATTCATGTCGCGTTTAGTGGACTTCCTTACACATTACATCACCTTATTTAGTACAGCACAGATTACTACAGGTTATCAAAATGAATATCCATTAATGGAAAGGTCTACAATAGAGATTCATTCACCCTGTAACATAAAATGTTTTATATTTACGCGTAATAAACATTCTTGGTCGCAACGCTTCACCCGTTAGTGTAAAAAAGGTGAAGATATATTAATCTTCATATACATAACTTAATGTTAATAATCCAGAATATTTTGGATGTGAATATTAATATATGTCTTCACAGTAACCACAAAACATACACCTTTGCAACCATCGGGAGAGGTACAGATGCTTTGTATTCCTATACCGTTGGTTACATTGTTCTTCAATGTCCGTTACCTAATAATGTCTTTCATCTGTGACCGTGACTAATTCTAGTATTGTCGCTTTGTTCCAAACTCGACTGTCATCTGTCAATGTTCCAGTATTCGCATTCCAGATAATATGACATGTTCACGGATGTCAGAAGCTTTGATGTCAACTTCACTACAAGCTTTGCTTCTCGTCACCAAAACCATGTTTTTTCAGGATAGTTTGATGTTCTGGATATGTATATGGGTATTCGATATAAAAATCCTAATGCCACAGGTATACCACACCACGTTTAGCGTAACTGGAGATTTCTTGCGGATAGGTTTGTATTTGGATACTTAGGCTACATTTGTCAAAATGTCGAATCTTGAAATATATTATTGGTGTACTGAGTATTATACAAATTTATTTTGTCTGCCATTTTCTCGTTGCCATCATGGTTACCCATTAGATGAATGGAACAATGTTCGCTAACGCTCAGCCTAGTCCTATGGAGTGGCATGCGTCATCATGGAACACAAGTTTGCTCCAATAGAAATGAAGAATCATTCAAAATGTCAAGTCTGTATTTCTGCTTTCGATATGTCATGTAAACAGACAGACATACATGTTTCTTGAATGTGTCACATTAGGGTTCACGTAACTGGGTGTTGTCCTTAAGTGTCAGTGTATACTGATTTACTAGATAGGATTAAGATTGAGATAATTTCCATCAATACAGTATAACAGCCATATTATTGGCGCCTTTAAGGCCCAACTAATGATCTGAAATAGAGCGTATTCTACTTGGGTTTAAGTTTCAATCACAAACCAATTACTACTACTCTTTTCAGGTCATAAGCTAGTAGATATATGAAGCATCCTATACATATTGTAAAAGTTCACCCACTTCTTTCAGTACATACTGTAAATGACCATCAAGCTAGTGCACAAGTATTGATACAATTTTATACCCAATATCCTAAAGATCCCATTTGAACTCACCTACCACCTCCGGTCATAAAGCTAGTAGACAACTGAGATTGGGCGTTTAATGGTACACTCTTATACTCAAGATTCTAGAGATTCCAGTTAAACTCACCTATTACCTCTGGTCATAAAGCTAGTAGGCAAGTGATATTGGGGTCTTTGATGGTACAATATTATACAAAGATCCTACAGTTCCCGGTTGAACTCACCTCCACCTCCGGTCATAAAGCTAGTATAAAAGTTTTTTTTCTTCTTTTATGATACTATATTATAACCAAGATCCTAGAGATCCCAGTTGAACTCACCTATCACTTCCGGCCATCAAACTAATATAAAAGTGATTTTTGGTCTTAATTGATGCAATCCCCGTGATCCCATAAATCCTAGTTGACTCCCAAATCTGGCCATTAATCAAGTTAGTATACAAGTGACCTTTGGTCTGTACTGATTCTATACAGATATTACAGAGTTACAGTTGAATTAACTTACTAACTCCGGCCTTCAGTTAAACTTACTCGCATTAATGCATGTTTGAATATTTTGCTTATATCGAAGCTGGTATATATAAAACCGTACTGGATTTGATTTCCTGGGCTTGTGCAACTCATGGTAGATTTTTGGTGTCAGAAAACGACCAGAGGCTTTCATAGGGAGGGTTTACCAAGAGGGTAAATTCATTGACTGGTTCAAACCAACACGTACTACCAACTCCGTGGGCTCTCTCTTTTCCGATGCAACTCCATTCCACACTGATCTGCCTCACATCTTACCAACGTGGTCTCAGTCTGGCCCCACCAGGACTAGGAGTGCTATGTGTCAGACCAAACAGACATACAGTCACTCACTGTCAGAGTAACTTGAACTGGAAACTCTAATAACAATTAACATACTAATCTAATATATCAACCCAATATATAGTCCATATCAACAATATGATTAGACAAGAAAATACTTACAGAATTGTGTGTCTAAAAGTAAAAATGTCAAGTTTCATAAGGAGTAGTAGTTTAGTACATTGCTTTACGGTTTTATTACGATTTTGCATTGCAATATTATGTTGCTATGTAAAATATTACTGTGCATTAAAATAATATAGTTGCAAAAAAATAACGTTTAAAAATTGTGTAGGCAATAAATTATACATGTCGAGAGAATCTGCTCCCTCAATTACCAAACCACCTCTTCTCATTTGCATTTCTTAATTACCATCAAAGAAGATTCATCAGCCGCACCTGACGTTTTAATTACTGTTTATCTTAGGCGATTTCCACAACATTTGTTTTTTAAGTCGTGATAAATCACGTTTAGTTATTAATTTTTCAGACTTGTAATTCTCTTATTAAAGCCGCATAACTAAAGCCGGCCTTAGTTAAAGGAAGCGTTCAACACTGTTATCATACAACCATACAACAAGTTACACAGCAATGTATGGAGAGTCTTACTGCAACTATAAAATAAACTAATTTAAAAAAATCCTAACTAAAATTTCTTCAGTGTAAGCAAAGCTGACAACTTTATTATTTGAAAAAAGAAAATCGGGACAGCCCAATGACTACAAATCAGTCCCACCGAAATAATAAGGATTGTCTGAACAAGTCAATCTGTGTAATGTATACCAACCTGGTTATTAATTGACATTTATCAATAATTATGCTTAATACTTTAACGCACTAAGTTTTAATCATGTTGTAGCACGGTAAATTAAAGAACTTTCTATTTTTTCATTCTTAATAGAGATTAAAATGTAATTTATTTAAATTTGGTCTGACTTAATTTATTATCTGGGAATCAGCTAAAATTACTGATAAAAATACAAATCGTCATGGTATACTGCTAACAGAATAGGACAAGAACGATGCACTTCATATTGTATTGTAGGTTCAATCAAATCTATTACTTCGTGTTTTAATGCTTCGGGACGCTAAACCTACAGGAATACATGGATTGTTTAAATTAATGACTTCAAAGCAACATAAGATGTGAAGTTCTCACATTTTGAAATCTGCTAAACAATATCAGCATAAATCGGCGTTTTATCTTATAACAATATTATAGTGCATTTATATTGTAACAGCATATTTTAAAACTTCTTAAACGAAAAAGTTAAATTTAAATATATTAATATACATATTGCAAATCAATCATTAAAACATAAAAAAGGTTAATATCTTGAAATTTTTGTAAGTCAATTCTTAGATTTTGTGATTCGACTCAATTCAAGTTCATTATAATTACGAAATTCCCCTATACCACCCTTACACCTTTTGTCCGATTTAACAACCGTCTCTCATTGGTTGAGATATCGCGTGGTCCCGTCTGTCTGTCTGTCCGCCGTCCAGGAGTGTTCCTTAGTTGCCCGAGCAGTAAGCCGTTCTTGAGGATATTCGTTCAGGTCGCGGTCACTCACAAAGTTTCGCACTTTGTTCTCTCACAGGCAGAGTATTCTGTTGTCTTGTGTTTTGATGCCCTATTTTCTCTTACTCGTTAGTATATTCTTATTTCAGTTGAGTTGAAAATATGGTTGTTTCATACATTCCTCAAGTGAGTATAATACAACACATTTTAATATTTTTAACGTTGAACTTACATTGATTTAACTCACACTTATAATAGAAAGGTGAAGTTTATATACAAACATGTATTTGATTACATGTATGACTTAATTTTGTTTTGCTTAGTCTAATCTGAGCAAGTATGTTTATGTTAATTGTAAAATGTATCGCAGCTTTTTAAAAATCAAACGTTTACACACTGTATATACTTTCTAATCTATATGTTAATTTTTTATCAATTTGTATCTTTATATATTGTGACCGATTTGTAACTATTACGATATCTTGTTTTTTATTTTATTTATGTGTGGCTTTGTTATTGTTTTATTATTTTATTTACTAGTAACTAATCATTTTAATGATTTATAAATTATCTTAATTTCTAAATGGAATTTAATCGTTGTATTGTACTTACAATGTATCTACACTTATTTAATATAGTGTAAATTAAGTAATTGTATAATTCATGTTGTACGTTTTTTATTTAATGCCAATAAATTACTGTTGACTACTTTGATTAACACATTTCCTACAGTAAAAATTACAATTTCTTTTGTAAAATTAATATTTTTGGAATTAAATTTATCCGGATAGAGTTAAATAAAGCTTCATAGTAAAACATTTGTAAATTATCTGAAAACATAACACTTTTTATACTTATTATAAGTAAAAAAAAAACATAAATATTAAATAAAATTATCCTCTGTTGAATAAAGCGGATAAAATATTTAGTGTTATAATAAAACAAAAAGCGTAATATGTGGAAATAATATACTTTGAAATAATATTGCGACGATATGAGATTTTATGGGTGGAGGTTTGTTCAGTAACACGTAGAAATAGCAATAGCTGTAAAGTCCTGTGACGTGCTGTACAAATTACTTCTTCCACAATGCAACACATCCTATATTACAATAACAAACCCTGTACTTGCTAACCCAGATACCCAACTAAGTGGGACAAAGTACTTCTCTCGATGAAGCAGTGAGCGGTATCGTTAAAAAAACAAGGAAGAACGGGGATGTATATGGCATTGAATATGCGTTTATTCATGTTATTATTTCAGCAAATTTTGTGTTTGTTACCTTTAATCCTTATTTATTTCCGAGCTACAAGGCAAGGCGAGAACTATAATGTCAATGATTTATCATCTTCTCATTTATCTCAATAAGGAATATCACTTCGTACGTTGAAAGGAAATTAAAGTAAAATCAAGAGTGGATAATACTAGATTCGGGCGACCTCTTAGACATTCATATGTATTTAATATCCAGATCGGGGCAACTATGCACTGTGTTTAACTGTGGCGGTGAAAATATAATTATCCAGAATCACAAGTACTTAGACATGACCACAATCAGGAATACTTTCTAGATGCCATCAGATGCAGATCGCTAACTCTTGTTATTACAGGAAGAGTGAGCATACTCCTAGTAGGGTATCTGAAACTCGGATGTTAGATGTTAGGTAACAAGACGTCTTAATGGCGTTTATTGTGGCATTACTACTACTATTACATAACTAACTGACGGCTTAATGACGCTTATTGTGATATTACTACTACTATTACGTAACTAACTGATGGCTTAATGACGCTTATTGTGGCATTACTACTACTAGTACATAAATAACTGACGGCTTAATGACGCTTATTGAGACATTACTACGACTATTACATAACTAACTGGTTTAAAGGTGTTTTATAACCATGCAGCCTAAATATTTAGATGAGCAATGTTTTAATATGAAGCGTAAGTACAATGTTCTTATCAAACTCGTCTGTGTTATCCATAATTCCGGCTTTAATTTCAAATTGTTTTGCGTGGAATCTGATCATTTTACATCGTAATGTACAAAATACTTTTATAACCGTTTGAAAACATTGCAATATATTTAAAATAAGACCTGCAAGTAGGGGAGTGGGGAGCTTTATCGTAGTTTTGAAACGTGGTTGTTTATAGATATTTCAATACAACAACGATATTAGCCTGGATGTTTAGTTTCCAGTTCACTTTTCTCTTAGTACAGCGTTCAGAATCTGATGTTGTTACAGACTTGACTTTTGGAAGATGCAGTCATGTTTGTCTGAAGAGAGCTGAAATAAGTCAGCGACTAAGAAGCTCAAAATAAAGTTTTCACATATTTTCGATATCAGAGACAAGCTAGACTCAAGATATTGTGTAACCTAGGAGGTATCCTCATTGCTCCATCAGGTGCGGAATTGAGTGCAATGCGATGTTTTACAATTAAATTTAAGCTTCTTTGTTGCCATTTTTTTTAACTCTTGAGACGAAAATGAATTGAAATTCCATGAGCCAAATATGTAACAGAGTCACATTTTTAACACTGTTACAGAAGTAGGAAGTATTTCTTGACAAAAACCATGTCCCAAAAAACTTGAATGGCTCAATTTTTGTAACATTTGGTACATATTTTTATAGCCTTGCCATAACGGCATGATTACGATTCCACAGTAAACCAATATTTTAATTATTTATTTTTATTTGAAATTAGATGTTGACTACAGGAAGAAAGCCACAGTTATTTAGACGAACAGAAGATACGACGGTGCGTTATGCAAACAGTTTTACGTTTTAACACACAAATTGTAATGTTTCATTTCTTACTCTGTAGACTGATTAAAGTGACAAGAACTTAATCTATGGTTTATTAAAAATGTAAGAATACATTTAAATATTTGAAGCTTCTTAAACTAGCAACAAATAGCACGATATACCTTACCAACAATACGTATATAACATATCTAAAAACTTAATAAAAATGATTTTACTCTGCTGATTACTCTGCTATAAGATGTATATTGTGTAAGGTGTATGGTTACCATTAACATTTTTAAATTGTACTGAAAATTATAAATAGTTAATCACATGTTTCATTATTCTCTAAAATCATAGCTTAACGTCAACCAAATACCCTTTACGTTTTTATTCACGGGTTTTGTGTATGGAAACAGTAGACACCACTAAATTGTATTTCAAACATTGTATCTAACGCATAATTGGAGAAATAGATTCATAGGGATATTGTAATTACCAATTCCCGAAATGTAATAATTTTAATTCCTTAGATCCAACGATATGTTATCGTAATCCTAGTTTATTTTCTGTTAAAATAATGCTTGGGGCTGGATTAAAATGTGACTTTGTAACCCCAATTCTTAAAAGCTTTGAGTGTTACCAGAAATGAAAATTAATCATTGATGCTGAGTTGCCTTTTTAGATTACAAACCAATTTTACAAAATGTATATCATACATCTGCTGTTAATCATAAAATATTACTAAACATATTATGCAACACAGGACAATAAATACAAATAATATTTGAAAACTAAATACCTTCTGATTAAAATTTATTACTTATAAAATTATAAAATTTTATTAAATCACAGCATAAAATTCAATCCTATCTATGATAACCGTCTCCCTCTCCCCCACAATAACTGCCTACCCAACTTAGACACAAGGCATTGACACAAGTGCTTGCATTAAGGAACTCAAAATGCCCTGCTAATAGTGAACCTCGATAGAGTCAAGTTGGTACAGCAGTCAGTAAAGGATTTGTACCGTAATAATTTCCATATAATGACACATCCTTAAATCATCAGGTCAGCCTTCTGTTTTAGTCTAGGATCATTGAATTGTAACCCACTATGACTTCTTGTAAGGTACTTAAAGCCTCTACTAAACAATACCTACAGATATCTCATAAGAGGTATCTATATACTTGTATATATGTATATATATATATATATATATATATATATATATATATATATATATATATATATATATATATAAGTAGATAGTAATATGGGGTTCCTGGCGCACTTTCGGAGCCAACCGAAAAGCAATGTAAAATACTGTTCAATGTACCATAAAGGAAGCTGAGAAATAACACAGCAAATCTCAATGAAAAATTAACCGAATCTACAGTCGTTCGTCTCCAAAAGCGATCCAGGATGGGTTCATTACTATCTACTCCTGAGGAATGAAAAATTAACCGAATCTGAGCTTCTACTTTCTTAAGCTGTGCTTTGTAAAATGTTGTCAAATCTGCTACGAATAAAGGATTTATCTTAATAAAATTTCATCAATTTAAAACATTTTTACTAAAAACATACTGTACTTTAATAAAAAACCTTTCTACTAAATAAACAACATGAAATCACCAAAGTCTCTACAATTTCTAGCATTAAAACAGTGCAACAAAGATGAATTCAACGAATTACCAAAAACATTTTAAAGAACAGTTGATACTTTCCTTAAATGATACAGAATTCAAAGAACTTGTAAAGTCTTTTGCAGAAAAAACGTCTAATGGAGTGTTTTACTATCGGCAAAAAACTAAAAAAGTAAGGGATTACATATTTAATATAATTACGAAAGATATTGAAAAGAAAGTAAAAAATAAACAAACAGAGAGTTTTCATCGTTTTTTTATGACATTTTTCCCATATTATACGTTCTTTCAAGATAATCAAGACTTAATTGATGAATTTCTTAGGAATTTTTGTGAGTATCAAGATTTATCAACACAATTCATTAAAGAGCATTATAGAATCTTTCTTATAGAATATAGCCACATTTTGTGTGAAACAAAAGGTATTACTGTAGATAATATTCCATGTGATTCCTATGAAGAAAGACACCAACTATGGTTATCAAAACAGTACTATGACGTGGGGAGGGACTGCAAGTTTTAGAGTTAAGACTTTATTCTACAAAGTTAATTGTTATAATTTCTTTATCTTTTATAGTCTTCTTTCCAGTAACAACCAAGTGTAATTTTTCATTTTTGTTTAATTCTTTAATCTTTTTCTCATCCAAAACAGTCAAAAATCTGTTCGGTAAGTGTACTTTACAATCTTCCAACTCGGCAATTATTGTAAACCCGAATTTATCCTTCATTTTCTCCAAATTCAAGATTCTATGTTTCTTCCTTTCTTCCAATTCATTTAACTTCTTATACTCTTTAAACTTACATTCTCCAATATCATTTAACTCTTTCAAGAACTCCATTTAAATAGAAAAAAATTTAAAGACGGAAAAAATGAAATTTGCTAACAATCACTCGAGAAGTCGGGGAGAATGTGAGTAAAACCGCATTCTTTTCACGAGGTTCTTCGTTTAATTTCTCCAAATGTACTATAAAATCATCAAAGATTTCAGGCTTAAAATCGTAATCAAATTCAATATCCAAATAGTGAAAGATTATAGGTAAAATCTTTTCATAATAAACGTGTGTATCGATACCTACAAACCTAATGTATTCTTTGAAAAGGAAAATAATTTTGTCAATGGTTCCAAGAGATAAGTAAAAATTTTTATTCTGTTTTCTAAATTCTGTAACAAATTTTGTTTGCTTCTTGTCTCCGTATTGTAATTTCATAAGCAGATTATTCAAATGTGTTAGTTTATTTCGAAATTTCTTAGGTTTAGGTCTTTCGTACAAAATTAAATTACAACCTCTACAAACTAAATATCTTTTATCGATAATTTCTCCTCTATTAGAACACTTGTAACAGTTGGCATTATACTCTTCCATTTAAACAGAAAGATTTTTTGTTTAAATGGAGATTATGGAACTAAGTCTGCCGAGATATAAATTTTTCAACGCAAATGTTTGTGTTTACATTTCTACAACAGAGATAAATAGAAATAATTTCATTCTATTGTACAACTATTTAGGATATTATGTGTACGACTATAAAGATTATTACGGGAGAAATCGGGATTTTTCAGTGGCGAAAGAGTATATTTTTGAAATATTAGAAGGAATGAAAGAGAATAATATGAACATCATTAACTACTGAATTTCTCTAATATCGTTCTTAATCACATCATAGGCTAAAAATTTCTCAGAGACAACAACAACATAACAAATCGCGTTTGTAACCGCACTCTGAAAATCCATATTGATAATTATATCGTTCTTTGAACCAGAAATATTTGTCAAACTCTTTGTTGTATCAATGACATAAATAGGTCTATTCGCTAAAAATTCTTTAGGATTGTAATACATTTCCTTATTATTACAGTAAACTTTCTTAAAATCTTGATACATCTGATACATGATTCTGAAAAGACCTCCTGAAATGTTTAAGTTTTGTAATTCATCTGGATAATAAGAACCGTTCAATTTTACTCTGATATTTTTTACATTCAAACTATCAAACTTTGAAGGATTTTGTTCTTGATTATTCTGTCTATCTGTTTGAAAACCTATGATAACGAACTTGGGATTGAAGATATTTCTATAAATATTTGTAATATCGAACGAATAAGTTGTTCCGGAAATACCTTTTTGTTCAATACATTGCCAATCTAGAAAATTAAACATAATGTTTTGACTTTTTGTAATTTCATCAATCAACCTAATTTTACTCGTGGTTTTATAATCAATCATTGGAACTCTAATAAAAAAATCTGTAATTGTAATTTTGCCATCAACTGGCATATCATTTCCAGTTTTTGTTTTTTAATATCGCATCATCGTCTTCTGCTCTTATAAAACTTAGATAAAATCCTCCTTTATAGATCGGAATAGTAACATTTTCAAAAAATCCTAATCCAAAATGAGATAAATTTCCAGCTGCTTCAAAAACACCAAATTTAAAATCTGATTCAAAGCCATTAGAAGTTTGAGAAATAACATCACTTTTTGAATACGAAATAGTTCCTTTAATTGTGCTTAATTTGGCCACAGTTTTCGACTTCTTCTATCAATTTATTGTGTTTTCTTACTTCAATCTTAGAAAATAAAAACGGTATAAAATTATCGATTAATCTAACATTATCAGTTCCAAGATATGCTTGACCATCTTGTTTTGTTAAAGTTCCAGAAATATAAAACTGGAAGTTAGACGAGCAAAAGTTATCTCCAAAATCAATATTAAACTCAGTTCTTTTATTCGGTTCATTCAAATGTTGTTTACTAATTGGATAGAAATTTTTAAACTCCGCCCTTTCAATATCACTAGCATATTTTCTGTAGTCCGCCATTTAATAAGAGAAAATTTTAGAAATTTTAAACATCGTGTATCATTTTTTCATCGATCTAATGTAAGTTTTTATAAGAAAAGATATAAATTTTAGTAAAATAATTAAAAAGATTAGAGTCATTTTTAATGATCTACTTCGTCATATTCAGGATTCTCTTCCTTAAATTTTGCGATCTCGGTCACATATTTCAATAAAATCTGCACAGGATAGTAACCGCTATCTATAATATTGTTCCAATCAACTGTATCTTTATTTTCATCCAAAAACTTTATACTCAAGTGTTGATAGAGACAAAGAAACAGACATATGATCTTTTAATTGATAATGTATATTTTCTTGAATGAACTCTGATGATAAAGTTTGATATTTAGCAATGTTATACCAATTCAGTTTGTTTACGTATAATCTCATCATATCTTCGGATAATTCATATTTTTGAGAAATGTCATCCCAATGTTCTTTTTTCAAATCTCTTTCGTGTTGCATTATAAAAAGATCGAAAGCACTGTAATGTCCCGCCATCTCTATTTATTAGGAAAAAATTTCAAAATCAAGTTTTTATAAATTGGCTCTTTTTTGCGTTACATTCAGCACATTTTCCAGAAATTCTCTTAACTCCATTGATGTTTGCATAGTATTTTATATCATTTGTTGCAGTTTTTTCTTTACATCTCACACAATATATGAGCGCCATTTATATAAGGAAAATTAGTCATCATAGCCGCCTACTCCATTAAATCTGTTGTCGATGTTTTCAAAAGTTTTATCGACATCTTCTTTAAAATTTATTAAAGTTTTCTTCTAGTTTATTTACTTTATCGAGATATAAATCGTTGTATTCAACGAGTTTATGATCAATATTCTCAAAAGTTTTTGTGGCATCTAAACTAAACTTATCAAAAGACTGCTTATTTTTTATAACTTTTTCATTAATTTCGCCAAAGTTTTCTTCTAGTTTAATTAATTTATCATGAAGTAAAGATTGATCAGTAACTACTCTTTTAACAACTTCACCATTTTTTCTATCGGTTTCATTAAAACCCTCTTGAAATTTAGCGAAATGTTCCAAAAAGTTTGTTATTTTTCCATAAAGATCGCCTTTATATAGATTGAAATTTTCCTCAAAATTTGTAAATTTTTCATCACAATTTTCTATAGATCTTTTACTTCTCGCTTCAAGTTTTTCATAGACTTCTGTTGTAAAATCTTTAACATGCTGTTTATGATTCTCATAATTTTGTTTTAGTTCATTAAACATTTTAATAGGATCTTCTAATTGAATCATTACAACAACATCAAATGGATTAATTCCTTTACTAACACCGCTAATTCTTTTTCCTTTAAAATCTAAGGCATTTTTAACATTCGGATCATGTAAATCAACAATATCGATGTTTTCTGATAATTTTAGAGGTTTTAAAATTTGTTCTTTAACAACAACATCATGTTTGTCAATACCAGGTCGAACACCGACAATTCTTTTTTTATTAGCCAAACTAACATAATTCTTTTCAACTTTGATCGCTTCAGTAATTTTATCAGCTTTTTCGATATGAGACATTAAATTGGTAAATAATTTTTGTACACCATCATCAACTTCTTTTTCCAATGTTTTTATTTTATCAGCAACTTCATTTGAACTCATGAAATTTGCAAGTTTGTTATCATATTCTGCTTTAAAATCTTCAATCTCGACAGCAAACATATCTGAATCTGGAAGGTTTTGTAATAAATTTTCTAACTTGTTATCAAACTCATTTCTCAAACTATCAAAATTCAAACTATTATCTACATTTTGAATAATTTGTGTTCCAAATACGTCAAAAATATTTTGTGAATCCATATTTATTAAGCAATAATTTGTTAACAACTTCTTTAAAATCTTTACCATTACTCAGTTCATTCAACACAAAAACACATAAATGACCACAAATTGGGGGATCTTTATAGTCTTGAATCTGAGAATCATTGTAGTAGACGCTTGATTTTTTCAAATATTTAATCAATTCTATAGGTGGTTTGTCCTCAATTCTTCCATACGAATCAAAATAACATGCATTCTTATCATTTTTATAATAACAAATCCAATGCGTTCCACTTCCCATAATCGAGTCTAAATTCACAATTCCACATTCAAATTTCTTAACTTTTTCAGGTAATGTATCTCTCATGAAGATTCCTCTAAAATGTTTAATATTTTTGCAGATTTCTTCCAATTCCCCGAATGTTAAGGGTTCAAATTTTTTTTCCGATGTTTGATTTCACGTAATTCAAAGTTTTTTCATCTAATCCAGATCCTGTAACATCTTCCAACTCTTTATCTAACCAATTTAAAATGTTTCGAACAATAGGAATCACATCCTTTTTAACGATTGGAGCAGCTTTACGAACATAAGGAACAACATTTTTAACAACTGGAATATTTTCTCCAAAATCTAATAAATCTTTCAAAAGTCCACCATTTTTGAGTTCTTTCAACTGATTATAAGAAAATTCTATTCTGGTTCCTTTATTGTTTTTCTTATGTTTTTCGAGTTTATTGTATTGTCTATTTGTTAAAAATATCTTATCTTCGCCATTTTTTAGTTGATCTATTTTAAATTGAATACTAACGGGTATTTTCTTCTTAAAAGCGGATTTTATTTTTTCTTTCTGATTTTTGCTGAAATTTACATTCACCTCCATTTATATAGTTAAAATTTCAAGTTCTCTTCGATTCCCATTCCTAGTTTTCTCTTCAAAAACATTGCTCCAGCTGTTGGAAGCGCAACAAATCTTTCACCTAAACTAGCATCTTTTGATAAAAATCTATCCATTGCCTTATCTTGCAAAACTTTATCTGCGATATGTCTGGAATTTGTGTCTCTATGTTTTGCATAAAAAATATCGTGTTCCATAGCAGCTTGATCTAATTTATTTATACCAGTATCTCCTCTTTTTAGTCTTTTTTCGAGTTTTGTGCCAGGCCCCAGATACTGATAAGTTGGTACGTGTAATTCAAAAGGTAAATTGTTGATAAAACCATTCAAAAGTCCACTACCCTCAATCATAGATGAACTTATTGCCGGCAAAACTCGTTTTAAATATTTAATTCCATCAGGTTTTTCAATCATTTCATCAAGTTTGTTCGAAATAAAATCTTTAATCGCTTTCTTTTCGTTCAAAAAATTGTTGTTTCCAGCCTTCTCTTGAGCATAAATATAATTAATAATTCCATCGAGTTTTGTCAAATCGTCGATATATCTGTATTCAATCTTATTATCACTGTATTTTCTCACACCTGATCCTTCGATTCTTTTTTCCCAAATTGGTTTAATCAAATTGAGATATTTTTTACCTTTACTTGACTTTGGTTTCTTAGTTGATGGATCATTATTTTTGTAAATTGAATCAGATTTCCATAAAATTTCAGTATACTTTTTCAAGTCTTCTTCAGAATATAAACCGTCTTTTGGAACATCAGTGCCTGTTAATAATCTCCATAAACCTTGAGTTCCTTCATTATGTTTTTTCATTAATAATGATATCATTATGCTCAAAATTCACGGGCAAATTTCCAATCATAAAACTTTTCTTTTTTCTGTCCCAATACAAACCAAATTTATCATCCTTTGCTCTAGGAAGAAATTTTTTACCAATTTCACCAATTATTATATCCGTTGTTCCAGGACTTATTGGTTCAACTATGGTAGAGTCTTCAATGATTCGAGGTCTAAATGGTGTTGAAGATGGTAATTTTGGCAATTCAAACTCAGATTCTGGTATCGAAATATCGGCAAATTGTCGTACAACTGGAACCAAATTCATTAAATTTTGATTATCGCTTAAAACATTTTCAATTTTGCCCTCAACATTTTTTATTGCAGAAGTTACAGGTTGATTAATTTTTTGAATAAATTCTTGTTCTTTTTCATCAATTCGAATCTGTTCTTTAAATTCTTTGATTAATTTCTTTTCGATTTGATCAAGTTTTTTCGCTTCTTCAGAAGTTACGTTCACCATTTAATTAGAAAAATTTTGAAACGTGAACGTGGAACGTGGAAACGTGAACACGAAACGTGAACACGAAACGTAAAACATGAACGTGAAACACGAACGTGAAACACGAACGTGAAACACGAACGTGAAACGTAAACACGAACGTAAAACATGAACGTGAAACGTAAACACGAACGTGAAACATGAACGTGAAACATGAACGTGAAACATGAACGTGAACGTGGAACGTGAACAGATTTACCGTTTTTCTGTTATTTTCATAATGTAAATAAAAATTAAAGATAATATAAAAATAGTTGTAACAAATATTTTTATCAAGTAGATTTGTCAGACCACTGAGCAGCATTTATGTTAGAAAATTTATTCAAATATTTTCCATTTTTTAGGCTTCAAAGTTAGATTAATAGTTAAAAAATCCGTAGTCTTCCTTCCAAATTTTATCACATAACTCAATAAAGTGGTTAAAACTCATATCAGATCCCACATAATTGTTATAAATCTTTCTCGAATAGTGATCATCTTGTTTAAAAACACACAACATATTCAAATTATTTCTTATAACTTGTTTATCAACCTTTGAAAAGCATTGGGAAAGATAGATACAAGATATGTTTTTGTGACGGGACATTACGAAATATTCCTTAATAACGTCTTGATTTTCTAAAATACAATCATCGAAAACGATTAAAGAATTTGGTTTACATTCGCTTAAGTGAACTATGTCCTCGGAAGCATTATAAAAATGTGATATTTTTTTGTTTAAGTTTTTCTCAATATTTTTCAAATCTTTCTTGTAATTTTTTATAGGCGTCTTGTTCTAAAGATTTACTAAAAACATACAAATTGGAATAAGGAATCAACCTATTGTAGATAAAATTCAATAATAAAGTTGTTTTTCCACATCCACTTGAACCAACAATTAACAATCTGATTGGTTGATCTTTCTTATTTTCTTCAAAACGTTTTGAAGTTTTATCTGATCTTTTTGCTTTAAAAATTTCTCCATTTAAATAGAAGATTTTCATCTTGAAGCAACGCTTGCGAAAATGAAGCTGTTCAAGTTGACTTCAGAAAGCTCTAAATTAGTTTTAAACTTGGAACATCCTATACACTTAGAGGAAGAATCAAATTATATTATCGGTTTAAGCGGTTTTTATTCTGACAATTTTGTAATAAATATTAGTGAAAGTTCTCCTTATTGTATAGGATTTAGTGAGAAGAACATAACAAAATATTATGGTTTAAACAAAGGATATTATACCTTCGATCAAATAAAAAATTCCCTTAAAAATTATCTGAAAACATTCAAACAATCAGATAAATCTTTAAACTTTGACGAAAACAAGTTTGAAATGCAAAAAAATTATCTCTCTAATAAAATTCAAATAAAATCACCAGTAAGAATAATGTTTTCAGCAATTATTGTAGATTTGTTAGGGTTTGTTCAAGAAACTATTGAGCCAAATCAGGTATATTTAGGAAATAAAACGCCAAAATTTAGACCGTTCGACGTAATTGAAGTGCACTGCAATCTCGTTGAACCTAGTTTTGAAAATCATACCGAACACTTACACAAAGAATCGGAAATTTTGTACACTTTTTTCCCAAATGTTGCTTATGGATCAAAAATCAGTGAAAAACCAAATGAAATCGATTATATTCCAATTAGAAAAAATATTAAAAGAATTCAAAAAATCGTTCTGACTATTCAAGACTCTGAAGGAAATCTATTAAATAATGAGAGTAAAACAACAATATATTTAAGATTGTCGAAAGAATGATGAATCAAGGGGGGGAACGAATCGTTCTTACCTTCAAATTTTTAAGAAAACAACTTTTGAATGTATAAATTACAAGAGTCTATGCCATAGACCCTTTCAAAATCTTCATCCTGACACTGTTTTTATCAATGAATCTGGGCTTTATTCTCAAAATAAAAATTACTAGTTAAATTTTTTTTCTATCTAAATGGAGTCAGTTGTAGACCTACTCAATAATCAACTAAAATTCAATAACAAACATATCTTTACGATTGTTGACGAAAACAATGTGATCTGGTTTAAGGCTAAAGACGTAGCAAAAATTCTAGAATATGAAAATACTATGCAAACGATCAGAATAAACGTTGACGAAGATGATAAAAACTTCTATTTTAATCTAAATATAAGGGGGGCTATAAATAGCTTACCTTCAAACTTCCAAAATAACACTGTTTTCGTTAATGAATCTGGACTTTATTCTTTAATTTTGAGATCGCATAAACCAGAAGCGAAATTGTTTAAAAATTGGGTTACGAAAGAAGTATTACCTTCCATTAGAAAATATGGTGAGTACAAACTCAAAAACGAAAATAAGCAGTTAAAAGATGAAATAAAACAGTTACAAATTAAAGATGAAATGAAATCATTGAAAATAGAGAACCAAGAATTGCGAATGGAATGAATGAAGAGAGATATGGTATGTAAAGATTTTGATAAGAAAAAACACCATGTTTTTGTGTTAATTAAGAAGAATGACATGTGGGAATGGCCTTATTACCTTATCAGAGCTCAGAAACGAGAAATACCAAACCGATTAAAACATCTAAAAATAAATTATCCTGAATTAGAGATTTTGTTCATTGATGACGAACCAAATTCTATCAATCTGTATAACCAAATGAAAAGAATCTTTGAATATTTTTATACAACGGAAATCATTTTACTACAAATATGGCAGAATCTCGACTGATTTATAGAATATCTAAATTACACGATGAAAATGTTAAACTCTCGAATTATGATATTTTGTTTGTAAATGTTTAGCATAACTAGGTAACCATTGTAAAATCTTTTTTTCATATTCACAAGGCATTTCGTTTTTATAACTTTCGCTGAAAATTTTTTTAGCACAATCTTTGCAAAAAGCATCTTTTCTATCTTTACTATACTGCCAGTTATTAAATTCAGAAATATTTTTAATTTCTTTACAAAAGTAACACTTTTTCTCTTCTAAAGTTAATTTGTTCATTTTATCATATAATTCCTTACAATAACAGTCTTTTCTATTCTCTTCTTGACACTTTGTACATTTCTTTTGAGACTCCATTTAAATAGAAAAAATTATTACACGACGAAAATGTTAAACTCTTGAATTATGATATTTTGTTTGTAAATGTTTTTGATAATTATTTAACCATTTTATAGTTCTTCCACATTCACATTGAGTATCTTCATAATATAATCTATGAAGATTCTTCTTTACACAATCTTTACAATATGAGTCTTTCTTATCTCTACTATAGTGATCACTATTAAACTCTGAAATTTTTTTAGTTTCTTTACATTTAAGACATTCTTTATCTTCCAAAGTTAATTTTTCTATTTTATCATATAATTCTTTATGATATTCCCTTTCACAATCTTTGCAATTATAATGCATTCCATCTTTCCTATTTTTATCTTTATAAAATTCATTTAAATCTTTAAATTCTTTGCACTTTGTACATTTCTTTTGATGCGCCATTTATATATAGAAAATTTATATTACAGTTTTGACTTTCTCAATTCATATTCATAAAACTTTCCGGTTATTTCTTCATTATTTAAATCTTTTATACTATAAGTTACAGGATCTGTGTTATTAATTTGATAAATCACAAAGATTTCTCTTGACCAATTGTTCTTATATTTGTTCGAAAATGTTTGTTTTTTACTAACAATTCTTACATGATCATTGACTTTAAATTTAGTTTTCGTGTGAATTTCAGGTGGAACATACTTGAAAACGGTCTCTAATAACTCCTTTTCTGCATCCTTATCTACGTCTTTCGGTTTCATTTTGATTGTGCTGTGAACTGTATCGTTATAATTGTTTACGATTTCTTGAAGAATATCGATCCATTTAAAGTTTTTATTAATCTCAAAAATTACTTTCATTCTCTCATTTTGAGTTCTGTTATATCTCTCTACAATACTTGATTTCTCTTCGTTTTCAGTATGATAAATCTTAATGTTGTATTTCCTCAAAACATCGTTAAATTCTTTATTTTTAAACTCTAAACCCTTATCTGTATGAAGTAGGTTAGGAGGTTTGTGATTGATCCTTATGGCATCTTTTACTATATCTTCGACAGCTTTTGAAACATCCTTGCCGTTTTTTCTTTTGATAGCTCTTGACCAAGCATATTTTGAGAAAGTATCAATAACATTTAACATATACTTAAATCCATCATTTTGATCTGAATAGTTAGACATTATAACTAAATCTGCTGCCCATAAATCGTCAATTCCTAATGTTATAATTTTTCTCTTTTTAAACTTTTTTCGTACTGGTGCATGAATTTCTCTAGCTTCAATCTCGATTTCTTCCTTATTCTTAGATTCTTTCTTTACTTGTTTTTCATAAGGATTCTTTATAAATTTACTCTTATTTGTCTTACATTTTGAACATTTTGCTGCAATTCTATACAATCTATTTTGAGTTTGAACGATTTTTGAATCTATATTTTTCGTTTTCTTTTTACACTTGTGACAGTGAATTAAATCATCTTCCATTTACATATCAAAGTTTCCAAGTTTATTTAATTCGTCTAATATATCAGATTTTGCTTCATTTTTATAGCCATACGGTACTGTATCGATCTTATTTTCTAGGACAATTCTCTTATCATCTTTAGCGTTCAGTGCTAACTTGTTTATGGTAACAGTGTACACAACTCATGTTTGTAGCTTTTGATTACTGTCATCTCCCTAAATTCTTCTTTATCTTCGAACAAACATTTCTTCAAGTTTTCGATATTTATTGTTTTATTTACAACGCTTCTCTTAATTCCTTTACACCTAACTGGGTTTTTATCTAGATATTTGTACGAGTACATCTTAGACCTTAAACCACAAAATTCTTCTAAAAACTTCGCTATTTAACTCATCTTTGAATTTCCCTATTACCTTCTTATTTTTAGTAGTGAAACATTCATGATCTTTTGGATAATCACTTGTATCAAAGTCATCTATATTTTCTTTAATAATTTTAAAAGGATCTCGTTTCAATTCTAGAAAATAACTGTCTGTATCCATGTAACACAGATTCAAATCTGGATCAAACTTCTTTAATTTGTTGTAATAAAACTCGTACATTAGCAATTTTGAGAGGTCGAGAACTGAAAATCCTATGTAAATCGGTTTGTTTAAATTTAACCTTTTGTTTGTACATGTGACTCGCTATACAGTTGTCGTCAAAGATAGTGAAGCTTTTGAAGTTCGTTTTCTTGGCCTGTTTCATTGAAAATTCTTCATTTCCTAGTCTAATATCGCATCTATTTCGCACATTTTCCATACTTTTTCCAAAAACTGAGTTGTTCATCAGCTTATAAAAGTCCTTTTCAAAGTCGCTTGTAGCTTTGGTTCTCATGTTTGTGTTAAAATCAATGTATTCTTTCATAAAAGGCTTCTGATCGAATGCAATAACTCTATTCACATGTTTCAAAATCATACCTTGTTCCAAATAGAACTTCAAATTTCTCGAATGAACAACGTATTCAGTTTTATCCAGTAGAGTTGTGCAAAGTTTGTTTTTAAAATGTTCTGGAGCAAGAGGTAAATCCTTGTGATGTTCGTGTAAATTTGTTGGATATCCAAGATCGACTTCGAGAATATAGCCATAATCTTCGTCGCCAGTGAGTTCTAAAATTGTTTCTTGCCACTCTTCTTTTGTATACGTTTTAGGATCCATCCACTTGATATCACTAAACGGCAGTTTTTGCATAAGACCATACCCATAAAGGTTGTTTGCATCGAGATAGAGTAAAATAGTTTTCGGGCTTTGTCTTATCAAAATCTTTTAAATATTTGTTATTTGCTTTCACATATCGTTTAATACACTGAGAAATGCCTCCGCGAATACCTTTTTCGATCATCAAATACATATTATAATCACTAATTAATTGTAATTCTATCTTCGTTAATTTTAACATTGCGTCCCATGCGAGACTGGGAGCTGTTAGATAGTGTGCTGGATCAAGCTTATAGCAATTCAAACAAATATTCCTAAAATTTTTCAAAGATATCAGCGAGCAATAGAACATCTTGAATGTTATAGAGATCAGAGTAATTTCCTAGATTTTTCTCTTTTAATTTGTTCCAAACATTTAAGTAGTGTTGATAATCTTTCTCAGATATGCTCTCGTCTGTCAAAAGTGAATAGAAATCTTGAATTTTCAGCTCTTCTGTGTAATCAAGTTTTTCAATACTGTCGATAAATTCATAGGGAAATATTCCTTTTCCAGATAGAATTTTAAAAATCTCGTCGTCGTCATTTGGCTGTCTTTCCATTATCTCATTCAATATTCTTCCATCTTGTATAAAATGATTTGTATGTTTGAAGTCTTCTCTCTTTAGATTTTTAGCTAACTTTTCTATAGACGAGGCCATGAATCTGAACGTGTCTACAAACGAAAACTTGATGAATTTTCTTGGCTTATCACCTTCGAATTCATAGCCATATCCAGAATTTACAGAATAATTTATATATTTTTCATCGGTGTTTGCAATCAAATCAACATTTCCATATTGTTTAGCCAATTCTTTTATGTACAAATGAGTATCGTAATTTGACATATTGTGGCAGAAAACGGGAATATTCTGAGGAAATTTCAAATTTAGATTGCAACATGCATGAGCTGCGCCTCGAAACTTGCCGGTTAAATGACAATGATCTCTCACTTTATTATAACTCTTATCTTTCCAAATATCAGGAGTAAAACCATACTGAATTGACCCAACATCATAAGCAGACCATTCGCAAATATGACAAACGTTTGCATTTTGGTATGAAATTTCTTCTTCTTCAGTCAATTTCATAGGTTTTTTGTTCTTAGAATTATATTTTGTAGCTATGTATTTTGATATTTTATTGAGTTCTTCAAACAATTTTGCAGGAACATTTGGCAAATCTTCTTCATTTTTTGCTCGATAACATATCGGCTTGTACATACGATTGGTCACATTTGACACTAAATATAGAGTAAAACCATAAGGAATGTGCTTCTGAATCTTGGTTGTAGTCGATCTTTGTGGATTGTTCTTGCATGTCGGAATTTTTTCTAATATGCTCTCAAAATCCATATAAATAACGTACGGATGGCTAAACTTCTTTTGATAATTAGTAAATTTAGTTGTTTGACCTGGAAATGGCATAATTGGCTTACAAACTTCATGATTTTTACAAATTTCTAAGTGATCTGTTAAATCTCCAGATTTGTAAAAATGGCTTAAACATCTTCTACACAAAAATTTTCTTTCTTTATGTTTAGACAACTGCGAAGAAACAAGCTTATTTAAATCGGTTATCAAAACATAATGAGATTTATCATCTTGTTTAACATACAATAAATCAATGTTTGTTTCAGCGTCATATTTTTCAGAAATTTGTAACGGAACAATGTTAATATTTTCATCAAAACTGTAGACATTGATAGACATTGTTGGATACTTATACTTGGAATTGTAGCTTCGTTTTTCAAATATTTGTATATCTTTCAGAGACATTGGATACTCAAAACCTGAAAATATTTCGTCATTCACAAATTTTTCGTATTGCTTTACACGTTCACAGTCTCTTTCTGGTTTTTCAATAGCACATCTTATTGAGTAAATAAAGCAAAAATCATCTCTATTTTTTATATTTATACAAGCTTTTTTATCTTTGATATTCTTTGGTAAATCGATGTATGATCCTGCATTCATCATTTCGTGTTTGTTAAGGCTCAAAACTAGTTGTTTACAACTTTTAAATGTCCATCCGGAACCTTTATATGGATTATTCGTTTGTTCTCGATGTGTTAATTTATTAAATTGCTTAGTAATAAAGTCGTTTACGTCAAAGATTTCGTCTGCTTTGATAGTAAAATACATTAGACATGTTTGCGGTTCACCATTCACTAAAGTTCGTTCGTATTCACATTCCAAAGAGAGATAGCCCTTCATATTTTTAACATTTTCTTGAAATTTCTCGATTAAACTTTTAATTTCTGACCGCATAATTGAAAGATATTTGTAAATTGACATGGAATTGTCGTTCAAGTTTGTTAAAATGTATTGCTTGAAAAGACCGTGTATTGAGGATAAAACTTCTACATCAATGATATTTTCGGATTTTACTTTAAGAGTTTTATCAATTTCTTCGATCATTTCAGACTTGGTTTTATCGTTAGTACCGATAGCCAACTTTTCAGCTATTGAATGAAGTTTTTCATCATTAAATAGGTCGAGATTTTTCTTTTCAACTTTGAAATTTCTCTTTAATTCACGTAATTTCTCAATATTAAACATGTTTTCGTGATCTGCAATTTTATTTTCTCTAGCCCACTGTCTTAAATAATTTAGTTCATTATTGTAAATTTGCTTGTTTTTTTCATGACTTTTAGAATTATAATGGCGATCATAGTTTTTTCTTAAAATTTCTATTTTGCAGAACGGACATGATATTTTATCGCGCTCCATTTAGATAGAAAAAATTTATTTAACTAAATGGTGCTTGTAAACCAACGATTGCGCCTCTCACGGCGTGATATCACTACGGATATGACGCAGGCGAAGCGATTATCGTGATGGTCGGTCTGTAGTAGCACACCTCGACTGTCATTGATACACACAGCGCAATCTTTCGGAACTAAAATGTCGGTAATGCAGATTTGCTTTTAAGAATAAAAATTGTGTTCCCGTTTACTATTATAACATTTTCTTTTTCAAAATGTTAGATAATTTTACCTATTTTAAATATGCGTACATTTTGTTACTTGTAATTTTCAAATTATATTTTAAATTAATTTCTTAAATTTTTACTTCTCGATGGGCTGTTGTATTGTGTTGCTGAGTATATATGTCCGCGAATTCGGTTTGGTCGGTTAGGAAGTTTTACTTCTGAACTGTTTCAATGCGAGTGGCCATAGCGGAGAAACACCAAGTTCAGAAGTATTCAGATCGTATTCCGGAACCATTTCTCTATCCGTATCTCGCTCTTCTCTCTCTCTCTAGCCTGAATATAGATCCTAGCCTATAAACGGCAGAAGTGATCGTGTCATAGGCATAAAAAGAGAGGGAGAGAGAAAGAGACAGAGGGAGGAGAAAAGGTCGACCGAGAAATGGTTTTGCACTTTTTGACTTTGAATTTTTTCTATTTAAATGGAGTTCTTGAAGGAGTTAAATGATATTGGAGAATGTAAATTCAAAGAGTATAAGAAGTTAAATGAATTGGAAGAAAGGAAGAAACATAGAATCTTGAATTTGGAGAAAATGAAAGATAAATTCGGGTTTACAATAATTGCCGAGTTGGAAGATTGTAAAGTACACTTGCCGAACAGATTTTTGACTGTTTTGGATGAGAAAAAGATTAAAGAATTAAACAAAAATGAAAAATTACACTTGATTGTTACTGGAAAGAAGACTATTAAAGATAAAGAAATTATAACAATTAACTTTGTAGAATAAAGTCTTAACTCTAAAACTTGCAGTCCCTCCCCACGTCATAGTACTGTTTTGATAACCATAGTTGGTGTCTTTCTTCATAGGAATCACATGGAATATTATCTACAGTAATACCTTTTGTTTCACACAAAATGTGGCTATATTCTATAAGAAAAATTCTATAATGCTCTTTAATGAATTGTGTTGATAAATCTTGATACTCACAAAAATTCCTAAGAAATTCATCAATTAAGTCTTGATTATCTTGAAAGGACGTATAATATGGGAAAAATGTCATAAAAAAACGATGAAAACTCTCTGTTTGTTTATTTTTTACTTTCTTTTCAATATCTTTCGTAATTATATTAAATATGTAATCCCTTACTTTTTTTAGTTTTTTGCCGATAGTAAAACACTCCATTAGACGTTTTTTTCTGCAAAAGACTTTACAAGTTCTTTGAATTCTGTATCATTTAAGGAAAGTATCAACTGTTCTTTAAAATGTTTTGGTAATTCGTTGAACTCGTTAAAATTGTCTTTCTTTGTAAGTTTTTGAAATGCTAGAAACTGAAGAGAGCTTGGTGAGTTCATGTTGTTTATTTAGTAGAAAAGTTTTTTATTAAAGTACAGTATGTTTTTAGTAAAAATGTTTTAAATTGATTAAATTTTATTAAGATAAATCCTTTATTCGTAGCAGATTTGACAACATTTTACAAAGCACAGCTTAAGAAAGTAGAAGCTCAGATTTGGTTAATTTTTCATTCCACAGAGTAGATAGTAATGTACCGATCGCTTTTGGAGACGAACGACTGTAGATTCGGTTAATTTTTCATTGAGATTTGCTGTGTTATATCTCAGCTTCCTTTATGGTACATTGAACAGTATTTTACATTGCTTTTCGGTCGGCTCCGAAAGTGCGCCAGGAACCCCATATTACTATCTACTTATATATATATATATATATATATGTATATATATATATAGCACATACTCATACCAGGGAAGCAGTATTTTTTTTAATTATTTACGACGTCCACCCACCTACAAACCGAACTGTTACCTTTACCTCACCCTACATCGTTTGTGTCCTTCCACCAATCACACAAACTGGGAACACATCCAAGTCTAGTGTTGGGAAGTAAACAACAGCAATAGCGACGCCCACCCGTCTATACCCGAGCTGTTAACTTTACCTCAAACTACACCGTCTGTGTCTTTCCACTAATCACACAAACTGGGAGCGTATCCAGAATCTAGTGTTGGGTAGTAAACAACAGCAGTAACGACGCCCACCCGCCTATATCCGAGCTGTTAACTTTACCTTACCCTACACCATCTGTGTCCTTCCACCAAACACAAACTGGGTACAAGTCCAGAGTCTATTGTGGGAAGTAAACAACAGCAATAGCGACGCCCACCCGCCTATACCCGAGCTGTTAACTTTACCTCACCCTACATTGTCTCTGTCCAATCACACAAACTGGGAACATATCCAGAGTTTAATGTTAGGAAGTAAACAAGAACAGTAAACTCTGTTTCAGCTGTACATCAAATCATTTGATATTGTACGTCAAATTTAGTCAGATAGAAGTATATCATTTATATTCTGCTGCAGTATTCACGTACAAAGCTTACGTACGCAGAGCTAGTCGTCCGTTGATTCCCAAATATGTTCCAGCCACAACCTGTTTTATATTGCCTCTTACCTGTGACTTGAACCGCAGTCTTTCTTAGCCACTTTTGAAACATTAACTTCGAAAAAATTTTATAATTCTTAGTGGAAAGTGGAACAAAAAACACCATTCAGGAAGTAACCTCGATCACCGAGCTGAGAAATCAAAGATGAGTTGCCATGTTCAGCCCATTTGACAATATACGAGTATGTATCGTTACTGTACCATTGAAAGGTCATATTATTAAGAAATTGTCTGTACAGATTTGTTGTATTCTTGAACCTACGTTGATATCCTATGAATCAAATACTGCCATCCCATAAAACCTTGTCTAATAGCTTCCTCGAGCCTGAATCTAAAAATATTGTATCGGAACTACCTCGCTCTCTAAGACATTGGTTTCTTAGAGAGGGAGGCTATTGAACTCTTGTTTGAAAGTTAATTTGCGTGAGCATTGAAAGATGGACTCTCCCAAACCGTCCACGTTGAAATGGCATACTTTCAACACATGTCCAGTGTTTCTGGAGTGGAGCGGATAGGAACCTTAGTTAAGCGGTTTGGTTTGGTCTGGCTAACTGATTTATTTGAGAGATCAAGGGCGAGAACAATCCACGTTGACATGGCATACTTTCAACACATGTACTGTGTTCCTGGAGTTGTACCATATCAGTACACGAATATGAAAATGAGCAAAAAGGCAGTTAATACTTTTGTTTTTTAAATTATTAACGATTTCAAGATTTTCTAATAAATATTAAATTAAAAAACCTTTACTTTTAGTAAATTATCATAGCTTTTGATTTATAATAATATATTATCTAATATTTAAAATTTTACAAATTTAATAATATAAATTATTACAAATTCAAGAAATATTCCCAGAAATTCACGGTTAGCTTGCATTATAGTATGTACAATTTAGTGCTAAGAATCGAATTTTTCAAATAGTATTTCTCTAAAATTATGTGCTCTACAATTGTTATAATAGATGATAACATTATTGAATCCACAGAAGTCTAAATAATCGTGAAAAAATATTTTATTAACCTTTGAACTTGCATAACTTACGACCTAGACTTACGACCTCATGATAAGTAAGGTTTGAGATAACTTTAGAACGCCAAAACACATAGAAATATTCAGCTATTAAATATGTCATTCTGAGGTGGGTCGCTGAAGTGATTGGACTATTTAGCAGTCTTCGATGAGGTTTCTTCGTGTCATCTGCATGATTCTTGCGAATTTAGTTGTACTTTATTTAAATAATTTTGTATAATTTGGCCATGCTAATTGCAATAGACAGATGGTAGTGCAATGGTATTGTCCACTCCAACAAATATTCTTGAAATGTACAATTCAATTAAATATTATTTATATAAGCCAGTTGATTGATCTTGCTGTATTTTCTGTTGTACTTTGAAATAATTAATTATTTCAATATCAATTATAATTATGTAAATTAAAAATATCGATTTCCCTCATCATTAAAACCATCAAAACTTATCACGTCTTCTGTTCCAAAGATAATAATACTTTCAAACGAAATAGCCATAAAGACATGATATTTTAATCAGCAAACTAGAAGAAAAGTTGGCATCGAAATTAGCTTCAGGTAATATTGTTGACGACTATGCATTAACATAATACACTTACACATTTCCTTATAATTGACCTTTAAAGTAAATATATCCTTCGAGATATAGTTAATCAAGGATAGTAATCTGTATTTACAAAGAAATGCTTTGCAAATGAACCTTTTAAAAAGAATAGTAGTAATTGTATCTTTAGAAATTACAGCCATAAAGTCTGCTTTTACATTAAAATCTCACAGAGAGACCTTGCACCAGAAATTACACACCAAAAGCGAAGGTAAATTCTTTGAATGCAGCAAGGTTTTAAAGGTTTGACTCGGTTGTTAAAATCTACGCTTTCGCTCGTTTAATTCTTACATCTTCCTTTTCAATTCAAGTTGGAAGGACGAGTAAGAAACGTTTTCTTTACAATAAAAGGATCTTTTTAATAAGCGTTACATAATTCAATACGTTTTACTAAGTGTTTATTTCCTATGACAAATTTTAGCTCTCGTCCATGAACAAATTATGTACTTGGGGCTTCCATTACGTAAACATTTTCATTCCTCGAATAATTGTTTTTGTTATTATGTAATAAGTCCATTCATTGCCTTTCTTATCTTTCTTAAAACTTATTACTATAAATTTGTTTTGCAATGTATAAAAAAGAAAGAAGATTTACGGTACTTCAGGATGACTTTACAGTTGGCTTAATCGAACCGTACAGTTTGTAATGTGCATTTACGAGTAATATTTCAGTGAATTGCATCATTTAGCATTATTTAACCCCACAGTTAGTTAAAAAGAATCTGTGATGAATCAGATATAGGTTGGTGTGAATAGCTATCATACCATAATAATAATATTTTATATTGCGTATAAACACAGACATTTTATCGCAACTGTCAATGTAGATTACATTCTAATATTATGCTTTTATTCACTACATTTAAATGTAATTCATACATATAATTTGTTCATACACCTCAACTCTTACTCTGCCTCAATACAATTTAGCCAATCATGTGGTCTCCCAATAATGAGTCATAAAGTCGTCTATACTGTAGAATGCTTTTGAAATCAATGAGATTCTTTTACAATTTTTTAAATGCCTTGGGAATTGCAGCTTTTCTTGTTGAACTAGACAGTTTGTTGACGTATTGAAAATTGAGGATGCAAACGTTCATAAGCTTACCATTCTGTGTCTTCCAGTTCGATGTCTTCCATTAAATAATTATCACTGCCTCTATTTTCATAAGATATGTTGCCACCCTTATGGGATTGGACTTTTTCTTGAAGAAAAGAAAAGGCCTTTCAAAATAGAGAAGCGGGAAAATATCAAAAGTTTCATATTTCTGAATACTGTTCTTCACAGCTCTTTAAATTTCATTTTTGAAAATATACCAAAGGGTTTGTTTAGGAATAAATATCCGAGAAAAATATATGTTTGCAAACCCCCTTCCACAAAAATAACCTAGGACATATGTGAGTGGATTAGTCCTTATACTCCATGATCAGTAACTGAGATGGGCACTATTTGGATAATTGTCTCTGTACGTAAATGCCAAAATAAAATACAATTATTCAGAAACACTGTGTACGTGAAGATCCCTTGCCAACCCTCAATTAATATGTAATCCAAGGAGCTTCTTTGAGTACTTTTTAAGCTCAGCGAAGTGCTGAATTTTATTTTTGAGCTTAGTGAATATCACGAAGCAACACATGTACAGTAATTTAACACGTTTGCTCCGACACACTGTAAATTACAGAGGCTTAGTACTAAATTCAGTGTTACTCACTATACACTATCAGTGGAGGTGTTAACACAAGTATTAAAGCTATACATGAACTGTACAGTAGTTTACACGTTTACTGTTTCATACGGTGTACAGTGCAGAACCTTAGTACTACATTAAGTGTTACTCAGTATACACTATCAGTGGAGGTGTTAACACAAGTATTAAAGCTATACATGAACTGTACAGTAGTTTACACGTTTACTGTTTTAAAACGCTGTACAGTACAGAGGCTTAGTACTATATTCACTTTTACTCAGTATACACTATCAGTGGAGGTGTTAACACAAGTATTAAAGCTATACATGAACTGTACAGTAGTTTACACGTTTACTGTTTTATACGCTGTACAGTGCAGAACCTTAGTACTACATTCACTGTTACTCAGTATACACTATCAGTGCAGGTGTTAACACAAGTATTAAAGCTATACATGAACTGTACAGTAATTTACACGTTTACAGTTTTAAACGCTGTACAGTACAGAGGCTTAGTACTATATTCACTGTTACTCAGTATACACTATCAGTAGAGGTGTTAACACAAGTATTAAAGGTATACATGGACTGTACAGTAGTTTACACGTTTACTGTTTTATATGCTGTACAGTGCAGAACCTTAGTACTACATTCACTGTTACTCAGTATACACTATCAGTGCAGGTGTTAACACAAGTATTAAAGCTATACATGAACTGTACAGTAGTTTACACGTTTACTGTTTTATACGCTGTACAGTGCAGAGGCTTAGTACTAAAGTCACTTTTACTCAGTATACACTATCAGTGCAGGTGTAAACACAAGTATTAAAGGTATACATGAAACTGTACAGTAGTTTACACGTTTACTGTTTTATACGCTGTACAGTGCAGAGGCTTAGTACTAAAGTCACTGTTACTCAGTATACACTATCAGTAGAGGTGTTAACACAAGTATTAAAGGTATACATGAACTGTACAGTAGTTTACACGTTTACTGTTTTATACGCTGTACAGTGCAGAGGCTTAGTACTACATCCAGTGTTACTCAGTATACACTATCAGTGGAGGTGTTAACACAAGTATTAAAGCTATACATGAACTGTACAGTAGTTTAAGACGTTTACTGTTACATATGCTGTACAGTTCAGAAGCTTAGTACGATATTCGATGTTACTCATTATATACCATAAGTGGATGTAAAACACAAGTATTATAGCTAGATATTAACTGTAAAGTAGTTTAAAAACCTTACTGTTATATACGCTGTACAGTGCAGAACCTTAGTACTACATTCACTGTTACTCAGTATACACTATCAGTGCAGGTGTTAACACAAGTATTAAAGCTATACATGAACTGTACAGTAGTTTACACGTTTACAGTTTTAAACGCTGTACAGTACAGAGGCTTAGTACTATATTCACTGTTACTCAGTATACACTATCAGTGCAGGTGTTAACACAAGTATTAAAGCTATACATAAATTGTACAGTAGTTTACACGTTTACTGTTTTATACGCTGTACAGTGCAGAACCTTAGTACTACATTCACTGTTACTCAGTATACACTATCAGTGCAGGTGTTAACACAAGTATTAAAGCTATACATGAACTGTACAGTAGTTTCCACGTTTACTATTTCATACGCTGTACAGTGCAGAACCTTAGTACTACATTCACTGTTACTCAGTATACACTATCAGTGCAGGTGTTAACACAAGTATTAAAGCTATACATGAACTGTACAGTAGTTTACACGTTTACTGTTTTATACGCTGTACAGTGTAGAGGCTTAGTACTAAAGTCACTGTTACTCAGTATACACTATCAGTGCAGGTGTTAACACAAGTATTAAAGCTATACATAAATTGTACAGTAGTTTACACGTTTACTGTTTTATACGCTGTACAGTGCAGAACCTTAGTACTACATTCACTGTTACTCAGTATACACTATCAGTGCAGGTGTTAACACAAGTATTAAAGCTATACATGAACTGTACAGTAGTTTCCACGTTTACTATTTCATACGCTGTACAGTGCAGAACCTTAGTACTACATTCACTGTTACTCAGTATACACTATCAGTGCAGGTGTTAACACAAGTATTAAAGGTATACATGAACTGTACAGTAGTTTACACGTTTACTGTTTTATACGCTGTACAGTGCAGAGGCTTAGTACTAAAGTCACTGTTACTCAGTATACACTATCAGTAGAGGTGTTAACACAAGTATTAAAGGTATACATGAACTGTACAGTAGTTTACACGTTTACTGTTTTATACGCTGTACAGTGCAGAGGCTTAGTACTACATCCAGTGTTACTCAGTATACACTATCAGTGGAGGTGTTAACACAAGTATTAAAGCTATACATGAACTGTACAGTAGTTTAAGACGTTTACTGTTACATATGCTGTACAGTTCAGAAGCTTAGTACGATATTCGATGTTACTCATTATATACCATAAGTGGATGTAAAACACAAGTATTATAGCTAGATATTAACTGTAAAGTAGTTTAAAAACCTTACTGTTATATACGCTGTACAGTGCAGAACCTTAGTACTACATTCACTGTTACTCAGTATACACTATCAGTGCAGGTGTTAACACAAGTATTAAAGCTATACATGAACTGTACAGTAGTTTACACGTTTACAGTTTTAAACGCTGTACAGTACAGAGGCTTAGTACTATATTCACTGTTACTCAGTATACACTATCAGTGCAGGTGTTAACACAAGTATTAAAGCTATACATAAATTGTACAGTAGTTTACACGTTTACTGTTTTATACGCTGTACAGTGCAGAACCTTAGTACTACATTCACTGTTACTCAGTATACACTATCAGTGCAGGTGTTAACACAAGTATTAAAGCTATACATGAACTGTACAGTAGTTTCCACGTTTACTATTTCATACGCTGTACAGTGCAGAACCTTAGTACTACATTCACTGTTACTCAGTATACACTATCAGTGCAGGTGTTAACACAAGTATTAAAGCTATACATGAACTGTACAGTAGTTTACACGTTTACTGTTTTATACGCTGTACAGTGTAGAGGCTTAGTACTAAAGTCACTGTTACTCAGTATACACTATCAGTAGAGGTGTTAACACAAGTATTAAAGGTATACATGAACTGTACAGTAGTTTACACGTTTACTGTTTTATACGTTGTACAGTGCAGAAGCTTAGTACGATATTCGGTGTTACTCAGTATATACCATAAGTGGATGTAAAACACAAGTATTATAGCTAGATATTAACTGTAAAGTAGTTTAAAAACTTTACTGTTATATACTCTGTACAGTGCAGAGGCTTAGTACTACATTAAGTGTTACTGTATACCGTTATTATAGTACATATTATTTATAAAGTCTGGAGCTAATTTTCTATAAATCAGAACAACTTTTAGGAAATACTTAATTTATTCCAAATTTTAAATTTCACTCAAAATTTAACAAAGTTTTAAAAAATCTTGATTTGCTTTTCTTCAAAATTTCTCTCAATCGATCAAATCTAATTTAGAGTCTGATCAAAATTAAAAATGAAGCTAAAAAGGTATACTTCACCAAAAAGGTTTAAATTAACAATATAAAATAAAAAGTTCTCTTCTCAAAATTTTCAAAATCAAAATTACGCAATACTTGATGTAAACTTTAGGATCAAAATCCAAATTACAATACTTCAAAAGTTGAATTATTAATCATCAGACTCTGTTATATGGCAAAATTTAGAAATTTTAACACAACAGTACAAAACAAAAGATGGTAAACTAAACGCTGGTACGGGACTTACTACATTGAAGACTATGGTAGCTGAAAAACTATTACGCACTAAAGGAAAAAAAGAAATTTAAAACTTGACTTAAAACACACCGGGTAAAATTTAACTCTATATCCCAAATGTATAGGAATAGAGGAAGTACTACGGCTTCTGAACTGCACGTGTGGACGCTCTGCACTCGACTTGAAGACTACCCCTCCCTCTTCAAACCAACCGGCTTGGGAACCTATCACCGTTGACATCTATAACAGCTGGAGAGGTCAAACCAACAAAATAATGACCACGTACCGCGTCTAGTTAACAAAGAGCCTACTTACTACCGCGATTCAGCAGAATGATTATAACTACGGTACAACTCAGTATACACTATCAGTGGATGTGTAAACACAAGTATTATATCAAGATATGAACTGTACAGTAGTTTACAAAGTTAACTGTTATATACTCTATACAGTGCAGAGGCTTAGTACTACATTAAGCGTTACTCAGTATACACTATCAGTGCAGGTGGTAACACAAGAATTACAACTAGACATGAAATGTGCAGTAGTTTACACGTCTACTGAGACATACGCTGTACAGTTCAGAAGCTTAGTATCTGACTCGTATACACGATCAGTGCAGATGTTAACTAATTAATATAAATATTATCATATGATACTATAAACTTACCGAAGAATATATTATCGAAGACTTTTGAAGAGATTTCTTTGAAAATTAACACAGCTGTTACTAAAATGTTCTCGCGTTGTCTCTTCATCATCTTAATATACAAAGTTCTCATTCCTTTGATTTAATATATTTTAGAGTAACTAATTTCGACTTTATAATCTGTTACAGTTTGTTTACTGATTATTTTCCTTTAATACGGTACTACAGTATTAAACCATAGAAATAATTGTTATAAGCTCTATCAATATTAATTAAGCAAGCAACAGATCAAAATGTATTGTTGCTTTAAACAATGTAAATTATATGCTGATTTTACTGTATTTTCTCTACTAATTGCAAACTCATCGTAATCAGCCTAAAACTTTAAACGTATTTTTTTCCTTTCCAAAATTGAAATGATTTCTCGATTCTACTTAGTATTGTTAACTTGAAAATAGTTCAAGATGAATTGACCTCAAATGACGTTTTTATTTTTATTTATTATTTTTTTGGTTTGGAACTTATAATCGCTTTGTAGACAATAAAATATAAAAACTATAAGCTTAAGTTAGCTTTCACTGGCGCAATTTAGGTAAGCAACATCGAGCGTGGATTCTACTTGCATGGGAGACCACTCCTGTAAGCACCCTGTATGGTGGTGGTTCGGAAATAAAAATAAAAATTATTGTACTAGTATGCTGGTTAAGAGCTAGATAGGGCTTTTCAGCCTTAGTTTAGCCTGTTAATATGACAGACAGTGAATGGTCTCATTCAATATAGAGTCACATTAATAATAGTAATCTAGGGTTTGATTCTTGTTTGATAAACAAAACACTGATAACACGTTGCTGCGACTGACGTCTGACGACGCAAGTCTCAGGTTGGGAGTAAACGGTCTCATTCAATATAGAGTCACATTAATAATAGTAATCTAGGGTTTGATTCTTGTTTGATAAACAAAACACTGATAACACGTTGCTGCGACTGACGTCTGACGACGCTGTCTCAGGTTGGGAGTAGGCGATCTCATTCAATATAGAGTCACATTAATAATAGTAATCTAGGGTTTGATTCTTGTTTGATAAACAAAACACTGATAACACGTTGTTGCGACAGACTCCAGACGACGCAAGTCTTAGGTTGGGAGTAAACGGTCTCATTTAATATAGAGTCACATCAAGAATAGTAATCTAGGGTTTCGTTTCATGTTTGATAAAATCGTTGCAGCTACAGACCCCTGATGACGCAGAATCAATACAGTTGCACCCTAATAATTGATTAGATACCGAAGCTATGGTGTTCACGGACGGTTTATACGTATGGACACTTTAAATTTATCGTTATATCCGAATGAGATGTATTCTGTGTTTTTTGTTTTTTCTGCGCTTTAAATACTAGTGGACGATGGAATAGCAATAACAGTGGTTACAGTTTCCACGAAATAGTTTGAATCTCTACTGTAGTTACATTGTTATATCCAACATAGCAGTTACATAAACACAATATGCTGATACACAATTAGTTTATTGATATTTACAAGTTAGCATCATTCTAATCGTTTTTCCCTCATTATATAATAATGTATATGTAAATTATTAAATTGAAATAGATATTTCTTGAACGTTTGTGTGATATTATCATTCTAAATTTGTCCATCGTAGTATATGGTATTTTCTAACATCGTTATAATTGCATTATTTCTATTTATTTCTATTGGTTTGTCAGGAAACTAGAAATACATAATTCCTACCATTATTCTTCGTTAAGAACTAGCCATGGAAATGGAATAGCGTTTTTTTAGTTCAAATTCTAGTTCTTAATTCATTCTAGTTTAATTCTATTTAAAAGTCATTGTTGGGCTTATATCTTGTACTATGTATATGTATTTAAAAATTACATTTCCCATATCCACATCGAAGTAAATTTATAATGTATCAGCTATTTTTTTATTACAAAACATACTGATTATGTTATTCTTAAGATCCAAAGCTTCAAATTAACCTAATACTTTCCATTGAAATAACTGCATTTTAAGTAAATCTAATATAAATCTACTCTCTGGCAGCTTTTGTGCCCATCATATTTGGAACTTTTTAGAGTTAAAAAAAATGTGTTGGCTAATTATTAATTGTAGAGTAACTTCAATCACCGATGTTACATGGTGATTGGTTTTAATAAACTAACATAATTTTCATTGCTAACTTTTTTTATGAAATACATCCAGGTGTTTTCCTTTTTTTGTGCCAATTCGACTTTGAGAACCCTCATTCATTTATAACTTAAGCGTTTTACTATCTGGAAACCCCATTTACCTTGTGCTATAAGAGATCCAATAGACTATGGTACACTAAGATCTGTATGTAAAATATTTCTGAGAAGATCATTAATTAACAAACGTGAATGTTACATGCCAGTATGCAGCAGTGATATCCCTATTGCACTCGTGAGATGTACATTGTGCAGATAGAGATGGTGTTTAACATCACCTATGCTCAGAATCTCCACAACATCAGCAATACAGACAACCAATTGTCGTACTGACTGTATTCATGACAAATAGTTACATCTCACACTGCGCTCTGTAAAATATAAATAGAACGAACTATATTACACGAATACTTATCGTTTAGGCCAGGTTCAAATAAACGATGTGTACAATCGTGTACAAGAGCGTGTTTTAGGAATTTTAGGTATGTCAAGAGCTTTAATAATTAAATCTTTCTTTTAATCCACGATTGAAACCTGTCCTAATATTTTAGTTAGTAAACCAATTGAATTTGTGAAGAAAAACAGGATTTTCCCCGATATTTGCTATTGTTCGTATACAAAATAACAGTTTCACTACGTTTCGAGATCTGCAATCTGATCTATTCCTCAGGTAAATACCTAACCTAACACGTAACTACAATCTAGGTTTAAATACGTTATTCATCTACGGAAAAGATCAAACTGCAGATCTGTTAACATGGTGTAACTGATGTTTTGTATCATTGAACTATAGCAAATGTCCGGGAAATTCCTGCTTTCTTCACAACCATTCCGCCGCCAAAAACGAACTTCAAACAAACAAGTGACCTAATGAAATAGATTTCATAGAAATCTACCTAATTTTTTCACCCATTCAACAGAATTTCCAGAAAACATTATTTTTTATTTCCAGATGGCCCATGATAAACACAAACTGACTGACTGATCATGTTGTTGTCGACTATAATGATTACATTCCCAGAGTAACTTGTGTTATAAAAAATATTGACTTTAAGATGTCTTATTCAATTTTATATTAGAAGCATGGAGGGCTAGAGGTACTACCAAATAGAAATATGTAAAAACGAAATAAAAAATATTTTGTTTAGTTCAAGGAGAAATATGATATAACGATGACTTTCCTAAGGAATAACACTGATCAATTAATCATCCACAGTTTTGTTGTTAACCCTTAATGAATGTCAACTGTGAACATATAACATTGCCGCTGAAATGCTGACTTAAACTTTATAAGTTGTTGGACCACTTCCAAAGTGGAGACAACACAACCGCCAATTGTGTGAGTGTTGGTTTCTCTGCCAGAAATCTAATGAGTACGCGACACATCTTATAAACAACCATTACACATTTTATTTCCATTCCTTTTTGGTTCAGAAGTGATATATTTGGGAGCATCTTAGTTAAAAATTGTATTTTTTATATGATAATGCTATAAGACTAAGTGTTTTGATGGATGGATGAGCGTGTTACTGTGTAACACTTTGTAAACTGACTGTACACTGTGCATATAATGTAGCTATTAGGTGTACAGTAATAGTTTAAAACTGATAAATGTCATATTAAAACTAGAAACATATATTTACATTACAATAGTCTCCATTCTATTACAGTACATGTTTTTACGTCTGTGTGGTGCGAGATAGAGAATATATATCCGTAATCAGAGATATAACAACGATTATATTGACAATAAAGTAGAGTATTCAGTTGTAACGTACGTAATATTAATTTAAGCATACATCTGTGCGTAGTACCCTACGGACTGATATTTAGCAATATCGTTTCTCAGTGTATATATATATATAAAACACATATATACAACACATATTATTATAATATACAGGGTGGTTATAAATTATTGTACACATTTTAAGATTGAATAAATAAATAACCAATCAACTTAAAAAAATGGAAATTGTTTTATTAAATAGCAAATTTAAAACAGTTTTATTACCAATGAAGGACAAAAAGATTACTGTTACTCATAATTTTACAAGGAAACTAAACTAATTCCACGTGCTCTCCGAGGTTTGCACGCAAAGTTTGTAGTCTAAATTCAACCTCACACCATGTGTTTCTGAGCATTGCTGGAGTTATGCTTCCAATAACCTCTCGAACTCTATTCTTGAGTTCCTCAATATCTTGAACTTTTTTGGCAAAGACTCTGTCCTTGACATAGCCCCACAAAAAAAGTCTAAGGGTGTAATGTCTGGGGAACGTGGAGGCCAAGGAATTGGACCATCCCGTCCAATCCAACGACCAGGAAACGTGTCATTTAGGTAGTCACGTACTATCTTACCCCAGTGTGGAGGGGCACCATCTTGCTACCGGTAAACATTTGGTTGTCTATGCTCAATTTGCGGTATTGCAAAAAGTTCAAGAATTTCGAGGTATACCTCTTTAGTGACTGTCGGTTCTGCGAAGAAAAAGGGTCCTATCTATAGCCAATGCACACCAAACGTTTATTTTAGGGCTGTCTCTTTCTTGTTCTCGAATATTATGAGGATTTTCAGTACCCCAAATCCTACAATTTTGTCTATTCACCTTACCAGAAACATGAAAGGTTGCTTCATCAGAAAAAATTACTTTTTCAAGAAATTGCTTTCTCCAATGGTTATTGTTTGTTCTTCGAGGTCAAGTAATCTAACAGCAAAATCATAGCGTCGAGGTTTATCGTTAGGTTTTAGTTCATGTAATAACTGAATTTTGTATGGATGGAGCTTAAGGTGTTTGTGCAAAATTTTTAAGACTGTTGATCGAGGTAATCCAAACTTGAACGCCGAGTAGACTTACCAAGGCTCCTCGTAAACAATTCTCTTACTTGATCAACAATAGCTTCAGAAACTGGAGGTCTACCAGCACCTTTTCTATGTTGGACACTTCCCGTCTGTTCAAACTGCCTATACCAGCGTTTTATAGAATTGTTACTCGGAGGATTGCGGCCATACTCTAAACGAAACCTTCTTTGAACAGTTATTACAGATCTGCTTTCATGAAACCAAAGAACACACCTTGCTTTTTCTTGTACACTAGCCATTTTGATACTGAGGTTAGTTTAGTGTCTGTTTAGTCAACTGTAATTAACAGCTGGTGTGGAAAGATCCATTGTTTACCAGCTGACTATGTCACAACACAAGTCATTAAGAAGAATCATACCTTACACCCACAGTTTAAGTGACATTTTTACTTTATTTTTATAACTACTTTTTATAATTATTGTAATGTGCACAATTATTAATTTTCAGTCAGTATATAAAACTGTTTTAAATTTACAATTTAATAAAACAATTCCCATGTTTTTAAGTTGATTGGTTATTTATTTATTCAATCTTAAAATGTGTACAATAATTTATAACCACCCTGTATATATATATATATATATATATATATATATATATATATATATATATACAGGGTGAGTTTTTTAAAGTGATCCAATAGCTAACTTTTTAATTACACGACTTAGCACCACACTTTAAATTTGGAACTTGCTCAATTTTAAGTTTCACTCAGGGATACACTTTCAAATTTTTTGAAGATGGCCGCCATTTTCCAATATGGCGGTCAACTTTAAAATCTCTTATGGAACACCCTGTATTTTATGTTGTTTTTAGATTCTACTCAACAAAATAATACATTTTTGCTTTTGAGAGTTTTTCAATATCTCTAATGGTTCAGGAGCTACGTGGACTGGAAGTTTTTATCATCAGTCCGAAAAAATCCGAAAACTTGCAGTCCACGTAGCTCCTGAACCATTAGAGATATAGAAAAACTCTAAAATGCAAAAATGTCTTATTTTTTAGTGTAGAATATAAAAACAACATAAAATACAGGGTGTTCCATAAAATATTTTAAAGTTGGCCGCCATATTTGCAAAAATTATGAAAACTTCCAGTCCACGTAGCTCCTGAACCATTAGAGATATTGAAAAACTCTCAAAAGCAAAAATGTATTATTTTGTTGAGTAGAATCTAAAAACAACATAAAATACAGGGTGTTCCATAAGAGATTTTAAAGTTGACATATACCTACATATATATATGTATGTATATAATAATAATACTTTATTTTCCACCATTTGCAAAGAAATCTAAAACAATTTACATTCTTTGGAAATACACTGACCAAAAACCAGTAGCTGGTCAGCGCAACGAAAAACAAAACAATTTACAAAAATAAAATACAAAGAGTCCTTTTCTAATCAAAACAATATTCCATCCAACAAGCTGCTCTCCATGAATTTTTCATTTGACTAAAACTTCCAGAGACGTATAATTCTTAAAAGCAGTATATATATATAAAAATAATTTATAATATATTTTCTAATATTTTAATTTCCATGAAACTTAATAATTTGGCCAGTCAATCAAACTGGTCGCAGATATGAATGTGGAGTTTCATTAATGTCTAAGCAACAATGATGGCAACTTTATATTACTTCATAAAGATTCCTAGTTCTTATTACGACAGGTCAATCATGTTAGTGGTGTTGAGTTGCTGCTGTTTTACATGAAGTTTGTTGTGATTGAACATAGCAGAATCGTCCATGTTGGATAGTATATTAGCATAAATAATAAACACATGTGCTTAAAATTAAGGAAAGATTTTCAACGACAACTCTCCTTTACTTGTATTATAATTTTAAAATGTTATTTAAGAACAGGGTGTAAACATAGGGGATGAATATTGGCTTCACGTTTTTGTCACACTTTTCAGTTAAATTTTCAATTATAGAATCTTTTAGCTTTTAGTTTAATATATTAAATAGTTTTTTCATTAACACATTTAATAACTTATGCATTTTACGCTGGCCTTCATTTTTTGATAGGTATAACAATACTAACGCGCTGCAAAAATCTGTTTTAAAAGGCAATTTGGATTTTTTTTTAAGCAAAAGATACATTCCCAAAACGCTTTGATAACATCCAACCTCTACAAATATGAACACTCGATATTTTAGTAAAGACAACACTTTATCTAAGACATATAAAGAACTTTAATCACAAAATGAGTGGTAAAATGTGATCTCTCAACTCTTAATGGAAGTAACCATATACATATCGAGTATAACAAGGCAGGGGTACAGGGTTTTGCTATGTACAGTCGCAAACTGAAGTTCACATACAAAGTTTTCCTCAGCCCTCTCATAACACTTCCAGTTCGATATAGTTGCTAATAGATTAAATGTGTGAGTATGTGTGTGTGTGTGTGTGTGTGTGTGTGTGTGTGTGTGTGTGTGTGTGTGTGTGTGGTGTGTGTGTGTGTGTGTGTTTGCATGTATATATTTTGTTAAATTTATATTATTCTGTAGAGATTTACGTAACATAACATATCATTTGGAGTTACAGATTGGATCAAACCTTGAACTAATAGGTGTTAAATAATAGTCTGAATTTACGTTTTGTACATTTTATATTACAAAATGATGGAGTTGTGAGGTTTTATCTACGTGGCATATTATTTAGAATCAGTCAAGAATCAAGAATCTTTATTTCCAAGGTACATTACAATAATTTGCTCACACTAAAATTACATCAAAAAGTATATAAAAGTACAATGGATAGGCACCTCTGAGCTATTAGCTGAGTTGAGGTTGCCATCACTAATTAATTTAAGGCAGATGGGCCTGGCAGCTCCTCTTTCAGAGTAAGATATGCATTATTAGAGTAATGAATAAACCATACAAATATTTAAAACAAAGCACAAAATTAAGTTGTATTTCATAATGAAATTCAATACATTACATTACCACAACATATAAAAAATAAAATTACTACATAAATTCACATACACATACATACATATACATAAATCCACACACATACAGATACATATACATTTATACACATTCACACATACATACAAATACACACACATAAACATAAATTTACAAACACATACATTACTGAAACATATAACACACATACAAACACACTACAAAGATACTTAGACACAATAGATAAAGATGTAACCATTACACACTCATACAATAAAACAAGACTTCAACAAAATATCTAATTTATGAGTCGCTCTACATCAACAATTGTTAAAAGCCAGCATTTCAAACTTCGTATGAATGTACCCAATGTTTTCGACGAGGACACATCGAAAGGTAATTTGTTATAGAGCTTCGGAGCTATGAATGTATAAAAATGCTTGTAAACTTCTAATTTAGGAAAAGGAATAGTTACTCGGTTTAAAATTTGTAACCTAATCGAGTGAACATTTACATTTCCCAGTGTGTGGCCGCCTCTTGAGAAAAATATCCTGAGTACCCTATAAATGTACAAATATCTAAGCGGAAGTATTCCAAGCTGAATATAAAGAGGGAAAGAAGAATCACGCCGATTAGCCCTGACAATAACCCTAATGATCTTGTTTTGATTTATAATAATAGGTCGAATAATAGAATAATAGGCTCCTCCCCAACATGAAATACCATATTGCAATTTAGAGTTAATTATAGAATAGTAAATAGTTTTCAAGACAGATATTGGACATAAATACTGAAGAAAATAAAACTTCGTCAATGAATTGTTTAAATAGTTTTTTACATTCAAAATGTGTTCCCTCGAACTACACCTTTCATCCAGAATAACCCCCAGATACTTTATTTGTTCCACCCTCTCAATTTTAAACGCAACCCTGACATGGATTTCTCCCGAAAATTAAGCATTGCTTGCATTTAAAAAAGATATCTTGTTGTATGTCTTTTCTATTTCTTAGAGAAAAATTCATAAACTTCGTCTTTACGCTCAAGACCATCCTATTTCTAGCAAACCACATTTTCAATTTGTCAAGGTCTTCTTGCATTACGCTATACACTATTTGACTATTTATAGTGGAATAGCAAAGGGCAGTGTCATCTGCAAAACAAGTTAGGGAACCCGATGATTTCCATTACACAAGCAATTAATATAGACTAAAAATAGTATTGCACCCAAAACAGACCCTTGTGGTACTCCAAATTTAATCGGGAGAGTTGAACTGACGGAGTTCAGAAATCATACACATTGAGATCGGTTTGTTAGATAGCTCTTAAACCATTCATAAGGGATACCTCTAACTCCAGCTACCCAAAGATAGTCTAGTAAAAAGTTATATCAATAAATATTCCACTGGAAAAATGTACCACTGTTAATTCCCTCATAAACGTCTGAACAGAACTTTAAGAGAGCATCTTCAGTAGATCTTTTGCCCATAAACCCAAATTGATTTGCACAAAAAAAACTTATTAGAATCTAAAAACTGAACCAACCTGACTTTCATAATCTTTTCCATTATTTTAGAGACAACAGATAAAAGAGAAATCAGTCGATAGTTATTGAGATCTTTATTGGAACCTTTCTTGTGAAGTGGGACAACTAGTGCAGTTTTTAAAGAGGTAGGAAAGATACCAGTTTCGAAACTAAGGTTAATTAGAAATGCCAACAAAGGAGACAAGATATGACCCATTTTTTTCATTACATGCGCTGAAATACCATCAATACCAGGAGACTTGTTAGACTTTAAACTGTTGATAACAGCTAGAACTTCTTCAGAACTAGTAGGGTAGCAAAAAAATGAATTATCCGAATACTTAGCAGGAAAACATTGGGTGTACATATGATAATCAAAGCCATCAAAACTGTCAGATTCATTCATTAGGTTTTCAACTGCATTAACGAATAAAGATTGAACTCATTAGCGACAGCTTGACAGTCTGAGATAAGTTCTTCAGGCCTGGATAGAAAATAAACACCTGGAACGTGATGTTTCCTCTTTTGCGAACCAAGCATGTTATTAATAGTTTCACATTGCTTCCTGATATTATATTTATTTTCTTCAAAAATATTCTGGTAATAATGTATTTTTGGTTCATCAATATCTTTTTTCAACTTTTTCCTATAATTTTGAAAAAGAACGTTGAAATTTTGGATCGTTCAATCTTTTTTTTTGATTTTTTATACAGTAAGTTACTAAACCGCTGACGCTTGCAAAGATCAATAGTCATCCAAGGCTTTAACAACTTATATTTAGAGGTGATTTTGACTTTATACATTGAATAGTCCACAGCCTGTCTCAATACATCAGCAAACAATGAAAACGGTACATTGGCATCGTTTTCTTCACAAATAACTGACCAGTTGTACGTGCTAAGAAAACTTCCCATTTTGACAAAATCTGTTTTATTTTTAAATTCAGGAGACAAAGTATCCTTCTCTTTTGACAAATTTGGAAATAAAATATTACAAACTACTGCATCATGGTCTTGCCTAAAAGAAGTTAAAACATCAGATTCAAAGCTACATTTATCTTTAGTTCTAAAAAATATATGATCTAAACAGCTATTTCCTCTAGTGGGTGAGTCAATCAGTTGATCAAGTCCATTACTTGACATAATCGCTAAATACTCGTCGACGAGCAGTGACTGCTTAAGCAAGCATAAGTTCATATCCCCGGTAACAAATAAATATCGATCTTTGGATTCAGACAATAAGATATTTAATTCATCCAAGAAAGATGCAGTAGAATGTGAATGCAGCGTATAAACCGCCACCATCGCAACAGAAAGCCCAACAGACTCAATGTCAACAGTGACCTTGAGAGCGTCAGCTGATTGCTAGTAGCGCCTGATCGTCTGGCTTCATATCGATCACTCAAATAAACAATCACTCCACCTGATCTGTAGCTGTCATTACAGTTTGAATACTGGTTATACCCACTAATTAAATACAAACTTATTTCACATTCGTGTATCTAAACTTCTGTTAGTACAATTACATCTGGCAAAGAAGGCAAAGTATTAAGATAAATTAAAAAAGAATCAAAGTTTTCTCTTAGACTAGATATATTCTGATGAAATATAAAAAAATCTAGTTTTGTCTCAAACAATATTGATTGTTAGTGCTTACGACTTTTTACCAAATAAAAACTTACTTACAGTTTTTCATTTTGCTCCATTGAACTAACAATAATAAAGGGATCACCCTGAGCCTTCCTCAGAAATATTTTGCCATTTCTTACCCATAAATATGCATAATTCTTTTCCTGTTTCACCGATCGTGCAGCAGCCAGTAGTTTCCTCTTGGTAGGACTGAGACTCTCGTTAACGTAGACAGGATTAGCAGTGGACGAAGTGTAACCAACGTCATGTGAGTTTAGGTTCCTTTTGACTCTCCGTTTTTCTAGGAATTTTAGCTTGTCTTCTCGTCTGACGAACTTAACTTATTTAGTTGATATATTCTCAAAAAAATGTGTCTCACATACATGGATACAAAGTCCCATAGCAGACATAAACTTTATTTGTAATTAACTTAACGTGTGTTTATCAGAATGTAGTTTTTGACAGGATGTGCTGCATTTGAAAACTTATGAGTGTGACATCTATTTTATTATACAGATTGCGACAGAACCAAGTAAGCATTCGGCGAATTATAGAAAAACTACGGAGCTAGGAAGGTAAAGATCGTGTACAGAATAATCGCCCAACGCAAGAGAGCTGCAGGACTTTCACGATATTATGTAGTCCATTTACCAGGGAGTGGAATTAAAGACGCTTTACAGTACTGTGGTTTTACATTCTTTCTATTTTCCGAGTAATTTTTACCCAATTTTTTATTTATATAAATATCAAATCAATATTTAATTGTTTTGTTTGTATGTAAAAGCAAATAAAAAACTGCCAAATTTAATGTCAACAAATATCTTTTATGGCATATTTTAACGTCTTATTTAATAAAAATAGTTTCAAATTTATCCTGTATGTTATTCGACATTTTTATTTATTTCTTTCAAAATGTTATTCTGGTAAAGGTGAAATATAATTAATAAATAACACAGTAGAATAACACAGTGAGCGCTGTTCCTACGTGTTTATATTTATACGTATAATTTGCCTCAACACAAATCATTCAACTGCCCCAATATACTTTTGCTATCATGTATAAACCCGCTATTATCGCTTACCAGATCCCCAGTAAAGTTGATGAGTTTTACGCTCATTTGTATGAAAATACCGTAGTCTGTAAACGATGGCGTTGTTTTCCTAGTTAGTTTAGCGCAGCTTCATTGAACAAACATTATTAAAGCAGCGTTAGGTTCTTAATTTAATGCATCGATTTTACTACTAATGGATACTTTTGAGTACTTGCACCATTTTTAGGGATCAGATCAGATCATTAAATGTTAATATTGCTTTATACGATTATTCCTAGATATTTCGGTCCCTCTCTAATAGTGCCCTCCTAAGCTACAAGGCTGTGTCGGCATGCATGTCGGCGGTCTCTGATACTGTCTTCTTAAGGTATAAGGCCCTGTCGGCATGTATATCGGCAGTCTCTGATACGGCGCTCTTAAGCTATAAGGCCTTGTCGGCATGTATGTCGAGCCGTCTCTGATACTGCCGTGTTAAGTTACTAGGCCCTGTCGGCATGTATGTCGTCAGTCTCTGATACTCTCCTCTTAAGCTACAAGATCCTGTCGGCATATATGTCTGGCCATCTCTGATACTATCCTCTTAAGCTATAAGGCCCTGTCGGCATGTATATCGGCAGTCTCTGATACTGCCGTCCTAAGCTACAAGACGTGTCGGCATTCACGTCGGGAAGTATTTGATGCTGCCCTCCTAATTTAAAATTTATTGAATAATATTCCATTCTAATACTGATTTTAGAATTGCATTAAGGTTTGGTGCTGGCAATAAGACCCATTTAATAATATTTGATCTCTTAGTCATATAAATTGTAAAAACTGTTTTTATTTGCTATTTTATTACGTAACTTCTCCAAAGAACGTTGAACCTTAAGAGAGAACAATACATCAGGGAGACGATAGCCTCAAACCAGCTCCTATTGTGTAAGAATGGGCCTGAATATTTTATGTTCCTACCTTCATCTCAGAAATGATACCTAGAGGCAATGAAATATGGCTTCACGGGAACACAAAACGTTCTGCGGAAATATTGAACTTGTTTCATACAAGTTTGTTACAATAGACGGTTTGAAAATGTTGAAAAGAACGTCTGGAGATTTGTGTATTATTCGCTTTTTAATAATATATAGGTGTTATATATTAATAATATGTATAATCAAATAGCATATATGGCTATTCAATACAATTATCCTAAATTGAATAAACTTATTTACTGTCGATGTTCCTCACCTAGAGAATGAAGAGCCCTGCCCAAAGCACCTCTAATATCTGAGTATGTTAGCGTTGATTGCTAGGAGTATGTAAACAGTGCCCAGGATTATTTCAGAGCTTGACTTCTTACACGAGATAAACTCCCAGTCAAGATAACTTACACTAGAGGTAACCATGGTGCACGAAAGGCTGTTGCGGACTCCACCGACACCTGTCTAACCGCTGGTAAGTGAAGATATGTCATACCCGAGTATGTTAGCGTTGATTGATTAGGGGTATGTACATAGTACCAAGGAGTATTACAGAGCCATTATATGAGCACTCAACCTGGGTTTTTTTTTCTTGAAATTTGTAGAGGAGTTCCTTCTAAGAAAGAAAACAAACACTGACATGTGAAGGTCAAAATGAAGGGGTATCGAAATCGTAAAAATATTAAACGATAATTATTTCTCCAATTAAATGTTTTTTAGCATCCTCGAGTTGAAAAGTCCGTCAAACACAATTAATAGTCAATGATACAGTCGGACAACTAGACAAAGGGACAGAAGCTGCTAATTGCAGGCAATTAGTCGGTCTGTATACGATTATCTGACGCAAGTTTCAAACTAATTGGCTTATGGTTCGTTTAGAGTGTTTTAATTGACCCGGAAAATGAATTACTTGAAAGATTGAGCACACTTATATTAAGCCACGGTAAATGCATGGTGTTTTCCGTCTATCAAGACAACACAAGCGTAACATGAGTGACTCGATGACTGAGTTACTTGAAAGATTGAACATACTTATATTAAGCCACGGTAAATTCATAGTGTTTTCTGTCTATCAAGACATCACAAGCGTAACATGACTGACTCGAAACTGAGTTACTTGAAAGATTGAGCATACTTATATTAAGCAACTTAAATCCATGAGTAAGCCTCCTCTTAAATAATGTAAAATTTACTATAGAACCACGTACCTAATACTGTATACCTGTTCTTGGATACTTTGTACTACATTTAAATTTTCATAAACGTGTTAATTGTTTGGTTAATTACTTAATTCAATTATTTCAATTCCACTTGAATGATTTACTTAAATAGCTGATTACATACTGTATGTACTGTATTTCAATGAAAGGTCACACTGTACTATTTTTCAACATAGACATTTTGGCCGAGATACGCATTTGCTTTGACTGAAATATCCATAAGAAAACCCTAACTATAAACACATATGTAGGACATAAATATCGCATTTCAAACGACATGCAATCAAATTTTAATTAAGTACCCTTTAAATCTAAATCTCTAATTTCCTTCCATCCTTCATTGACCTTATCTTAGGCTATAACTATGAATTATACAGTTACATCTCTCGTTTTACATTTCTATGTCTAATTAATGTTTGTTTTATCCTAGTACTGATTTGATAATAGCTTTAAATCTGCGTTATATCACAGTAAGTGTTCAAAGTAAAACTCTTTTAAACAAGATTTTTTTGCGCTTATCAAATAACTGGGAGCAGAGAAAAACTGAAGCTCCAGGTGCGGTTGACGAGTTTGTTTTCCGGTAGTAATTAAGAAATGCAAATGAGAAGAGGTGATTTGATAATGAAAGAATCTGAGCCGAAATCTTAATAATCTTCAAATATAATTTTGTTCCTAACAATATTTGAACAATTACAGTTTAAATGATAGAAAACTGCGATAAATGTAGTATATAATCGTGTGTGGGAACTGCGTGCTGTGATGGGGTTCGCCTGCCAGTGAATACAGTAAAGGTGAGCTGAAATGTTGGTCATTCTTTTTTCCACGAACCACCATACAAAAACACTGATGTAATTTTTTTAAGCCAAGATACTAATTAATAAATAAACGGAAAACTTTTGCACAAGATGGGTTAAGCACGTGCAAATATTTATCGGTTTTCATTGTTGACAGTACATTGGTAAATCTACTTATGTTTTCATTGATTGTATAAAACGGTAAAGTTACTATTTATAAAAGTTCTCGGCTTAGTAACTGTGTTACTCTCTTGTTACTAATCTTGTCTTTCGGGAATCACAGCACTTATAAAGTGAGTGAGGGAATTGCCTAAAGTGAGTGTTTATTCCTGCCGCATAAAGAAGAGTAGTCTTTATGAAGAGTTAGATATGATAGTTTATCGTGTTATTATATATTATAGTTTATCATAATCAGTTTATTCCATAAAATTACTTGATAACTATGATTTCTCCAAGTTATTAGTATTAATACACTTTATTTAATGTATCAGCTATCTTAAAGAACTATCGGTATTGTAATATGTATAAAATTATCAGTTTGTAAAACATATATTTCGTATTGAATTAAAAGACAACACAATCTAAGTCGTACAACAAACTGTGAACGACTTTCGTTGGACCCTCGTGTGTAAACACACACACACACCACACACACACACACACACACACACACACACACACACACACACATACCACTTCTGTTAATTATGTACATCACCTAAAACCATTGACGACATTACAACCTACTTTTATTTTTTCAATTGGCCCAACGAATTTTCATCCTGAGTTTAATCCCTGAAGTAGACGAAGACGAGGTTGAATGCTCAGGTTGATTCCGTAACCCAACTCCGAGGTTCCCAGGTGTACAAGGATTTGTCTCCATCATGCCATACCTTACTGTGCTCCAAGTCAGTTTGGTATAATGAGTTTATAAAGCCTTGCTCGTTATCATTTATTTGTAAAGAATTATAAACCTTAATTTTAACGTAGCATATGCTTTTGATTTCGTTGTTTAAACTATAAAGTATATCTGCGCTGACCCAGGTTAAACTAGCTAGTATATCAGCTGTTTTAGCAATACACAATGGAAAGCTATGACTCTTTTATTATTGGTTCATGCTAAATGAACTTCTTAAAACCATACTGTGACTCCAAATTGGTTTATTACAGATGTCTAATCTGTTTGATACTTTGGGATTTTTTTCATTTTTTATAATTGGTAAACAAAGCGGTCTAATCTCGACTGATTGGTTGACTGATTGGTTGGTCTTCCAATTTTAATGTATGAAGCTTCGATTAATTTTCTTTTAAAGAAATAAGATTCCTTATGTATTATGTTGGCTTTATCCTAATTCATATGATGGTCTTCGGACCAACAATGATGTGCATTTTTTAAATTTTATATTAGAACCTTTCTCGTGTATTCTGAGTGTGTTATTGTATACCTTACGTTTAGTGGTTATTTTTGTCTCGCCTATGTATTCCCTATGGTTTTAAATAAAGACCCAACGGATTCATTTGAACGCAGAGTAGCAAACCTTAAGAAAACACAAAGAAAATTTTTGTTAAACACAAAAGATACATTTATGTCAAAATTAACTCCTCACCAGTTCAAACCCCCGTGGCCTTCCCCAAAGTCCAAAAACCTAGTATCCCTCTCCAACTTATCCTTAGTTCTAGTGATTCAACTTTCAGGGAATTGTCTAAAGTTAAAGTATTTTTAGTTATTTTAACGCCATTGGTATAAAAAACTAACTCCGGTCAAAAATTTCATCTTGTCGTTTCTACAAAATCCCTGAAGTTGACTAATTAGTCATTGTTTTGACGTTGAAAGCCTTTTTACAAATGTACCAGTTTGGAGAAAATTATAAGAATAGGCAGAAAGTATAACATTAGTGCCACGTTTAAACACACAATACTCTTAGACAAAGTCTCGTAAAAATTAAACCAAAACATGGCACACAGTATAAAATGTAGTTTCTATGGGAAATTCATAGGCGAGACAAAAAGACCATTAAACGTAAGGATAAAATAACACAAGGAAAACACGAGAAAGCGTCTCACAGAAAATTAAAAAACTGCACATCATTGTTGGTCCAAAGGCCATCAAGATTCAAGATATTTATTGACAATATACAATACATGCAATAAGTCTCGTCAAATGTAGAGTACAGTAGTAAAAGCTATTGTAACGAGCAGTATGATAATTAGGCTAGATAAAGTCAATTCGCATTCTAAGTATTAAACTATGAGTATGGTTAAACATTACATAGAATAAAAAAGTAAAGTACATATATGGTAAGTCACATAACAGTTCAAAAGAGAAACAAACAGTAATAAATAAATAATAATATAAACACACAAATTATTAAAAATAATATTTTTCTTGTCAGACTAAGACTGTTAGCATTAAAAAATCCTGTATAGCGTTAGAACTGTAGTTAAGTTTTAGTTCTAATATGTGATCACTTTCACCAGTGACGGATAGGGCCAAGTAATCGGCAAACAGGTATGGATGGCTCACTCCATCCATCTCACAGTGGGGAGATCATTTATATAAATGATGAAAATAATTGGTCCCAGCACAGAACCCTGTGGAACACCGTGCTCTACTAAATAGACATAAAACTAGACATAATACCACCCAATAATACAGCTTAGTATCAATCAGTGAAGTAAGATGCGAAAAACTTAAAACTAGGGTCATAATTCCATAAAAGGATATTTGATTTGTAAAATACTATGATACTTAGTGTCAGTGTCGAATGCTTTTGTAAGGTCATACAATGTTCCAGCAACACTCAGCCCATTTTCAAGACCATCAGAACATCTTTGTATAAAGGACAGCACAGCATCAGTGGTGCTATGTCCATACCAAACCATATTGAAAGTGCTAAATAAGTTTTTTTATAATAAGATCAATTTGACGGTTGGCCAATGGAATTCAGACAAAAATAACGCAGTGAAGGGCATGAAGATACCATCATGATCTGACACTAAAATTGGAAACCACTTCAGCAGTTTGGTTGTATATGTAACACAATTGTCCTAATACGAACCAATATTTACATTTTTACTTGGCTTTGTGACAACCGTTATAGCAGGTTGCAGCCCGAAAGTATTTAGGAGAGTAAGGAATTCCGCTGTGTCATATTCATCAGAAAGTATGTTGATATTGAAGTCACCAGTAACTACAATACTACAGAATGGAAAGTTTATAAATCTGGTTATATAAATGTCAACAATCGATTTAATTGTATTTGTAACTCTGTAGAGATTAATGACAACATAAGGCCCTGCACATTCCAGGTTAGGAAAGTAAAATGCACACAGTTATTGGTGCTTCAATAGCACTAGTCATCACTTGTTCTCCGGACATACATTGTTATTGGAGATTAAAGTCTCCCTTTTGGTAAAATATTTACTGAAATATGGCCGAGTTTCCTTTGGCCAAAACTCAGAGGAGAAGGCACTGGTGATTAGATCACTGGGTAGCCCTACCTTAAAAGAAGAATCAAATTTAGGGTGTTTTGAGCTGAGCTTTTCCGCCGTAATATTATTATCAATTTCGTACATTAGTGAGAAAATACTTCATATCATCTTCTTCAAACTCGGGACAGATATGAGGATAAAAATACAAATTATTTCCTGTCAACTGTTTTAAGGCTATATTTAACCTCACAACTGCCAACAACAATCTGTCTCTTCCATGGCTGTTTTTAGTCAAATTATTGGCGGTTTGGTAGTTCAATAAATCATTTTTTTCTTTCTTTCCCAAACCACTAGCCAATCGTCTACGAGGTCAACATTTTTAAGTGTGTTGTTACATTGACTTGGAAGAACAGCAGAAGATGAGTGTTGACACTAGTCTATAGATAGGCCTAGTTTGTTTTTATTAGCTCTCGTCTATGGTCTGTTGTTGCTACCAACTGAATTGATAGTTTTCACTTTGTCTGAATTCGATTCAGTAGTAGATACTTGTAAGATATGGTGTGAATCCTTGTCGCCACTACGATCACCGATACATTTTATTTATACGCCACTATGATTCCAGCGTCAGCATTTAGTGCATGAGCGATATGGTCCGGGAGCTAAACCGGCAATGTTGATATTATTGCATATAGACTCCAGTTTCTCATTAATTTTTAGATTGTCAGCAACAAAACATTTAACATGAACTTCCTAGGTTCCCACCAGGATGTAGAGATTAAAATATTGCTCTGATGTTACATCGTGCTTCCTCACAGATTATAACCTACAATTGTTGTTCACAAATACACTTCATACAATCACTCACTGAATGACAGACACGAACTCTTCATTGTTTATTTTAGCACACTCAGCGTGAAACCATATTTCACAAATTCTATCACCATCATTGATTTGTTTCTTGGAAGAGCTACACTAGCTTGCTTCTGTTTTATACTCTGTTCATGCAACTTCTTGTTCGCCATCTTTGGTATGAACTGAGATGAAGCCCACGAAACTTTACATGTTATATCAGACAAGAGAGACACAATGAAAGATTAACTTTCGTAAGTAGTATTTACATAATTTGCACGCATATACATAAATATATAATTTTACAAAAATGGTACACGTAAGAGTTTGAGTCATATTTTACAACAATTATAGACAGAAAGAAACAGTCAACACCATAAAACATTGATAGAAATAATAAGTCATCTTGTTATTTATTAAAAACATTTCTTATTTGTAAAACAATCGTAATGCTTAAAATGAGCAGCCCCACAGTTTCCAAAACCCATTAGCTAATGTATTAAACATCCTGTTTAAAAATCAGTGAGTTTAAATTGTTAAAAGCCTAAGCGGAACATTAAGTTCACTCTGCAAGCTACCAATATGTGCCAAAGAGCTTTCAGGCTTTCTGAAATTAAAATTATAAACCTTATATTTTAAAGAATTTTGACCTTGACTAAAAGCAGACATTTAAGTTATTATAATGATATGTGTATATACATATAAATATATATATATATATATATATATATATATATATATATATATATATATATATATATATATATATATATGTGTGTGTGTGTGTGTGTGTGTGTGTGTATATATATATAATTATTTATATATCATAAATTAAATAAATAACAAATTCCGTTTGTCCTATATCCTGCGTTACTAAAACTCTTTTTATCTTCATATTTTAGGTTTTGGCAGATACATCACAACAATTGCAGGCTTTAAATCAATGGAATTATGATACGTTAAAACACTTCCCTTATCACAGTGCCTCATGGGGATCTCCACCTTACACTTGTGAGAAGGAAGAGGCGACATTTCAATCCCTGACACAAGTTTATGCATTTTTGAAGTTTTAATAAAACCAGCAGATGGGTTAAATGCGGTAAAACTTAAGTGTGCGGAGTATAATTATCTATTTTTTACAACTCAATAAAGTAAAAATAAGAATAAGTTGTAATAAATAATAATAAATACGTGAGAGACGCCGGTACTTGAACACTAAAGGTTTAATGTAACCAGCAAACATTAAAGAATTAAATATAAAATAAAAAAAGAATTTAAAAAAATTAATAAAATACTTATTTCCGCCAATTAAACTATTATTTCAAAATGGATATATTTTACATTAAAATATTCAATGTATACTTCAATGTAACATTTCAGGCAAATAATTTTTGCTATAAAAATAAGGATTTTCTCAAGCAGGTGGCTTTTACGTATAAAAAATGTAGAGAAGATGCCTCAGAGTGTATGTGCTGAATGATGGAGGGAACACAAAGTTGAATCTTTGTTTGTTTGTGTGGACACCACCCTGTTACGTCTATTTACCATAGTTCGAGTATAATTAGAACATAAAATTTTCCTTCTTGCTCTTTCTATAATGTTAGAAAAATTTAGAAAAGCTCTTCTTTTATTGAAACTAGTATGATTTATTATTGCATAATCGTTTAATTTTACGCCCTGAAAGGTTTTAAAATATATCAGTTAAGTTAGAAACTTATAAAATTATGGAGTTAAATTTAGGGTGAATGATCTGATTAATGTATTCTTAATTAAGCTTTCTTATACTATTTCAACTATTTAATATCATATTTTACATGGTGTTGTACCGTTAATTGGTTAATTAAACTTTCATATAATGCAAATTTCGCATCCTAGTCAGCCAGTATAATTTAATATTATTTTATCCAATGTTCCGGAACTAAATTATTGGGCGGAGTAACTACCTAATTTGGCACGCGTATGAATATTTTCTTCTAACCCTTGGTAGCAGCCCAACTATGTGACCGAGCAGACCTCGCGCGCTTTGTCCGCGAGTTTACGTGTCCCACGTGTCTCACGGCTCACAGGGCACATATTATTTGAGTAGATGGCTACCAGTTTATTAACTTCTACTCATCGTCTAGTAGCACCGACTAGACATAACCCTTCCTAGACTACAGCGCCATTGTCTCGTGCCAAGACGCCGACACCCGGGTTATGAGTCTACACATTGCGAAGGGAAGTAAAATCTTAATGTCTTATAAAGTAAAACATCGTAGGCATAATTCCACAGAACATTGAATATCTGAGGCCCACCTAGAATATAAAAGTTTTTAGTTATTATATTCTAATTGGCAGCAACGTGGCATTACATAACTTTTCCTTTACCATCTAAAAGTGGTGCTTGTAAGTTTTCGTAATTAAACTGAACTTATAAGTAAACTTTGCATTTCTAGTATTTATTACTACGACCTCAGAAGTCACCACCCTCATGTGTTATCGTCCAACGGTACAGTGTATCCTACTAAAATGTACAAGAATAAATGTTTATGCTATGGTCTCTATTTTACTTTTTATTATTTCTTGTAAAAGATTATTGTGTTCAAAATTAAAGTGTTACTATTTTGTATTTATTACATGTGAAAAATAAATAGTGTACACGAACATAAATACAAATAACACAGTACTATATAACTCAGAAGGTTATACGACTTTGACATCAGACGTAGTAAGGCTCTATAAAGGCAGTTTTAGATATAGTATTTTTGTTTAATATAATATAAGCTACTATTTCTATATGTATTAGCTTTTTCGGAAATTTTTTTAACTGCATTATGTTTTGTTAATACCTAACTTAGCTAATTTGTTATTAATAGTCCTTTATTAGTATTATTTGAAGAATTCAATAAAATTGGCAAAATGTGATCTTTTACACTATAATCGTATTTGATTACGTTTGAGCCCAAAACTTTATTTAGTATACATAATCGCTATGTTTGGCTATGGGTTATTATTTATCTAAAAACAATGAAAAAAATCATGTGGCAGAATTGCATATAGGTAATTATACAAAATAATTCTTTAGAAAACAAATAATTCAAGTTTTAAGACTTTTACCAGTCGAATTCTAACAAATATAGAATTTTTTAGAAAACTGAAACGTAATAAAACTAATGGGTGTGAATAAATACATTTACATCCTGATACCAGGGATATTCTCAGTAATAATCTCTCTTTAGTCTCTTATAAGTCCCATATTAGTCCCAGTTATTACTGCAAATAATAATGAAATGATTGCCATGTGATTGCAACACGTTTAAGCAGCTTTGAAATCTGATATGACGGCAATTATTATTTAGAACAAAATAAACTTGTATGTATTTAAAATCAATTTAATTTTGTAACGTTTATAAGAAATTGCTTAACCCATAATACTTAACCTTAAACATAATGTGTTCATAATACTCTGTAGGTGTGTGCGAATAGATAGTTCTTTTCATGCACCTTCCTTTGGAACTAGCCATTGAATATCTTAAGAAATCTCTGAATGTTTGCGTGGAATTTCGTAAAAGCATTTTCTGCATTTACTGTTTACCAAGAAACAAGTATTTAAGCAATTATTAAAGCGTATAAGCATTTTTGGCCATTCAAATATATTTATTTTAACGTGTATGATATAATTACAATCGCTCTCACACAACTTAATTACAATTACTAGTTAATTATAAACACAAATTTATGTGAGGTTGATGCACTAGAAGCAACTGAAATGACGTGATTTGAATTTCCCGCTCATCGTGTAAGTGTTGTTGAGCTACAAGTTACAATGACTCGCATCATGTTTAAACAGACAGATTTCTATTTCATAAATAACCTCATTCCATTGCTGAACGTTTTTATATTTGTTGACTTATTGAACATCTCGTGTTTTACTTATACATTTCAGTTTAAAAGTAAATGTTTATAACAGTTATTAAATTTAGAAGCTATAAATGTTTAGTAATATATATTTTTGTTGGAAAAATACATCAGTAGATATTGAAAATACATTGATTTTTTTATATTACTTATATATTTTAAAATTTACATAAAACATCCTTTATTAATTTAAACTGTTAATTTATTAAATTACATGTAATTAGCTAACTATCAACTTTGATAGGCAGACTGAGGTGTTAGCAACTACTAATTGAAAAGAATAAAACGTTTAACTTAACTAAAATATTCACCAAACCTATTATAAAAAGGTAAGTGCTATGATGAACACAATGATGGTTTATATTAATGTTGTAAAACTCGATACTCGCTGTAGACACTGTGTTGTAGCGCGGAGAGGAGCAGCGCTATAAACTGACTCAAACCACTAATTGACCAATATGTTGCAGCAATAGTTGTGTTTGCCACAAGTGGAGCTCGTTCACTTAATTAAACGTCTTTCACATAAATACTTTAACAACTCTTCCATGGTCCGCACAACTATCCGATAGAAAAACGAAAATTACTTCGTCATTTAAATTAATGAATTAATGTTGCAAAACTCGATACTCACTGTAGACACTGTGTTGTAGCGCGGAGAGGAGCAGGGCTATAAACTGACCCAAACCACTAATTGACCAATACGTTGCAGCAATAGTTGTGTTTGCCACAAGTGGAGCTCGTTCACTTAATTAAACGTCTTTCACATAAATACTTTAACAATCTCTTCCATGGTCCGCACAACTATCCGACAGAAAAACTAAAATACTTCGTAGTTTAAATGTCATTTTTTAATTATCTTGAATTTACGTAGTGTATTGAAATGCACCCCTTATTAAAAATCCCTTAAATATAAACTATTTTTTCTATGTATGTTTAATCCTGAGGGTTTTTGCAACGTAAAAAATAAAAGTACCGTAATAAATTAGTTCTCAAACATATACCTTTACATTGATACTTATAATAATGTAAAAATCTTTAAGCTCGCCCTAGTAAAATTGATAAATCCTAATGGTACTGTTTAAATTCATTTAAAAAATGACAAATATTTGTATTATCACCGTAAGTGTCATGCTAGTGCGAGCCACGTGTCATGGCACATTTCGCATGCCGTTGTGGGTAATTATTTTAGGCGTCAATGTAATGTGACATCCAGATCCAGTCACAGCCAGCAGCAATTAATTAGTTCTATGTCAAAAACTTTAAACAATTTTTATACAGGACTTTTAATGACAAAATCATAATAATTCTATGAGATGTATTGTAGAAGCTTCTTTCGCACTGGATTTTATTAGTGTATTTTAAAATAACCATACCAATAAAAATTGAAATTTATTTATATAAGGCCTTTCGCCGTCATAGTTTATGTGCGTCAAATGGTGATTTCATTGAAAACGAAAGGTTGCATTAAAAAAGGTGTATTATTAGCAGAGTGTTTGGTTTTAAAATGAGTAACTTCAGCCAAATGTTTTCATACAAAATATAACGATAGAAACGAATTAAATTATTTGTGCACATTTATGGCTTAGATTAATGGCTTTAGATCAAGATGTTTTTCTCTTTAAATTGAAAGGTCTACAGATATACCTCATCTATAACATCATACGTAATTGTAAACTGTATGTCCAAAAGTTGTACCGAGCATAATATTAGCCGAATCTACCGCAGCACCTAAAGTTAACTCTACTATCTATTGGCTATGGATCTTTACACCTGATAACTCTGTACACTATTTCATAGGTAACTAAATTTGAATTACTGTCAACTTGAAATAAGGGAATTGCACACTTTTCTTGTGCAGAATCAACCGATTATTGTTATTAGTAATAATAATAACCGTTGTCATTATTTTCTGAAAAGACTTGGATGGCTAGTTTATAAGCTCAAGTATATGACCTCCACCTTGTTGATAAACTTAGATAGTACAATAATAGAATTTAAGAAAGGTACTTAATCTCGACGATAAAAATAAGTTTAATTAATTAATTATTATTCTACAATTAATATAAGCAACATTATTTAGCCAATAAGCGCAGAAAGTATAGTGAGATGTGTATCCATATCATCAGCACCTTATCTGCAATCCTGTATATATTGCTATAACAAGTGATATCTCGTACTAGCTAGGTTTAACCCGTATAAGCGCAGAAAGTATAGTGAGATGTGTATCCATATCATCAGCACCTTATCTGCAATCCTGTATATATTGCTATAACAAGTGATATCTCGTACTAGCTAGGTTTAACCCGTATAAGCGCAGAAAGTATAGTGAGATGTGTATCCATATCATCAGCACCTTATCTGCAATCCTGTATATATTGCTATAACAAGTGATATCTCGTACTAGCTAGGTTTAACCCGTATAAGCGCAGAAAGTATAGTGAGATGTGTATCCATATCATCAGCACCTTATCTGCAATCCTGTATATATTGCTATAAACAAGTGATATCTCGTACTAGCTAGGTTTAACCCGTATAAGCACAGATAATAACGCTAGATTTTTGTCTGAAGTATTTTATACGATATTGTATTGTGCAGGAAACAACATTTTCCGGACATTTACCATCATTCAGTGATAAAAAAATCAGTAACACTAAGTTTATAGATGTAAAATATGATCTCTTCTTCAGGTAAATAACTAATCTAACACATAATTACAAACTAGGTTAAAATAAACAAATCACACCAGAGCGTTTTGACACGCCTAAGTCAGGAATCACAACCACTATACTGTGTGTCAAATTCACTAACTCTAAAACATGCACAAAACTTAAACACAAAATTAATTATTAAAACTACAGAATACATGTTACAATAAGTCTGCATTCGCCGACCAAGCACCTACGACTAATGTAATGAAGTTCTTGGGAAACAATACAAAAACTTAATACACGTCAGTGTGGCAATGTGGGCCTTGTCTTGTCACAGATGGGAAACTAAGCCTTTAGGAATACTCACTATGACGCCTATACTCTGTTTACCCCTCACCACAGAACCATGAGTCTTCGAAACATCTTTTACTGATATGTATTTGAAATGTAGAAACACTTCTAGAATCTATTATTACACAATATGCAGAGGTTCAGGTTGTGAAGTGGCCTTGAAAACAGCAGTTATTCTTGACGTGGACAATTAGTGCCAAAAATAAATAATTTTTACTATTATTTATTGTTAAAGACATGACTATTATATATACCAACTGCCAATAGTAATAAAACTAATTCACATCACATTGTTACTGTTAGGTGACACATAATTTTGTATAATTTAACATCCATTGTTAAAATAGTACAGACTTTCTTTGATATACATTAAAATAACAGATGGTATTTAATCCCACGTTTGATAGAGATAAAACAACCATCAAACTTTAAATTCTGAAATGTTTTAATGTCCAAATATGTATACAAGCAGGGTTGTAAAACCTTTGAAAGTTAGCCGTGTAACAGTGTCAACACCAACAAAGCAGTGTGTTTAATGTTAGGTGGTATTTTTCGTATATTCAAAATAATAACATTTTCTGTTGAAATTTGTAAACTATAACTATAACCTCTATTATAAATAAAGGATGGTTTAAATGTAATTTATAAAACTAGAAATAAATAGGCAAAAATGATATCATTATATGAATTATGTGGATCATTGATTTGAATCAACTAATTTTGAATTTCGGGTACCTATTAAGAATAGTTACGGACTTCATTTAAAAGTTTGGTTCTGGATCATCCTTTACATAATAGGATTTAAGATAACTGTTTTAGCACATACATTTTTTTAATTTGTCGTTTATGCATGACTATTTCTAATTATTGGACATTATTGTATACTGTGTCATGTACAGCTTAAAAGATTTTTAAAGTTCCAAGTCCATATGATATTAAATATGTTAATATGATATTTAACTCGGTTAATGACGTAACCTACTTCTGATAACTGCCTTACCACCCACTACCAACCATTCTGTACTAGTCCCAATCGCCTGCAGTCTCATTCTAACTCCAGGGTGTATCTCTTCTGACTCTTAGTGCTCCTGCTACTCTCGACCTCTGATCCCTCCATCGATCTCAATACCAATCAATCTGTTTTAGTCCTAGTCCCGTTCATCGCATTTTAACTCAGGGTGTATCTCTTGTCTGGTAGTGGTTCTGCTACTCTCGATCTCTGATCCCTCCATCGCTCTCACTACCAATCAATCTGTACTAGTCCCAGCCGTCTTCATCCGCATTTTAAACCCAGGGTGTATCTCTTCTGTCTCTTAGTGGTTCTGCTACTCTCGACCTCTGATCCCTCCATCGCTCTCACTACCAATCAATCCGTATTAGTCCTAGTCCCGTCAGCCGCATTCTAACCCCAGGGTGTATATCTTCTGTCTGTTAGTGGTTCGGCTACGCTCGATCTCTGATCCCTCCATCGCTCTCACTACCAATCAATCGGTACTAGTCCCAGCCGTCTTCAGCCGCATTTTAAACCCAGGGTGTATCTCTTCTGTCTTTTAGTGGTTCTGCTACTCTCGATCTCTGATCCCTCCGTCTCTTCACTACCAATCAGTCTGTAATAGTCTCAGTCACCTGCAGTCTCATTCTAACCCCAGGGTGTATCTCTTCTGTCTCTTAGTGCTTCTGCTACTCTCGACCTCTGATCCCTCCATCGCTCTCACTACCAAAAACGATAAAGTACCAGTAAAATAAGTGTACATGTAAGAAACTTTAGTGAATACTGTTCCAGAATTATGCTATGACATTTTACTGACTGTTCTGGTCCGATCCTTTGAATAGCTAGTAGATATTGCTAGTGGATATTACATTATAGAGAGCTGTTTATCGATTCCATAAAATCGCACCTTACACAGTGGAATCTTGGCCTTCACTGGTCTTAAATAGTTTTTCAACTTTCGGGCTCACTTATTTATTTATGCAACAGTCATATCTATTTTCACAAGTCATTACAAAAGAATATTCTGACAAATGGCAAGAAATACATCCATAACATGCACAGTGAGATGATAAATACAAATACCAAGGTGTGATACATGTAAAGCATTAATTAACATAAAAACCAAAACAACAAGAACCACATACAGCGTTATATATAATCTTATGCTGCTTTGAATTTAAGATGCTATAAAAGAGAAAGGTTTATAAAATATGACATCGAATGGATACAAGTAGCAATGAGCAAAGATAAAAAGATTAACTTTCCAGAAATTAGACCGACTAAGATCTAATTGACTACTATAAGCGAAACAACGAACAAGATTAACAATTACTGAAATGAAAACAAGAAGAGCTTATACTAAACTGCTAATACGTAAGCTGATTGAAAAAACAACAATAAATATTGAAATCAAGTGAGACAGTTTGAACGTTCATTTATGTTTGTTTTGGCAACAACCTGTGCCAATTATTTAGAGGTCCTTTCCGATCGATGACTTGTTTGTGTCTCTTTAATATCCTCCCTATTTTATCGGTATTTCCTTAATTGTGTGGAAGATAGTCTAGCTTTAATTTTCTTCATGTTAGCTTTGATATATGTGGCACCTTGTTACATTTAAATTTCGTAATTTAATTAGTAATTTCCATACTAATCTGGTAGTAATTTATCCATTCTCCTGCAGAGCCTTGCATAAATGTGATACCCACCAATGGTATGTGGTACGTGGATCACCCAATCGATAAACGATACTCACTGAACACTGAACACTGGTTGATGATACACCACGGTCTGCCAGATTGGATGAGAGAGAGAACCAGTGCGGTGTGTGGGTTTCCTACATACTGAATGTCCTAGACTCCCAGCAAGGAACATGTCTCACTTAAAATGTTTGGCTGCTAAATACGTTTTTGTAGGTATACAATTATCACCGTTTCAGTGATAATCATAACTATAATTTTATAATTTATAATTAATTATCATCACAGGTTGACTAAGACTTTCCTTTTGTCCTTCTTGTAAAAACACCCTTTGCACCTATACGCCTCTACAGTTTTAAACAGAATTATTCCTATCTTGAATTGACATTAATTAAGCATATTAAACAAAGTAACGTAATATCTCGATAATGCTATTTAATCAAATCTCTGAAATAATAAATAAACTTGAAGATCACTCTAATGAAACGCTAAGTTATATTTTTATAAAATATAACGTTGGAAAATGCCAGACACAGAAGTTCTTTCAAGTAACTCTAGTTGTAAGATTGCAGTATTTATTAGGAACTTGCATACCTGTTTTTGTTTCTTCTTGCAGCATTAACAGTAAATTATTCTATGTCACTACCTTGTAGAACACTTTCTACATATTTAATGTTTTGTACTGACGTCACAACGTTTTGAGGACTTATATACACTCTTCCTTAGGTGTCAAAAATAATACACAAAGTTAAGTGTAATGCTACAAATGTAATGTAACAAATCAACAAATCGAGAAATCATGGAGTTAACTTGCCAGGAAGTTATCTAAAACTTGGCTGAGTACGTACAAATGTACAGTTTCTATTGAAGTAACGCTGTTATCAATGTTCTCAACCCTTCCCCTCCTTCTTTCTTCACGTGAGAAACAGTATGTATCTCAACTAGTGGCGGAAGTGGGGTGTTTCCATGTTTAATGTCGCTAGACGGTTACTTTCGAAATCGAAATCGGAAAGAGAACTTTTATCACAAGATTTGAACACTATCTTTCACATTACTGCGCCATAAAATAAATAATATAATTATTAATATTACATCATCTATCTCAAACACATTAAAGCAAAACCTAAGATATATAAATTAAGACCTCTATATTTTTCAATTAATCTAGTTATGGGATTTCGGACATTTGCTATCGTTATAAGTTTAAGATTATAACAAGTATTTCTCTTGATTCTATACATTATAATATATTGTATATCCTTTTCGAAAACGAAAATTAGTCGCAATATTAAAGGATTATAAGAAAGTTTGTTTCTTTATTTAACATAAGAAATACTAGTAAATTTATTTTTCTATATGGAATGAAGATCTCCGAAACGTACTTCGGTCAAAAAAGTCTACTTCCAGCTCTTGTAATCCACATTCTGTCTAAGATATTTTCAGTGCCATAATTCAGTTTGCCTTGTCCCGTTAAAGAACATATACAATACACGAGAAGCTGAGAAGCCAATCACGGTCAAAACATATACAGGTAATTCTTTTATAAGGGGAAAACCCTTACTAAGTTCATGTAACATTTCTTTTATCGGTATTGCGTTATAAGTCTTATTGTTTTTTCGGACTCCAATCTAGTAATGACTCAATGACTCATTGAGTCATTTTAGTATTCAATCATCTGTTTTCCTTAAGTGTCTTGTAAAATGCCATATCGTAATGTCATATAAGCCAATTAGTTTCGAATACAAAACATTCACAGCTTTGATCGCAATCTATAGAGAGTTACGTGTAAGCAAATATTCCAGCCTCTTTGGTGTACTTCAGCTGAAAATGTCAACAGTTGTTTGATGTCAGTTAAATTTAATTCTTGAAACATAATGATTACAGATTCTTTGCAGAATTTTAAAATATTTCAGGTAATGTTGTAGATATTTTCTCTTCATATAAATCTTCCTCGGATTTCATCAAATATCTTACAAAAATAAGTATCCGAATAAGTCAATCCTTCCTGAGGCAGCACCTAGCAATCCATTTTTATTTACCAGATTAACGAATTTATTCGCTATAAATAAGCATATTGTAAATAATATTACAAGCAAAGTAGCCTTAAAACATTTTATTGTTTTATATCAAGCTGGTAAAATTATGTATGAAGCGTATGGTCACAATAATATTATAGGTAGCTCCAAATATAAGAACATGTAAGTTAGACTATGTGATAAATCACGTGGTTCGTAAAATATTCATACGATTAAGTATCACTTTTCTTTTAATTTATATACTTTTTATTGTATATGTTCTTATTGGTACCTTGAATAATAGTCAGTGTATTTTGAGGATCTTTTATTATAATTCGCAATCCTTATTTAATATTCATTGTTTCGACTCTTCTTTTAAAACTAAGAAAGTCCATTTTATTTTATATTCTTTGGTGTGAATAATAATTTTATTTTTTGTAATAGTGTTGGTTGGCGGTATATTTTCGTCCGGAATTCAGAATTTAAATAAATAATGGACGATTTTATTTGTATGTATATATAATATTTAAATAAATATACCACAATAAATGAAAAAGCTAAACTTCATCAATGATAAGAAATTAATTTGGAAAACAAGAGGTCGTCAAACGAGTGCCAGAAAAGCCAATAGTACTAAATCTCATTTAGATCGATACTTATTTACAGTAATCAGGGCCGGCGGTCGCGTGTTGATACAACGAGCGGAATCCAATTATTGGCTGATGTAACGGATTTCATTACTCGGCTTCTGCTAATTGGAAAACGATATTAATCTGTGTGTTCCTGAGTCAAGACTAATGTTGAGTCAGTCGCGTTTTACAGGAGTCCGGCATTCAATGATCGAATTATTGGCTGATGTAAGGGATTTCATTACTCGGCTTCTGCTAATTGGAAAACTATATTAATCTGTGTGTTCCTGAGTCAAGACTAATGTTGAGTCAGTCGCGTTTTACAGGAGTCCGGGCATTCTGTGATCCAACTATTGACTGATGTAACGGATTTCATTCCTCGGCTTCTGATAATTGGAAAACGATATTAATCTGCGTGTTCCTGAGTAAAGACTAATGTTGAGTCAGTCGCGTTTTACAGGAGTCCGGCATTCAGTGATCGAATTATTGGCTGGTGTAACGGATTTCATTACTCGGCTTCTGATAACTGGAAAACGATATTAATCTGTGTGTTCCTGAGTCAAGACTAATGTTGAGTCAGTCACGTTTTACAGGAGTCCGTCATTCAGTAATCCAACTATTGGCTGATGTAACGGATTTCATTACTCGGCTTCTGATAATTGGAAAACGATATTAATCTGAGTGTTCCTGAGTCAAGACTAATGTTGAGTCAGTTGCGTTTTAAAGGAGTCCGGCATTCTGGGATCCAATCATATACATATACAATCATATCAATTTAAATGATAAAGATTATTTTAAGCAAATATTGTCATTGAAGCTATTCTAATTAGAAAATTTTCAAAATAGGATGCCTAAGTGTATGCATAATTCAGTTAAACTTGTATACATAAGTTTAGCTGTAATTAGTAAAACCAAAATACTCATAACACGAGGTCAAGATGTGAAGAACTAGACAAAAAGAACTGGTCAGCGAGTGGCTTCATGTTCGAGCCAGACAATTCCTTGGACTCATACTTACTCGTATCGCAAATCTTCAAAGTTGTCACATCTTGTCATGTAATAAGAAACTTTTTGCCTCGTTTGAAACTGACCAAGGACGTCGTTCGCATCAGAGCCAACTATCCCCATCTATACCGAGTCCAGCAACCTCAATGACTCTGGCCCCGGTCACAAAGGAGGAATTCGAGAGCGATAAAAAACTTTTCATCGAAGAAATCTAATGACTCAAACTGTGTGTCAACTTGGCTTCTCAAACAACGCTCGAAGCATTTATTAAGGTCCATTGAGCACTTTATTTATCTCTCTTTTCACTCGGGAACGTTCCTCCATCTCTCAAAATTGCTAGTCACCCCAATTTTTAATAAGGGCAACCCTCTGTCCACCCAAAATTATTGCCCAAACTCAGTGCTGCCGGTTCCCAGCAAAACTTTTGAAAAGGCTTTCTCACTCCATGCCTGAATTCTTTGAAAAACACAACACCCTTATTCACTAAGTAGAACATTACGGGATACGAGGATTTTCATTCAGTTGGATTAAATCTATTTTAGTAACAACATAATTTGTATGCATTTCAACCGTTCGATCTGAGGAGAGAGAGCTTAGTTATGGGGTTCCCCAGGATTCCATAATGAGTCCTCCACTCTTCTTGATCTACGTTAATGATGTTGGTTGATTTCCATTTCAATGAACTGAATCTCAAAAAAAATCCAACAAAATCAACGTATATTGAATTTTTTACGACAACAGTCTCTGAATTTCGTCTTACAGTCATTTTTAATGAAACTGAGATCGAGGAAGTCTAATCAACGAAGTTATTTGGAATACACTTGGACCGAGGATTGACGGGGTTTTCATTTAGGCAGTGTTTTTTTTTTATTTATGTTTTGAGGAAACTGTCCAAGTATTGGGGAACTGGTGACGGCGTACTACGGAGTAACCTATACACATCTCTCCTAAGGACTGGCTTTGTGGCGAGGTTGCTCAAATGCAAACTTTTCAACAGTTTTCATTCTAAAAAAAGAGCAATCAGAATCGTTACAATGCTGTAGAATAGAGAGTCGTACAGACCAGCGTTCAAAAATGTTAGACTGTTGACATTACTCTGCCTCTATACGCATATTACTGACATGAATCTTCTTCAAGACAAAATGCGACAAAATAAGGGGTAGCGTTATACACTCTTATGCAACACCTGCTATCACAGATAGGAGTTCAATTTGTCAACAATTTGCCAAATTTAGTCAAAAGTACTCCAATGCTCAAATGCGTTCAAAGATCGGCTGAAAACTGCGTGTATTTCAAAAGCATTCTACAGCATAGACGAGTTCTTGGCTTATCAACTGGAGTCCGCAGAATTTTTAGACTAAGAAGGTGCTGAAGTGGGACAATTCGAATGAATGAGAACGAGTGAAAGTAGATATTATACGTTTGAAAGGGTTCTTAGATTGAAGAATGCTTGAAAAACTTTATACATCACTATCATAAAAAGTTTCTTTGTGGTTTTCTGACGGTTGCTATACAATGTTAAATTTTCTTCACGATAAACATTATTATAATATTTGCTCGTATCCCATCGTATTAGTCATCACTCAATTAATTTCTTCAAAATTGTCACATCTCACACTCGGTAGCTCTGAACCGTTCCTCTGTACTTGTTAATGAAGGGTACCGCTCAGTAGCTTTTGCTTCCAACAATCTTCCTGTCATTTTATGGCTTATCAATTATGAATTAATTTTATCTGTGAAGGATAGTATATTACTGAATACATAGTTTCTGCAATACTTTCAAATCACAATTGATAATCAGAATTTATTAAAATGTTGACATGAATTTTACTTGTAGATGACAACAACATACACTTGTAAAAGGGATTGAATTATATGCTGAATATACATAGGGTTTTCTACTCTTCATTATCTACGTCTATGATGTTGGTTCATTTCCATTTCAATAAAATGAACCTAAAAAAATCCAACAAAATCAACGTTTATCGAATTTTTTGCGACAACCGACTCAGATTTTCATCCTACAGCCATGTTAAATGAAACTGAGATCGAGGGATTCTACTCAACGAAGTTTCTTGGAATACACCTGGACCGAGGGTTGACGGGATTGGACGGTTGCACCATTATAAAGGAATTTGAATGTACATAGAGGGAGAGTTACGAGGGTTTAGGTCATAATGCAAGATTTGATATATTTCAATGTATCAATTTTTGGCACGTGGGATGTTGTAGTTGATGTATCATTGTTGCCCATAAACATCAGCTCTAGTGACTCTTCGTTTCATCAATTGATGTTCAACCGTTATATACCTAACTAAGCGAAAAACAAGCTTCCAACATTCTGAGAAATGTATATTTAGAGACGACCAACAATTTAGAATAAAATAATATTAAATTACGAGTTGACGATATTTTACCTCAAAATTAGTTGGAATATAAAATAATAGCCAAAACCACTCCACGAATAACTTATATTTGCTATAACCATCCTTGACGTTTATCATGTAGGAATTGATCGACGGAGTTCTGACAATCGGATTTCATTTATGTCTCTTATTTGAATCGTCCTTTAATGTTCGTGTAATTATTTTAATTAATTGCCCAAAGATCTAAATAGTTTTTATTGAGATTACCTTACACTAATGATCGTGAAAATTTTTTCTCTCAAGGCGGCAAGAGAACCGTTATATTTACTTAACTATGTAACGATACCGTAAAGAGAACTCCTTGAATCGTTTCTTCCAGATTATTAAAGATTAGTTTCCAGGAAGCCATATATTATATTTGTTTAAAAACGCAAAATATTGTAGGGATTTTCTTTCCGGGCTATAGGCGGAAGTCTTAGTTACTGGTTTATCTGATGTTTAGAGATGGTTTCCTAGGAGACCTGCAGGTTTTATTACATTGCTAAATTAAAAGGTAGTGGTAAAATATTTTTCGTATTGTATTTGAAGTCGTGTTTTAGGATCAAAATAATTTGACCCTAACGCATCGTTTCGTTTTGATGATTTCGTAGCTTAGGCATAATGTAGCGTTGTCCTAAATCCTATAATCTTAGACAGAATTTATTCTTTTGTTTGGATCTAAAACTTTGATTGCTCAGGATGAATTACTCAACACAGACCTTAATAAAACCTATACCTAATATGAATGAAACCGCATTTTCAATATTTATCCTACAAGATAGGGACAATATGTGCTATCTCATAAACTAATATACAAATACTTTTCAAATACAACTTAATGCCCTTATTATTGTTAATTATTTTCTAAATATTCACATTTTTTCATTTAAATAAATTAAAATAAACTATTGGAGTTTATAACTAAACTTAAATTATTATATTCTTCTACATTTGTGAATTCTACACCAAAAAAACATTACATAATATAATTATAGTTGATATTTTTGACATAATAACTTACCTGAGGACGTTTAAAATGAATGCATAACTCAAGTCATTAACGGAAAGATAATGGCTTTAGAAACAAAAGGTTGAAAACAATTCAGGCAATCTGGTCTATAGCAAACTCATTGACATATTAATAGCTTCATCTGGAGAGATGACTTCAGTACTTATTAACGTGGCAATTTAGCTCGTAGACAATCTAGTCTATGGTCTTTGTCATAGGACTGAGACTGTAACGATCTTTCTCTAAATAAAACAACTCTTGGTCGATTTATATCATCAAATATTTTATTTTTAATAATTTTATGTGTGTATGTGTGTTTGTTTGTTTGTATCAACAAAATTTAGGAGTAATTTTAGTATAGTAGGGAACACATTTTCAGTGAATATACGTGAAAATATTACATTGCTCTTCTTAGCCTAGTTAAAAAGATGCGGCGTTCTAATACTAAGGCTTCCAATTTACCAGGGCATATCCCTCTTATACGTTTTAATCTTAATAGGATAATTTTCCACAAAGGCTTCTACGATAGCTTCCTCTGGCTTTATAGTGCAAAATTCTAGTTCCCAATAGTTTCCTATGGCCATTTTTGTGCCTTGTAATGTATTCATTAAGGACGTTAAATAGTCATTCTAATAAATTGATGTGTAGTGACGGTAGTGCGTCTCTCATTGCGTAAGCCCCCAGATCAAATCTAATGTGATCAATCGGACAGACTTTCCCCCGTACTTTCCAATCCGTCATCTCAAAGCCTACATAACCACTAACTCTTGTTAACTCTAGAACCTCCCTTCTTGATTTTCTGCTCCTTGATAGATTCTTATCACACACTGAGTATATTTAGATCACATCTAAACAAAACTTCGAGTATTTTCTAACCTCTTACATTAGGTTGGTACTTTCCCATAGGGTGTGGTGTGCAATAGCATCACATCTCATCAACCAATGCCACTCCTTTTCTTTTGCATTATTCTTCTGTAGTAGAAATATCTCTTCGTGGATTTTGAAAATAAGACAAAATGGCCTTAGATATGTAGTGGGAAACTCTGTGTGAAAGTATTACCACTCCCTCAGGTAGGTTTTCCGTATTTTGTTCACTTTGATATGTTATGGGAAACTGTGTGTGTAAGTATTCCCACTGCCTCAGATAGGTCTTCCTTATTTTGTTCACTTTGATATGTTGTGGTAAACTCTGTGTGAAAGTACTCCCACTGCCTCAGGTAGGTCTTCTATATTTTTTTCACTTAGATATGTTGTGGTAAACTCTGAGTGAAAGTATTCCCACTGCCTCAGATAGGTCTTCCTTATTTTGTTCACTTTGATATGTTGTGGTAAACTCTGAGTGAAAGTATTACCACTCCCTCAGATAGGTCTTCCTTATTTTGTTCACTTCGATATGTTGTGGTAAACTCTGTGTGAAAGTACTCCCACTGCCTCAGGTAGGTCTTCTATATTTTTTTCACTTAGATATGTTGTGGTAAACTCTGAGTGAAAGTATTCCCACTGCCTCAGGTAGGTCTTCCTTATTTTGTTCACTTAGATATGTTATAGGAAACTGTGTGTGAAAGTATTCCCACTGCCTCAGGTAGGTCTTCCATATTTTGTGCACTTAGATATGGGAAAATCTTTGTGTAAGTATTCCAATTATATTACCTTACTGTAGTTTATTTTCTCGTCTAAAGATTTCCTTTAACGTTTAGGGTTTCCATGGCCAATTTAATTTTCTTTTCGCTATGATCAGGTGTTGACGCATCTGACAAAAGTCTTCATCTGAGCTTTCTGTTCATTTTTCTGAGTTCTAGGGCATCGTCTAATGAATGCTCCTGATCCAACAGTCCCTTGTAACCTCTTCAGGCTCCTTCACATTTAAAATTCTCGGGTATCAGCTCCAGCTTTCTCATCTTTGCTTCTATTTCCCGACTTGCCTTAGATTCTGTGAGGATAACATCCTTCTCTGAAGTCGGTATTCCTGGGAGTGTAGGCATTGATGGACTTAACAGCCCTACCCTTTCCGCTTCCTCTCCTCAAGTATTGGGTTTTTTTTATTCTTTCATTGTTTACTCACGAGAAGTTTGGACAAGGCTACGTACTCCAGGAGGTCGCCTTTTATCCTGGAGGCTCCTCTTAATACACCATGTTCTCGATGCCATTCATCCTCTTGGCACGGATCACCTCACACCGCAACGGGAAAGAAGTTTTAAGGACTGCTGGATAATTCTAGCAAAGGGAGTAGAAAAAGGTGGTCAGGCAGGCCAGTTACAGATATACAGCAACCCTGTTTCAGGAAAATTAACATAAAGGGGCCTCCCTGAAGGAGTACGTCAATGAGTACGTGTAAGTAAAGGAAGTAATGACATACTCAGCTCAGGTAGCCCCGTGGTCACTGTCTAATATAAGCTCCTGAAGGAAATAGTAAAAAAACTGCAACATTACTCATATAGATGTTAAGAAATGTAATATATTGTATTCCATGTAATAATGTTGTAGAAAAGGACACTTAAAATGTAAACAATCATAACTTAGAACAACGTGTAGAAATTTTGACATGGATGTATTTATTTAATTTAGTACATGAAAATTGTAAAGTTATTTTTTTATTTTCTTACACACGCTGCACTTTATCTTTTCCTCGTTACAGACGAATTTACCAATCAACTATTTATTTGTTATGAAATTTTCTTCCAATTAGTCATTGAAGACTCGTCACTTTAAATCAGCCACGTATTTCGATAGACAACAGAATTTATCTGATCAATAGAATAACATATATGATATTTGTTAATTATTTTTCATAAGACCAGTTCACTTAAAGTAAATTAACTGTATAATTGAGTTAGGGTTGAATGCTTTACACATGTAGGGTTGCACAAGAACCTGTAATGGAAACTTGTAAACAGAATTACCAGCACTTTGTATGTAAATTGACGAAGGTTCTCGCAAGATGATAAGACTTTTAAATGTACAATATTAAGCAAACAGTTGTTAAATTAATTTGTCAATATGGTTTTTGTTCAGCATATATATATATTGTATATATATATATATATATATCATTCAACCGTAAATTTATTTTTTCATTTTTAGTTTTAACGAGATAAGTTATCCAAGTCGTTGAGTGAATCCTTAAAAATTACGTGTATATGAATCAAGTTTCTTGAACTAAATATGGTAAAACCTAATCAAATTTATTTGAAGATATGGACCATATAGAAATAAGTAAAACTATTCTTGTAACCAATACAAATATCTATAATAATCATGTTGCAGTTAAAACTTTTTTTAGTAAATTTGATTTTAAAATAAAACTGTCTTGTCAACACAAAACTTTATACTCATATTGTTGGGTTTTGTAGTGTTTCTATGGGTTCCATACTTTACTGCAACAAATTAGATCCTCTCAAAATTATTTTTTTTAATCAAAATTGGATCAAGGGTTTGCCCAAGATCCAAAAACTTGGAAACGATTATATTAAATAAGGTTTATATTAAAAGTACGGCAGCTAGAGAATTTTTGAGTCTGCAGATAAGATGCGTTTTGATAAAAAAAATGAATAAATAAAATTCTACAAATTATAAGAGTTAGCAATACAATTGAAAAATATACTAAAGTATATAAGGTAAAAATGTAAAAATATTTCCAGATATGTCCAACTATTAACAGAAACACTTGTGAGAGAGTAAAATAGTCATTAAATCACCTCCAACGATGGAATGACTTCGCCATTTCCTGGAGGCGACAGTGATAACTGACACGGGAAATTCAACCAAGTTTCCTTAAAGGAACTTTCGCTATGGACGAGCTGTTTTGATACTAACCTTTCAATGCTGCTGTTTCCCGCGCACAGAGCTGCTCCACAGTCAGCGCGTGCCTAGCGTGTTCCTCGTCCTCCATGATCAACCAAACTGCCGCCAGAATATCTGAATCGTCACCACAGATCGTTGTTAACAAACCGAATCCACATCGCGATAGCTATCGTCCTCAGGAGAGTATCACTTTATCTTGTAGAGAAGCTGCTGTCTCCCGCGCACAGAGCTGCTCCACAGTCATCTCCTGTATAGCGTGTTGCCCTTCTTCCATGATCAACCAAACTGCCGCCAGAATCTCTGAATCGTCACGTCAAATCGTTGTTAATAAATTGAATCCACATCGCGATAGCTATCGTCCTCAGGAGAGTATCACTTTATCTTGTAGAGAAGCTGCTGTCTCCCACGCACAGAGCTGCTCCACAGTCATCTCCTGTATAGCGTGTTGTCCTTCTTCCATGATCAACCAAACTGCCGCCAGAATCTCTGAATCGTCACGTCAAATCGTTGTTAATAAATTGAATCCACATCGCGATAGCCATCATCCTCAGGAGAGTATCACTTTATCTTGTAGAGAAGCTGCTGTCTCCCGCGCACAGAGCTGCTCCACATTCATCTCCTGTATAGCGTGTTACTCGTCCTCCATGATCCACCAAACTGGCACCAGAATCTCTGAATCGTCACGTCAAATCGTTGTTAATAAATTGAATCCACATCGCGATAGCCATCATCCTCAGGAGAGTATCACTTTATCTTGTAGAGAAGCTGTCGTCTGGCACGTCAGGCCCAGCTGCAGCCAACATCACACTGTCTGATGATACTGAAGGAATACTAAACAACCCTCAAAATAAGTTCTCTGTTTAGAAATGAGAATGGAATTGACTAGGGATGGTGCAATCTAACTATCATATTACTGAAGTCCCCAGCACCTGTGTCATAGCTGCAGTTCGGCTCGTAAATGCCAGAGAAACTGTGGATTGTGCCAGATAAACAGAACGGAACTGGCAGTTCTGTTTTCATTAACCGATGTGACAGGAAGGAGATCGGAATTCCCCTCCAGTTCCAACTCGAGCTTCAGAAGCTTTTGAAGCAACTGATTCTGCAGAACGTTATACACTCTGTATTTCACCGCATTACTGTTCACACTTCTTTATGGAAGTTTGATTTATAATTTAAACACTATCTTACACGTGTATTTTGTTGCCTGCATTCCCTAGTGAACTGAATCTTCTCTATTTACATTTTCAGTGAACAATCAGTGTTTCCGGTTAAAGAATTACCATTCACGCTTGAACAACATTATTGATCTGAACCTATATGAAAATCTTCCCGCTTATTCTTAAGGATGTCTTTTTAATGTTTTGTTTGAAAGAATTAGGAATGAACAAAATTCTCGATTGTTTAAATCAAAATTAAAAAAAACTTTAACGAATAATGTGTTTTATGATGTGGACGAATTTATGGACCATTAAAAAAATTCGAATTCAATTTAAATTTAATTTTTATTTTATTCATTCTTTAATTTTTATTTAAGCAATATATCTATTAATAATGATTTGAAATTTCTGTAGGCAATATTGCTACAAGAAACTAAACTTTATTTTGTTACTTTTACACTACAATAATATATTATTAACTATTTTAAAACATTCAAATTTCAAAGTGTTTGTAACATTGCTACCAACAATATTGCTGCAATGGCAATAAAGAATTTATTTATTTATTATTCAAGACCTTATACCACTAGACGGATCACTTTCAATTAGAACAAAAGTGAAACTTATTTTATCAGATTAATGGAGGAAAGTATTCGTTGCATATGCTGTACGTTATATTTTATATAGTATCTTGATCCTGTTATCTGATATTACAAATATATTATTCCGGTAACCAAGGAGGCAACTGATGTCCTTGCATGTTTTTTTCTGTTTCAAAAGGATACAATGTTCCCGATTGAACTAACATTTCTACATATTCTGCGCGTGCCCATTTTTAAAGAATTCTCACGTACGCAATTTTGCATTGAAATAATTTTCTGCAAACCTGATGCCTGAATTAATTCTTAAATAAGACAGTAAAGTTAATATTTTAAGCACAGTAAAATGTAACAATTCTAAATTAACTGAGTGATAAAGTAATCAAAACATATTTATAAGTAATCAAAGAACAAACTACCCAGATAGACAAGTTGAAGCTAGAGGGCGAGTGTATCAATTATAACGAGAGGAAAAAAAAAGTGTTATATTCGTTGTATCGTCCCGATCCAAATAAAGCTGTGTTGTCTTTATTTAAAATAACTAGTTTTTATTTTATAAAATAACGACAAACATATAGGGTCGCAAAAACCTATATTGTTTTCTTTATAAATAATTCCTTATCTGTTTTGTTTCATGAACAGACTGTGAAAACAAGTTTCAGATGTAAACAGGTCTGTTGGTTGAAACAAAACAGATTTTGTTTGTTTAGTTATGATTGGAAAGCACAAATTCCTGTGTCATTATGTGTTCGCCTGCGCTACAAACAATGCCATACATATATGATGTTTCACGTCAATAGATTTACACGTTGATCTACTTACAAGCTTCTACAAAGACCTTAATTTGTCTTAAATGAAGAAAATAATTTCTTCGAAACTTGAAGGATAACAAATCTTTAATTTCAGCTGCGAGTGTTAAAGACTCAATATGGAATAATCTGAATATAGCTGTGTGTGTGTGTGTGTGTGTGTGTGTGTGTGTGTGTGTGTGTGTGTGTGTGTGTGCGTGTGTGCGCGCGTGTGTGACTTCCTCCCTTGGCCCTTTGATACATGCAATGTTTACACATTGCAGCTAATTCTTTATAGCTTAATCTATTTGCGTAGGGGTTCTTTTAATTGGAAATTGGGCAATATAAAATATCGTTTATATTGAAGAGAAGGAGGTTTGGACATAAAAAATTATAAAATGTTTATGTTTGTTCCTATTTACTTAAGTAAGTAATTTTAATTTAGTGATATATTTCAAAACAACTATCTTCTTCAAAAACTTTGAGCATCGTTTTAGTTTTTGGTAATTTGAGAAAATACTTTTAAATTGTACCGGTAATTAGTTAATTATATTTTTTTATAATGTAAATTTCACAACCTAGTCAGCCAGTATAATTTAATGTTATTTTTATCCAATGTTCCGGAACTAAATTATTGGGCGGAGTAACTACCTAATTGGCACGCGTATGAATATTTTCTTCTAACCCTTGGTAGCAGCCCAACTATGTGACCGAGCAGACCTCGCGCGCTTTGTCCGCGAGTTTACGTGTCCCACGTGTCTCACGCCTCACAGAGCACATATTATTTGAGTAGATGGCTACCAGTTTCATAAATTCTACTCATCTTCTAGTAACCACTGACTATAAATAACCCTTCTTTGACTACAGCGCCATTGTCTCGTGCCAAGACGCCGACACACGGGTTGTGAGTCTACACATTGCGAAGGGAAGTAAAATCTTAATGTCTTATAAAGTAAAACATCGTAGGCATAATTTCAGAGAACATTGGATATTTTAGGTCCACCTATAAGATATACGTTTTTAAGTTCTTGTATTCTAAATGGCAGCAACTTGTCATTACATACATTTCCTTTACCATCTAAAAGTTGTGCTTGTAAGTTTTCATAATTAAACTGAACTTATAAGTAAACTTTGCAATTCGAGTATTTATTACTACGACCTCAGAAGTCACCTCCCCCATGTGTTATCGTCATTCGGTACAAAATCTTACTACAGTAAGGACCTGTACCATAACCATAACCAGCAATTATAAGAGGTAGTTTGATATCTATAGTATTTTCGTAATTCAGGTAAAAATATTTTAATGTATCTTTTTTCAGTTTTTACTGCAATGCGACAAATACAGGCTAAAAACCCAAGAGCAAAAACTTTTTACATAAAAAATGTAACTTTTTAAAAAACGTATATTGATATCCTAATAATATTATAAATGCGAAGGTCTTCATTTGTTTCTTTTTCTTTTACGCGTAAACAATTCTACCGATTGTACTGAAATTTTACATGGACATTCTTAGCGTCTCTATTATGAATATAGGCTTATTCTTGTTTCTAAAAATCCCTTCGGGTTACGCCCCACTTGAGTTGAGAAAAATTCCATCTTCGTATTTATGTGAAACATAAAATGAAAACCTCTCATAATTTAATCGACTGTATTTGTGAACATTGTGTTATAAACAATATATTTTTAAATAATTTGACCACTATTTTCAATTTAATTACATTTGTAGTGTGAAGGCATAGAGTAAGCCCGATATAAACAACAATGACCACAGAGTAAAAAACGTCCTGATAAAAAAAATTGTAAGTTTCTGTAAACATTTCATTTAACAGAATATTTTTGGCAAATATTAATATAATTATGTACAGAAAACTGATGTATTATCTAACTTTTACAATAAATTTAAAGGCTCTTGTAAAACCCATCTTAGTTGTATTTTGACAAAACTAGGCTTCTTAGACATATAGAACAAAAAATACTAAGACCAGAGTAAATAAAATGCTCATACTTTTTTAATTATTTTGTTCATCGTGACAAAAAGGCAAATTCAACATTGGTGTCGCAAATGTAATTCACTCGAACCAGAAGTGCTCATGCACGTGCAAAGCCCACGAAATGGCGTAAGAAGTCGCGGTTAACTGCTAATATTGTTATAATTATTATTATTTTCGGTGCTAGAATAATTCATTTTACTTTATTTTCGAAACCTATGGCACACATTGACTTACAAATAAAACTTTTAAAAACTTAAATTCCCTATTCTACTTGCGGAAAATATCTTCATCCATAGTGACTGCCCCCAACCAGTAGTGTTAATAGTGTTAATAACCAGTCGCAGTGTTTTGATCTTTCCCGTTTGGATGTTAATTTTGATATCGATTATATTTTACTATCGATTGTAGAGAAAATAAATTATTCTTCAGTACTTATCCCATAAAATAATTGCTTGCTGATAAATTTAAAAATAATCTATTTCTTATTCTTGTTATTCTGACTTATTGAGCCCATGACCAACTTTGTGCCAAATTACAAGATTTTAGCTTGTAGTGAACAAAGTTTTGTGAAAGAATGCCATTAAAAATGTAGAGCCACATCTACAACATTGGTTAACTACGAGTATTAGAGTATATTTATAATAAAATATCTAAGACCAATAGATTCGAGTTACACCTTTCCAACTGAAAGGATCTTGGTCATTGAGGACAATGTTCCAGCTATTTGTCAAGGAGCTCTAGTATAAGTACAAGAACACCATAAACTCCTGCTCTTTTCTATCAAGACTACATGAACTCCGACATCAATTTCTTAGATATTTCATTAGTTGCCATTGATTTGAAATCTTTATATATGAATATTCCTCATGATGATGGTATTAATGCTTGGCCCCGTCCAGCCACATACAAATCAACCTTCTCCTCTATTATGAAATTAATGACAATCATTATCACTATTAACCATTTTAAATTTCGAGGAGCCTTTGAGTTACAGGTACTGCAATAAGAACGTGGATGGTACCATACTTTTCAAATTTGTTTATAGGACTTCTTGATCATAGTTTTCTCAATATCCAAACAATCAAACTTCTTACTAAAGATGTTCAGATACATACACTACATATTTGTAATCTGTACACTTAACTTGAACTTACTAAAACATTTTTTACTCGATTTAAATAACTATAGTACAATATATTTTACATGTAAAATTTCATCTTAATTTGCACATTCCTGGTTTTAGAAGTTATTCTATAAAATAAACATAGTTTTAAAAGTTAACTATATAACTAAGAAAGTAGCAAAATCTAACACCTACAATCATTAGTTGTCATCCATTACATGTTAAACGTTCGATTCCCAACATTCTATTAGAGCGAAAACCATTTACAGTCATCAATCTGACTTTCAAAAATATAAGTACACTTTTCCTAGCACTAAGTTAAATAGGACATACCGAAAAATAAATAGAAAGGCAAACTAACTCAGGAACAATATATATTCATTTGCACATAATGATCTTAATATAAATTTTGAAAATGGAAATAGCCCATAAGTTGATTTAAAATCAAGACACCCTGATAGACATAAGAAAAATTGTTGAATCATTCTACATAGCAGGAGTTTTACAACCTAGATATGTTCAAATCACCGTTTATTTCTTTTGTTTTGGAAGATTATAATAGAAAGGCTTGAAAGACATATCAGGTAATATTTATTTTGTTCATAATCATATGTTTGAAATGGCCTACATTATTACTAGGTACGTAAATTTAATAGCTATATAAAATGCTTGACTTTTACAAATAAACATTAATTAACAAAATTTAATGGCTATGAATTGGGTTGGAATAGATATGTTTAAACTCTCGTGATTTAGATTATATAAATATTCAATAAATAAATATTCTTGTATAATTTTTTCTCTCAAGTATATTTTAAAATCTACAATTTTAATATTAATAAAGATTGAAAAGTTTATTTCAATGACATAAGAGTATGTTAATTTTTAATTTTAGTTCGCCTTGTGACGTTTCAAAATTAATCGACAGAATTAGTATTTCCTTTTTCTATTAGATTCATACCTTCTCGCATTTATGAAATGTAATGCAAATATAAGCTAATGAGAGAAAGAACAGATAGAGAGAACAGACTGATGACTGACCCGTATAAACCACCATTAATTACACTGCTCAACAGACCATGCATGGCTGAGCGTGTGATTGTCTGGTAAATTACTGGATTGTCAAACTAGTCAAGAGTAATAGATTCATTTTGACTCAACTATTCAATTTTGAGCCTAGACCTGCTTCGTAATTGACCAATATTAATAGCATTAATAACACTGGTTAATCGACCGGGCAAAACTAGGCGAGTACTTGTGTGGGAACTGTTGAAAATAATTTAAGGAGTAATTGATTCATTTTCATTTCAACCGTACAATTTTGAGCCTATAACTAATTTATACAAGTAATAACCCTGCTTAACTGACCATGCACGACTCAGCATGTGATTGTTGGGACATTAAAGGATTGCTAAACTAGTCAAGGTAGTAACTGATTCATTTTGACTCAACCGTTCAATTTTGAGCCTTGAACTGATTGGTGTTGGCTGATATGTATACCAGTAATTACACTGCTTAACCGACCATGCACGACTCAGCATGTAATTGTTGGGATATTAAAGGATTGCTAAACTAGTCAAGGTAGTAACTGATTCATTTTGACTTAACCGTACAATTTTGAGCCTTGAACTGATTGGTGTTGACCGATATTTATACCAGTAATTACACTGCTTAACCGACCATGCACGACTCAGCATGTGATTGCCTGGGACATTACTGGATTGCTAAACTAGCCAGAGAGTAATCGATTCATTTTGACTGATCCGTTCAACTGTGAGCCTAGAACTGATTGGTGTTGACTGATATGTATACCAGTAATTACTCTACTCAACCGACCATGCATGCATGACTGAGCATGTGATTTTCTGAGAATTACACAGTACTGCAGGTAGTTATGGATTGGAGTGTAGATCTACAATGTAATAACGAATAAGGAAGCGACCCACATTCTTAATATACACTTTGAGTAGAAGATTTGCATATTGTATCAAAACAAATAAATAAACCTCTCTAAGAGGATACGTTGAAAGTAACTACAAGTTTTGTCGACCACTTTGAAACTCTACTGACTCGGAAGATATAAAGATACAAGTTTACTCTTGTCACTCACATCACACTTATCAGAAAACCCGCTAAATGCTGACTCTCTGTAAATTTCTGGATCTGCGCCAAAGTGGAAATACTTTAACCACTATCGGATGTGCTCGAATTCCTTGCCAGAAATGTAATAAGCTAAGAACAAAAGTATTTCAACAAACTCTCTCGTATTTCATTTGTTATGTCACTAGCTCCACTGTAACATAAATACCAGTGGTAAACAGTAATTGCTGGAATATCTGACTCGTTCCATTCTCATAAATTAACAATTTATCACTGTTAGCCAACAAGTGGAGCACGCACCCGCAACTGGAGACATTTCTTTTTAATTAATACTTCAAATAGGAAATACTAATTATTATTTCCAACCCTCCATAATTCACTTGACATAGTCAGCTTCAGCTGCAGAAGCCTTCTGAGAAACTAGCAGCACGGGTTCTCACGTGGAATATCCATAACGACCAATCTTGTTATTTTAACCCATTCATTCGGTCTTCCGTTCGTGCTGTTACCAGGTTGACAGCATCTATTTGAACTTCCCCAAAGCTTTCGACACTGCAAGTCCTGCTCACCTTATCGCGAAACTGCAAGCCTAAGGATTTTCGAGCAGTCTCCTGCACTGTTTCCGGCCATATCATGATGATTGTATGTTCATTGTAAAATGTTCCGGTGTTCTTCCTCGGCCGTTTCATGCTTCATCAGGAGTCCCTCAGAGATCTCACCTTGCTCTATTTCTGTTTTGCTCCTTTAATTTTTTTAAATAATAGCATTGACCGAATCATCCCTGCTAAATGTCTAATATTTAAAAATGTACCGATAACTTTCATCATAGACTGCCGTGGACTGGAGACCTGTTTCGAGGGAATCCATGAATGGTGTCCCGTAACTGGATTAACCTGAGTCCCAAGAAATGCAAAATACTCGCCTTTCACGGTTGCTCAGAATTGATATTTTCGAGTACGAACTCAGCGGATCTACACTGGAGAGGATTGAATCAGTCCGTGACCTCGGAGTGATCCTGACGAGCAACCTCAGTCCTGATGATCACGTAAGTTAAATCGTGTCAAAGACTTCTCGGATGTAGGGATAATTCATGAGACCTTCAAGGACAGAATTGAGAATCGATACCGTGAAAACTGTGTATTTAGTGAGATCTGTACTGGAGAGGGTTGAATCAGTCCGTGACCTGGGAGTGATCCTGACGAGCAACCTCAGTCCTCACGATCACTTAAGTTCAATCGTTTCAAAGGCTTCTCGGGAGCTGGGATTAATCTTTAGATCTTCAAGGAGAGAGTTAAGCATTGGTGCCATGAAAACTGTATTTATGTCTTCAGTGAGATATGTACTAGAGTTCGGTACTGTTTCGTGGTCCCCTTACCAACTTGGTCAGATCCAAGGACTTTAGAAAATTCAGGAGTGGTTCGTGCGTGTTGAATGACTGACGATGCGCTACGACGTGTGAGGAACCTCTTGGCTTGTGTTCCCTCGTGGTGAGAAGGCATCTGCACGACTTAACTTTACTTCGGAAGATTCGCATTGGTGAACTAGACTCTCCTGATCAGGACTATTCAACCTTATAGTTCCTGGCCGAACCCGCTCCACCGACCTCTTCTGCCGTCCCTCCTACTCTACCGACTACGACATGAACAGCACCATCCCACATCTGCACAGAACTACGAGTTTTTCCATGATAGCAGCTATCGTCTGAAGTCTACTTTCCTTTCCCTGTAGCACCATTCCAAGTGTGATTGGGAACGAGTGAGGACTTGTGTGAGAGCGAATGAGAGCATGAGAGCATGAATGTGTCTCAGATTACAGTTACGTTATATAATGATCGGCATGCTATGTACTATGTGGTTGTTTCGCTTGGTTTTAGGGATGCGTTTGCAGTTACTTTTGTTATGTAGTATTTGTTGTTTAATAATATTTCTTTTGTTGAATATGTTGATCATATTGTTAATTCTTTGAATTTTAATACAATTTTATTATATTATTATTTAATTATATTATTATATACATCGTAGCTTCATGTGCAAAATCACTGTTACTGTTTAGTATGTCTTGAATATTATTATTGTTATTATATTGTTTATTATTATTGTTAGCATCACTAAACACTGCCATTATATGTAATTCATGTATTATTGGCGTAATGCCGTTTGTAATAAATAAATAAAATATAATAGACTAATATAATTTATTTTTATTAAACGCCATGTTATCAGTCATAATCATAATCATTCATCAACATACATCATAGTCTTTATTATAATATTTTAGCAAAGCGATAAACGCATCAATCAACGAACCGGGGTTGATTGATCACCGGCCCGCCCTTTATAATTATTTGTAATTATTTGCGCTTCAGGGTAGAATCAGTAAATAATTACGCATTAAATCAATCAAATTTGAGATCAAATAGGAGCCAATAACAACTTTAACGTTTCAAGATGATTTCCATTCTTTACAAAAAAATAAATGCCTTCACATCCATTAATGACAATTTTCCCCTTATCATTGTTACTAGATGACATACTCCACTCAAATTTTGTCAAGAAATTATCGATAACTTATTTTATTTAATTTAGGATTCTTCACCTAATAATTCAAGATAATTTCACTGTAGTTGGTAGCACAATTGCTAATGTATGTAAAGAATATTTTTCAAATGATGACGGACTGTCAAACTAATTTAAATCCTTGTTTTCTCTATCAATACAATTGTTAATCTTCAAAAGGGTACATAGTAATTGAAAAATATTCATTTCTATTACAATCTCGACGTAAAATACATTACGGAATAAATATTCTGGAAGTAATAATACACAACAAAAATCCAAGTTTTAGAGAATGTAACACAACGTTGGCTACATTGCAGGGTCTCCTGGTATACCGATTGTGACAATATAGTTACATATGCATGTGCCCATTTATGTGTGTCTGTGACTATAGATAACTTATATACTGCGTGAAAAGTAAAAATCATCCTAAGATATTTCTCTTATTATTGGTTCCTATTTGATCTTTTATATATACATATACGAGATATAATGATATAACGATAAAATGGAAAATATTTAATTGTAATTATGAAAGATTAAATGCGAGTGGAAAATTAATCAAAATAAACGGAACATTTACAATTATTTTAAAGGATAACTCCAACTAAATGAACAGTCACCTGAGGTAATATGTTAAGGAAACAATTTTTACATTTGTACTGGTTGAAATCCAATAACATAAGTACGACTAATTACTAAATACTTACAGGCCAATTCATTCTCATATTCTTTAAATTCAAGTATTCTAAGAATAGATTGATAGTTTGGACATATAATAAAGGTTGTAAAGGTTTACTACATATTTATATTTAAATAACACTGATCACGATAGTTCGTTTTTGCTGGATTAAGTACCTACAGGTTTAAAGTTCATATCCATTCATTTATATGGTTTACATTTCTAGTTTACAGTAGCATTTTGTGAAAAAGAACATTACATTTAATGACTTATCAGTGTACGCTTTTACGAATCTCACTAGGACATTTTCAGTCATTTCAACTAAACTTTTGGTGAATTTTTCACAAAACTTTTAGCAGCAAAATTGAGATATATTTCTAAAAAACTATATACATTCATCTTTCAGGAGGCTTATGCCAAAATAGTAAGGGACTTTGACTTGTCAGTTTGAAAGTAGTGGCACATTTCCGCACGAGGTGCTACTTCAACCAACAAACATGTCCTCGGGTGTTGCTACAAGGGTGATTTAAACCACCTCGACATAACCTTATAAATCTCCTAATAAATGATCAAAAACTGCTAACAACAAACACGTGTCTGACTCAAGCACGTCATCAGTCCACATTCCTTCATCTCGGCCTCGGGTGTTGCTACAAGGGTGATTAAAACATCTCGACATATCCTTATAAATTCCTTAATAAATCATCAAAAACTGCTAACAACAAACACGTGTCTGACTCAAGTATGTCATCAGTCCACATTCCTTCATCTCGGCCTCGGGTGTTGCTACAAGGTTGATTAAAACACCTCGACATATCCTTATAAATTCCTTAATAAATTATCAAAAAACTGCTAACAACAAACACGTGTCTCAGTCAACACCTTCATCTCGGCACGTGTTGCTACAAGGGTGTTAAAAGACCTCTTCATTCCTACATTCTCGGCCTCGGGTGTTGCTACAAGGGTGATTAAAACACCTAACAATATCCTTATAAATTCCTTTAAATTATCATCACAAACTGCTAAAAAACAAACGCGTGTCAGACTCAAGCACGTCATCAGTCCACATTCCTTCATCTCGGCCTCGGGTGTTGCTACAAGGTTGATTAAAACACCTCGACATATCCTCATAAATTCCTTAATAAATTATCAAAAACTGCTAACAACAAACACGTGTCTGACTCAAGTATGTCATCAGTCCACATTCCTTCATCTCGGCCTCGGGTGTTGCTACAAGGGTTTTAAAAGACCTCTTCATATCCTTATAAATTCCTTAATAAATCATCAAAAACTGCTAACAACAAACACGTGTCTGACTCAAGTATGTCATCAGTCCACATTCCTTCATCTCGGCCTCGGGTGTTGCTACAAGGGTGTTAAAAGACCTCTTCATATCCTTATAAATTCCCTAATAAATCATCAAAAACTGCTAACAACAAACACGTGTCTGACTCAAGCCTGTCATTAGTCCACATTCCCTCATCTCGGCCTCGGGCTTTGCCAAAAGGGTGATTTAAACACCTCGACATACTCCTATAATTTCCTTAATAAATCATCAAAAACCTTTGTTATCACTAAAACTTTGTACATAATAAAAACACCACACAGTCTATACTGTGTGTGTGTGTGTGTGTGTGTGTGTGTGTGTGTGTGTGTGTGTGTGTGTGTGTGTGTGTGTGTGTGTGTGTGTTTATACTTCAAGTTCCTATGAACTTGAAGTTTAGTTATGCAAATTATGTGTGCAAAATTTTGTATGAATTTGGAATAAAGTGTATTACACATGACATATCGTACCAGACTGAGCGCAATGAAATTTTCTAGAAACCTCGCTGTAAGGACAGCAATAACATTCTCTGTTGTACGGTTATTGTCTGCAATATTTACAATCAAAAATTTTCAGTAGTATACAACTCTACTTCTATTTAGGATAACTATAGCTGCCCCACTACCCTTGTATCTTTCACACTCTTGTGTACATTGTTAGCGTTAATACTGCAATGGCATCGCAACTGTAATACAGTTGAAGGATAATTATTTAACTTTAAATCCGCTATAATAATACAAATTTGTGAATAATAATATTAGCTGAGAGAGAACGAAGTCTCCCCCTTATATTGCTCAGAAAAGTCAGACATGAGTTATGCCAATCTGTATTATAAAAGTTACCCTTCGTCCCTTTCATGTCATTTACCACCATAACTCTGGATGCTGTGACTCAGCAGAGAATTATCGTAAAAGATAGTACCTGCTATATACGCTACTGTATGCTATACACGCTAGTATATGCTTTATAAGCTAGTATATGCTATATACGCTAGTGTATGATATATACGCTAGTATATGCTTTATACGCTAGTATATGCTATATACGCTAGTATATGCTATATACGCTAGTATGTGCAATATACGCTAGTGTATGCTATATACGCTAGTGTATGCTATATACGCTAGTGTGTGCTATATACGCTAGTGTATGCTATATACGCTAGTGTGTGCTATATACGCTAGTGTGTGCTGTATACGCTAGTGTGTGCTGTATACGCTAGTGTGTGATATATACGCTAGTGTGTGCTATATACGCTAGTGTGTGCTATATACGCTAGTGTGTGCTATATACGCTAGTGTGTGCTATATACGCTAGTGTGTGCTATATACGCTAGTGTATGCTATATACGCTAGTGTATGCTATATGCGCTAGTGTATGCTTTATACTACATGCGATTGTATATGTTAGTAGGTGAAATATCCCTCAACATCTCCGATATCGGAAAAAACAGAGAAAATATTCCTGATTCATAACCCAAACTGTTAAAAATAGTAATTTTATAATTCTCCCCCGTACATTCCAAATGACATTTCAAATGAAACCGCACATGTTTTTCAATAGTATGATTGAGAGCTCTCCACTAGGCACACATAAGCACAACTGTGGACAGAAAGTTTGGTTTTTGTTAAGAATTCGTGAAAATAATTTTAGACTGCGCGAAATGTGAAATATCGTTGCATTCAGCAAAGCTACATCAAATATTCCAGTTCACACCGCGTCGAAACATTGTTTACACAATTATTTTTGTGAAATTTTCTGTTGACAGAAAGTTTGGTTGTTGTGAAGAATTCGTCCACATAATTTTAGACAACGCGAGATGTGAAATATCGTTGAATTCAGCAAAGCTACATCAAATATTATAGTTCACACCGCGTCGAAACATTGTTTACACAATTATTGTTGTGAAATTTTCTGTGGACAGAAAGTTTGGTTGTTGTGAAGAATTCGTCCACATAATTTTAGACAGCGCGAGATGTGAAATATCGTTGCATTCAGCAAAACTACATCAAATATTCCAGTTCAAGAATCTCTTTTCAAAAAGACCCAACTATCACAATAAAGCACAACACTGCTTCGTGTAAAGTTATTGATATGTCTGTGCAACTAAACATTGTTTGTTGATTAATTAATTTAGGTGATATACGAATATTAAAATTTTGATACGATTTACAAACGTTTCCGTAAAAATTAAATATCATGTTTACTATAATAACTTCATTGCCCAAGTTCATCATTTGTTCTCCTCTACGTTAAGAGACTAAATGCTGAAGTTAAAAATTAACTGCGCCTCTCCTCAGTTAGGCCATTAGATTGAAACAGAGCTCAGAGGAGGGACACGTTTATTGGTTAAGTTCTGATATAAATTGTAGGACACTTACTTTAAAACTCATTCTTGTCCCTCCTAACTTGTTGATTACAGAAAATGTTTAAATGTACCACTTCATACAGATTATATTGATAACATTTCACTTTTTCACCCCACAACTTAGAGTAGAGTATTGTAAAATCATAGATCTAATTTTTAGTTTGAAATCTAAATTCAGGCGTTAAGATTTGAAAGTAATGGAATGTTTTTTTACTTAATTTTCATGGAAGTTAAGTTTCAAGAAAATTTGGAAAAAGGGTTTTAGCCCTAAACCCCATTTTTAATCATAAAACATATACTGTATTGTTAAACCTCCCTCACAACATTGTTTAATACATTTTTTAACTCATTTATAGTGCATTTAAAGCTTTAAAGTAGATCAAATAATAATTTTGAACCCTCTTTTGATTATGGATAGACAGCAATAATGCTCGATAATTACGATAAGAATAGCCCGAGTTTACTATGTGACATATGGACAAAAGCAACGAAGTCTGGAACATAAGTAATAAACAACTAGACTGGGTCTCTTGTCTGGTCTGCCTTTGTTAATGAACCAAAGTTGTTATATGTATTATATAGTTTATTATGTAACGTATGGACAAAGGTAACAGAGTAAGTAATTAACAACTAGACTTGGTCTCTTGTCGGGCCTGTCTCTGTTAATGAACCAAAGTTGTTATATGTATTATATAGTTTATTATGTAACGTATGGACAAAGGTGACAGAGTAAGTATTTAACAACTAGACTTGGTCTCTTGTCGGGCCTGTCTCTGTTAATGAACCAAAGTTGTTATAGGTATTCTATAATTTATTATGTGACGTATGGACAAAGGTAACAGAGTAAGTAATTAACAACTAGACTTGGTCTCTTGTCGGGCCTGTCTCTGTTAATGAACCAAAGTTGTTATATGTATTATATAGTTTATTATGTAACGTATGGACAAAGGTAACAGAGTAAGTATTTAACAACTAGACTTGGTCTCTTGTCGGGCCTGTCTCTGTTAATGAACCAAAGTTGTTATAGGTATTCTATAATTTATTATGTGACGTATGGACAAAGGTAACAGAGTAACTATTTAACAACTAGACTTGGTCTCTTGTCGGGTCTGTCTTTTTTAATGAACCAAAGTTGTTATAGGTATTCTATAATTTATTATGTGACGTATGGACAAGAACAACGAAGTTTGGAACTGAAGTAATTAACTACTAGACTGATCTCTTGTCTGTTCTGCCTTTTTGAAAGAACCAAAGTTCTTATTTATATTATATAGTTACTATGTGACGTATGGACAAAAGCAACGAAGTCTGGAACAGAAGTAATTAAGAACTAGACTAGATCTCTTGTCTGGTCTGCCTTTGTTAATGAACCTAAATTGTTATAGGTTTTCTTATAGTTTAAACCCATGTATTAAAAATTAATTCAGAGGCTACTTGTCATAGATTTTACAAGTCTTCATTCCTGATCTTGAATATTTATACAAACATTGTGTCTAGAATATTATTAAAGAAGGATTATTAAACAAGCAGTCATATGTAACCGTTTGGTCAGGTACAAGTATAGTGTAAGTTTACGCACTTATGTGCAAAGTCTATATTCTCCATTCAGGTTACTATTCAATTGACAGAACATAGATGTAGTCTTATATTGCGAACCATATGTTAGTCAATCGCTCCAAGGACTGGAAACTTTCCTTTACGTGTGATGTCTACCCACTCAATATCTCGAGAGCAAACTAATCCTTAGACTTCAAACTGTGCATGAAGTTTCACTACTATCTATGCAACATCGTGTTGGATTATAGTGTATTTCACTCCATGCAATTGTCCTGAGCATTTACGAACATACTAAGGTAGTTTTACGCAGGTTACGTTAAATGGGCAAACATAATGGCAACGATAAAATCGTAGAAAAAATAAATGTGTAGAAAAATGAGTACAACAATCATATCACATTTTAAAATATTACGTAGAAGCACATGGAGCCTAATAAAATGAGCTAAAGACTATAAATTACACAGTTGTTCATTTTAATTTGACGTCTGATAAGAACATACGTAAGGTATCGAGCTAGAGCAATCCACAGACACATAGGTCTCGTGTACGATAAGATAACTGTAAAATACTCTAGTCACTATAACTTGTTTCTTAAAAAATAACAGTATAAGAAATATACTAACATATTTTTCTTCACTTATACTCAACCATAAAATGTCCATTGACCTACAAAGAGTTGAGAAACACATTATAAATTTAAAAAGTATAAAAACATTGGATTTTATGCTAGGAAGGTTATGACAGATACAAGCCATGAAAAAGCAACACTAAATGTGTCATTAGTTACTTTATGTGCTAACTGTACGTGCGGCATATGTGTGTAACGTGTCAGCATTAATGTCTCCCTGAGGTCTATGCGTTTATCTCCATCTCTCTCCGGGACACTCCGCTACATGAACCGCAATTCACAGCTCAATGCGATACCACATTCGACATTTAATTTTAAATCAACCTCTGTATTGTCCGTAATTACATGAACATTTCCTGAATAAGTTACTTTATTACTTGAACAATCTTAGCAAACAAAAAAAAAGTGATCACAAAGTTGAAACTTTAGGGGTAATTGGTGAACTTTTAGATGTATCTAGAATTCATATCAGTAAAAAATATTAAATTATTAAAAATAGAAAAAATACATAATACCTATGCTAAATATTTTAACTTAGTAATCAACTATAATATTTTATTAAATTAATTATATTTGAATCGTTGTCCAAATATGGATCTAATCTTCTTGTGAGAAGTACAACTTTGTTTATTATGGCATATAGACTGCTTTATTATTTTGGCATAACAATGTACAAGCTAGTGTTGTACTTTCTAAACTTGTAAAGTATTAATGTACCAAAGCCTGTAATCAAATATGTTACTCTACCACCGACTAAGCAATAATTGAACCAGCATTGGTCCAAGTTGGGAACAGAAGATAGAGCAAGTTTATCATTAACTGCTTGTAGTTTTCCACAATGTACAGTTGTACTCTACCAAGGACTGTAGTCAGACTAGACGACATCTGGACAGCATTGGTCCAAGTTGGGAACAGAATATGGGACAAGTTTACCGTTAATTGGTTGTAGTTTTCAACGTTGTACAGTTGTACACGACCAAGGACTATAGTCAGACTAAACGACATCTGAACAACATTGGTCCAAGTTGGGAACAGAATATGGGACAGGTTTACCGTTAATTGGTTGTAGTTTTCAACGTTGTACAGTTGTACACGACCAAGGACTGTAGTCAGACTAAGCGACATCTGAACAACATTGGCCCAAGTTGGGAACAGAAGATGGGCCAAGTTTACCGTTAGTTGGTTGTAGTTTTCAACGTTGTACAGTTGTACACGACCAAGGACTGTAGTCAGACTAAGCGAAATATGGGCAACATAGGCCCAAGTTGAGAACAGAAGATGGGCCAAGTTTACCGTTAGTTGGTTGTAGTTTTCAACGTTGTTCAGTTTTATTCTACCAAGGCCTGTATTCACACATGAAAACACTATCTAGACTAGACTAAGCGACATCTGAACAACATTGGCCCAAGTTGGGAACAGAAGATGGGCCAAGTTTACCGTTAGTTGGTTGTAGTTTTCAACGTTGTTCAGTTTTATTCTACCAAGGCCTGTATTCACACATGAAAACACTATCTAGACTAGACTAAGCGACAACTGAACAACATTGGTCCAAGTTGGGAACAGAATATGGGACAAGTTTACCGTTAATTGGTTGTAGTTTTCAACGTTGTACAGTTGTACACGACCAAGGACTATAGTCAGACTAAGCGACATCTGAACAACATTGGCCCAAGTTGGGAACAGAAGATGGGCCAAGTTTACCGTTAGTTGGTTGTAGTTTTCAACGTTGTTCAGTTTTATTCCACCAAGGCCTGTATTCACACATGAAAACACTATCTAGACTAGACTAAGCGACATCTTTACAACATTGGCCCAATTTGGGAACAGAAGATGAAAAAAGTTTTCCGTTATCTCATCAAAGTTTTCTGAAGGAAACAGGATTTTTCCGGACCTTTGCCATCTTTCAGTGAAACCAGAAATCAGTAACACTACGTTTCGAGATCTGCAATCTGATCTCTTCTTCAGGTAAAGAACTAACCTAATACATAATTACAAACTAGGTTAAAATAAACAAATCTTACCAAAGCGTTGTGGCACGCCTAAGTCAGGAATCACAACCTACATGTTGTTATTGTCAACTTCACTAACTCTATAAACATGCACTTAATAAAAAAACTATACAAAACACTAATCATTAAAACTGAACTACGGAATGCAGGTCACAACACGTCTTCACTCGTCTACTAACCACCTACGACCCCACAATTACGCAGCAAAGTTTTCTATGCTGCACAATTATCTCTCATTTTTTTTATTTTTATTTTTAACAACCAACTGATATTACAATTTTTTTCAATGTCCACTCCAAGACCCTTCACTATCGAATCATCTATATTCTGTGTTCTGTGTTATTCTAGAAAATAAAACGTGTTTCTTGTCACAATACACTGATTAAAACCGAATGTATCATCTCCTGACCTTGTACTATCTGTTTCTTGCTAAACATTAACTTGAAATATGTAATTAAAATTAGGTTACTTTTAATGTTTTACTATAAATACTGTACATCTTCTATAATAACCACTACTCTCTTGTAACTGACCAAATAGTAAAAGAAGGAAATTAAATCATGATGATAGGGACATGTTAGTGTTGTTAAATGTTATCTCTGGTCTAAGAGTAAGTAAGCTAAGTAAGTTAAATTGATTTAAATATTATGACGCAATGAATCCTGGATATTCCCGTAAATTCGAAATCAACAATCCACTATCTCCACATATCGTTATTGCACGTGAACGAAAATGTTTGTATGAAATCTTTTAATCGTTCAGCTCATTTCTTATTTATACAAGATTCTCCTTAAAATTTATATTTACGTTTTGTAAATTACAGAAAAAGGTTTTTTACATAGATTTTTTATCCTCGAACAATGAAATGTTTTGCAGTAATGCCAGGATGTCTATACTACCCTAACGTCGTAATATAGTACACTAAAAATCTGTTTTTATTTTATACAAATGTCGGTTGTCTTACATTCTGCTTGTATTTAACATCAGTTACGTAGCTACCAACAAAGAATAGCCCAACAACTGACATTTCTGAAAATGCCTATCCAAAACAATTTTGACACGGATTTCAAGTGCAGGTTTAATTTTTGTTATATTCATTTGCTAAATGTTTTTATTGATTTTATAAATTAATGTGAGGTTTCAAGATATTTTACCATTTTTGATTAAGAAATTGTTTACAAGTGATTGGGTTTTATAAAGCAATTCTAAATCGAATTTGCCATTAAATTTGTAACATTGAGTAACATTAGATATTTTCTAGTCTGTGTTATTCTTCTTCTTTTTTCAATAGTTTTAAAATGAGGCGCCACTTCCTAGGAGTTCCGGTTTAGAAATTTGTCTTGCTAAACCTACCCTATGTTTGGAGAGGGGGAAAATAATGTACATACATTAAAAATGCTCGGTCATATAAAAATGTCCCAAATTATCACTTCATCTCCATTCATAAGAATGTTAATTTGGAGCAGGGTTGGGGTTTTTAAGACACACCGTATATAAAGTATAAATTTTGAGTTTTTTCATTTCAAAGTTGTGATGTCCGTTTTATGGATTTTCAGCTTCAAATTAATGTGCAGATGTAACTTAATAATAATTACTTTACAATAACAATGCTAATATTATTACTTACAAATACATTATTACCATGGTAAATATTGCATCCGACTGTAAGATAACACTTTAATTTATCTAAAGTACACAAACATCTTTAATCAAACTAACTCTTAAAGGAATGGCGGATGACATAAGAAATAAAAATAAAGAAAATCGTTAAACTTTAACAAGGATGTATTAATACAATAGATTTCCGAACCACTGAATAAAATGTATCAGAGAAAACTCGAAAATCGATGACAGACGATAGCAAATGTCCGTCATCATTTAAAACAAACTGCCTAATCACTGCCTCAGGTTATATGAAAGATTTGTTATTTTCCTTAGTATTTTCAAATGTTTAATCCATCACCACAATTATAGCAATCAATTTACAAATATAAATACTGGGAAAGTCAATGTAAGTGGATTTTCAATGTCCGTAATGTTGAGATGTTGATTTAGGACTGACCTGACATCGTGACGTACATTTGTGCAGCGGTCAGGAAGTCTGCTTCTCTGATGAAAATCGAGGCCAAAGTGCTCAAATTTGCATTAATCTTTAGGGTTAACAATATTGCACCTAATGGACGAAACACACGGAGTTGAAGATCTCTGAGGTTGTAGTAATATAAACTCGATTTGCAAAGTTTACTCGTAAGTTTAACTGTGTTAAATAAAAGTCAGCACCGCCTCTACAAGTTACAATAACATACTGGCTTGCTATGTTGCTGCCAAAATAGAGTAATAATGAACTCAAATGTTATCTTAGGGGTGGGCCTAATGGTTCCAATGTTCTACGAAATTTTGCCTACGAACTTAATCATTTACTAAAACTTTAAAATTGACTTCCCCTCACGTCTATGTCGACTCAGTATCTTCACTCGACATTGCAGTTGTAGTCGACAAAAGTAAAGATTGGTAGACTATAAGTCTACAACATGAATACTGGTACTCGAAATGTAATCATAGTTAAAGAGCACTCTTAAACTCGCATAAAACAAAATCACGACGGTATTAGCTTATCGAGACAACTTATAATCACAACGACGTAGTCTCCTCAGAAGGACATTACCACAACTATTGTCTGTATTAACATAAAACATTATCAAAGGTAAGTTAATTTTCTGTTTACAATTTTAATTTATATTACATTCAAATTAGATTTCTCGCACGAAAGGGCTATTTTATAACACGAAAATATAAATTTAACTTACGGACATAGAAGGCGCGCGAGGTGTTGCTACAAGTTCGAGAGAGAAAAGATTATTGCGTGTGCCGATTAGATTATTCCACCAAGAATGTAATTCCAAGTATATCGGATTAAACTTATTCTACATATTAACGAGTAACAGGGTTGCGAAAATATATATTATATAAAATTAAACTAAATAACAATACAATACATCATCTCTTATAACGTCATTTACTAAAGAATAGAGTTATTTTTAAACCAAAATATCGGTTAAATATTAATCTATTTTAAATATGTGTAAATGGTTTTATTCGTTCATTCGTTTAACATTTCAAGCTTAGTGTGCCATTAACAAGTAGAACGGTAATGAGGATGATCCAAAGAAATACAATAATGCATATAAATTAGTACGAATATATTTAATTTATTTTTAGATATTGTCAATGAAAGTTTATAGCAGTGTGAAGGCCGCTAATCCCTTTATGAATCGTTAAAACAATTAAGATTTTTTACTCTCGAGAAATCGTAACTTCGCCAATTAATCTGCACACTACAGAAACCAGTCAGACGTTCAACTATACTTACCAAAGTAACGTTTCCTGTGATATATTTCAGTCAGTGGCTCGAAAATGTTTTTTGATCATAAAACCACGGAAGTTAGAGTCTAATAATTTTATTTTTATTTCTTATGCCCTCCAACATTCCTAAAGAGTCCATTTGATTAAATCCGTTTGTGCATTTTTATATAATTAGAGTATTATCTATCAGTCGAAAGCAATTTTTCACCGTATTAAATATTTATTTGTAAGGATAATTTTACTATTCGTACAGTAAATAAAATATTAGTAAGTTTAATCTATACATAACTTTGAAGCCGAGCACCTATAATACGTAAATCAAAACTTTTTTTATTCTTGATTCTTTTAAATAACTCAAAATTCTAACTTAACTTTCCCCCTATTAACTTTGGAGATGAATTGATTTACCTTGTGGCATTTATGTTACCGAGCAATTTTAAATGTATGAAAATTATTGACCTCACCTCCCCACCCAAATGGGGTAGGTGTGGTCAATAATTTTAAACAGGAACTCCTAGCAATTGATACCTCATTTTAAAATTGTTGTAAAAATAAGAAGTATAAAACAAACTAGAGGTCTTTATAAAACAAAGTTATAATATAAAATTTAAATGTCCATTTAATACAAATAGCTATGTAATGCAAAATAATGTTTGTCTCTTCTCTCAAAACGTAATAAACGTCTCTATATTTTTATTGAGTATAATTTTCTATTGAGTATAATACATAACAACAATTGAAATAACACTAACTGTAAGGCAAAACTACTATGCAAGTATTTGTTCTTCCATATCACGAGAAAGGACTCAGCTGAAGGTCAACTGTCAAAGTCGTCAAAATCGTATGATCCTGTTATTCCTGCAGAAACAATAACAAAAGATTTTACTTGGACAAGTGAATACTTTAAACTTGTCTTCAAATTCAGTAATGGTTTTATGTGATAATATATAAACGCCTGAGTTTAGAATAAGTATTTGAAATATATATTTGTATCCACTGTTTCAATTCACAACAAATTCAAATGAATAAATTTAACTTTAGGTTTAAGCATTAAATGTCTTAATAAAAGTTTATTGTTTTGTTTCATCAATTAAAGTTAAGAGATACAATTTTTTGGTGTATATTTAAGAGTGATTTAAATATAATAAAATGCAAGGTATTAATAATATTGCTACGTATTCACATTTGTCTTAAGAATGATAAATCCATGAAACACTGTTTCATATCCTGCTACAGAAACTAAAATAATGAACACAATAGTAATAGTGCAATTTGAAAAATATACGTGAATAGACGGATATTTATAAGAAAATAGTGAAACATATTCAATCATGACTTAAAATCTGAATGTTATAAAGCATTAAAATAAAGAGTGGGTAGTTGTTGAATTCCCTGTGGGCTTATCAATTTTACTTCTTGATAAAAACTGAATAAGTGGTTAGAAATTTTAAATTTTTATGTTAGGTACGATTTATGGGGATTATTTTGTGAAGGACAGAAGTACAACATTTTATATAGGTAAACAATCGCACTTACTTGCGAATTGTATATAAATAAGTGGGATTGATTTAACGGTAATTTATCTAGATGAAACGAAGTGTGTTAGATAATAATGTAAGTGTTAGCTATTTTGGAATGTTTAAATATGAAGGAGTTGGTGTTAGGGAATCATTAATCATGTATTGTGTACATAGGCCTAAGCGACGTGTGCAATGCAAGACTTAACTACATATAATGTACTCTATGGGCGCTTGTCACATATTTCTGCTTTTCCCGAGTTACTTGGTATATAATATACTATGCTCATATGGATCATGCATGGTGATTGCACTAAAGGGGCACATAGTTAAAAAATTTAATTTCGTTTTTAAAGACGTTTTTCGTGTAATTATCTGAAAGCGTATGCAACTCGCTTTATTATTCGTATTTTAAATGTGATTTCACGAAGGAACTGATTGCACTTATGTTGTACATAAATATTACATGAAGTATCGTTTTACGATACCAATCAGGGTTGTTTTCAGTTATGTAATGATATTAAAGCGTGTGAAACTCAGACCAAAGAAAGAAAACAAACGCGATTTCAGGTTAGAAAACAAAACATTTCAACAATGAATGTATAACAGGAGCATATATTGTAAATTCTTAGTGTCTGCTCGCTAGAAGACCTTGTAAGCATTTTTCAAAACATTATTTTTATATTAAACTGAACCTGAGTATGCATATGTCATTGAAACGAGAAATATCCAAACGATACAAAAATCTTATAAACATTTAATAGAATAATTCGAAAAAGAATCATTTTTAGGGATATATATGTTCTTAAGAAAGGGCGATATTAACAGAGTTTAGTCTTCGGCTGTCATCAATAACCAGCTTACCTTCAAATGATAGTAGAATTGCCAGTGCAATTTAATGAAATCACAAACATGTTGAGAGGGGAGAATCATTAATTTAAAAAATCATTCACGTCTCATTGAAACATTGTTGATTTCACACTGATATCTTGAGAAAAATAGATTTATTCGACAAAACTATATTGAAATATATAGTTGAAAAGCTTGTTATAATGCTGAACTTACTAAAAGATCGTGACTATGAATTTTAACCGATCCAATTCTGACCCTCTGACTAGTAGGTTTAAGACATGAATATGTTAGGAATGATAAACACTCCAAGCAAGCAATAGAAATATTATTTTCATGTCATGACTGTAAGTACATATTAAATTTACCAGTATTACACATTCCCTACTACTACTAATAATAATGTATCCGTATAACAGTTTAATAATTGTTTAACTCTCGTTTATTCAACCAAATTAACACAATTACATGTATTGGTCATGTCAGATAACTTCTTACAACAGATTTCACCTTCAATAAAATAACTAAAATGACTTGAACTGTTAAGATATTTTAAAACTACTAGCTTGTCCAATTCATGGACGCTGTAAGAACATTTTACAAAGGAGAAATAACTTAAGCCTTTTTCTAAATTTGAAGTGGTTTGACTGTTTTGAGGTGCATAGAGAGATTGCAAACAGATGTAGAAACGGTTTTGTAACGCAGATTTTTTTGGAAGAAAGCTGTGTGATGTGCAGGGACCTGAAGGTTATTAGAAATTCTTAAATAATACTGATGTTTACGAAGAATTTTGAAATGTTCAGTGTATTGAGTTAGAAAAAGGTAAAGTTTCGTAAATATAAAGACATGGAAAAGTAAAAATATTGGAAGACTTAAAAATCGGTTTACAAGATTGACGCCTGTTAATTAAAAATTACTCTGATTGCTCTTTTTGTAGGCAGAACAGAAACAGTGTCCTTCTATTCTCATGCCCCATATGGGCAAAGCATAGACGAGATGCGGGTAAATGAGTCCTTAATATGCATAAAGAAGACCAGTAGAGTTAGATGATTTTGCTAAGGTGCGAATGGCAAATATTCCTGAGCTTACTTTTTTGGGTACATTTTCAATATGGTTGTGAAATTTTAGCTTGTCGTTCAAGGTCAGTCGTGTTGTTAAGCGGGTGGACACAACATAGCTTGTAAAACAATGAGACTTGGTATATAAATATTTCCCATAAAAATCTAATTTTTATGCGATTGTCTGGTTTCATCTCATCAGAGGGACACCCCACAAGTAGTCAGAGGAAAATTGTTAATTAGAGCATAAATCGAAGCATACACCCAAATTAAAAGTCTTTTAATAAAAACAATGCCGCAAATCGGACCTTAAAAAGTTTACCCTATACGAAATTGAGTTTTAAATTTACACTTAAATTATGCAAATTGGTATGATGTAATTTAAGATTTTTCGCTGACTCCTTGTAGGCCTTGCCCCTAATGAGATAAAACCTGAAAATCGCATAAAAATATACTTTTGCTATTGCTCTACAAATTGCAGCTATAAATAGTCTCATTGCTTTATAATAAATTATTAAACGTTCCGGGACTTTTCAAGAAAACTGTTGTATACATGAACTGTGATATTAATTAGTACATTAAATTGTAGAAGCAATCCTAGTCGTGTGTTATTACGTAAACCATTGACCATTTTATGGTTATCTACGACCACCCTGTAGCACATCACAGATGTGTGTTGTACGTTAAGATGAGATTACCTAAGGTCTTGAAATATTATGCGCTAAGATATTCTCAATTATTTACAGATTTCGTAATAGAGATTCTTGTCTTCGCAGTAAATTTACCATATCTTAGGCTATTTAACATAACACGTATTCTTATTTGCAGTAAAATGTAAAACTAAATCCCAGACTAGGGTAGCTTGCTACGTTCGCCGATCAAATATTGCGTTTGTCTCCTCATCAGTCAGCAAGCTTTAGAGTCCATTCCATTTCAATCGATGTGGAAAAAAATTTCTGACAAGACTTTTCATTTTGCATATTTTTACTTGTGATTTTCTATAATGCCACTACTATTCTCTTCGGCATTATTTATCAAGGTACTTGAAGTGATGTATTCAGTGGGAGATATATTAACATGTCCATGATTAATGCCAACTGTAAACAAACTTTTTAAGTGAAATGTTTGACAAATCAATCGTCGCTATACAGATTATATTGTAAAAATGAAACGCTGCTAAATTACAAATGTCAGGAAATTGAGCTCTATGCCGTAAGCACTTATTATAGTATATTTAATTCTAATTTTCAAGACTACAACAAATTTAATACGCTAGCCTAAATATACATATATTATTTAAATACCTGAGAAAATAATTAGGAATACAGTTAACAATAATTATTTCAATAACCGCAAGTATATAAAAAATATATAGATCAAACCTACATAAAATCCTATATATCTGCTTTACTTTATAACAATACGCTTAAAACAGCTTTTGAGTTTTGAAATTGACTTACAATTAATCTGTTATTACAATTTTAACATATGTTTTAAAACACATAATACACACACACACACACACACACACACACACACACACACACACACACACATACACACACACACACACACACACACACACACATTGTTATATCAATATTATAGTTTATTTTTTCATATTCTATTTTTAATAGAATTAGCGATTTTGTCTTTTGTACTGAACTATTTTATTGGATTTTGCTTTATTAATTAGTTATGGGGTACTTTTTCTGTTGCTTTTAGTTACTATTATTTAAATACGCTGTTCTGTCACTTGTTTACTTAGCCGTCCACACGTCCCTATATTCCTTAGGTAGGTAGTTATTATTAGGTTAAGTTGTGTGTAGGTTTTCTACTGTTATAATCTTTGTATATAAATGAAGATGTATGTTAATTGGAAATAAATAAATAACCGCCCCTACTACATGATATCTAACAGTTCAGGAGCAGCTGAGCGCTCATGTAAACTCTACAAGCTGTTAACAGTTGCAAACATTGTAATAGCACCTCAGTTATACGGAGCTGTAACAGTGTTACTGTTCGTTGAGGTATTAAGTTTCGTAAATGTTAATACATTTAAATTATTGATATAGACTTTATACTTTTTTATGTATATTAAAACTGTCAACTCAGTTATTTACAATATTCTTTATTTAAAATCATTCTACAATATCAACTTGAACTAAAAGATACAACATAGGACTTTTTTTAATGTTCTTAATAATTGACAGCTGACAGCGTATACCTCCTAGTGTATTTCAAAATGTCCTTAATAATTAACAGCAGACACAGAATAACTCTTGGTTTATTGGTTATAATTAACCATTGGTTATTTGTTTTAATTAATTTATAATTAACACCAAGCTGTGAGTACCCCCTGGTGTATTGCTAAATGTTCTTAGTAATTAGCAGCTAACATTTTATACCTCCTAGTATACAAAACAGTATTAAAAATGTTCGGAATAATTAACACCAAGCAGTGATTTACCCCTGGTGTATTGCAAAATGTTCTTAATTAAGAACACCAGACAGCAAATACCCCCTGGTTCATTGGTTGAAAAATGTTAATGATAATTAACACCAAACAATGAATATTTCCTGGTGCATTGCAAAATATTATTAATAATTAACAGTTATTAACGCATACCTTCCATTGTATTTCAAAATGTTCTTAATTATGAACAACTGACAGAAAACACCTACAGGTGTTTTGCCAAATGTTGGTCAAGAATTTTACCACAGGGTGGACAGATTTTCGAGCACTCATCGTATTTGTAAGTATTTCTACCGTCAGTATTTTAGAGTTTTGTTATCCTCTATTAATTGTTATTGTTATAAGTTGCCGTTACCCAAGCTTATCAAATATTAGTGTATAACAGCATGAGAGCGAATAAGAGAGAGTATATCTAAGGCTATAGATGAAGCTAACAGAAGTTTACACACATCGTCTAGGGTTTATCAGGGAAATCCGAACTTGTCAAATATTTGTGTTTAGTAAACGTTGTGGTTTATCCACAACTGCAGCTTTCAATGTTGCCGAAAACCTTCCATACCTACATCAATCACGAGACAGTACTAGTCTAGAGTGATTCGTTTAATATTCGGCATCTGTGTTATCTACTGCAGCTTTCAATGTTGCCGAAAACCTTCCATACCTACATAAATCACGAGACAGTACTAGTCTAGAGTGATTCGTTTAATATTCGGCATCTGCGTTATCTATTAGAGGTTTTTCGGTGCTTTAGATGAAATTAACATGTAACAACCTGGTGCACCATATATGTTTATTTAGTAAGTCACTCATTGGTGGCAACATATTTAGCGTGTAATACATACAATAAAAATAATACCTGATTTGAATAAAAAACAAAGCTATATAATGTATTTATTATCTTTAGGCTTTAAGCTCCATCTCAGTATTTATAAAAACACGTTAGTATCGTTTCTCCAAAAACTTTTGTTACATAAGTGGTACACAATGTTAATCTACTCGGCCGAAGCAGGTTTCACTTAAGGTAAAAGGTATTTTGTTCTCTCTCTCTCTCTCTCTCCCCCCCCTCTCTCTCTCTATCGGATTTAAGTCGGAGTTTAGGAATTCCTTCCGTGATGGACTACTTGTCTGGATTGCTTGTCAGACAGATGGATTACTTATCTGTATTTTCGATTTTATAATGTACCCCGATACTCCCTTTATTACGTTTCGGAAGATCCTTACATTGCCAATTGGCCTGCAGGACAGGCAGGAAGTCGTAGGTCTGATATATGATACCGATGGAAATAGGACTTTTGCCGTCATTCAGTGATACAATACAATCAGTAACACTACGTTTCTAGATCTACAATCTGATATTTTCTTCAGGTAAATGACAACTAATGCACGACTAAAATCAAGGTTGAAGTAAACAATACATACCAGAACGTGGTGCCACACACAAGTCAGGAACAACAACAGCTATGCTGTGTATGTCTATTTCGTTTCCACTAACTGTTAAACATGCACTTAATGAAATCTAAACATTACTTATTACAACTTAACTACAGACTACAAGTCACAATAGGCCTGCACACACCGGACAACCAAATAGACACACAACACTAAACAAAGCTGTATAAAACCTCAAACAATAACAAATATTAATGCTTACAAAGTAGTTTAACATACTAGAAATAGATCCTGTATCAAAGTGGTGTTGAAACAGTAACAAGTAAACTATAAATAAATAAATGATAACTACTGAATTGTTTGAAATTTGAAATAAATATATTAATACCTTAGGAACAACCCGTATAGTGGTGCAATACAATGGAAACAACCAATGTAAATGGAATAAAAAATAACTGATGGCCAGTAGCCTGGAATCGGACCATGGTGCTATGCTGCTCATAGATGGTGGCATGATGAGCACATCTATCTTCAGTGGAAGTGATGGCCAGTAGCCTGGAATCGGACCATAGTGCTATGATGTTCATAGAGGGTGGCATGATGAAAACAGCTATCTCGATCAGGTGCCAGCAGAAACATGAAACTATAAGTTCCAGTAGTTCAGGGCACTGTGTCAGCCCATTGAGCAGCACATAAAGGAACATCAAGTGGAAAACCTTTCTTCGTGTAGGAAGTGGTTTAAGATTCAGACATGTCGCAAGATCAAGAACTGGAATACAGTATAGCGGAACCATGGTGGAGGCCGACTAGGCAGATGAATCGGTTCTGGACGGATACAGTTAGTGTGGAGACCGTCCCACAGAACAATACTTGAGGTGGGATCTGACGAAGTAACAGTAGACTGTCTTTAGTGCCAATGGAGAAGTTATAAACCGTGAATAACTTAGAATCAAGTCCGGGTTCCTGTTCGCTTTGGTACAATCGTAATTGAGGGAAACAGTGCACACGACACCCAGGTCCTTCAACTCACATACTCTCTTCCAGTTTGTAATCATACAAAAAGGAGAGTGAATCCTGTAAAAGCACCAGTCTATAGGAACATATTGAAGAGTGTTTGAAGTGGATGTGATAAAAGGAGTACACTAGGTGGGATAGAACCAGGGCCACATCCCTTTATCCCATCAAGCTTATCAGAAAAAAGATAAATAAAAATATAGATTTATCTTAATACGTACAGATACATGAGTCAATGGGGTACGGTATTGGAAACTTGAGAGCTTCTTGGAATATCTTAGCTGACCATTAATGGAACAAACAAAATACTGCAGGATATGCGAGCGTTATCTTTACCAATAGCTGATAGGAAATTTATATCTTAGAAAATGGGATTTTTAATGATAATAAAAACCTGTATAATTTTAAAATCTGTTATTACTTCTGAACACACTAAAAGCTCATGAATGACTGGGATTCAATCCTGACCATCTGGGTGAATTAAATGTGAGACACTATCAATGCACAAACCAGGGGCTTACAAACCAGAAACATCAAGGTAAGTTAAATAACCGTCTAAGAAATGTAAAATAGTCCTACCTGTCCATCTAGTCAATACTAAAAAGTAAGACATTATAAAAATAAAAACCAGGGGTTTACAAACCAGGAACCTCATGGTAAATTAACTCACTGTGCAAGAAATGTAGAACGGTTCTACCTGACCTACTTGGTAAATAAAACATAAGTCACTATCGATACACAAACCAGGGACATACAAACGAGATAACTGTAACGGATGTTAACACACTGCCTGAGTAATGTAGAACGGCCCTACCTGACCACCTAGGTGAATAAAAGATGAGACACTATCGATATACAAACCACGGATATACAAACAGTATAACTGTAACGTATGTCAACTCACTGTCTGAGTAATGTAGAACGGCCCTACCTGACCACCGAGGTGAATAAAAGATGAGACACTATCGATATACAAACCATGGACATACAAACAGCACAACTGTAACGTATGTCAACTAACTGTCTGAGCAATACAGAACGGGTCTACTTGACCACTTAGGTGAATAAACGATGAGACACTATCGATATACAAACCACGGATATACAAACAGTATAACTGTAACGTATGTCAACTCACTGTCTGAGTAATGTAGAACGGCCCTACCTGACCACCGAGGTGAATAAAAGATGAGACACTATCGATATACAAACCATGGACATACAAACAGCACAACTGTAACGTATGTCAACTAACTGTCTGAGCAATACAGAACGGGTCTACTTGACCACCTAGGTGAATAAAAGATGAGACACTATCGATATACAAACCATAGACATACAAACAGCACAACTGTAACGCATGTCAACTAACTGTCTGAGCAATACAGAACGGGTCTACTTGACCACTTAGGTGAATAAACGATGAGACACTATCGATATACAAACCACGGATATACAAACAGTGTAACTGTAACGTATGTCAAATCACTGTCTGAGTAATGTAGAACGGCCCTACCTGACCACCGAGGTGAATAAAAGATGAGACACTATCGATATACAAACCATGGACATACAAACAGCTCAACTGTAACGTATGTCAACTAACTGTCTGAGCAATACAGAACGGGTCTACTTGACCACCTAGGTGAATAAAAGATGAGACACTAACGATATACAAACCATAGACATACAAACAGTGTAACTGTAACGTATGTCAACTAACTGTCTGAGCAATACAGAACGGGTCTACTTGACCACTTAGGTGAATAAACGATGAGACATTATCGATATACAAACCATGGACATACAAACAGCACAACTGTAACGTATGTCAACTAACTGTCTGAGTAATGTAGAACGGCCCTACCTGACCACTTAGGTGAATAAACGATGAGACACTATCGATATACAAACCACGGATATACAAACAGCACAACTGTAACGTATGTCAACTAACTGTCTGAGCAATACAGAACGGGTCTACTTGACCACTTAGGTGAATAAACGATGAGACACTATCGATATACAAACCACGGATATACAAACAGTGTAACTGTAACGTATGTCAACTCACTGTCTGAGTAATATAGAACGGCCCTACCTGACCACCGAGGTGAAAAAAAGATGAGACACTATAGGTAATATAGATATCATTTGTATTTAATATTTGAAACTAAATATTAGACTCACTGATTTCAGCATACTATGTAATTATTAGCTTATATATAATATATATATATATATATATATATATATATATATATATATATATATATATATGAGACAAATGTTAGAATTATAATTAAACTTAAACTTCTTGTATAGTAAATTCTTTAAACAATTATAGATCTATGTAACAATATGAATCATTTTAGTTGTCAGTGGGTCGTTTAAACCCACAACTGTGCCTAAAAATTATTTTCTCTAATTGTTTATTTATTTACATAGAGATTTTTTAGGCTGTTATGTACTGCAATATTCTCAATCATTTTAAATTTAGCAACTGTTTTCTAAGTTAATTGTTTCATCAAACAATTACTATAATTTATAACTAGTAGTTAAATATGGAAAGAAAATTAGAAATACCGTTTTTCAGTTAATTTTGTCTTCTATAACAGTTTTAAAATCAACATATATTCTGATTCTGATCTGAGAAACAAAACGCGAGAACAGCCGTTTGCCAGCTGTTGCGTCCTCCGCTTATGCAAACACTTCTTTTATCCCTTCAACAGCCAGAAAGCTTTTGACTCAATTCCATTTCAGTCAATATAGAAAACGATTTCAGAAGTCTTTTTTATCACTCCATACGTTTGTTTCATAAGTCATTGTACTTCTTAGAGAATACAATACACAGGTTTAAAGTAAACATTTAAATCGGTAATGAACAAGCGGGCGTTCATACACTATCAATAATTATACTGCCTATATTCCATATTGAAAAAATCCATAGTATTCCCATCCCAACTGCCTGCTTTACTTTACAGATCTCCATGAAGTAAAACTGCGTTGATGGAGAAGGTTTTATTTAAACGCAATCTAATCTAGATAGAAGTATTATAAACAGCGCCTGAGGGACATCTGGAGAACTGATAATCTGTTATTACAGCTGTAACCGCCCCCACTACAACATAACAAACAGTTCTGGAGCTGCATCTTAAACACAATCTAGTCTAGAAAGAAGTATTATGATCATCGCCTGAGGGACAGCTGGAGAACGGATAATCTGTTACTACAGTTTTAACCAGCTACACTACAGCATAACAAACAGTTCTGGAGCAGCATCTTAAACACAATTTAATCTAGATAGAAGTATTACGAACATCGCCTGGGGGACAGCTGGAGAACTGATAATCTGTTATTACAGCTGTAACAGCCCATATTACAACATAACAAACAGTTCTGGAGCAGCATCTTAAACACAATTTAATCCAGATAGAAGTATTACGAACATCGCCTGAGGGACAGCTGGAGAACTGATAATCTGTTATTACAGCTGTAACCGCCCACACTGCAACATAACAAACAGTTCAGGACCAGCTGAGTACTGAGGGCTAAAGTACTCCAAACATTGTAATACCACCTCAGTTCTAGTCAGCCAATGTGCATTGTTTAAGCACATAACCCGGCTTTTTCTAGAAGTATACAAATGTCCCTTAAGAAATAAATCGATCGTTAGTCGTCGTATTTTTGGTCAGGATCTAAATGTGTTAAAATGTGAATACGTTAGAAAGCTTAAAACAGCCATTAGACACTTCAATATATGTTACTTTAGCGTCACCAAAATATAATATAATACCCTTAACAAGCCGACATTCAGTCTGTTTATCTAGTTGCCTATATATGATGCAACTATTATTTATGAGTCTAGAAGTGGGTTTTAAGTGTATTTAGCTACGAATAACATAATACGTGAAAAGAAATATGGTTTTATATTTTTAACCCTTATGATATCTTCCTTTTATATTAGTGCTGATGCATAAAATGCACTGTCGGCGCATACAATTTTTTAATAGTGATCTAAGAATTGTATTGTCCTTTATGCATTACTTTTCAATTGTAAATTATTATCGATTTCAGAAATTTTATCATCAAACGTTAAAATTATAAACATAAATAACCGTGATGATAACATGGAGACATCTTATCCATCATAATCGATCTTACGAGTTGCAAAACTACATTATATTAATTTAAAAAAGTATATTTTTACTGACTTAAAAGATACTCCATATGTTGTACTTTCCATGTGGATTTCATCAAATACATAATACAAATTCCTTTTTTTTGGTCGTTTGAAGAGAAATTTTACTGTATTAGTCGGATGGTTGGTAAACCTGACTGATAGTTGTACATATTTATACGTTGTTCGTACACAAACTTACAGTTCGATCAACCCTAAAATTACTGGAATAAAGTAGTGATAAATAACAATAATAAATAGTTTATTTTCCCAAAATAACAAACTGAATAATACAAACAAATATTATAATACTAAATTATTATAAAATAAATAATACTATGACATAACTTATTTACAATATAAGCAAATATACAGGGTGACAATTAAGTCTGGAAACTCCTTTTTAATTTTTGAACCACAATAGAAAGAAATACCAAAGTTCACACGTGTAACACGTACAACATATTCCTCGTGACTACCTTCAAAATGCAGTGGATGGCTTTTACAACCGCCTTGGACATTGCCAGACGATGGGAGGGGAACATTTTGAACACTTACTTTGATCACAGGTACTTAAAAATTGGCGTTTACTTGTAATACTTAATAATTTACATTGTTCAATTGTTTTAAAATTCAAATAGCTATAACTACTGAAAGAATCCACCCTTTGAAGTCCGGTTTGCGGCATTGTACTCTGCTAAGTAAGACCTTTAATTTGATACCAAACTTGACCTATGCTGCTATTTAAGAATTTTGTCTGACTCCTTGTGGACCATCCCCCAAAGGGTTATCTGGTCGGTAATTGGGCAGATGTGTGCGTTACTATCACCAGTAAGCACGTGTGAACTTTGGTATTTCTTTCTATTATGGTTCAAAAATTAAAAAGGAGGTTCCAGACTTAATTGTCACCCTGTATAGCAGCAAATGACAAAGACAAAAAAATTTATTCTACTTATTTTACTTCCAATTGGTACGTGTACCTTAGTGTAATAAAATATAAAAGTAGATTCAATCCTTTAGGGTTTTCTTTCTTTGTTTAATACTAATAATTAGGCCTATAAATTTTACAAAATTGGGAAAATGTAGGTGGCCCATAAAGCTGTACCTGTGTTGGGGATACTGTATACAAAGAGAGTAAAAATAAAAATAGCGGAAAAGAGCAAGAATTAAATAATAAGCATCGGTTATTCCCTTTTATTAATTTGAATGGATTACTGTATTTTTAACAGCTGATACCAACAATAATTGCAGTGGCAAAACCAAATTACGGGTTTTTACTATTTATGTGGTAAAACCACAAGAAAGATATAACATATATGTTATTTTTGAAATCAGTATCTACTTTCTTTCAATTATATGAAAAATTGGGCGTTGCCTTTAAAACAATTGACTCAAACTCTACACCCCGTACTTGCTGGTCTTAAACAATTTTGCTTTATAATATTTGAAAACTAGAAGAAATTTTAAGCAGATTTCATGTGAAAACGTTACAATATATTTACTAATAACAAAACTGTGACAGTTCAAAGATATGACCAAAAATAGTTTTTTGAGCGCAGCGAGTAAACGACGAAATCGATAATTAACTTAACCAAATTAGTTTGTTGGTCTTGTTATCACACACAACTTTGTTTAGTCTTTCCTGTATCACTTATAGTTTTCAAGATCCCTTCAGTGTGCATAAGATTTAGAATACACTGTATAACACTTTTAAAAGAATAATTTTTTAAGGAGAGGCCGACCCTTTTATAAGTCTTATTCTGCCCGTCCTCATGGGCCACTGGCCTGTGCGAGGATCTTATCAAACAGAATAAGGGGAAGAGTCGATACAGTACAAGTGCTATGGCCACAGACAGGATTTGGAACTGCGTTATCTCCAGCTCAGACCCATAGTCCAATGTCATAGCTGGTGTTGTAAGATAAGTGTTGTAACAGGAAGTTATATAACAATATACTTTGATTTTTAGACATTGTAAAGAAATGCGCGGGCTTTCTTAAACTGAAAATTAAAATATCTCAATTAATTACAGTACGAAGGCAATGCGCAAATATATATATATTATATATATATATATATATAGTGCCAAAATTATCACAAAACTCTCATGTACCCGTAAACGAATCGAATCATAATATAATAGCATAACTGTAATTTATTTATTTTTATTTAACGAAAAAAGAAAACCCGCACCATTTTCATTTGAAGGTGTACAGTATATATCCTGTACGAATTGCTGAGAAAAGCTGTGAAAGTCTGTTGTTTTCTTTATTTCCTTCTGTAACAGAAATTCTACAAGAAACAATCTCCCGAGATGTTTTATTCAAGTATAATCCTCTCACTGGAAGTATCTCAGAATTAGAGCTTGGTTCGATCTTTATTGTTTCTCTTTCTTGTGAATGAAGTTATTTATATGTTTATATTTTTGCCTGTATATGTAACAGAATTTTTATTTTGGGTAAAGAATATTTATATATATATATATATATATATATATATATATATATATATATATATATATATATATAATTTCAATTCATTAGAAAGATTATAACGAAACATTATAATTAATCTAAGTGACGCATTATTATGTATGGGTTACAGATTTTCCGTTATAAACTTTTAACGATTTTGTTAAATTTTATTACTGTTAACGGCAAATGTTTGAGAAAAAAAAGGATATGATCCTTAGTCCTACTCGGATGATATTCATTGAGCGTTACAAGACATGAAATTGTATGCTTATCTTGAACTATAAGATGAAAACAAATATCAGAACATTTGAGGTTATTATGTTTCATCATTCAGAATAGTCAGTGTCATTAGACCTTTTTAGTAAATCACAAATACTTCGTTACCAAGCCTCATACTCGAGAACAGAAATACAAAATTTATTTTTGTTTGTCCCTCCGTACGATTACAAGAAAACTAAATAATCTATAAACGTAAAACAGGTTTGTGAATTTGACATAACCAAAGTAGCTTACCCATATTTGATCATATTCTTCGTTATTTTAAAGAATTAAAATAGACTAAAACGTTATAATTAGAGTTTCTAAGTATACGTCGTTAGTTCCTGTTAGTTCTCATGAGAAAATTATTATATCAGTTGTATTGACCATTTACAGGCCTCATTTATTAGGTAAACCTACTGCGCAGTATGAAAAATACATAGATTACTCACATTAAATCAAAATAAGCACGTACTCGGAATATTTACTGTTATTGATGATTAGTATATGATGTAAAATTAATTAGTTTTAATAATTGATTATTTATAATATATATAAATATTAATAATTGATTAAATAATAGTTTTATAGATACAAAACTGTACATGTGTTTTTTTTTTTAAATATTTATGACGCAATCCAATGCATGTTACATGTCTGATGGAAATAAAGGATATTTGATTTGATTTGATTTGATGATATTTCTTAGTTAGTTCCGGTTAGTTCTCACGGAAAATTTGTTAGTTCTCCAATATCAAAAACTTTTACAACCTTAGTACAATGGGTAAGCCAACTTGTCATTACGATACGATGAACTAACGTATACAATCCGAAAATCGAATAACTAAGATTAATCTGGGTAGGCTACTTTTCATGGTGTGAAGTGAGCGTAACCATTGAATTTAATGCTTAAAGTTGTTAATATTGCTGAACTAACGAATTTTTCGTAAGAACTAACAGGAACTAACACTCAACTAACAATGTGTACCTGGAAAATCTAATTATAACGAGTTAATCTGGGTAAGCTATTTTTCATGGTGTGAAGTTGGCGTACCCATTGTATTAACACTGTAAAATTGTTAATATCTCTGAGCTAACGAAGATTTCGTGAGAACTAGCAAAAACTAACGATTAATATGATAAAACGTGGGTAAGCTATTTAGGGTATGTAAACTTTACAGATATATTTAAAACTTTGCATGAAACTTTAATATATAGCAACTGAAAGTTCGATTATTTTTAACAATGTGCATGGTAAACAATATAGTTATACGAGTAAACCATATTTACACAGCTTTATTTAAACAAACCTTCTGTCAGTACTGTAAACAGTGGAAAATTATATCACATTGTTTAATGATAAGAGTCTAAGTAATTGATGGTAAAGTTCCGAGCCAGTGAGTGAAATATACGGAGAGCAGAGTTGAACATTGCTACTTCTGACTCGGTTCTGTAGTGTGAGATTAATTAGCGAATTTGTGATGTCTCAACAATAATAAATGTTAATGGACGGATACTCAGTAATTGATAGTAACATTCCGAATCTAGTAAGTAAAATATACGAGAGGAGAGATGAACATTGCTACTTCTGACTGGGTTCTTTAATGTAAGATTAATTACCCAAGTTGTGCTGTCTCAGCAGTAATAAATTATTACTGAACAGATAATAAGTAATTGATAGTAACATTCCGAACATAGTGAGTAAAATATAGGAGAGGTGAGATGAACATTGCTACTTCTAACATGGTTCGTTAATATAAGATTAATTAGCGAAGTTTTGCTGTCTCAGTATTTAATGCTTAACGAACGGAGAATAAGTAATTGATGATAAAATTTAGAACCAGTGATTAAAATAATTATATGATATAAGAGGCGAACTTGAATTTATTATCTTATGGCTTTTTATTACTATTACAGTTTTCTTTTTATATCCACACTTTATAAATTTAATGTTAACTCTGTATATACATACATGTATTTTTCTGGTCTTTCTTAATGCTATATGTATAAACTGTTTAACAAATATGTTATTTACACCATAAATGGTTATGATTTATATGTACTTTTATTTTCTATAAAAAAATTTTAGTGGAGTTTCTAAAGCAAAATAGTGACAGCGATATTCCGAGGTAGTTTGAACGGGAATACAAAGTACTGCAATAACTACTGTAGTTATGCTGTACACTAAACACATTTTCTTTGCCATACATTGTGTTTCAACACATTTATCAGAATCTTTAACAACAATTGAGATATTTTAAATCCATTTAAAAACCTTAAAACCGATTTTAAATTCATTTACAGACCGTATAAACTGAGTACAATAGCTGTTAACAGTTGCAAATATTGTAATAGCTACTCAGTTTTACAGAGCTCTGGATATAACAAAGAATCGGATAATCTGTAATTACAGTTGTAACCGTTCCACTACTACATCATAGCTAACAGTTCTAAAGCTGCTGAGTGATAATGTAAACTCTGCAAGCTGTTAACGGTTGCAAACATTGTTATAGCCACTCAGTTATTCGGGGCTCTGGATATAACAAAGAATCGGATAATCTGTAATTACAGTTGTAACCGTCCCACTACTACAACATATCTAATAGTTCTGGAGCAGCTGAGTACTATTGTAAACTCTACAAGCTGTTAACAGTTGCAAACATTGTAATAGCTACTCAGTTATACGGAGCTCTGGATATATCACAGAATCGGATGATTTGTAATTACAGTTGTAACCGTCCCACTACTACAACATATCTAATAGTTCTGGAGCAGCTGAGTACTATTGTAAACTCTACAAGCTGTTAACAGCTGCAAACATTGTAATAGCTACTTAGATATACAGAGCTCTGGATATAACAATGATTTGGATAATTTGTAATTGCAATTGTAACCGCCCACACTGCAACGTATCCAACAGTTCTGGAGCAGCTGAGTACTATTGTAAACTCTACAAGCCGTTAACAGTTGCAAACATTGTAATACCTACTCACTTATACGGAGCCCTGGATATTGCATAGAAGCGGATAATCTATAAGTACATATGTAACCGTCCCACTACTACAACATATCTAATAGTTCTGGAGCAGCTGAGTACTATTGTAAACTCTACAAGCTGTTAACAGTTGCAAATATTGTAACAGCTACTCAATTATACGGAACCCTGGATATAGCACAGAAGCGGATAATCTGTAATTAAAATTGTAACCGCCCACACTGCAACGTATCCCACAGTTCTGGAGCAGCTGAGTACTATTGTAAACTCTACAAGCCGTTAACAGTTGCAAACATTGTAATACCTACTCACTTATACGGTGCCCTGGATATTGAATAGAAGCGGATAATCTATAATTACATATGTAACCGTCCCACTACTACAACATATCTAATAGTTCTGGAGCAGCTGAGTACTATTGTAAACTCTACAAGCTGTTATCAGTTGCAAATATTGTAACAGCTACTCAATTATACGGAACCCTGGATATAGCACAGAAGCGGATAATCTGTAATTAAAATTGTAACCGCGCACACTGCAACGTATCTAACAGTTCTAGAGCGGCGAGTGCTAGTGTAATCTCCACAAGATGTTAACAGTTGCAAATATTGTAACAGCTACTCAATTATACGGAACCCTGGATATAGCACAGAAGCGGATAATCTATAATTACATATGTAACCGTCCCACTACTACAACATATCTAATAGTTCTGGAGCAGCTGAGTACTATTGTAAACTCTACAAGCTGTTAACAGTTGCAAATATTGTAACAGCTACTCAATTATACGGAACCCTGGATATAGCACAGAAGCGGATAATCTGTAATTAAAATTGTAACCGCGCACACTGCAACGTATCTAACAGTTCTAGAGCGGCGAGTGCTAGTGTAATCTCCACAAGCTGTTAACAGTTGCAAATATTGTAACAGCTACTCAATTGTACGGAACCCTGGATATAGCACAGAAGCGGATAATCTGTAATTAAAATTGTAACCGTCCCACACTGCAACGTATCTAACAGTTCTAGAGCGGCTGAGTACTAGTGTAATCTCCACAAGCTGTTAACAGTTGCAAACATTGTAACAGCTACTCAATTATACGGAACCCTGGATATAGCACAGAAGCGGATAATCTGTAATTAAAATTGTAACCGCCCACTACTACAACATATCTAATAGTTCTGGAGCAGCTGAGTACTATTGTAAACTCTACAAGCTGTTAACAGTTGCAAACATTGTAATAGCTACTCACTTATACGGTGCCCTGGATATTGCATAGAAGCGGATAATCTGTAATTACAATTGTAACCGTCCCACTATTACAACATATCTAATAGTTCTGGAGCAGCTGAGTACTATTGTAAACTCTACAAGCTGTTAACAGTTGCAAATATTGTAACAGCTACTCAATTATACGGAACCCTGGATATAGCACAGAAGCGGATAATCTGTAATTAAAATTGTAACCGCGCACACTGCAACGTATCTAACAGTTCTAGAGCGGCGAGTGCTAATGTAATCTTCACAAGCTTTTTAACAGTTGCAAATATTGTAACAGCTACTCAATTATACGGAACCCTGGATATAGCACAGAAGCGGATAATCCGTAATTAAAATTGTAACCGCCCACACACTGCAACGTATCTAACAGTTCTAGAGCGGCGAGTGCTAATGTAATCTCCACAAGCTGTTAACAGTTGCAAATATTGTAACAGCTACTCAATTATACGGAACCCTGGATATAGCACAGAAGCGGATAATCCGTAATTAAAATTGTAACCGCCCACACTGCAACGTATCTAACAGTTCTAGACCGGCGAGTGCTAATGTAATCTCCACAAGCTGTTAACAAGTTGCAAAAAATTGTAATAGCTATTCAATTATACGGAACCCTGGATATAGCACAGAAGCGGATAATCTGTAATTACAATTGTAACCGCGCACACTGCAACGTATCTAACAGTTCTAGAGCGGCGAGTGCTAATGTAATCTCCAGAAGCTGTTAACAGTTGCAAATATTGTAACAGCTACTCAATTATACGGAACCCTGGATATAGCACAGAAGCGGATAATCCGTAATTAAAATTGTAACCGCCCACACTGCAACGTATCTAACAGTTCTAGAGCGGCGAGTGCTAATGTAATCTTCACAAGCTGTTAACAGTTGCAAACATTGTAACAGCTACTCAATTATACGGAACCCTGGATATAGCACAGAAGCGGATAATCTGTAATTAAAATTGTAACCGCCCCATTACTACAACATATCTAACAGTTCTGGAGCAGCTGAGTACTATTGTAAACTCTACAAGCTGTTAACAGTTGCAAACATTGTAACAGCTACTCAATTATACGGAACCCTGGATATAGCACAGAAGCGGATAATCTGTAATTAAAATTGTAACCGTCCCATTACTACAACATATCTAATAGTTCTGGAGCAGCTGAGTACTATTGTAATCTACAAGCTGTTAACAGTTGCAAACATTGTAACAGCTACTCAATTATACGGAACCCTGGATATAGCACAGAAGCGGATAATCTGTAATTACAATTGTAACCGCGCCCATTACTGCAACATATCTAACAGTTCTGGAGCAGCTGAGTACTATTGTAAACTCTCCACAAGCTGTTAACAGTTGCAAACATTGTAATAGCTACTCAATTATACGGAACCCTGGATATAGCACAGAAACGGATAATCTGTAATTACAATTGTAACCGCGCACACTGCAACGTATCTAACAGTTCTAGAGCGGCGAGTGCTAATGTAATCTCCACAAGCTGTTAACAAGTTGCAAATATTGTAATAGCTACTCAATTATACGGAACCCTGGATATTGCACAGAAACGGATAATCTGTAATTACAATTGTAACCGCGCACACTGCAACGTATCTAACAGTTCTAGAGCGGCGAGTGCTAATGTAATCTCCACAAGCTGTTAACAAGTTGCAAATATTGTAATAGCTACTCAATTATACGGAACCCTGGATATAGCACAGAAGCGGATAATCTGTAATTAAAATTGTAACCGCGCACACTGCAACGTATCTAACAGTTCTAGAGCGGCTGAGTGCTAATGTAATCTCCACAAGCTGTTAACAGTTGCAAATATTGTAACAGCTACTCAATTATACGGAACCCTGGATATAGCACAGAAACGGATAATCTGTAATTAAAATTGTAACCGCGCACACTGCAACGTATCTAACAGTTCTAGAGCGGCGAGTGCTAATGTAATCTCCACAAGCTGTTAACAAGTTGCAAATATTGTAACAGCTACTCAATTATACGGAGCCCTGGATATTGCACAGAAGCGGATAATCTGTAATTAAAATTGTAACCGCGCACACTGCAACGTATCTAACAGTTCTAGAGCGGCGAGTGCTAATGTAATCTCCACAAGCTGTTAACAGTTGCAAATATTGTAACAGCTACTCAATTATACGGAACCCTGGATATAGCACAGAAACGGATAATCTGTAATTAAAATTGTAACCGCGCACACTGCAACGTATCTAACAGTTCTAGAGCGGCGAGTGCTAATGTAATCTTCACAAGCTGTTAACAGTTGCAAATATTGTAATAGCTACTCAATTATACGGAACCCTGGATATAGCACAGAAGCGGATAATCTGTAATTAAAATTGTAACCGCCCACACTGCAACGTATCTAACAGTTCTAGAGCGGCGAGTGCTAATGTAATCTTCACAAGCTGTTAACAGTTGCAAATTTGTAACAGCTACTCAATTATACGGAACCCTGGATATAGCACAGAAACGGAGAATCTGTAATTACAATTGTAACCGCGCACACTGCAACGTATCTAACAGTTCTAGAGCGGCGAGTGCTAATGTAATCTCCACAAGCTGTTAACAAGTTGCAAATATTGTAATAGCTACTCAATTATACGGAGCCCTGGATATTGCACAGAAGCGGATAATCTGTAATTAAAATTGTAATCGCGCACACTGCAACGTATCTAACAGTTCTAGAGCGGCGAGTGCTAATGTAATCTTTCATTGAGTGATATTTCAAACAATTCATTCTTAGTAACTACACATACCTTTGCTAATTTCGATTCTGTCTAGTGAGAATGTTGTACTTTATAAATACTTTGAAGCTGTATTGACGGCTTATATTCCTCGATTATAATTATAAATGTCTATAAATTTTCACTCGCTGTTAATTATAATTTTTGGCTATAACGTCACCCAATATCCCACAAATGCATAATACATTTATTCAGCAGTAAAAAAAGTAGAGGTGTATTTTTTCCATAAGTTTTATGGAACACTATTGAGGTATAACTTTAAAATTCACTTTTTCCTCTTCATTTTTAGACCAATAACTCATATTTTTATTGTTTAGAATTATTATGTAACTCTATGTAGCAGTAAAAACTACTGTAAAATTTATACAGTACAAACCTTAAAATGTTGCTTGTTTTACTTTTCTTTAGAGTAATTTTCAACTTAATTTATTAAACTGAACATTTAAAAGATGAACTCCAGTTGCGAAATATTGATTACCCTCGAAGGAAAGCTGCACTAAGGTGGTCAAGTTAACTAATACACTACGCCAATGCAGTATTTTTTTATTTACCACCGCAACAAATCATTTCCAACATAAAATATATCGTTTTTAGTATTCTCGTTCGGTCAGAATATTTCAGGATAAAATTCTAATTCAGATGTATACTCATGGCTCAAATGGCTCAAAATAACAAAAGAGACATAAAACACATTAACAAATTTGTTTAATAGACTATATTAATGCCAAATATTATATATATCTTGAAAAACTTCTTTTAACTTATTTGCTCCTGTAGGCAATACATACGAATGCAGTAGTTGTTGCAAGTACCGTTTCAAAGACCATCAAGAGAAACGCTCAGGAATAAGTATATGATCAGTAAGTAATACAGAAGCATTGCAAGGGTAAATTCATGGTCATTAGACGAAAACTCCGTATATCTGCATAATATTCTTTCCTACAAATTCAAAGGTTCGTGCGGGCGGAATCTTCTCAATCAACTCAGTATTAGCTAGCTAGATTACGAGTATTGACTGCACACTATCATTGTCCGCTGCTTCGCAATACATTTCATGCGGGCGGAATGTTCTCAATCAACACGGTACTAACTAGATAGATTACGAGTATTGTCTGCACACTATCATTGTCCGCTGCTTTGCAACACATTTCATGTGGTCGGAATCTGCACTATTAACACAGTGCTGGCTAGATAGATTACGAGTATTGTCTGCACACTATCATTGTCCGCTGATTCACAACACATTTCATGCTTCCTCTTAAGAAATATCATTTCGTATATTGACATAAACAATTCACATTATAACGTCCTGTAACTGTCATTTGAAGTTATGTTATTGGGTAGGAACTCTTGGAATAAAGTGGTTTTAATATTTATACGCACATTTTGGTAAAAATGTCAAATTTGAATCTCTATCTTTGTTATAGATTGGGTCATAACTTTTATTTATGTTGAAGTCCACCATTTCATACCACATAAATTAGCAGTCTTTATTGCTAATTATCCCAGACAAAATGTTTCACAAATTACAATAGAAGCCCGCAATATTGAAAGCTAATTGACTTTATAGCCTTCAGGCATAATAAATGCAATGATTCAAGGTTTAATTGCAATTAGTTTGAAAATACATTTTTCAACGTTTTCATTCCTATGGGTGCGATGTTATTGCGTATTTCGTAAAACATTGTGTGAAAAAATCCCCTTCACTTATATGCACAAAACAGTTTACATGATCTAGAAATTCTATTGCCATGCCTAGCAAAAAGGCATTAACTAGATATCACCATGAAACCAAAAGTATTCTGATGTGTAAGAACAATTTGGTGGAAATTCTAGAAGTTTTTTTTAAATATGGCGTCGTTGGTTTCAGTTGTTGTGCAATAGCCAAAACAAACATTTTGCATGAATTACGATGGAACCGTTGCCTATTACTAAAACGTACGCGATATCAAAAGCTCTTCAGGTAAAATTTAAATAACCTTGAAACTAGAAAATATTTCTTCCTTTTACTCGATCATCCATATTAACTGAGATAAAAGTGTTGTTTCTTCTGGACAACAACTAACAGTATATTTAAAATAATTGAAAATATAAAAATGTAAAAATAATAATTTCTTAAAATTTTTTAAATATAAATCATGTTTATCAATCTTTAATCAATGGTGCAGATACACTCTTTCAGATTTAAATTAAATAAAGGTAAGGCTAACTTATCCTAAATATATAGGTACTGATTAAATGACTATTGTAGATACAATAGTTATTATACTGTTAAAAGCGGTAGAACTACAAGTACATTAATCTTTATGTTATGCTAAAGGGATATGACACCGTTTCTGAAATAGAAGGAGATTGTGTTCAAGTTATTATAAGCCACAGAACTACAAGTACATTCATCTTTATTTTATGCTAAGGGGACCTGAAAACGTTTCTGAGATAGAAGGAGATTGCATTCAAGTTGTTATATGCCGCAGGACTGCAATGTAGCACCCTACCTGTTGGAATGTTCGCTACGGAGACTTGACAACGTTTCTGAGATAGAAGGAGATTGTGTTCAAGTTATTATAAGCCGCAGGACTGCAATGTAGCACCCTACCTGTTGGAATGTTCGCTACGGAGACTTGACAACGTTTCTGAGATAGAAGGAGATTGTGTTCAAGTTGTTATAAGCCGCAGGACTGCAATGTAGGACCCTACCTGTTGGAATGTTCGCTACGGAGACTTGACAACGTTTCTGAGATAGAAGGAGATTGTGTTCAAGTTGTTATAAGCCGCAGGACTGCAATGTAGCACCCTACCTGTTGGAATGTTCGCTACGGAGACTTGTCAACGTTTCTGAGATAGAAGGAGATTGTGTTCAAGTTGTTATAAGCCGCAGGACTGCAATGTAGGACCCTACCTGTTGGAATGTTCGCTACGGAGACTTGACAACGTTTCTGAGATAGAAGGAGATTGTGTTCAAGTTGTTATAAGCCGCAGGACTGCAATGTAGGACCCTACCTGTTGGAATGTTCGCTATGGAGACTTGTCAACGTTTCTGAGATAGAAGCAGGTTGTGTTCAATTTGGTATAAGCCACAGGACTGCAATGTAGGACCCTACCTGTTGGAATGTTCGCTACGGTGACTTGACAACGTTTCTGAGATAGAAGGAGATTGTGTTCAAGTTGTTATAAGCCGCAGGACTGCAATGTAGGACCCTACCTGTTGGAATGTTCGCTACGGAGACTTGACAACGTTTCTGAGATAGAAGGAGACTGATTTGAAATTGCATTCAGGTAAGTTTGACACAATTTGCTATCAAGTCGGTAAAGTTTTCTACAGGTTACGACGGGTTATTTATATTTCATATCGTACTAAACTGTTAGTATGGTAGTATGGTATGGTGTCGTTTGGAGAATATGTAATACGAAATAAATACATAAATACAGTTGTGTACTGAGTAGTGTAGTAACCTTTGAGTAGTTCTGGTAGGACAAACTCCAGAGGAAAACTATTAGATCCAAAATTATATCATAGACGGTATATAAAAATCTTGTTATATTAATGTTCTTCAATTCTAAAATTTTATAATTCTGCATATTGTATTATGCACATCTACAAATAATTGTTAAGAAAATAGTTTCAAACCCTTTGAGGAAATTTTGAGTTCTAGTTAAACAGAATTATTGGGTTTAACACCGTAGAAGTTTAAAATTTGAAAGAGAAGATTAATTTATAGGGCTTTCTATGTTTTTACCTGACAGAGTGTCTAAAAGTTCATTGTTAATCAGTTACATTTTACCCAACATTCAAATCAAATCTGTTATAACTTTTGAGCGATGCAAGTTTTGGAAAGATTTGTTACACGCTAAGTAATAATATAACGACAATTTATTTAAAAGATAACATTGTTACAGTAAAACATTTCTTCAATTTAAAAAATATTAAGTATTGGATATAAAACAAAAAAAAAATATATAATCTACAGTACCACGGTTTTTGTTAACTTCATATAACTATGACAAATTAGAGTTAACAATAACACACACACACACACCACACACACACACACACACACACACACACACACACACACACACACACACACACACACACACACACACACACACACACTTATCCTCCATAATGGGTTTTAACCGAAATTTACCGTTTTGACTTCACATGCAAGGAAACATAGTCAAAGTATAAATATAAACATTAGTCCATAATGCAACTAACACGATTATGTTTAACCTTCTATAAAAGGTAAGTATTCCTATTATTTTTGGTACTGTCGTTTTTAAAAACAAATCAGATTAAATCATGAATACAAAAAGTATTCTAATAATCTGAATACTTTATCAATTACAACTAGTAAGTCAATTTAGAAACTAAGAGATTTTAGAATCTCATTGAAGAAACTGAGGATTTAGAATTTGTCTGTCTCTGTAAATCTTGAAATAATGCAGTCTTCATCTAAATTCACTCAGTCGGGATTTCTTTTTCTCATTCCCCAGCAAAGTGGATTGCTAAACTTTTGTAGCTAAGTATAGTAATAGTATAGTATACTTTGTATTATTTTGTTAGTATAGTAGCTAAAACAATGGTAATAAAAGTATAAAACCATTAATAAACTTCGAGCAAATGTTAACAAAACGAAATATTTTAATAAAGCCCATTTACTAGATAATATACTAACGAAAGAGTGGTTTTAATTTATATATTACAAAAAATTTCCTAGACAACTTGTAAAGTCTGATAATATGCATTAAACAGACCGTATAATCTAGCTTTATGTATTGGTAAAAAAAAGTCGGCGATGAGAATGAGCGGCAGTTTGCGGCACTACGACAGATGTGTTACAGAGTATTTTCTATTTATATATTACATAAAATTTCCTAGACATCTTGTAAAGTCTGATAATATGCATTAAACAGACCGTATAATCTAGCTTTATGTATTGGTAAAAAAAAGTCGGCGATGAGAATGAGCGGCAGTTTGCGGCACTACGACAGATGTGTTACAGAGTATTTTCTATTTATATATTACATAAAATTTCCTAGACATCTTGTAAAGTCTGATAATATGCATTAAACAGACCGTATAATCTAGCTTTATGTATTGGTAAAAAAAAGTCGGCGATGAGAATGAGCGGCAGTTTTGCGGCACTACGACAGATGTGTTACAGAGTATTTTCTATTTATATATTACATAAAATTTCCTAGACATCTTGTAAAGTCTGATAATATGCATTAAACAGACCGTATAATCTAGTTTTTTATATTCATTAATGAGTCGGTGATGAGAATGGGTGACAGTTTGCTGCACCATGACAGATGTGTTACAAAGTATTCTAGCTGACTTGTTTACCTATAATTGTTATAGTTACAATTTTATCTCTTAATTTGGTTATTTATTGATTATTAAATATTGTTCCCGATCTTATTTTGATTGTTAGAATATATTTGTTTTTTATGAATATTTCAGATGATGTTTAGTAACTTCTCTTAGCCTCATGAAAAGGTCAATTTCAAAATGAGCTAAGATCCTAATCAGATATGTGACATCATATCTACTACAGTACTAGAAGGCTAGTTAGAATATATGTAATATATTGCTTTATTATATTACAAAGAAACGTGAAACCATTCATTCCTTATTAAATAAATTTCAAGTATAACAAATGTTTTGGTACTTATTATTCAAATAAATGTTCACCAGGCAAATATACAATTTTGATCTCATTCATAAAAAAGAACGATAATACTTCCTTCGATCCTTCTATATATTTCTTCTCAGGTTGTATGACAGATTGTATGGTTGCTACTCAAAGCAAACTTTGCTGGAGACGCGAGCAAGCTCAGCGAGTTAGCGAGCGCAGCGAGTCGGTGATTGCTTGCAGAGTGCACCACGAGGAATGTTATTCATTAGTAATTATGAAATATTTACTTTTTTAATTGAAACTCAAATATAACGGCTAATAAAAACAAAAATGTACTACTTGTGTTTTTAAACCCCAAAAGTTAAATGCTTTCAAATGTTAAAAGACACTACTCGTAGTAGAAGTCTAAATTCATCTGTAATTAAAGTGCACTGTTCTGTAACTATAACTTGGCTTATAAAATTATAACGAAGAAAGTATAACGTTTTGCAACCTCAAAACGGGCTCTGCCTTGAGGTGCAATATTTTTTTCTTCCACAAAAGACTTTGTCATGGTAACATAATATATACATAATATGCATTGTTTGTTTTATTGTAATTGTGATGGACTGTATATTTTGTGTTTGCATATAAATATGTATGTGTTATTTGTAACTAAATGTATTGTATATTTTGGAAGAACAATAAATTATTATTATTATTATTTACAATAAAATGATGTTAAAGTTCTCTCTGTGTATTTTTAACACACTATTGTTACTTATAACTAGTTACCTAAAAATCCATAAATAATATTAAATGTTTATAAAAAACGAGACTTAATCAGTTATATCGTACTCAATCAAAGCCTATTAGTGTTTCTGTTTCACATAATTAATAACATGTTTTTTCCATTACAAGTACTTACAAACTATGCATCTGCATCGGTTAAAAAGCCAGATATAAGGCGTGACCAACTCTCCTGCAAAATTTTATTTGTTTCCCAGAGTCATTTACATAACCTAAAATTCCAAAGGTCTATAGACATTTGTAAGCCGTTCAAAACTGCAAAAGTATTCAATACTATTACATTCCGTATTAGAAACATGCAAGTATATGAATGTGTATGGTCTTGTGTTTAATGAATACACATTAGTTATTTGAGGCCAAAACTCATTTTACATGTGTATTACAATAATAGTAGATTGTATAATAATTATGGTTTCTATTGTATTCCATTCTAAACAGGTACGGTGATATCAACTATGTTTTAATGCTATCCTTGGTTATATAGGATGTGATCTTTCAATACGTGTATAAATAAATTTACTAGTTATGACTACAGTATAACTAGTATAACTGGTTCTAAAAATGTATTTACTTTACAACAATTATTACAGGTAAAAGTTATGCGTTATTAAGTTTGAAATATAGCATTGAAATGGTTGTAGAAACTAAACTCATCATATAAAACTGTAATGATGAAAACCGGGTACCTCTGAAATAAAAATCGACACATTAATCTGTTCCAGCCCAATTAGCAACTGTGCAACAACTGAACAAGTTACTAACTGATACTCCAAGACCTGAGTGGAACAGTGATGAGAAGTTCGCCTGCTCGATATAATAATACTCGACTCAGTACAATCTAGTGTATTTATAACTCGCATACCACATACATGTGCACTGCAATGGTATGTATTTGAACTTCACAACAAGATTAGATTAGAAATTTTTATTATCTAAGAAATTTTTGTGATCCATCCTTATTGTGAAATTTATACTTTGCGTCGGCAAATTCCCGTTTACAATACGGTATAATTTGTTGGCGTGGAACTTTTAAAGTGCATATAGATAAACTAAGAATATCACAAAATAAACTTATACGCGTCATAGCAAGTAAAAGCTTTAGAGAGAGCTCTTTTCCTCTTTATTCGCAACTAAACATTTTTCCAATACAACATCTTTATGTTTTTAAAGTTTTGAGGGAGTTTTACTTGAGAAGTGGTAATAGGGTTAACAGTTTAATTTATTCTACCAGAAGTATACGAATCTTCAAACGACCAAAAGTCAATAAATCACAATTCAGACAATCTTTTCCTATGCTGGTCCAAAGATATTTAATCAGTTGCCTTTGCACATTAAGCAGATAGGAAACTTTTAAGGCACACAATAAAAAAAGTGTTTTTTTAGAAAACCAGAATTAAGTTGTTTATTTAGAATACTATCATAATTATATCAGTAAAATTTTGAAATGTTGATAACTGTATAATTTAATAAATTTTAATAAGGAAATAAGTAAAATTATTGTAAATAATTAACTATTAGTATAATATAATAATTGATTTAGGTTCGCAGAATGATTATGGACGCTGCAGAAGCTCTTATTTTTAGATATGTTTTAAGGAGCTGGACATATAAACTTTATTTTGTTTTTAAATCTGTAAATTAAAAAATTTATTTGTTTTTTACATTTTAGGTTTTGTTTCTCGCTGACCTCACTACTTGTAAAATAGGTTAGTGTATTTTTCCTATCAGTTGTTACGTTAATTCAATTTTGTAAGTTTATATTAAATAAATCATTTATTCATTATTTAATAATGTATAATGTCTACTGTTACTGCAACTTATACCATTTATATTTTATCAGTATTAGAACTGTATTGATTTTAGCGTCAATCGTTCAAAGCAGAGTCCATATATTTGTCTATATTTATATTACGTAGTGATGATGGAAACAAACTTTTTGGGTAATATCAACACATGTTCAATAAGTTCCACGATCTCTTCATGTTACATGCACAGAAATTTATGATGATAAGCGGCCGGTAAATAAACCTGAAACTTAATTGCCCCTAACTCTCATACTTAGCAACTTAGACCAACAATTCCATAGGAAACTGAAGGAAACTATATTCTTGAGGCAATCACATACGATACTTGCGGGGGACAACGGGTAAGTGTTTGATATACTATGTGTGTTCTATTTTTGTGTGTCAATCCTTGGTTTTTAGACTTCAAATCATGTACCCTTTCCAAAGTTTCCTCTAAAAATCGCCCTAAATGTAACCTTTTTCGGTCTTAGTATTTATATTTTCGTTTTAATAATATCTTCTAATCCTGGAAGATTTAAACTGGGGATTCAGTACAACTCAAGAACTTCCTTCAGGGGAAACCTAACCATTGCAAAGTATGTATGCAAAGCATTTAAAAAAGAACGCTTATGACAGGACACGTTAAACAGAAAAGAGAATCTTTCCCAATTGTTAATAACAAAGATATACACAACTTCCTGACAACATTATTCAGAATTTGAATTCTACAATGAGTTTTTGTTAATAACCATTGACATACGCAAACGAATAAGGGCTATATTATGTAGGATTTTCTTCACAGTACACTATAGTAAATAAATAGCCCCTACACTTGATAATTTATTACACCAAACAATATCCTTTAACTTTTATGCAATTCATCATAAATATAAAATTTACAATAATAATAATTTGATGAATTTATTGCAAAAGATGTGAGAAAGCAGAAAGTCGATTAATAATGATTTTGTGTTGTTCAGCACCGATCCTTTCCGTGCCTCACCGTTTTACGGATTATTTGTACCACTGTAGGTTGATAGCTTACTATACATACCTATAGTTTAATATAGCTCATGTTACCTCCCGACTGTACTATATGGCGATCGTCACGGCGCGGCGGTGGAGACAAAACGGCGGAAAATAAGGAAACTGGGTTTGGCCTTTAATATTGGTTCGCTCTAGACGATCATAAATGACACGGTGACTAGGCGTTGTTTAATTAGACATTTTTAATTTGTTTGGTGGTGGATTGATTGGTTCTTCCACCTATTGAATCTATATGGTCTCGATTAATTTCGCTTTAAAGAAATGGCGTTCCCGATATATTACATTGGTTTCATCTCAGTTTATATTATGGCCTTCAGATCAAGAACTATATGCAACTTTTTACTTTTCTGTTAGTCCTTTCTCGTTTACTCATAGTGTTACAACTAAGATGTTTTCTGAAAACACAGTTCTTGGAATACATAATTCTGTGTGCTGTTTGTTGGTTTTAGCCTGAGCTTCAGCGAAGTATATCACTCGAGGAGGTGAAAAATGTCATTTATTTTTGCCTGTCTGTCCACTTGATATTTCAAAAATGAACTAATCTATAGAAATGCTTTCCTTAAAGCTCATTTCTATATACGTAACACTGAGTTCGATGATCATGTGTGTAAAACAACGTTATTTCTCTTATTAAAAAAAAACAATCTCCCTGGAGAGGGCGCGTGGTGTACAAACTTCCGCAGGAGACACGTTATTGTTTATAAAAGAAACCCCGTAGCCCGCACTTCCCCCTCCCACTAGCACATCTATCCCCACCTCTCCCTCCGCACGTACCATTGTTCTCAGCCAGTTTCCTCAAAGGACACGAGGCAGTGTAGAGCTATTTCAAAGCGGTGCGGTCTGTTGTACACCACGCGCCCTCTAGTGTGAACTGTTGTGCGGACTTTTGAACACCACGTGACTGATTAGATTATGCAATATCGTTGCTCAGTTTTAAAAGTCATTTTATTATATTAGAGTAATATTGTGTGTGTGTGATGGATGACGAAGAGAGACGTTTACAGCAATTGATGCAAAGTGTGGAAAGGGAGGAAATAGAAGAAGCTCGTGCCGCAGATGCAGAGAGAGAGCGTTTACGAAGACAGTTGTTTCCTGATGTTGAATAATTGAATACCATAGAAACAATTGATGAAAATCCAATTGAGAGAGAAGGATCGGAACATTTAGAAGATGAAGAGAATTACAGTGAGCATGACACAAATTCAAAAGTTTCGCTTGATGACTTGGCAGACCATGAAGAAGATTTCAATGTTCAAGGTCATGTAAGAAGAGGAGAGAACTATATTCTTGGCAAGGACAACGTAACGAGATGGGATACCCATATGGACACTGAGAATTTACGAGGCAGAGTACGGCGATACAACATTTTACGAGGTGAGAGACTTGGTGTACGATTACCTTCTCCAAGAGGTGATGCCACTACAAAAACTTCACCTATTGAATGTTAGAAACTCTTTTTTTTCAGACGAATTTGTTGATAAAATTGTAAATTTTACAAACATTTGGATTGAAAAAAATAGAAAAAACTTTCTCAGAGAGAGAGACGCAAAGTCAACAGACCGTGACGAAATTCACGCTGTACTGGGCCTTTTGTACCTGGCTGGAATGTTAAGGTCTTCTCACACAAAACTAGAAGATTTATAGGTCAACAGAGTATGGCATTGAGTATTTTAGGTCAGCCATGTCCTTGAAGCGCTTTAAGTTTTTGTTGAGAGCATTAAGATTTGATGACATTAGATCCAGAAGACAGCGTAAAGCTCTAGACAATCTTGCACCAATACGTGACGTATTTGAGGAATTTGTCAGCAAATGCCAAGCACATTATGCACTGAGTGATTTTGTAACGGTTGATGAAATGCTCGAGGCATTTCGTGGTAAATGTTCGTTTAGGCTGTACTTACCAAACAAGCCTGCTCGTTATGGCATCAAAATATTTGGACTGTGTGATGCAAGGACATATTACACTGCCAATTTGGAGATATATCCGGCAAGACAACCACCAGGACCCTACAGGCACAGCAACTCATCAAAAGATGTAGCTATTCGGTTGATAGCTCCGATTTCAGGGACCGGACGCCATGTGACAATGGATAACTGGTACGGATCAATACCTCTGGCAAGAGAACTTATGCAAAACCACCGTCTTACTTCAGTATGCACATTGAAAAACAACAAACGTGAGATACCCCCATGTTTTATAGAGAGTAAAATAAGGAAGGTAAACTCAAGTTTGTTTGCCTACCAAAGTGACATGACAATACTGTCATATGTGCCTAGGTCCAATAAAGTTGTGTTACTTCTCTCAACATTTCATCATAATGACACTATAGACGATGAGACTGGTGACAAACAAAAACCGATTATGTTAACCAGCTACAACAAATGCAAAGGAGGGGTTGACACCGTGGATCAAATGAAAGCAGCCTACTCTGTTTCCAGAAAAAGCAACCGATGGCCATTGACTGTGTTCTTCTCCATGCTGAACATATCTGGCATCAACAGTTTTGTGATATTGCGGAGTAACGTTGAGGACGCAGGTGACAGAAGAAACTTCATAAAATCTCTGGGAAAAGATCTATGTAACCCTCAAATGATAAAAAGGGCAGGAATGCCACGACTGCCTGTGTTACTACGGAAAAGGATCCAGCAACTGAGTGGCCAACCAGAACCAGCCCGTCCAGTGGTCGAAGAAGATCAGCGTGAAACTGGAAGGTGTGTTCTTTGTCCAAGAGCTAAAAACCGAAAGAGTCGCACGAGGTGCCCTCAATGTCAACGCTTCATCTGCCGGGAACACACATCCTTTGCTTGTGTTACATGTGCCGCTGCAGAAGGGGATGTCAGTGATACAGACGATGATGAGTGAAGAGAGTAAAAAGTTTGAGCGAAAAATTGTTTACCGTAGCAGTTTGTAAGTTATTTTTTAATTTTAATTTGATTTGATATTCAATTATTAAACCTTACGGTTGGTTATTAGGTTTTTATATTTTGTTAAAAAAGTGTATTTTTGTTTCAATCTACTTTCTTTTAAATTACATATTTTGTTTTGTAGAAATGTTTATTTAAAGCTACACTTTATATCTCCTCATTTATACTAAAAACTTTTATTAAAATAATTTTGTTTTGTAGTATATAAAAATATTATTTTTTTATGATTCTATGATTTTTTTACAGTTGAACACATTTTCAGTAAAATTATTCTATTCCCAAATCCTTTTAATCAATAAGAATTGTATATAAAGCAGTATTTAATCAATTATAATGATTTAAAGACAGCAATACATAGTGCGGTCTTTTGTACACCACGCGACCTAGTACGTGTGGATCAGTGACGCGCCCTCTCCAGGGTTAACAAGTAACTACCTCCCTCAATCTGTCTGACACTACCTTTTATTTTGAATTAAATTAAGTTAAAACACACTAAAATTGATGAAATATCAGAGAATGTAAAAAAAGTTTTACAACGTCAAAAATATGAATATCAACTGTGAATATGAACTGTGCACAATTTTTAAGAATAATGTTTTACTTTTTATTTTTTTGTTTTTTACATCCATCTTATTAATAATTCTCTTAACTATTTTGCTATCTTAGCTTTATTGGCTTTTCACCAATGAATTGACTTATTTTCTGGCGGAAATTATAAATTAGGTCCTGCACTGCTCAAAATGAAAGTTTAGAATACGTAAACTTGGCTCAGTTAACGGTTCAATGTTAATAAATTATTGTCCGCATCAACTTATTTGGATTTCAGCCATTCCAACTTAGGCAACTTAACCTTACTCTCTGTGAAGTTTATCAAGGGAAGAGAAAGAACACTAGATTTATATGCCTTACTGATATCAATCGCGAAACGTATGGTCTTATATAAATTTGGGTGAACTGATAAGAAAGACAATGGTAGTCATAAAATTAAATATAAAGAGTTATATTATATATATTTCAATAACAACGAGAATAAATAACATCTCTGCAGATTGCAACTACCAACTCCGTGTTTCAGGCCTTGACATTGCACGTCTAGTGTCACACAAGTAGTGTAACACAACTAGTGTCATACGAGTAGTGTAATATAACTAGTACCACATAGATGGCGTAGTGGTGTCACGCAACTAGTATCACGCAAATAGTGTTACACAAGTAGTGTACACAAATAGTGTCACACAAGTCGGACAGTTTCTTTTCTAGTGTGTATTTGTCAAGATATACTTGTAACTCAAGTAAAATCACATTGTTTAAATAGGAGAATGTAAAGTGACAGATGGAATTGTGTCAATAATGTTTGACTGTGTCAGTGTTAAATAAACTCATGTCTACAGATAGAAAATATAGTTAGCAACAGAACAACTCAACTCATCTTTGTCGTTAGTCAGTTGAGTACAAATTATTGTCAGTCTTATAAACAATTAGTTAATTTAAAACCAGCCTAGTTTTAAAATTGTAAATATTAAGATTGACAAATATTTAATGGATTCAAAATTCGCCGAGTCCTTTATTTAAGCAAACCCATAAAAATTAATACAATTACACGTAATATACAATAATTGATTTTATACCTTAATGAAAGTGGTTGAAATAATTAATTAACATTGGCATTTGAGAGCCACACACGATAAATAGCATTGAGAGATATTTAATTATTCCATTAACTAAGTATAAAACAAACATGTACTAATAAAGCACACTCCACTTCAATTATTAAACATTCGTCCTTTTAAAGTGTATGCGTAGGTTATATACGTACATTTGTACAGTAATTAATTCTGTAGGTTCTGTTCTGATGCGTTCTTCTTAAACGTTATCTGGACCGTTCAATGAACTATGATAAACGATATTTTGGTAAACGCGTGTACCACATTTATTTACAAAGAAAACAGAACAACGTTATGTAAATCAGAAAGTTGGAATCTACGGTAAGTAACCTTATATTAGAACAATAAAAGTACTGCCTTCACATTACCAACACAACTTACGTAACTCTGAAAGTTGGAATCTATGGTAAGTAACCTTGTATTAGAACAATAAAAAAACTACCTACACATCAACAACACAAACTTATGTAACTCAGAAAGTTGGAATCTACGGTAAGTAACCTTATATTAGAAGAATAAATCAACTACCTACACATCAACAACACAAACTTATGTAGCTCAGAAAGCCTGAAACTGTAATATGTAACCAAACAACAGAACAATAAAAGAAAAATGGCGCACATTAACGAACTATCCAGACACTTGTAGAAAAGAACTCTTGTGCATATTAACGAAATATCTACTGATCCACAGATTCTTGAATACATGAACGATATTCCCCATTGACAAAATATCTATATACTTCTAGAAATTAATCATGGTGCAAATTAACGTCCTATCCAAAGATTCTTTTAGAAATAAAAATAGTTCACATCAAAAAAACTATTCAAATTTTTTTAGAAATAAACTATAATGAGTATAATTAACTACTAGGATTCTTTTAAAAGAACTATAGGCCTCATTAACTAATTATACAGAATCTTGTAGAATATAACTATAGTGCATATTAACGAACTAGCCGGGGATTCTTATAGACATGAACACTATAATCCACATTAACGAACTATCCAGAATCTTGTAGAAAAGAACTATAGTGCATATGAACGAACCATCCAAATTCTTTTAGGAGAGAACTTTAGCGCATATTAAAAAACGATTCAGGCTCTTGTCGAAAAATACTATAGTCCACATTAACGAACTATCAATACTTTTGCATATTAACGAACTATCCAGAGACCTGTAGACAAGAACTATTGCACACATTAATGAACTATCGAGAGACTCCCGTAGACAAGAAATATAGTTCACATTAACGAACTATCCAGAGAGACTCTTTTAGAAAACCCGTAATGATTAATTAGGTCGCCTGTATTATAAGGGTGGGCTCTTTGTGTGCTTAAAGCCTCCCAATATTTGTTTTAATAATTGAGAGCAATTACTGCCACCACACTCTGTATTTTTGCCACTGCCGTACTTTAAAAATACTTGTAATACACTACAGAGATATCTAAAGAGGTAACGATATCGTTTCCATAAATATTAATTTCCATTCTTTGTATTATTGAACTTTTGATGACTTTGACATATACACCATTTTTAGTGTTTCTTCGTGAATATTCTGTGAATCTTAAGTAATATATACATAACGAGGCAATGAAAGGAAAGGTGGATTGCATTTGCATGTTGAGTTCAGCTTCATTTCATCTTCTTTTTAATAAAACGTATTAAATCTGACACCGTGCCAGACAATTCATGTATTCTGGAGTCCACAACCGTCTAAAAAGATCTAAGGAAGTCTACGACCGTCTGAAGAGATCTAAGGAAGTCCATGACCATCTGAAGAGATATAAGGAAGTCCAAAACCGTCTGAAGAGATATAAGGAAGTCAACGACCTAGGCGTCTCTCTTTGTAACTCTTGTTGTTTACCTAACAGCCACCCAGTGTAATCTAGATGGAGATGTGTTTTCATTGTATCATCAGGTTTACTCTTCACACGTTGAGTAATATGTTTATTTAGATTTTTGAACTAATTTACGCGTTTTTTTACTTAATTGTTAACGAATAACAACATCAGAAGTTAATTATTTGATATCATTGAATTATAATTATGTTACCAAATATGTTTAGCTGTAAAAAGAAGTCACTAACTTTAAATTTAATAGTTAAAATATAGATTATAATTTTATGAAGTCGAATTAAGAATAATATCAAAGCTGAGGGCAGATCAGTATGGTTGGCAATCCATAGTTGTAGAAAATTAATGTCCCAATGTCGGGACCATCAGGTCTTCTTTTTATAAACGACTGAGACATGAGTCAATGGCGGGACCCTCAGGTCTTCTTGTTACAAACGTCGGATAGACACGAGTCAATGTCTGGACCCTCAGGTCTTCTTGTTAAAAACGTCTGAGAGACATGAGTCAATGTATGGACCCTCAGGTCTTCTTGTTACAAACGTCTGAGAGACACGAGTCAATGTGGGGACCCTCAAGTCTTCTTCTTACAAACGTCGGATAGACATGAGTCAATGTCTGGACCCTCAGGTCTTCTTTTTACAAACGTCGGATAGACATGAGTCAATGTCTGGACCCTCAGGTCTTCTTTTTACAAACGTCTCAGAGATATGAGTCAATGTGGGGACCCTCATGTCTTCTTGTTACAAACGTCTGAGAGACGTGAGTCAATGTCGGGACCCTCAGGTCTTCTTGTTACAAACTCAGACAGTTATACTACGATTGACACCTGCAGGCAATCCCGAAGTTTAACTGGAAGTTAGCAACTTAAAGAGACTTATTTAGTGTATTTAAAGCAAACCACGGTTCTCAATATAACTCTAATGTTCGGTTATTATTTGCCGTGGTAAAATAAGTTTTGTATCAACATATCCATACAATAGTACTCCACAAAAAAATAATGAAACTACTTAACTTTAATAAAATCTCCAGGTTATTGTTAAAACCTTTTGAAAATTGTGTAAGATCGTTATTTTGTTACATATTTAGCACTGTATTTGTATATTTTTGCTTTGAAAACGGTTCAAAATAAGTATTGATTAAAATTAAAATATATACAATTTTACAGTTAGTTAATTTAAAGGTTTAATTGCGTCCTTATGGACACAAAATTACAGGTAGACAGTAAATTACACAAGATAGAATTATACTTTATAAAATATTTCTTAATTGTTTTAACCAAAAAATTAAAAAGGGATGTATGGTAAAGTAATACAATCGTTTTTATTTACTTACGAAAAATTACAGCTTAAACGTTATTTGTTAATATTTAATAATATGTAATACGTAATATATTTAAATATTGAAGTTTAAATTAAAATTTCAACCTTGTACAATCTTACTTCGATATTATTCAAGATCATTTTAATTGTAATGTGGCACCAGTATTAACCAATGAAATCCTACGTTTTTGAGAATTTCCTTTTTAATTTAATAGCATGTTTTAACTCTAACTTTATTTTTACAGCTCCAAAATTAATGAATAATCAACATAATTAGCTACGTAATATTTAGTTTTAGTATGTTGAGCACAGTATCGTTGGAGCACACCTTGAGTGGATGGCGAAGGTGGGTGAAGTTTATTTTCTGGTCTTGCACATTGTTCATAAACACTAACCCCGGACTGAACTCTGAACAATTTGCAGCTGTTTATCCCAGAACCAATAGAGGAAGCACAGTATCTATATAGCGCACATTGAATGGAGGGCGGACGTGGCTTGAGTTTATGTCCGGATCCTGCAAATGGTTCATAAACACCAACAGCGGACTGAACACAGAAATGTTTGCAGCTGTTTGTCCCAGAAGCAATAGAGGAAGCACAGTATCTATATAGCGCACATTGAATGGAGGGCGGACGGGGCTTGAGTTTATGTCCGGATCCTGCAAATGGTTCATAAACACCAACAGCGGACTGAACACTGAACTGTTTGCATCTGTTTGTCCCAGCAGCAATAGAGGTAGCACAGTATCTATATAGCGCACACTGAATGGAGGGCGGACGTGGCTTGGGTTTATGTCCGGATCCTGCAAATGGTTCATAAACACCAACAGCGGACTGAACACTGAACTGTTTGCATCTGTTTGTCCCAGCAGCAATAGAGGAAGAACAGTATCTGTATAGCGCACATTGAATGGAGGGCGGACGTGGCTTGGGTTTATGTCCGGATCCTGCAAATGGTTCATAAACACTAACAGCGGACTGAACACTGAACTGTTTGCAGCTGTTTGTCCCAGAAGCAATAGAGGAAGCACAATATCTATATAGCGCACATTGAATGGAGGGCGGACGTGGCTTGGGTTTATGTCCGGATCCTGCAAATGGTTCATAAACACCAACAGCGGACTGAACACTGAACTGTTTGCAGCTGTTTGTCCCAGAAGCAATAGAGGAAGCACAGTATCTATATAGCGCACACTGAATGGAGGGCGGACGTGGCTTGGGTTTATGTCCGGATCCTGCAAATGGTTCATAAACACTAACAGCGGACTGAACACTGAACTGTTTGCAGCTGTTTGTCCCAGAAGCAATAGAGGAAGCACAGTATCTATATAGCGCACATTGAATGGAGGGCGGACGTGGCTTGGGTTTATGTCCGGATCCTGCAAATGGTTCATAAACACCAACAGCGGACTGAACACTGAACTGTTTGCAGCTGTTTGTCCCAGAAGCAATAGAGGAAGCACAGTATCTATATAGCGCACACTGAATGGAGGGCGGACGTGGCTTGGGTTTATGTCCGGATCCTGCAAATGGTTCATAAACACCAACAGCGGACTGAACACTGAACTGTCTGCATCTGTTGGCCTGGGTTATATTTGTCACTATTTTTGGTATGATTATCTTTTGTTACAAAGTCTGTATTTTTTACTTTTAAATACGTGTTGAAGATACATTATCTAGTCCTTTATTTATTTGCATGTCTTTTGCATGTATGTATTAATAAGGCAATATAATACAATACACTTTACCATTAATTAGTTTTATCAGGACACAGTAGTTGATTGCAACGTTGTTTCTCCTAATATCTCGAGTGCAAATTCAGTAAAATTTTCGTTAAATGTACTGTTTACTATTTTATATAAAGATTTTATAATTTTTAGGTTAAATTTGTTGTAGTTCTATTTTATAAGGAAGAATAAATGAAACCCAAAGTTTTTAATTGTTATTAAACTATGTATTTAAGGATGGGGCTAGTACATAATGTAAACAAAATGGCGTGATCTAGGAAACTGTAGTTTAAAAACAGCATACTATTTACCTAAATTATAACTACAATTAATTTTAAATTATTTTCATATTTGTCTTGACATTACGCCTATAAAGAGTAAACTCAGGTTGTGCAATTGCTTGAATGGTTATCTAGCATTGACACTAAACCTATAGTATACTACACTACAATCCTATCCCTCCAATAGTTATGACACAAAGTGTACCAGTAGATGTAATGAATGCTCCCTAGTGTCTCTAATGTGACGCACAGATTAGCCTAGCCTAGCTAGGAGTATTTAGACAACTGGAACTTGACATTACTGTTGCTGTACACCCTTAATTACTCAAACTAGTACGTCTAGCGCACCCAGCTACCCACAGTTAACATTTTCTGGACAAGCGATATATTGATTTTATCAGTTTACAAATTATCAAAATTTGGGCAGTACGATCTTTGAAATTACTGTTGTTGTTGGCTCCTATTTATGCTGTTTAGTAGATCCAGCGCACCTATTAACCCACAATTTTTATAAGCAGTACTATTGATGTTTTGATAAAAATGGTTCAAAACCGATAATAGCTTTACATTGGAAATGGACTTTTATCTCGTCGTTGTTTTATAATCATAAATTTAATTAGATACAGTGCAGAACCGCACCTAATATTTAATTTCCATCTGGTGTACTATCAATGTCGTAATTACATCAGTTCATAACCACGTTAAATTACCTAATAGGGTTATCGCTATGTTTTTACTAGTATTCATTTTTCCAAAAATATTCCTGTATGTAATCAAGAATTAATTCATCAAATGGTTTGAAACAGCTTAGGGCACTTCCAAGAAATTTTTCTCCATTCAGTTACTATAAAAAAAAATATTTTCGAATTAATTTCCTATTTTGCGGTAGCGTAATTATACATAAATATCTTGGATTATATATCAATCATAAATACAGCAACCAAATTCAGTTAATACTAGAGTGTTTGTAGGTGTTGGAATGCTATGATTAATCATCAAATTACTATGAAGAAATAATAGTAATAAGTAGAAAACAGGATATTAGGATATAGATATACTGAAATATTCTTAAAATTACAAGAATTATTGAACATAAATGTTTTATGATTTATAAACAAAGAAAAATGTAAGAGTAATGTTTATCTGCAACAAAATCATATTTTTTTGTAATATATAATAATTTATTAAAGAATCAAATTTCTATTGATTATTAACTATGGGCTTAGTTTAAAAAAATTAGTAATTAGAAATAAACATTTATAAAACAAAGTAATATATTCCACCTGTCCTTTAAACAAAAAATAATAGTTTTTGTTCTATAATAAATAGCCTTATGACCTCTATCATTACTATTATTATAAGGTAATTAAAATTCACCGTTCTATAAATACCATTATTTTTTAGTTTAGTGACGGATTAACTCGTGTGATGTGGAAAGAAAATTTATACTTTTCAAGTATAACGATTCAGTTTATGTTTAATAAGTTTGTTGTCAATAAAAATGCATGTATTGCAAAAATCGTACATATTTTGTAATGTAGGTAATATTAAAACTTGATTTCACTTAATCTTAAATTATACGTTACTGATTTCTTAGAGTGCGCTAATATGCAGTAAAGATTTCATTGCTTTGAAGTGATTTTTTACTTAACGAACTGTTAAACAATAAATCAGTGAGAATTTAAAAACAGTTACAGGGAAATGTAAATAATGTATACTTTGTTTGAGCCGCATGACAAGTACCAAGTTGTACAGTGTCTAGTTACTTATATCTTTATGCTATTATGAGTCTCCATAAGTAAAGATACACGTGAAATGGAAACACACAAATTGTTACTTAAATATTTATAATTAACTGTAATAAGATTTTCGTGCTTGGAATTGAAAGAGAATAGGAGGATTAATAATATGGGTCGACGGTGATAACTAAAGTTACAGAGAACAAGCCATACATTGTTTATGTAGTCTGCATTGCGACCAGTCTGTTAGCTACAGCATACATAAAATTCATCATCGCACCTGTAATGCGTGCCACAGAGGACATCAATTAAATATGGGTCGAAGGTGAGAACTCCCGTTACAGGCAACAAGCCATACATTGTTTACGTAGTCTGCATTGCGACCAGTATGTTAGCTACAGCATACATAACATTCATGATCGCACCTGTGATGCGTGCCACAGAGGACATCAATTAAATATGGGTCGAAGGTGAGAACTCCCGTTACAGGCAACAAGCCATACATTGTTTATGTAGTCTGCATTGCGACCAGTCTGTTAGCTACAGCATACATAACTTTCATCATTGCACCTGTGATGCGTGCCACAGAGGACATCAATTAAATATGGGTCGAAGGTGAGAACTCCCGTTACAGGCAACAAGCCATACATTGTTTATGTAGTCTGCATTGCGACCAGTCTGTTACCTACAGCATACATAACTTTCATCATTGCACCTGTGATGCGTGCCGCAGAGGACATCAATTAAATATGGGTCGAAGGTGAGAACTCCCGTTACAGGCAACAAGCCATACATTGTTTATGTAGTCTGCATTGCGACCAGTCTGTTAGCTACAGCATACATAACATTCATCATCGCACCTGTGATGCGTGCCACAGAGGACATCAATTAAATATGGGTCGAAGGTGAGAACTCCCGTTACAGGCAACAAGCCATACATTGTTTATGTAGTCTGCATTGCGACCAGTCTGTTAATTACAGCATACATAACATTTCATCATCGCACCTGTGATGCGTGCCACAGAGGACATCAATTAAATATGGGTCGAAGGTGAGAACTCCCGTTACAGGCAACAAGCCATACATTGTTTATGTAGTCTGCATTGCGACCAGTCTGTTAGCTACAGCATACATAACATTCATCATCGCACCTGTGATGCGTGCCACAGAGGACATCAATTAAATATGGGTCGAAGGTGAGAACTCACGTTACAGGCAACAAGCCATACATTGTTTATGTAGTCTGCATTGCGACCAGTCTGTTAGCTACAGCATACATAACATTCATCATTGCACCTGTGATGCGTGCCACAGAGGACATCAATTAAATATGGGTCGAAGGTGAGAACTCCCGTTACAGGCAACAAGCCATACATTGTTTATGTAGTCTGCATTGCGACCAGTCTGTTAGCTACAGCATACATAACATTCATCATTGCACCTGTGATGCGTGCCACGGAGGACATCAATTAAATATGGGTCGAAGGTGAGAACTCCCGTTACAGGCAACAAGCCATACATTGTTTATGTAGTCTGCATTGCGACCAGTCTGTTAGCTACAGCATACATAACATTCATCATCGCACCTGTGATGCGTGCCACAGAGGACATCAATTAAATATGGGTCGAAGGTGAGAACTCACGTTACAGGCAACAAGCCATACATTGTTTATGTAGTCTGCATTGCGACCAGTCTGTTAGCTACAGCATACATAACATTTCATCATCGCACCTGTGATGCGTGCCACAGAGGACATCAATTAAATATGGGTCGAAGGTGAGAACTTCCGTTACAGGCAACAAGCCATACATTGTTTATGTAGTCTGCATTGCGACCAGTCTGTTAGCTACAGCATACATAACTTTCATCTTCGCACCTGTGATGCGTGCCACAGAAGACATAAATTAATGTACATTTATGTGTTATTCAGCAAATGTTTGACGATTTATTCGGAATAGTGTATTTGGATCATATTAGGAAATTGATGAACTGCAGTGTAATAATTTGTAGAATACGTATATATTGTAACTAACTGCTGTGTGTAGAGAAACAATGTGTAATTTCTTACACAGATTTTTTAAATTTTCAGATTTATCAACGTTCTTGGGTGAATGGGATGTTATGATCAATGATTTTAATTAATCTGGCGATATTATTCTTGTCTTTAAATTAAATGATCTACAAAGAAATTTTCATAGGTAGGAATGATACTAGTTGATAGTTAAAACTTCAGATAATGTACTTGTGCCTTGGAAGACTTCAGGGCAACATTTTCTCATGAGAGGGGTTGAAATTCACTGGCAATAGTTAAGTATCTTTCACTAGAAAAGAGTTCCGCCTACATATGGCTTCGCATACTCGGAATACGTTCCTGCTCAATTGAAAACTAAGCTTCATTTGTCAGTCTTTATATTACCATTAGGGTTCGACACTTCTGAGCAACATTTCTTATATTCCAAACTCGCATTATAGCTTGACAGTTAAGTTTCTTGTCACTATACTTTGTATTCTTTGTCATTTTAACTATATGTCATGCATTCAACATTAACAGGTTAGAAAAAAAGAATAGAAAGAAATATTATTAAATAGTTACATGCTTATTTATACATTAAAATATTTACGTCATAACAATAATTCATGAAATTTATATTCTTAAAATATGAATAATGCAATTCAACCAAAATATAATAAAAATTATGCAGTTTTATACTTTATAAGAAAAGGACAGTCTAACTTATCAATTTTTTGCGTCTTTTTTACTTAGTATTTTTAATTTCTGTTACTTATTTTTGGTACATACAGTCTCGTGTATTATTTTGTAAATAGATTTTTAATAGTTACAAAACAAAACATAAATATCCCTATTCACGTTTTACAATAAATCTGCAGAGTAGCACAAGGGCCCTGAAAGACAACAAAATTATTACAATGATAATTATCACTTTGCAAGGATATTAATGAAACAAAAATATTACTAAGCAACAGAAAACTCATACGAAAATGCTTGAATTAAACAATCAGAATCCCAATGAATTTCACACGGGCTCTTTTACACAGCGCTGCAACTCCTGTAAAAGAAAGCAGGTCAAAATAAAATGTTTTTGCGTATTGTTGGTTGTAACGCATTATTAAAAAACTACTCTAAACTCCTGAAAAGGTTTTACACAATGTCTTTGACACTAAATGTACCATGAATAATGGTCAGAATTTCACAAAATCTTTTAAGTTACGGTCATGTACTGTGAAGTTAGGGAGAAAAGTTCGGTAAGTGTATGAGGGCAAGTGAAAAAGGATGATCTTTTATAGAAAATCCAGCGAAAATGTATCAATATTTAGGTAGGTGCTAACAATGTCAATGTCAATCTCTAGCTTAATGTCAATGTCCAATGGAAATTCCCAAAATCTGCATTACATAATGGCAGTTAATATTACTATTTGTTATTTTAGTAATATAATCACGTCAATATTTAAGAACAAACATATACATTTGCAACCAATATATAATGTAGATAAAACTTATACCAATTAAATTAATAAAACGTATGACACCAGTTAAATCAGAGAATTACATATTGAGTGCAATGATAAGCACGGCGCTCAACTTGGACCGGCCTTGCCCGGCCCTTTTGTGAAGTCGAAATATACGCAACCAAACGGACAACCACCCACTGCGACCGGCCTTGCCCGGCCTTTTTGTGAAGTAAACATATACGCAACCAAATGAACAACCACCCACTGCGACCGGCCTTGCCCGGCCGTTTTGTGAAGTCGAAATAGGCCATACGAAACCAAATAGACAACCACCCACTGCGACCGGCCTTGCCCGGTTTTTTTGTGATGTCGACATATATGCAACCAACCACTGCGACGGGCCTTGCCCGGTCTTTTTGTGAAGTAAACATATACGCAACCAAATGGACAACCACCCACTGCGACTGGCCCTACTTATCTCCCATTATTGTCTTTTGTGTATCTGCATTGTTGTAGTTACTTTTGGTAAAGACGTAAGAGAACTCACACGTAATTCATGTATTATAATTAAGGAAACAATTTTATGAACAAAACCACGTGTATTTGTAGGTTCTATTTTAAAATTATTATATTTCGACTATACACACTGTTTTTCAATTGTTCAACAAAAATTCAGTCTTATATAAAATTTTAATGATACACCAAAAAATTATACATGTGGAGAAAAGTTGTATCATTGTAAAATATGTTTTCAAGCCCCTTTATCCTAATTTTTTTTAACGAATTGTTGTATATAAAATTATTTCTCTCTCACATATAGCTATCATGTATGCGATAACCGATGAAGAATAGTGAATAGTGTAGTCAATAGTATCTATTCGAAACTAATTATTTGTCTTATCAATAACAAGGTTCTCACAGTAAATGAAAATGGCTGTTGTTTGGTAGTGATTGGCGTTTCTAATAAACCAATACTTCGATAAGGCTCATAGTTTTGGAACAGGGACCGGTTGGGAGGCTTAGTCTTGTCATAGTCGTAGTAAAAGAAAGCGAACACAATATGATATATGTGAACAATAACAACTGTGAAGAAGAAGACTCTCCAAATCTGAATTATGCCTTCCTCTCCTGGGCTCAGGTGGCTGTATTCCGAGATTTCCTTTCTGCCGACTGCACATAATCATGTCCCAGCAAGATATATTAATATTTGTTGCCAAACACTGACACATTTGTGTTATATATTTATTTTCAAACAGGATTATGATTTTGTTTGTTTTAATGAGTAGATAAAATATAAATATAGTACTTTGAACAACAGAAATTAAATAGTCACAGTGTTTAAAGTTCTCGAGTTACGTGCCTATATAAAATATCAGCAATCCGTCAATAAAACAAGCCGATACCACATTCAAGTACTGACAGAACGTACAAAGTGTTATGTATCTAAGACCTTTCTATAAAGAGTTATCATTCCAGAAATCAGACGGCAGACAGACGGACGAACCGCTAGGTGCTGAGCGTTAGCAAAGTCTCGGGGAATATCTCACGTTTCCCGAAAGTAAGTACCTCATTTTAAGAGTCTGGAACGAAGGTCAAGTTGAAAGGACATGCTGAATCTTTTTCTAAAATTTAAGAATAATCATTTTGTTTTATAATATTATGGGGTTAGTGGAGGATATAATGATTATTTTTCTATCTACCTAGAATATTTTTTTATATTCCCGCAGGTTTTTTTGGAAATAAGTCACTTTCTCATAGTATGGTTCCAAGACTGCTCTGATATTAAACCATTAAGGTTTGGTCATTTAGGATTAATGGAGCATTTTTGGAGCATGTATATCTTTCATTGAAGATTTCAATGCAAATGTTTATGACCTGTAACAAAATAAAAGTTTAGGCATTCATATCAAGTTATACATTTAAACAGTTTAGAGATTATATGAATGTGTTTCAATTAGTTACGTTATCTAGCATTTTGTAGAGAAAGCAGGTCAAAATAAAATGATTTGTGTATTTTTGGTAGTAACACCATTATTCAAAACTAGTCTAAACTCCTGTAAAGGTTTTACACAATGTCTTTGACACTAAATGGTACCATGAACAATGATCAGAATTTTTGCAAAATCTTTTAAGTTACGGTCATGTTACTGTGAAGTTAAGTAGAAACTTTCGGTAAGTGCATGAGGGCAAGTGAAAAAGGCTGATCTTTTATACAAAATCCACGGAAGTGTATCAATCTTTAGGGAAGGTGCTATTAATGTCAATGTCAATCTCAAGCTTAATGTCAATTTCCAATGGAAATTCCAAATATCTGCATTGGATAATGGCAGTTAATATTAATATTTGTTATTTTTGTAATCTAATCACGTAAATATTTAAGGACAAAATACATACATTTGCAACCAAAAGATAATGTAGATAAAACTTATACCATTTAAATTAATAAAACGCTAAACCAGAGAATAAAATGTTGAGTGCTATGTTAAGCACGGCGCCCACTACGACCGGCCTTACCCGGCCTTTTTGTGAAGTCCAGATACACGCAACCAAATAAATAACCACCCACTGGGACCGGCCTTACCCGGCCCTTTTTGTGTAGTCGAGATATACGCAATCAAATAGATAACCACCCACTGGGACCGGCCTTTCCCGGCCTTTTTGTGAAGTCGAGATATACGCAAATCAAATAGATAACCACCCACTGGGACCGGCCTTACCCGGCCCCTTTTTGTGTAGTCGAGATATACGCAATCAAATAGATAACCACCCACTGGGGGACCGGCCTTTCCCGGCCTTTTTGTGAAGTCGAGATATACGCAATCAAATAGATAACCACCCACTGGGACCGGCCTTACCCGGCCTTTTTGTGTTAGTCGAGATATACGCAATCAAATAGATAACCACCCACTGGGGACCCGGCCTTTCCCGGCCTTTTTGTGTAGTCGAGATATACGCAATCAAATAGATAACCACCCACTGGGGGGACCGGCCTTGCCCGGCCTTTTTGTGAAGTCGAGATATACGCAACCAAATAGATAACCACCCACTTGGGACCGGGCCTTAACCCGGCCTTTTTTGTGTAGTCGAGATATACACAATCAAATAGATAAACCACCCACTACGACCGGCCTTACCCGGCCTTTTTGTGTAGTCGAGATATACGCAATCAAATAGATAAACCACCCACTGGGACCGGCCTTGCCCGGCCTTTTTGTGAAGTCGAGATATACGCAGCCAAATGGAAAACCACCCTCTGCCGACCGGCCCTACTTATCTCCCATTATTGTCTTCTGTGTATCTGAATTGACGTAGTTACTTTTGGTTAAGACCTAAGAGAACTCACTCGTAATTCATGTATCATAATTAAGGAATAAATGTTATGGACAAAACCACGTGTATTTTGTAGGTTTTATTTTAAAATTATCATCTTTCGACTAGACACACTGTTGTTCAATTTTTCAACAACAATTCCATCACTGTAAACTTGAATGATACACTGAAAAATTTATACATATCGAGAAAGAAATTTTTATTGTTGAAAACTATTTCCCCTTTAGCCCTAGTTCTTTGTATCAAATTAGTTATATATAACATTATTCTTCATATATAGCTATCACATTATAAAATAAACAATTAGGAATTGTGGTTCGCTTAGGTAGTGGTTATTTATTCGAAACTGAGCATGTGCTTTATAAATAACAAAGTTCTCACAGTAAATGAAACTGGTTGTTGTTTGGTAGTGATTGGCGTTTCTAATAAACCAATACTTCGATAAGGCTCATAGTTTTGGAACAGGGACCGGTTGGGAGGCTTAGTCTTGTCATAGTCGTTAGTAAAATAAAGCGAACACAATATGATATATGTGAACAATAACAACTGCGAAAAAGAAGACTCTCCAAATCTGAATTATGCCTTCCTCTCCTGGGCTCAGGTGTGGCTGTATTCCGAGATTTCCTTTCTGCCGACTGCATATAATCATGTCCCAGCAAGATATATTAATATTTGTTGCCAAACACTGACAAATTTGTTTTATATATTTTAGTTTCAATCATGATTATAATTTTGCTTGTTTTAATAAGTAGAGAATATAGAAACATAGTACTTTAAACCACAGTAATTTAATGACCACAGTATTTTAAATTCTCGAGTTGCGTGCGCATATAAAATATCAGCAGTGCTTCAATAAAACAAACCGATACCACGTTCAAGTACCAGACAGAACGTACACAGTTTTGTGTATCTAAGACCTTTCTAAAAAAAGAGTTTGGTTATTTAGGATTAATATAGCATTTTTGGTGCATGTATATATTTTATTGAAGATTTCAATGCAAATGTTTATAACCTGTAACGAAATAAAAGTTTAGGCATTCATAATCGTCATACCAATTAAAACAGTTTAGAGTTTATATGAATGTATTTAAACTAGTTACGTTACCTAGCAAATTGTAGAGTAAAACGTTCTTTGTCATTTCTATATTTACCTATAATGGACATTTATGCTTTATGGTAGCAATTGGTAGAACTGTAGAGATTTGCTGTATACTTTTTTTTAAACATAACTTTATTTGAAAATTTAAGTAGTATAGGGGCCCTGTTCGTGTTTTATAATTACTAAATGGTTTACCTCTATTGGTGTATAAATGAAAAAATTTCTTGAAACTGTATACAAACTGATAGACATGGTATTGTACCGTAAATTTTGAATTTGGTGGGTTCAGAGCCTTGATAATTTTATTATTTGTATTTAATGACAGTCTCAAACTGCCACATGTGCGGGTGCTGATGAGATTATATAGATAAAAACATAATAATCAGTTTTTTGAAGGGAATACGATACAGTATATAAAACTCTAAGTACAACACTTTAATGGCCGAGATAATTATATAGTAACATCGATCCATTGTCGCAATGAAGTGAGCACTCTGGCACTCTGAATATGAACATCATGGCACCCTAATCCATCAAGGAGTGTACAAATAGTTTATACTTAAAATTGAAAACAAAAATTGGGGATCCAAAAATCAACAGTGAGCTGAAATGGTCCTAAAATGCAAGAGTCTCTTTTTGAGAAAATATTCTAATTCCAAATAATTTTACTGAACTAAAGTTCTATTTATTTCTGAAGTTTTATTTACATTGCATCTATTGCGTAAAATTTAATATGCACGTGTTTTTTATCTTCAAAAATAGTTCACTGAAATAATATCTCGTCAACAAATACATGTGTCAAATAATGCTTCAAATTCACTTTGTCTTTTATTAACTATATCATAGACGCTCACCAATAAAATACCTCGAGAATGAAATGGTATACAGATTTGAAAATTTGCTTGAAGTTTCACATCTATTTATAGTTAACTATGAGTTCGATGATTTTGCATGTTATTCCATGCTATTTGCTGAGCGTTACAGAAAATACAATCATTGTTTATATGGGTAACTTTAATGGCAACGAGGAAATAGTATATTAAATCGTTTTGTAATTAAACTGAGTACGGTTATATGGGATTTTAACACGTAAGACTTGTAGTCATAGTATAAAAATAACAAAATTACGTAGGGAAATTCAGGTTCGAAGTACAGTAAGTGGCTATACTTTGATTTCAGCGCACTATTGCTTTGTAGTTCCTTTCTAACCTCACCGGTATATTTATTGTTGAAACAATGCTATGAAACCATACTTAATGAGGGGAAATTGTAATGTTTCTTGCCGCAACATATCTCAAGACATTATTTCTTATATAGACCTTAAACTTTGGAAAAAACTTAAACTTTACATAGACACGATGAACGTAGAACATAGTTGGCTGAGTGAAATCGAAGCCTCAGCAGGCGGACACAACTCTCTTTTGTTTGCTGAGGAAATGTTAAATTTTCTATTCTGTATAATGCTCTGTCTATCTAACTATCCGCAGGTAATCTCGTGAACGAAATGGGATACGTTTTTGAAATTTAACATCCAACCTCAGAGAAGCCTGTTACGTGACAAATGGTGTTGTAACTTATAACGGACATATTGTTACATCCAGTAAGAGTTTGCTGACAGGACAAGAATCCAACGTGTGCAATTAAACCACTCGATTGTAACATATTTCACCCAAATATTCCATTGTTACAAAATTTTAATTTTTAAATTTCTGTTTTATATTGTACTTAGAAGTATGGTGACAAGATAGTACTTTATGGTTCGACCTCATTAAATATTGTCAATGAAATATATAATAGAAAGAAATTACAAAGTTATGGTATTTAATATATATAATGCACTTCTGCTATTCAAGTATAATGCGTAAAGGAGAATTTCAACATTGTATTCATAAATATGTCTGAAAATAGAAGAAACACAATAGCTATTCATTTTATTATATCGAATACAATACAATGAGGAAGATCGGAAGGTAAAGACGAATACGTTGCTAGAACTCTACTGCTGGTATTGGCCGGAAATACTTTACTCAGCTCTGAGTGGGAAAACACAACCTTATTGGAAGTGCACTTCCACCAACGGAATAGTTGCAACGATTTTCGCTCTTTGTTACGAAAGAAGTCATAATTAAACAAATAAGGTTGTTGCTATCTTTACAAAATTACGATTCATTGCCACATAGCTTTAGGTGCTTACATTTCTGAAATTGAATTAGGCCTATACAGATTGTAAACGAAAAGGAAGATAGTGGTGAGTATAACAGTTAAGTTGACTCGATTAGTAATAATGGACACCAAAGCTAATTACTGGGCTGATTGGTCGTCAGTGTCGTACTATTACAAGAGCTGTTCTTCGTAAATCCTATCAGTAATTACAAGAACAAATCAGTCATTTATTGTGAATTGAAGAAATGCTAGGTTGCCGCAACATACAGTATTAGAGTAAATACAACATTCAACTACTGAACCAGGATCAAGACTTGCAATTGGGCAATGGTATGACTTCCTATACATCTGTAGGATATTTTGTATAGTTTCAGAGAATAGCAATTAACCTTTAAAAATAAATTAAGTGATAGTCTAACTCCATGCCTACATATTAAACAAGTCCGGTCATACTTTCGGAAAGAGCGTTATTTACAGATCATAGACACCTACTACTAGCATCATAGAGTGTCGAGCCTGCAGCGTTCCAGAACCCTACACTAAGACACACTAGTCAACCAGTTGTAAGTTGTATCTTTCCGGAACTGGCGAGATAAATCGCTTTACTAGGATCCACCAGTCAACCAGTTGTAAGTTGTAGCTTTCCGGAAACGACAGGGTAAATCGCTTTACTAGAATCCAACAGTCAACCAGTTGTAAGTTGTAGCTTTCCGGAACTGGCGAGGAAAATCGCTTTACTAGGATCCACCAGTCAACCAGTTGTAAGTTGTAGCTTTCCGGAAACGACAGGGTAAATCGCTTTACTAGGATCCACCAGTCAATCAGTTGTAAGTTTCAGCTTTTCGGAACTGGCGGGGTAAATTGCTTTACTAGGATCCACTAGTAAACCAGTTGTAAGCTGTATCTGTTCGGAACCAACGGGATAAATCACTTTACTAGGATCCACCAGTCAACCAGTTGGAAGCTGTAACTTTCCGGAGCCGTGGGGGGAAAATCACTTTACTAGGATCAACCAGTCAACCAGTTGTCAAGTTCGACATCGGAGACGCCTAGACTGGAGAAGAGCTCTCTGTCTGATTTACCTAGCAGCCGTCCAGTGTTATATAAATGTCGATACAGAAACGACTTTGTCGCGAATCTTTATTCTCTTCAGACATCGAAAACCCCAGATTCTAGGAGTCAAGTCTGTGACAATGTCAGATTTTAGACGCTGCACTCAACGGAAGGTGAAATGGAGCTGAACTCAACATTCACATAGAAGTTTACTCTCATCCACAGGTATGTCATGTACAAAACGTCAAATTGTAACATTTTTAACGGGGTTGATTATATTACGAGTATTTTTTGTCAACTTTTAAAACATTGTAAAAGTTATTAGTCACCGTAATGTTTATAGCTAAATTTAATTTACTAGTTAAATAGTTATTACGATACGTTATATTAAGAAAGTGATCTTATAATATTAAACATATATAAATCTCATATGTAAAGAGCAATAAGGTTCACGTTCCTCGTGGAGGTAGATCAAATACAGATAAGTGTAATGCAACCAACGTTATGAGGTACAGGGCTATTCCACAGACGATTATTGTCTTCGTCTTGTGTATTTTTCTCCATGTTATACATTATACATATAATGTTATAGCGACTACGTCGAACATCTATAAAATGGTATTGAAATAAAATAATGAATAAATAAAATTATGTAGTATTAAAATCTATACAATTAAAACTTTATTATTGTTTCCATACGACTGATTAAATCCTCTACAACTTTCAACACGTAAATTACCTACTACAAGGAAATTGAATCAGACCAGTGGTATGAAATATTTCTTTTACTTACGAATACAAAGCAAATGTTATAGAAAAAATATTAAGGTAGTATATTGTTTATCGTGGAGATGAAAACGTTGGTGTTATATTCGACAGTGAACTCATCTTTTTTGACCACGTCACATATGCTATACAGCGAGGGATGTACAAGCACAGTTTGGTTTTGCCAGAGATAGCAAAGATCCATCTGACACAGTCCTTGATTTCAACCGTGTTATTTTATTGCGATCCTGCGCATGGTAGCAGCATTTTAAGGGTAGACTTAACAGAATTTAAAAAGTACAGAACACTTCTCTACACTTTATTTAAAATTTACGTAAATACAACCACTTATCTGCCTATCGATGGACTGCAGGATTGTTTCCCATGGAAACCGTATGCAGGCTGCAGACCTGCTACCTAATACATTGCGATCTGTCTCTCCAGGAGCCGCGGTACTTGGTAGAGACTCCTGTACCGTGGCGAGGTTACTGATCGCAGAACCAGAGAGGACGATCAGTACCACTTCTCTCGAGTAAGGCTCGACATAGGGATGAGAGGCTTTTCTTACATTGCCCTTAAGTTGTACAACTCCCTCTCTCGAGATCTAAAATGACTCAAGGAGGCCGCCCTTGAAGTCAAGGCGAAATAAATGTTCCCAATTAACAATTAGGTTGTATTTTTATATATTTTAGGTTTAAATTAAATTAATTACAACTAGTTATAGATGACTTCCGTTCAGAAACCTGCTTGTACAGAAAAGCGCTCGACTAATAAAGGAATAACGGGATTTTTGTATTTGTGTTCAATAGAGGAAAAACATATTTTATAGTTTTATTAGGTTGATATGACTGTAAGTGTATTAGAGGGCAGAAGTGTACCAGATATTCGTGACGAAAACATATCAGTTCATTAATACTATATTTAACTCGTTATTAAGCAGCTAAAATAGGAATTAATGAACACTTTAAATGAAAATAGTATAAATACTTTTAACACAGGTCTTTTGTTATGAATGTATTACTTAATTAATTGCTGAGATTTATAACTAATCTGTTTTATATACCTCTTAAATAACTTGTATGGTTCCTAATCTATATTTAATTATTTGAGTATAAACATTTTTGGAATATTATATTTTTTAATTATCATATTATTTTTGGCTATGGAATTTGTCCTTGGGTATACATGGATACTGCAGCTGAGCATCATAGACAATCCATGCGATATCATAGATTTCATGCAAAGTAAATTATTTGTTAACAAGCAGCCACAATATTGTGTATTATAACCTTTCCTTATGTGGTTAAACGTTTTCCAAAATGGGACTTGCGTTACTTACTTCCGCGACATTTTGTGAGGTTTGAGCTTTAACAAATTTAAAAAAGCTATTATCTCTAATTTCTTTAAGTCTAGTGTTATACCATTGTCATTAAAATGCAATGCTGTTTAAATGATTTATGTTATGTAACGATGAGAATTAATCTTGTCAAGAATGTTTTGATATTAAATTATGCAGTATAAACTTAGTCATGTAGGTATGTTGACATAATAGAAACCACATTTAGTACCATAAACGCGAGCTATAATTGTTAGCCAGTTAGAGGATCATTGTTTTATAACTCAAGTTCAATTAATTATGTTGAGTTTGTATGAGAGACAAATAAAAATTTCACGTTCTTAAACTAATGGCTTAGACAGTTTTATAAATGTTTAAAGTAAATTCTATTGGGAACTCTTAAGTAACATTGAGATGTCAATGTGTTAGCTTGAAGCCTTAAAGAGCTGTTGTACAAGTAGAAGTTTGATAACTAATGGTCGTACAGTCTACACTTGCAAGTAAATGGCGTTTTTAGGAGTATGTTTTGAAAATTATTCCTAGTAATTCAGTATTTTTTACTTTACAACTTGCTGATGTTATTTTGGATATCATAGTGTTGTGTACAGTCAGCCTTGGCCTACATTATGCCTCCGCCTCACTCGACAGAGGATTCACATGTATGTAATATTTTTCAATATCAGAATGTCCGCTTTGTGTTTCAGACCAGCGATAAAGCCAAACCCAGACTTTACGTTACGACTCATGCTGGCACTGGAACGGTGCCCTACTGTTATATGCTGTGTTATACGTTATACTGCTGTTATACGCTGACTTTTGTATCCTAGCTTTCTTTTTTGTATAACCTGGTTTCTTGACCTACATTTACAGGTTTTGAACACATAAAAATTCAAACCTTGGTAAATATATTTATCACGAAATTTAAAAGTTTGATCAAGTTTTTGAAAATTTTTCCGCTTTGAATTACTGCAACTGAAAGTCTAAATCTGACCAAAAAAATGATGAAACTATTTAAGTTTCTTAAGAAATTAGATTTTTAGACTAATTTGCATGACTGAACAAAAACATTTTCATAATGAATATGAACTCTTTAAATTCTGTTAGAACTTATATATCACTCGAAGCCATTTCGAAATATAGATAGAATTAAAACAATTATATTTAATTAATAGGCATTGTAACAGTAATTTTGACCGATATAAGTGAACTTAAACTGAGATTCGTTATACAGGTGAACCTCTCTCATATATATATATATATTATATATATATATATATATATATATATATATATATATATTATATATATATATATATATATACAGGGTGATTCATGAAGTTCTATCCCCCACTTCTACAGCACATTGTACTAGTAAAAATAATGAAAAAAATGTTATATAAACATAGGTCCGAAAACGCTTCGTTAGCGAGTTACAGCTAGCGAAAGATTTCGCGCCTGAATTCCTGGGTAAAGAGTAAAATAAAGCCATACTGAACTTTTGGAAAGGTTTAATTAAGTAAGAATATCGTAGATTCTTATGTATTTTTTACCTGATAAAGCTAATAAAATAGGTTTCAGAACTGTACCTGTAGTAGTTTTTGAGGGATTCAGGGTTAAATGCAAAAAATTGGGGCACGAAACAATGTTTTTTTAAGTTTGATGTACAATAACTTTGTTAAATTGGTAATAAATACATAATATCAACAAACATTAATTGTAGAGAATTTAACTCTGAGAAAATTGTTATAATCAAAGTCTAAAATAAAACAGATAAATAAGTACCAAAAAATCGATTTTATTCAGTATAATACATTACTAGTTTTAAGCAAAATTAATCAGGTTGGGCCAACCATACGCACCTTTTTATAATAGATGTTCGAAAATGAGGCCATCATTATCAATACATTTTGCAGCAGCACGTTTGTGTATTGCTTTTGTTTGCGTTTCTTAATTTTTCAGGACTTCCCTGTATCTGCACAGTTGAATCCATAATACGGGCAAATAATTCATCACGAGAATTCACTTTTGTCTTGTATACAATGTATTTCATCCATCCCCAGATGCAATAATTCCAATGGAGATAGATCTGGTGATCTTGGTGGCCAAGGGTGAGGCCCTCCACGACCAATCCAGTGTCCAGGAAATTGATGATTTAAGTAAGCAGAAACGGCACGTGAAAAGTGGGGAGGTGCTCCGTCATGCTGGAAGTACAAATTTTGTCTGAGATGTAAAGGAACATTCTCTAACAGCTGCGGCAACTCTTCTTGAAGGAAATGCAAATAGAACTCAGCATTTAGGCGTCCAGGTAATATGAAAAGGTCCAATCAGCCGATTGTGCAAACGGCCACACAGACATTGACGCTAAATCGGTGTTGAAAGTTCTGTTCCACTACCTCATGTGGATTTTCTTCTGCCCATGAGTGTTCATTGTGCAAGTTATTGACACCATCCCGAGTGAATTGTGCCTCATCCGTAAACAAAATACGCTTGTACAGTTGATTATTAATATTCAAAAAGTTGCAAAACTCAAAGCGAAAGCGGACGAAGCGGACCATCCCCTAGCTGTAGATTGTTTGAACCTTTTGTTTATGAAACGGATAAAATTTGTTTCGATTAAGTGACCTCCACACCGTTGACTGCGAAACTCCTATCCGCCTAGAAATACGTCGTGTACTTACACCTGGACTGCGATGAACAGCATTAATAACAATATCATCATCAAGTTGGACAGCTCGTTCATAATTGGTTCTAGTACTTGGTAGTGATCCTGTTTCCCGAAGAGTACGAAAAGTTCCTGAAATTGTTTTGGTATCTGGAATCCTCCTATTAGGGTAACGTAGTTCATATTCTTCTACAGCAGCTCTAGCATTACCATTACAGTAACCCAAAATAAAAACCATATCAGCGTATTCCTCTGATGTAAATAAGTAAGACATTTTTATTTCGCTGAATAAACAATCGAATTATAACTCACAGAAAAATTGCATTTAATAACACGATTTCACAGAACCCGATCTCCTGCTGTAGCTTGCAAAACACCACTAATACACAGTTCTAACGTAACAGTACAGAATACCATTGTTGATCAGCTGTTATTCGTGCGTTACCAACTTAGAAATTAATAAAACAAAAAACTGCATTTCGATGATTAGTAAACAATAATGGGAAAATGTTTGCTTCATTTATTTTCGAACATTTGATATAAATGTTTATTAAAAAAAATACAACGTAATAAAACATGATATATTTTTATTTACAAACAAATTTATTTAACAGTTAATCTTGTTTTCTCAATTTATCTCATCATTAAGGAACACACATTTTGTGTTTTTGTTTTATTTTAACTAAATACCGTACGGTATTTCTTTACAGCTAGTAATGTATTATACTGAATAAAATCGATTTTTTTGTACTTATTTCTGTTTTATTTTAGACTTTGATTATATCAATTTTCTCAGAATTAAATTCTCTACAATTAATGTTTGTTGATTTAATGTATTTAATACCAATTTAACAAAGTTATTGTACATCAAACGTAAAAAAAACATTGTTTCGTGCCCCAATTTTTTGCATTTAACCCTGAATCCCTCAAAAACTACTACAGTTACAGTTCTGAAACCTATTTTATTAGCTTTATCAGGTAAAAATACATAAGATTCCACGATATTTCTTACTTAATTAACCTTCCAAAAGTTCAGTATGGCTTTATTTTCCTCTTTACCCAGGAATCAGGCGAAATCTTTCGCTAGCTGTAACTCGCTAACGAAGCGTTTATATAACATTTTTTCATTATTTTTACTAGTACAATGTGCTGTAGAAGTGGGGGGAGAGAACTTCATGAATCACCCTATATATATATATATATATAATTTCAAATAAACATTGAATCACAAAAAGTACTTGCTCCGCCGGGAGTCGAACCCGGATCTCTCACTTGCCGGGTGAATGTGCTACCATTACACCACAGAGCGCTTACTTTTTCCGATTCAATTATTTTGTATTTGGCCATATCTGTCACATATGGGTTTAAATAAGCAAACTAACATATGATCGGAAGACCAAATACCTGTCAAACGACTTTTTATTGACATTACATTTTATAAATGGCAATAGCCTTATTTAATAGCAAGTACTTTTTGTGATTCAATTTTTATTGAAATTAAATAAGGCTATTGCCATTTATACAATTTAATGTAAATATATATTTGTGTGTGTGTGTGTGTGTGTGTGTGTGTGTGTGTGTGTGTGTGTGTGTGTGTGTTGTGTGTGTGTGTGTGTGTGTGTGTGTGTGTGTGTGTGTGTTTATATGAGTTCTTCAAGAGAATTCAACAGTAGTAATACTGGAATGACCTATCCTATAATTGGCAACATCGACTGTAATTCAAAAAATCTAATATACCAAATTAATTGTAAGTTTTGCTCCAAACAATATATTAGCCAAACATCGAACCATTTAAGAATCCGTATGAAAGGGCATAGTTTTGAAATTTTCCATGAAGATGAAGATAAACCATTGGCAAGACATTGTCTAGAACATAAACAAGACAAAATTGAGGAGTGTTTTAAATTAAAAGGAATACACCAACTACCACCATGCCCTGATGAAAACTACAAAAGATTAAAATTCAAGCACATGGAGCAAGCTCATCACATTATGTTGAAGACAAAAATTCCATTCGGTCTAAATTTAAGATAACTTTTCGAATAATTTTAATAGATTCAAAATTGTCATAAATTACAAGTTGTATTCCATCCTTTATAAAAATAAACTGTTCCAACAAGATTGAATTAGATAAATTTCACATCAGTTGAATTTTATCAAATGTTATACACTGTGTTTACATTTATGTTTTCCTAATTCTTGTTTATGTGTTATAGTTTTGTATAAAATTTTTTATTTTAAACTTCCTGAAGACGGGGTATTAAAACGCCCGAAATATAGAAGCGAAAAATGGTTCTTTTGTTTTCTTCTATTCAATACAGTGATTATTGTATATATATATATATATATATATATATATATATATATATATATATCACACTTACATATAACAATATATACATATATCAATGTTATGTAAACCTTTGAGCTAAAGGCTTTTGAAATTGGGATGAAGCTTAATGCAGGCAAAGTCCAGTTTGATGTTGGTGCATAGTTCTTCATGATATTTTTATAAGAATTAATAAAGTATGTCAAGGCGGGAGGTTTATTCAAACTATGATCATGAAGTTTCAATGAACCTGCATTTATAAGTAGGCAATAATTATTTATTTTAAGTTAATATCCCTTATTGCATGCCCTCAAATGTATGCCTATGGCCCTCAAACATCCAGGGGAGGATCAAGGAGGACAGAATTCTCCTGACACGTTGCAGACTTTTGATACTTTTTTGTTATTAGAGAGATCAATCAACATTTTGCACAATGGCATAAACCATACCCGACCAGAGCATGTACCCTACCAAGACATGTATCCTACTAGGACATGTACCCTACTACTAGGGCATGTACCTTACCAGGGCATGTACCCTACCAAGACATGTACCCTACTGGGACATGTACCCTACTACTAGGGCATGTACCTTACCAGAGCATGTACCCTACCAAGACATATATCCTACTAGGACATGTACCCTACTACTAGGGCATGTACCTTACCAGGGCATGTACCCTACCAAGACATGTATCCTACTAGGACATGTACCCTACTACTAGGGCATGTACCTTACCAGAGCATGTACCCTACCAAGACATGTATCCTACTAGGACATGTACCCTACTACTAGGGCATGTACCTTACCAGAGCATGTACCCTACCAAGACATGTATCCTACTAGGACATGTACCCTACTACTAGGGCATGTACCTTACCAGAGCATGTACCCTACCAAGACATGTATCCTACTAGGACATGTACCCTACTACTAGGGCATGTACCTTACCAAAACATGTACCCTACCAAGACATGTAATGTATCCTACTAGGGCATTTGCCTTACCAGGGCATGTGCCCTACCAGGGCATCGTTGATATAATGCTTTTAGCCTGTAAACTTAGCGAGTCCTGTTCAACACCTGTACCATGAAAACCTTGGTACAAAGTAGAAGTTTTGGAATGTATCTGTGTGGAGTGTCTGCGTTCTTCTTTTTCGACTCACTCTTTCAGGGCATCTGGGAATTTTCCTTTGTTAGAAATCTTTATAGGACCGCATCAAAATGGTGGTCCAAAAAACATCGCTATAGATTTCAAATAAAGTTATATTTTATTTTTGAAATTTCAACCAGGCATTGTAAAATGTAAACGGAAAGGTTGATCGTGTTGAAATTCATTATTAAATTCTTTGTAAACTAAATGGTTCCAAACCGAAACAACCAATCTTCATAAACTTGCTTTATGGTTGAAAACTAAAGTACTGCTTTTAAATTTGGAAAATTAAGGTATATCCAGTAAGCCACATTTAAGATATGACGTAACTCTGCCATATTGTATGGACGTAACTATATGGGAGCATCCAGTTTAACTGCAGGCGAGTATCAAACAAGTTTGATTTTATCTCTGAACCATAACAAGGATCGGGAATATTGCTATTCTTATTGTAATAGAACATTCACAAAGGGAACACTATATTCATAACATGCTATGAGTAGCTATTACACACGAGACTGCTCACTGCTCATTCTGTCTATATTGGAAAAATAGGTCAGTTATAATTTTAACGAAATGTTAATGAGCGACATCATATTAAAAGTAAATCAATTTTCTGAAACTTAATTTTTATCTTTTTAAATTTATGAATTTGACAAAATCATTAAAGTTTACAACGATTTTACAACATGAAATAAAAGGTTTAAAAAAATATCGGTGATTTCGTAGAAAAAAACTGTAACTCATCACTTAATGATTCCTCCGTGGGAACAAACATTTTTACAGGAGGAAATAAAAATTCACTTAAAATATTTACTTGTAAATTCATTACCAAAAAAATGACATCAATACAAGTACATACAATGTTAATCTGAGTATTAACTACCCGATGCATTCCCAAGAATTCGCAATGAATTTATTCACTGTAAAGATTAGTGTATACCATAGAAAAAGTGGCAGTCTACTGTTATTACATTTACACGAAAACATTGATTTACGGTATAATCTTTTTTATTTATAATACAACCAATACTTAAACCACTAACTGTTCTACAATATATCCCGAGCGTACAGTAAAGAGCGAGAAGAGATATTAAATGCAGAATGATCGAGAGATGTGACAGCGAGCAAGGAAAGTTCACACGGGAGGCGGAGGTGTAGGGGTGTTCCTGGGCCACGACTGCGCAGGGGGTAGCGGGAGGTCCCGCGCTCGAGCTGCGGCTGTAGTCCGTGGCGGTACTCTGCGGCAGACTCCACGCCAGCCGGTCGTATCGTCATCCTTCTCCGAGCGTAACCTCCGTGTGTTCGTAACCTTCGCTTCCGTTATCACGATAAATTACCTCCAACCCTAAAACGTACGCTGAGAAAAACTAGTTACAGAGTTAAATAGACGGTTTTGGTTTTCTTCGGCGAACATTTAGGGAGTGCCACTTGCAAGAATCCCACAGGTTGCAGTTATAGAGATAGCGATCTTCTCGAGGTAACGTTAGTCTTTAACATTTTAATCCTTACATTAAATTGTAGAATTACGTTTTAATACTTAATGATATGATATGGTGTACATTATACTAGAGGAATAATAATTACTTATAAGTTTGTGTTTAGTTTGGATTTCTTTATACTGCTTTGATGTTGGGAAACGTATACAAATATTTAATCCTTAGTTGTGGTTTTTATTTTCCCCACAAATAATTATCATATAAAATGATAATGGGATCATTACAGATGAAACGTACAATTATGAAATGAATTAGTAATTGTTTTAATTGGGTTGCACTCTATCAACAGAACATGTAGAATGTTAGCCACTCTGACAAAACGTTGCTTGTTGCTCAACATTCGTAATGTGATAGACTTACCGACCGGACACATTTTTTAAGTCTACTTATATATTTGTTAGCAACGAATTAGAGATAAAAAACATGCCAAATCCGTTTGTGTCTAATTATTGCATGACTATTACCATTAAAAATTAAAATATTTTGAACCAGTGATAGGCCAAAAACTGTTTATATTGAAAAATTCATTAAATTTATAAATTTTATGTTATGATTATATACAAGCATCCAAAATTCGCTCAATTTATAATCTGAAATAAATTTAATTTCAAGCATCGATTAAATAGTATTAGCGTTATGAATAAATTCGACTAATAACTTTTGAATAACTAGCTCTACTGAAATTACGGGCCCGGAATGATCAACAGGTTATCGTTGGCCAAGGGCCGTAGACTGAAATTGCTTTAACCATAAAATTGTATTTTTTAAAGACTATTTTTTCAACATACATATTTTTAGCATTTCTATTTTTATGGTATTGATTATCCGTCGAAAAAACTACATTCTCCGAAACAGTTCTAAATATACGAGTATTTTAATGGTTATACTAGTGGTTACTTCTCAATCAAAATGCGTTTTAGGCTATCTTTGATAAAAAAATAGAATATAATATATGATAATATTGTAGTGGTTCATATTTTATTTCTATTATTTAAAAGTTTTAAAACATTTACGAAAAAATACAGGATGGTTTAATAGAGTAAATATAGGACGTTTTCAATCTATTTATAAATAAACCTGGATTTTCATATAATGAAATACGGATTGAATTATTATGCAGAGCATAGAAGGGAAAACATTTATTATAATTCTGTATTAAGGTTTCAGTGATTAAATTAGATGTCGTTTAGTATTATTTTTAAGTTACGTATGTTACGAAGTAAACTCATATAGGCATACACTCTGCTAACTTATGAGTATATGAAGTAGGATGATGACAGAATAGATTAATAGGTAAATTTTTACAGTCATGGTTTTGATAATAATTTATATTAATTCTATTTTGAAAATATTACAATTCATAGAAAGAGAGAAAGGCTAAATATATTCTTGTTTTATATTACTAAATAATTGATATATTACGATATACTTACGAATTATACTTATATTGTTATATACTCTGCCATCTTATAAGTATATAAAGTATAGATTCTTAGGTAAATTTCTACAGACATGGTTTTGATAATTATTTATATTAAATCTATTTTGAAAACATAACAAGTCATAGAAAGAGAGAAATGCTAAATATATTCTTGTTTATATTACTATATAATTTATAGAAACAAACAGTGATTACAAACTGTTCACGGTGTAGCCGACATACGAATATTAACTAGTGATCTCCAGCATCTACTGATATAAATAACTGATGTAAACATAACATATTATTGTTACGTTAAATACACTCAACACACAAGTAGGGGGGAAATTATGTTTGACCGATAATGCAACCACCTATAAAATAAAACTGTTGATATTCTGATTCATAACAAATACTTATCTGTTCCGGATCCCTGGAACATTTAATAATCCCGGATACGATAATATATAATATATAAACGATTTAAAATATTATATTGTTATATATAATGACTTTTCGTTAATTTAGTCTAGGTAACTGTATGAATATTAGCAAATTCATGGGCGTAGCAGTTCTAGAGATATATAATAATAATAATAGTTTTATTGCATCAGACAATATACATTGCATAATTGCAAATAGTCAACTTCGTGAAGAACCTAAAAATTTTCAGTCATGTGGTACGCAGAAGTCACACTCTATGCCATTCAGACTCATGCAATCGAGTTCTATTCAACTTTAGCTCATGCCTGTTTATTCATAGGCCTCCCAGTTGTGCGCCATAAACGCATCTATAGTATAAAATGCTTCTTCGATCATAAATCGTTTTAGACGCGTTTTAAATGCCTTTACATAGAATTGAAGTCCAGCCTGTGAAGTGAGGAGCTCATAAACCACCGTTATGTTCCACAATTCCGTAGTTATCCCTGTCCCTAGTCTCGTAGGAGTGTACGTCACTGTGTTTGTGTGGTCGCATTCCGATTTGAAAAAGATGCATGTTTCCAGCATGTAGAGGTAGGGTAGCGTCAATAGATTAAAAGTTTTGAATCCAGGTTTGCACGACTCACTTTTCTGCAGATTTCCGATTGTTCAGACTGCTTTTTTAGGATGAAAACTCTTGAAAAGTGTGAGTTTGAGCAATCTCCTCACAACACCAATCCGTTTGGTGCTAAATATCACCTTACCAGTTCCCAGCAATCACCTCAGCGTTTATGTTTGATGAGATGAATATTTAGATTTCAATAATTTAGTATTAATTACCAATTACTACCTTCTTCAACATTCAATCAGTCCGTTCTCAGCGGAGTCATAGACTGTTGAATGATTAAAATTAACATTTGAGTAACGTTTACAATAAATTGCTTTATTGTACTGGTGGTATTTTGGTTTGTTTAGTAATCTTTTTTAAGCGTAGGAAGGGTTAATTCTAGCTGGATTTACCTTTCAGTCGAACATTTTTTGCGTATGCGAATGCGAATACTAAAGCGTCAATTTCTTCGGGAATTCTTCTTTCCGGACGGATGCTATTGGTTTCTTGAGAGACTGATGCGTGGAGCTACGTAGTCTGTAATCTGTTTTACAATTAGTTCCTATCTGTTAAAATACCTTGATATTGTTGTGTTTGTTTTTTGTTTTGTTTGTATACTTATTAACTATTGTTGGTTTCATTCGGATCTACTTGTAATATTTGTAAAATTGGTGTTGTACCGTTGAAATGAATAAATAAATAAATGACGTCAGGCCAACCTCATCGATGTCCAGGAGCACATCACTGACCTAAAATACTGTCGTAAGAGTGTCTGGGTTTTATCCAAGATAACTTGGAGTTGATGGGAGCTACTTTAGTAGTACAGGCTGTTGCTAGCTCAAACATGAGGCACTGTCCCTTACCCGCCTTGAATGAAGGAGACTAGAACTAACCTAGCCTCCCCTTCTTCTACTTTACTGATATATACTTCTTGATGTGATCTCTACAGGCGGCGCCTATCACCAACCTCACTCTTAGTGAACATTCTGTCACTCTGGAAGCAAGCAAAAAGGACTTGTATGACTAATTTTGACCTCAGGATCTTGTCCTAACTGAACGGAAAATCTCTACAATCAGATAAAATTCTGTTCGGTAAAACGCTACAAACGTACTGGAGCAGTGGGGGATAATGTACAGTTTCTGAAATTCTTAAAATCTTTTACCTCTTGTGAATGGGAGGCCAAAATTAGGTAGTGACTCATGATTGCTATTCAAGATAAACATTTTAAGTTGTAAAATTTAGGTTGTCTTCTAAATGCTTAGGAAATCAAGTAGTTTTCTCATGAAATTGTCTGTTTTATGCCAAAATTTAAAGTAGCAGACTGGAATTTAAAAATATAAATGTATGTGATCTAAATAAACGTTTGTCATCCTGAAAATATTTTAAAGTTAAATGTCTTGTATTCACCAACATTCTGTACACGATTTGCTCTACCTTCAGAATAAACGTTGAATACACGTCATGGGATGGACATTATTTATTCCTAAAACTCCTATTCTTGAAGATGACATCGATACCAGGTTCTAGGCTTTCATAACCATAATATCTCGTTTATTGATGGAGGCTTGGAAAAATGTATTTATAACCTTAAAACTAACTCTCTTATCTCATAAAAACTTTGGAGCTTATTTGTGTGTATTGTTCAAATAATAGTTTATACCTTGCATTCAATTAAAGGTTCTTCAATATTTTAATAAACTTAAAGCTTTGTTCAAAGCAGAATCCGTGTTGATATTGGTAATTTTTGTTTAAAGTTTGAGCTGTCTTGTATAGTTACTATTATATTTAAATCGTAACCTAATAAATAATTACCAAAACAAATTGATATTTTCTTTACGAGAATGATAAAATAAAAAAAATATATAAATTACTGTATTAGTATTGTATTTGAAGAAGATTAATATGATTAATAAGTGACATACATAATTTATTTTTCCTAATGATTCTCTCATCCTTATAAATAAAATTATAATACTTTCTTTATGATATAAACGTTTCTTGTGAAATAGTACTCCGAGATTTATAAGGTTAAGGTGTGTTTGCTGTGTGGTTAATTCATGATAAAAAGGTACTTATTATACCTTAAGTTTTGAATATTTACACGGACACAATAATGAGTCACACACAACTAAATGAAGTATCCCGAGGGCATGAAATATTACAGAGGAATATAGTGGCTTAGTGATATAGAATCGGAACAGCAAACTTCACCTAGCAGAGTCTACGAAACCATAGATGTATGGATGTGTAAAGGACATATATTTTCGACCCACTGATTTTACGATCAAACGCGGATAAGAAGAGTTTACACGAGAATCATGGCAAAAACCAATCAACAGATTTAAAATAATTTATTTATTACAGACAACTTATCGGGACCAAATATTGTTTCAGTGCTAATGAGAAAGATACAACAGCAGTTTTAAGTACAAAGTTCAAATGTTTCAAAATTAGTAATTTTGAAATTAGTTGTGAATTCATCACTCATATTAGTTATATATAATGATTCATTATTAATTTTTTTAAATACACTTCTGCATTATTTAGTTTACTAACCTATATGAATATATAACATTCGCCTAAACATGAGGAACGAAGAAATGCCTCAGTTACTGAGTAAACTCCAGCTGAATATCCCTTTGCGGATCTGATCACTGTAACCACACCCCACGATTCAAATATAATCTCTTTATGAAGGCTTTATATATTTCTTCCTTCCTCTTATATATTGCTTTTAAACATATTGTTACATGTATTTTTTTTGTTACGAATAAAAAATGTCCTCTCGCGTACATAAATTGATGCTGTTTGAGATGCTAAAACCGTTAAAGTAGTTATTTAATTAGTTTAAAACTTTTTATTAAAAATAATTAATCAAGTTCTACTTATGTATTAACCATCTTACAAAGAATATGAGGATTAGTTCCGTATAATAATTTTGGTTTAAGAACTTCATCGTCCCATTACGTAATTTGATTGAACTAATTTCTTCGCTAATTTCTACGTCGTCAGCCATCAGTGGGATTTTTACCAAATTCGAGAACAAGCTGAAGTATACAAAATTCCGATTAGGTGTTTTAAATATACAGTGGTGGATGTTAATTATTTTATATTTAACAAATGTTTCAAATTTGCGGACGCTTTCTTGCTTAACCGTCAGAAACACGTCAATAAGCAATAGGACAGTGGTTGCGTAGGAAACTTTTGTATCTTGTAAAATTTTAAACTGAAATTTGAATTATAAATTCTGGGTTGCCCGCTATCGGGTTTCTGAGAAAATACTCCACGTTAAGTGATGGGATTAAAGTTTAGACCTTTTGCGGAGTTTTCCTACAATTACACAGCCTAGAGATACACTCGTGTAAATTTTCATGTATCTAGTTCCCGCTGTCTAAATAACTTTTTCAAAATGAAATATATACTTTTAGTAATTCTAAACGTGGGGGTTCCATCTTTTACTTTTTACTTTTACAAATCATTCGTAAAAACTTTATTCCTATATTTACACATATGATTTATTTAAAATTATACATTTATGTACATATGAACGTGATTACAGATATTCATTGCAATCGATATTAAAGTTGAATTTGCTGTAACTTACTGAATCCTTTGTTGTGTTTATTTTCTGTGTACAATTAAATATATGAAAATCAATCAACTCCAATTTTGGTATACAAAAAGGAGAAGTGTTAAGTGTTAGAGAGGGCTTCTTAGCAATAACTTCGCCTGGTAAAATAAGACATTCTTTATTTTATTTATTTTTTACAACAAATACCAATGTTAGTCACCAAGTAACAGACATATACTTATACAGACAGACAGACAGATTGAGTAGTATTATATATGTTTTTTTTATCTGAAAGCTATGATTCTTTTAACTTACAAGGTAAATAAATAGATTTATGTTTAGTTATATATCTTACTTTATTTTTTAAGATGTTAAGTGGTAGAGAGGACTTTATAGTCCTAACTTCGCCTCTAATAAAGACATTTTTCATTTAATTTTTTGCATTTCAAGTTTTCCATAAAAGTCCATAAAATAAAAATATACTAATTTTATGTTTAATTATGCATATATAGCATTATAATTTTTTAACCATTGATTACAAGTATAATGCATTATACAATTTAAATGTGTATTATGTAGAAATCGATTGAATATACTAACATATATTATGTTTACCGTATTTTACAAATTATTAGGAAGAAAAATTAGTTAATTAATTATAAAAGCTTCTAATGAACAGTTTATAAATCGCGCAATTCGTCAAACTAATTGGAGACTGTTACGAGGTTAAATTAAGCAGAAGGTGTGATTGTTTGTAAGCCGTCAACGCCACTGGAGCTTACCTAATCTCTTTCGCAAACCACTTTAATTTAATTTTTAAATTCTCAGTTAATGTATATTTTCTATATCATACCTGTAGCAATATGCATACCGTACAAAATGCAATATTCAGTAATGTTGATCACGCCCAAAGCTGTGTAAGAACACTGTTGTAATTCTAACATGTGTTTAGTTTTTACAATGTAATGCATTTGTAAACAAAATTCAAATTCGGTCCAATAAATACGCTGTTACAGCTAACCCATTTACAACGATTATTTGAAAAACGCTCTCTAGTTTGTTGGAAGAAATTCTGATAATTTATTAATTGTTAACGACAAAATTACGAGTTCTAACTGTCAAAACGAAATATAGTTTTGAAAAATTCTTTTTGGATAACCCTTTCCATTTCACAATTTCAGTAATCCACTTTCATAAAATGTACGTTTGGAATTCATTCATTGGCATTTAACACAAGCAATTATTTAAATTTATATCCACATAACGTCAGATTTGTGTTGGTCTTTCCAAAGGCTTTCCAACTATCCAACGCAGTGTTTCAAAGGTTTGCGATGTAGAGTACTTAACAAACAGACCTTAATGGTGATACATATTACTTAGCTTTACTGAACACACTGGCCAAACCCAGCTGTTCTGCTTAAAGAGCTGTTTGACTGTTTACTGTGATCTGCACATAACGGTAACGTCGGTACATATGGTGATACATACATATTATTTTCACTGAACACACTGGCCTAAAAACTCAGCTGTTCTGCTTAAGCAGCTGTTTGACTGTTTAGTGTCATCTGCACATAACGGTAACATCGGTAAATATGGTGAAACATACATATTAGCCTTACTGAAAACACTGGACAAACTCAGCTGTTCTGCTTAAGGAGCTGTTTGACTGTTTACTGTGATCTGCACATAACAGTAACATCTGTAAATATGGTGATACATATTTATTAGCTTTACTGAACACACTGTACAAACTCAGCTGTTCTGCTTAAGGAGCTGTTTGACTGTTTACTGTGATCTGCACATAACGGTAACATCGGTAAATATGGTGACACATATTAATTAGCTTTACTGAACACACTGGACAAACTCAGCTGTTCTGCTTAAGGAGCTGTTTGACTGTTAACTGTGATCTGCACATAACGGTAACATCGTTAAATAGCGTTATGTATACATATTAGTATTACTGGACAACTGCTGGGTAAACTCATAAGTTTCTTTGACAAAACGTTTTTGTTAGTTCTAGTAATATCTTTATTGTGTTCTTTTCATGGGATGTATTTTATTTAATAAAAGTTTATTGTGCTGAAAATAAAGTTTGTAGTTAATACTATAGTATTTGAGTAAATCTAAATGTTTTACCTATTATGAAATGATATTTAAATTAGCTATATTTATCCAGTTTAGCTTTAGATTTACATATACTGCAACAATTTAAACTGTATCTGTTTACTTTTCCTTTAAGTTGTATTTATTCTGATAAGATTTAATAAATGGCAAAATTTGTTAGTGACCAATTGCAATATTATTATACTTCTTTAAATTATTCACCTAGTTTTTACTTTAGAGTTATATTATTTCAAATAAATATTATTGAAAAGAGTGAGTATAGTGTTTTATGTTATTATTTTACCCATTTAAATTTGATTTTTGCTATTCAAAAAATCTAGAAAATAACATAAAAATCTAAAATATAACTAAAATATAACACTTTCTTTTACAATATAAAATATAATTAAGCATTTAAAATTTAAATTTTTAATTAATTTGTGTTCTTGATAAAATTACTAAGGTAATTAAATAAGGTTGAAGGTAAATATTTAAGCCTTAAAGACACAGGACACAGTGATTAAAGTTAACAACATTACTCGTTTTTCTTACACACACTTTATAACCTCACATGCACATCTTCAGTCATTTCACTATGGACTTGTCAAAAGATGCTCCTAATTACAAGTTTTAAATATATAAACATTGAAAATAAGAACCTGAGATGATTATATGATATGTGTTTTACTGTCGTATTACATGATTTGGAGTAAAATATTGGAATACAACCTTTATAGAAACATATATACAAACTATTTATTGTTACGGATTTATCCGTAAAGTAAACACATTTGTTTCGTTTGCCGAAGTTCGACCACATGTAAACAAACGTTGCATGTCAGATGTAAGCTCGAGGCAATGTTTAATGTCAGAAGCTAATGGGTCCCTGGGGATTCCACACTAATGAAGCTCTCATAATGTTTTTGCTAATGTGTGAGACAGCATTCAGTAATTATACAAGTTATTAGTGCTTTCTAAAGATAATCAAGTAAAGTTCCCATTGCAGTTTCTTCTTAAGGGGTTTCTCCACGTCTACATTAGTCCTTAATTAAACACTCTGGTAGACATAATAAAGACTTTTTAGTTTCATTTGAAGGAACCGAGAATACAAGTTGCGTAATATAGACGCCATGATTTTCAGATAATCTTTGAAATTGTGAGTTAAATTCGTATACCTAAAAAACCATCGCTACCAGTAAAAATGTACTGACTTCACAAACAGTTTTCAAAAGTGAACCATGTTAAAGAAACGTTTAATAAAGCATAACATAAAGAATTGTCTACATTAGGGAATTGTATTCCAAACAACTTGAAAGTTCTCACTCAATTGCCAACATATATTATGTTTCCATTGAGTAAATCATCTTAATATTTTTATATAATTGTCTTGTGAAAGGGTGTAATAAAAAAATAAATGTATAGTTTTTATTGGTGCAGGGAATTCTTATTTATAATTTAATAATTTTGGTTCAATGATAAAGAAATTTACAACTAAAAAATCTGGAAATTTAGTGGAATTTATCCAATAACAGTTTCTACAATTGTTCTGTTTAATAAATTGTAATAGAAATATCTGATATAGCTCAATTTCACCTTCTACTTAGAGTAGGGTCTGATACCCGTCACTGTCACAGAGAAAGACCTGGAATATTATCCTCATATTTGTCTGAAGATATCCAATAAAAAGAAGACGTTAAAACGAACTCTGGATGGTTTCCACACCAGAGACAACTGCTCTAAAAATGACCTACGTCTCGTTTACCCAACAGCCATCCAGTGCAGTTTAGATTGTCTCATCAGCTGCAAAATTTGCACTAATGAAATTTTAGACACAATTTAAAAACACGTTGGAGCATCCGAGTTTAAACATTACTTATCTATGGTGGAAAGATATGATTCATCGTGAATATTGAGTTTAGTTTATTTCACATTCCGCCTAGAGCAGCATCTACATCTGACACTGTTGCAGACTCAGCTCCTGGAATCTGAGGTCCACGTCCAAACAGTGGTTCATCTCATACCGAAGCATGAAGAAATATTTCCTTATTATTACAACATGAAATTTATATTTAAAAAAAAAACTGGTTATCTGTATAATATTATGTCCTTTTAATGGATAACACGTTTAATGCAATTTTAAAATGTAGTCAGGTTCATAAGAACTTAATTCTGACCTGAAAATCACTGTATTCAGATCTGCCTATCAGGGTCAGGGTATATATTCTATAAAAACTACGATACGAGTGTCACTTTCAAAACCACAGTTGAAATGTGAAAATTTTCTAGCTAACTGAGGTAAGTAGGTTTACTCTCCTAGGATGGCTTATCACAGGTTTCATGCAACTAAATTCCGTAAATGTGGGTCATATTCAGTTGTGGCATGAACATTAATGTCTCATTTATCATTGAAGCCAGTCTTCTTGAAGAATTAGGTATGATTTCAGCGTTATAAGAAAATTCATGGAGACATATAAAATATTGAGTAGCTGTTCCACGGCTATGCTCAAACAGTTCCCCAGGATATCTTTTGTAAAACCCTAACCTTAACTACAAAATTTCACGATTTTCTTAAACTTTCAGTTTGTTTGAAATTTGTACATTTTAGATATATAGATGGTTTAGATTTTTTATGAATACTTCCATAAAGTGTTAAAGATGTTAGTAAAATATTACCTAAATAATCAGGAATGTATAGAATACTTTATATTTCGTTAACAGAAAGTCCATAATTTTTAAATGTTTATCACAGTATCTATTTGAAATTTAGTATAGATTTACAATCTTTGCATTTTCTACGTTATTCAGAACATAACGTACATAATATCCTTTATTGAATCCTCATATCATATAAAGTTCTTAATTTACGTTAAATAAATATATTGAAACATAGATTTTTGTATATATGTATGGGTTAGTAACTAACACGAACAAAACGTCAGTAGGGAACATTCAATATTTTTATTTAAATAATATTGTGTTTTGACGAGCTGATACCTTCTTAGGTATTTTTTATTAAACAAGGAGTGGTGTTGAAAAATAATGAAATTATTAAAATCTTTTCGTATTGAACAAGAAACTAACCACCGCCCCCCCACACACATACATACATTAAAAAGTGTTTAGATAACAAATTATAATAATTTAATACTTTAAAAATCAGAAACTTTAATTAAAATCGTTTGACGTGACGGCTGTAATAATGGGGAGGGTCTCAAAGGTGCACCCTGTCATGTTTTCCCTGGCAAAGCTTGATACGTGCCCTGAATGTAAAATCGTGGCTTTGCTGCTTTATAATAACAAGGAAACGTTCTTGATAAACTAGGGCACGTTTCGCGTTACTTAACATCTCTAGAAGTTACAAGCGACTAACGCGACGGTTGTAACAATAGGGAGCGACTCAGAGGTGCACCTTGTCAGTATTTTCCCTGGCAAAGCTAGATACGTGCCTTGAATATGAAATTGTGGCTTTGCTGCTTTCTAATAGCGAGGAAAAATTCTCGATAAACTAGGGCACGTTTCGCGTTATTTAACATCTCTAGAAGTTACAAGCGACTAACGCGACGGTTGTAACAATAGGGAGCGACTCAAAGGTGCACCTTGTCAGTATTTCCCTGGCAAAGCTTGATACGTGCCCTGAATGTAAAATCGTGGCTTTGCTGCTTTATAATAACAAGGAAACGTTCTTGATAAACTAGGGCACGTTTCGCGTTATTTAACATCTCTAGAAGTTACAAGCGACTAACGCGACGGTTGTAACAATAGGGAGCGACTCAAAGGTGCACCTTGTCAGTATTTCCCTGGCAAAGCTTGATACGTGCCTTGAATATGAAATTGTGGCTTTGCTGCTTTCTAATAGCGAGGAAAAATTCTCGATAAACTAGGGCACGTTTCGCGTTATTTAACATCTCTAGTAAGTTACAATCGACTGACGCGACGGTTGTAACAATAGGGAGGGTCTCAAAGGTGCACCTTGTCAGTTTTTCCCTGGCAAAGCTTGATAGGTGCCCTGAATGTAAAATCGTGGCTTTGCTGCTTTATAATAACAAGGAAACGTTCTTGATAAACTAGGGCACGTTTCGCGTTACTTAACATCTCGATAAGTTACAAGCGACTAACGCGACGGTTGTAACAATAGGGAGCGGTCTCAAAGGTGCACCTTGTCAGTTTTTCCCTGGCAAAGCTTGATACGTGCCTTGAATATGAAATCGTGGTTTTGCTGCTTTCTAATAGCAAGGAAACATTCATGATAAACTAAGACACGTTTCGCGTTAGTTAAAATTTCTAGTAGTTACAATCGACTGACGCGACGGTTGTAACAATTGGGAGGGTCTCAAAGGTGCACCTTGTCAGTTTTTCCCTGGCAAAGCTTGATACGTGCTTTGAATATGAAATAATAGCTTTGCTGCTTTATAACAGCAGAGAAACCTTCCTGATAACCTGGGAGACGTTTTTACAGTGGTTATTAAGCAATTATGAAATGTGATTTATTAAATGTTAGGTTTTAAATGGATATTTATTTTAATACGCTAAATCGTAAGTATTTAGAGAGTTTTTCAACTATTGTAGCGGGTAACAGTTTCACCTAAAAACTATCAATAACTTTACTGTTTTGTGTGACGTATTGAGTGATGGAATTGCCTACACCATTTTTGGTGGATCACTTGATATTCAATATAATTTGTAAATCCCTAGAGTATTTTATGTACTCTTTTACAAAATGTCTTGATTAACGGCTCAAGAAGATTTTCACAATGCGTTATTTCAAAGAATTTTATTTATTTAATTTAAAAGGATAACAGGAATAACCTCAGGAATACTGGCCTCATTACTGTTGGAAATACTTATACAAGTTTTGAGCTCTAATGTTTGCTGCTCACTGTAGGCGTCAGGATGTAGAATGGAAGGTTTCGTAAGAAAGGATATCAACTCATCAAAGAGTCTCGGCCAAAAAGAAGTCACTCAAGACCTAATACAAAAACACAGTAAGCACAAACATTTCTATAATACTTCAAGTGAGGCACGCCTGTTGCAACAAGTAGAGGCTGATTGAGGTATTTATATAATATATGTTTTATTGAGTATAAACACAGATATGTTATTGCAACCATCAAATTGAATTATTTACTAAAAAAATGCATTCACTACTAAATAAGAACTTTACATGTATATACGTTTTTTAATTCATCCTAATTCTCATTCATTTCAATTTTTCCTACTTTAGCTCGATTGCCAGTCAGCCAATCATCTAGTCTCCTAAACGTGAGTTATAAACTCGTCTATGATGTAGAATGCTTTGAAATCAACGCGGTTTTAAGGCGATTTTTAAATGAGTTGTTCATTGCAGCATTTTTATTGAATTGAGCAATTGGTTCACAAATTAAACTCCTGCCCGAGAAGATAAGCGTTTGTTCTGTCTCCCAATGCGGCGGTTATCTCTGCCTCTAGCTTCATAAGAGTGCATGTTGCTACCTCAGGTAGGGTAATGACAACAGTTTCAAATTTTTTAATGCTGATCTGCACGACTCTCTAAATTGTAGTTTTTCAATTATTCTGATGGCTTTCTTGACAAGTATAAACATCCTAAAAAAGTTGTTCTGTACAACCTCCTCACAAAGCTACGCCAAAGGATACATGTGAGTAGATAATTCCATAATACGTCATCATCAGTATCTGAATTGTGCAGTATTTGGGTAGCTGTCTCACTACATAAATGCTTGAGGACAATTTTACACAAGCGCTGTCAAAAACCTAAATGCAGCTTTTTTTGTAATTTTAGGTTTGCGAAAGCGACTTAGAAAGTTAGTATTATAAACCATGATATTTTTTACTGTATTCCCGCCTCTTGTATATGAATATATATAATACTTTGTAAATTAAAAGTTTTTAATTGGCAAAACATGTTACTTTCAAATCAATTAAAAGGTACTCTCAACTTTTATATCGAATGTAATTAAAAACTTTTAAAAATTATATATAAATAACCCCCACAAACCACATCACAATATTGGACAGAATATTTTAATCTGGAATAAGCAATGCGTAATGTGTAGACTCCATTAGGTGTTTCTTACTAATATTATCAAAAATATAGAATTTTATATGGAAATGTTCAGATTATTGCTCAAAACTGTCAGTTTTGTATTTTCTTCCATGTAAATACATCATCTAGAATATTGCCGAGATATTAAAGTTCCGATTACAGGGAAAGTCGCATTTTCCCTCGTGGCTACTCAGGGTGTGAAGTGTTGACTCGTTTTCAAACATAAACCTGTGCAGTCAAGATTCATATATTTGGTTTTATTTGTGTTGATCTACTTTCTGTTTTCAACACACCAGCTTTTGAATAAATTTAAATCTTTCTTCGATAAAAAATGGTGATGTCGTTAGCATAATATCTCTTGGGATAACAGAAAATATTTTTTTGTAGCGTCAATAATAAAAATTGTATTAGTTTTCCAGACGTAACTGAGTTCTGTGTTACTCCTGTGTAACATACAGGGGTTAAATTATTACATTAATTATCTTAATTGTTTTATACCCATTAACGAACTTAGAATCAAATTAAGCGTGGTTCCCCTAACACCGATTGTTTCTAATTTGCTTAAAGGAACTGTATCGTTCAGTAAATTAAAAACATTTCTGGAGGGAAGTCTATAAACAAACCTAAATTTTGATTCCACTATTAAAATATATTTACATCATTTTTCTAACTTTAAGCAAGGCATCTTCTGTAGGGTTCTGGTTCTAAATTCAAATTGATATAATTAATCTAAATATTTTACAAAAAGAATTTTCTTAATTATGTCAAATACTTTTGATGTATTATACATTATGAACCATGGCTGCTTTCTTATAAATTGACACATATAATTACAATTACAATTCTAGTTACAATTACAAAAAGACATACTATGAGAAAGTAAATAACTAAAAATGTTAGATAACACTGAAGTAACAGGTGTTTGTATATATTTACTATAAAAACATGAAGGTGTTATATTCTTTAAATATTTAATGGTATAATGTCCCGTTAGTAGTTTGAAATGTGAAATAAGTACGATCTGTGCGAGTCAAAGTTTGAGGGAAGGTAGAACTCGGTGTCTTCTACACCAGACTGGGCCTAGGATTTCATTGGCGCTTCAAATTTAGCTTCTTACTAGAAATAAATAAGAACAATTTATTAAATTTCTTTAAAGTCAATGTATCAAATTTAAAAAGTTTTAACTTTAATAAATAAAGTTCAAAATTTAATATTACATTAGCTAGATTGATTGAAACAATCAGTAAAGAAGCCAAAGTATTGTGCGTGAAGTTCATCACCGAGAATTACACAAGCAGAAAAAGCCCAGAATAGCCAGGATCAACTGCTCTCATTTTTTTATTTCATTCATTGTCTCAACCGTATTTTGTCTTGCTATAAATTTTCATGTTTGATAAATTGTGGCGTAATTCTTGATAATGTGGTTTAGACTTGTAGATCTACAGTTTTGAATTAATTACAAATTTTTCAGATGTGGCGATCCATAAGTATTCGTTTTAAATAATTTGGACTTCAATTTTGCAATGCATAAAAAAACTCCAATTGTATATAGAAGATAAGCAGATATAAAATGAAATTATAAAAGTAAAAATAAGACTTCCGCCAGTAAAAACATTATATTCCTGAGATTTTGTCTTTTAGCTCTCGGATTATTATTTTTTCGTACTTTTTACCATTATAAACATAGGAGTAAATACACTCTTGTACACATGCGTTTCAGCATTCTCTAAAAGCAATCAAAGGCGTTGATCCTGAGTCAAAAGTCTCCATAGTCCATCAGTGCCGATTATACACTCTTGTACACATGCGTTTCAGCATTCTCTAAATGCAATGAAAGGCGTTGTTCCTGGGTCAAAAGTCTCCATAGTCTAACAGTCTCAATCAAACAGGCGTCAATTTTAATTATACTGATATATTGAAATTGAATTTTTTAATTAAAGACAGTAGTAATGGCTAGTTGTAATAAACATCATTAATAAATTACATGAATCACTAGTTATAAATTACCTACAGTTTACACATAGGAAAATGAACGAAATTTACCCAATAAAATAAATGTATTATTGATGGTTTTCAAGCTAGATTATTACAGTTTTACTTCTACAGAAACTGTAATAATGTAATGAACTATAACGTGGAACTCTAGATAAATGAAATTTGGTGGGGTTTCATTTACATATATTTAAGTAATTTTAATCTAAACTAAATCGTAGGAAAACCGCACACCACGTGTAACGTAACAGGCATCACTGAAGTTGCATGCGAAATTTTAAAACTATAGATTCATTTAAATTCATTCTATTCTTGAGACGTCTTGGGTATATATATATATATATATATATATATATATATATATATATATATATATATAGACTATCATTCAGAAAAAGAAAAATTTACATGCCCTTGTAAAATGAAATTGTGCCAGTCTACTAAGTGATAGATTTGAATGACTCTCAGCCAAATCCCATGGATAAAAATACACTACTGCACTCATTCTTGTCTATGTAGGAATGCAGTTTTATGCCAAATTAAATTATTATAGGTAACAGATTAAAAAATTTCTCTAGATATGTTACCGCATGATAAATTCATATTTTTATACATAAATTGAGTTTCACACCGGTGTTTATATTATAAGTACCTATAAACTATGTCACAAAGGAATGAAGTTTGTTCTTAGGTAGTCAGGGTGCATAAGAAATTAAAATATCATATTATTTTTACAAACAATTTTCAAGTTTATTTACTCTACAAGTTTTTCGTTGGACTCTTCGTTACTCATAAGAGCAATGTAAATATTGTTATTAACACTCATCAAAATCCGATGTACTAATTATGGATAGTTTACCATCATGAAGCCTCAGTGTAGCCTATGTAGAAATATTATGCTGTAATAAAATGCAAGAAGGGGCGACCCTCAAGCGCCACAGAGGGACGGGATGGAAAGACCAGAGACGTGATAATTCTTCGTGTACGTGTGTTGCATAAGCAATGCAAACTGTCCCACCTGTTTTACAGTTTATTCGGACGGATTGTTTATCAATATTCTAGTCAATTGAGAACTGTGAGGATTGTAAGCCATCAATGTTCATCTCCTATCTGAACCTAGATCTGAACTTCTTTACATCGTCTTGGTTAGTAGGACGTGGAGATTTTTGCGTAGGGTTAGTCATAAATATTTGTCTCCTATCTGAACCTGGAACTGAACTTCTTAACATCGTCTTGGTTAGCAAGGACGTGGAGATTTGTGCGGAGGGGAGCCATAAATATTAATCTCCTATCTGAACCTAGAACTGAACTTCATTACATCGTCTAGGTTAGTAGAACTTGGAGATTTGTGCGGAGGGTTACCCATACATATAAATCTCCTATCTGAACCTGGATCTTAACTTTTTTATATCGTCTTCGTTAGTAAGAACGTGAAGCCACTAATATTCCTCTTCCATCTGAACATTAACTTCGAATGTTATCCCCGTTGTTTGAGATCTGAATCTTCTTAATGTCCTCTTAGTTAGTATGTGCAAAATTCCGAATCTGCGCAAAATGCGACCCTTCACCCACCCACCCCTGCCTTAAAGACAAGTTTTAGTAGCAAGATTAGTAGCAAACATCTGCATAACATTTGGCTCAGTGCCCTGGAGAAGAGCGAGCGTACTTGACTTGTGAGCGTTACAACGTTACATTATTGTAGTGCAAGATTATTCATCACTATCATCAGAGACGGTGGAGCTTCATTGAGCCAAGTAGACCAGAGCATCCTCAATGGTCGGAAAGCAGGCCTTCTTCCATGGACTCCTACTTTTTTACGAAAGTTTAGAATGGTATTGTATTTTTTACAAAATAGCATTTATAGATTGAAATATTTTTTGCTTGTTAAAATAATTATTCTCGTCATGAGTAGAAAAACCACAGTAATGAACGATATTAGAGTTTTATCCTTTAAATGTTTGGCGAAATGTCATGGTCAATTAGTCCATGACTTCACAGCTAATTTACTGAACAAATCGGAAAAAAGAGAGAAACTATACAGAACTTATCCATAAATTATAATTATAAAAGAACTCCTCACAATTACCTTAGACCATTCAGCCTACTCTGAGTTTTCATTGTAATATTTGAAAAAAGCCCAAATATGACTTGTTAATTATTTCAATAGAAATAATTACAGTTTCAAAATGGTGTACATTCAAACTTTATAAAATTAACGTTAATAGCTCTGTTATCACATCGTACAACTAAAATATTGCTTTTTTTAAAGTTCTTAAAAGTATTGATTTTCTTTACGTATTGTGTATGTTTTCCGGATTATAAGATTGTTACCGTAAACCGTCTTGAATGGTTTTAAAACTGTGGAAACAAAGGCGAGCACTATGTTTCTGTAATTTAGATCCGGTTAAAAGACGTAAACTTGGTATAAAACAATATTTGAGATTTGCTTAATCATGTTTATTAGCGGTTTCAACGAAAACAGGTCCAAAGGAGGGCGGCGATTCACATTTGAGCAGTATTTTCATTTTAGATGTATTAAAACATGAACAAAAAATACAGCTTTTTATGAAGTTGAAAATCAATTTGAAGAGACTGTAATTCTTAAAATATTTCAATAGCTCTTAGCGTTACAGGATAGAAATCATTCAAATGCCTTATAATTAAATAATGACACTGATCCGTTGTAAGAGAATGTGATCTTTACAATCAATGACTTAATGATACAAACATTTATATGCCATCAACGATTTTTTAAAGTTTTTTTGAATACTGGAAAGTATTACGGTATATTAACGTTGCAACCTTGATGCGACGTACCATCAGTGTTTGAAAATAGTTTAAAAAATATATTTTACAATTAACACACTTAGGATCCGTGCTACAACTTCATCTTAGTTTGAAATGTACCTGTCTCCTGACTAAGTCATATAGGATATTTACACGACAGTGATATTTATACTTGCTTTACACGAAAACTCAATTTAGTACATGTTCTAATATATTATATCATAGGTATGAACAGTGAATGGCCTACATTTAAATATAAATGGCAATGTAATTCCCAGTGGTATAATTATGTACTTGATCATTTTATACTATTGAGATACTGGACCAAATGTTTAATGCAAGTATAAACATATATTAATATGTGGAATACTTTGAATACGCCACACCCAGTGTCACGTTACAGGATCCACTGAGGTTGGATATCAACTTTAACATGCATGGCTTTTCATTCTCGAGACGATCCGGGTACAGATTATAAATAAGCTCCACTTCCTGCAGCACAATGAAGAACTGTGTTAGCCTACTGAGTCATACCCTTCAGTGACGCTGGGCCAAATTCCGTGCATGAACATGCACCATCATTGAATACATCCTTCTGAATGTATAAATGAAGTTTGACCCAAAATTCAAGGTGAACAGAAGATTAGGTTCATAGCAGTGTGGAAATAATAAAAGTTCTGGTGAGCTATAGAGGGTACTAGAACGCAAGAGTGCGCTGAAATCAAATCTTATCACCGATCTTTATCATTCACTTTCCAATTTTTTCCTCATTTTACTTTTCAAATAAAAACAACATGCTGAAATCTAAAATGATTGCCTTTTTTCGTTACCATCGTTGTACCCATAAGACCAATGTAAAAAATTCGCTGACAGCCAGCCAAATCCAATGGTGAGATGTTGCATCATCATCGAAAAGTGTTGCTAATGTATGCATAAAGCTTCGTGTAATACTTCACGTCTAGCCTACATACATTAAATGTTATTTTATAAACATATTTGTTTATCCTGTTTATAAACACCAGTTTGAAAGTAAGCACTTTTTACATGCTACCATTGCAAACTTATAAGTTATTGATTGTCTTTAGTAAACTTATCTTCTTTTCACTTCAATTAAAAGAAACATTTTGTTACAGGATGAACAGATCAACCCACGATTTAAGGAGCTAAACAGGATCAGATTCTGAGTAAGTGGATCACGTGACGTTGTATTCATTTCTATTGTGTAACTCGGACCTTTCATTAGTATATAATGATTTAGCTTTTAGATTGCATGCCAACTTTAAAGAATAACAAGCAGTAAGGTAGATCTTGAATGATTTCAAAACCCAACATATACTACGTAAACCAGTTAAAAGTACGAAGAGAAAGAGACTAAGAACTAGTACAAATTTGGATATGAAGTAAACACAAATGGTAGTCATCACATATGATAACTATGTTTGTGCTAATGCATTTGATTATGATATTATGTTTGACAATCCAATAATGTACAGTGCAATATTGTGTCAGCATTATTGATAATATTGTAACATGTGAATTTTAGACCGTATTAAACTGTCGCACCATAGTTTTAATAATGAAATACAATATTAATCTCGTTCTCTGATTACCATTAAGTAAGCTAACGCTTCAATGTCAGCAATGTAATTTCATTACGGTATTCAATTGATGCACCTTTTCCTTATTAACGACGAACGCGTTTTCGACTGCTGCTGGTGCAGTGATCCTCGGGGCGCGTAATGAAGTTATAATTAGTGCAGTCAATGTAATACAATTGCATTTTCAAATATATATATATATATATATATATATATATATATATATTTATTTATTTATTTATGTATATCCCATAAGTATCCCACAAAACCCTTAATTTCGACAAATACATTATTTTGCCATTTCTGTCACATATGTGTTGATATAACCAAACTAACATATGATAGTAAGACTAAATATGCTAAAACGCATTTTAAACTTATAGAATTTCACTTAAGGCAATCTCTTAATTTAATTTAAATAAATATTCAATTACAAAAATTATTTGCTATCTAAAAAGTAAAAGCTTCCACTGCACCCTTACTTTTTAATAGTCAATTGTTTTGTATTATTGGCCGTTCCTATGACATAATATGTGTTTATATAAGCAAACTAACATATGATTGTAAGACTCAAATACCAAACGACTTTTAAAATTCTTTAAAGGTTTGAGTCCCGATGGGGCAAGTACTTTTGTGGTAAAATGTTTATTTCAATTATGTATATACATATACAGGGTGATTCATGAAGTTCTCCCCCCACTTCTACAGCACATTGTAATAGTAAAAATAATGAAAAAATGTTTATATAAACATAGGTCCGAAAACGCTTCGTTAGCGAGTTACAGCTAGCGAAAGATTTCGCCTGAATTCCTGGGTAAAGAGTAAAATAAAAGCCATACTGAACTTTTGGAAAGGTTAATTAATTAAGTAAGAAATATCGTGGATTCTTATGTATTTTTACCTGATAAAGCTAATAAAATAGGTTTCAGAACTGTACCTGTAGTAGTTTTTGAGGGATTCAGGGTTAAATGCAAAAAATTGGGGCACGAAACAATGTTTTTTTTTAAGTTTGATGTACAATAACTTTGTTAAATTGGTAATAAATACATAAAATCAACGAGCATTAATTGTAGAGAATTTAATTCTGAGAAAATTGATATAATCAAAGTCTAAAATAAAACACAAATAAGTACCAAAAAATCGATTTTATTCAGTATAATACATTACTAGTTTTAAGCAAAAATTAATCAGGTTGGCCAACCGTACGCACCTTTTTATAATAGATATTCGAAAATGAGGCCATTTGTGTATTGCTTTTGTTGCGTTTCTTAATTTTTTCAGGACTTCCCTGTATCTGCACAGCCGAATCCATAATACGGGCTATTAATTCATCACGAGAATTCACTTTTTGTCTTGTATACAATGTCTTTCATCCATCCCCAGATGCAATAATCCAATGGAGATAGATCTGGTGATCTTGGTGGCCAAGGGTGAGGCCCTCCACGACCAATCCAGTGTCCAGGAAATTGATGATTTAAGTAAGCAGAAACGGCACGTGAAAAGTGGGGAGGTGCTCCGTCATGCTGGAAGTACAAATTTTCTCTGAGATGTAAAGGAACATTCTCTAACAGCTGCTGCAACTCTTCTTGAAGGAAATGCAAATAGAACTCAGCATTTAGGCGTCCAGGTAATATGAAAGGGTCCAATCAGCCGATTGTGCAAAATGCCACACCAGACATTGACGCTAAATCGTGTTGAAAGTTCTGTTCCACTACCTCATGTGGATTTTCTCTTCTGCCCATGAGTGTTTATTGTGCAAGTTATTGACACCATCCCGAGTGAATTGTGCCTCATCCGTAAACAAAATACGCTTGTAGAGTTGATTATTAATATTCAAAAAGTTGCAAAACTCCAAGCGAAGCGGACCATCCCCTAGCTGTAGATGTTGAACCTTTTGTTTATGAAACGGATAAAATTTGTTTCGATTAAGTGACCTCCACACCGTTGACTGCGAAACTCCTATCCGCCTAGAAAATACGTCGTGTACTTACACCTGGACTGCGATGAACAGCATTAATAACAATATCATCATCAAGTTGGACAGCTCGTTCATAATTGGTTAGTGATCCTGTTTCCCGAAGAGTACGAAAAGTTCCTGAAATTGTTTTGGTATCCTCCTATTAGGGTAACGTAGTTCATATTCTTCTACAGCAGCTCTAGCATTACCATTACAGTAAACCCAAAATAAAAACCATATCAGCGTATTCCTCTGATGTAAATAAGTAAGGCATTTTTTCGCTGAAATAAACAATCGAATTATAACTCACAGAAACATTGCATTTAATAACACGATTTCACAGAACCCGATCTCCTGCTGTAGCTTGCAAAACACCACTAATACACAGTTCTAACGTAACATTACAGAATACCATTGTTGATCAGCTGTTATTCGTGCGTTACCAACTTAGAAATTAATAAAACAAAAAACTGCATTTCGATGATTAGTAAACAATAATGGGAAAATGTTTGCTTCATTTATTTTCGAACATTTGATGTAAAGTTTTATTAAAAAAAAAATACAACGTAATAAAACATGATATTTTTATTTACAAACAAATTTATTTTAACAGTTAATCTTGTTTTCTCAATTTATCTCATTATTAAGGAACAAACATTTTGTTTTTGTTTTATTTTAACTAAATACCGTACGGTATTTCTTTACAGCTAGTAATGTATTATACTGAATAAAATCGATTTTTTTGGTACTTATTTGTGTTTTATTTTAGACTTTGATTATATCAATTTTCTCAGAATTAAATTCTCTACAATTAATGCTCGTTGATTTTATGTATTTATTACCAATTTAACAAAGTTATTGTACATCAAACTTAAAAAAACATTGTTTCGTGCCCCAATTTTTAGCATTTAACCCTGAATCCCTCAAAAACTACTACAGGTATAGTTCTGAAACCTATTTTATTAGCTTTATCAGGTAAAAATACATAAGAATCCACAATATTTCTTACTTAATTAAACCTTTCCAAAAGTTCAGTATGGCTTTATTTTACTCTTTACCCAGGAATTCAGGCGAAAATCTTTCGCTAGCTGTAACTCGCTAACGAAAGCGTTTTCGACCTATGTTTATATAACATTTTTTCATTATTTTTTACTAGTACAATGTGCTGTAGAAGTGGGGGGAGAACTTCATGAATCACCCTGTATAATATCCTACACATATTATAATTATTTATCAAATTATTGTATTCACATGATATTTTATTTTGTAAGTTTTTGTCTACAGTTAAAATAAATATGCTTTGAATATTCTAGAATTGGATAATTTTGTTTTAGACAGACCAGAGGAGATATCAGCGTGACTGCAGCATGGAGATCTGTAGGTGAGCTACACCGGCCCGGGGGATGGACGTCACGTGGATATGAGAGCGCTCGTGTTGCTGCTGGCGTGGGTCATGTCTCAAGGTCAGAGTCAAGGTCAAGGTCAGTGCGGGGGCATGCTGAGCGCTCCCCGGGGAGTCCTGCAGACGCCAAATTTCCCCCGGAAGTTCGCGGTTCCACAGCGCTGCCACTGGATCATAGACGCCAGTCAGGTGTCCAGTGGGAAACACTCCTCTATCATCGTCTACTTCACGCAGCTCTTCGTCACGGCCGGTCTAACATTCACCGAGTTCGACTACTACGAGCATGACTCCACGTTCCAGCTCGGCGGCCGGGAGATTCACAGGTAATGTTTCCTGATCAGTGTGTATCCGCTAGCCGAGGTTCCCTCAGCCCGGACCGGGATAACTCATGTCCAACTGCTCCCCACAGGGTGACGGAGCAGAACGTCACGTCGCTCCAGTGGCTGATGACTCCTCGCCAGTACCTGGTGGTGGACTTCTCGCTGGAGCGGCTGGAAGGAAACCATCTCCGGGTGCTGGACGATATGCTGGACGTGTACGGGTTTAACATCACATACGAGATTGACAAGGGTGCCAAGAACAGTTCTTGTTCAGTCATCGACTGTTCCATGTCCGGACACTGCTACGCCTCTTACGACTTTAAGTGAGTTGTAAAATAAACGTCATCAAAAAATTCTGTCCGAGGCATTTTTATTTGATAAATTATAACCTTTTAATAAAGGTTTGATATATTAGGTGTATACTAATATTTATCTGTATAGATAAAACCATATAACTTCGTTTATTTATTGTAGTTACTAAGGGGGTTCGGTATGCCCTATCCTTCCCATGTTAATTTGGCCAATTGTATGTACCTTTTTCTCAGAAACCTTTAAAGCTATCATCATCAAACTTTAGGACACTACTATTTAGACCTTTGTTAACATTTAGAGCGGAACAGAAGTTAAAAAAAAGAAGTTTTTATTTAATTTGTTGTAAATAAAAAATTTATTAATTTTTTGTAAAATAATTTAAGTAGTAAAATAATTTAAATTCAATTTTCTGATAAACATATATCAACAGCACACTACATCCAAAATAAATAATATATTAATTTGTATACCCAAAAATCTCTTAGTTTCAAACAAGCAGCTTTTCTTTAATATATTCGCCCTCTCAAGCAACTAATATGAAATTCTAAAGCACGATACAAAGCCTGTTTACACTTATTCAAAGGTTTAGTTACCTAATAAATATAAAACACTTGCTCTTATTATAATAAACAATGTACGAGTATTTTTTTGATATTGGATGCATAACAAAAATAAAAAGTAATAAACAGATGTTGTTGACGATTTTATTATTAACGTTTTTTGTTGTATAAACAATAAATCTTAACATTATTCCGTCGCTTAATATATGATCAAACACTCCAATAAATGACGAATTTTTATTTTCGTGAGACCTTTCATGCTCAATGAAAACATCGTCAGACCCACATAACTGAAAAACAAAATCAGTTATGTGGGTCTGACGATGTGTTCATTGAGCACGAAAGGCCTCACAAAAATAAAAATTTGTCATTTATTGGGTGTTTCATCATATATTAAACATTTGGTTTCCAATAAGAAGAAGCTGGTAAAATGTATTACTTTGCCGTTTCAACGGTTTATTAATTACTTTAGCTGAAATACCAAAAAGTAATGAAATATATTTTACACTGAGGCAGTAGATGTGTTTACAAAATCCTCTGGTATCCTTGTTATAATAATCTAATACATTTTTACCCTTTTCAGTAATAAATACATAATAACTGTATTCCAATGATAAATTGGTGTTTCATAATAATTATAATTCTATTGCTTATATAGCATATTTTTATTGCTATTTACTATATGCAATGCTATTTAGTTATACAGACCTCTGGTTACACACCTATCTGATTAGAATCTGTAGAAATCTCTGTTTTTTCTTCCCTACAAGTGCTTCACAAAATATTTTCACTATAATTATATCTTGTTGCTATTTAATATACTCAATGCTTTTTAATTACCTACGTTACTTATTACTTACCTATTTGGTAAGAAACTGAATAGATTTGTTTTGTTTTTGACTACAAGCGCAGCAAAAAATATTTTTAAATATATAAAAGGCGTAGCATGATATTTATCCGCTTCGTTTGATTAAAATTTAGTTTGAAATTTTAAAAGAAAATTTATTTTATTTTACAAAATATAGATAAAATTGTCTAATTCAAACTTTATCTCTTTCTCGTTTCACTATTTAGGCACAGAACCAGGCAATCGCGATAAGGCTCATACAGTATATGTAATTTTGTCTTGTGTATACAACCTTAACTATGTTGCATTATTCAATTTTAAAATGTATACTGGTATTGCTTGTACATGTACCCAACATGAATCATTGTCATTCCATATTCATCAACAATAATTATACTAAATATATTTATTATTATTTATTTACAATGAGTAGTGATGTAATAAATTCTAAAGTATCTAAAGCAAATCTAACTGTGACAGTTCACAGATAGTGTCAACCCCCCGGTAACGTGTGTGGGAACTGTAAGCAAATATAACTGTAATAGTTCACTGTCCTAGGGAGTACTACTGTTCGTGCTTCCACGGGTTCTCGGGTCCTTTGTGTGGCCTCGGACCTCTGTGCCAACCCGCCGGCAACGTGTGTGAGAACGGAGCAACTTGCAGGTATATAACAATACTACAAATAGTCACCTTATTGTACTTTAAATGTTATAATAAACAAAAATATTGCACTCGAACTGACATTTTGGATTGCTGCTAAAAAGATGTAGTCTATTGTCTGTTGATTACTTTCAAGATGGCGAATGTCTAGATAATAACAATTTCACTATAACTCCTAAAAGTTGTGTACTCCTCTAGAGCACGCTTTCCCTAAGCTTACAAAAATTTCAAGTATTATAACAGAAATTCCATAATTGATTTCATTGTCTATATTTTAGCGTTCACAACATAGCAAGGCTTTGTTTAGGATTTTTTAATAACATAAAAAATTTAATTGAATGTTTCTCCATCTTACCTTACTCTTAGGCGTGAGAAACTCAAACAATACACTCTGATTTGAGGGCCCTGTTGACGCATCTCACCTAGCGCTGTGAGGAGTAAGAAACCTCTAACAATCTGACTTGAAGGCCCTGTTGCCACATCTCTCCTAGCTCTCTGAACTATGAGAACCTCTAAAAATCTTATTTAAAGGCGCTGTTGCCGCATCTCACCTTGCTCTGTGGTGTGTGAGAACCTCTGTCAATACAATCTGACTTGAGGGCCCTGTTGCCACATATCTCCTAGCTCTCTGAACTATGAGAACCTCTAAAAATCTTATTTAAAGGCGCTGTTGCCGCATCTCACCTTGCTCTGTGGTGTGTGAGAACCTCTGTCAATACAATCTGATTTGAGGGCCCTGTTGACACATCTCACCTAGCGCTGTGAGGAGTGAGAAACCTCTAACAATCTGACTTGAGGGCCCTGTTGCCACATCTCTCCTAGCTCTCTGAGCTATGAGAACCTCTAAAAATCTTATTTAAAGGCGCTGTTGCCGCATCTCACCTTGCTCTGTGGTGTGTGAGAACCTCTGTCAATACAATCTGATCTGAGGGCCCGGTTGCCACATTTCTCCTAGCTCTCTGAGGTATGAGAACCTCTAAAAATCTGATTTAAAGGCGCTGTTGCCGTATCTCACCTTGCTCTGTAGTGTGTGAGAACCTCTGTCAATACAATCTGATTTGAGGGCCCTGTTGACGCATCTCACCTAGCGCTGTGAGGAGTAAGTAACCTCTAACAATCTGACTTGAGGGCACTGTTGCCGCATCTTTCCTATCTCTCTGAGGTGTGAGAATCTCTAGTAATCTGACTTGAGGGCCCCGTTGCTGCCACTCTCCTAGCGATGTGAAGTTTGAGAACCTTTAGCAATCTGATCTTAGGGCGCTTTTGCCGCATCTCACTTAGCGTTTTGTGAGCTATGAGAACCTATAAAAATCTTATTTAAAGGCGCTGTTGCCGCATCTCACCTTGCTCTGTGGTGTGTGAGAACCTCTGTCAATACAATCTGATTTGAGGGCCCGGTTGCCACATTTCTCCTAGCTCTCTGAGGTATGAGAACCTCTAAAAATCTGATTTAAAGGCGCTGTTGCCGTATCTCACCTTGCTCTGTAGTGTGTGAGAACCTCTGTCAATACAATCTGATTTGAGGGCCCTGTTGACGCATCTCACCTAGCGCTGTGAGGAGTAAGTAACCTCTAACAATCTGACTTGAGGGCACTGTTGCCGCATCTTTCCTATCTCTCTGAGGTGTGAGAATCTCTAGCAATCTGACTTGAGGGCCCCGTTGCTGCCACTCTCCTAGCGATGTGAAGTTTGAGAACCTTTAGCAATCTGATTTGAGGGCCCTTTTGCCGCATTTCACCTAGCTCTGTAAGGTGCAAGAACCTATAATAATCTGGTGAATCATATTATTTGTTTGTTCCAGACAGGTGGGAGCCATCGCCAGCACATGTCAATGTCCCGAGGGCTTCACGGGAGCAAAGTGTGACGTCCGTCTCTCTGACCGAGGTAGGAGGTACCATCTAAAATTGCGTATCTGAGGTCATTAATAGTAGGGACATAGGTTAGTATGTACCAGCTAACATTGTCTATCAGAGGTCATTGATACAAGTACATAGAGTAGTGTGTACCAGCTAACATTGTCTAACAGAGTTCATTGATACAAGTACATAGAGTAGTGTGTACCAGCTAACATTGTCTATCTCAGATTATTGATACAAGTACATAGAGTAGTATGTACCAGCTAACATTGTCTATCAGAGGTCATTGATACAAGTACATAGAGTAGTGTGTACCAGCTAACATTGTCTATCTCAGGTTATTGATACAAGTACATAGAGTAGTATGTACCAGCTAACATTGTCTATCAGAGGTCATTGATACAAGTACATAGAGTAGTGTGTACCAGCTAACATTGTCTATCTCAGATTATTGATACAAGTACATAGAGTAGTATGTACCAGCTAACATTGTCTATCAGAGGTCATTGATACAAGTACATAGAGTAGTGTGTACCAGCTTACATTGTCTATCTCAGGTTATTGATACAAGTACATAGAGTAGTGTGTACCAGCTAACATTGTCTATCTCAGGTTATTGATACAAGTACATAGAGTAGTATGTACCAGCTAACATTGTCTATCTCAGGTTATTGATACAAGTACATAGAGTAGTGTGTACCAGCTTACATTGTCTATCTCAGGTTATTGATACAAGTACATAGAGTAGTGTGTACCAGCTAACATTGTCTATCTCAGGTTATTGATACAAGTACATAGAGTAGTGTGTACCAGCTAACATTGTCTATCTCAGGTTATTGATACAAGTACATAGAGTAGTGTGTACCAGCTAACATTGTCTATCTCAGGTTATTGATACAAGTACATAGAGTAGTGTGTACCAGCTTACATTGTCTATCTCAGGTTATTGATACAAGTACATAGAGTAGTGTGTACCAGCTAACATTGTCTATCTCAGGTTATTGATACAAGTACATAGAGTAGTGTGTACCAGCTAACATTGTCTATCTCAGGTTATTGATACAAGTACATAGAGTAGTGTGTACCAGCTAACATTGTCTATCTCAGGTTATTGATACAAGTACATAGAGTAGTGTGTACCAGCTTACATTGTCTAACTCAGGTCATTGATACAAGTATATAGGGTAGTGTGTACCAGCTAACATTGTCTAACTCAGGTCATTGATACAAGTACATAGGGTAGTGTGTACCAGCTAACATGTCTATCTCAGGTTATTGATACAAGTACATAGGGTAGTGTGTACCAGCTAACATTGTCTAACAGAGGTCATTGATACAAGTACATAGGGTAGTGTGTACCATCTTACATGTCTATCTCAGGTTATTGATACAATTGCATAGGGTTGTATGTACCAACTAAAATTGTCCATAAGAGGTCATTTATACAAATACATAGGTTAGTATGTACCAGCTAACATTGTGTATCAAAGGTCATTGATACAAGTACATTGGTTCGTATGTAACATCTATAATTGTCTATCTGGACATCCAAAATGTGAACGAACAGCAGTACATAGTAACACTATTATGTTATTAATCACGTTTCCTTACTATAAATACTATACCTGTAAATATTCTTTATTAGTTATGTTAAAATCTACTTATGCAAAATATTTTGTATTATATTTACTAATTAGGTGTTACAAAACTGAGTTAGGTGTTGAAATATAAATACATCGAACTTTTAATGATCTAAAATTACAGATGTGAAAATATAGGTGATGTTAAAGGCATACATTCTTGCATACATATACATATTTAGATATAATTTTATGGAAAAGCTGTAGATATGCAGGCAAATAGGATTACATTTTACTTCATCTTTATTTTTATTCATCAAATAAAATGGTTTTGTAGAATAGTTATATGTCACACGTATTGCGTAGTAATCTCAACATGGAAAATTGAGAACATGACACCACGCAAAAACGATACTGAGTTGAGTTAAACGAATAAATTTAAACTATTACTAACAATGTGAATTTGCATACATGCTATATAACTGATAAATGTAATGTGCAGATTGCGCTGAGGAGAGCTGCACAACTCAGTGTCCAGAGGACGGAACTGGAGAACCGTGCGCTTGCGGGCACAAGGGTGTACCCCTCACAAACGGTAAGGTGCTGTTGAACTTGGAAACAAACATGTAAATCATTCTATCTACGGTTAATTAGGAAAAGCTAGTAATACATAGCTATAAAAATATAACTAGAGTTTTTAGTACAAATTTAGTTTTTCAGCTAGTTCATTAAAGAAAGCGTCGTCTGTATCAGAACAGACTCTCCCAGTCTATGAGTGCAATGTACCAGTCTTCTCTCTCCCTCCCTCCCCCTACCTCCTTCCCCCTCTCTCCCTACCACACTTTTTTACCTCCCTCACTCACTCACTCTATCCCTACCTCTATATCTCTTTTTCGTAGTTCGCATTAATATTGAAAAATTTAGTTATATTTAACAGAACATACTTTACAAGTCTGTGGGAACTTAGTACCAGTTCCCTCTCTCTAGCTGTTCACGTCACCATTCAAAGAATGCGCTGTGTGCAACAGACCAGATTCTCTCAGTAAAGTAATAGGATGTAAAGTACCTATTACTTTTTAGTAGTTCAGGGTGTTGCTTCAAGAATGTGCTGTCTTAAATAAAGGAGACTCTCCTTGTCTGTTGAAGCTAACTGCCAGTGTTCACTCAATAACTGATGACAGTGTCCTGCACTAGTGATTTTGAAATGTGTTGAGACTGACGAACGTATCAGCCGTGAGACAATGTCTGAAGAGTACCAGTGTACGCTTAAGTACACACTTAGCAAAAACTAATAAACTGGTTTGACAGGCAGGGCAAGATACGAGGGGACTTTGAGACTGACCAATGTATCAGCCGTGAGACAATGTCTGGAGAGTACCAGTTGCTCGCTTAAGTACACACTTAGCAAAAACTAATAAAATGGTTTGACAGACAGAGCAAGATACGAGGAGACTCTGAGACTGACTAACGTGTTAGCGGTAAGACAATGTCTGGAGAGCTCCAGTTGTTCGCTTAAATCCACATTTTGCAAATACTAATAAACTGGTTTGACAGACACGGCAAGATACGAGGAGACTCTGAGACTGACTAATTTATCAGCGGTAAGACAATATCTGGAGTGCTAGCAGTTGTTCACTTAAATCTACACTGGAAATACTAATGAAATGTTTGAAGGACAAGGCAAGATACAAGGGGACTCTGAGACTGACTAATTTATCAGCGGTGCGACAGTGTCTGGAGATTTCTAGCAGTTCCCTTAAATCTACACTGGAAATACTAATGAAATGGTTTGAAGGACAAGGCAAGATACAAGGGGACTCTGAGACTGACTAATTTATCAGCGGTGCGACAGTGTCTGGAGATTTCTAGCAGTTCCCTTAAATCTACACTGGAAATACTAATGAAATGGTTTGAAGGACAAGGCAAGATACAAGGGGACTCTGAGACTGACTAATTTATCAGCGGTGCGACAGTGTCTGGAGATTTCTAGCAGTTTCCCCTTAAATCTACACTGGAAATACTAATGAAATGGTTTGAAGGACAAGGCAAGATACAAGGGGACTCTGAGACTGACTAATTTATCAGCGGTGCGACAGTGTCTGGAGATTTCTAGCAGTCCCCTTAAATCTACACTGGAAATACTAATGAAATGGTTTGAAGGACAAGGCAAGATACAAGGGGACTCTGAGACTGACCAATGTATCAGTGGTGAGACAACGTCTTGATAGGTCCTCACTTTGCATTGGTTTGATACGAGGAGATTCTGAGACTGATGTTAGCGGTGAGACAATGTTGTTGTTCGCTTAAATCCACATTTTGCAAAAACTCTTTTCTAAGACTCTGAGACTGACCAATGTATCATCGGTGAGACAATTTCTTGATACAGAAATCCACAGTGAATCAAATGATTTGACAGACAGGGAAGATACGAGGAGACTCTGAGACTGACTAATGTATCAGCGGTGAAACAATGTCTTGAAGAACTATAGCCGTTTTTCGCTTAAATCCATAATTTGCAAAAACTAATAAATGATTTGACAGACAGGGCAAGAAACGAGAGGGACTCTGAGACTGACCAATGTATCAGTGGTGAGACAAAGTCTGAAGAGTACCAGTTGTTCGCTTAAATCCACACTTTAGCAAAAACTAATTAATTGGTTTGACAGACAAGGGCAAGATACGAAGGGGACTCTGAGACTGACCAATGTATCAGTGGTGAGACAAAGTCTTATAGTCCAGTTTTTCGCTTAAATCCATACTTTACAAAAACTAATCAATTGGTTTGACAGACAAGGGCAAGATACGAGGGGACTCTGAGACTGACCAATGTATCAGTGGTGAGACAGTGTCTGTAGCGCTCCAGTTGTTCGCTTAAATCCACACTTAGCAAAAACTAATAAACTGGTTTGACAGACAGGGCAAGATACGAAGGGACTCTGAGACTGACCAATGTATCATCGGTGAGAAAATGTCTTGATAGCTCCAATTTTTCGCTTAAATCGACACTAAGCAAAAACTAATAAACTGGTTTGACAGACAGGGCAAGATACGAGGGGACTCTGAGACTGACCACATATCAGCGGTGAGACAGTGTCTGTAGCTACAGTTGCTCCCTTAAATCTACACTTTACAAAAACTAATAAAATGGTTTGACAGACAGGGCAAGATACGAGGGGACTTTGAGACTGACCAATGTATCAGCGGTGAGACAATGCCTGGAGAGTTCTAGCTGTTCGCTCAAACCAACACTAAGCAAGCAGGTAAGTTTGCAAACAAGTAAGCAAACAAGTAACTTTCATTCGACTTTTATTGCGAAGTTTAAATGCATCTTGTATACAACTATCTTTTATTTTCGATTAAAATATATCTATCAGCTTTCAATAGGTAACCTTTGATAACAGAAATTTTTAATCCCTCTAATGGAAGAGTCCAATAAAATTATTTTTGTTAAAAAAAGATGTGGCTGTGTTTGCACAAATGAATTTTTGTGAATATAAGGCTGTATTACTCGTATTTTTGCTAGATAGATATTTTCAATAAATTAATTTCAGTTTCAAGCTAAAATAATGGTTGTTATAAATTAGATTTCTGTTACTGAAACAAGGGAAAGTACGGAGCACAATCCACGATGCCGATCAACGATTAATCTCGACCCGCGCGGTCTGTACAACACTCGATGGAGCTTAACAAAGCGCTCTTTGAAGGCTGCTGCGCTGTGGTCGCGAAATTCTGATACAACAAAGCTTTCACAATGTAAGCTTTCCATTAAGGCTCAGGAAATTTCAAGTAATGGAATATTTAGCTTACAATAAAACGTCCTTTCAGAGTATAAAAATACTCGTACCTTTATAGAGAGTTACACGTTGCACATATTTTGCTAGATTGAACAATGCATGTCAAAATGTATACAAAACTAACTTTATATGAGCTTATACTAAGAATTAACAACACAATTAACTTATACAAGTTTTAATATATTTATATATATATATATATATATATATATATATATATATATATATATATATATATATATATATATATATATATATATGTGATTGAAAATTCATGGCAAATCCAATTTCACAAATTGTAGGCTTACGTAGATCACTATGATAAGTATAACAGTAAAGTAAAACCAGTTTAATACACGTTGTACAAATTTTACAGATAACAAAATATCTCAGGAGTAGTAACCTCTCCATTATGGAAGATCTTCGAGTTCTAGATGTCGGGTAAATATAACCTCTAATCATTATAGTTGTAACAATTCAATAATTGTGTCAGAAGTACGAGTGTAGATAAAATGCATAGTTCGACTATAGTTAATTGAGTAACGTACTTATTATTGACAGGTTTAGCGGAGAAGTGCGCTTCCACTTCTGGGGAGGAAAGAGTGACGGGTCGCGAGTCCGGGAGTCGCTCAACCGCTTGGTGCAGAGAGGACGTCTGGGCAACGTGACCTTGGTGGCTACTCATCTGGCCATCACTCAGGAGCCTACCCTTCACCTGCAGGTAGTTCTGACCTTGACCTTGACAGGGGGAGCTACACTGTGCTTACGTACTGGTCAAATATAACAACAATTACAACCATACTCACTACCAGTGCTTCTTAATAACATAGTCCACAATCATATAACTCCATCGTCAATAACAAACTTTAAACAAAGAATAGTTTCTGAACATAGTGACATCTTTTCGTTTATTTGCCCATATGGTAGCGACCAAATATTTTACATATAAAACTTACAAGTGAAAAATGTCCATGCACTATAAAATGTCATTGTATGAATATTTTTTACTTACTTTAAAGACTCAGCAGCCTCTTCTCCTCGGGAGGGAGTAACAACCGAGTACATATTTTCGACACTTGCACCCTAAACGCAATGACCGGAACTACTCGCTTCACTAGGAAGTACTTATTCCCAGCGACTGGACAGTCCCTGTGTTATTGATATTCTCAGATATTGCCTGTAGAAGAGGAGGTTGAACTCATTCTCTCCCAGTGAAACTACCTGCGTGTTTGAATATCCTTTTCTATAGCACTAAGAGGATGCCACAAGTATGGTGAAAACGATACCTCCATACATAAGTTATTGTAAGTTATTACAATACAATGCTTACAAAAACAATCATCTTTTTAAAAAATGTTAGAAGCTGAAATGCTAATTTATATAAAGATAATTGGTAGTGTTCGACGCAAATCCAATCGAAATTTATCAGTTTAAGGTATAAAAAATAAAAGGATTTTAAAATGTTGAAGAAACTGTTAAAATCGCTATAGTAGTAACGCTAAATATTACATCTAATCGATATGACATATATATTTTATACAATTCTTTTTACAGAGCTAAAAACTTTTCCAAATGCTTAAGAGATCATTAATAAACCAATTGTTTATGAAACACTGTTAGTAAAATTTAGTGGATATTACGAAAAATTTAATATGGTTAAATAAATAAATATTTTTTCTCAAATAAGGGAAAAATCTAATTAAAAGTACTTTCCGACGAATACAGAAATTACACCTGCCTTTCAAAAGCTTGTGGTGCGTTAATGAATAAGAAAGAAGAGTAAACAAATCAATCAAACAACAAAATCATTCTAAATATCGACATTATAATTTCTTATCTAAGAGTTCCTTGACTTCATCCTTCATTAATAATTTGCCACGCAATCGTTTCTTAAATTCGTCTTTTTCTTATCAAACTTAAAAATCAAGCAGCACCACCAAACTCCTTTAAAAAAAAATACCCCATAGTTATATTGCTGGTTTAAACAAATAATGTTTATGTTTAAGGCTTTAATAGAAGAATTTCAATGATATTTTTTAATATTTTTCGTGACCCTAAGTTTTAGAAAATATTGCCAACCAAGCTTGATGTACAATGAATCAAGCTCGGCCATCATCATTAGTACAATTCTAAGACTACGAGTGACTGAGAAAAAGTAACCATATCTTTATATTGCAGAGTCTCCGCCTAAACCATCCAAAGATGCAAGTGCGCCAAGGTGAAGAGTTTGTCCTCTCGTGCATCGTCCAGGGCTCATCGCATCTTAGCTTCCGATGGTTCAAAGATGGCGTTTTCGTCAACATTACAAAATCTAGGAGGTCAGTAACATTATGTTCCAGACATACAATTACATTGTATTGTTGTACACTTTTATAGCAAGGTACACTTATACAATACATAGCAATTGTAGTAAGAGGAGAACACGACTGTCCAATAGTTTTAAATGTATTGCAGGAGGTATTTCACTCAGGTACAAAACTCTTTTGATACGCAGCTATTCCTCTCAAATACTTTGGGATTGTAGAAAGACACTCTAAAGTTCACAATACTATCTGCTAGGATTGATACTGTATTGTTCGTACGACACTTTGTACTTTATTGCGTTTTGTCATTGAATAGTCTTTTTCTGAACTATACTTATGTAAAGTGTCCTGTAAACATTTGTAAAGAACTGGAAAGACAGTCCCTTACTCAGTGGCGTAGCTACCTTGGGTGGCACCCGGTGCGGAAGTTGGTGGTGTCACCCCATCGAAAGTAAAAAGCAATAGATTTTATATGACAATGATCATGGATATAATTTTTTTCTTTTTATTACCTATTACTATGGAATAATACACGTTTAAAAATTCACGCCAACCAAACACAACACACTTCACGAAACAAATGAGAAATGTTGCAACTGAAACGTCAAAGATCGCGAGTATGGGACGGGGAATCCCCCACGACAGCGCCAGGCTCTTTTGCGGGAATCCCCGAATTAGACATAGAGGAGGGCTAGTGCTAGTGGAGGAATCCCCCAAAAAGTAAATTTTTTTGTTCTAGTGATTTTTTTTACATTGTTCTTAAAGTTGAGAGACCGGGTGGGTGTCATCCCAAAAAAGGTGACACCCGGTGCGGCCCGCCCCCAGCGCCCCCCTTTGCTACGCCACTGCCCTTACTTTAATATTTTATAGACTGTCCCTAATTCAACGTGTACATTCTGTTAGGACAATGTGGTCAAGGCTACTTCCGCTGGACTCTTCCGAGCAGTACACCGCCTTGTTGGGGGTGGAGAGAGCAGATCCTCTGGACAAAGGTGTCTATACTTGTCAGGTGACGGACTGGGGCTACCAGCAGTGTCGATCTGTGTCACTGGAGGTTCTGCAGGTCCCTCGAGTCCGGCTGGACCCAATGAGCATTACGGTAGAGAAGGTTTGTTTCAACATTCATTTGGTGACAGATTAATGGACATTCATATTGCAGTTGGTAATGCAGATATATATTTAGTACTATGATTATTAGTCTCAAACTGTGTGTTTAATGTGCAGGGTGAAAATGTGACGATAAAATGCACCTCACCGAACGAGCTGGAGTTCGACACCAAATTCGGATACAGCTGGACCAAGAACAACGCGTTGTTTAAGATGACTCCAGAACAGGAATTCTGGGAAGATCTTTTCCCAGGTGGAAGTCTATTGAGGATATACAACGTACAGGTAATATTGGAAATAATATCTGTCATCTAAGACTTTCGCATTATTATGTCGACACAGCCATAGGTTTCTACCTCGGTCTCATTGTGGAGAACCATTTTTACATATTCAATCGAAACTTTTAGTAATACAATCTGCTTATACAGGATTTGGAAGGGTAGACATGTAACGTGATTGGCTTGAGCTTAACCAATCAATGACCATTATGGCTAACAGTCTATATGGGTCCATATTACAGGTTGCCAGGTTTTTCACAATTTGGTGCCGTAATCTTTGTTAAACTTATCTTCCTTGTTCATTACTTCTAAACTTTCTTTTACAACACATGGAAAATAATTTTGATTGTTAACACAAAATGATATTGCATAGGTTTATTAAATTGTCTTGCTCAACTTCAAGCTATTGAACTGGAGCAAAAACCAAAATTCAATTGAAGAAACCCTTACTACCATAGCTACGTTATGTGTAGAAAACTAGGCTACTCAACCACAATTCATGCAAAGTTCAATTGTATTAAATATTTAGTTCTTTTTATGTGTTACTTTATAGCCTACTTAACCTAACTCAAATGTTCCGTGTCCATAGTATGTGCCCTACCTCATACCTCATTTTGTATCTTCGATACAGGCAGAAACACAACTACGTAGAATTTCTTAAAAATCCAGAAGCACACAATCCAAATAACTTCACGAATGGATCTGTGGAATATTTATGCTATAAGAGTTCACCTCCTCCGCTTACAGTTGGAGACATCATTGTCATCATGTGCACAACCACGTTCCACCATGGACCGCGGACGTTCGTCCGTTCGGGGGGGGGGGGGTCCTGTATTGCCCTGCTGAAGAGACTAATGTTGACAATTTGTGTTCTAGAAGTCGGCCACCTACACTTGTCACGTGCACGGCAGTGTGAGGACGGTCTCCCGCAGTATGAGACTGGAGATGCTGAACCATTCTGTGGTCCCGTGGTGCCCTGCTGACGAGACTGGAGTAGGAGGGATCCAGTGGGAGAGAGCAGGTCCTGGAGTAGTGGCTAAAGTGGAGTGTCCTGCTCACTACACGGGTGTCGCTACTAGACTGTGTTTGCTGGGGGAGGGACACCAGGCTCGCTGGCAGACCCCGGACTTCTCTGACTGCGTCTCCGATAAGATTACTGCTATATCCAACAACGTAAGTATAAACACCTGGATCGTCATCATCTTCAGTCATCACCTTCAAGAATTTTTATGATAGAATTATTCTTCAAGAATTATAATATTAACTGGTTTTAACTACTTTACTTATCATAATTATTAGACATAGTTAGTACAATAGTTAAACTGTCACTTGTAATCTATAATGTTTTTCTCTTTGTATTTTTTACAAGATATACATTCTATAAAAATAAGTATCAATACAATACATATTAAATATACATACATTTTTATCTACCGAAATGGATTTCTGAATTTATAGACTGATCAGTTCCAGATAATTATTGATTCTCTATTGTAACAATCTTGAACTTCTGCATTGGCAGAGATTTTACTTTTGGTATGCATATAACACTGGATGCTCATAATTGAATATCAGAGATTAAATTTATTAAAGCAAAGTAAATATGCCTTATTTTACCAGGTGAAGTTAGGGCTAAGAAGCACTCTCTAACACTTAATGATTCAACGATGTGTAGCACTTAATTACAATTAAGCTATACAATTAATACAATTCAATTCAATTTTTTCAATTTTAATACATGAAATTAAAGAACTACTGAAATAGTTATACCTGCAAGCTTACAAGTGTTCAATGTGAGCTTCATTCATCACATGGCACACATCAACTCCATAGCCCAGTTCTTACCGATTATTGATCAATGTGTCTGACTGGCATGATTATTGCAACAGCTGCTTCAATACAGTTTCTTGTTACCTGGTAACGGACATACATACAACAACCGTTTAAGAATCCCCAAAGGCAGAAATCACATGGCGTCAGATCGAGCGAACGTGGAGGCATTGTGAAACAAGCCTTGTCATAATGCCATTTTGGGCAAAACCAGCCGTCGGGTACAGTGACGTTCAACCAATCGCGTACTGAACACCTGTAAGGCGGTGCACCATCTTGCTGTGAAATAACTTTTTGTGGTCCATCTTTTCCAATTGAGAAAATAGCATTATGATAGTTCTAGAGCAGTACGATAGGGAATACGGGTTACAGTTTCTTCTCCAAAAACGAATGGCCCATAAACTTTCCGCTTATCTATTAGCACAATCTAATTTAGGGGAGTATCTCTGCAATAGTACCATATCGTAAGGGTTTTCAGAGCCCTAGATACGCGCATTTTGAATGTTCATATGTCCACTGAGGTGAAGTGTTGATTCATCACTAAAAATGATATAATCGTGAACATCTTCATTGTTATGCAATAACATTTAGTTGTCAAAATAGACACGAAAGAGTATCCGGCAGACACTTACATTGAAAATATATATTTATATATATTTTGAAAAGTATGAGTTGTGCTAAGACAAGTCTCTAGCATTACACATCTCCTAGAACATTAGTATCTGACAACTTGATAAAAGAAGATTTTCAATATTGGGAGAATTCTTGGTTTTCAATACTTATATTCGTGCATGTTAAATTATCACTGCAATGGAAATTGTAACACTTATTAAGAAATAATTAAACTTTTCCAATCCGACAGTATGACCTAGTTATAATTATTACATAACATAACTGTTACTATAATCTATAAGCGTGCATATTTATACCCTGGTACAACCGTTGTGTTCCAGTTCCACAAGGTAACCCTTGGCTTCGGAAACACAACGGCAATGGACGCTGTGTTCGGTGTGCTCACCTCCTTGAGGGACCGGGGAGTTATATATCCTGGGGAGGGTGAGCCCGCCATCTCCCTCCTGCACCGAGTAGCCACCTACTTGAACCTGACAGCGGGGTGGGAGGAGCTCGCCAACTCCACCAGCTTCCTCTACAGCGCCGTCAACACGCTACTGCTCCACCGCAACTCCATCATCAACCATCAGGTCAGGCCATCAGCATACTAAACTAAAATATTAGGTATCTTTCGACTGAACCTGACAGCGGGGTGGGTGGAGCTCGCCAACTCCACCAGCTTCCTCTACAGCGCCGTCAACACGCTACGGCTCCACCGCAACTCCATCATCAACCACCAGGTCAGGCCATCAGCATACTAAACTCAAATATAAGGTATCTTTCAACTGAACCTGACAGCGAGGTGGGAGGAGCTCGCCAACTCCACCAGCTTCCTCTACAGCGCCGTCAAAACGCTACTGCTCCACCATGACTCCATCACCAACCATCAGGTCAAGCCGTCAGCACACTAAACCGTTATTATTTCTGATGTCAAGTCAAGATAAGAGTATAGTATCCTTTATTTTGGTATGAAACTTGCGAGGTACAGTTGTCTGGACAATTTCTTAAAATAAAAGGAATTGTATCAGGATGGCGAATGCTGTTTTAGGAAAGACAGATTTATCCAAAATTATGGACAATAACTGACAGTTATTTAAGTTGAACGTATAATTTATAATTTATTTTAAAATGTAAATTTCCTAATAGTGAATACTTGCTAAAAACATTTTGTTGTTTGGCTTAATGAGTAGGAAATATTTGTGTCAATTAGTCTTTATTATATAATTTTATATAAAGTCCGTTTTGTAGAAAATATTTTAGGTGTTTTAATTGTATTAGAGCAATACATACTGAGTTTAAATTTCGAGTCCTTCCTAATTCCAGAGTTCTGGATAAGTTCCTTTCGTTCTCGATAGTGTTTTAGGTTTTATATTGCTACAAGTAAGCTTCAGTTAATTTATATGTATGGTTTAATTGGTATAGCATAGCATGCAAAATGCAATTTGCTTTATTGAAAACAAAAGGAGTAAAACTTTATTTAAAATTGTATTCACATCGATGAATAATATTCAAAGTAAATTTAATTCTTCTGAACACTTGGTTATGTAATGTATAATCTTCCTACATCATTTAGGGCAAATATGAAATATATGGATAAATTTTAAAAACTTCAGGAGTTTAATTAACGTTCTGTCTTTATTATAGAAATGGAGATTTTAACTATTCTCTTAATTTCAGCAAGTTACAATAGGATAATGTAAAAGTTTGATATTATCTAATAAAAAAGTTTAAATAAGATTTTTATAAAAATTCCAATAAAATACAAACGAAAATCTGAGTGTTACAATGTTTTACATAAAAACTTGTTGCTTCAATATTCCTATAAATTAAACGATTCTTGTGTTGCAATACAACAATTTACTAATGGAACGTATGGCACTAACTAACATAATGATTGTTTATTGTCCAGAAAGTGGAGGAGTTACAGCAGGTGGTGAGTTTGTGGTCGGGACTGTGGGGAGCTCAGGGGGGAACCGGAAGTGCTCATCTCGCCTTTGACAGCCTTGTGGTGGACATGTTCCGGTACGAGGAACCGTCCTTCCGGCGCGGCCTCACCCTTCACATCCCCAGGCCCACCCTCAGGTCTGGCATTTTTGTCAATACGTGCTTATTGTTCGTTTGTCGTTACTGTTTATTGTAAATGAGTAACAATATATATTACAATTTTAATTATTCCACAGTTACCCACCGTGGCTAGCCTCCAGAGTTCTTCTGCACGTGGAGAGCGACAGAGTGTACCAGAACGCCACCTCCAGTGTTGCTATCATAGTCTACCACAGGCTCTCAGAGTTTCTGCCGCAGCGCTATTCGCAGACTCTCGAGTAAGTCTTTGCATATGTAATACTTTGTGATCCAGATATGATAAGGTCAGAACTCAGAGATATATTTTAAGGTTTTATACTGTAAATATGCTCAATTTATTATATAAAGGTGTACTAATTTAACTTTCCTCTTTTCTTATTTTAATAAGAAAATATAAAACAAGAATTAATTGATCACTTTTAATACGTGCTTTCTTAAAATATCCTGTAAATAGATTCGAGGTAAATAAAGATGGATAAAAAGCTACTTGCCTTAGACTACAGTTATGTAACGTAACGAATCCACTTTTATGCGTAAGTATAATGATGACCAAGAAACGATCTTTAAATTTAAAAAAGACATAAGCATTGTTAAAATACAAATTAATAGTGTAAAAGGACAGGATTTATAAAATTATACTTACTTTAAATCCACGATTAAATATATTTTTATAAAAATTGCTATTAAACGTGTGAAAAATTTATCAAGCAATTAAATTTTGATGAGTTATAAAATAATAATCAATGGCATTCGTTTCTATAAAACAAATCATTGAATTCTGAAAGAACTGTATTCAATGATCAAAATATTCCATCACTTTAACTTCCTGAACCCAAATGGAAAGTCCACTTTTCAGATCATTGTTGTATCTAAATTTAGCGATTGCAGTGAAGCAGCCGTAAAAAGCGCGCTTTGTTCCTTTCACCAGACATTTATTGAATGGCCAGCAGCGATGGTCTACAGTTACTGGCATTGAGCAACAATCGATGGCTTTAACATTGTTCCTTTTTTATCATTTCTATATTTTATTGAAATATATTTAAATGCAAGTTTTAATGATACTTGTGTCAGTACGTTACGTTTTGTTTTTAAAACCTCAGAGAACGAACTACTTTTAGTATTTTGAATGGGAGTCATGCACTTTTAAAAACGCTATAAAAATTAGTTATCCAGAATCAAACAGTCTAAATAAGGCTTCATTTAATTTATTTCCTGACGTAAACTTTCCAGGACGAAGGCCTTTTGGTCTGTTATACAATTTACGTCACAAGCCATCTAGTTAGCAAATGTATTAGTACTCCATTACTACTTTGTTACATCTTAAACTTACTTAGCTTACTGTAAAACCATTTGCAAGTTACAGAAACATATGGTCAGGAGATCGTTCTAAATTTGTCATCATTTACCATCGCAATACATCACTACTCGTATTGGTGCAGTAAAACTAATTCAATATACCATAACCACCTGGGCTATAGTTACCACTGATTTCTTCTTCCTACGACAATCTTTTTATTTTTTATATTTATATAATTTCTTATTATTATAATAAAAGTAACGCTTTTCATCAAAACTTGGATAAAAATCGATATTTGTATATACATTCTCCATGGCTATATCCCAAAACATGGAATAATCCATTGAAGACTCTTTGAGCAATTGAAAACGTTTAAAAATAGTAGTAAATGTTTTTGGGCATTTGTCCAATATGATTTATTTGTTCTGTGTTATTCTTCGTCTCTTTTCGTATCAGTTGTTAACCAGTGTGCAAAGAGGATTGACTTCTTTGATAAATAAAGTAAATTCTGAAAAAAAATAAAAGTGGAATTTTTAGTTTTTTTATTGTTCTGCCTTGTCTTGTGCGATGGTAATGCTATTAAAATTTGATAATTTTGACTTTTTAATCATTAAAATTGTAATGTACCGTCTCAAAATCCCTGCGATCAACCATGGGCAGTATATTAAGGTTTCTATTGTCCTTGGTATCCTGTTTCCCATTGGGTGTCTTTCTTCCCTTTTTCAATGGGTGGAACGGCAGCATAAATGGGTATGTGGGGGCCCAGCCATTTTGAAATTTTTTGTAAACTATCAATCATTTTCTCGTCCTGAATTACAAAATTTAATTCTCTCTTTTGTGTTTCGATTGTAATAGTTAATTTTAATTTCCGTATCAAATAAGTTTTGTTAACGTCAGAGACCCTATTTACAGTATTCACCTAAATTAAAATGTATTCTTTACAAATTTTAATTCATCATGTACAATTATTGTAAGGCAATAATTATTGTGTAACATACATTTAATAAGAACTTTTAGGCCTACAAATATAACTTCAGTTGTTAAAATATTGATATTATTTCCTAACGTGTAGATATGGAAGATATTTAAAGTATTGCATAGTCACAAAACCAAATAAAGCTATGGATTCTAATGAAGCGGACTAATCAAAATTTTGAACTTTACTTAAAACTGTTAAGAAATTCCAAAATCGTGTGTCTAGCAGTATTATTAACACTATTATAGCACTTAAATTATTTCTTCAAAATTTAAAAAAATGATACAAAGAAATATTGCATTGAAGCCACTGCTTGAATTCTGTATGCAATATGTAATGTATGTACCCAGCCGTACCCTAACTAGGCTATTGTGTTCTGAAATTGTATTTATATGTGGTATAATTAGTATTATAAGATCATTCGATATAGTCTGTTACATTTGTTTGAAGAATTCTAATATTTATTTATTATTTTATTACCACTCCATATGATGTAATAAGTTTGTAAATGCTTAAAAAGTATGCAAGTAATCAGTTGCACACTCGCTAATTCTATTAATATTCTTTTTAAATGAGCAAAGAAATGCCAACCAATTCTTATGAGAAGTATAAATTTAACTTGCATATTCGAATAATACCAACTACACAACCAGCCTGAGTTTGTTTGTTTTACTGTAATGAAAGCGTAATCTTACGTACAAGTTGACAGAAAACAATTAAAGTCTGAGAGTGGCTATGCAAATATTTTACTGAAATCAAACATTTTGTCAACCGATAATTTAGAAAATCATCACTTCCACTATTTGTTGAGGAGTAAGTAGAAACAATTTTTTCATGTTTGATATTTCTTGACTTTATTTCTCACTTATCAAATATTATCGTAGGTAAATCTGATGTTTTTTCCAAGTCCATACAATTAAAAATAAATTTACTAAGAAATATTAAAATTTATTAAAATTTTGAATGTTTGCTGCACGTATTTGGTATCGTCGATATTAAAGCTAGATGCCATCACATCTAATTCCCAATATAATAATTTTTTTGGGTTCCGGACTTTTGAAAGCAGAGGTTTCATCGTCAGGTGTCTCCTCAAGCGAAACATAAAAAATAAATAAATAAAACGATAAAGTGTTGCGACTACCTACATGTACCTTTACATTATTTCTAACTACTCTTACAATTTAGTATGAACGATTACAAGATGTTAGGAGAGGGGAGAAAACGTTTGTAGAAAATACTAATCAATTCTCTTTTGACAATCAAAAAAGCATACACCCTAGAGTCCAACATTAAAAACCAAACCAATTCAATATGTAATGTGTATTTATAATAGTGTGCAGATAAATGTTTGAATATTGGATGAAAACATATTTTAAATTGGCCTGCTTATCGGTGTTAGATTTCATCTAACTCATTAGTAGCACGGAATTCAACAGTAAGTATATTTTAGAACAACATGCTGACAAGTGATTTAGATGAAAAGTTATGAAACTGTTTCGAACAACATATAATTAGTACAAAGTATTTTTGTTATTTGTGTGTTTTTCCAGAAATGGAAGTGAGGTCCAGTATGAGATAGCTTCTGAGGTGGTGGCGGTGGTGGCGAGAGGACCGCTGGTGGTTCTACCCTCCCTGGAACTGGCTTGGAACCCTCGCCCTGGCTGGCAAGTCCGGTGTGCGTCCACTGGAACCTCGAGTTCACATTGGAACCTGACGGCGTGCCGTGCAACTCCACTTTCCCACAACCACACGCTCTGTCACTGCCCTGTGCTGGGGACTTACGCGGCCATGTTAGTCAAGGTCATCCAAAATGTTAGTATTTTGCTAACATCTAAATATTGACACGTTAGAACGCATCTACCCTCCTTCCTCTCACAACCACACCCTCTGTCACTGTCCTGTGTTGGGGACTTACGCGGCCATGTTATTCAAGGTCATCCAAAATGTTAGTATTTTGCTAACATCCAAATATTTGTCACGTTATACCGTATCTAACTTCTTTCCACTCAAAACCACACCTTATGTCACTACCCCTGTCCTGGGGACTTACGCGGCCATGTTAGTCAAGGTCATCCACAATGTTAGTATTCTGCTAACATCTAAATATTGCCACGTTATAACGCAACTACCCTCCTTCCACTCTCAACCACACCCTCTGTCACTGCCCGGTGCTGGGGACTTACGCGGCCATGTTAGTCAAGGTCATCCACAGTGTTAGTATTCTGCTAACATCAAAATATTTGTAACGTTATACCGTATCTATCCTCCTTCCACCCACAACCACACCTTCTGTCAATATTTTGATGGCACTTCTATTACTTAGAGTCTATCAAATCCTGAATAAATTAACTCCAAGCAACAGCAAGAAACTTAGTACGTAATCTGTAGTGAACACAGTATGTCAAAATGAAAACACTGTGTTCTAATATTTTACACATTATAATTAGTCAACAACCAACTTAAGTTAATGTAATATTATCTCCTCCACTGATATCACAATTGTTATTAACTAAAAAGACGTATAGTGTTTAGTGTCAGACCAGTGAGGTGCATAAACGAACTCACTGGTAGACAAGCTGGGCCGGTGGATTATATACAGGAGTTGATTAGGCAGTTTGAAGATGGAACTGTGAAGTTTCACTGACATAGCAAAACTTTTTTAGTTAAAATATTATTTGCTTTTAGCTGAAGAATACGATGAAGGCGTGATGCACATTGAATACTTTAGACCAAAGCAACAGAAAAAAAAAAAACATAAAAGAAGTCTGGGTCGCATATGGCAGTAGAGGCCCATGCTCATAATACGAGACAAATCCAGAAAGTAAGTATACTGAGGCTCTCACGGCCGGAGGGACTTTTATTGCGACATGTTGGCTACACTGCCGTGAAGCCTGATTCCTCCCCTCCGCAACGAGACTGGTTCGAGGTCATTAAGTACATTAAGAATTATCAATACGACAATACATTTTGAGAAAAATGTCAATCCGATCTCTCTCCAAGTGCGAAATACGCGTCTTCATCCGGTATCTCGTTTGGAAATAACAAAGCCGGTTGAGGTTATAATCCGGAGTTTTCCCTTTAATCAGGCTGCAAGGCAGCATAACCAAAATTTCATGTCTAGAAGTGTGTAGACATATTAATACAAACAATTTGTTTGTCAGGTGGCGAAGAACCCCAACAGATACTAGAGAATATTTGATATTTGTTTGTGCAGACGCTGGCGCTCCTCTTCAACCCCCCCCCCAAACTGTGACGAAGTGGCGAGAACACGTGGGATAGCAGATACCGTAATAGAGGGTTCTTATCATGTCCATAGCATTGACTATTCTGATAGTTCTCCAATGTCCTCTGTACGATCATCTAGATATCTTTGAAAGTTTTCAAAATTTTCATTTTAACATCTACCTAAGTTATAGTTATTTTTTAGTTATTGTTCTTTAAAGAAATTTAAAATATCAGTAAAAAAATTTCAGAATTTGTTTTAAGACTGAATAATGTGTAAACATTAGAATAAAGCTTACTTAACAAGACAAGACATTAATGCCGCCAGAGAATACAAGTGACTGAATAAATATTATTTGTGAATCACTTGGAAAACAACATGGATTTTGTTTCCCTACATGGCAGTGGAATTTCCTAATTGTCCCTCTTAATTTAAAAAACATGCTTAGCTTTTAAATCTTGGTCTTTTGAAACAAATTCATAGGTATGTTTAGTATTATCATTTCAAACATTTATGCTATTAGGTTTTATATCCAAATTTCTGTACTACAAAATAAACTAAAATTTGCACGAATGTTTAAAATAGAAATTACTGAGAGTTTCAATATCCAAATGCCGTTGGTGTGTTGTGCGCGTGTAAACGAACACTGTACACAATTGGGAGGTAAACAAACGGAAACCACTGGAGTGTTACAATGAGTGTGACACAGACAGAAAAACGTTCAATTGTTCTGCTCGATTTGAACTGAGAGTTGATATCTGATCTCTCATGTAATATTATATATAATGACTCGCCTTCGGCTTGCTGGGGGCTACACTCCCAGGCCCCCTTGTGGATATTGGCCAAATTCGGGGATAAGAGCGATTTGGTGATTGGTTAAATTCGGACGTGAGGTTTCCAAGTTTCATGTTCACAGTTGTATCCGTTCTCGAGAAGGTGCGGGTGCTTTGCTAATGCTCAGCCAAATGATGAGTGTTGTATAAAATAATAATCAATGGATATCGTAGAAAATTAAGTGACGTGTTTGTAAAATTAGGAGACAAGAAGAATTTGGTGATGACTGCAGTCCGGGATTAGGTTTGCCAGGAAGTGGAATTTAGAGTGTTTAATTTTATCTAAATTTTGAGTTTGAGGGCGTTTTGAGGCTTAACCGTTGGAGATACGAGAAATGGTCACTGAAGCTTTCTTGTTGGAGATTTAATTTTTTGTTACCATTCTGCCCTTGGATATGATGTAGGACCTTTGCTTTAGCCGGTACAGAGCTTGGAAGAGAAGCCTGCACTGGTCAGCTATTGTGAGTTCTTTAGTGTACATATTATAAAAACCCACCCTAAGTCAGTATTTTCAAGTTGTTTAGGGGGTTTAAGTTTCTCATTGGTGTATCTAGTCATGCCAGGAAATTCAAGGGGGGGGGGGAATGTTACCGGGGGTTAAGGCACACGTGGGCCTCTTTTGGAGGGTGTTGTATTTGTGAGTTTTGAGTTGTGTAAATTCACTCTGTCCCTAATTCCTATTGACCTTAACTCAGATAATTCACGATGTGATCTAGTAGACGTATAATAGTCAGTCGTTTACCCTGGAATTGTTATGAATTGCACAATTTTTAGTCGGAACATATAAAAAAGCCTAAAATTGCCAATTCACAAAAAAGATTTTGCCATTTAGAGCGTATAACAAGCCTATGGAAAGATATACAACAAAAAGCTACTCAGCCTTTTTTGTAGATCCTATCAATAGCTATTTATAAATGTTTACAGATGTAAGCTAGTACAATCGGGTCATCCTCTATCGACTCCAATAACAAAATTGTCACGTAATAATTATAAAATATTAACATTTATTAGCCGAACCGATGGAGATAGGGTAAAAAAGTCACTTGACCTTTTTTGTAAATCACATTATTTGTATTAATATATTATTAAGTTGATCAGGGGGTATAACTTAATCAGGAGTTCATCTACCAGGAAATTCCCGAGAGGGGGGTTTATGTTATCAGGGGGTTATAAGTACGAAAGGTACTTTTCTGGGAAATGTGTGTCTTTGCTACGACAATATGTGTACAGTAATTTTTATCACAATAAAAAGTTGATCAGAAGGTTTACACTACTTAGTAAATTATCATTCCATACCAGAGTGTTGACAATGAGTCACTATTTCATTAAATTAATTAAACACTACTCTGTCCCTATTTACTATTGGCGCTTCGCTAACGCTCACCCAATTGACATTGTGGGGTTGTAGGCACTCGTTAACGTAGTAACACAAGTTAAATACGGAACCAGAACGGATTGCACAAATTATACTCGCATCATATTTACAACTCCTGAAATTGCTAATTACGACCAAGATATTGCCATTAAGAGAGATTTTAGGGCTTACGTATGGATATACAGCAAAAAGCTACATAACCTTTTTTTAGATCTATAGATTGTCTAGTTATTTAAAATTTAGGATTTAAGTTATGACCAATGGTTCGGCTGCTACCGCCTCTAGAAACAAGATTCGCACGTAAAAATTATAAAATATTTTCATTTAAACAGGTTTTTCGGCCAGACCATTTAGGATAGGGCAAAAAGTTACTAGATTTTTTTTGTACAACACGTCAATTATTAACACTTATTTAAAAACGTGTTTTGAGCTACGACGAACCATCAAGCTATCAAGCCTGGAAGGTAAATTTTTAGGCGAAAATTTCCAAATATGTTTGCTTATTCGCGTTTTGCGGCCAAACCAATCGAGATAGAGTAAAACGTCACTAGACTCTTTTTGTAGCTCACGTCATTTCCTAAATCCTGCTTGGGTGTTGTTTTTACCTCCGACGAAGAGTATGGCCGCTATCTACCCCAAAGACAAAATTCCCACGTAAAAATTACAAAAAAATATTACACATAATCACATTTTTCGGCCAAAACCAATGGACATAGGGCAAAATTTCTCTGGACATTTTCTGTAGATCGCGAAATTTGCTAATTTAATGGGTCAATAAGATTTGAGCTATGGCCAACCGTTCGGCCGCTATCGGGCTCGAATTATTATTTTTAGTGTAAAAATCTCTGGAATGTCAAATATTCGAATGTTTTGTCGCTTCACTTGAGATAGGACATTGTAATGTGTGAGATTATATAGAACGAATAAGGCTATGATAAATACCAGTAATATCCATGTTTAGTTCACTTACAACACATTTCACCGTATGTTAGCGTGATCAACAACCCAGGAAGATGTCTCCGCGCATCATCCTGGTGGGCTGTGCCTGCTGCCTGGTACAGTCTCTGTTGACTCTGGCACTCCTGCTGATGCGCTGGTGGCGACACAGGACCTGTCTCGTGTTTCTCAAACTGCAATCCTGCGCTGCCACAGTTGCCGCCATGTTGTTCTTCTTGTACGCCTTCAGTCGCACTCTTCCACAGGTACAGTTGGAGGAATTTAGCTGTGCTCATAGGGCCCAAATACTACTCTTTCAACAAATAAACGCTATCTGTGTGGCGGGTTGCGTTTACGTGCTCGCCGCTGAAATGAAGGCGCAACATCTCTTTAACGACTTTAAACTCACGATTTCGATTTGCAGATTAGTACTGACAAATACGTAATTTTCAAAAACACGTTAAACAACACTATATCAATTTAAAAAAAGAATAAGTCCTATTATTGCTATTATGTGGTATTCTTTTATTATTTAATTCCACCACAATCAGCACTGTCCTAAAACAGGCTCATTTTAGCGAGTGTGAAGAGTTATTTGGGCCAATGAGATTTCTGAAAAGAGAGTTTTACCCATGAGTCACAGGGAATGTTTTCGGGACGCAGCGCATAATACTACCCCGTCACCCCTCCCGCCTATCACCACACACTCAAGGTCACGCGCGCAGCTAAAGTCCTCGAACAATTGGTTCTCGCACAGTCTAGCAAACGTATATACTTGTATAAGGTATTATTTTAAATGGCATTTTTACTCATTGCTTATAATAACCATGAAGTAGGCTATTGAATTCTCAGGGAAAGATATAATTAGCACCAAGTAGAATTGAACTTTTGAATAAAGTGAATATTACATGAATAGTATTATTTTGCTTATTTATGTCAGTGTTTCTTTCTAGAAGGCTTTGAAATCAATTGGTTTCAGCTTTCCTATCCGTCCATATCCAACAGTTTGCAAGCCATCATCCTCATCAGCATGTCCAGCCATCTCAGCAAGATTCTACTGGTCTACACGGAGATCGTGTACCTGCCCAATGTGAAGAACCTCAAGCAAACCATCATATCCATCATGTCTGGTAAAGTAAATACTATTTTGTAGTCTTCTTTTGTAGTCTACATAGACATAAAGTCCTTTCCAAAAGTGGATAGAGTCAAAGATCAATATTGTATAGTATTATTTGTAGGGATACAGTAGAAAGGATTAACAACAAACGCTCTCACTACCATAACGGTTTCCTTGTGACTCCACTCCAAACAATAGTTTTCACAAATGGCCAGTAACTTATTGAATTTTCTGGGAAAAGACTTTTAGGTCGAAGGCAATGTTGTCTGACAGGCTAGAGAGAGAGGTTCAATCGCGAATTGCCGAGTACGGTACCTCGTTTTTAAGGAAATTCTGATATAATAAGCATTTTCAATTTTTAATCTAAGTCAAATTATATAACGTAATATGGTTCATAATAAGGTCGAAGAGAACTACAGTAGCCTGGACGAAAATAGTCCGATGGTAAGTTACTGGTGTATCTCAACATCCGTTGCTATTGTCCCGAGTTAGCGAAAAAGACAGGAGGTCTCGGAAGCGCGCCTCTCCCAAACTCGGAGCAAACCATAAAAAATCACATGCCACTAGTGGGAAGAGAGACAAAGAGAGACAAGATTTCGAGAACATGATTTATAATTAAAGAAGGTGGCGAATATTTTTATACAAAATACGGTTAACTGCAGCACCACGGTGCACCGCGCAACTTAAAAACTAAATAAAAACAATAAATATAATTCCAACAATGACAATAACAATAAATTAATAATATAATAATAATAACACAATAAATAGAAATTTGGTCTATAAATAACATATATCAGGTACGGCAGTAGTGAATATAACATTTTAACTGGTAATTTTTATGAACTGAGGGGAGGGAAAAGGTTGTAGAATTTCTAGGCCCACTATTTTTAAAAAAATAATTTGGTTTCAAGTTGATACCTGAAAATTAAAAAAAAAAAATACTTAAAGCCGATTTTCGAAGGAGGCGGGGGCTTAGTTGCCTCCACGAATCCGAATTAAAGATGAAATCCTCCCCTTCAGATCATGTCACTGAACTAAATACATACTAGTTAACTAGTTAATTACTAGTTACATACTAGCCCTCCTCCAGACATAATATCTGGCAGCGCTCCATACACCCCAATCCTCGCAAGTTCAGTATAAGAAAAGTAAAAAAACATTTTGGATCCAACCATGTTCCAGATGAAATGAATAGGAACACATACACTCCGGTTGGATGCCGGTACAGAAGCGCTGGCAGGGCGCGGGCATTCAATGTTTGTTTCAGTGTTCTTATCATTGGGCAGACTCGCCGCACCATTCCGTTGACGGTACTCACGGGGACCCTGCCGAAAGTAGTCGAGTTAGCCAGCCTTGGGCATCAGGACGAGCAGAGAACAGCCAGTAACACAGTAGTTTCTCCGAACGTGTATGACCGCTTCGAACAGTAGCCGGTGCCGGTGAACAGGTGGTCGGTAAACTAGTCAAGGTCAACCAGCTGACCTCGACCAATCAGTCCAGCCAGGCAGAAAATCAATACTTGACGGAGTGACTCCCCCACCGACTGAGAAGAGTGGCCGAGGTGGGAAAAATAAAAGACACAAAAATAAATTGTCCAAACTGAGCCCCGGCTCACTATAAATAAGATATATTCAGCAGATACTGTAAACAATTGTAGAGTATAAGTAAAAACCGGGCTAAGTGCCAAAAAGTTACTTTTGAGATAATCGATAAAAACTGCATATAACTGTCATAATTGAATTTTTTTTTTACTATAATATATTAAATAAAAAATATACATCACTACTAATAGTATCAGTGGAAGAATGCATTATATACCATGGCAACAGTAAAGAAAAAAAATATTGAATTCGACTTTTTTTGAAAAGGGGTATGTCACAACTTACTGAGGTAAAAACCGGGCTAAGTGCCACATTTTCTTCGGGCTATGTCACAACTTACTGATGTAAAAAGAGGGCTAAGTACCAAACAAATGTTCCTAAAAAACCAGAAAAATGAAAGAGTAAGCAAACATCATGTCGTTTAAAAATAATACAGGTTAAAAAGACAAACAATTATAATTTTTTACCAGTTTAATTATTTTAAATTTTTACTCAAAAACTCGATAGTATATTATACACTAAACTAAAGTTAACAGTCAGGAACACTGACACTTTTATGCAGTTAAATTATTATAAAAGTCTTTGTTCTCTTCTTTGAGGTAAGGTATCATCTTTTTCAGGTCTTCTTTTTTTTCTTTAGTTAATCGGTTTATTGTTTGCAAAGTGGATAGGTTTTGCAAGATGTCCTCTTCCTTAACCACCTTTTTGAACACATTTATTTCAAGCCAAGTTTCGGTAATTATCATATTAACCGCCGGGGCGGAAAAAATACGAGTTTTGCGTTCTTAACTTATTGGAATCGTCCTATATAAAAAAAAGTATAAGGTTTGATGGGGTGGAAATGAGAAATAACGAAGTTCTAGAAAATAAAAAATTAAATAACTTTCCAGTAATATCTCCATGTTCTACATCCACGTCTAGCGTCACGTGACCTTTTGTGGCCAATGATTGAACCTCGTGATGACGTCATCGGTTGCGCCGCCATCTTTGCAAACGTAAATGAGAAATTACAGAAATGAGCAGAATTTTGATCAAAATTAATAATGTTTTTCTTAATTTCGAGAAAAAAATTAATTACGAGTGCCTCCGGCCATCAGCGCGGGGCAGCACCAAAGGTGCTGCCCCGCGCTGATGTCAATAAAAGAAAAACATCCCTCGAGATAGTACCTATCAGTAAAATATAAAATTCTAGAGGGGCTGATCAATAATATAAATTGAAATGTAATGCAAAGGCAATTATGTAAAGTTTAAAAACTAAATAAATCATGAAAAACTCAAATATATAGATGGATATTAACAGAGAACACTTACCATTAGTGTGTTGGCGGATATAGCTAAACAGCAGCAACAAAAAAGTGGTCTATCACAACGAAACGACACAGTCTCCCGGTTTAAAAACACCACTCGACCGCACGACGAACAAATACACTCATTTTTAAAAATGCCCTGTTCTATTAAAAAAGAGATAATTTCGTTTCGGTTAAAACGTAAGCTCTTTACGTGCCCTACGAAACACTCCGACACACACAATTCACTAGGGTTGGTTGAACTAGTGGATGGTTGATTCATCATTGTAAACTCACTCACTCAATCCGACCTACTGAACACGATATCTTGTGTAGAACTGACCTATGCCCCGGACAACTCAGATAACAGGTATGCTATCAGGCTGCTATCAGTCTTGGCCGCAGATAATATTCAAGTAAACAGATTATCCAGACACAGCACACAAACTGAACATTAAAACATTAGAAACTTTACCACTTATCAATATACCCCCTAAAATCATGTTATTTGTCATTTGCACCCCCTAGTACTATATATATTTTTTTGTTCAGGAGGGTGAGCAGAATACGTTGGTAACGTCAAATTCGTGATTTGCCGCCCCGGCGTTTAATCTTACTGGTACCCAAGTTTCAATATCAGTCCATGATTTTTTCACAAATACTATACCTGGTTTTGTTATTATAATTTTTAGCCATTGGACTTTGGATATTTCCAATTTCTTTGTATTCAGACAATTGTTACTACTTTCCTTAAAATCAAAAAAATCATCTTCATCCATAAGTGAGGCAAAAAATTGCTTTTTGTGGGAGGCACTTACAAGAATTTGAACTATGTCTAGTGGGACTTCACACCTACTTACTCTCTTTTTTTTCTCGATGAGCGCAAAGTCTCGATCACAAGAAAGATATGAATGGCCTGACACAAGGTATTTATGTTCAATTTCATCAAAGATACACGACAAACTAAATAATTCCATAAAAACAGCAACATTTTGTTTTTATTTTGTCCCCCACAGTTGTCACTCCAAACAATCAACTTATTTTTGTGGGTTATTTTGTTCAAGACTCCTTTCAACAAACAAGATGCTATTTCATTAGCTCCTCTGCCTGTTATACCCTCATGCCACACAAACATAAAAGACTGATTGTTGTCGCCCATAGTAATGGCAAGGTTGTAGCACGATAGCTGGCGGAGGTAGTACATTTGTGAGTGTGACAACGTTGGTATTGAAAATACCTGCTGAAGGTCGACCGAGATAGTACATGTGTCGCTATTCGGTTTCTGTGAATTTTCATGGTCTTTTTTCATTTTAAGCCTCGCCTTTTCAGCCTTTCTATGATGAATTTCAAGGTCCTTTTTGTATTTAGCTTTGTTGGGACCTGGATCATTTTTTATTTTGCTATTCAGCAAGTCACAAGTTCCACAAGTGTCCTTTCTGGGTCTTTGAAATCTTAATTTTGGAAAGTTTTTTTTACCGTATCTGTGTAAAATCTATAAGTAATATTACAGTTAGGGTATATTTCCTTAAAAGCCAAGAACAGTTTGCTGTAGTTTAAATCCTGGCTTAAATATTCTTTAGAGTTTTTTGCTCTTGTGTAATGGCTCTCCTCTTTAGGTAAGCTGTTTATATATTCTATAATACGATTTTCATCGTTTATAGTATACTTTCTATGTTGCTTCTTATTACCTCGACGTTCAGTGTACACGATATCACCCCTTTTCTTTGCGTTCACTAAAGTTTCCACACGCCGTTTGGTAATGCCATGGATCTCTAAGAATGTTTTTTTACAAACTTGAATAGTTTCACCCTTTCCATTAGGAATAGTATAACAGATATTTGCTTGTTTACGGCTCTCAACAGATTCTGTGTAGTTCCCATTACGCCGGCGTTTGATTTCACAAACACTTAAAAGTCCCATTAAATATTAATTTTGTTTTGAATTATCACCAATGTCATAAAAATCATTAAATAATTTTAACTTTTGTTCCAGTGTGGCCTCATTACACTTATATCTGCATTTGCAAGACACCTGCAACAAACATAAATGCATTAGAGACATATTTATAATAATGTCTCTAATAACCTTTATGTTCGCTTACTCTTTCACACGTAAAATTAATTAATTAAATGAGATACATAATTAAGTAGAGCTAAACGTTTGTTGTACCTAACATATGTTTAAAAAACAACTTAATTCTACATAATACAATTCTTATAACCAACATACCTCATCTGGAGGAGGTTGCTTTGCTTCAACTACTAGGCTATTACCAATATACTCTTGCCCTGAAGCCCTCATTTTTGCTTGAAATTCACTAAAACGACCTTCACCCTTTGCTCGTCTATTACACTTGGGTAATACTAAAGGCACATCCATTATGGATAACACAAACTCAATCTAATCACAATGTAAAGCGGTAACACACACTCCTCATACAGTGGTTAGAATGCCTGTGGCAACAAACATAACCTGCAAAACACGTGTAGTCTGGCGTGTGTTGCGCGCGGCACTTGACTCGGTTTTTACTGATGTCACCCTTGAACATAGCCCATGTGCATTCTAGCGGCAAGGATTTGAACGAGTTATTGATTTTTCTCGACATAGCCCGGTTTTATACTGTACTAGCTGTTTCCCGCGGCTTCGCACGCGTCTCTTAAGCTTTGCCTTCAAATAGTGTTTGGATATTTTAATATACGTAACTACTGTGTTGTAATTGCAGTTTATAATGTGCAGGCGCTTTGATAACTTTTATATCTTGCAGTACAGCCTGGTGGTTAGTTACATCAATGGGCATTGCGTATAAACCTTCTACATAGAAAAATACAAATTTTCATAGTGATCGGTCCAATAGTTTCTGAGTCTATAAAGGACAAACACACAAACATTCATTTTTATATATTATGATTGCAGAAACAGTTTAAACAAAATTTGTCGTTTCTCTTAAGCTTACTCTATGCTTTAAAATTATAAGTGTAAAGAAATGTATATATAAATATATTTTTTGTCGCATTATATATGTTTACAAAGAACAGCTGATTAAAAATTTGAAAAGACTCTTTCACTTAATAACATATGTTTGCTGCAATGCATTTCTTACGGGTATTTCTGTAACCAGTGGGGCGGAATCCTGAATCGGGAAAGGGATAAAAAGTATCCTATAACCTCCTACAGATCAAGACGAACAAATTAAAAAAAAAAAAATAGGCGAATCCGTCCAGCCGTTTGTGAGTGATGCTGTTACACACGAACAGTTTCATTTTTATATATATAGATTGGGGTTGGCTTATAGCACACATTTTGATACTAAACTCAATTTCTTAATTTTTGGCACTCAGCCCGGTTTTTACTTATACTCTACAATTAACTTACATTTGAGTCTATTCATCGTTCCTACAATAACCTGCAGACTGTGTGTGAAAATAGTTTCGTTATAGGTGGGACCGCAGAAGGTAAAATAGAAATGGTAGCATTACCTCAAATGAAATCGGACTACTTATGTGCGGTTTGTAGTAGAAGTCAAACTCGGTCAGGTCAGGCAAGACCGAGTAAGTGAATTACATAAAATATTGTCTGGAAGCCCACGTGTGCAGTTATTTTGCTATTTATTTATATTGTACATTAACCAGTTATATCTATGTTATAATCATGTACTATATACTCTATTTGCTGCTTGACACAGTTTGGTTTCTCACTGGTAACATGAATTATGTTTCAGAATGAAGTTATTATGACTAATTATTATAATGCAGTTTTATAATAATGGTAACTTCTATATTTATTCTCCAGGTTGCCACACTAGGCTCAACACTTAATGTTACAGGGATCCCTCTCCTGGTCGTGCTCTGCAACCACATCGCTCAAGTGTCTATGGACGCCCCTGTCATCACCTGGTGGTTGATGCGCAGAACGACAGTATTCTACACTTGCATTTCTTCAGGTTGCCACACTAGGCTAAACACTTCATGTTTCAGGAGTCCCCCTCCTGGTCGTGCTCTGCAACCACATCGCTCAAGTGTCTATGGAAGACCCTGTCATCTCCTGGTCGTGCTCTGCAACCACATCGCTCAAGTGTCTATGGACGCCCCTGTCATCTCCTGGTGGTTGATGAGCAAAACGACAGTATTCTACACGTACCTTTCTTCAGGTTGCCACACTAGGCTAGACACTTTATGTTACATGGATCCCTCTCCTGGTCGTGCTCTGCAACCACATCGCTCAAGTGTCTATGGACGCCCCTGTCATCTCATGGTGGTTGATGAGCAAAACGACAGTATTCTACACGTGCCTTTCTTCAGGTTGCCACACTAGGCTAGACACTTTATGTTACATGGATCCCTCTCCTGGTCGTGCTCTGCAACCACATCGCTCAAGTGTCTATGGACGCCCCTGTCATCTCCTGGTGGTTGATGCGCAGAACGACAGTATTCTACATTTGCCTCTCTTCAGGTTGCCACAATAGGTTAAAGACTTTATGTTACAGGAATCCCTCTCCTGGTCGTGCTCTGCAACCACATCGCTCAAGTGTCTATGGACGCCCCTGTCATCTCCTGGTGGTTGATGCGCAGAACGACAGTATTCTACACTTGCCTCTCTTCGGGTTGTCTTCTGATCATCCTCTTCGTTTTCCTCCACTTTCACGTCTCCAAGAGACTCAGGAGCTTAGTGACCTCAAAAAATGTGGACACGAAAAAAGCCATAACGAGACGGTAAGTCATTTTCTTGTGTAATGTTATTATCAACCTTACCCGATCTTTTCAACAATTAATTTTTTATCACATTTTATATTTTCCAGATTAGGACTTCTGAACAGAGCGGGCGTTGTCTTTGGAGCCACCACAATCATGGCGGGATCCAGCGTCCTGTACATCAACTACCCCACAGTCAGATGTCAATACTTGTTCAGCCTATCCAGTGCCTTATTGGTAATAGTGAAATATGCATAATACTTGTATCATTTATTCGTTAAACGTAGTTATTTTAAAAAGTAATAGTTATTGTACTGTTCGGATCCACCACTATCATGGCGGGCTCCAGCGTCCTGTACATCAACTACCCCATAGTTAGATGTCAATACTTGTTCAGCCTATCCAGTGCCTTATTGGTAAAAGTGAAATATTCACAACACTATTTCAGATTTTGTCGATTTCACTAGTCGTATTTTGATTACCCGTACAGGTCTGAAATGAAAATAAAGATGTGATGAAGCCTGAGCATAAAGTATTTTATTTACATTTAACAAAAATACTAACATTATATATGGTATTATCCTGTCTTATGTAAATATTCTGGTATGAGTCTCTTCATCCACGATACAAAATTAGTAAAATAAAGTAGGTTGTCACGTTATTACAAAAGGAACTAAATTTGTCTTGTTACGTTGTTGTTAAAAACCCCTGAAAATTGGTATGCACTTTTTAATTTCTTCACAAAGCATTTACATTGTATTCAAGAATATTAAAAGTCAAAGCTAATGACGGTTATCATACATTGCTAGATGGATAAACTGACTAGATATTGGTACACATATCAATCACACTCCTTGCACTATGATTATATGGTTAAGAAAATTTTAGAGTTCCGTAAGAAAAAACAATTGAAACTAAAATTCGGAAATAAAATAGCTCTCTAGATTACTGTATACAGAGCTGTAATGCAAGATACATAAATGCATGTTAAACGTACGTTATAGTGATGAAATGTCTAATTGAAGTTTCTAAACTGTATGAGAATGAAAATTTTGTAAAGAACTTCATAACGTAATTCAATATTTTATTATTTTGTGTACGTTACTGCATCCTACTCCGATGATATTAAACTGTTTGTACGTGGCTGTAGGGGTTTCTTCTGCTCGTGTGCTACATTCTGCACTGCGAGTCACCGCTGCACCTCCACGTGCTGAGGACATTCAAGCTGCAGCACGCTGATAACCCCGCATTCAGCTCGGAGTCGGACAGCAGCCCTCTGAGCAGTAAGTGTCCATCTTCTACTCACTATGTATAGTGAGGTGGTAACGTAATCAAATAGAAAACCCTGCCTGGTTATAGAAATATGATATACAGGGTGTCCCACGAAGAGATTTAATACAATATAAACAGACAATTGAATACAATCAGGCCTAACTAATAATGAAATAATAATCGTCAATTATTCACGAAGAACATATTTCAGCTGTGTGACAGTTCAGTTGGTATTGAGGTAGTAGTGACGTTACTATTGACACATATATGTGTATGTCAGTATTTACGAAGCAAGAACCCGAGGTGGAGTGTGAGGGAGCACCGCCACACACTCACGACAAGCCCCCGCCACACAGTGGGAGACCCGAGCCACACAAGGAGTCGTCGCCCACGGCTTGTCACCGGACTAGGGATACGGAAGCGACCAAGGAGAACTTGTCGTTGTCTTCCATCTGCCTCAACATGTCCAAGGGTGTGAATTTCAAAAGTGAACTTTCAACAGGTAAGCTGCTTTTTAAACCTTACAAGTGTTAAATTCATAATGCAGAGAAATATACACGTATAACCATTCCTAAAAATAGCTTTAAACACGACAATGTAGATTCTACTAGCATTTATATTCACTTTATCAAATTATATGAGACAATTTTTAGTGAAGGCGAAACAGCGATAGTGAAAAATTAAAATTGGTTTAGGGTACGTAGTAATGAGTTTATTAAATGTTCTGTTTGAATAACATAACATTGAGAATTATTACGTGTATTTTTAAATACAATAGGGAATCTAAAAAACTTAAAATTAAATACTAGGATTATTAATTTTATTATTGGTTTTTATCCTTAAAAACCCATCAATGCAATATTATACCACGTCCACGAGTACCAAGGACGGTGTTTAGAATGACCTTTGACCCGGGACAGGTTATATGAAACAATGGCAGGGGTTGGGACTACTTGAGTGCTGAATCGCAACTGTTAAACATTTGTACAATTTTTTGCGGGAAATTGTGTGAAATGGACGCGAGGTGGAGTGACTGCTTTTTACAACTTTGTTTGAAACAATTCTACTAAATAAGGGAAACGATTGAAGAAATATAATAACACGTTTACACATTATAGGTTCTATACTGAGTGAAACCGGCTGTCCTAACTACTAGTCTGTCGCAGTCAACGTGATAAACTCTTTACATCTGTACCACTAACTTTCATAGCTGAAGATTTGCAAGTAACATTCTAGTGTGATGTGTACAAAAAACCATGCACCAGAGTAGTGAATTATATAGTTACTTTTAAAGCTTTTACTATTACTATTATTTACTTTTGAAGGCATTATGGTAAGATTAAAGAAGAAGAAATCGTACATAAATGTCTCGTATTGCTATTGAAACATAAATTATCTTTTTGAAATTTGTCATTATTCAACAAGGAAAAGAATTGTCAAATACGTGTTTATATGTACCACACTTGACTCTTTAAATATTTTGTTAACATCCTAATTACCTTTGGACGCAGTTTAGTAATTACAAGAAGTATTTTATTTAAGAAAATCTTATTTTTAAAAGTATAAAATGTTTTTTATATGTCATCTCATACATACATAACAGAAAAATAAGTCAGCGAGTTAGTATGACACCCTGTAGCAGAGCAAGTACGGCACTAGACTTGTTACTTGTCATATTAAAACACATAACACACAAGTAATCGTAGTCACTTTATAAAGTATTTAATAAAGATCCTCATTCATGTATTTAGGATTAGTTATAGGTATCTAATATTTAAATACCTTGACGGTACTTAAACGAGGTAGTAATCTTTACTGTATATTGCTACTGTAGAGTAAAATAATAGTACACCTATAGAACCTGTACAGTAGCTAACACCTTCACTGCGGCCCTATACTGATCAACATTGACCAGACACAAGACATCTCACCACTAGTACGTCTGTGAAATTAATGTGTTATTGCTGTTTTGTGTATCTCTGCATAGTTCTTGCTTCAAACTAAAATTTTTCTTGACTTTTAGATGATATATGCAAAATACGTTTTGATTTGAAATACTGGATTAGCGTAGTGTCAGAGATATTACTTAAACAATATATTGGAACGTAGGAAGAGTGAAGAAAAACGTAAAATTAACTGCTTTATACCAACAGTTTCATAGAAATGGAAATTATGCGTAAAGGTATAAGAAAAATATTTGAAGAGAATACTCGTAGCAATAAAGTATATAATTTTCTAAATATATTTTATAAACAAAATGTTCTATATATTTGTGTTAAGAGAACAAAACATTAACACAATCCCAATTCCTAGGAATCTTTGACTCACAAGCGCCATTTTATTAAGGAATTACAGAAATTTAGTCACTAACATTTTTTTATTAGTATTAGTATCAGGTAATATGTAGCAAGTAAGATAGTAGAGGTATCCAAGGTGGAGCTGAAGTACCACCACCAGCCACTAGTAGACATGGAGGTGTACCCAGACAGTCCTCGCAAGTTGACCAAGGACCACAAGAGTTAGTATTAGTCTAAGTAGCAGTATGAACAATAACTCGTAATGTGTGGCCAGTGAGCGAGAAGGTATCCAAGGATGAGCAAGATGACCAAGGAGCACTCACAAGCCAGTTAGTATTAGTCTAAGTAGCAGTGTACCCTGACAGACCTCGTAATGTGTGGCCAGTGAGCGAGAAGAGTATCCAAGGTATTAGGCAGATGACCTTAAGGAGCACCACAAGAGTTAGTATTAGTCTTGGTAGCAGTATGACTAACTCGTAATGTGTGGCCAGTGAGCGAGGAAGGTATCCCTGGATGAGTCCTCGCAAGATGACCAAGGAGCACCACAAGAGTTAGTATTAGTCTTGGTAGCAGTAATACTAACTCGTAATGTGTGGCCAGTGAGCGAGAAGGTATCCAAGGATGAGCAGCAGTACCACCACCAGCCACTAGTAGACATGGAGGTGTACCCCGGCAGTCCTCGCAAGTTGACCAAGGAGCACCACAAGAGTTAGTATTAGTCTTCGTAGCAGTAACACTAACTCGTAATGTGTGGCCAGTGAGCGAGAAGGTATCCAAGGATGAGCAGCAGTACCACCACCAGCCACTAGTAGACATGGAGGTGTACCCTGGCAGTCCTCGCAAGTTGACCAAGGAGCCAGGGGATCTCCAGCTGTCTCTTCCACCAGACCCCGGCACCACAAGAGTCTGCGTGATCACCAGTGTGGTGGTAGACACTCCCAGTGTGGTCGTGTGCAGCGTGGATGTGGAGCCGTGTACCGTCCTCAACAAGTCCATCGTCAGCTCCGAAGTTGCTAGTAATCCTTTGCCGGTTAGTAAATCTTTTCAATTGTTTCATCCGTCTACACAATAGCATATTTTTATCCGAAATTCAGTTTTTATACAATATTAAATAAGTTTTAATAGTAATAATAATTGCAATATTAAAATAATAAAACATTGTTGCGTATTTCTGTAGCCTAGTATTTCTAACCTGGAATTATGTAACTAAGACTACTTCTTGATATGGTTAATAATGTTTACATATACTAGGGCCTGGGTACTACTTCAATAATATTAGCAGGCACAAAACACGTAAAAGTGGTTATAAGTGTTATTTAAAAAAAAAAATAATGTCTAACCCGTTGGTGTGAGTAACTTAAAGTTTTGGAAGTTTTCTGATTATATCTTTGACTATTTCACAAGATTCAAAATTTTTTCTCAAGTTTCTTGAAAGGTGACTTTAAAAAAAAATTAAAACTCACACGGCATACATATACCGAATGGCGAGAGAGAGGTCAAATCGTGTTTGTTATTAACTAGTTTTCTTAGTTGTGTGTATGGTATCGTTTCCTGGAATTATATCAAACTTTTGTGTATCATCCTGTATATGTACATTCATAAATAATTTTTATGTCAATAAATTTTGCTGATATAATATAAAATTAAAATTTTCCCTTAAGAGAATTTAATTTTACATGCAATTCACTAATTGGGCCCTTTCCAATTTTCATCATACACGAAAGAAATTTCTTACAATATTCATTCATACATCATTTGCTATGCAGATGACTCAACTGCTCTGTATTCTTGTCATGATTTTCACAACCTAAATGTTATCATGAATCAGTCATATTGTGACTGTAATAGATGGTGTAAGGCAATTGGTCTTTACTTAAATGATAAGAAAACTAAGATATCGATTTTCTCACCATATTTCCGTGATTTAGCAAGTTCAGCTCAATTTGTACAGTCCATCAAGGTCTGCTCCTGTTCTTGGTGTTATTTTAGATGATACACTTAAATGATCGAAACATATTAATACTCTATGCACAAAGCTGTCTTCAATTACTTTCGCTTTTCGAGTGTAAATGCCTTTCGCTTAATCGTGAATGTTAAATAACATGGTGTTTAATGGAGCATTACCCCACTGTAAGACAAAATGATAGTACCACAATATATAAGATAATTTCTTAATTACTTTTGGAAACTATTATTTTATGTAACTTAGTTTAATTACTTAAATATTGAGAATGATCACTTTATTTATTTATTTTAAAGTGGTATAATGATATGTTTATTTGCTCAGATAAAGGCAGAGGAAGAGTGCCCTGCAGAGCGACAGGAAGAGGACAAGAGTGACGTGGAAGAGACTGAGACCGAGACAGACGCAGACGTAATGGACAGGATATGTCACGATTTAGACTATCTCTTGGGGGGTGTGAAAAATTCAAGAGACGATGCCGCAATTCCGAACATTCTGATACAACATACCAGTTTATAGCCCCGGTCTTAACAGTCTGCCATTGTCTGTGTACAGCTGTATATACATTCTGATACAACATACCAGCTTATAGCCCCGGTCTTAACAGTTTACCATTGTCTGTGTACAGCTGTATATACATTCTGATACAACATACCAGCTTATAGCCCCGGTCTTAACAGTCTACCATTGTCTGTGTACAGCTGTATATACATTCTGATACAACATACCAGCTTATAGCCCCGGTCTTAACAGTCTACCATTGTCTGTGTACAGCTGTATATACATTTTGTACAATATTAATGTCATCACAATGTTATTTGTTACGAGTATAATTTCAGCATAAAGTACACGCTCAAACCCGTTATAGTGTGTGTTTACAGTTTTATATTTTAGTGTTTTCCATAAATAATGTTTCTTTTTGTTTATTTAAGTTATACATACACCGTATTATGGGTGACATATAAAACCAAAAGAAGTGTAAATTGAATGGTCAAGTAAATATTTAAAAACATACTTAAGTACAGTACATAAAATTCTATAACTTATTGAGACAACTTTTAAAGGTGAAACTATTGTACAGTTTGAATACAAATAAATCATTATTTTAATGTTTAATAGTTCTAAACTATCTCTATTATTTAGTTTGAATGGTAATTTAAATATTTATATTCATACTCATTTTATTACATGCATTATTGGAACATTTTACAACTTAATACTTTTTCCACGTATTTACCTTAAATGTTTCCAAAATTGTTCATAAATAAGAATTTGCATTCCTTTTTAAGGAGAAATTTTCGTAACAATATTAGTTATTGTGAAAAAATAACAAACTAATATTTAAATATCATGGTGCAACGAGGCGGTTTCAGCATAACTTAATTAAATATGTTAAACTATTTTATACGTAATGTATTAGTTTTTATATACGTCGCTGCATACAAATATTTACAATAAGTTAGCTACAAAATTATCTTAATGTATTTATTTTGTTTATTATCAATGTTAAAATTCAACCACTATAATAAATATAATTATAATAATTGTACACTTTCAATTCTGAGATCTCTTTAGAAACAGGTTATATATTTTATTATATTTGTAATATCGCTCGTTTATAACATTGGCCATGTTTAATCTTGTTACTTTAATACAGTTCAATAATATTTGAAAACTTTTGAAATTGTTAAGTTTTTGGTAATTAATACTATAGAGATTTCTTCAGTGTTATATGTATTTGTTAAATCTGGTTGTAAAACAGGGTAAATAAAATATTTTTGTTTGTATGTTTGTATCATTATTTGTTGAACCTAAACTTAAAAAAATAATAACAACCTGCCATGGCCTTCATTACTGTTTAAACCAATTTTTATCTTCCGAACATACCAAATATTAAAATATATAATATAGTAAATATTGTAATAATAAAGCATCTCAAAGCTTTTAAGATTGATATTTTATATGGTCAATTGAAACAAATAATTAATTCATATAAATCTTAGACACATAACTTGATTGAAAAAAAATTTCAAACTAGAACATTTATATCACATAAACTGACCTCAAAAATAACATCATTATTATTAATACATTAAAGAATATATAAGTAAAACCTGTTTAAGTTTATTTATAAAAATAAATTTATTTACAATAGACACTTTGAGATTATTGTGGGTGGAAACCAATCTTGAAGAGACTTAAACGTAAAAATGTAATAATAAAATAAATATTTGATGGTATTATGAACGTAGAGCGCTGTTATGCAAAAGTAGTATTAAAGAATACAGTTTACTTGGATTATGGTCTTATGCATGTAATGCTGTAATTGAATTTACATGCTATTTAGACGGATTTGTTTTACAGTCATGCAAGTGATTTTTTGTATCATTCATGTATCAAAATGCTTATAAAGTATACGAGTACATCAGTAATTTTTTTTATTAGTCGAGGAAAAGGTAAGTCCATAATATTTATAAATATGTCGCTCTTATATTTCAAGCAGGCGAATGTATATATTGTAAAGAAATGCTTATAAAACGTGTCTAAAACACCGTAGTGTACTCAATTGTGTACATGATAATGAGAAAACCTATACACTACAGTTTATCGTATAGGTGTCTCTGGTATCAGAACTACGTAAATATTTAATTTAGAGCTTCTTCAGCTTTCTTTGTAGCTAAGTAGATGACTCCAGATTCCAGGAGTAAACTCTGTGAAGGCGTCAGATTCCAGAAGCTGCACAAAGAGAAAGGTGAACTTGAGCTAAACCTATCATTCACATTGACTTTACCCTTCCCACCAAGGGGATACATACGACACATCAGTATCATGTATAGTTTACCCTTATCTGGCTTTGTTACGAGCATTTAAATCTTCAAGAACTCTTTATTTTATTATGATTTTGTGTTATTTCTGCACTTCCGACTTACTACCAGCTTTCAGATGAGACCTGTTTAATAACTGAAAATAATGATGAAGACAAAAGGTGTGGATTGCCCTTAGCATAAACGCAACGTTTACGGTGGAAGTTGGCACAGTGAATTGGAATTGAATTTAGTGGAATTGAATCCATTAGAACCTGTGACACTTCTGTTTTCGTTTACGATCTCGTTTTGTATTCTTTACAGCCTAGAACGCTACAAATATTGTATGTTTAATATTTTATATAAATATAATACGTTTTTTTATCGAAGAGAAAAATCATAACTGTGGGGGATTATGAAGCATGCATGAAGTATTAAATGAAATACAGCACGGTATTTGTGTTACTAGTTTGTGAAATAAAGTTTAAAATACTAAGTATTTTTAATTGGAGGCTTGTAAACGTTGTACAGCGAAGAGGACAATTATTATTATCATGAATTTATTAATATTTTTATAAGTTCCTATGGAAACTCAAAACTCAAATTGATATGATCCTAAAAATCAGGAAAGACAGTTATTGCAAGACACTCAAGAAATTGGCATATAAATTAGTAAGTAAAATTATCTGGGTTCCAAGCTATTTTTGAGATACCAGTAGTGAGATATATTGACAAAATGTTAGCATTATCTTCTTTACAAACTCTATTATTAACAGATTACCATACCAATGTCAAGACAACATCTTAATTCCAAACTTTAAAATAAAATGGTTTAGAAATATTTATGTTTGCCTATAATTAAACAATTTACTTTGATTGTTTATGCTCACAGTTTTTTTTAATATATCACAATAAAATCTATGCCATTATTTTAATTATCATATTTCCTTACTATAACTGTTTCTATTTTAGCTGTGAGCATAACTCTTTCAAGGTATACCAATTAAAAGTTTTATTGAATCCCAGCTACAGAGACATCCGCATTTGTTGCACAGAGAACTATTTTGGGAACTCGAAAAAATTTAAGCTATGGTGGAACCTTTATATTTCCCACAGCTGTCACAGCACAAAGGAACACTGACTTCACTGAACACGAGTATTTTCTTTTTACGGAAGCAGACCAATTTAAGTGATTAATTGTGAATGCAACATATGAATCGTAACATTTGTATCAATTTAGTATATTAAGCGTTTTGTAACGAATAAAATAAAATGCATGATGAATTTAAATAGTTTTTCTGTGTAAATATCCATAAAAAATTTTAATTTATTGCTGAAATTTTGGTTGGTAAAATGTCAGTTTTATATAATACTTTCTAAAATATTTTTTATACCTACTAATAACAACAAACTTTTTGTATTAAAATGTTAATTTTTTGTTCAACTTCACGATTATGCGAGAATAGTGGCTAAGCATTAACAAAAACAATTTTGTTCTGTTCCGTAAAATTAATTATAAGTCTAGTGCCTCAAAGTCTCGTCCGTAATCAGCTCGATTTATTTTTTATAGAACCTGTAACTATTTTCTGTAATAAGTGATACGTATAAAATATTAACCATGAAAGGATTAACGGGTTGAAAATATTTCCAGCAAATAATTAACAATAAATTGCTGTTCTTGAATTAGAAAGAAATAAGCGTTTAAAATGCAGATAAAAGTATTTGTAAACATAAGTAAAAGTTAAAAACTAGAAATATATATATATATGAGATATTCTGGCACGGTTACAACTTAACATGTTTTGTTTCGGACTTTAAACTAAGAGTATTGTCCCATTCAGTTACAATTACAATTTTGTATATCATACAAAATTTTATCAGAGCAACATTAAAAAAACCAAAACATTGATATAGAGAAGAATATAGTCAATAAGAGGAAATCGGATAAATAACGCGGCGTAGAAATCTTTTCATATGACAAGCCGGTGAATGTACATTGACGAGCAATTATTATCTTGTTGTGTCAGACCTGTAACGTGTGAGGTGTAGCTCGAGGCTGACTACAATATTGTATTTCCGTGACAAGAGCCATTAGGCCCATGTAACTAAGTGCCGATACCACTACATGTAGAGAGCCGCGCTATGTGAGTGAAGTGATTGTGGTATAGAACATGCTTCATGTGACAAGCTGGTGAGTGTACATTGACGAGCAATTATTATCTTGTTGTGTCAGACTTTTAACCTGTGATGTGTAGCTCGAGGCTGACTACAATATTGTATCTCCGTGACAAGAGCCATTAGGCCCATGTAACTAAGTGCCGATACCACTACATGTAGAGAGCCGCGCTATGTGAGTGAATTGATTGTGGTATAGAACATGCTTCATGTGGCAAGCTGGTGAATGTACATTGACGAGCAATTATTATCTTGTTGTGTCAGACATGTAATAGGTATGTGAAGTGTAGCTCGAGGCTGACTACAATATTGTATCTCCGTGACAAGAGCCATTAGGCCCATGTAACTAAGTGCCGATACCACTACACGTAGAGAGCGGCGCCATGTAAGTGAAGTGATTGTGGTATAGAACATGCTTCATGTGACAAGCTGGTGAGTGTACATTGACGAGCAATTATTATCTTGTTGTGTCAGACATGTAATAGGTATGTGAAGTGTAGCTCGAGGCTGACTACAATATTGTATCTCCGTGACAAGAGCCATTAGGCCCATGTAACTAAGTGCCGATACCACTACACATAGAGAGCGGTGCCATGTAAGTGAAGTGATTGTGGTATAGAACATGCTTCATGTGACAAGCTGGTGAATGTACATTGACGAGCAATTATTATCTTGTTGTGTCAGACATGTAATAGGTATGTGAAGTGTAGCTCGAGGCTGACTACAATATTGTATCTCCTTGACAAGAGCCATTAGGCCCATGTAACTAAGTGCCGATACCACTACATGTAGAGAGCGGCGCCATGTAAGTGAAGTGATTGTGGTATAGAACATGCTTCATGTGACAAGCTGGTGAGTGTACATTGACGAGCAATTATAATCTTGTTGTGTCAGACATGTAATATGTGAAGTGTAGCTCGAGGCTGACTACAATATTGTATCTCCGTGACAAGAGCCATTAGGCCCATGTAACTAAGTGCCGATACCACTACATGTAGAGAGCGGCGCCATGTAAGTGAAGTGATTGTGGTATAGAACATGCTTCATGTGACAAGCAGGTGAGTGTTTATTGACGAGCAATTATTATCTTGTTGTGTCAGACATGTAATATGTGAAGTGTAGCTCGAGGCTGACTACAATATTGTATCTCCGTGACAAGAGCCATTAGTCCCATGTAACTAAGTGCTGATACCACTACATGTAGAGAGCGGCGCCATGTAAGTGAAGTGATTGTGGTATAGAACATGCTTCATGTGACAAGCTGGTGAGTGTACATTGACGAGCAATTATTATCTTGTTGTGTCAGACTTTTAACCTGTGAGGTGTAGCTCGAGGCTGAATACAATATTGTATCTCCTTGACAAGAGCCATTAGGCCCATGTAACTAAGTGCCGATACCACTACATGTAGAGAGCGGCGCCATGTAAGTGAAGTGATTGTGGTATAGAACATGCTTCATGTGACAAGCTGGTGAGTGTACATTGACGAGCAATTATTATCTTGTTGTGTCAGACATGTAATATGTGAAGTGTAGCTCGAGGCTGACTACAATATTGTATCTCCGTGACAAGAGCCATTAGGCCCATGTAACTAAGTGCCGATACCACTACATGTAGAGAGCGGCGCCATGTAAGTGAAGTGATTGTGGTATAGAACATGCTTCATGTGACAAGCAGGTGAGTGTTTATTGACGAGCAATTATTATCTTGTTGTGTCAGACATGTAATATGTGAAGTGTAGCTCGAGGCTGACTACAATATTGTATCTCCGTGACAAGAGCCATTAGTCCCATGTAACTAAGTGCTGATACCACTACATGTAGAGAGCGGCGCCATGTAAGTGAAGTGATTGTGGTATAGAACATGCTTCATGTGACAAGCTGGTGAGTGTACATTGACGAGCAATTATTATCTTGTTGTGTCAGACGTTTAACCTGTGAGGTGTAGCTCGAGGCTGACTACAATATTGTATCTCCGTGACAAGAGCCATTAGGCCCATGTAACTAAGTGCCGATACTACTACATGTAGAGAGCGGCGCTATGTGAGTGAAGTGATTGTGGTATAGAACATGCTTCATGTGACAAGCTGGTGAGTGTACATTGACGAGCAATTATTATCTGTAAGTGAAGTGATTGTGGCGTAGGGCATGTACCAGGTTAATTATCGTAATGCAAATTGATTGTCTTATTTAATTAAAGATGATATGAAGAGTACCTAATTAGTGATGGGGTTTATAATCAGAAAATTGAGCGATTGCATCAGGCCAATTTCCATGGAATTTCACTAAACGTTCAATGAATTGTGGTTTTATGTATTGTTTGCAACACGACATGACTGTAGGCTAAATATAGAAAACATGTAGTAAGCTTTTTGAATATTTTTTCAATTCAAGGGTATGTAGATAATTAACAGATATTTTTACTACGATTTTCAATTGTAATATTTTTGGTAATGTTTCGTCCACTTTTATCCATTAAATCACCCCACTCCTCACTAATACAGGACAGCGGCAAGAGGAGGTAAGTTCCCTTGATCCACCTGTGATTAAAAGCTTACGCGAGGCAATGGTGGTACCCAAGGGATTAACAATTACACTAATTGTGCTGTAATCTAGGCTGCAACATGGAACTCGTCCTGTATGTTAATAGTTTAATTATATTATTAACAAACTTTCATTCCTTTTGTTACAGTTTTCTTAAATATAACTTTTATGAGATGTGTTTAATCACAATGTAATAACTATGCAATTTAAAGTTAAAAATGTGTTTTAAATTTATTACGTTATAATAAAATACCAGTATTAATAATAAGTTGGAAACTTTTGAAAATAACACGAATAACTTTTAATATTGCAATAGTCGTGGAATACATTTACTAGAAAAACATACTAGATACAGAACCAAATAAATCTGTTATTTGTTTTTTATATTTTACTATTTCAAATTTATTTTAAATTCATTTTTATTTATCGCAATCAATTTTATATAGAGTGGTGTGTTTTTTACTCTATCAACATATGCTAAGTATGGGGTCTTCTGGTTTACATGGTTAGAATAATTAAAGGGCGTTTCCACACTGTAGCAAAATAAAACGTTTCTACTTCTAATAGACGCAATTTCCTTACATAATGAGATAGAAACCTCCACTTTTGACCTTACCAATCTTCTACCACTTCCTCTAAAATGGGTTACCATCTGTTTTTAAATTCTATAAAATATAATAGGGATATTTAAACAACCTATACTGGATATTTCAAAACTTATATCCGTTATTTAAGGGAATATTCACTATATTAAAATCATTATAACTACTTCGATTTTAACCCTCCAACTGGCGGTCATTTTTTCCTGTAGTGGCGGCATGTTTTCGAGCCTCGTGCAAGGGTTTTTTTTAAAAATTTATTAAAAATATAAATTAAAAGTAATATATATAAAGTATATATTTTTGTGTTCAGAATTAAACATATAATAATATTAGTATTTAAATTTGGCCTTAAAAAAATGTTGACTAAAAATTTTTTTCCATGAAATTCAAAATTTACATTTTTTTTTAATTTGGGGGGGACCATACCTAGCAAACCAAGTTATAGTAAGAAAACTATAAAAGTGAGAGAGCCATTTTGTATCAAATTTATTCTAGTTTCAGAAACACATAAGCATTATACAAATTTTTGAAACTATAATAACACTATATAACAAAAAGCAGCGATGAGCATAAATTGTGAAAATAGGGTGTATATGTAAGAGTTTGCTAATAAAAGTTTTACTAATACAGTTTTACTACAATACATGTTATATTGCATATTTTATTACTCAGAATGAACTAAACTATACAGCAGTAGTAAAATAAATTCCATAACTTTTTTTTTGAAGAGTCGAAAAAAGTTTCATTTTGTCATTACTCAAAACTTTTGCGAAAAATTTTCGAGAAATTTATTTATTCTAAAATATATTTATTTGACTACTGCAATATTTAAAAATTCACCACACACTAAACACAACACTAAAACACAAATAAACCTACTAAAACTTACTAATAAACACGACTCGTCACATCAACAACTCAGACGGCATCGACAACATGGCGGTCACATCTTTTACGTTCCAAACTACGAACTTGGTACGTTGTAACTACAATACAAAGAGGAATAAAACTATAGTATTCCTTAGGCTTTTTTTTCCCGAATCCAATGGTGCATGAATCGAATCGATACGTTGCCGGAATATACTGTAATGAGTGACTATGCAAGGAAATGTTTTACAACAACTTACAATGGGTTGTATTCATCAAAATTTTGATGAACAACAGTTGGAGGGTTAACAATTTCCGAATTCAGGTATTATTTAAAAAATGATTTTTCCTTGTAACTCAACTACCATAATAAAAAAATGTTGCATGGATGTTAACATTATTAATATCTAATAACTGAACCTGAGAAACGAGCATTTTTCATATAATAACAATAAATCGGAAAGCACTTATATGCCGTGTATTACAGTATTTATAAAATAAGAGAGAAAAAACATGTTCAGTCATGTAATATAATGGTTATTTCTATTATATTGCATAGAATATTAAATGAAAATGTCCTTAGAGAATCTTTACAGAACAAACTGTGAACGGTTTGGTATTTATTCAAACTTTTTGTTATAATTTCATTTTTGTGAATTATAACTAACATTCTTGTATTTATACATTTTGTCAATGTAGGCTACTGTTTCTCAGTAATGTGCACCGAAGCAGTATACGGAAGAACGTGTAATCCGCTTAAATAACCCGTTCGTAAAGAGATTACATCTGAGGCGTCTGGTGCGGTTGAACGCTTCACTTGATACGAGATTATCTTCAGCTTGAAAGTGTTGAATGCTCTATTGAGGAAACTAGGCTCATATCCGTTATACCCCTTGCCTTGGGTGGATACTAAGTTTAATCTTATATTCACTGTTGTTTCAATATTATCGTCTTAGAGCTCTACTAATGCAAATCCGAAATGTTTTGGTTGAGTGCTTTGGTTTATTTATGATTCACGATTCTGGAGAAGTTTCATATATTTTTGTCTAACTGTTTGGAGGACGTTTCAAGGATAAAATAATTGTTGAAATTCTGCATATAACCTCAGCGTGCCCTGTGACGTCACACGCATTGTGGCGTAATTATTTAATGCATACATACTTGTAAAATTAGTGAGTGACACACAAATATATCGTACATATTGTGTGAGTATAACAAGCTTATGCTTATTTAAAATAAAATATATGGGATAGTAGTATTCTTATTCTTTTCTTTACAATTTTGATTGTAACTAACAAAATCCATGAACTACTAACTTATTGTTTCTAGTTAGAAATTATATAACGTAGTTCCAATCTAGACTGTCCTGTAAATTGTGTGGTTCAGTATCATGTAATAAAGAGTCAGTAAAACAGCTGATACTTATGGGGCTGTAACATGGGCTTGCCTGGACCAATGGGAGAGAAGCAATGGAGGTTTTAAGACGTGCCCGAAATGCGAGCATGTCTGAATCTAATGTTGCCAAGTCTCCGGTGTCGACGTACCACACAAGGAGTCGCCGCCCACGGCTTGTCACCGGACTAGGGACACGGAGGCGACCAAGGAGAACTTGTCGTTGTCTTCCATATGCCTGAACATGTCCAAGGGTGTGAATTTCAAAAGTGAACTCTCAACAGGTATGCTGTTTTTTCAACCTTACAAGTGTTAAATTTATAATGAAGAGAAATATACACGTTTTACAATTTCTAAAAATAGCTTTAAACGTGATAATATAGATTCTACTTGCATTTATATTCAATTTATCAAAATATATGAGACAATTTTGAGTGAAGACGAAACATCGTCAATGAATAATTAAAATGATTTAGGGTACGTATTAATATGTTCATTAAATTTTCTGTTTTATAAAATAAAATTGAGAATTATCACGTATATTTTTGAATACAATAGGGAATCTAAAAAACTTAAAATTAAATACTAGAATTATTAGTTTTATTAATGGTCTTTGTCCTTAAATAACCATCAATGCAATATTATACCACGTCCACGAGTACCAAGGACGGTGCTTAGAATGACCTTTGACCTGGGACAGGTTATATGAAACAATGGCGGGGGGGACTACTTGAGTGCTGAATCGCGACCGTTAAAGATTTGTACAATTATTTGCGGGAAATGGACTTGAGGTGGAGTGACTGCTTCTACAACTTAGTTTGAATCAATTCTATAAAAAAATGGAAACTAGATTGAAGAAAATAAATATAATAACACGTTTACACAGTATAGGCTCTACTTACTAGTCTGCCGCAGTCAAAGTGTTAAACTCTTTACGTCTGTACCACTGACCTTCATAGCTGAAGCTTTGCAAGTTACATTCTAATGCAATGTTGTGTACAACGAACTATACACCGGAGTCGTGGATTATATAGTTACTTTTAAAGCTTTTAATATTACTATTATTTACTTTAGAAGGCATTATTGTAAGATTAAAGAAGAAGAAATCGTACATAAATGTCTCGTATTGCTATTGAAACATACATTATCTTATATTTTCCATTATTCAACAAGGAAAACAATTGTCAAATTCTCCTTGCAAACGCGTTTGTATGTACCACAATTGACTGTTTAAATATTTTGTTCACATCCTAATTACCTTTGGACGCAGTTTAGTAATCACAAGAAGTATTTTGTTTAAGAAAATCTTATTTTTAAAAGTATAAAATGTTTATTACGTCATCTCATACATACATAACAGCAAAATAAGGCAGCGAATTGAACCCTGTGGCAGTGCAAGTACGGCACTAGACTTGCTACTTGCCATATTAAAACATATGACACACAAGTAATCGTAGTATCTTTATAAAGTATTTAATAAAGATCCTCGTTCATGTATTTAGGATTAGTTATAGGTATCAAATATTTAAATACCTTACGGTACTTAAACGAGGTAGTAATCTTTACTGTATATTGCTACTGTAGAGTAAAATAATAGTACACCTATAGAACCTGTACAGTAGCTAACACCTTCATTGCAGCCCTATAATGATAGACATGGCCTAGACACGTGACATCTCACCACTAGTACGTCTGTGAAATTAATGTGTTATCGCTCTTTTGTGTATCTCTGCATAGTTATTGCTTCAAAGTAAGTTTCTTGACTTTTAGATGATATATGCGATGTAAGTTTTGGTTTGAAATACTGGATTAGCGTATTGTCAGAGATAGTACTCAAACAATATATTCGAACGTAGGAAGAGTGATAAAAAAACGTACAAATATCAGCTTTATGCCAACAGTTTCATAGAAATGGAAATTACGTGAAGAAATAAGGAAAATATTTGAAGAGAATAGCAATAAAGGATATAATTTTCGAAATATATTTTAGAAACAAAATTTTTGTATATATTTGTGTTAAGAGAACAAAACATTACCACAATCCCAATTCCTAGGAAGCTTAGACTCACAAGCGCCATTAAATAAGGAATTACAGAAATTTAGTTACTAATATTTTTTTATTAGTATTAGTATCAGGTAATGTGTAGCTAGTGAGATAGGAGGTATCCAAGGATGAGCTGCGGTACCACCTCCAGCCACTAGTAGACATGGAGGTGTACCCCGGCAGACCTCGCAAGTTGACCAAGGAGCACCACAAGAGTTAGTATTAGTCTTTGTATTAGGAACACTAACTCTTAATGTGTGGCCAGTGAGCGAGAAGGTATTCAAGGATGAGCTGCGGTACCACCTCCAGCCACTAGTAGACATGGAGGTGTACCCTGGCAGTCCTCGCAAGTTGACCAAGGAACACCACAGGAGTTAGTATTAGTCTTTGTATTAGGAACACTAACTCTTAATGTGTGGCCAGTGAGCGGGAAGGTGTCCAAAGATGAGCAGCAGTACCACCACCAGCCACTAGTAGACATGGAGGTGTACCCCGGCAGTCCTCGCAAGTTCACCAAGGAGCACCACAAGAGTTAGTATTAGTCTTTGTATTAGGAACACTAACTCGTAATGTGTGGCCAGTGAGCGAGAACGTATCCAAGGATGAACAGCAGTACCACCACCAGCCACTAGTAGACATGGAGGTGTACCCCGGCAGTCCTCGCAAGTTCACCAAGGAGCACCACAAGAGTTAGTATTAGTCTTTGTATTAGGAACACTAACTCGTAATGTGTGGCCAGTGAGCGAGAAGGTATCCAAGGATGAACAGCAGTACCACCACCAGCCACTAGTAGACATGGAGGTGTACCCTGGCAGTCCTCGCAAGTTGACCAAGGAGCCAGGGGATCTCCAGCTGTCTCTTCCACCTGACCCCGGCACCACAAGAGTCTGCGTGATCACCAGTGTGGTGGTAGACACTCCCAGTGTAGTCGTGTGCAGCGTGGATGTGGAGCCGTGTACCGTCCTCAACAAGTCCATCGTCAGCTCCGAAGTTGCTAGTAATCCTTTGCCGGTTAGTAAATCTTTTCAATTGTTTCATCCTTCTACACAATAGCATATTTTTTATCCGAAATTCATTTTTGATACAATATTAAATAAGTTTTAATAATAATAATAATTGCAGTATTAAAATAATAAAATATTGTTGCGTATTTCTGTAGCCTAGTATTTCTAACCTGGAATTATGTAACTAAGACTACTTCTTGATATGGTTAATATGTTTTACATATACAGTGCCTGGGTACTACTTCAATAATATTAGCAGGCACAAAACACGTAAAAGTGGTTATAAGTGTTATTGAAGTGAAAACTTCTTTAGGCGCGTTGAGCGTTTTGGTAGAGGGTAAAATCCTCGGTTCGCGTCACCGACATGCTAATGATACTAACCTGCATGAAAAAGTCAGTCTCGCTGTGTTTTTTAACCGTAGTCTTGGCCGCGTACTACTAACCTGCATAAAAAAGTCAGTCTCGCTGTGATAAAACTGTCCCGGCGGAGTATGAAAACAGACTGCGAAAATCAGTGACCTTTACGGCTTCCTCTCGCGATTTAAAAGTGAAGCCAATGTCGTAAAATTCTGTAAGATGCGTCAAATTAAAGCTCTTAAATTGGCAATCTATTGGTTACATTTTTAAATATTAAAAAAATTTCGAAATAATTTTGATTATTGTTTACATTTTACATAGCGTTTACAATGACAAGAAAAATGTAGTAAGCGAGGATTTTTTTTATTTTTTGGTCAGACAAAATTTGTCAGCGAGAAAGTTGTGTGAAAATAGATGAATATTTTTTTGTAATTTATCATTTTTTTATTGGAAGTTTAGTTTAGCCTGTAGTAGCGTATGAAGTGATGAGTGAACGTTTCTGCCGGAACTGTAGTTGGCGCATTGGCTCACTGATACCGTATTAAAGGCCATGTCACACTGCCGTGGCGTCGCGTCCGTCCATCCATAGTATGAACGTCCGCGTATGCCGCGACGGTCTCGAATCCCGTCAAACTACCAGACACGCGTCCGCGTCCGCGGCCAACGCCACGTCTTTCTAGGAGTTGCTTATGCGTTTCAACTACTTTGAATTTGTTTAGTTATACACTGATAGTGGAATTAATAGTTTGTTATAGCTCTACCAAATTAATTTATTGTTCTGGAGCGTATTCATTAATAATTATTATCAAAATTATATTTTCATTATTACATGCAATACTATTTCTATTATGAACTTAGTAATTAGGGCATTCAATACTTTAAATACCTCTTTAAAACTATTGATTTTTATATATAAGATGCACATGAAAGGATTATTTTGTAATTTTTGTGTTGGTGTTTTCAGTTTTGTAATAAGTCTTTATGTTTTTAAAATAAGGCCTATTTAATTTTGTTATAGATTAAACATAATATGAAAAATAACAAATAAAATGGTTGCATATAAACATGACACCAGAGTATTCATTAACCCTAGAACTGGCGGTCATTTCATCCTGGAGTGTCGGGCTGTTTTAGAGCTTCGCGCAAGGGTTTTTTAAACAAATTATTAAAAATATAAAATAAAAGGAGTAGGCAGTGGCAAGAGCGCGCGATGCCCTGGTGAGGGAGTTGGGGAAGTGCTTTATGCGCATGCGCGAGCCTTCGTAGCATCGCCGACGTCGGCCAAGGATCGCTCCAGCCGCATAGCGCAGCAGACGGTGGCCGACGCGACGAACGTTGCGCCACGTCGGTTATGTCAGTGTGACTTGTCCTATTTGACAACATGGTTAGCGATTATTTTAAAAATCCATCCGCAGATGGACGGACGCGACGCCACGGCAGTGTGACATGGCCTTAACTCAATAAATTAGTTTATTGTGCAATAAAAATACCTTTACGGAAGAACCAAGTTAATTTAACTAATTTATTAGTTTTAAAAATAATGTGGGTTTAATTGTTATTGCAATTATATACTTTATTCGTAGCAATAACTGTATTATTTACAACGGTGTTCAACTCACTGGTGTTCACTCGGTGTTTACTCACTTGTATTTTATGTTTATTAATATTTAACCTCTTCATCATGAAATGAGTATTATTACGGTATAAGATTTATCTTACTAGCGTGGTAAAATAGATTTCTAGTTATTTGATAATATTTTTTCGTGGATTTAAAAATTGGAAAATTAAAAAAATTTTATAATAATTTTAGATTTTATGAAATATGTTCATTTATTGTTTTTATTAAGATATTGTTAAGATAATTGTATATTAGTTATTTTTTCAACCACTTTGTATTTATATTTTGTTCATGATTTGTTTAACCCATCATATGTAACTAATAAATAAAACATTAAAAAAGTCATTAAATTTATAGTTTTAATTACTTTCAACTTAATAGTTCCGTGTTCACTTCTATCGGCAGTCCCACGACTGCTACTGTTTTTTTAAAAAGCAAATGTCTAACCCGTTGGTGTGAGTAACTTAGAGTTTTGGATGTTTTGTGATTATATCTTTTGACTATTTCACAATATTCCAATTTTTTCTTCAAGTTTATTGAAAGGTGACTTAAGGGGGGAGCTCACGCCAAAAATGGCCAAAATATGAATGTTTACAATTTTTTTTTTAATTATATATTAAATTCTGAACATAAAACAGTTAAAACCAACCTTAGACAATTTTTTTTTCTCATAAAAAAAATACTTTGAAGTTGCACTTTATTTTAGTGATTTTTGCAGCATTACACAATCTTGACATAGTTTGCTTTTGTAGATTGATTACTTATTCTAAACTAAATCTAGCCACTAATTATAGTACTGGCATATAGTATTATGGATTTACTTCCAAAGCTAGAACCCATCAGCTGACTGAGAAACCTGTTCCAGGGAAGTGCATCACTAAAAGCACCGTGTTTTGGTTTTCGGTCGTTTTTCAAAAGTTTACTTTTTTCGTATGGGAACATAAATATCTCAAGTTCTATACTAGATAGAAGGATGAAATTTTTTTTATTTTGTTCAGTTTGACAAGATCTACAATCTCTAGCATGAATTTGTAAAAATAATGTCATTAAAATATTTAAAAAAATAGTTTTTTCCAGTTATTATGGGGAAACAATTTTTCGAAATTTAAAAATTTACTGTAATTTTATTTTATATAATTTCCTTAAACCCATGCTAGAGATTGTAGGTATTACTCTCAGGAACACATTAAAAAAACAACCCTCTATCACTTTAAAAACCTGAGAAATTTATGTTCTCGCAAACCCTTGCCATACACAAAATATCCCCCCCACCCTTGGGTAGCGGAAAAAAAAATTTCCAGTTTTTTTCTGTATGTTTTTATATAACTTCACCTTAAGGTGTAGTATGAGTAAAAATTGGTTAGTAAATAAAGATTTTCACTTTTTATTTGAACTCCCTCCTTAAAAAAATTAAAACTCATGCAGCAGACATATACAGACTGACGATAGAGAGGACAAAACGTGTTTGTTATTAACTAGTTTTCTTAGTTGTGTCCATGGTATCGTTTCCTGGAATTATATCAAACTGTTGTGTAACATCCTGTATATGTACATTCACATTTAATTTTTGTCAATAAATTTTGCTGATATAATATAAAATTAAAATTTTCCCTTAAGAGAATTTAATTTTCCATGCAATTCACTAATTGGTCCTTTCCCATTTTCAACATACACGAAAAAAATTTCTTACAATATACATTCATACATCATTTGCTATGCAGATGACTCAACTGCTCTGTATTCTTGTTATGATGTTCACAACCTAAATTTTATCAAGAATCAGCCATATTGTGACTGTAATAGATGGTGTAAGTCAATTTTGGTCTTTACCTAAATGAAAGTAAAACTAAGATATCGATTTTCTCACCATATTTCCGTGATTTGGCAAGTTCGGCTTAATTGGTACAGTCCATCAAGGTCTGCTCCTGTTCTTGGTGTTATTTTAGATGATACACTTAAATGATCGAAACATATTAATACTCTATGCACAAAGCTGTCTTCAATTACTTTCGCTTTTCGAGTGTAAATGACTTTCGCTTAATCGTGAATGTTAAATAACATGGTGTTTAATGGAGCAGTACCCCACTGTAAGACAAAATGATAGTACCACAATATACAAGATAATTTCTTAATTTCTTTTGGAAACTATTATTTTATGTAACTTAGTTGAATTACTTAAATATTAAGAATGATCACTTTATTTATTTATTTAAAAGTGGTATAATGATATGTTTATTTGCTCAGATAAAGGCAGAGGAAGAGTGCCCTGCAGAGCGACAGGAAGAGGACAAGAGTGACGTGGAAGAGACTGAGACCGAGACAGACGCAGACGTAATGGACAGGATATGTCACGATTTAGACTATCTCTTGGGGGGTGTGAAAAATTCAAGAGACGATGCCGCAATTCCGAACATTCTGATACAACATACCAGCTTATAGCCCCGGTCTTAACAGTCTACCATTGTCTGTGTACAGCTGTATATACATTCTGATACAACATACCAGCTTATAGCCCCGGTCTTCACAGTCTACCATTGTCTGTGTACAGCTGTATATACATTCTGATACAACATACCAGCTTATAGCCCCAGTCTTAACAGTCTACCATTGTCTGTGTACAGCTGTATATACATTTTGTACAATATTAATGTCATCACAATGTTATTTGTTACGAGTATAATTTCAGCATAAAGTACACGCTCAAACCCGTTATAGTGTATGTTTACAGTTTTATATTTTAGTGTTTTCTATAAATAATGTTTCTTTTTGTTTATTTAAGTTATACATACACCGTATTATGGGTGACATATAAAACCAAAGAAGTGTAAATTGAATGGTCAAGTAAATATTTAAAAACATACTTAAGTACAGTAAATAAAATTCTACAACTTATTGAGACAACTTTTAAAGGTAAAAATATTGTACAGTTTGAATAAAATTAATCATTATTTTAATGTTTAATAGTTCTAAACTATCTCTGTTATTTAGTTTGAATGGTAATTTAAATATTTATATTCATACTCATTTTATTACATGCATTATTGGAACATTTTACAACTTAATACTTTTTCCACGTATTTACCTTAAATTATTCCAAAATTGTTCATAAATAAGACTTTGCATTCCTTTAAGGAGAAATTTTCGTAACAATATTAGTTATTGTGAAAAAATAACAAACTAATATTTAAATAACATGGTGCAACGAGGCGGTTTCAGCATAACTTAATTAAATATGTTGAACTATTTTATACGTAATGTATTAGTTTTTATATACGTCGCTGCAAACAAATATTTACAATAAGTTAGCTACAAAATTATCTTAATGTATTTATTTTGTTTATTATCAATGTTAAAATTCAACCACTATAATAAATATAATTATAATAATTGTACACTTTCAATTCTAAGATCTCTTTAGAAACAGGTTATATATTTTATTATATTTGTAATATCGCTCGTTTATAACATTGGCCATGTTTAATCTTGTTACTTTAATACAGTTCAATAATATATGAAAACTTTTGAAATTGTTAAGTTTTTTGGTAATTAATACTATAGAGATTTCTTCAGTGTTATATGTATTTGTTAAATCTGGTTGTAAAACAGGGTAAATAAAATATTTTTGTTTGTATGTTTGTATCATTATTTGTTGAACCTAAACTTTAAAAAATAATAACAACCTGCCATGGTCTTCATTACTGTTTAAACCAATTTTTATCTTCCGAACATACCAAATATTAAAATATATAATATAGTAAATATTACAATAATAAAGCATCTCAAAACTTTTAAGATTGATATTTATATGGTCAATTGAAACAAATAATTATTTCATATAAATCTTAGACACATAACTTGATTGAAAAGAATGTGAAACTAGAACATTTATATCACATAAACTGACCTCAAAAAATAACATCATTATTATTAATACATTAAAGAATATATAAGTAAAACCTGTTTAAGTTTATTTATAAAAATAAATTTATTTACAATAGACACTTTGAGATTCTTGTGGGTGGAAACCAATCTTAAAGAGACTTAAACGTAAAAATGTGATAATAAAATAAATATTTGATGGGATTATGAACGTAGAGCGCTGTTATGCAAAAGTAGTATTAAATAATACAGTTTACTTGGATTATGGTCTTATGCATGTAATGCTGTAATTGAATTTACATGCTATTTAGACGGATTTGTTTTACAGTCATGCAAGTGATTTTTTGTATCATTCATGTATCAAAATGCTTATAAAGTATACGAGTACATCAGTGATTTTTTTTATTAGTTGAGGAAACGTTAAGTCCACCATATTTATAAAAATATCGCTCTTAAATTTAAGGGTTAGGTTATAACTTTAAATTTAAGTTATATATCGTGAAAAAATGCTTATAAAACGTGTATAAAACACCGTAGTGTACTCAATTGTGTACATGATAATGAGAAAACCTGTACACTACAGTTTATCGTATAGGTGTCTCTGGTATCAGAACTACGTAAAGATTAAATTTAGAGCTTCTTCAGCTTTCTTTGTGGCTATGTAGATGACTCCAGATTCCAGGAGTAAACTCTGTGAAGGCGTCAGATTCCAGAAGCTGCACAAAGAGGAAGGTGAACTTGAGCCAAACCTAACATTCACATTGACTCTACCCTTCCCACCAAGGGGATACATGTAAAACATCAGTATCATGTATAGTTTACCCTTATCTGGCTTTGTTACGAGCATTTAAATCTTCGTCTTATTTTATTATGATTTTGTGTTATTTCTGCACTTCCGACGTACTACCAGCTTTCAGATGAGACCTGTTTAATAACTGAAAATAATGATGAAGACAAAAGGTGTGGATTGCCCTTAGCATAAACGCAACGTTTACGGTGGAAGTTGGCACAGTGAATTGGAATTGAATTTAGTTGAATTGAATCCATTAGAAACTGTGACACTTCTGTTTTCATTTAAGATCTCATTTTGTCTTTTTTACAGCCTAGAACGCTAAAAATATTGTATGTTTAATATTTTATATAAATATAATACGTTTTTTTATCGAAGAGTAAAAATCATAACTGTGGGGGATTATGAAGCATGCATGAAGTATTAAATGAAATACAGCACGGTATTTGTGTTACTAGTTTTTGAAATAAAGTTTAAAATACTAAGTATTTTTAATTGGAGGCTTGCAAACGTTGTACAGCGAACAGGACAATTATTATTATCATGAATTTCTTACTATTTTTATTAGTTCCTATGGAAACTCAAAACTCATATTGATATGATCCTAAAAATCAGGAAAGACAGTTATTGCAAGACACTCAAGAAATTGGCATATAAATTAGTAAGTAAAATTATCTGGGTTCCAAGCTATTTTTGAGATTCTAGTAGTGAGATATATTGACAAAATGTTAGCATTATTTTGTATTATCTTCTTTCAAAATTATTAACAGATTACCATACCAATGTCAAGACAACATCTTAATTCTAAACTTTAAAATACAATAGTTTAGAAACATTTATGTTTGCCTATAATTAAACAATTTACTTTGATTGTTTATGCTCACAGTTTTTTTAATATATCTCAATAAAATCTATGCCATTATTTTAATTATGATATTTCCTTACTATAACTATTTCTATTTTAGCTGTGAGCATAACTCTTTCAAGGTGTACCAATTAAAAGTTTTATTAAATCCCAGCTACAGAGACATCCGCATTTGTTGCACAGAAAACTATTTTGGGAACTCGAAAAAATTTAAGCTATGGTGGAACCTTTATATTTCCCACAGCTGTCACAGCACAAAGGAACACTGACTTCACCGAACACGAGTATTTTCTTTTTACGGAAGCAGACCGATTTAAGTGATTAATTGTGAATGCGACATATGAATCGTAACAGTTGTATCAATTTAGTATATTAAGCGTTTTGTAACGAATAAAATAAAACACATGATGAATTTAAATAGTTTTTTATGTGTAAATATCCATAAAAAATGTTAATTTATTGCTGAAATTTTGGTTGGTAAAATGTCAGTTTTACATAATAGTTTCTAAAATATTTTTTATATCTACTAATAGCAACAAACTTTTTCTATTAAAATGTTAATTTTTTGTTCGACTTCACCATTATGCGAGAATAGTGGCTAAGCATTAACAAAAACAATTTTATTCTGTTCCGTAAAATTAATGATAAGTCTAGTGCCTCAAAGTCTCGTCCGTAATCAGCTCGATTTATTTTTTATAGAACCTGTAACTATTTTCTGTAATAAGTGATACGTATAAAATATTAACCATGAAAGGATTAAAGGGTTGAAAATATTTTCAGCAAATAATTAACATTAAATTGCTGTTCTTGAATTAGAAAGAAATAAACGTTTAAAATGCAGATAAAAGTATTTGTAAACATAAGTAAAAGTGAAAAACTAAAAATATATATATATATATATATATATATATATATATATATATATATATATATATATATATGAGATATTCTGGCACAGTTACAACTTAACATGTTTTGTTTCGGACTTTAAACTAAGAGTATTGTCCCATTCAGTTACAAATAAAATTTTGTATATCATACAAAATATTATCAGACCAACATTGAAAAAACTAAAACATTGATATAGAGAAGAATATAGACAATAAGAGTAAATCGGATAAATAACGCGGCTTAGAAATCTTTTCATGTGACAAACTGGTGAATGTACATTGACGAGCAATTATTATCTTGTTTTGTCAGACCTGTAACGTGTGAGGTGTAGCTCGAGGCTGACTACAATATTGTATCTCCGTGACAAGAGCCATTAGGCCCATGTAAGTAAGTGCCGATACCACTACATATGGAGAGCGGCGCCATGTAAGTTAAGTGATTGTGGTATAGAACATGCTTCATGTGACAAGCTGTTGAGTGAACATTGACGAGCAATTATTATCTTGTTGTGTCAGACATTTAACCTGTGAGGTGTAGCTCGAGGCTGACTACAATATTGTATCTCCGTGACAAGAGCCATTAGGCCCATGTAACTAAGTGCCGATACAACTACATGTAGAGAGCGGCGCCATGTAAGTGAAGTGATTGTGGTATAGAACATGCTTCATGTGACAAGCCGTTGAGTGAACATTGACGAGCAATTATTATCTTGTTGTGTCAGACATTTTTACCTGTGAGGTGTAGCTCGAGGCTGACTACAATATTGTATCTCCGTGACAAGAGCCATTAGGCCCATGTAACTAAGTGCCGATACAACTACATGTAGAGAGCGGCGCCATGTAAGTGAAGTGATTGTGGTATAGAACATGCTTCATGTGACAAGCCGTTGAGTGAACATTGACGAGCAATTATTATCTTGTTGTGTCAGACATTTTACCTGTGAGGTGTAGCTCGAGGCTGACTACAATATTGTATCTCCGTGACAAGAGCCGTTAGGCCCATGTAACTAAGTGCCGATACAACTACACATGTAGAGAGTGGCGCTATGTAAGTGAAGTGATTGTGGTATAGATCATGCTTCATGTGACAAGCCGTTGAATGTACATTGACGAGCAATTATTATCTTGTTGTGTCAGACATGTAATAGGTATGTGAAGTGTAGCTCGAGGCTGACTACAATATTGTATCTCCGTGACAAGAGCCATTAGGCCCATGTAACTAAGTGCCGATACCACTACATGTAGAGAGCGCGCCATGTAAGTGAAGTGATTGTGGTATAGAAACATGCTTCATGTGACAAGCCGGTGAGTGTACATTGACGAGCAATTATAATCTTGTTGTGTCAGACATGTAACCTTTGAAGTGTAGCTCGAGGCTGACTACAATATTGTATCTCCGTGACAAGAGCCATTAGGCCCATGTAACTAAGTGCCGATACCACTACATGTAGAGAGCGGCGCTATGTAAGTGAAGTGATTGTGGTATAGAACATGCTTCATGTGACAAGCCGTTGAGTGAACATTGACGAGCAATTATTATCTTGTTGTGTCAGACATGTAATATGTGAAGTGTAGCTCGAGGCTGACTACAATATTGTATCTCCGTGACAAGAGCCGTTAGTCCCATGTAACTAAGTGCCGATACCACTACATGTAGAGAGCGGCGCCATGTAAGTGAAGTGAATTGTGGTATAGATCATGCTTCATGTGACAAGCCGGTTGAGTGTACATTGACGAGCAATTATTATCTTGTTGTGTCAGACTTTTAACATGTGAGGTGTAGCTCGAGGCTGACTACAATATTGTATCTCCGTGACAAGAGCCATTAGGCCCATGTAACTAAGTGCCGATACCACTACATGTAGAGAGTGGCGCTATGTAAGTGAAGTGATTGTGGTATAGAACATGCTTCATGTGACAAGCCGTTGAGTGTACATTGACGAGCAATTATTATCTTGTTGTGTCAGACATTTAACCTGTGAAGTGTAGCTCGAGGCTGACTACAATATTGTATCTCCGTGACAAGAGCCATTAGGCCCATGTAACTAAGTGCCGATACCACTACATGTAGAGAGCGGCGCCATGTAAGTGAAGTGATTGTGGTATAGAACATGCTTCATGTGACAAGCCGGTGAGTGTACATTGACGAGCAATTATTGTCTTGTTGTGTCAGACATTTAACATGTGAGGTGTAGCTCGAGGGTGACTACAATATTGTATCTCCGTGACAAGAGCCATTAGTCCCATGTAACTAAGTGCTGATACCACTACATGTAGAGAGCGGCGCCATGTAAGTGAAGTGATTGTGGTATAGAACATGCTTCATGTGACAAGCTGGTGAGTGTACATTGACGAGCAATTATTATCTTGTTGTGTCAGACGTTTAACCTGTGAGGTGTAGCTCGAGGCTGACTACAATATTGTATCTCCGTGACAAGAGCCATTAGGCCCATGTAACTAAGTGCCGATACTACTACATGTAGAGAGCGGCGCTATGTGAGTGAAGTGATTGTGGTATAGAACATGCTTCATGTGACAAGCTGGTGAGTGTACATTGACGAGCAATTATTATCTGTAAGTGAAGTGATTGTGGCGTAGGGCATGTACCAGGTTAATTATCGTAATGCAAATTGATTGTCTTATTTAATTAAAGATGATATGAAGAGTACCTAATTAGTGATGGGGTTTATAATCAGAAAATTGAGCGATTGCATCAGGCCAATTTCCATGGAATTTCACTAAACGTTCAATGAATTGTGGTTTTATGTATTGTTTGCAACACGACATGACTGTAGGCTAAATATAGAAAACATGTAGTAAGCTTTTTGAATATTTTTTCAATTCAAGGGTATGTAGATAATTAACAGATATTTTTACTACGATTTTCAATTGTAATATTTTTGGTAATGTTTCGTCCACTTTTATCCATTAAATCACCCCACTCCTCACTAATACAGGACAGCGGCAAGAGGAGGTAAGTTCCCTTGATCCACCTGTGATTAAAAGCTTACGCGAGGCAATGGTGGTACCCAAGGGATTAACAATTACACTAATTGTGCTGTAATCTAGGCTGCAACATGGAACTCGTCCTGTATGTTAATAGTTTAATTATATTATTAACAAACTTTCATTCCTTTTGTTACAGTTTTCTTAAATATAACTTTTATGAGATGTGTTTAATCACAATGTAATAACTATGCAATTTAAAGTTAAAAATGTGTTTTAAATTTATTACGTTATAATAAAATACCAGTATTAATAATAAGTTGGAAACTTTTGAAAATAACACGAATAACTTTTAATATTGCAATAGTCGTGGAATACATTTACTAGAAAAACATACTAGATACAGAACCAAATAAATCTGTTATTTGTTTTTTATATTTTACTATTTCAAATTTATTTTAAATTCATTTTTATTTATCGCAATCAATTTTATATAGAGTGGTGTGTTTTTTACTCTATCAACATATGCTAAGTATGGGGTCTTCTGGTTTACATGGTTAGAATAATTAAAGGGCGTTTCCACACTGTAGCAAAATAAAACGTTTCTACTTCTAATAGACGCAATTTCCTTACATAATGAGATAGAAACCTCCACTTTTGACCTTACCAATCTTCTACCACTTCCTCTAAAATGGGTTACCATCTGTTTTTAAATTCTATAAAATATAATAGGGATATTTAAACAACCTATACTGGATATTTCAAAACTTATATCCGTTATTTAAGGGAATATTCACTATATTAAAATCATTATAACTACTTCGATTTTAACCCTCCAACTGGCGGTCATTTTTTCCTGTAGTGGCGGCATGTTTTCGAGCCTCGTGCAAGGGTTTTTTTAAAAATTTATTAAAAATATAAATTAAAAGTAATATATATAAAGTATATATTTTTGTGTTCAGAATTAAACATATAATAATATTAGTATTTAAATTTGGCCTTAAAAAAATGTTGACTAAAAATTTTTTTCCATGAAATTCAAAATTTACATTTTTTTTTTAATTTGGGGGGGACCATACCTAGCAAACCAAGTTATAGTAAGAAAACTATAAAAGTGAGAGAGCCATTTTGTATCAAATTTATTCTAGTTTCAGAAACACATAAGCATTATACAAATTTTTGAAACTATAATAACACTATATAACAAAAAGCAGCGATGAGCATAAATTGTGAAAATAGGGTGTATATGTAAGAGTTTGCTAATAAAAGTTTTACTAATACAGTTTTACTACAATACATGTTATATTGCATATTTTATTACTCAGAATGAACTAAACTATACAGCAGTAGTAAAATAAATTCCATAACTTTTTTTTTGAAGAGTCGAAAAAAGTTTCATTTTGTCATTACTCAAAACTTTTGCGAAAAATTTTCGAGAAATTTATTTATTCTAAAATATATTTATTTGACTACTGCAATATTTAAAAATTCACCACACACTAAACACAACACTAAAACACAAATAAACCTACTAAAACTTACTAATAAACACGACTCGTCACATCAACAACTCAGACGGCATCGACAACATGGCGGTCACATCTTTTACGTTCCAAACTACGAACTTGGTACGTTGTAACTACAATACAAAGAGGAATAAAACTATAGTATTCCTTAGGCTTTTTTTTCCCGAATCCAATGGTGCATGAATCGAATCGATACGTTGCCGGAATATACTGTAATGAGTGACTATGCAAGGAAATGTTTTACAACAACTTACAATGGGTTGTATTCATCAAAATTTTGATGAACAACAGTTGGAGGGTTAACAATTTCCGAATTCAGGTATTATTTAAAAATGATTTTTCCTTGTAACTCAACTACCATAATAAAAAAATGTTGCATGGATGTTAACATTATTAATATCTAATAACTGAACCTGAGAAACGAGCATTTTTCATATAATAACAATAAATCGGAAAGCACTTATATGCCGTGTATTACAGTATTTATAAAATAAGAGAGAAAAAAACATGTTCAGTCATGTAATATAATGGTTATTTCTATTATATTGCATAGAATATTAAAGGAAAATGTCCTTAAAGAATCTTTACAGAACAAACTGTGAACGGATTGGTATTTATTCAAACTTTTTGTTATAATTTCATTTTTGTGAATTATAACTAACATTCTTGTATTGAAACATTTTGTCAATGTAGGGCTACTGTTTCTCAGTAATGTGCACCGAAGCAGTATACGGAAGAACGTGTAATCCGCTTAACCCGTTCGTAAAGAGATTACATCTAAGGCGTCTGGTGCGGTTGAACGCTTCACTTGATACGAGATTATCTTCAGCTTGAAAGTGTTGAATGTTCTATTAAGGAAACTAGGCTCATATCCGTTATACCCCTTGCCTTGGGGTGGATACTAAGTTTAATCTTATATTCACTGTTGTTTCAATATTATCGTCTTAGAGCTCTACTAATGCAAATCCGAAATGTTTTGGTTGAGTGCTTTGGTTTATTTATGATTCACGATTCTGGAGAAGTTTCATATATTTTTGTCTAACTGTTTGGAGGACGTTTCAAGGATAAAATAATTGTTTAAATGCTGCATGTAACCTCAGCGTGCCCTGTGACGTCACACGCATTGTGGCGTAATTATTTTAATGCATACATAGTTGTAAAATTAGTGAGTGACACACAAATATATCGTACATATTGTGTGAGTATAACAAGCTTATGCTTATTTAAAATAAAATATATGGGATAGTAGTATTCTTATTCTTTTCTTTACAATTTTGATTGTAACTAACAAAAATCCATGAACTACTAACTTATTGTTTCTAGTTAGAAATTATATAACGTAGTTCCAATCTAGACTGTCCTGTAAATTGTGTGGTTCAGTATCATGTAATAAAGAGTCAGTAAAACAGCTGATACTTATGGGGCTGTAACATGGGCTTGCCTGGACCAATGGGAGAGAAGCAATGGAGGTTTTAAGACGTGCCCGAAATGCGAGCATGTCTGAATCTAATGTTGCCAAGTCTCCGGTGTCGACGTACCACACAAGGAGTCGCCGCCCACGGCTTGTCACCGGACTAGGGACACGGAGGCGACCAAGGAGAACTTGTCGTTGTCTTCCATATGCCTGAACATGTCCAAGGGTGTGAATTTCAAAAGTGAACTCTCAAACAGGTATGCTGTTTTTTCAACCTTACAAGTGTTAAATTTATAATGAAGAGAAATATACACGTTTTACAATTTCTAAAAATAGCTTTAAACGTGATAATATAGATTCTACTTGCATTTATATTCAATTTATCAAAATATATGAGACAATTTTGAGTGAAGACGAAACATCGTCAATGAATAATTAAAATGATTTAGGGTACGTATTAATATGTTCATTAAATTTTCTGTTTTATAAAATAAAATTGAGAATTATCACGTATATTTTTTGAATACAATAGGGAATCTAAAAAACTTAAAATTAAATACTAGAATTATTAGTTTTATTAATGGTCTTTGTCCTTAAATAACCATCAATGCAATATTATACCACGTCCACGAGTACCAAGGACGGTGCTTAGAATGACCTTTGACCTGGGACAGGTTATATGAAACAATGGCGGGGGGGACTACTTGAGTGCTGAATCGCGACCGTTAAAGATTTGTACAATTATTTGCGGGAAATGGACTTGAGGTGGAGTGACTGCTTCTACAACTTAGTTTGAATCAATTCTATAAAAAAATGGAAACTAGATTGAAGAAAATAAATATAATAACACGTTTACACAGTATAGGCTCTACTTACTAGTCTGCCGCAGTCAAAGTGTTAAACTCTTTACGTCTGTACCACTGACCTTCATAGCTGAAGCTTTGCAAGTTACATTCTAATGCAATGTTGTGTACAACGAACTATACACCGGAGTCGTGGATTATATAGTTACTTTTAAAGCTTTAAATATTACTATTATTTACTTTAGAAGGCATTATTGTAAGATTAAAGAAGAAGAAATCGTACATAAATGTCTCGTATTGCTATTGAAACATACATTATCTTATATTTTCCATTATTCAACAAGGAAAACAATTGTCAAATTCTCCTTGCAAACGCGTTTGTATGTACCACAATTGACTGTTTAAATATTTTGTTCACATCCTAATTACCTTTGGACGCAGTTTAGTAATCACAAGAAGTATTTTGTTTAAGAAAATCTTATTTTTAAAAGTATAAAATGTTTATTACGTCATCTCATACATACATAACAGCAAAATAAGGCAGCGAATTGAACCCTGTGGCAGTGCAAGTACGGCACTAGACTTGCTACTTGCCATATTAAAACATATGACACACAAGTAATCGTAGTATCTTTATAAAGTATTTAATAAAGATCCTCGTTCATGTATTTAGGATTAGTTATAGGTATCAAATATTTAAATACCTTACGGTACTTAAACGAGGTAGTAATCTTTACTGTATATTGCTACTGTAGAGTAAAATAATAGTACACCTATAGAACCTGTACAGTAGCTAACACCTTCATTGCAGCCCTATAATGATAGACATGGCCTAGACACGTGACATCTCACCACTAGTACGTCTGTGAAATTAATGTGTTATCGCTCTTTTGTGTATCTCTGCATAGTTATTGCTTCAAAGTAAGTTTCTTGACTTTTAGATGATATATGCGATGTAAGTTTTGGTTTGAAATACTGGATTAGCGTATTGTCAGAGATAGTACTCAAACAATATATTCGAACGTAGGAAGAGTGATAAAAAAACGTACAAATATCAGCTTTATGCCAACAGTTTCATAGAAATGGAAATTACGTGAAGAAATAAGGAAAATATTTGAAGAGAATAGCAATAAAGGATATAATTTTCGAAATATATTTTAGAAACAAAATTTTTGTATATATTTGTGTTAAGAGAACAAAACATTACCACAATCCCAATTCCTAGGAAGCTTAGACTCACAAGCGCCATTAAATAAGGAATTACAGAAATTTAGTTACTAATATTTTTTTATTAGTATTAGTATCAGGTAATGTGTAGCTAGTGAGATAGGAGGTATCCAAGGATGAGCTGCGGTACCACCTCCAGCCACTAGTAGACATGGAGGTGTACCCCGGCAGACCTCGCAAGTTGACCAAGGAGCACCACAAGAGTTAGTATTAGTCTTTGTATTAGGAACACTAACTCTTAATGTGTGGCCAGTGAGCGAGAAGGTATTCAAGGATGAGCTGCGGTACCACCTCCAGCCACTAGTAGACATGGAGGTGTACCCTGGCAGTCCTCGCAAGTTGACCAAGGAACACCACAGGAGTTAGTATTAGTCTTTGTATTAGGAACACTAACTCTTAATGTGTGGCCAGTGAGCGGGAAGGTGTCCAAAGATGAGCAGCAGTACCACCACCAGCCACTAGTAGACATGGAGGTGTACCCCGGCAGTCCTCGCAAGTTCACCAAGGAGCACCACAAGAGTTAGTATTAGTCTTTGTATTAGGAACACTAACTCGTAATGTGTGGCCAGTGAGCGAGAACGTATCCAAGGATGAACAGCAGTACCACCACCAGCCACTAGTAGACATGGAGGTGTACCCCGGCAGTCCTCGCAAGTTCACCAAGGAGCACCACAAGAGTTAGTATTAGTCTTTGTATTAGGAACACTAACTCGTAATGTGTGGCCAGTGAGCGAGAAGGTATCCAAGGATGAACAGCAGTACCACCACCAGCCACTAGTAGACATGGAGGTGTACCCTGGCAGTCCTCGCAAGTTGACCAAGGAGCCAGGGGATCTCCAGCTGTCTCTTCCACCTGACCCCGGCACCACAAGAGTCTGCGTGATCACCAGTGTGGTGGTAGACACTCCCAGTGTAGTCGTGTGCAGCGTGGATGTGGAGCCGTGTACCGTCCTCAACAAGTCCATCGTCAGCTCCGAAGTTGCTAGTAATCCTTTGCCGGTTAGTAAATCTTTTCAATTGTTTCATCCTTCTACACAATAGCATATTTTTTATCCGAAATTCATTTTTGATACAATATTAAAATAAGTTTTAATAATAATAATAATTGCAGTATTAAAATAATAAAATATTGTTGCGTATTTCTGTAGCCTAGTATTTCTAACCTGGAATTATGTAACTAAGACTACTTCTTGATATGGTTAATATGTTTTACATATACAGTGCCTGGGTACTACTTCAATAATATTAGCAGGCACAAAACACGTAAAAGTGGTTATAAGTGTTATTGAAGTGAAAACTTCTTTAGGCGCGTTGAGCGTTTTGGTAGAGGGTAAAATCCTCGGTTCGCGTCACCGACATGCTAATGATACTAACCTGCATGAAAAAGTCAGTCTCGCTGTGTTTTTTAACCGTAGTCTTGGCCGCGTACTACTAACCTGCATAAAAAAGTCAGTCTCGCTGTGATAAAACTGTCCCGGCGGAGTATGAAAACAGACTGCGAAAATCAGTGACCTTTACGGCTTCCTCTCGCGATTTAAAAGTGAAGCCAATGTCGTAAAATTCTGTAAGATGCGTCAAATTAAAGCTCTTAAATTGGCAATCTATTGGTTACATTTTGTAAATATTAAAAAAATTTCGAAATAATTTTGATTATTGTTTACATTTTACATAGCGTTTACAATGACAAGAAAAATGTAGTAAGCGAGGATTTTTTTTATTTTTTGGTCAGACACAAAATTTGTCAGCGAGAAAGTTGTGTGAAAATAGATGAATATTTTTTTGTAATTTATCATTTTTTTATTGGAAGTTTAGTTTAGCCTGTAGTAGCGTATGAAGTGATGAGTGAACGTTTCTGCCGGAACTGTAGTTGGCGCATTGGCTCACTGATACCGTATTAAAGGCCATGTCACACTGCCGTGGCGTCGCGTCCGTCCATCCATAGTATGAACGTCCGCGTATGCCGCGACGGTCTCGAATCCCGTCAAACTACCAGACACGCGTCCGCGTCCGCGGCCAACGCCACGTCTTTCTAGGAGTTGCTTATGCGTTTCAACTACTTTGAATTTGTTTAGTTATACACTGATAGTGGAATTAATAGTTTGTTATAGCTCTACCAAATTAATTTATTGTTCTGGAGCGTATTCATTAATAATTATTATCAAAATTATATTTTCATTATTACATGCAATACTATTTCTATTATGAACTTAGTAATTAGGGCATTCAATACTTTAAATACCTCTTTAAAACTATTGATTTTTATATATAAGATGCACATGAAAGGATTATTTTGTAATTTTTGTGTTGGTGTTTTCAGTTTTGTAATAAGTCTTTATGTTTTTAAAATAAGGCCTATTTAATTTTGTTATAGATTAAACATAATATGAAAAATAACAAATAAAATGGTTGCATATAAACATGACACCAGAGTATTCATTAACCCTAGAACTGGCGGTCATTTCATCCTGGAGTGTCGGGCTGTTTTAGAGCTTCGCGCAAGGGTTTTTTAAACAAATTATTAAAAATATAAAATAAAAGGAGTAGGCAGTGGCAAGAGCGCGCGATGCCCTGGTGAGGGAGTTGGGGAAGTGCTTTATGCGCATGCGCGAGCCTTCGTAGCATCGCCGACGTCGGCCAAGGATCGCTCCAGCCGCATAGCGCAGCAGACGGTGGCCGACGCGACGAACGTTGCGCCACGTCGGTTATGTCAGTGTGACTTGTCCTATTTGACAACATGGTTAGCGATTATTTTAAAAATCCATCCGCAGATGGACGGACGCGACGCCACGGCAGTGTGACATGGCCTTAACTCAATAAATTAGTTTATTGTGCAATAAAAATACCTTTACGGAAGAACCAAGTTAATTTAACTAATTTATTAGTTTTAAAAATAATGTGGGTTTAATTGTTATTGCAATTATATACTTTATTCGTAGCAATAACTGTATTATTTACAACGGTGTTCAACTCACTGGTGTTCACTCGGTGTTTACTCACTTGTATTTTATGTTTATTAATATTTAACCTCTTCATCATGAAATGAGTATTATTACGGTATAAGATTTATCTTACTAGCGTGGTAAAATAGATTTCTAGTTATTTGATAATATTTTTTCGTGGATTTAAAAATTGGAAAATTAAAAAAATTTTATAATAATTTTAGATTTTATGAAATATGTTCATTTATTGTTTTTATTAAGATATTGTTAAGATAATTGTATATTAGTTATTTTTTCAACCACTTTGTATTTATATTTTGTTCATGATTTGTTTAACCCATCATATGTAACTAATAAATAAAACATTAAAAAAGTCATTAAATTTATAGTTTTAATTACTTTCAACTTAATAGTTCCGTGTTCACTTCTATCGGCAGTCCCACGACTGCTACTGTTTTTTTAAAAAGCAAATGTCTAACCCGTTGGTGTGAGTAACTTAGAGTTTTGGATGTTTTGTGATTATATCTTTTGACTATTTCACAATATTCCAATTTTTTCTTCAAGTTTATTGAAAGGTGACTTAAGGGGGGAGCTCACGCCAAAAATGGCCAAAATATGAATGTTTACAATTTTTTTTTTTAATTATATATTAAATTCTGAACATAAAACAGTTAAAACCAACCTTAGACAATTTTTTTTCTCATAAAAAAAATACTTTGAAGTTGCACTTTATTTTAGTGATTTTTGCAGCATTACACAATCTTGACATAGTTTGCTTTTGTAGATTGATTACTTATTCTAAACTAAATCTAGCCACTAATTATAGTACTGGCATATAGTATTATGGATTTACTTCCAAAGCTAGAACCCATCAGCTGACTGAGAAACCTGTTCCAGGGAAGTGCATCACTAAAAGCACCGTGTTTTGGTTTTCGGTCGTTTTTCAAAAGTTTACTTTTTTCGTATGGGAACATAAATATCTCAAGTTCTATACTAGATAGAAGGATGAAATTTTTTTTATTTTGTTCAGTTTGACAAGATCTACAATCTCTAGCATGAATTTGTAAAAATAATGTCATTAAAATATTTAAAAAAATAGTTTTTTCCAGTTATTATGGGGAAAAAATTTTTCGAAATTTAAAAATTTACTGTAATTTTATTTTATATAATTTCCTTAAACCCATGCTAGAGATTGTAGGTATTACTCTCAGGAACAAATTAAAAAAACAACCCTCTATCACTTTAAAAACCTGAGAAATTTATGTTCTCGCAAACCCTTGCCATACACAAAATATCCCCCCCACCCTTGGGTAGCGGAAAAAAAAATTTCCAGTTTTTTTCTGTATGTTTTATATAACTTCACCTTAAGGTGTAGTATGAGTAAAAATTGGTTAGTAAATAAAGATTTTCACTTTTTATTTGAACTCCCTCCTTAAAAAAATTAAAACTCATGCAGCAGACATATACAGACTGACGATAGAGAGGACAAATCGTGTTTGTTATTAACTAGTTTTCTTAGTTGTGTCCATGGTATCGTTTCCTGGAATTATATCAAACTGTTGTGTAACATCCTGTATATGTACATTCACATTTAATTTTTGTCAATAAATTTTGCTGATATAATATAAAATTAAAGTTTTCCCTTAAGAGAATTTAATTTTCCATGCAATTCACTAATTGGTCCTTTCCCATTTTCAACATACACGAAAAAAATTTCTTACAATATACATTCATACATCATTTGCTATGCAGATGACTCAACTGCTCTGAATTCTTGTTATGATGTTCACAACCTAAATTTTATCAAGAATCAGCCATATTGTGACTGTAATAGATGGTGTAAGTCAATTTTGGTCTTTACCTAAATGAAAGTAAAACTAAGATATCGATTTTCTCACCATATTTCCGTGATTTGGCAAGTTCGGCTTAATTGGTACAGTCCATCAAGGTCTGCTCCTGTTCTTGGTGTTATTTTAGATGATACACTTAAATGATCGAAACATATTAATACTCTATGCACAAAGCTGTCTTCAATTACTTTCGCTTTTCGAGTGTAAATGACTTTCGCTTAATCGTGAATGTTAAATAACATGGTGTTTAATGGAGCAGTACCCCACTGTAAGACAAAATGATAGTACCACAATATACAAGATAATTTCTTAATTTCTTTTGGAAACTATTATTTTATGTAACTTAGTTGAATTACTTAAATATTAAGAATGATCACTTTATTTATTTATTTAAAAGTGGTATAATGATATGTTTATTTGCTCAGATAAAGGCAGAGGAAGAGTGCCCTGCAGAGCGACAGGAAGAGGACAAGAGTGACGTGGAAGAGACTGAGACCGAGACAGACGCAGACGTAATGGACAGGATATGTCACGATTTAGACTATCTCTTGGGGGGTGTGAAAAATTCAAGAGACGATGCCGCAATTCCGAACATTCTGATACAACATACCAGCTTATAGCCCCGGTCTTAACAGTCTACCAGTGTCTGTGTACAGCTGTATATACATTCTGATACAACATACCAGCTTATAGCCCCGGTCTTCACAGTCTACCATTGTCTGTGTACAGCTGTATATACATTCTGATACAACATACCAGCTTATAGCCCCGGTCTTAACAGTCTACCATTGTCTGTGTACAGCTGTATATACATTTTGTACAATATTAATGTCATCACAATGTTATTTGTTACGAGTATAATTTCAGCATAAAGTACACGCTCAAACCCGTTATAGTGTATGTTTACAGTTTTATATTTTAGTGTTTTCTATAAATAATGTTTCTTTTTGTTTATTTAAGTTATACATACACCGTATTATGGGTGACATATAAAACCAAAAGAAGTGTAAATTGAATGGTACAGTAAATATTTAAAAACATACTTAAGTACACTACATAAAATTCTACAACTTATTGAGACAACTTTTAAAGGTAAAAATATTGTACAGTTTGAATAAAATTAAATCATTATTTTAATGTTTAATAGTTCTAAACTATCTCTGTTATTTAGTTTGAATGGTAATTTAAATATTTATATTCATACTCATTTCATTACATGCATTATTGGAACATTTTACAACTTAATACTTTTTCCACGTATTTACCTTAAATGTTTCCAAAATTGTTCATAAATAAGACTTTGCATTCCTTTAAGGAGAAATTTTTGTAACAATATTAGTTATTGTGAAAAAATAACAAACTAATATTTAAATAACATGGTGCAACGAAACGGTTTCAGCAACACTTAATTTAATATGTGAAACTATTTATATGTCATGTATTAGTTTTTACATACGTCGCTGCATTCAAATATTTACAATAAGTTAGCTACAAAATTATCTTATTGTATTTATTTTGTTTATTATCAATGTTAAAATTCAACCACTATAATAAATATAATTATAATAATTGTACACTTTCAATTCTGAGATATCTTTAGAAAAATGTTATATATTTGATTATATTTGTCATATCGCTCGTTTATAACATTGGCCATGTTTAATCATGTTACTTTAATAAAGTTCAATAATATATGAAAACTTATGAAATTGTTAAGTTTTTGGTAATTAATACTATAGAGATTTCTTCAGTGTTATATGTATTTGTTAAATCTGGTTGTAAAACAGGGTAAATAAAATATTTTTGTTTGTATGTTTGTATCATTCTTTGTTGAACCTAAACTTTAAAAATAATAACAACCTGCCATGGCCTTCATTACTATTTAAACCAATTTTTATCTTCCGAACATACCAAATATAAAAATATATAATATAGTAAATATTATAATAATAAAGCATCTCAAAACTTTTAAGATTGATATTTATATGGTCAATTGAAACAAATAATTAATTCATATAAATCTTAGAGACATAACTTGATTGAAAAGAATGTCAAACTAGAACATTTATATCACATAAACTGACCTCAAAAAATAACATCATTATTATTAATACATTAAAGAACATATAAGTACAACCTGTTTAAGTTTATTTATAAAAAGAAATTTATTTACAATAGACACTTTGAGATTCTTGTGGGTGGAAACCAATCTTGAAGAGACTTAAACGTAAAAATGTGATAATAAAATAAATATTTGATGGGATTATGAACGTAGGGCGCTGTTATGCAAAAGTAGTATTAAAGAATACAGTTTACTTGGATTATGGTCTTATGCATGTAATGCTGTAATTGAATTTACATGCTATTTAGACGGATTTGTTTTACAGTCATGCAAGTGATTTTTTTGTATCATTCATGTATCAAAACGCTTATAAAGTATACGACCACATCAGTTATTTTTTTATTAGTTGAGGAAAAGTTAAGTCCATAATATTTATAAAAATATCGCTCTTAAATTTAAGGGTTAGGTTATCACTTTAAATTTAAGTTATATATCGTGAACAAATGCTTATAAAACGTGTCTAAAAACACCGTAGTGTACTCAATCGTGTACATGATAACGAGAAAATCTATACACTACAGTTTATCGTATAGGCGTCTCTGGTATCAGAACTACGTAAAGATTAAATTTTGAGCTCCTTTAACTTTCTTTGGGGCTCTTCATATGTAGATGACTCCAGATTCCAGGAGTAGACTTTGTGAAGGCGTCAGATTCCAGAAACTGCACGAAGAGGAAGGTGAACTTGAGCCAAACCTAACATTCACATTGACTTTACCCTTCCCACTAAGGGGATGCATGTAACACATCAGTATCATGTATAGTTTACCCTTATCTGGCTTCGTTACGAGCATTTAAATCTTCGAGAACTCTTTATTTTATTATGATTTTGTGTTATTTCTGCACTTCCGACGTACTACCAGCTTTCAGATGAGACCTGTTTAATAATTGAAAATAATGATGAAGACAAAAGGTGTGGATTGCCCTTAGCATAAACGCAACGTTTGCGGTGGAAGTTGACACAGTGAATTGGAATTGAATTTAGTTGAATTGAATCCATTAGAACCTGTGACACTTCTGTTTTCATTTAAGATCTCATTTTGTCTTTTTTACAGCCTAGAACGCTACAAATATTGTATGTTTAATATTTTATATAAATATAATACGTTTTTTTATCGAAGAGTAAAAATCATAACTGTGGGGGATTATGTAGCATGCACGAAGTATTAAATGAAATACAGCACGGTATTTGTGATACTAGTTTTTTAAATAAAGTTTCAAAAACTAAGTATTTTTAATTGGAGGCTTGCAAACGTTGTACAGCGAAGAGGACAGTTATTATTATCACGAATTTATTACTATTTTTATTAGTTCCTATGGAAACTCAAAACTCATATTGATATGATCCTAAAAATCAGGAAAGACAGTTATTAATTGCAAGACACTCAAGGAATTCGCATATAAATTAGTAAGTAAAATTATCTGGGTTCCAAGCTATTTTTGAGATTCTAGTAGTGAGATATATTGACAAAATGTTAGCATTATTTTGTATTATCTTCTTTACAAACCCTATTATTAACAGATTACCATACCAATGTTAAGATAACATCTTAATTCCAAACTTTAAAATAAAAAAGTTTAGAAACATTTATGTTTACCTGTAATTAAACAATTTACTTTGATTGTTTATGCTCACAGTTTTTTTAATATATCTCAATAAAATCTATGCCATTATTTTAATTATGATATTTCCTTACTATAACTATTTCTATTTTAGCTGTGAGCATAACTCTTTCAAGGTGTACCAATTAAAAGTTTTATTGAATCCCAGCTACAGAGACATCCGCATTTGTTGCACACAAAACTATTTTGGGAACTCGAAAAAATTTAAGCTATGGTGGAACCTTTATATTTCCCACAGCTGTCACGGCACAACGGAACACTGACTTCACCGAACACTAGTATTTTTCTTTTTACGGAAGCAGACCAATTTAAGTGATTAATTGTGAATGCAACATATGAATCGTAACATTTGTATCAATTTAGTATATTAAGCGTTTTGTAACGAATAAAATAAAACACATGATGAATTTAAATAGTTTTTCTGTGTAAATATCCATAAAAATTTTTAATTCATTGCTGAAATTTTGGTTGTTAAAATGTCAGTTTTATATAATACTTTCTAAAATATTTTTTATACCTACTAATAACAACAAATTTTTTCTATTAAAGTGTTAATTTTTTGTTCGACTTCACGATTATGCGACAATAGTGGCTAAGCATTAACAAAAACAATTTTATTCTGTTCCGTAAAATTAATTATAAGTCTAGTGCCTCAAAGTCTTGTCCGTAATCAGCTCGATTTATTTTTTATAGAACCTGTAACTATTTTCTGTAATAAGTGATACGTATTATAAAATATTAACCATGAAAGGATTAACGGGTTGAAAATATTTTCAGCAAATAATTAACAATAAATTGCTGTTCTTGAATTAGAAAGAAATAAGCTTTTAAAATGCAGATTAAAGTATTTGTAAACATAAGTAAAAGTAAAAACTAGAAATATATATATATATATATATATATATATATATATATATATATATATATATATATATATATATATATATATATATATATGAGATATTCTGGCACAGTTACAACTTAACATATTTTGTTTCGGACTTTAAACTAAGAGTATTGTCCCATTCAGTTACAATTACAATTTTGTATATCATACAAAATATTATCAGACCAACATTGAAAACAACCAAAACCTTGATATAGAGAAGAATATAGACAATAAGAGGAAATCGGATAAATAACGCGGCGTAGAAATCTTTTCATGTGACAAACTAGTGAATGTACATTGACGAGCAATTATTATCTTGTTGCGTCAGACATTTAACGTGTGCTCGAGGCTGACTGTGATATTGTATGTCCGTGACAAGAGCCATTAGGCCCATGTAACTAAGTGCCGATACCACTACATATAGAGAGCGGCGCCATGTAAGTTAAGTGATTGTGGTATAGAACGTGCTTCATGTGAAAAGCCGTTGAGTGTACATTGACGAGCAATTATTGTCTTGTTGTGTCAGACCTGTAACGTGTGAGGTGTAGCTCGAGGCTGACTACAATATTGTATGTCCGTGACAAGAGCCATTAGGCCCATGTAACTAAGTGCCGATACCACTACATATAGAGAGCGGCGCCATGTAAGTTAAGTGATTGTGGTATAGAACGTGCTTCATGTGAAAAGCCGTTGAGTGTACATTGACGAGCAATTATTGTCTTGTTGTGTCAGACCTGTAACGTGTGAGGTGTAGCTCGAGGCTGACTACAATATTGTATCTCCGTGACAAGAGCCATTAGGCCCATGTAACTAAGTGCCGATACCACTACATATAGAGAGCGGCGCCATGTAAGTGAAGTGATTGTGGCTTAGGGCATGTGCCAGTTTGATTGTCGTAATGCAAATTGATTGTCTTATTTAATTAAAGATAATATGAAGTGTACCTACTTAGTGATGGGGTTTATAATCAGAAAATTGAGTGATTGCACCAGGCCGATTTCCATGGAATTTCACTAAACGTTCAATGAATTGAGGTTTTATGTATTGTTTGCAACACGACATGACTGTAGGCTAAATAGAGAAAACATGTAGTAAGCTTTCTGAATATTTTTTCAATTCAAGGGTATGTACATAATTAACAGATATTTTTACTACTATTTTCAATTGTAATATTTTTAGTAATGTTTCGTCCACTTTTATCCATTAAATCACCCCACTCCTCACTAATACAGGACAGCGGAACGAGGAGGTAAGTTCCCTTGATCCACCTGTGATTAAAAGCTTACGCGAGGCAATGGTGGTGCCCGAGGGATTAACAATTACACTAATGGTGCTGTAATCTAGGCTGCAACATGGAGCTCGTCCTGTTTAATAGTTTAATAGCAAGTTTAATTATATTATTAACAACATTTCATTCCTTTAGTTACAAATTTCTTAAATATTACTTTTATGAAATATCTTAAACACAATATAATAACTATGCAATTTAATGTTATTCATGTTTTTTAATTTATTATGTTATAAGAAAATACCAGTAATAATAATGTTTTGAAAACTTTTGAAAATAACACTTGCAATATTGCAATAGTCGCAAAATACATTTACATGAAAAGCATACGAGATACAGAAGCAGATAAATCTGTTATTTGTTTTTTTTATTTTACTATTTCACATATATTTTAATTTCTTTTTTATTTATCGCAATCAATTTTATATATAGAGTGGTGTGTTTTTTTACTCCATTAAGATATGCTAAGTATGGGATCTTCTGGTTTAAATGGTTAGAATAATTAAAGGGCGTTTTCCACACTTTAGCTAAATAAAACCTTTCAACTTGAAATAGACGCAATTTTCTTACATAATGAAATAGAAACCTCCACTCGTGACCTTACCAATCTTTTACCACTTCTTTTAAAATGAGTTTCATCTGTTTGTAAATTCTATAATATATATAATAGGATTATTTAAACAACCTAGACTGGATATTTTAAAACTTACATCCGTAATTTAAGGGAATATTTACTATAGTAAAATCATTATAACTACTTTAATGTTAACAATTTTAGAATTCTAAGAGTATGTGTCTTATTTAAAAATTATTTTTCCTTACAACACAACTACCAAAATTGAAAAATATGCTGCTTGGATGTAAACATTATTAATGTCTATTTAAAAATGTATAACGACAAGGTAACAGCTATACATGTTTAAGATAAACGCTATGTTTACGATTTGATTTTCAAAACTGAAAAGTATGGAATTTTAATAATATTCTACAGCAATAAATGTTATAGGACATTTTACTATGGATCCATTTATAAATCGTTTCAGTAAATTTAATGAAAAAAAATGTTGTAACTTAAGTGAATTAGTTTTTAATTTCCGTATTGGAATTCTTAAACAACGATTTCAATACCTTGCTTATAATGCTAAAAAAGACTCAGATACCAATTTTCATTCATATCCGTCAGAAAATGACCGGAAGACGAAGGATAACACGCTTCATCCCTTGTTTGATGCTACCACCTTGAAAGTGACCGGCAGTTTGTTAAAATGGTATAAATTACACGTTTCTTGTACAAAAAAACCTCAAGTTTTGGGCAAGTTCATATGTAAATACCTGAAAACCTCTCCGTAATTTAGCGGCCGCCATCTTGGAACGGTGATAGATAGCGACTTTTGGTCCGCAATAACGTATTCCTTTTTCCAACAGTGTCTCACATTTGATGGGGAGGGGGAGGATTGCTATTAAAATTTGAGTTTGTGTGCACCCCACCAGCAACATTTTTTGAAATGCCTGAAACGTTACGTCCCTTCATTATTAGCATTTAATAATACAGGTATTAAAGAAATCTTTCCTTTACCTAGTTTCTAATTACTTTTCATTCCTTTATTTCACGTTTGCTATTGACGATGAGGATGTGAAAGGAAAAGTACAACACGAAGTTTCATTAATGCATTAAAAATGATAAGCAATGAGTGATACTAATAATTTAAAACTTTTAGCAGTTCCAAAAGTTTGCTTATATCTAAGTTAATTTTGAATTCTAAAATGTTCAAGTCAGTTGTTCTAGTATGAGCCATTATAGTCTTCAGACTTTTATTATCTCTTTATTGATAATAACTGAACCTGAGAAACGAGCATGTTTCATATAATGACAATAAATAGGAAAGCAATTATATATGCCATGTATTCCAGTATTTATAAAATAATAGAAAAAACATCTACAGTCATGTAATATAATAGTTACTTGTATTATATTGTATTAAATATTAAATGAAAATTTCCTTAAAGAATGTGTACAAAACAAATTGTGAACGGTTTGGTAAGTATTCAGACTCTTTATTATAATTTCATTTTATGAATTATAACGTACATTCTTGTATTGAAACATTTTGTCAATGTAGGCTACTGTTTCTCAGTAATGTGCATCGAAGCAGTATACGGAAGAAACCTGTAATCCGCTTAACCCGTTCGTAAAGAGATTATATCTGAGGCGTCTGGTGCGGTTGAACGCTTCACTTGATACGAGATTATCTTCAGCTTGAAAGTGTTGAATGCTCTATTGAGGAAACTAGGCTCATATCCGTTATACCCCTTGCCTTGGGGTGGATACTAAGTTTAATCTTATATTCACTGTTGTTTGAATATTATCGTCTCAGAGCTCTATTAATGCAAATCCGAAAGGTTTCTGGTTGAGTGCTTTGGTTTATTTGTAACTCAAGGTTCTGGAGAAATTTCATATATTTTTGTTTAACTGTTCGGAGGACGTTTCAAAGATGAAATAATTGTTGAAATTTTGCATGTAAACCCAGTGTGGCCTGTTACGTCACACGCGTTGTGGCGTAATTTTACCATGCATGCATAGTCGTAAAATTAGTGAGTAGCGCACAAATATATCATACATATTATGTGTGTATAAAAAGCTTATGCTTATTTAAAATAAAGTGTATGGGATGGTAGTATTCTTTTTATTTTCTTTAAAATTTTCACCGTAACAAACAAAATTCATGAACTACTGACTTATTGTTTCTAGCTAGAATTTCATGATGTAGTTCCAATCTAGACTTTCCTGTAAATTGTATGGTTCAGTATCATGTGATAAAGAGTCAGTAAAACAGCTGGTACTTACAGGGCTGTAACATGGGCTTGTCTGGACCAATGGGAGAGCAGCAATGGAGGTTTCAAGACGTGCAAGAGATGCGAGCATGTCTGAATCTAATGTTGCCAAGTCTCCGGTGTCGACTGACGCTATAAGTTTGCCATTAAACACCTTAAACCCCTTCGTCAGATAGTGAGAAATGTTCGATATTCTTGCAATCAGTATCAAATACCGGGTATCCTTGATTCTTAACCTGAGCCGTGATAGCAGTTGTTGTTCGGAATGTGATAAGGGTTCCACCAACAGAGGATTTGAGGTCTTACATGAGAATTACTTTTTATATTCAGTCTTTAGTGTATGGCACAGTTACAAACGGCAGATTTGAAACAGACGTATACCACGCTCACAACCATGCATTCACGCTGACGTTTTGTGTTGTGTGCTGTCGGCTGATCTTGTGTATGCAGCATTTACAAATAGAAGGGTTAAAGCTGATTGCAAGAGCTAAAGCAGCAAAGTATTTATTTGATGAAGTACAAGATTGAAAACTTCCAACTGCTTGCAACATGTATTGCCTTGAAAAACATTTCACTCGTTTAAATCCAATCTTCTTGGGCGAAAGAAAATGACACCTTGTTCGTTACTTCTTACTGTATCAATTTACAATAGTATTGGACAGACAGGCAGATAAACGGATGGTAAACGACACGATTTCTAGTCCCTGTCCGATCCTCAATAATCACGAGTTATCGCACAGACAGACAGACAGACAGACGGAAGTCAACGACACGATTTCCAGTACTTTTCGGCTCCTTAATTAACAAGAGTTATTGCATAGACAGACAGACTGATGGACAGTCGACGACATGATTTCTTGTCATTGTCGGCTCCTCAATTAACAAGAGTTATTGCACAGACAGACCGACTGATGGACGGTCAACCACACGATTTCTTGTCCTTGTCGGCTCTTCAATTAACAAGAGTAGTTATTGCACAGAAAGACCGACTGATGGACGGTCAACCACACGATTTCTTGTCCTTGTCGGCTACTCAGTTAACAAGAGTTGTTTGCACAGACAGACTGACTGATCGACCGTCAACCACACGATTTCTTGTCCTTGTCGGCTCCTCAATTAACAAGAGTTAATTTCACAGAAGACAGACTGATGAACGATCAACGACACGATTTCCAGTCCCTGTCGGATTCTAAATTTACACAAGTTATTGCACAGACTAACCGACATATGGACTGGCGATCACCGACACAATTTCTAGGCCCTGTCGGATCCTCAATGTACAAGAGTGATCGCCCAGGCAGACAGAGTGATGGATAAGAGAGGCGGTCAACGACACGATTTGAAGTCCCTGTCCGATCCTCAATTAACACGAGTTATCGCACAGACAGACAGACACACTGAAGGACGGTCAACGACACGATTTCAAATCCTTGTCGCATCCTCAATGAAACCGACCTATGTATCATCGGTGAGACAATGTCTATAGAGCTGTAGCTTCCGCTCAAACCAACACAAACAAACCGGCACGTTAAACTTTCATTCAACTTACATTACAAAGCCTAATTGTCTACCGTTTATATTTTTTTGCAACTTTTCCACAATGATTTTTTTTAGATTAGAATATAAATATCACCTATGAATTGGTAACCTTTGATAGCAGTCATTTATAAACCCTCTAATGGACTAGTCTAATAAAATTATATTTGTAAAACAGGGCTGTGTTTGCACAAACTTAGTTTTGTTATTACAATGCAGAATGTTTTACGCTGCATAAATACTTTCAATAAATTCATAGTTTTAAGCTAAAATAATGGTGGTTATAAATTATAACTCTGTTACAGAAACACGGGAAAGTACGGAGCACAATCCACGATTCCGGTCAACGATTAATCTCGGCCCGCGCGGTCTGTACAACACTCGAAGGAGCTTAACAAAGCGCTCTTTGAAGGCTGCTGCGCTGTGGTCGTGAAATTCTGATAAAAAAAAAGCTTTCACAATGTAAGTTTTCCATTAAGGCTCAGGAAATTTCAATAATGCAGTATTTGAGACGAAAATTTAACGTTTATATAGAAGGGATCTATATTACACCATTTTGACTTAGAGACAGATTAAAACTACATTCATAAACGTAGGATGAAATATTTAATAGTAATATTATTGGGGATCATATTTAAAAATATATTTTAAACGTTAAGTAGATTTTAAGTTTAGTTTTATTTGTTTTGGAGTGTTATATTTCATAATATTATAATGCATATTTTTATTTTCATATTTATACAGGGTGAGATAGAAAAAGTGTCCTAAACGATCACCGACACTTCTAGAATTTTCAAGTGATAACTAAAAAACTAATGTTTAACATTAAAAAATGGAAACGTTGTACTATTGCTTTTGATTATTATTAAATATATTTTTCTAACGCAGTTCTATAGCCTACCACATTTTACGTGGGATTAATACATTTTAAAAACATATATTAGGTTTTTTTCAGTATTTTAGAATTTCAATGTGCCAGAACAAATTACGAGTAATTTTCTGGATTTATAAACGTTCTTTGTTTCTTTATTTTTCCAGGAGACAACATATATACAGTATATAACTCTTAAAATGTTCGTTTAAAATGGACATCTTTCAAAATAACATGACAAAAAAGCCTATTTAAAGAATTTGCTTAATAAAAAAAATTACTTTGTACAACGTTTAAATGGTTGAACCTACTCATTGGTAGTACTACAGGGTAATGCTCAGGTGTAATAATGCAAGTAATTTCCCACTAAGTAGAGTGACATTTTATTTTGAGTTAAGTCAAATTGAGAAATACGCTTCCACTTCTGACACTTTATGACCAATGTGTTACTCATAGGAGCGTAATTGAAACGGATACCACAGAGAGGAAGTGGGGAATTGCCTGTGAGTGTCTGTCACAGAGAGTACGTACGGAGATTGATTATGAGTGCATGTCAAAGTAAGGGCATATGAAGAGTTGTCTATGGGTGGCTGTCACATGAAGGATGTATTGTGAGGTGTCCATAGGTGTCTGTTCGCTGTTACAGAGACGGCGTATGGCGAGTTGTCTATGGGTAGCTGTTACATGAAGGATGTAACATGACTTGTCTATAGATGTCTGTAGGATGTTACAGGTACGGCGTATGGCGAGTTGTCTATAGGTGTCTGTTGGCTGTTACAGAGACGGCGTATGGGGAGTTGTCTATAGGTGTCTGTTGGCTGTTACAGAGCCGGCGTATGGCGAGTTGTCAATAGGTGTCTGTTGGCTGTTACAGAGACGGCGTATGGCGAGTTGTCTATAGGTGTCTGTTGGCTGTTGCAGATACGGCGTATGGCGAGTTGTCCATAGGTGTCTGTTGGCTGTTACAAATACGGCGTATGGGGAGTTGTAAATAGGTGTCTGTTGACTGTTACAGAGACGGCGTATGGCGAGTTGTCTATAGTTGTCTGTTGGCTGTTACAGATACGGCGTATGGGGAGTTGTCTATAGGTGTCTGTTGGCTGTTACAGAGACGGCGTATGGCGAGTTGTCTATAGGTGTCTGTTGGCTGTTACAGAGACGGCGTATGGCGAGTTGTCTATAGGTGTCTGTTGGCTGTTGCAGATACGGCGTATGGCGAGTTGTCCATAGGTGTCTGTTGGCTGTTACAAATACGGCGTATGGGGAGTTGTAAATAGGTGTCTGTTGGCTGTTACAGAGACGGTGTATGGCGGAGTTGTCTATAGTTGTCTGTTGGCTGTTACAGATACGGCGTATGGGGAGTTGTCTATAGGTGTCTGTTGGCTGTTACAGAGCCGGCGTATGGCGAGTTGTCTATAGGTGTCTGTTGGCTGTTGCAGATACGGCGTATGGCGAGTTGTGCATAGGTGTCTGTTGGCTGTTACAAATACGGCGTATGGGGGAGTTGTAAATAGGTGTCTGTTGGCTGTTACAGAGACGGTGTATGGCGAGTTGTCTATAGTTGTCTGTTGGCTGTTACAGATACGGCGTTATGGGGAGTTGTCTATAGGTGTCTGTTGGCTGTTACAGAGCCGGCGTATGGCGAGTTGTCAATAGGTGTCTGTTGGCTGTTACAGAGCCGGCGTATGGCGAGTTGTCAATAGGTGTCTGTTGGCTGTTACAGAGACGGCGTATGGCGATTTGTCTATAGGTGTCTGTTGGCTGATACAGATACGGCGTATAGCGAGTTTTCTATAGGTGTCTGTTGGCTGTTACAGATACGGCGTATGGCGAGTTGTCTATAGGTGTCTGTTGGCTGTTACAGATAAGGCGTATGGCGAGTTGTCTAAGGGTGGCTGTTATATGAACGATGTAATATGACTTGTCTTTAGATGTCTGTAGGATTTACAGATACGGCGTATGGCGAGTTGTCTATGGCTGGCTGTTACATGAAGGATGTATTGAGAATTTTCTATGGGTGGCTATTAAAGGTAGGAAATATGGGTTTATGGTTAAAGGACTCTGTAGTAGACAGTTGAATCCTAATATAATTGGCTGATGAAAAATGCATATTTTTATTTTAAATTTATATGTAAATTTATAAATTTGAAATATGTAAATCGTCGAATAACGGTTAAATATACATGTAATGAAAAGCCATACTACTGGGACGCGTTACTGTGTGAAAGGAGATAATTATAAAGTGAGTATATTACAAGACACGGGTATTGTATGACGGGAATGTAAACTTTAACACGACTTAATGAGATGATGATTAGATTCCCTACTTCACCTTCCTTCTATTTTCATAATACGGATATCATAATTTGACAGGGATATAGCAGATTTTAAAACTGAGTTTAAATGTTACATTGAATCGCTGTATTCACTGAAGTTCAGAAAAGTTATATATTTTAATTGCTCTAATGTTTGAAAATATTTAAACCTGCGACATATGGTAGAAGGACCTTTAAAAATATTTTAATTCAGTTTCAGGAAGTCATTAAACAGATATCTAGGAGTAAACTCTGTAAATGCGTCAAATGGCTGCCTGCACTGTTATTTTACTAGCTCTCATATAGTAATCTACAGAGTTAAAGCAGTGAGTATACCTATGAGTAAACCGGGTATGCACATCAAGTGACGCAAGGTTGTTACACTAGATCTTACATCGTAATTTTGAATGTCAACTCAGTGAATATTCCTAGGAGTAAACCGTGTAAGCACATCGACACGTCTGCGTGGCTGTTACACTAGCTCTCACATCGTAATACAGAGAGTCAACGCAGAGAGTATTCCTAGGAGTAAACCGTATAAGCACATTGACACGTCTGCGTTAGTGGTCAGGTAACAGAACCTACAGTGGATATTTACACTTGCGGCCACAACTGTGTTAGTGCTCAGGTCACAGAAAATACACTGGCTAGTTACACTTGCGGCATCAGCTGTGTTAGTGCTCAGGTAACAGAAACTACACTGGCTAGTCACACTTGCGGCCACAACTGTGTTAGTGCCCAGGTAACAGAAAATACACTGGCTAGTTACACTTGCGGCCACAACTGTGTTAGTGCTCAGGTAACAGAAAATACAATGGCTAGTTACACTTGCGGCCACAACTGTGTTAGTGCCCAGGTAACAGAAACTACACTGGCTAGTCACACTTGCGGCCACAACTGTGTTAGTGCCCAGGTAACAGAAAATACACTGGCTAGTTACACTTGCGGCCACAACTGTGTTAGTGCTCAGGTAACAGAAAATACACTGGCTAGTTACACTTGCGGCCACAACTGTGTTAGTGCCCAGGTAACAGAAACTACACTGGCTAGTCACACTTGCGGCCACAACTGTGTTAGTGCCCAGGTAACAGAAAATACACTGGCTAGTTACACTTGCGGCCACAACTGTGTTAGTACCCAGGTAACAGAAAATACACTGGCTAGTTACACTTGCGGCCACAACTGTGTTAGTGCCCAGGTAACAGAAAATACACTGGCTAGTTACACTTGCGGCCACAACTGTGTTAGTGCTCAGGTAACAGAAAATACACTGGCTAGTTACACTTGCGGCATCAGCTGTGTTAGTGCTCAGGTAACAGATAATACACTGGCTAGTCACACTTGCGGCATCAGCTGTGTTAGTTCTCAGGTAACATAAATTACTCTGGCTAGTCACACTTGCGGTCTGAATTATGTTAGTGCTCAAGTAACAGAACTTAGTCTGACTAGTTACCCTTGCGGCCACAGCTGTGTTAGTACCCAGGTAACAGAAACTACACTGGCTAGTCACACTTGCGGCATCAGCTGTGTTAGTGCTCAGGTAACATAACTTCCTCTAGCTAGTCACACTTGCGGTCTCAATTATGTTAGTGCTCTGGTAACAGAACTTAGTCTGACTAGTTACCCTTGTGGCCACGGATGTGTTAGTACCCAGGTAACAGAACTTACACTGGCTAATACAACTGCCGCCACAGCTGTGTTATTGCCCAGGTAACAGAACTTACATTGTCTAGTTACACTGCGGCAACAGCTGTGTTAGTGCTCAGGTATCACCACATTATAATATTGCTGTTATGTAGATATATAAATTCCAATTTTTCGTAATTAAATAATTGTCTTTAATAAATAAATACTATATTGTGTTACGTTTTGAGCTGTGTTAGCAATATATTATAATGTTTAAAAATATATCTGTAATATTATACTTTTATTAAATAGTCTATTAACTAAACGAAATTGCAAATGATTTTAAGAAAGCGGAAGTTTTGAATGTTTACTGTATTAAAACATTACCCAGTATCACAAAATCTGCATATTTATAGTTAATGAATCTAAAAGGAATTGTAACATATATTACACTAGTATGTCAAGGTTTTATTTTCTATTTATGTGGCGAAACATTTACAAGAAAAGACAAACAAAGGTGTAGGCTGACGTTACACCAGATTATAAATCACAATTAAAATAAAATCGCTTTGTTGTTTCTCCTTCAAATCAAAAACAAACCATTCACAGTAGCTTTATTTTTCTTAAGTTCTTGTTACTTGCTGGAATAATGAATAGACAAAATAAAGTAATAAAATATTAATATTATCCTCTCTGATGAAATCAATTATTTTCAGCGTTCATATTTTTTTACAACATGTATCATAAACTATACTGGCTATAATGTACATTCTCAATGATAAATCCACATTTTTAAACTATATAGTTTTAATAGTGAAATATAATCCTCAATTTGCTTGCCAAATGGCTAAGATAAAAAAATATATCTAAAGGTATTGATTTTCACATAATTTTAATTTACTAAGAAAGTAAGAAAGTTAAATAATATATAGTGTTGTTACCGTTGGCTTTTATATAAAACCAAAAAACGCGTATATATTAAATATAAATTTTATTAAACGGGTAGGTAAATGTTAAACCACCAAAGGAAAGAAATAGTGCAGTTACAAAGGTTCCTGTGTTTGTTCGCTGCAAGTCGTAATCTTTTTGGAAGTTAATGACCAATTAAATTGTTTCATTCTTATTTCTTTCGGAGTTGTTAACATGAACACAACGCCACAACTGCCCTCTCTGTTGCTGTTGTCAAGCTCTTTGTACCCAACTGGAGCACATTGTACTAAGGTAAAGGTTTCTTGTTATTCTCTTTAGCAATAACTATTGCAATAAATACAGTTTTGATATTTAAAAACACAAAGTTGTATTAATAATTATTGAAATTACAATTAAATGTCTATCATATGAGAATTTTGGCAGATAAATAGAAAATGAATAGATTTTAACTTCTGTCAACTTTAAATAATAGTAAAGAGTACATTCAAAACTGCAACATGCCAAAGACAGCAGTTCAATGTGAACTACATATATTATATATATATATATATATATATATATATATATATATATATATATATATATATATATATATATATATATAAGTAGATATGAATATGGGGTTTCTAGACCACTTTTGGGACAGTCAGAAAATCAACATAAAATACTGTTTAAAGGACAACAAACGAATCTGTAACTCACGAATGAAAAATTACCGAATCTATAGCTGTTTGCTTCTACTTTCTAGAGCTGTCAAATCAATCTATCGGAAATGTCTGCTACGAATTAACGAAAGATCTTCTATTCTAACAAAATTGAAGTAACACATTCTTTATCTTTAATAGTCTTTTTCCCAGTAACAATCAAGTGTAATTTATCATTTTTATTCAATTCTTTAATCTTTTGTTTCATCCAAAACAGTCAAAAATCTATTTGGCAAATGTACTTTGAAATCTTCTAATTCTGCTATGATTGTATGCCCGAATTTATCTTTCATTTTATCCAATGTCACAATTTTATACTTCTTATTTTCTTCTAATTCCATTAATTTCTTATATTCTTTGAACTTTAAATCACCAACCTCATTTAATTCCTTTAGTAGCTCCATTTAAATAAGGTAAAAATTTCCTAACTATGAATTTGAAAAAGTAATGATTTTTACTAGAATTTGACAGAAATCAGCACATTTTCTAGTGAAAACAGTGATAGGTTCTTCTATTTATTATAGAAAAATCTGTAAACTAAGACTTCAAATTGTGCTGATCTCTGTCAAATTCTAGTAAAAATCATTACTTTTTCAAATTCATAGTTAAGAAATTTTCCCAATTTAAATGGAGAGGAAAAAGGTATCATGTCCATACTGCAAAAAAGATGTTTTTGAACATCATTACACCAGGCATTATAATTCAAAAGAATCATCTGAAAAATAAAGATATTTATGAAAAAGAACTAAATTATTTGAGGAATTGGGCTAAAGAAAATCAAATTGTAGATCATGAAAAGATGTACAATATAGAAAAATTGCGTGAATTAAAGAAAAGCTTTAAGGAAGATAAAAAAGATCTCAATCTATTTAATGATGAAAAAATTCAATCAATCGCTGAAAAATTGTCCATTGAAACAAACGATAAAACTAAGTCTGAAATGATCGAAGAAATTGACAAAACTCTTAACGAAAAACCTGAAAATATCATAGATGTTGAAGTTTTATCCTCAATACACGGTCTTTTCAAGCAATACATTTTAACAAACTTGAACGACAATTCCATGTCAATTTACAAATATCTATCAATTATGAGGCCAGAAATTAAAAGTTTAATAGAAAAATTTCAAGAGAATGTTAAAAATATGAAAGGATATCTCTCTTTGCAATGTGAATATGAAACGAACTTTAGTAAACGGTGAACCACAAATGTGCCCAATGTATTTTACTATAAAATCAGACGAAATATTTGACGTAAACGACTTTATTACTAAGCAATTTAATAAATTAACACATCGAGAACAGACAAATCATCCAAATAGAGGTTCTGGATGGACATTTAAAAGTTGTAAACAACTGATTTTGAGCCTTAATAAACACGAAATAATGAACGCAGGATCATATATCGATTTACCACAAGAGATAAAGGTAAAAAAAGCTTGTATAAATATCAAAAATAAAGATGATTATTGCTTTATTTATTCTATCCGATGTGCTATTGAAAAACCCGAGACTAATGTCGACAGAGCAAAACAATACGAAAAATTTGTAAATGACGAGATATTTTCAGGTTTCGAGTATCCAATGTCCTTAAAAGATATACAATCATTTGAAAAACGAAGTTACAATTCCAAGTATAAGTATCCGAAAATGTCCAATAAATATCTACAGTTATGATGAGAAATTTAACATTGTTCCGTTGCAAATTTCAGAAATGTATGACGCCGAGTTAGAAGTTGATTTATTGTATGTAAAAAAAAGAAGATAAATCTCATTATGTTTTAATAACCGATCTAAATAGATTAGTGAGTTCACAGTTATCTAAACATAAAGAAAGGAAATTTCTTTGTAGAAGATGTTTAAGCCATTTCTACAAATCTGGAGATTTAACAAATCATTTAGAAATTTGCAAGCAACATGAAGTTTGTAAACCAATTATGCCATTTCCAGGTCAAACAACATCATTTACTAATTATCAAAAGAAGTTTAGCCATCCGTACGTTATTTATATGGATTTTGAGAGCATATTAGAGAAGATTCCCACATGCAAAAACAATCCGCAAAAATCGACTACAACCAAGATTCAGAAGCATATTCCTTATGGTTTTACTCTATATTTAGTATCGAATGTAACCAATCGCATGTATAAACCTATATGTTATCGAGCCAAAAAATGAAGAAGATTTGCCAAATGTTCCTGCAAAATTGTTTGAAGAACTCAATAAAATATCAAAATACATAGCTACAAAATATAATTCTAAGAACAAAAAACCTATGAAATTGACTGAAGAAGAAGAAATTTCATACCAAAATGCAAACGTTTGTCATATTTGCGAATGGTCTGCTTATGATGTTGAGTCAATTCAGTATGGTTTTACTCCTGATAGTTGGAAAGATAAGAGTTATAATAAAGTAAGAGATCATTGTCATTTAACCGGCAAATTTCGAGGTGCTGCTCATTTATGTTGTAATCTGAATCTCAAATTTCCTCAAAATATTCCAGTTTTTCTGTCACAATATGAGTAACTACGATACTCATTTGTACATAAAAGAATTGGCTAAACAATATGGAAACGTTGATTTGATTGCAAACACAGATGAAAAATATATAAATTATTCTGTAAATTCTGGATATGGCTATGAGTTTGACAACGATAAGCCTAGAAAATTCATCAAGTTTTCGTTCGTAGATACGTTCAGGTTCATGGCATCGTCTATTGAAAAGTTAGCTAAAAATCTAAAGAAAGAAGACTTCAAACATACAAATCATTTTATACAAGATGGACGAATATTGAACGCAATTCTAGAAAGACAACCAAATGACGAAGAAGAAATCTTTAAAATTCTATCTGGAAAAGGTATATTTCCTTACGAATTTATCGATAGTATTGAAAAACTTGATTACACAGAAGAGCTGAAAATTCAAGATTTCTATTCACTTTTGACAGACGAGAGCATATCTGAGAAAGATTATCAACACTACTTGAGCGTTTGGAACAAATTAAAAGATAAAAATCTTGGAAATTACTCTGATTTGTACAATATCCAAGATGTTTTATTGCTTGCTGATATATTTGAAAATTTCAGAAACATTTGTCTAAATTGTTACAAACTTGATCCAGCTCATTATCTAACTGCTCCAAGTCTCGCATGGGACGCTATGTTGAAATTAACGAAAATAGAATTACAATTGATTAGTGATTATAATATGTATTTAATGATTGAAAAAGGTATTCGTGGAGGTATTTCTCAATGTATTAAACGATATGTTAAAGCAAATAACAAATATTTGAAAGATTTCGATAAGACAAAACCTGAAAACTATCTGTTGTACGTCGATGCCAATAATATTTATGGTTATGGTCTTATGCAAAATTTACCATATAACGAAATCAAGTGGATGAATCCTAAAACATATACAAAAGAAGAGTGGCAAGAAACAATTTTAGAACTCACTGGCGACGAAGATTATGGCTATATTCTCGAAGTTGATCTAGGATATCCAACAAATTTACATGAACATCACAAGGATTTACCTCTTGCTCCCGAACATTATAAAAACAAACTTTGCACAACTTTACTGGATAAAACTGAATACGTTGTTCATTCAAGAAATTTGAAATTTTACCTCGAACAAGGGATGGTGTTGAAACATGTGAATAGAGTTATAGCATTCGATCAGAAGCCTTTTATGAAAAAGTACATTGATTTTAAACACAAACATGAGAAACCAAAGCTACAAGTGACTTTGAGAAAGATTTTTACAAGCTGATGAACAACTCTGTTTTTGGAAAAAGTATGGAAAATGTGCGAAATAGATGTGATATCAAACTAGGAAATGAAGAATTTTCAATGAAACAGGCCAAGAAAACGAACTTCAAATGTTTCAATATCTTTGACGATAACTGTATAGCGAGCCACATGTTCAAACAAAAGGTTAAATTTAACAAACCGATCTACATAGGATTTTTAGTTCTTGACCTATCAAAATTGTTAATGTATGAGTTTTATTACGATAAATTAAAGAAGTTTGACCCAGATTTGAATCTGTGTTACATGGATACAGACAGTTATTTCCTAGAATTGAAACGAGATCCTTTTAAAATTATTAAAGAAAATATAGATGACTTTGATACAAGTGATTATCCAAAAGATCACGAATGTTTCACTACTAAAAATAAGAAGGTAATAGGGAAATTTAAAGATGAGTTAAATAGCGAAGTTTTAGAAGAATTTTGTGGATTGAGATCGAAAATGTACTCGTACAAATATCTAGACAAAAATCCAGTAAGATGCAAAGGGATTAAGAGAAGCGTTGTAAATAAAACAATAAATATCGAAAACTTGAAGAAATGTTTGTTCGAAGATAAAGAAGAATTTAGGGAGATGACAGTAATCAAAAGCTACAAACATGAGTTGTACACCGTTACCATAAACAAGTTAGAACTGAACGCTAAAGATGATAAGATAATTGTCCTAGAAAATAAGATCGATACAGTACCTTATGGCTATAAAAATGAAGCGAAAATCTGATATATTAGACGAATTAAATAAACTTGGAAACTTTGAAAATTGAGAAATAACCGGAAGTGTTTACGAATATGAATTGAGAAAGTCAAAGCTGTAATTTTTTTCTATATAAATGGAGGCCCAAAAGAAGTGTACAAAGTGTCAAGAATTTTATAAGGAAAAGAATAGAAAAGACTGTTATTGTAAGGAATTATATGATAAAATGGACAAATTAACTTTAGAAGAGAAAGAGTGCACACGGTGTAAAAAGGTTAAGAATATTTCAGAATTTTATAATCTCCATTATAGTAAAGACAACAAACAAGCATATTGTAAAGATTGTGCTAAACAAATCTTTGCTAGACCTGTTCTTTGCGTATGCGGAAGAGAAATTCAACATTTCTATAGTCTTAAAAGACATTTACAAACAAAATATCATAATTCGAATGTTTTAGTAAAATTTAGAAACATTTTCATCGTGCAATTTAGATATTCTATAAATCAGTCGAGATTCTGCCATATTTGTAGTAAAATGATTTCCGTTGTATAAAATATTCAAAGATTCTTTCATTTGGTTGTAGAGATTTATACTATTTGGATCTCCATGTCTTAATAAAATTTCCATTTCTGGGTAATCAATTTCAAGTTCTTTCAATCTTTTCGGTATTTCTCTCTTTTGAGCTCTGATAACGTAATAAGGATATTCCCACATGTGATTCTTCTTAATTAATACAAAAACATGGTGTTTTTTCTTAGCAAAATCTTTACAAACAAGGTCTGGTTTCATTAAGTCAATTTTTACACTTTGTTTTGCGATTATTTCCGTTTTGATTTCATCTTTAATTTGCAAGTGTTTTACTTCATCCTCTAAATATTTAATCTTGTTTTCAAGTTTGTACACACCAAATTTACGAATACTTGGCAAAACTTCTTTTGTAACCCACTTTTTAAACAATTTCGCTTCTGATTTATGCGATCTCAAAATTAATGAATAAAGTCCAGATTCATTAACGAAAACAGTGTTGTTTTGAAAGTTTGAAGGTAAGCTATTCAATAGCCCCCCTTGATTCATGTCTTTAAATGTTAATTTATCATCTTCGTCAACGTTTAATCTGATCGTTTGCATAGTATTTTCATATTCTAGAATTTTTGCAACATCTTTAGCCTTAAACCAGATCATATTGTTTTCGTCTACAATCGTTACAATGTCTTTATTATTGAATGTAAGTTGATTATTGAGTAGGTCTACAAGTGACTCCATTTAGATAAAAACATTTTTAACTAGTAATTTTTATTTCAGTATAAAGTCCAGATTCATTGATAAAAACAGTGTCAAGATGAAGATTGTTAAGGGGTCTATGGGATAGACTCCTGTAATTTATACATTCAAAAGTTGTTTTATCATCATTATCGACATTATTTATGATAGCTTGCCTCGTGTTTTCATATTCTAAAATTTCTGCAACATCTTTAGCTTTAAACCAGATTACATTGTTTTCGTCTACAATCGTTACAATGTCTTTGTTATTGAATGTAGGTCTACAAACTGACTAGTAATTTTTATTTAGAGAATAAAGGCCAGATTAATGAAAATAGTATTGTTTTGAAAGTTTGAAGGTAAGAACGATTCGTTCCCCTTGATTCATGTCCGTTGCTTCATCATTCTTTCGACAATCTTAAATATATTGTTGTTTTACTCTCATTATTTAATAAATTTCCCTCAGAGTCTTGTATAGTTAGAACGATTTTTTGAATTCTTTTAATATTTTTTCTAATTGGAATATAATCAATTTCATTCGGGGTTTCACTAATTTTTGATCCATAAGCAACATTTGGAAAAAAAGTGTACAAAATTTCAGATTCTTTGTGTAAATGTTCGGTATGATTTTCAAAACTAGGTTCAACGAGATTACAATGTACTTCAATTACATCAAACGGTCTAAATTTTGGCGTTTTATTTCCTAAATATACCTGATTTGGCTCAATAGTTTCTTGAACAAACCCTAATAAATCTACTATAATTGCTGAAAACATTATTCTTACTGGTGATTTTATTTGAATTTTATTAGAGAGATAATTTTTTTGCATTTCAAACTTGTTTTCGTCAAAGTTTAAAGATTTATCTGATTGTTTGAATGTTTTCAGATAATTTTTAAGGGAAATTTTTATTTGATCGAAAGTATAATATCCTTTGTTTAAACCATAATATTTTGTTATGTTCTTCTCACTAAATCCTATACAATAAGGAGAACTTTCACTAATATTTATTACAAAATTGTCAGAATAAAAACCGCTTAAACCGATGAAATAATTTGATTCTTCCTCTAAATGAATAGGATGTTCCAAGTTTAAAAATAATTGAGAGCTTTCTGAAGTCAACTTGAACAGCTTCATTTTCGCTATTTAAATGGAGAAATTTTTAAAGCAAAAAGATCAGATAAAACTTCAAACGTTTGAAGAAAATAAGAAAGATCAACCAATCAGATTGTTAATTGTTGGTTCAAGTGGATGTGGAAAAACACCTTTATTATTGAATTTTATCTACAATAGGTTGATTCCTTATTCCAATTTGTATGTTTTTAGTAAATCTTTAGAACAAGACGCCTATAAAAAATTACAAGAAAGATTTGAAAATATTGAGAAAAACTTAAACAAAAAAATATCACATTTTTATAATGCTTCCGAGGACATAGTTCACTTAAGCGAATGTAAACCAAATCCTTTAATCGTTTTCGATGATTGTATTTTGGAAAATCAGGACGTTATTAAGGAATATTTCGTAATGTCTCGTCACAAAAACATATCTTGTATCTATCTTTCTCAATGCTTTTCAAAGGTTGATAAACAAGTTATAAGAAATAATTTGAATATGTTGTGTGTTTTTAAACAAGATGATCATTATTCCAGAAAGATTTATAACAATTATGTGGGATCTGATATGAGTTTTAACCACTTTATTGAGTTGTGTGATAAAATTTGGAAAGAAGACTACGGTTTTTTAACTATTAATCTAACTTTGAAGCCTAAAAATGGAAAATATTTGAATAAATTTTCTAACATAAATGCTGCTCAGTGGTCTGACAAATCTACTTGATAAAAATATTTGTTACAATTATTTTTACATTATCTTTACTTTTTATTTACATTATGAAAATAACAGAAAAACGGTAAATCTGTTCACGTTCCACGTTCACGTTCATGTTTCACGTTCATGTTTCACGTTCGTGTTTACGTTTCGTGTTCAAGTTTTTTCGCTTCTTCAGAAGTTACGTTCACCATTTAATTAGAAAAATTTTGAAACGTGAACGTGGAACGTAAAACGTGAACGTGGAACGTAAAAACGTGAACACGAAACGTAAAACGTGAACGTGGAACGTAAAAACGTGGAACGTAAAAACGTGAACACGAAACGTAAAACGTGGAACGTAAAAACGTGAACACGAAACGATAAATCTTTAAACTTTGACGAAAACAAGTTTGAAATGCAAAAAAATTATCTCTCTAATAAAATTCAAATAAAATCACCAGTAAGAATAATGTTTTCAGCAATTATAGTAGATTTATTAGGGTTTGTTCAAGAAACTATTGAGCCAAATCAGGTATATTTAGGAAATAAAACGCCAAAATTTAGACCGTTTGATGTAATTGAAGTACATTGTAATCTCGTTGAACCTAGTTTTGAAAATCATACCGAACATTTACACAAAGAATCTGAAATTTTGTACACTTTTTTTCCAAATGTTGCTTATGGATCAAAAATTAGTGAAAAACCCGAATGAAATTGATTATATTCCAATTAGAAAAAATATTAAAAGAATTCAAAAAATCGTTCTAACTATACAAGACTCTGAGGGAAATTTATTAAATAATGAGATTAAAACAACAATATATTTAAGATTGTCGAAAGAATGATGAAGCAACGGACATGAATCAAGGGGAACGAATCGTTCTTACCTTCAAACTTTCAAAACAATACTATTTTCATTAATGAATCTGGCCTTTATTCTCTAAATAAAAATTACTAGTCAGTTGTAGACCTACATTCAATAACAAAGACATTGTAACGATTGTAGACGAAAACAATGTAATCTGGTTTAAAGCTAAAGATGTTGCAGAAATTTTAGAATATGAAAACACGAGGCAAGCTATCATAAATAATGTCGATAATGATGATAAAACAACTTTTGAATGTATAAATTACAGGAGTCTATCCCATAGACCCCTTAACAATCTTCATCTTGACACTGTTTTTATCAATGAATCTGGACTTTATACTGAAATAAAAATTACTAGTTAAAAATGTTTTTATCTAAATGGAGTCACTTGTAGACCTACTCAATAATCAACTTACATTCAATAATAAAGACATTGTAACGATTGTAGACGAAAACAATATGATCTGGTTTTAAGGCTAAAGATGTTGCAAAAATTCTAGAATATGAAAATACTATGCAAACGATCAGATTAAACGTTGACGAAGATGATAAATTAACATTTAAAGACATGAATCAAGGGGGGCTATTGAATAGCTTTACCTTCAAACTTTCAAAACAACACTGTTTTCGTTAATGAATCTGGACTTTATTCATTAATTTTGAGATCGCATAAATCAGAAGCGAAATTGTTTAAAAAGTGGGTTACAAAAGAAGTTTTGCCAAGTATTCGTAAATTTGGTGTGTACAAACTTGAAAACAAGATTAAATATTTAGAGGATGAAGTAAAACACTTGCAAATTAAAGATGAAATCAAAACGGAAATAATCGCAAAACAAAGTGTAAAAATTGACTTAATGAAACCAGACCTTGTTTGTAAAGATTTTGCTAAGAAAAAACACCATGTTTTTGTATTAATTAAGAAGAATCACATGTGGGAATATCCTTATTACGTTATCAGAGCTCAAAAGAGAGAAATACCGAAAAGATTGAAAGAACTTGAAATTGATTACCCAGAAATGGAAATTTTATTAAGACATGGAGATCCAAATAGTATAAATCTCTACAACCAAATGAAAGAATCTTTGAATATTTTATACAACGGAAATCATTTTACTACAAATATGGCAGAATCTCGACTGATTTATAGAATATCTAAATTGCACGATGAAAATGTTTCTAAATTTTACTAAACATTCGAATTATGATATTTTGTTTGTAAATGTCTTTTAAGACTATAGAAATGTTGAATTTCTCTTCCGCATACGCAAAGAACAGGTCTAGCAAAGATTTGTTTAGCACAATCTTTACAATATGCTTGTTTGTTGTCTTTACTATAATGGAGATTATAAAATTCTGAAATATTCTTAACCTTTTTACACCGTGTGCACTCTTTCTCTTCTAAAGTTAATTTGTCCATTTTATCATATAATTCCTTACAATAACAGTCTTTTCTATTCTTTTCCTTATAAAATTCTTGACACTTTGTACACTTCTTTTGGGCCTCCATTTATATAGAAAAAATTACAGCTTTGACTTTCTCAATTCATATTCGTAAACACTTCCGGTTATTTCTCAATTTTCAAAGTTTCCAAGTTTATTTAATTCGTCTAATATATCAGATTTCGCTTCATTTTTATAGCCATAAGGTACTGTATCGATCTTATTTTCTAGGACAATTATCTTATCATCTTTAGCGTTCAGTTCTAACTTGTTTATGGTAACGGTGTACAACTCATGTTTGTAGCTTTTGATTACTGTCATCTCCCTAAATTCTTCTTTATCTTCGAACAAACATTTCTTCAAGTTTTCGATATTTATTGTTTTATTTACAACGCTTCTCTTAATCCCTTTGCATCTTACTGGATTTTTGTCTAGATATTTGTACGAGTACATTTTCGATCTCAATCCACAAAATTCTTCTAAAACTTCGCTATTTAACTCATCTTTAAATTTCCCTATTACCTTCTTATTTTTAGTAGTGAAACATAAAGATTATTGGCATCGACGTACAACAGATAGTTTTCAGGTTTTGTCTTATCGAAATCTTTCAAATATTTGTTATTTGCTTTAACATATCGTTTAATACATTGAGAAATACCTCCACGAATACCTTTTTCAATCATTAAATACATATTATAATCACTAATCAATTGTAATTCTATTTTCGTTAATTTCAACATAGCGTCCCATGCGAGACTTGGAGCAGTTAGATAATGAGCTGGATCAAGTTTGTAACAATTTAGACAAATGTTTCTGAAATTTTCAAATATATCAGCAAGCAATAAAACATCTTGGATATTGTACAAATCAGAGTAATTTCCAAGATTTTTATCTTTTAATTTGTTCCAAACGCTCAAGTAGTGTTGATAATCTTTCTCAGATATGCTCTCGTCTGTCAAAAGTGAATAGAAATCTTGAATTTTCAGCTCTTCTGTGTAATCAAGTTTTTCAATACTATCGATAAATTCGTAAGGAAATATAACCTTTTCCAGATAGAATTTTAAAGATTTCTTCTTCGTCATTTGGTTGTCTTTCTAGAATTGCGTTCAATATTCGTCCATCTTGTATAAAATGATTTGTATGTTTGAAGTCTTCTTTCTTTAGATTTTTAGCTAACTTTTCAATAGACGATGCCATGAACCTGAACGTATCTACGAACGAAAACTTGATGAATTTTCTAGGCTTATCATTGTCAAACTCATAGCCATATCCAGAATTTACAGAATAATTTATATATTTTTCATCTGTGTTTGCAATCAAATCAACGTTTCCATATTGTTTAGCCAATTCTTTTATGTACAAATGAGTATCGTAGTTACTCATATTGTGACAGAAAACTGGAATATTTTGAGGAAATTTGAGATTCAGATTACAACATAAATGAGCAGCACCTCGAAATTTGCCGGTTAAATGACAATGATCTCTTACTTTATTATAACTCTTATCTTTCCAACTATCAGGAGTAAAACCATACTGAATTGACTCAACATCATAAGCAGACCATTCGCAAATATGACAAACGTTTGCATTTTGGTATGAAATTTCTTCTTCTTCAGTCAATTTCATAGGTTTTTTGTTCTTAGAATTATATTTTGTAGCTATGTATTTTGATATTTTATTGAGTTCTTCAAACAATTTTGCAGGAACATTTCGCAAATCTTCTTCATTTTTGGCTCGATAACATATAGGTTTATACATGCGATTGGTTACATTCGATACTAAATATAGAGTAAAACCATAAGGAATATGCTTCTGAATCTTGGTTGTAGTCGATTTTTGCGGATTGTTTTTGCATGTGGGAAATCTTCTCTAATATGCTCTCAAAATCCATATAAATAACGTACGGATGGCTAAACTTCTTTTGATAATTAGTAAATGATGTTGTTTGACCTGGAAATGGCATAATTGGTTTACAAACTTCATGTTGCTTGCAAATTTCTAAATGATTTGTTAAATCTCCAGATTTGTAGAAATGGCTTAAACATCTTCTACAAAGAAATTTCCTTTTTTTATGTTTAGATAACTGTGAACTCACTAATCTATTTAGATCGGTTATTAAAACATAATGAGATTTATCTTCTTTTTTTACATACAATAAATCAACTTCTAACTCGGCGTCATAACATTTCTGAAATTTGCAACGGAACAATGTTAAATTTCTCATCATAACTGTAGATATTTATTGACATTTTCGGATACTTATACTTGGAATTGTAACTTCGTTTTTCAAATGATTGTATATCTTTTAAGGACATTGGATACTCGAAACCTGAAAATATCTCGTCATTTACAAATTTTTCGTATTGTTTTGCTCTGTCGACATGAGTCTCGGGTTTTTCAATAGCACATCGGATAGAATAAATAAAGCAATAATCATCTTTATTTTTGATATTTATACAAGCTTTTTTTACCTTTATCTCTTGTGGTAAATCGATATATGATCCTGCGTTCATTATTTCGTGTTTATTAAGGCTCAAAATCAGTTGTTTACAACTTTTAAATGTCCATCCAGAACCTCTATTTGGATGATTTGTCTGTTCTCGATGTGTTAATTTATTAAATTGCTTAGTAATAAAGTCGTTTACGTCAAATATTTCGTCTGATTTTATAGTAAAAATACATTGGGCACATTTGTGGTTCACCGTTTACTAAAGTTCGTTCATATTCACATTGCAAAGAGAGATATCCTTTCATATTTTTAACATTCTCTTGAAATTTTTCTATTAAACTTTTAATTTCTGGCCTCATAATTGATAGATATTTGTAAATTGACATGGGAATTGTCGTTCAAGTTTGTTAAAATGTATTGCTTGAAAAGACCGTGTATTGAGGATAAAACTTCAACATCTATGATATTTTCAGGTTTTTCGTTAAGAGTTTTGTCAATTTCTTCGATCATTTCAGACTTAGTTTTATCGTTTGTTTCAATGGACAATTTTTCAGCGATTGATTGAATTTTTTCATCATTAAATAGATTGAGATCTTTTTTATCTTCCTTAAAGCTTTTCTTTAATTCACGCAATTTTTCTATATTGTACATCTTTTCATGATCTACAATTTGATTTTCTTTAGCCCAATTCCTCAAATAATTTAGTTCTTTTTCATAAATATCTTTATTTTTCAGATGATTCTTTGAATTATAATGCCTGGTGTAATGATGTTCAAAAACATCTTTTTTGCAGTATGGACATGATACCTTTTTCCTCTCCATTTAAATAGGGAAAATTTCTTAACTATGAATTTGAAAAAGTAATGATTTTACTAGAATTTGACAGAGATCAGCACAATTTGAAGTCTTAGTTTACAGATTTTTCTATAATAAATAGAAGAATCTATCACTGTTTCACTAGAAAATGTGCTGATTTCTGTCAAATTCTAGTAAAAATCATTACTTTTTCAAATTCATAGTTAGGAAATTTTTACCTTATTTAAATGGAGCTACTAAAGGAATTAAATGAGGTTGGTGATTTAAAGTTCAAAGAATATAAGAAATTAATGGAATTAGAAGAAAATAAGAAGTATAAAATTGTGACATTGGATAAAATGAAAGATAAATTCGGGCTTACAATCATAGCAGAATTAGAAGATTTCAAAGTACATTTGCCAAATAGATTTTTGACTGTTTTGGATGAAAAAAAGATTAAAGAATTGAATAAAAATGATAAATTACACTTGATTGTTACTGGGAAAAAGACTATTAAAGATAAAGAATATGTTACTATCAATTTTGTAGAATAGAAGATCTTTCGTTAATTCGTAGCAGACATTTCCGATAGATTGATTTGACAGCTCTAGAAAGTAGAAGCAAACAGCTATAGATTCGGTAATTTTTCATTCGTGAGTTACAGATTCGTTTGTTGTCCTTTAAACAGTATTTTATGTTGATTTTCTGACTGTCCCAAAAGTGGTCTAGAAACCCCATATTCATATCTACTTATATAGTTAAATGAGTGATACATATACCCTGTCCACTCAAGATAATTCAACACCTTGACTGGACTCTAACTCTCCAATATATATCCCATAGTATTTATAGTAGATCAGAAGTATCTTAAGTGCGTTCTCCTATCTGCTTACAAAAATAAAAATAAAATTTAATATAATGATTTGCGAAAAACACATTCACTGACACCTACACGTATGTAATTTTCGCCTCATATAATGGACACAGTTGGCCTCTAAGCTGAAGGGAAGGTTCGTTCAACGAAAAATGTTCGGTAACGAAAATACAAATCGCTGTAAAGAGAGTACATAGAATAATCTAAAACATGTATACGAAACATTTTAAAATTCTTGTAGCATTTTATGCTTGCATAGTAACCGGTTATGAGAAAATTTAAGATTAAACACATTTGTTAACCTAGAGAGTACAGTCACGTGACATCGTGTAATGTTGCAAAGTATTAAAGCAGCACTCAACCGCACTGCACATTACAAGTATAATCTCTTTAGGAACGGTTTAAGCTGATTAGGATTTCTTCGTATATTGCTTCGCCGCTTCTTGCCTTCATACTCGTAAATCGTGTTAATCAATATGTATTGACAATACAATTTTTAATATATAGTTTTATATGTATACTCAAGATTACATTTACCCAATAGTAGAATTTTAAATATATCATAAACCGTAATTGCAGGGAATGATTTACTTTTATATCATAAATTAACTAAACTTGTACTGTACGGTTTTATATTTTTACACAAGTTCATATCATCTTTACTCAAGACAAAATACATACTAGATTTATCTACAGCTCCCTTGCAACTCATAGATTGAGCTTGGGATTAATACAATTATTTTACAGTTATAATATAAATTTATATATTGTCTTCAAGAGAGTAATTACATGTTATACAAGATATAAGATGGTGTTTGAGACATTTTACACAAGTTATTCAATAATTATAACATGGTATACAAAATATTATTACATGATATACAAAATATAACATGATACACAACACTTATAAACTTCATAATCAATAACAAATAACAAAATAAAAGATGAAACAACAAATATAAAATAGAATATCTTTATAAAGTGCAACGAATAACATTAGCAACAAACTTCATCAAGTAGCCTGTAAAAAATAAATATTGTATAATGCATAAGTATGTCAATAACAAATAACGGCACACACATTTAAAACAAGGCCAAATTAAACAACGTAAATAGCGTAACAACGGCAAACTGCAAAAAATAAGTAACAATCATCTTGTAACAAATATAAACTCAAAGACCGATTAGTCGTTTGCGCTCCTAATATGAGTTCCTGACGAACGAAAAATAGGGACTTCTCTAGTTTTGTATAAACAAATAAATTGTCTTACATTCCTTTATGAATGAAAATAAAATAATTTAAATATACGCAGTCAAGCCTTCCTAATGGTCTAACCTCGCAGTGGGTTCGCTTGACGAAATATCGCAGATCCACTTTGTATGTCTAGTTCACGGATTAACTCCTAATATTCTGCTTGGTTAGTAATCGAAGATGTACACCATGTTCGGATGGGACCTAATGATTGTCCTGTGTTTGTATGTTTCGAATACGACATGTTAATTGATCTGTGGAATTATATTCCCTGACATAAAGTAAACAGTCTTCTTCTAGAGTAGGGGAGCGTTACATTGCACTGCAGCGAATCATAGATAAATGAGTTGACTCTCCAAAAGTATTTGATACATTTTTTTACTCTTCCTTATTTTGCTACGTAGTGTCAACAATGATGAAATATTCAAAAATGGGAATAATCTACCCATGTAAGAAGGAGTTTAAGGGGAGTGCTAACGCGAAAAGAATTTTGTTTGCAAATTTATGTTTTTATTGAATTATATTCTTTAATTATTCCTCTTTCCATATATATATATATATATATAATATATATATATATATATATATATATATATATATAACATTATACATATATAATGAGAAACGTATGAAAAATAAGATACATAGACGTGCACGAATGGATTTTTCTTTTTTTACCCAAAATGTATTTGTTATAGTACTGACTATCCGTAATAACCTTGTGTATAATTTGTTGTCATGTTGGCAACACTAAACTGCATCATTTCTTTTTATAACTGCAAGCAACTGATATTATTTCTGTTTATCAACTGACATTGCTCTTTGTTTATGTTCTGTTTGTGATTGTTTCACAAGAAGTTACGATTGTTTTTTTTGTGATTGTGATTTTTTTAGTGTAGTTTAGAGTTATTATTATTTGTAGAAAAATTTTGTAGATTACTCTTTTATAATGGGTAATCGTAAGAAAGTAGGTACTAAGCATAAGCTGTGTAAAAAACAAAGTCCTCGTAAAAACCTTCAAGATCAAAGGTAAAGCTTGATTCTAATTTTGACTACTATAAGGCCCAAAATGATACTCTAGAATATGCAATTGTAGACATTAGCAAGTTAGAAAGTGCCCTAACAGGAATTGCATTTTGTAAATTTTGTGGCAATAGTCGTGTGAAATTATCGAAGAAGTCACTCGTAGGCCTAGCAACCGAAATTACGATTACATGTCTAAATTGCAATGAAGGCCAGTTAACTTTTGATAACTGTGATCACATAAGTGTAAGAACTAGCCAAATACTGAATGTAATACACTTACAACTATGTATGACCTAAACATAAAACTTGTTTATGGAATGCGAGTAATAGGGAAAGGTTTTACCGCCGCGCTAAGCCTTTGTGGCATTTTGAACATCCCAGCTCCTCCAACAGTGTTCTCAAAATATGAAAGAGTATTAGGCCAAGCTACTGAGTCTATTTGCAACGAATCCATACGCCAAGCTGTTACAGAGGCAATTGCTCTAAATTCTAATGAAGATAGAGAGCCTACAGATCTTTGTGTGGCCTTGGACGGCTCGTGGCAAAAGCGAGGCCACCAATCATTGAATGGTATAGTTTCACTTACCTGTGTAGATTCTGGTAAGGTGCTTGATATTCTCTGCATGAGCAAACATTGTTTGTGTCCAAGAAAGCTGCAAAATGACCATGTGCCTGTATTTTTAATTACTCAGGCACAAGTGGGGGCATGGAATCAGAAGGAGCAGTAACTATTTTTCAAAGGTCGCTGGAGAAGTATTATGTGCGTTATATCGATTATCTCGGAGATGGGGATTCTAATGCTTATTTATCAGTGTGTGAATCAAAGCCATATGATGATAATAAAAATAAATAAGGTTAAACGTGTAGGCCACATTAAAAAAAAGAATGGGCTCTCGTCAGCGTACGTTGAAAAATGAAATCCAGGAACTCTAAATTAGCCGATGGGAAGTCCCAATAAGGAAAAAATTGGCTTACTGACTTAGCAGTATAGAAGCTACACATATTTTATGGTCTGGGCAATCATAAGAAACTGCCACAGCTTACCAGAAATGCACAAAGCAGTCTGGGCCATATATTTCCATGTTATGTCAAGCAATGATGAACCTAAACATGAAATATGCCCAAAGGAAACCTACAACTTGGTGCAAATTTAACATCGCCATAATCGAAAATAAAGATTACGATCATACTAAACACTTCCACTTACCATAAATTATAATCACAGAAAATAAAACCCATTTTTAGAGACCTCTCAAATCCTGAACTGTTGAGAAAATGTCTAGCAGGTTTGACCCAAAATCCAAACGAATCTCTCAATAATCTAATTTGGTGCCGTATCCCAAAAAGGACATTTGTTTAATTAAATACCCTAACATTTGGAGTACTAGATGCTGTGCTATCTTTCAATGATGGATATTGTAGTAAGTGTAAAGTTATAAATAGTTTAGGGTTGAAAATAGGGCATAATTTGTTTTCAACTATGCAATGGTCGGACTAAGAGCGAATTCAGAAAAGCGAAAAAGCTGCAAAAAAATCAGACAAAGCAGAACATTACTAAAAATGAAGCTTGAAGACCAGTATCTTGAGGTAGAAGATCCAGACAATCCATCATATTCAGCAGATGGTAAATAGTAAGTTTTAATGATTTGTTTATTACATGTTTAGTAGTCAGTTGATTTCCTAAAAGTTGGTGTTTTTAGAATTTAATGTCATATATCTCAGTAACCATTACAGGTAACATCACCAAATTTTTGGGATATGTTCACAACAATAAGATGTAGTTCGTTCACTGCACGAGAGTATTTTTTAATTGCATTTCAAGAAAAAGTAGTTTTCATATAATTTTGAATTAAAAAACACCAGAAAATTTTGTTTGTTTGTTATAATATTAAAATCTTGTGCAGGGAACTAAATAATAAACTTCTATTTTAAATAAAAAAAACTGCAAAGCTCTATGACTAATAGGTTTTGTGTTACAAGAAATAAACTTAGCATTACGGTCTTATGGCGTTCGCACTCCCCTTAACGTGTAAATGAATACTGGAGAGTGTATTTGTTTAAATAATGACGCTAATTAATGTTGATAGGTTTACAGGAGATCTATCTCTTAGCCACAAAATAAAGTGGCGTACATTTAAGCCATAATATACTAACGTTGGGTGTTTTTTATTATAAGAATTCAGTCCCTCAAGGCTCCATTCTCGGACATCTTTTGTTCATTTTACATATCAATGATAACATAGATCGTTTTGCACATACCCTTTTGTATTTGTTTGTAGACGACATAACCAGATTACTAGATTTCACAATCACAGAAAACTCTATGATGGTCTCCGTGTTTGAGTCGATGACTTGGGGACAGTTTCTAAACACAAATTCTTGGATATGACTGTTCACAGAATTTTGAACTTTTCTTCACATAAACAATGTAGCTGGCGTATGTGATATTGAAGTTTTGTACTACGTAGACTTACCCACTTCACAAACTTCTGTTCTGCCCACAGCGTACGTTTTTGTTTTATCATACTTAAATTATGGAATGGTAGTCTGGAGATCAGAAAGAGAACTAATTATAAGTGTACTTTATCTTACAAAAGAATGAATTACAGAATGTTGCAGGAATTCTTTCAAATAGAGAAATCAAGGAGAGTCTTGAAAATTTATGTTTCAGAAATTTAAAATTTTAACTCTTACTTTTTAACAAATTATATATTTTTAACAGCACCGTAGTATTATTCAGTATCTTATCCACAATATAAATTCAGTCTTGGAAATAAATAATACCTTTCTACAAATATATCTTTTTTTAAATCAACAGTATAATGCCATAGTACTATTACACGCCCTACCTGACTTTTAAGAATATAGTTACATGTAGATAGTTTTAAAACGAAGCATAAGTTATTTTTACGAGAATAATGTTTATGTTCTGTAGAGAACTATTTTATGAATAGCATGAACCCTTTTAGTATTTGATAAATTAAATATCATATTAAATGGTTATTTTGACGCAAGTCAATAAATTATTTATGTTTCATGGCAATAAAGAATATTTGAGTTTGACCTTGAAAAGTGGTCTAGTCATGCATTTATAAAGAGAGATCAAGTCTTTTGTGGGTCAGTTTTACCCAATAATTTTACCATATAATTTTCTCATAATACTTTAATGTGATGAGTTTTTTAGGGGCGATTTATAAACCTCTTGACTTGGGCAAAACGATACACTAGTAGAACATTGGCGTGCTTACAGTAGAGAAAAAACAAACTATGTATGCTGGATCTCCATAATCAACCGATTGATTTTAAAGTAAGTTATGACACCGAATTGTAAATTGATCTGAAAAAATATATAACATATTTATGTAAAATCTTTACTACAAACTGCTATATTATTACAGTGAGGTACATATTAATTAACAATGGCTGAACTACGAAATGTGTTTTTGTAGGATATATATCTTTATATATATATATTTCTTGTGTGCGTGTGTATGTTAATGAACTCCTCCTAAACGGGTGGACCGATTTTAATGAAACTTTTTGTGTGTCTTCAGTTGGATCCGAGAATGATTTAGATTCATATTTCGGTCCAATTTTAATAGTTTATTTAATTAATTTTTTAATAATAAATTGTTGTTGATGGTGGAGTGTTTTACAATTGGATCCGCCAGACTGCGCCACGAACGACACGTAATACAAAGTGAACTGATACTTAACAGCTTTGAATATTTTCAGCTGAAGTTCATCAAAGAGGCAGAAACATTTGTTCACAATTAAAAATAAAGAAAGTTCATATTTTAAATTTGTACAGTGCTTGATCAGTAGTGTAATGCAGATTGCAAAGATGAAGTTTCACCAATTGTTCTACGTAAACATTGTAATATTACAACACAGCCATAATGTTTTTCTATTTTAATTCCAGCTTTTCCCGACATTTTGTGCTGCTATCAAATTTGTGTGTTGTTTTGTAACATTCTGTAATTATTGTGTGAGTGGTAACTGTTATAATACATTAATAGAGATTGAAGATGTTTAAAAGTGCATAAAAAACTATAGTTATTTATTAAAGTTATTGAACTCATTTTGCACATTTATTGAAGTGAATAAGTATATTTTATATATAATAATATAATAATAATAATATATTATTTATATATAATAATATTGAAGTGAATAAGTATATTTTTGAAGGGAATTATGGTTTTTACTAAAGAAGAATTGCAAATAAAAGATATAACATTAGAATTCCATTTCAATTCAACAGAGTTCCTTGTTATACAATTAAGTTACAAAAAAGAATATGTTATTTTTCTATAGACCTCCAAGTCAAAATGTTAATAATTTTAATGAGGAATTGGAAATATTTCTCACATCAAATCTAGTCACTAGAGCTAAACACCTATTTATGGCTGGGGATATCAATATATGTTATTTAACGGGCATGTATGGATCTGAAGAATATTTAAATGTCCTTTATACAAATAGAACGTTAAATACAATTCAAGAACCCACAAGGGTAGAATTTTATGGTAATAATTTAGTAGCAACTTGCCTAGACCATATCAATATTAGAACCATAGCTAAAGAATATACAGCATTTATAGTAGAAGAAAAACTATCAGATCATTACTGGACAGGATTAACAATTAGTCTTAAAAATTATAACTTAAATAGTAGTGTTTGTAATACAATAGAAATTAATAACGTCATCATAAAAGATAGACTAGTCAATGAAGGTATTCGAGGTGAAGATTGGTTATCTATTATAGCAATTAGAGATACCGAGCTCATTTATCAAACACTAGTTCATAAGTTCAATACAATCTATGCAATGGCTACTAGAGAGGTATCAAATAGAAAAAAAACCCAAAGAGTCAACCCTTGGATGAATAATGAACTTAGAGCTCTAATAGACTATAAAAAGTATTTATGGACACAATGGAAACGAGATAGGTATAACATACATTATATGAGGCTATTTAAAAATGCCAGAAATAATTTAACAAACAGAATTAGAATTGTAAAGCAAAATTATTATTCTAAAATAATTAAGGAAAATATGAAAAACAGTAGAAAAACTTTGGATATAATTAATAGTGTTGTTAATAAAAAGAAAAAACCGTCAGTTTATGAAAATATAAAAAATAGTTTTAGTCTAGATAGTGTAGCAGATGTAATAAATAAGGCTGATGACTTTAAAGATTTTTTCAAAACATCAGTTGAAAGTATAAGCAATGAAATGACTGATAGCAAATTTTGATATTATTCAAGACTTTCATGACGGAAACCATGACATTGGAATAACTCAAAGTATGTATTTTCAACCAATAAATGAAAATATGATAATTAAAGTAATTAATAAATTAAATGCCCAATCGGCACCAGGTCCAGACCAAATTAGACCAAAAGATATAAAGAACAATATTGTATATCTGCAGCCTATTTTGTTACATTTGGTGAAAAGTATTGTTAAGAATGGTAAAATACCTATTGACATGAAAAAATCTTATTTGAGGCCAATTCATAAGAGCGGTAGTAAAAAGATGTTACAATGTTATAGGCCTATAGGTTCAATTTCAGTAATAACAAAGATCCTAGAACACTATATTTGTGAACAGCTAAAAATATATCTAGTAAATAACTCAGTAATTAATAAATCGCTATAGATCAACTATAGATTTATTAGAATGTTTAACCAATGAAATTAACAAATCACTAAATGAAAACAAGTATGTACTGGCAGTAGCAACTGATCTTTCAAAGGCCTTTGACCTTGTTGATTATACCATTATGTTAAATAAATTAGAAAAAATAGGAATAAGAGGTGCTCTATTAGAATTGTTTAAAGATTATTTTAAAGATAGAAAGTTGTTTGCTAGTATAGGGCAAATTGTCAGTAGTGGATATGAAAAAAAATTTGGTCTGATACAAGGAGGAATCCTATCTCCAATTTTATTTAACATTTATGTAAATGATTTAGCAAGTTTAAAATTAAAAGGTAAAATACTTCAGTATGCCGATGATAATATATTCTATGTAATTAATAAAGAACTAAATATAGCCCTAAATAATATGCAACAGGATCTTGATTTGGTAGTAAAGTATTTTTTTAATAATTCAATAAAACTTAATTCTCAAAAAAAACAAAAGCAATAATATTCAAAACTCCAAGAAACACTATACAGAACAATAATGTCAACATTTTATGTCATTCTCATAAATGTTTTAGAACAATAACTGGTAGAGATCAATGCAGCTGTCAAAATCTAGTTTTTCATCAAACTATCAAACATCTTGGTATACTTTTGGACAGTAATATGAAGTTTGAATCGCATGTAACCTATTTAAAAAATATGTTAAAAATGGTTCTGTACAAATGTACTAAAATTACTGAATATTTTCCATTGGGTACAAAGAGAATAATATACTTTAGTCTAGTGCAATCTTTGTTTGTATATGGCATATCTGTCTACTATCAGGCTCCAGAATATAAACTGATCCATCTTAAGAAAGTATTATGTAGGATATATGAAGTGTTGTTCCCTTGCATTGAACCTAGACTGTTGGGAATTTTGATGTTTGATAATCTTGCAAAGTATATAGATATAAACAGAAACTTTCTAAATGAAGAATATAGGATACTAGAAAATGTAGATTATAATTTAAGAAGGAGACTATATGTTGTAAATAGATATGCAAATAGTTATGGAAAATGTACTTTGCAAACTAGGATACCAATGCTTTTAAATGCGTTACCTGAAGAAATTTTGAACGAACTTAGAGTAAATAAATTCAAAATCAAGTTAAAAAATCATCTTCTATCTATAAGCAACAACTAAAAAGGCTTACGCATTTAAGTAGCATTGAAGGAAAGAAGGATAGTCTACTTACCATATTCATAGGATTAGGTAAATGTATCACACGAACACAAAATAATAAAGCCACAATTGGGGAAACATTAACACGTACCGGGGTTTTCTCACAACACTAGGTAGACAAGAGTAAGGACAGATTTTACACTTAAACATAACACATTTGATTTATTTCAACACGGTAAACAAACATGTATAAACACTCAAAAATACTCTATAACATTGAATAACATAAAACATCTTTCAACATAAATTAAACAACAGAATAGGCAACATAAAACAACAACCAGCAAGCAAACTAATTCTGTCAGTCAACAAAACAAGTTCAACGTCATCACAATCAAGAAAGACTGCAAGTGAGTTGCAGTACCAACCTCTCTCACGCACAAAACGAAAATCCCTAACGCACAAGCACTGTAAAAACACGCCAATACCACAATCATCAAACATGAACCATCCAATTAAAATAACACACACGCACACATACACAGTTTTAACTGTTTAAAATATCTATATCTTTCCTTGATTTAAGTAAATATGTATGCTCTAATCATAAATATTCAATTACTGTTATATAAATGTTTAAAATGTAAGCAATAGGTAAAAATAAAATATTATGTAATTTAAATGTAGATTTTCCCCTCAAATAGCTAAGCTAGAGGGGATAAATTGTAATAAAACTGCATGATCTGTATTATGTTTTCTGAATAAACTTTTTGAATTTGAATTTGAATTTGAATATTAGTCGCATACCTCAAATAACCTAAGCAGCATACTAATCAAAAGGTTGTGTTTCTATGTGTGAATATTGTTAACAGTTTAGATATCAAGTTTTAAACTAATTGGATTTAAAATAATTTGTTGTAATTTACATTTTTTAATCTGCATTCAGAATTGGTCACATAAGTTCAAATTAAGTAGCATACAAATCACATGTGTGAATAACTACTTATTGTTAATAGTGTAGGAATTGGTTTTAAATTAAATTCTGTTGGCCAGTTCCGACATTATACTGTAATTTTAAATTACTAATTTTATAACAAGTATATTTTTTAAATTTACAACTTAATTTATCGTAATGCTATTGAATGTACAATATTTTTTGTTAATCCTTCAGGAGTGTACATAAACAAATTAGATGGTTTTCCGATAGGGCTGAAGTATAATAAAGTGGCCTCCATCACAATCGAATTATTGATATTTCTGAATAGCCTATCCAAACTACTATCCGAATTGGATTATAGTTATTTAAAGGCTGAAGTATAATAAGCAGCCACCATCACAATCGAATTATTGATATTTCTGAATTGCCTATCCAAACTACTGAATTTCATTATAGTTTTTTTATTCGGTCAAATTTAATTAAATTTTTAATTATAAATTGTTGTTGATGTTGGAGTGTTTTATATTGGATCCGACAGACTGCGCTACGACACGTAATACAAAGTGAACTGATACTTAACAGCTGTGAATATTTTCAGCTGAAGTTCACCAAAGAGGCAGAAACATTTGTTTACATTTAGATACGTTATTATAAAGTGCTTGATCAGTAGTCTAATACAGATTGCAAAGTTAAATTTTCACCAATTGTTCTATGTAAACATTATAATATTACAACACAGCCATACGTTTAATCAGTTATAGTCTTGAAAGCATAGAGTAAGCATAAACATATAAAAATAACACCACTTCTTATTTCAATATATTCTGTACTCACTTTGGAGGATAGAGATTATCCAGATATAAAATTGGAAGTTTTAGCTTTTAAGTGAAATTCTTAGTAAATTATTAAGTGTTGATCTTGGAAGAATGCGCTACAATCGCAGTTTTCAAATTTTTTTTCTATTTTAATTCCAGGTTTTCCCGACAGTTTGAGCTGCTATCAATGTGTGTGTGTTGTTTTGTAAGGTTCATGTTTCAAAAGTAAATACGGCAAATAACATTAAAATATAATAGAATGAAGTTATAAAAAGTGTACTACGTGGCCGCGTTATAAGTTTATAAAGGCCAGCCAACAGGCAAAAAGAAGAAAATAAAAAATAAAACATTGTGTAATTATTGTGTGAGTGCTAAAATTGTAATAGTACATTAATAGAGATTATTGGTCGCATTACCTCAAATAACCTAAGTAGCATACAAATCAAAAGGTTGTGTTTCTATATAATAACTATAGAATAACTATTGTTAACATTTTAGATAATCAAGTTTTAAACAAATGGATTTAAAATAATTTGTTGTAATTTACATTTTTAATTTGCAGTCAAAATTGGTCAGATAAGTTCAAATTAAGTAGCATACAAATCACATGTGTGAATAACTATTGTTAATAGTGTAGGAATTAGTTTTAAATTAAATTCTGTTGGCCAGTTCTAAAACTATACTGTAATTTTAAATAACTATAATGAATTTCGGTAGTTTAGATAGGCTAATCAGGAATATCAATAGAGGTTATCCAGATATAAAATTGGAAGTTTTAGTAAAATACACTTTTAACTGAAATTCGTAAATATTAAGTGTGCAGTGATTGATCAGTTAATTTTTGGTTTATAAATAAATTGTTTTTTATCTTGGTTTGTTTTAAATTGGATCCAGCAGAATGCGCTACGATCGCAGTTTCAAATGTTTTTTTATTTTAATTTCAGGTTTTCCCGACAGTTTGTGCTGCTATCAAATTTTTGTGTGTGTTGTTTTGTATCATCGTGTAATTATTGTGTGAGTGCTAATTGTAATATTAAATTAATAGAGAATCACATGTGTCAATAACTATTGTTAATTATGTAGGAATTGGTTTTAAATAAAATTCTACTGGCCAGTTCTGATTCTATACTGTAATTTTAAATATCTATAATGAAAATTCAGTAGTTTAGATAGGCTAATCAGAAGTATCAATAATTCGATTGAGATGGTGGCTGCTTATTATACTTCAGCCTTTAAATAACTATAATTTGGATCGTCATTTTGGTAGTTTAGATAGGCTATTCAGATATATCAATAATTTGATTGTGATGGTGGCCACTTATTGTACTTCAGACCTATAGGGAATACTTATTTAGTATATTATATATATATATATATATATATATATATATATATACTTCAGCCTTTAAATATCTATAATCTAATTCGGATCGTCATTAGTAGTTTAGATAGGCTATTCAGAAATATCAATAATTCGATTGAGATGGTGGCCGCTTATTATACTTCAGCCTTTAAATAACTATAATCTAATTTGTATCGTCATTTTAGTACTTTAGATAGGCTATTCAGATATATCAATAATTCGATTGTGATGGTGGCCACTTATTGTACTTCAGACCTATAGGGAATACTTATTTAGTATATTAGATAAATTAAATTCTGTTGGCCAGTTCCGATACTATACTGTAATTTTAAATAATTATAATGTAATTCGGTAGTTTAGATAGATTAATCAGAAATATCAATAATTCGATTGTGATGGTGGCCACTTATTGTACTTCAGACCTATAGGGAATACTTCTTTAGTATTTTAGATACCGTAGTCTATGTTGTTATAACATTTTTATCTAGAAGTTACTTAATTAAAATTACATATTCAATAAGTTACTCATATTCATTGTGTACTATTATACAGAATTTTATTTTTACAGAAAAATTCCACGTCTTTGTGGAAGAGGACGAATAGTTTATTCAATATCATGTGATTTATATGCTACTTAATTTGAACTTATGTGACCAAACTGTTAACAATAGTTATTCACACATAGAAACACAACCTTTTGATTTGTATGCTACTTAGGTTTATGCGACCAATATACTCACTTCGTTCAATAAATTTTCAAAATTAGTTCAATAACTTCAATGAATGACTATAGTTTTTTATGTACTTCAAACATCTTCAATCTCTATTAATGTAATATTACAATTAGCACTCACACAATAATTACACAATGTTACAAAACAATACGCATATTCGATAGCAGCACAAAACTGTCAGGAAAACCTGGAATTAAAATAGAAAACATTTGAAACTGAGATCGTAGCGCATTCTGCTGGATACAATGTAAAACATTCCAAGATGGTCCACCCATTTAGGAGTTCAGCTCCATACACACGCACACAAGAAATCTAAAGATAATGAAATTCGGTAGTTTAGATAGGCTAATTAGAAATATCAATAATTTGATTGCGATGTTGGCCGCTTATTATAATTCAGCCTTTAAATAACTATAATCTAATTCAGTTCATCATTTTAGTAGTTTAGATAGGCTATTCAAAAATATTTATAATTTGATTGTGATGGTGGCCACTTATTATACTTCAGCCTTTACATAACTATAATCTAATTCGGATAGTAGTTATATAGGCTATTCAGAAATATCCATAATTCGATTGTGATGGAGGTCACTTATTATACTTCAGCACTATCGGAAAATCATCTAATTTGTTTGTGTATACTCCTGAAGGATTAACAAAAAAATATTGTACATTCAATGGCATTACGATAAATTAAGTTGTAAATTGAAACAATATACCTGTTATAAAATAGCTTTTTGCAACTTTTTTACCTTCAGATTAAGTAAGTTTTCATTTAAAACATCCTCTACATTTCACATCACTCATGTTATACTCACACACTATTGGTTGGTCGAAGTGTGATTAAATGTACATGTGATGAAGTTAGATATTGTAATAACTTTTTAATAGACATTTTTATCAAAACAGCCCAGATAGTTACAGATTAATCAAAGTTTAAAATTTTCGAATTAAAGACGTGTGTACAGGACAACGTCTGTCGGGTCTGCTAGTATATATATATATATATATATATATATATATATATATATATATATAATATATATATATATGAAGCCTTTCCGTTCAAATGGAGCTAAGTGCCAAAATTTCCAAAAATAGTTTTTTCTAATTAAAGTAGTCTATGTTCCAACGTGATTCCATATCTAAAGGAGCTATGTGCCAACTATGTTTCTGTTAGTTGCAATCAATGATCACAGATGGTGCCGGTGGCAACTCCAGCTGGCCTTCAGTGCTATTGGAGCTAAGTGCCGGCAACCATTTTAAGCAGCTGTGAGTACTGTGAGTTGTGTAATAAATAACAAGTATATTGTATTATGCTGTAATATGGATAATCAAAAGTTAAAAGCGTTTAGTGAAACTCCTAAGGATAATGAATCTTTTAAAATTAAACAACGGAAAGCAAGAATAAGTGGAAAGCCATACATTATTCGAAGCAAAGAGAAAGGTTACAAAGAAGTGTCTGCAAAAGATCCACCTTTTACACAGGTAGGTTAATTAGTAAGCTAAAGTTGTTTTTTCAATTAATTTGATTGTAACTTAAACAATATTATATTATTTTGAGTAAGTTTTGTTGTTTGTAGTTATAGTTAATGAATAAATACTACAATAATTTTTAGCAACATAACCTAACATAAGTTATATTTTTACGGAATTTATTTCTAAAATCCAGGAGTAGGTAGGCTACTTGAACTTTGTGTAAAGTAAAATAATAGTGTATAATTTAACAGTATGGCTGCTGTTATCCCGTATCTCATTTAGCCCCACTACTACAAACTACGGATAACGGTAGCCTATATTTTAAGATTAGAGTAGGCCTAAGGTAAAACTCATAAATCGTTAAGCCGTAGATAAAATTCTGAACTGAATCCAAAACCAATGTTTTATTCTTTTCGTATAATAATTTAATTAACATTATCCTATATAAAACTTATGTCAATCTTATTACCCATTTAACCATACTACTTCCTAAGCAATTTTATTACTTTCAGGAGAAGTGCAAATGCAAGTACAAATGCAGTGAATTATCTGATGACTACAAAATGAAGTTATTTAAAGAGATCCATGAGCTTGACAAGAACGGACAGAACACATACTTGCTTGGGCTGATAGAGATTCTCCCAGTTCAGAGGAGGCGACATGGTAAATATGATACCCCAACAGAAAGCCGACGTCAAAATACTGTGAGTTACATCGTGCCAAATGGGAAAGGACACCATATCCGGGTATGTAAAAACACATTTATGGCTATATTTGGAATTAAGTCATCCAAAAGAGTACAAAATCTTGTGGCAAATAAAAAAATGGGCAATACTGTTGTGAAGGATACCAGGGGAGGATTGAAAACTTTCAAATACACTCTGGCTGATAGAAATTTGGTCAAGGACCATATTAAATCCATACCATCTGAACCTAGCCACTACAACAGAAACCGATCTGATTATGAATACCTGAGCCAAGATCTCAATCTGTATCGCCTATACAAGGCGTTTATGGAAAAATTTCCTAATATTAAAATCTCATACAATTTCTATTCCATAGTTTTTAAGAATGATTTTCCAAATCTAAAATTTAGGAAACCTCGTGTTGATACATGTAAAAAATGTGACCGCCTAAAACTCGAAATGACTAGTAAAGACCCAGTCGTTGTTAGACAAGCGAAGATTGAACAAGAACAACACCATCGTAAAAGTGAATCAGCTTATACATCAATGACGTCCTGACAGTATCAGTTCCGCCTCTCCTACCAGTAATACTTGCACTGTTGTAATTGATCTTCAAAAAGTATTCCCAATCCCGAAATTAACACATTCAGACATGTATTATGCACGTCAGTTTATCATGCTACAATTTTGGCATTCACGTGACTGACACCAGTGATGGTATTATGTGCCTTTGGCATGAAGGCCAATCGTCTCGTGGTGGAAACCAAATGGCGTCTTGTTTGTTCAGAGTAATAAACAACATGAACTTGACTAATAAGCGTCAGTTTAACAATTTGGAGTGATAATTGCTGCGGCCAGATAAAGAACAGAATGATGGTGTTCATGTATATGTATTTGATTTCCCTGGACTTATTTGACCAAATTAACCACAAGTTTCTTGTTGTGGGACATAGTTTTTCTCCAGCTGATAGAAATTTTGCAATCATTGAAAAACGTTGGAAGCGTGTACAAGCTGAAACGCCTGACGATGTTAAGCGTGCTATAATCACATCCCGCCACGAAAGACCATTCAAAGTTGTAGAGATGGCTGAACAGTTCCTTGACTTTGATCAAGCTGCTTCTTCCATCATAAACACCAAAAAGTTAGGTATATCTACAGCTTCCTGGATCCGTATAGAAAAAAAGAAACCAGGAGTAGTACAAACAAAAAAGACGTTCAATGAGATTGAACCATGGATAGATCACTACGTTTTCAACCCTGGTGTAAATGAAAGGACTCTACAAACAGTCAATCTTGAATCCTTACCAGAAACTGTAGATTTATCAATCGCCAAAAAAGAAGATTTGAGGAAAATGTTACCTTATATAAAAGAAGAAAACAGGAAATTTTTTGAAAAAATTTGTATAAACTAACTGATTACAATGACATTTCAATATAATGTTAACAATATTTCATTTTTACCCTGTACGTTTTTATAATTAATTGTACCTTTTACATTAAACATGTTTTACTACCATGATATCTTGTTCTTTTTTAATACCTGGACTTAGCTCTTTTAGAACGTCTATGCATAAGGCACATAGCTCTTTTCCAAAAATGTCAATTAAAAAATTTTTTTTAAATATTTTCATTACATATAAAAGATTTTTAAAGACATAGAAGAGTTCATATATTTATAGAAAACATGTTTACTTAATTTCAATTAAGAAAAATAATTATAATACGAATAAAACAGTGTTTTGTTGTTTTTCCAAAAGTTCTTAAAAATGGCACATAGCTCCATTTGAACTGGAAGGCTTCATATATATATATATAATATATATTATTTCCTACTAAACAATATTATTATATATAAGTGTTTAGCTCAGATATAAAAGCCGTTAACACACACAATTAAAGTGCGTCATTTGCAGATTCCTGATACATAAATAATACTTTAGTTTTCCATCTCAAAGTAGGATATACTTAATTTGAGAAACGTACAAAATTTTTAATCTGTAAGCTATTTTTAATTGATTTTCAACCATCCTGCAGAAACAAACGAGTAATGATCCAAGTATTAAACAAAGTAAAAATACATTACTTTATACATTATTTTGTGTGAAATTAATTTGGGCTGAATAATGTAACAAAGACGGATAAACTTACATCCCTTTGTTGTTTCACAGAGTGAAATTAAACGATCCAAAGAGATCTGGCTTTTACACACAAATGTTTCCTCTAACGGGTATTACGAATGTGCTTACCTGTAGGGCTTTCTTTTTTGTTATTCTCATACATGCAGGTGTATAAGTCAGCTGTAAATAATTACACTTGTGTGAGTTATATTCAGGGAGTTAATATACTATCTGTGAGATACGGATGAAATTAACTGTGTTAATTATAATAATTTGTTATAGAAACCTATCATTGTTAACATTTTGAAGTCGAATAATATTTTCAAAATTAATAACATTTATGGCTTCTTTACATATAATTGGGAATATCTTAAGGAGCTTTAATATTATCAGCGATACACTATTTTGTTTCAAGAGTCATGGCTTACACAAGAGACCGTAGGTCTTCATGTTAAAATAGGCAATTTTAGGTACCTTTAAAAAAACTAATAATAATAAAATATATGAAATTATAAAATTATAAAATCGATTTATATGTTTTTTAGAAAAGACCACTTATCTATTTCACTATCAAAATTTAAAAAGCTAATTATATATAATAAAATAAAGCAAAAACAATAGAATATCTCTGGGGTTTTTCTTTGAATTCCTTTATAATTATATTTTTACTTCATATAACTGCTTAAAAATTAAGTTTTTTATTTGCGTGTACCTACTAAATCTACAGTAAACATTTCAGCTTAATACTCTCAGATATTCTGTTTAGAAAACGTACTTTTTATGTAATAATTAGACTTTCGGAAATACTGCTAAAAGTCCTTCTTATTGTACAAAAATAGGATAAACGCCATTTATACAATTGAAATCCTGGAACATATTGGTCATCACCTCTACTGTCTGGCCAAGAAGCTGGCAGCTTTTCTCTACTCGGCTCTTTTTGGTTGCGCGTTCAGCTTGCTGTAGACAGAGGTAATCACACTTGTGTAGGCCTGTAATCGTGTTCTTACCCAGGTCACTCGTTCCAAGTTCTTATAGCACTCTAACTGTTCTTACATTCATACAAAATAACGCTAGAAATGTATCCCTGACACCTTGCTCTAGAGTGTCTAATCCTACAAACACACGTTTAGGTATTCTACTCCTCACAACATTGTTGAAGGACGTTTTCATTTTGGTTCCTTCCATGTAAACATTTTATAAGTAGGTCAAGGTTCCAGGGACATCATACACAGGCTTAGGCAGTCTATACTGGTTCAGGAATATATTGCTTGTACTGTAAGTCTTATTTCCAACTTCAGCTTCAGCTGTGACTTTGAACCAGGTCCCAGTGGGTGCAGGAGCCAATTGGTGGCACAAAAGGTCCTCTATTGTCAACCGGTGAGAATAAGAAGCCCACACTGCCTTCTTCATATCATTCAATTTGTGTTATGTAATTCCCTTGCAATAATGTCCATAATATTATCACTTCAAATACTTTTGTTTGTGTTCGGACAACTCTCAAAAGTTTCAAAAATAAACAATGAAAGCGAAAAAACAGTCGTTTTTCACAGACTAACATATCACGGCCTGCTGGTAATCACACAAACATGAAAGGAAACAGTCTAAGGCTTTAAAATTAGTTTTAAAAATAGTACAGTGACACTATAAGTAATCTACTAGAATCCAATAGGGTACAGATGTAACTTTAAAAATGTATCTAGGAGGGTTGGAGTGATATTTTTCACAATAAATTGGATTTCCAAGTTCATAAAATGTCAACTAAAAAACAAAATATATAAAATAAAGTTTTTTCAATATTATTATTTCATGTTTCCTGAATTGTACTGAGAAAGATATAGTATACATAATCTACTAAATAGTATCTATAAATAAATCTTAGACACGTGTGTGATATCCTGATTCAGGACTCTGTAAGCAGAAACTATGGTAGGGTTAGAGGGTGAGAGAATATTAAGGAAATGACAAGTTGTAACGTGGATACATTGATTTTCATACTAAAATGTTACAGTATTCTACTTTATAGAGGTCACTTCATTAGCCCTCAACTGTTTTATAGCATCTACTAAAATATCTATGACTACTCTGGTCTATCACGATAGATATCAGTGTTCTTACAGATGAGGAAGTAGCATCCGATTATAAAAAGTGAAATAGGATATATATATATATATATATATATATATATATATATATATATAAAATATTAGGAGCTACCAAACTACAACGAATGACTTTGTACTGTACATTGTACATAAATTAAAAGCTGCTCACTAGGAAACTTTTTGTCGTGTTATATTATCTTGACATATGGTATGTATAATAAAACATTGTAGTCCAGAATAAGTAATTACTATTACATAAGTGCTCTGGAGAAATATATTTTCATTTGCAGGTCCAAAGATATACGATCGGTGATATTTCATAAAATACCTAAGCAAAGCAATTTAAAATTGCGTAAAGACTAGTTTTATTCATTAGGTCCAGTTCATTTTGCTACCAGTGCAGCATCGAGAATCTGACACTGTAAAAAACTAAAATAGGTAATTAAAATAAATTCATGAACATATCATAATAAAACACTCCATTTATTCCGCGTTCAACAGTAGGCCCTCAGTTTATTTTTTTGTTATTTGATGGTCTTATTATACAAATTGCACCGATTGCAAACAATGTTTGTGATTGAATTATAACTTTAAAATAACTAAATAAATACGACATGATGTTATTTAGACATGCGCGCTTGAAAAATTAAGCAGACAAATGTGTATATTTTAAATACGTAAATATTATAACAATAATACGTTATACTCATCCATATTATACTCATAATACTCCTTTAAATACAAAAAGGTACAAGCACAAACTATTGCCAAGTATTGTCGTGAGTAAGCTATCTAGTACTTTGCTGACGTCACAGACTAAATGCAACCATATTTAATAGGAGTGAAAACAGCTGACTTTAGCAATAAAATATTATGTCACTTGATTCAATATTGAGAGTCTCCAACGAGACGTTATTTGTTTTTTTTTGTTTTTTTTAATTTATGGTTTAATGTAATAAATTAACTTTTTAAATAAATAAGATCAAACATTACATTCCAACAGACTTAAAGTATTTTTCCTAGTAAAAATTAATACTTAAAACAGTTCAAATAGTGCTATTAACGATTTTTAATAATGGGACCAAAAATGCTATTATAACAAGGTGTTCAATTTCACTTAATTAAACCTTAAAATATCGTCTCGAAAAAAGTGAGCGACAACGCTACAATTGGCTACAAGTGGTATAACTGACCAGACACAATACAGCGGTGGACAGCTGAGTAATTGCTTTGTTGCTGATGACGTGAAGCTTTGTTCCTAATCACGTTGAGGCTATTAATCTTGTCGTGAACTCTAATTATATTAACAGTCAAAAGGTAAAAATACAACATCCAAACTTAACCCGTAAGTTCTAATATTGAAACATTTTAACCAAAGGGCAAGGATTATTTTATTCCTAAAAGAGGAAATATTTTATAAATTTAACTAAAAAATTCCCTATTTAAAACTTGAGGAATAGTTAAAAGATTAAGACATGAAGTTAATTGGAATTACTTATGAGAATTACTTTCATTTTCCTAGATTCACATTTCCAGGGATTTGGAAATGGCACTGGATATTAAGGTAGGCTTTTCTCCCTTTAAGTCTGGCTAACCAAACGTTCAATATTGAACCTTTAGATATATCACAATTCACGTGGAAAAATATATACTCTTCGTTGAATCCTTAATATGGTTCCGATGGAATTAAAAATGTCAATAAAGATATAATGTCCTACGCTAATGTTAGTTAGGACTAACTCCGATTATATTTTGACAGTACGTTCTTAGCAAATGACTCATAGAGTTATTACATCAGCCCACTCATTGACAAGGTAAACTCAACATATAATTATAATGTATTTAACTATATTGTGTACTGACTTATGCGACTCATAGTTAGGACTAACTCTGATAACTTCTTAAAAGGAAGCTCTTAACAAAGTACTCGGATAGTTACTGCCATCAGCACACCCGTTGACCAGGTAAAGCTCAACATATAGTTATAATGTAATTAACTATATTTTGTCCTGAATTATGCGACTCATAGAGTTAGGACTAACTGTAGTAACATCTTAAAAGGAAGCTCTTAACAAAGTACTTGGAGACTTACTACCATCAGCCCACTCATTGACCAGGTAAGCTCGCAAGATTTATAATGTAATTAACTATAATGTGTACTGACTTATGCGACTCATAGTTAGGAATAACTCTGATAAGAACTTAAAAGGAAGCTCTTAACAAAGTACTCAGAGAGTTACTACCATCAGCCCATTCATTGACAAGGTAAGCTGAACGTATAGTTTTAATGTAATTAACTATAGTGTGTAATGACTTATGCGACTCATACTTTCTACTAACTCTGATAATATCTTGAAAGGAAGCTCTTAACAAAGTACTCAGAGAGTTACTAACATCAGCATACTCATTGACAAGGTAAGCTGAACATATAGTTATAATGTAATTAACTATAGTGTGTAATGACTTATGCGACTCATAGTTAGGACTAACTCTGATAACATCTTGAAAGGAAACTCTTAACAAAGTACTCAGAGAGTTTCCAGCGGCACAAAAGTGTAAAGGCTAATGTGACTGCTTTTAAGCATTCCCGTGGTTTAAAAACTTAAGTGGTCTTTGTATTCTTCAATAATAACCGTTTTTAGTTTAAATCCTCTTAAACGATAACACTGTGAACCAAGTGTTTGATGTATCTTTAAGAAGACTATACAAATTTGTTATTATTATTCTTGACTTATGCATGTATACTCCCTTTTAATATTTAAATTCCTCGTTTGGATCGTAAATAAATATTACAACACTGTATAAACATTATAGAACAAATGATATTGGTAAGGAAAAATTATTTAATGAATGCCCAGATACTCGTATATGTAAACCAATCAAATATAAAACAATTATTGTTTAATATGTTAAAGGAAAACCAATCTACATTAAATAAAACAATGCAACACTCTACAATTCGGTAATATGTTTTTATAAAAGCTGGTATTCAGGCCATCAGGCTTCTTGTTAGATGGCATCTAACAAAATTAGTCTCACTGAAGAGAATGTTTTGATATTTAGCATGTGAGGTGTTTCGGTATAATTGCTTTTTATATCGTCTGCCCTGATAGTTGCAGTCGTGCTGGGCGAGTCGTCAGAGCGAATTTAGTTATTCGCACGCTTCAGTGGAACGATATCATCACCGTTTTTTGTTCTATATTTCGCGATTTTACGTAAATAAGTGTTGATTAGAACTGTCAATGCCCCGTCCTAAAATATGGCGTTTAGCAATAAATTATATCGTAACGACGACTATTCAGCAATTGTTTGTGCGTAAGAGAACCAGATTTTTAATATGGGGGGTCCGCGAGATCTTTATTCCACAGCCGTTGACTCGAACCGGTCCCTGTATCGGCTGCTAGTTTCTTCAGTGTCTGTTGTGCTCTGCTAAGCTTAGGTTATGTTTTGAATTTACAAATATCCAAATAAAATATTAAATATATGTAACCAAACAAATTCCTTCTTTATACTAATAATCAAAACGTTATTGTATAAGGTTAACAATGCTGTTACCAGATAACCTAAGTTCCTAGCCTATCCTGGCGTCGATCAATAACTTTAAGTTTAGGTTATTAGACTTACGCGACTTACAGTACGCAAAACATATAATTGTGAGCTATAGAAAGGTTTATATCTAGTAAATGGACCATGTAGATACGATTAACCTATCCTTCGCACCGAGTTATTGCTTTTAGGAGTAGGACCACAAGCCTATGCGGCTTATAGGATGCAAAATATACGTTTGCAAACTAAGAAAGGTAACCTAAAACTGCTGTTAACATATCCTACGCACCGAGTTATTGAATTTAGGAATAGGATCACAGGCCGATGCGGCTTATAGGATGCAAAGTATACGTTTGCAAACTAGGAAAGGTAGTGAAGGGTAGTAGAACCTATATTTAATAGATACACTACTTTCACTAACCACGATAACCTATAAACCGCTATTCTACGCACAGAATTATAAAATTTACTAAACGATTACTAAACGTGTTGACTCACCAAATAGATGATAAAGGCGACTGCTTATTCTCTGATACCGGGCTCATCTCTTCGACTCTACTTCACACAACGAGGTCCGCAGGCAAACTCCCTGTCCCTTGTCGGGTCGGCTTTATAAGTAGACCGCCAGCCGGTCATGTGCAGAAACGCGTTTTCGTCAGTCTGTCGGCAGACGCTGCAGCGGCCACATCGGAGCTCCGGCTACTGCACTGCCCCAAGTAGAGAGGTTCCCTAACCTCAAATTAACTCCTTCTAATGGAAGGACTACGACGACTATCGACGAAAATAAATCGACACACCTACTTGTCAAATTAAATGTTATCTAATTTCAGAACAAAAAAAACGGGGTATAAAATTGAACCCTTACAAGCACTGCCTCCTGAGCGTTTTTCAGGGGGTTATGTTAGCAAATTACTGCAGAAGAGTTGGGAGGAATGTAAAGTGTTTTTGACTGCCCAATACGGAAAAGCTTTTACACCGAATGAATGTAACAACTGCAGATGTTTCATTTATGCAAAGAAAACACTGCATCATTTTATGGTAAATGTTTTTTCAGTACGCCTAAATATTATGTTAAATACAATGCAAGAAATTTAACGATTCAATTACAAAATCAAGAAAAAGATTTTATTTTATTTCTTATAGATAAATAACAATTAAAATATAGTACTATAATAATATGAAATAAACAAGTTTTCATCTATTTTAATTGTTTAAAAAAAGAATTTAATATTAAGCGATAAAGAGATCAATGTCAAACGTTAAGTAACGTGAACCGCATAGACAAGCCTGATGGTTTTACCCTTTGCAGCATAGCTACGTCATGTATTGTGTGAATGTCCTGTTATCCAAATGTTCAACCTAACACCCAAGAGAAAAGTCACAAAACTCGGAAGCTTAACATCTCTGGATGAATTTAAGCCACGTGAAGCCATTTTTACTAAATATTACAAGCTTTTTCTATGTACAGAATATTTTAACACGTTATCACTATGTCTGCATATTCCGCTTCTATAACAGATTGCGTATTGGTGTTCGGAGATGAGGTGTAAAATTAAAGTACTTGGTGTCGAAAATGTCACCGGCAAACGTTCGTAACTTTCTAAACATTTTGTGTTTAATGAGATAAAATTCAGAGGATGGTTCTGGAAACATGATTGGTCGTTCATACATTTACAAACTATGATACTTATTTAGTATTCAATAATCTACAGTGGATAGGAATATGTTGTCCAATGCGTTCACAATTATACGATCTGGTAAATATTTACATTAATTATGGACAAAATGTAAGGTATATACGACGGAATTTATATTCATGATATACGTAACACCTTGGTGTACAGTCTGTTATTTTAAAGGTAAAGTATAGATTCCTGAACGTAGAGTATGTAATATCCTCGGCAAATATGCAATTTCTAGGCAAAGGAAAACAGAATTAATAATGCATAATATGTGTAGCATATATTTCACTATTGTACGGTAACACATATTCTTCACGGTGAAATTTATAGTTTAGTAGACGAATTTTTTAATATAAAAGGTTACGAATGTAAATTTTATAATATAGTGTGTAATTTTTAAGAAATACTATGTACTGCATCGAAACGAATTATATAGGATGCTATAGGACAACATGTAATTTATATTTATGATAGGAAAGTATATGGTTTTTGAAATATTTACTAATTATTTAAAACAAATAAGGACCTAGGCAGCCACTGCTTACTGAATAGTTCATATTCTAGTTCGGTCTCCTATAGTAATTCTTATTATTGTGAACTATTGCGTTATTGTAAATAAATGTTCACTATGTATTATATAGTTACTGACTAACCGCTATCCTGGAGCCCTCATTCTTCTTACCGAACTGAGGAGCGTGATAACACATCATTGTCAACACGACTCCATAATTAGTTGTGATTGACACAATTACTGACTAACCCCTATCCTGGAGCCCTCATTCTTCTTACCGAACTGAGGAGCGTGATAACACATCATTGTCAACACGACTCCATAATTAGTTGTGATTGACACAATTACTGACTAACCCCTATCCTGGAGCCCTCATCCTTTTTAATGAACTGAGGAGCGTGACAACAAATCAATGTCAACCCCACTCCACAATTAGTTGTGATTGACACAATTACTGACTAACCCCTATCCTGGAGCCCTCATCCTTTTTAATGAACTGAGGAGCGTGGATAAAACATCATTGTCAACCCCACTCCACAATTAGTTGTGATTGACACAGTTACTGACTAACCCCTATCCTGGAGCCCTCATCCTTCTTACTGAACTGAGGTGCATAATAACACTTCATTGTCGAACCCACTCCACAATTAGTGGTAATTGACACAATTACTGATTAACTCATATCTTGAAGAACTTACCCTTCGTACTGAACTGAGGAGCGTTAGAACACATCATTGTCAATCCCTTCTCCACAATTAGTTGTGATTGACACAGTTACTGACTAACCCCTATCATGGAGCCCTCATCCTTTTTACTGAACTGAGGAGCGTGATAACAAATCATTGTCAACCCCACTCCACAATTAGTTGTGATTGACACAGTTACTGACTAACCCCTATCCTGGAGCCCTCATCCTTCTTACTGAACTGAGGTGCATAATAACACTTCATTGTCGACCCCCCTCCACAATTAGTGGTAATTGACACAATTAATGATTAACTCCTATCATGAAGCCCTCACCCTTCGTACTGAACTGAGGAGCGTGAGAACACATCATTGTCAATCCCTTCTCCACAATTAGTGTCATTAACTAAATAACTGAATAACCGCTATCCTGGAGCCCTCATCCTTCTTACTGAACTGAGGTGCGTTATAATACTTCATTGTTGACCCCTCTCCACAATTAGTGGAGATTGACACAATTACTGACTAACCGCTATCCTGGGGCCCTCATCCATCTTACTGAACTGAGGTGCGTAATAATACTTCATTGTCGACCCCTCTCCACAGCGTCAAGTATCTAGGAGTGAGAATATATTCCCGTATGACTTTCTGGACCAGATCACCTATGCGGCCGAGAAAGCTGAAAGGATTCTGAGTAGGCTCATGACCAACGTCGGTGGACCCGCCGAGGGTAAGCGCCGAGTCCTCATGTACGTGACGAACTCAGTTATGCTCTACGGTTGCGAGATCTGGGCGGATGCCTTGCGGCAGAAGCGCTACTGGAGGAAGGTCGTGGCGGTGCAGAGGAGAGGTGCTCTCTCCGGATTTTATCTGCCTATCGTACCGTTTCGGAGGCGGCCGTCCTTGTGATTTCGGGGGTAATCCCATCGATCTTCTTGCTCTTGAGCGGAAGCGTGTATACGATGGGAATGGCACTGTCAGCCGTGCTCGAGCAAGTGGCAAACTCGATGGGAGACGGAGAGTCGAGGACGTTTGTCTTTTAGGCTCATAGGTAATCTGAGGGGATGGACCGAAAGAGAGCATCGATAGGTAGACTTCTACCTTACCCAGCTTCTCATTGGGCACGGTTGTTTCGGCTTCTACCTTAACAGAATGGGAATATCCAGAGTCCAGAATGCCAGTACGGGGATTCGGATTCGGACGATGCCCTGCACACCTTCTTCAAATGTAGAAGGTGGGAAACGGAGAGAAGGGAGCTGGAGACAGCTATCGGGCGTGTTTTGGCGGAGACCCATATAGAAGAGATGTTGTCCAGTCCCGAATCGTGGAGCGCTGTCACTGTGTTCTGCAAGAGGGTGCTAAGACAAAAAAGAAGAGAGCTGCTATAACGTACCAGAATAGCTCATGTCGGTGGATTTTAGAATTCAGTAATGCCCATTGGGCGAATGATGGCACCCTCTTGAAGTAGTTGCAGAGATGCGTTCCCGAGAGGGTCCAATGCCTGGACCGGTAGGTTTTTAGTGGGTGAGAGTCCCACACGCCAGGGCGAACATCTGTCCCTGACGGTGCATAATGCATTTTGCTATCGTAAAAAAAAAAAAAAAAAAAAAAAAAAAAAAAACAACAGTGCTGAGATGCGTTGTTACTATTTATTGGAAACTACTCTCCACCTTGACTGGAGATAGCTACAATTACTGAATAACCCCATTGCTGGAACCTCTATTATTCTTTCTATACTGATATGCGTTGTTACAATTTATTGGAAACCACTCTTCACCATGACTGGAGATCGCCACAATTACTGACTAGCCCTAGTGGTGGAGCCCTTATCCTGCTCTCCCCAGTGTAGTGTGAGGTACTACTTAATTGACAATACCTCTCTCTTATTAGTGGAGATCGTCATAAGTACTGACCTACCCCATTCCTGGAGACCTTATCCTGTTCATCATAATGTGGTGCGTCATACCACTTCATTGACAACCCCTCTCTACCATTAGTGCTAATCGTCATAGGTGCTGACCTTCCCTAGTCCTGTAGGTTTGACAAAATAAAGTGATTTTGTTTACAATATTAATTCGGCATACAGTGACTTTATTGCAATACGTTGTTTTAAATATTATAGTGAATTATTATATTTATAATGAAATAAATATAAATTGTACCTTTACTTATTTTATTACATTGCATCTAAGAATAAAGTATTTAGTGGTATTTATAGAATCAGTTAAATACTATATACAGGTTTTAATATATGTTTTTTTTAGTAAAAGCGTACCACTAATTTGTTACTTTATATTTGAAAGTAGTATAATACTAACCACCACTAAAATTATTTCATTGAAAAGTAAAATAAAACAATACATACGCTTTTGAATTATTCAATCTCAATATTCAATGACTGCTATAAATTATGTGAATAACCAAAGATAAATCCAACAAAGAATTCAGTTTTTAAACATTCATTAAAATACCGGGAATATCGTTTTTCCTCTCGTCTTTATTCATGTAATAACCGATATTACAGGAATGTTTATGGATCTCTCTGATGTAATGTTTTTGAAACGTTCAAATTAAAATTTATAAAAACTTTTACCTAACTGTTCAAGATATTGAATTTGAATAGATGTATATTTTGTCTTAGTTTGTTATGCTTAAACAAAAATACGTAATCATTTCACTAATACTCGTATTTATAGTTTTTGTGACGGATCAATAAGGTTTTTCCATGTTTAAATGGTGTGTCCCTGCCCTATAGTTGCAATTTCACGGTTTTAGCTCCGCAAGTCTCATGATTGGAAGTCATGAAACAACATGACATAAGTATTACAGATCAGCATGTCGTCGTATTCTCTTACATACTATCAGTGAAGCATCCACAAGAATTGTAAAACGTTTTGTGCCGATCAATACACCTTATTCTCTTCTTCTTGTAACAGGACAAAGCTGATAACTGCTAGAGTGAAAGTACAAGTTTAATGACTAACACCAAAGTCTGTTGGTTTACGCTGTGTGAAATCATTTGATTAACCTATCTACTTATTTAGATATATCGTCCTCACCAAAATAATATAATTTTAATATTAGTGCTTATAAAATATACCGTGATAACCTGGTGATTCATATGAATAAAACATCAAAAGCCCTGTTAATAGCAGCGGTTGGTCAAATTCCAGTAAGAGTTTATGTATTTAAAACAAAAACCTTATTATGAATATTATTATAAAATTCTGAATAATGGAAATTCACACCGAAAGCGTCACCGATGTTTCTCATTTTAATGAGATGTTGATTCAGTTCTCCAACTCAGCCATCTTTGTCACCTTTAGAAATTCCGGTTTCAGTTTAAATGAAGTTGCATATTGAATAAAATAGTTCTACTTATAACCTACCATAACCGTGCTATTGTCTCATTACGTGTATACCATTTATTTGGTAGTTCAGTTTAAAAGTAATGTTTACCGTATGATATAAGACTCTGTTACCTTTATAAGGAATTCTCCTACAAATATGTGCCATTCTTATTCACCACAATTGAACACAACTTCGCACAAACACGAAAAAACAAACACACACACACACACACACACACACACACACACACACCTAGCGGTGTGTTGCGTGTAACGCTCACATAGATTGAAAGGACTCTCCTGCCATAAATTATTACCACTAAAATCAATATACTACATATTTGGGGCAAAATGTTGTAATTTTTTTTAATATTTCACCTCTCCCACCTATTTCGCCTTATTTTTCCATGTCATCTTCACCTTCACATGTAGTAATACTTTTGTCAACTTCCACCTAGGCTATTCATTGGATGGATGACCGCTAAGTGACAAGCAGACCACCTGCTCAGCCATTGGTGGTGGTTCATAGTCAGTAGTCATTTATAAGCCGTTGGTCGACAGGCAGAGTTTCTTAGCATTAACTCCGTCTGGTAAAATAAGACGTCTTTTACTTTTTATAATTTTAAAATTAGTCATGGCTATTTCGATAATTATAACCTTTTCATCTTTTCCTGTTTTACTGCTTCAGGAAACAACTCAAATTCCTCATGAAAACAAAAAAGATTGCATTCTTAAAACAAACCGATTTCCTAGGCTTTATAGTTGCAAGTCATAAGCAACAGGCTAAATAGAGCCTTCATTAATAATTGCATACTAATCTGTGATCCCAACGGGGATGTCTTTATTTAATAAATAGTTGCTTGTGGAATAATGACTGGTAAACAACAACAAAAATACAAGGCCCCACTTGTTGAGTCTATTAAAACTTTGAAAGCGATGGTTAAATAATTTTAGTCTCATAAATAAAACTTTCCGTAAACATTATAACAGTAGTACAAACCTTGGTTAGTTGACTCATGACTAATGTGCCACTACTATTATAACTTCAGTATAGTCTAACTAAAACATTTACATTATTCTGACACGTCATTCCGCCTTCCTGTGATCATTTATGAAGTGGCAAGTTGATGACACAACAGTGCGAAATTATGTTTCCTGCTTCCGCTGTTACCATCAGACTAGATTTCATTTCAAATGGTAGGTTTAGTATTTTTTTACAGATCACAAAGTATATATATTGTACATAGTTAATTTAAACCTTATAATGTAGTAGTGTCTTTAAAGAATTAAAAAGGCGTATGTGTAACAATGTAATTTTTTATAACCTAATAGCTAATAAAAAGCATACAGTAGTGAGGTAAATGTAATATTAGCCTTACTATACTTCGAGAGTATCTAATAGTGTGCGTATTCATTAAAATTTGTAACTCTGGCTTTGAATAGTAGAATGAAACAAATAACTTATTGATTAAAAGAAATAAAACCCATCGATGAATAATTTTATTCATAAGTTTAAAACTTTAAAAATACTTCTATATGAATGTGTAAAATTAGTAAGCATTTAATATTTTTTACTCCAAGCAATGTTAAAGAAAGGCTATAAAGATATTACTGAAAGTGTTATCAAAATCGACGGACGGCAGAGAAGTGTAATGAGTCCTAATCATATCAGTAACGAAGCCACATCCCAATCATATATAAACCGAGATCAGCCTGCCAGCCCAGCTCTCACGTACAACACATCTGTATTACAATCTGACTGTAATATATGCGGGAGGATTCGCATAATGTACGGATTGAGTCTGCCGTGGCCGTGCTAACACTTGGGATTTGTGTCATTTGGACCACCAATATATCACTAATCTATTCCTCAAAATTCCTTGGAATTTACCTTGATCAAGGTTTCACATGGAATGTTCACATCGATCACGTTTGCTCAAATTTTTGTCTCAGGCATTTATGTTCTGAGGTCTCTAGCCAAATACTGCCCAAGTCAAGTTCTGATAACGGCGTATTATGGCTTGATTTATCCACACCTCACTTACGGATTGGTACTGTGGGGTGCCTGTGCAAGTAACCAATTTTCAAGAGTGTTTAAGTTACAGAAGCGAGCGATCCGCACCATTGCAAAATTGAAGTTTAGAGAGTCGTGCAGGTCAAATTTTTAAAGGTTGCAACTGTTAGCTCTGCCTAGCCTCTACATTTTGGAAAAAAAGTTGTATTGTATGTCTAAATGTGCCTTGATTACGGGCCGAGACATTCATTCGTACGGGACTAGAGGCAGAGACAACTACCGAACTGGGAGACACAGGACGGTGGTTTATGAACGCTTGCCTTCACAGGCAGGGGTTCATTTTATTAACAGATTGCCTGATGAATTAAGAAAAGCCTCTACGCTCAAGGCATTAAAAACTCGATTAAAACGCTGTTTAGCGTTAAATGCATTTTACAATGTAAAAGAGTTTCTGGAATATGACTGGGAGACCACACAATAACAAGACTGACTCTCGAACGAAGTGGGAATTATTGGTGATGGATGAACGTGGAATGAGTGATCAAATGTATGTCTGAATGAGAACACGATGTGGTATGTATGTCCAAATTTTAACATATTTGACGTTTTCCATACAAATGTATTTGTCTCCGCAATAAAAAATTGACTATTGACTATTGACTACTCTTTTGATCACTATGTTGTATGTGTAGAGTTCCCATTCTATGTAACGAAGGTCATAAAAATTTATTAGACCTGGGCAACCATATGAATGTCCAAGAGCGGCACATCACTAACCAAAAATGACTAATATGAATGATAATAAGGGTGCAACGGTAGATCCGAAATGTTCCACCTACTGTGGAGGATAAATATTAGAATTGGTGGAGTTACCTGCCTGTTAAAGGCGATTTAACTAATGGTGTAGCATAATAGGAAGGATAAATATTGGAATTAGTGAAGTTCCCTAGATGTTAAAGGCCAATAACTAATGGACTAGCCTACTGTGGACGATAACAATTGGAATAAGTGGAGTTCCATGGATGTTAAAGGCTATTTACTAATGGTCTACCCTACTGCGAAGGATAACTATTAGAATTGTTGAAGCTTCTTAGATGTTAAACGCTAGTTACTAATGGTCAACCCTACTGTAAAGGATAAATATTAGAATTGGTGGAGCTCCCTGGATGTTAAAGGCTAGTTAATAATAGTATACCCTACTGCGAAGGATAACTATTGGAATTATTGGAGTTCCCTTGAAGTTAAAGGCCATTAACTAATGGTCTAGCCTACTGCTGAGAATAAATATTGGAATAGCTGAAGTTCCCTTGATGGTAAAGGCCATTAACTAATGGACTAGCCTACTGAGGAGGACAACTATTGGAATTAATGGAGTTTCCTGGATGGTTAAGGCTATTTACTAATGGTCTAGCCTACTGCGAAGGATAACTATTGGAATTATTGGAGTTCCCTGGATGTTAAAGGCCATAACTAATGGTCTAGCCTACTGCGTAGGATAACTATTGGAATTGCTGGAGCTCCCTAGATGTTAAAGGCTATTAACTAATGGTCTAGCCTACTACGAAGGATAACTATTGGAATTAGTGGAGCTTCCTGAATTTCAAAGGCCATGAACTAATGGTCTACACGTAAGAACTTATTATTCCTTCTAGCTTTGAGAAGAGACGATGGTACAGAGCTGGCTTCTTCTAAGGTGACATTATTGAGGAATAATGCCGGTAATCTCTTCTCATGGACATGTTTTAAAACTGTCACTATATAAATAGCTTATAATGATAGTCGTGAGTCGAGGTGATCAAGTTGTAAAAATATTTCATTATCACTTTTTTGAAATGAGGAGACATACTATTTTGAAAAGATAGAAAAAAATTTCAATGTGCGATTAACTAGGTTACTACTTCTAGTTATTCTTAGGAGTTATATTGTGTAAATGTATGCAGGGAATCAAAGCATACAGGCGTTCTACTCTACGGCCCACAAATTGTTGAATACTTTCTAATATGATGGAAGACGTCAATGAATACATAATACATTCTAAACATTGCCATTAGATTTTTAAGATTCAATATAAAACGGATTCATGAGAATTTACAGCCGTTGATTATTTTAAATATAAATGTAAGAACTTCATGGTGCTAGGTGATAATAATAAGATTAATATCCAAATCAAAGTGTAAAAACTGCAATGACTTGTGTAACTATTTCTCATTTACTCAACTATATGGCAATTGCATATTTTATAATAGCATGGTATTACGTAATGGGAATGTTCTGGGACCTCTGTGTAATAAATATCATCCTTGATTTACGATAATTGGCAACCTTTTATAGAGTTTGAACTTGGAGGGAAACACTTTCTTCCCATTTTCCCCTAATCTGTTGAGTAAAAGTTTGGCCAAAAAAGCTTTTTTCTTTTAATTCAATTTCATATTGAATCTTAAAAGGAATTATGACAATGAAATATAAAAAACAATAATAGCAACGCAATCAAGTTAAAGGTAAAATGAAGATAACAAAAAGCTTAAGTTAATAGTTAAAAGTGAATATAGTGGAGTGCTAGGTTAAGAGGAAACACAAATTAATCTATAAAAAGATATTTTCTTTGGAGTCGTGGCTTTATACTCATAATTAAATTTCCCCGCTCCTTTCAAGCTTTCGTATCTTGTTTCTAAAGAGATATGATCCTAAACGTATTAAAAGAAGTTATGGTAACTATTTGTTTGTAAGTTACAATCAGTTTCAGAAGGAAGAATTTTGCTGAATATGATTTTCTGGATATTATCTATAGTTTAGTGATATAATAAAACGGTAACGCTGCGCTTCGAGACTCGCATCTGATCCCTAGCTCAAGTGGACAACTGACAAAATAAATAAGAACACTCGAGGTTCCTAATTTCAACTCATACAAGAGCGTGCCATTGACACGCATGAATCAGGAATAACAGGAAACGAGTTAAATGTCAACTACATGTATACTGGCTCTAAAACAATGTCTTGATAAACTTAACACCAAACATAGCAAAATAACAGGTCCTAGTAGATACGGCGTTAACAAACTGACAAAACAAATAAGTGCAGTTGAGGTTTAATAATTTTAACTCATACAAGAGCGTTGTGACACGCAAGAATCAGGAATAACATAAAACGAGTTGGGTGTCAACTACATGTATACTGTCTCTAAAACAATCTCTTAATAAACTTAACACTTAACAAAATAACAAGCCATAGTAGATCCGGCAATAAAAATCATTTTCTAAAAACCTGCATCTAAAACATACGTGTAAACGTGAATGTTTTATCTGAAAACATTGTTCATTGGTTGGTCTTTTCTGTTACAGTTGGTAGGCAATATTGTTAGTACAGATCGTATATTTTTGGGTTGGTTCAGAAAGCTGGGCATTCAGTCGGAGAGCACAAATTCACAACTTTGAATTTGATAAAGTATTTTAAACGTGATGCCAAGTTACCATTTAGAACGGGGTTAATACAGTCAAAGCTTCCCCCGCAAACCTAAATTGTTTTTTCTCTCAGGGTATGGGGGGGGATTAGAAAGCAGTTTCTGTACCCTCTGCACGAAGCTATCTTTTAAACTTAAGGCATGGTACCTAATTAATTACATTTTGGCTTTTTCATATTTAAGTAATGAGTTGACTACATTTCTTAAAATACTGGGAGAACATGTTTGTTACTGAAATTAAACGCCAATAATGACCTCAGTTGGCAAGGTCATTCCAATAATTAAAAGGAATAGCAGCCAAATCACTTAAGCCTAGAATGTGACATTGTACCAAACGTTACATGATTCAACAAAATATTGTCAGATGCCATTTGGAATCAATCCAGGACCGGGGACGTATCGTGGTGGCTATGATGTATGGAGTAACCCAAGGCGTAGGTACCGAAGAGTATAAAATATGGGATGATAGCTGTAACCTACTTTTTAATTGCGAACATCTTACGAACTTTTTAATTCTTGTAATCCTGTTTTTGAAACCTTTCATTTACATTTTCCTTTAAAAGAATGACTGAATTATAATATTGCAATATATTTTAATGTTATTAGTAACATGGTTAAAATTATTAATCTAAGTTGATTAGGTCTCATACGATTATAAAAAATGGAATTATGTAGTTAGAAATTGTTTATTCAGCCCGAAGAAATATGTTTTAATATTACGTTAAAACAAATTATTTTATTCATATTTATACCCAAACATGAAAATAAACGCTTTCAATTATAGGTATATCAATTACTGTATTTCAACGTCTTATCTTCACAATTTCACTACAATAACAATGAAGCAAAAACTGTTATAAAATCTTATTATACTCTTGTTTGCCAAAAAGTTTTCCCTCGAAAGTAAATGAAGATACTCGGTTTCATAAAAACATCGTTTATTGCGAGCTATTTAAAGTTATAACATCACAGATAGTTACAATGTTTTAAAATATTTTCCACTTAGAATCCAAGAACTTAACATTGTGCGAAAAATAAATGTTTAATATTTCATAAGACTTAACTAAACTTGACACGTATTATTATCATAACGTACCAAACGAAATGTTATTATTTGTGTCTTAGTAATATATCGGCTCATTTTGGATAAAAAAGTTGTAAATATACATAATTTTTAATTTCTTATTAATCTTGACCGCAATAAAGGTCACTGCCAACTTGATAATTGATAGGCCATTTTAGGACTTAATTACTGCACAAATTCCATGTATTTTATACCAATAGAAAAGTATTACATGTTAAACTTAATTACTATGACTTATATCAACGCAAAAACCTCATACAGTATTAATATACTTTTAAAAATATCAGCTTATTATCAGAGAGCTGAGATTAGTTTCAGTGTTACTCTGACGTTTATGAAACAAGCATTTGACCTTAAAACTAAATCAATGAAACAATCTATCAGAAGTTGGCTCAGCGAGTGGTTGCTGGCGGGATTCCAATCAGCAGACTTGAAGACATAAGTCGATTTACAGATTGGAGATTCTCAGAATCAGCAAAATTCTATTTAAATCCCGGGCCGGGAAAAAGACTTAAGTTTATATCAGCTGCTGTATAACTTGTTTCTGATATTGAATCTTTTTCATTATACTCAGTTACTATATAAACCAGTGGCAAAAATGTGAAGACCAGTTCTTTTGCATATATATGAATTATTGATAACGGTTTAATGTGAAAAGTTCCCGTCCATGATGCAAGCGGGCAAACTTTGCACTAAAGTATTGATTTTTTAGATGCACACTAGTGACGTCATATACATTTCATAACTCGTCCTGGTTATTTAAATAAAATAATCCTTTTCGAAGCTGTATCATCCCTTCCAGAAGGTACATTTCCTGGGAGAACCGTTGCATATGCAGAGGCTCATGTTGTAGCTACACGGATTAGAACTGAGAACTAATTTGACTGATTTCTTAATAGATTTTTCGGGTTGTGTATAAAAAAATTGTGACTCTGAAAAGGAACCAGTACTTTTTGGTAACATCTGTCATCGTTCAGTGGTACAAGAAATCAGTAGGCACCTAACACTACGTTTCAAGATCCGCAATCTGATCTCATCCTCAGGTAGATAACAAACCCAATATGTACTGTATGAGTACAATATATGTTGAACCAAACTCTTTAAACCAGAGCGTTTTTGACACGCATTACTGGAAATCATAACAAACAGATTTTGGGTCAACTCTATGCACACTAAACACGCACTTAATTTTATAGTATTGCTGTCATATATCGATGTAACCCCAATCGTAATACAATGAGGCTATATCGTAACCTACGCGACTGAGAAACTGTGTTTCCTTTAGGAAAAAAATTTAATACAAGGATATCACATGAAGCTCTAGTCATTCCACGAGAATAAATGCAAAATGCAAAAGACGGCTTTTATAACCGGTTAGGACATTGCCAGACGAACGATGGTGAATATTTTGAACACATACTTTGAAATACTTTCAGTAAGTATTCCCTTTAACTTGTAACTTTGAACAGCGATTTCTTCCGACTGGATCTTCCTTTTGAAGTCCGGTTTGCGGCATTGTTTTCAGTTTAAGTATAAATTTAAAACGATGTACAACTCAACATAGGCTGTCATTAAAGATTTCCTTATAACCCCCGACAGGCCGTCCACCAAAGGTGATATCCGACCACTACGTACACAGAAAAATAGCTTAAAACATTCAGTAACAGTATACAAAATTAGGTTATGATATCTCTTGTCGTTTAAAAGTTATAAAGTCGTCCTAAGACTTAATGGTCACCCTGTACAAACCTGATAAAAGAGATCCCATAGTGAGAATACAGGAAGATTGAATAAGTAACATCGAAATGAAGGCTTTTAAAAATTGTATATATTAATAACGAAGTAAGGCGGCCTTTTACAGTCCTATCTTATGTAACACACACACACACACACACACACACTGTAAATGTACACACAGTTACACATCACTGTAATTTTATTTAATACTTCATGTTAATGTTATAATGATAATGCAGGATCGTTGTTAGTTTTTTTACTACTGATAAATGTATTAACAGAAAATTATTATTAATATATAGTATCTGAATAGTATTAAATAAACTGCTGAGTTAGCGATATACCCTAACTGTGGTTTTCATGTATTGTTATAAACTTGCGCTGTTTTCTGGAACGTGACCATTGCTTACATAATATACGAATTTATAATTAGGCAACTTATTACCTTGATTGAATTATTTGAGAAAAGCTAATTATATTCTAAGAGAAGTAATTCATGTTAAGGTAATTGAAGACTTTATTTTTCAAGTTATCATTGGCAGTTCGGAAAAAACCCGTTTTGAGTTGTGACATTTTATTTGCCAGAAAACTGCAAAATATGTAATGTAATACAAACAGATAATTACAACACACATAAATAAATGAATACTTGAATTACAGACAACCTTGATAAACTTGTAAATAGGAAAAGTATTTTTCATAAGTTATGTATAAAAATAGACTTAAGTTGGAAGTAAAAAAAATCAATATGAAGAAATATCTAAAATTGTTTTAAAAAGAATAAGGAAAGTAAAGTTGGATTATTACTCCTCATTAGTTGAAGAAAGTGAAAGCTCGACTCGAAGAAATATTGGAATATAGTAAAATCTATCATGAATATGAATAAAAATAAACTTATTGAAATTAAATGTAATGGAGCAGTTACTGAGGTGTCTGGTAATGAGAAGCGTGTTGCTAACTATTTTAATGATTATTTTATAAATTTTATTAGAATTAGTAATTGTAAGAAAAATCCTTTGACACAGACATGTTTTTTATAAGTAAAATAACAATTTTAATACTTATTTTAGCGATTTTCATGTTAGTAGCGAAATCATAATTAAGTCCATCAACAAAATAAGATAATAAAAAGAGTTTCGGAAGTGACACTATTATTATTGTTACTATAAAAAATAATTTAGATGTATTTATTCTGGTATCATTACATATATGTAGTTTATTTTTACTGAGGCGATTTTCCCAAAAGCTTTTTAAAACTGCTATTGCATTTGAAAGCGATGACCGTAAAGAGGTTTCCTCATACAGACCCATCTCCCTAATTAATAGCATGGCTAAGATGTTTGAAATTATAATAAAAGAGCAATCAATGGCATATTTTATTTCTAGGTCTATTATGTCAAATAAACAATTCGGATTTGAACCAAAAAAGGAACAGATCTAGGATTAGAAAACCACGTTAAACATATTACTGTATCCGTTAAAGCAAACAAATTCTATATTTTTCGAGAAGGTAAAGTAAATTAAACATTCTTCAAATATAATAAAACTTTAAATAAAAATGTTTTAAAATTAATTATAAGTAATGTGTATACAACTGTTATTTTATTAAGGCTTAAGTCAGTTTAATAGATTCTTAGTTGAGTTCGGTAGTAAATTTATTGTTTGAGCGTAAAACCAAAATTCAAAATAAAAGGAAAATCATTTGTAATAAACCACATTTAATGTAAATAAGCCGTTTATGAAATGAAATTTTCTGTCGAATTGTTGCTGTTATTCATTTTCTTAAGTTTGTTGCTGTTATTTATTTCTTATTTCTAATTGTTGTACCGTTTTGAATCAGCAGTATGGTGTGTTTAATACTATTATAAAGCTTCGTATTAATAAACAGTGTTGCATGGAAAAATGGAACAGGATAAAAATAATATGGAATAAAAAATAGTTGATAAGTTATAGAATAGATGCCTACGTTTTAAGTATAGCCTTGTAATGTAATGTATTAAAACAATATATTTTATAAATTTATTCCATACGTAACTTGCCAGCCGTTTGAAAATGTAATTTCTGTACACTATTGAAAAATAAAGGATTTTTAAACTGTAAACTGAACATATTCCATACATAAACAGGGCAAAGAGTTGCGTAAAGGGAACTCGGGTAGCTGAAGCCTGTTACACGATATATAGTGTGGCATACTCTTTTCTTGACCATATAGATATTCTGTTCTGCGACGAATAGACGAGGAGCTGACACACTATATACAGCAAAATTATATTTGTTTAATTCGAGTAGGTTCATTCACAAGAATCTTTGGCTATTTGAAAATTGTTGTACAAGTACATATTAACAATAATACTAGTTTACTATACTTACCAAGTTGTGAAACATTTATTTTACTTAATGAAAGCTTTGACGAATATGGAATTTTCGGACATTTTCCATAGTGTCGTAATACATAGGTACAGATCTGAAATGTATTATTGTATTTTATCGTAGCCTAAACGTTTCATACTATGTAGTGTCACATTTTACATGAACTCGCATCATGCAGTCGATTATATAGCTGGAGGTTATGGGGGTAGGATACGATAAGCGGACCCGGTTTTTTATATCGAAATTGGCAAACTATATTAATTAATCATAACCATCGACATAATCAATCGATAATGATTAATTATTTTGAACTATTAACTTAAATGATCTATATCAACAGCTGTAAACACTCTAAAATAATACACGTAGGATAATATTTCAATTTCATATAAGTAATTCTGATTATTAAAAATGGCAGTCAATTTTAGAAAACTACACGGCGTTGCTTTTTCGTGGCTTCAAACATGTTGGACTCGTACCGAAAACCCCATTACGTGAAATTTGTGGGAAAGAAACAACTGTAACTGTGAGATGAGCAAATATGGTCTTCTTCAGTTTTCCTAATTTTGGTTATAATAATTTGTTTGATCATTGTAAATATTACATTCATATTTTTAATTTAAAACATATGATTGTTATTGAGGACTATAGGTACTTTTATATACATAGATAGTCTAGAATTTGAGATGTGAATATTAAGTATCGATAACTATATTCTTTGATATAAAAAACCGGGTCAGTTTATCATACTCTACCCGGTTATGATGCCATATGATGGTAACATCCAAATATTCCAATGCCATATGTGTTACAGCGTGTACTCTGTAAAAGGCATAAAAGTTCAGTGATACGAGAGGTGCAGAGGTGATGTTTCCTGCTTCCCTCACTACGCCATCTGCTCTTCATGGTAAATTGGTAATTGAACTGTTGAAATGTGAGAACTACCCTTATCAATAAACACCTCTTTTTATTTAAATGTTCTAATACTTTAACTAATAATTTAGAATAGTATTCTACATGTCAGTTTGGTTAAGACTTTAAGGCAATGTTATGTATTGCCATTATAATTGTTGCACTTTTGTAACGATTTAATTGTAACTTTGTACTGAAAATCCAAATAGTTGGTGCACACCAATATAAATAAAAAATGTATATAAGCAAACTGAGGCACTGATGCTGTGTATTATTCAGCTAGTGAACGATTGGTTTTGGATTACTGTTAAAGTAAACATAATGATTGTTTACAATTATGTTTTATATTTTTAAATCGTAAAATACCGATTAATCAAATAAAATGTCTTTTTCTACAATAATAAACGTTTAGTACCTGAGTATTAACATAATAAGGACTACGTTTCCTTAAAACATTAATATGTATGCAAATTAACTACTAGCATTTTGAAACTTTGTATTAATTCACACTAAGTATAAGCGTAATTCTAAAGTAAAAAAGAAGTAAAGAAGGTCTTATTTTACCAGGCGAAGTTAGGGCTAAGAAGCCCTCTCTAACACTTAACCTGGGGACCAACGGCTTAAAGGTGACTTCCGAATCACCACCAATGGCACTTTGGCCCTCTGTGTTTATAAGTACTAGTCATCTTGAGAAACTATGTAAAAACTGTAACCCGTTGTAAATTGGTCTTTTGACCGTTGGAAGTTAAATAAATAAATAAATAAATGGCCGGGCAGGCGGGCCGCTTGCAAGGACAGGATCGCTCAGCGGTCAACTATCCAAAACAGCGACCACGCTCGGCGTTGCTTGATCTGGTTATCTTGCGATAACCGCCGTACCCGCTACACTGCGCCATTGGCAAGTATCTATTAAGTAAAAGCCGTATAAAATGTGTTTTTTACATATGGCAAGGTTCTATGTTAATTAAAACAACTTTGATTGTAGAATTTTAATTTTAAACATAGTCATATTTCAAAACTCTTAGTAACGCAGTAAATACTCACATGAACGTAGTTTAACAATGTTAAAAAATACCAGAAATTTTTTTTTAAAACTTATTTTAATACCGTAGAATGTTGTTGTATATACAAAATTGAAAATTTAAAATAAACCTTTATTAAGAAGTAAGGAATAATACTTACTTTAAACGATTAGTTAATTTTTAAATCATGAACATTTTAAAACTTTATTATCTATTATTTTTAAAATATTATTTGATTATTCATCTAAGTCATGTCCTGTAGGAAGAAGGGGAAGCCAGTTCAAGCAGTCAGGGGCTGGCACGCCCTTATTTATAGCCTACCAAGAACCTTCGATTCATGATTCATTGCAACATGTCAGACTGTAAAGTTATAATTAATTGGATGTAATTTTTAATTTACCGAAGTATTGTGTCGGTTTCACCGCGTGGATTTCAAAATAAGTTGTAAATGAGAGAATATAATTTAACTGCTACTAAAGAAAAACATATTTTCTGCCTATTGTAACGGATTTAAAATATGATAATATTAAGCCAATGGTATAATAAAAGGCTACTTTTCCACTTAATGGATGTTTTTAAACATTTACAAACCCTATATAAAAAATGATAATGCCCGAATCTTAGTAAAATATTACTTTATTCATGTTTGTTAAGAGGAAAGAGTAGACAGCAGGAGTAATACTCTAATAAATGAGACATTGGGCCACATTACTGTTATTGTTCTATTAAACTGCACACTGGAGGATGTAGACCTCGTGAAGCGCTCTCAACACTGTTAAATATTTCTTACTTTACTTGATGACACATTGGGCTACTTTACTGTTATTTTCTATTAAACTGCACACTAGAGTATGTAGACCTCGTGAAGCCCTCTCACACTGCTAAACATTTCTTGCATTACTTGATGACACATTGGGCCACATTATCGTTGTTTTTCTATTAAACTGAACACTAGAGTATGTAGACCTCGTGAAGCCCTCTCACACTGCTAAACATTTCTTACATTACTTGATGACACATTGGGCCACATTATCGTTGTTTTTCTATTAAACTGTACACTGGAGGATGTAGACCTCGTGAAGCGCTCTCATCACGTCTTACTTTTTTGATAATATAATTTTTACTTTAATTGATCTGAAAGTTACCAGTTTCATTCAACTTGTTTGCACTTTACCTTCTCCAATAATAACAAATAATTTAATAATAAACAACGCACTTCCATTCCTTTATTTTTATTTTTGTGTTATAAAACTATATGTTTGGTTTTAGTTGAAGCTTTGCGCGTTTCCAATTTATGCTAATCTTCATTCTAAATCTGTGTTGTTAGGTCATATTGAAAGTTGAAATTTTACTTGAACTATGCCGCTACTACTTAATCGCTATAGAATATTGGTCAGTCACAAACCCTGATAACATTTTCCTTATGGGCAACACGTTATCCATGATAAAAACACAGAATAAACATATTAGTAAACATAGCATATTTTAAGTTAACTACAGAAAATATTTCAGTAATTTACTAACACTTTTGATTAAGTTATTTGGTTTTATACAAAGTTAAACGTGTAAGGTTTGTTTATTTTTATAGGCTTGTGTCAATTAACTACATACACTTTGACTACGTAAACTATAAATGTTTTGCTATTCTAAGAGGCTTTATTAGTAGGTTTGATCGGCAACACAAGACGTTTACATGAACTAACACACATTTTATTTCGAAACTATAATTTCTTTGAGATATTTTTAAACATAATGTGAGATTAGACGTATACATTTTTCACAAAACAATTTATTAAATAATTTAATATTTGTTTCAAGTAATAAGTTAGATATCATTGATTCTAATAACAAGTTATATACTTAAATATTATATTCTCAACTGCTATAGTTCAGGTAACTTCCATATACAAAGAAAGCAAGGAGAAATCCTTCTCTGTAAACATTTAACACTTACCTAAACCTTTGCGTAAGAAACTCGAATGAATTTCTTTACCAAATAAGAACAATTTACTTATATGAATGTTGTGCTTGTTTATAACAAACTATCAATTTCATATCTGCACATGATCGTTGAACTGAATGCTGTTAGGTACAAGTACTTTTAAAAATGAAATGAAGCTATTAATATAATTCATATTACCTAGTACTATTTTCTTACAGTGAAATAAAAAATTTGTTAACTTACATATTTACTGGTCAAGACGTTTTAACGCCTAAAGCATTTCTCCGCACAATCACGTCCTATTGTTGCAAGCGATCGGCCACTGCCCACAGATGCTACTAGATATCAACTTTGTTAGAATTAAACGTTTTAAATCCTGGTTTACAAAATGATGCAACCAAGACAATCAAAATAATGACTGAAAGCGTTCCTTAATAACACCTGTCCAGAATAATAATTAACAATAATAATAGCATTTTTATATTATTTTGAAGTTTAATAGTCTAAAACTGTATGCTTGTACATATCTTGAATATTAATTTGGTATTAGGTCACTAATTTCCGAGTGTTAATTGTTAAAATTCGTAGTTTGTCGAAAATACCAAAAAACATTTTAGTTGCTACCAGTATAAAACGGAAAGTAATTGTATGTAAATTATTTGCCTAACATGTATAAAACAGAAAAGGTTAAATTTCAATTATACTCTTAGTTATGTGAAAATGAAATGAAAAAAGTCTTTATTGAATACTACGTAATAAATATTCAATTGGCGAGGTTAGGACTATTAAGTCCTTTCTTACACCTAACCATAAATTAATAAACTATACTATTACTGTAAAACAAGAGCCACAATACAGTTTAAATTACTATTTTACAATAAAAAATTAGAATCTCTATTTATATAAAGTAATAAAATGAAATACAGGTTCGCTATGAAACTAAAAATAAAATAAAGGGAATAAAACTATGTGCTGGTTAGTTATGTTAATATGAAAATTCGGTTATTTAAACTTTCAGTACCGATAATGAGTTATGACATTTATTCTTTCTTACGTCATGTTTTCATTTTTGGAATAAAATATTACTATAATATAAATACGATAAGAATTCTACATTTCATAAATTAATTATTCTCATTGTTTGCTCTCATTAACCCTTATTTACTTAATCAGTATGACATTTTCTAATTAAGTCATTCAGCTTAAATTTAAATCAAAAGCAACCAAAATTTTCCCGTACAATGAGTTTTATCTAAATTACCGTGGGTTTATATGGCTCGGCGAATACTCTTGCCGTCATCACAGCGTCCACAAAGAGTGCAGCCACAAAAACAGATGAGATTATTGAAGGAAGGTATTAAAGGACAAAGGCATTTCTCTCGGTGCGTTGTTGGTTATCCACAATGAAATCTATTGTGCATTGTAGAATTGATATGGTAAAAATCGTTCTCCAATAGAATTGTTCTGTTGTTTCTGCTTTTATTTATATCATGAGTTGTAAATGGTTATTGAGTTCATACATCTCAATGCATCTAAACTTAAAATCACACCTTTTATACACACATATTATATACAGGGTAAATTTAAGTTAGTGTAAAAAAATTTTTTGGGTGATACTACTCAGTATTGTAGACCAAAATATGAAAATAAAAAATCCCTATCCCATCTATCTTTTAACTACGACCAATTCCGCTATTTTGTTAAAAAATCTTTCAGCTGACTTTTACCTCTATCCACTTAAAATAGTTATTTGAGTCGTAGCTATCATGGATTTCACATCGAGAGAGTATGCAGAGATGCATTTTGTATATGGTTTTTGTGGCGGGAATGCTCTGGCTGCTCAGAGAGATACCACGCTCGGTACCCAGGTCTTAGAGTTCCTAGTGATAATTATTTTAAGAGGCTACATCAGCATTTGTTGGAGAGAGGAACAGTTCACAGGCAGCGTAATGAGGTAGGTCCTGTTCTTAGAGATGTTGGCTTAGATGAACGAGTTCTAGATTTGGTTCAAGAAAATCCTGAGGTCAGCAGCCGACAACTTGCCAGAGAAGTTGGTGTTTCTCAGAGTAAAGTGTTAGGAATCTTACACGAAAATAACTTCCACCCCTATCACTTTACAAAGGTTCAAGCATTAGAACCAAATGACTTTGGTCCAAGAATAGAGTTCTTTCGCTGGCTGCTCAATAGTGATATTGAACAATATAAATTTTTGAGAAACATTTTGTACACCGATGAGTCTAGCTTAACTAGGGCTGGTGTTTGTAACACGCATAACATGCACCATTGGGCCGAACAAAATGCCAGGGCTTTAAGAGAAAGTTCCTTTCAAAGACGTTTTCATCTCAACGTATGGCAGGAGTCATCGGAAACCAACTTGTGATTCCCCAAATTTGTCAAGGAACCTTAAATAGTGGAGTTTACTTGGACTTTTTACAGCATACCTTGCCCACACTTCTGGATGGACTTGATATGGACCACAATCAGAGGGACAACATAGTTTTCCAACAGGACGGTGATCCTCCTCATTTCAGCAATGAAGTGCGTCAGTGGTTAACGGACTATTTTTAAGTGGATAGAGGTAAAGTCAGCTGAAAGACAAAATAAAACCTGAAAATGGGGTATTCCTTCATACTTGTGATTGTAGAGATAGCATAGTCATTAGTAAAAACTGATAAGATATGACAATGCAATATGTCATGTTAAAGCCCACAAAATGAGCAAGTTTTTTTTGGTATTGCCTCTCTTTAGAATTAACTTCACTTAATTCCTCGGGTCTAATATCTTTTTAATGTTTTTGCCGAAAACTTAAGAAATTTGATTTATTAGCAATTTGTTTGTATCAAACATATTTTCAAGACAGTTTTCCTCCATTATTCCCATGTAAAATTTTGTTTAGATTTCAAAAATGGATTCAGAATTAAAAAAAAAACATTAAAAATAATGGAGGAAATTGAGTTTTATTGAAACAAAACATGATTTTTTAACAAAATATCGAAATTGGTCGCAGTTAAAAGATAGATGGGATAGGGATTTTTTTATTTTCATATTTTGGTCTATAATACTGAGTAGTATCACACAAAAAAAAAAAAATTATATTTATATATATATGTATTTATAATATATGCACACTGTTTACGGCAATAGAATAAACCCCACTCGATATTTTTTGATGTCCTAACATGTATTTATTAACTGACAGTTATCATGTTTTCTATTTAACCCTATGCGAAAACCTGGATCTACAGGTATAGCTAATTCGCGAAAATAATAATGCTTCTAAATATAAATAAATATTAAAATATATTATAAGTGTTCAATGGTAGAATTAAGTTATATGTTTGTTACCAACATGAAAAACTCATTTAAATAATTTCTAGTGTACTTTTGTTATTTCATTTATTTAACTTGTCCACAGTAGTCATTTTCTTTCTAGACTGGGAAAATTTTTAGCACCGTTATTTGTGCTGTGTTGTTCTCTAGGCTGTGGTATTCTTTTGGCTTTGTTCTTCTCTAGCTGTCTTGTTCTATGGGTTGTGTAGTTATTTAATGGTTGTTATCTAGGTTGTATAGTTATTTAAACTGTTAAGTTATTTGGGCTGTTTTGTTCTTATGCTGGATTTGTCTCTAAGCTGTGTGGTTCTGTAGACTGTGTTGATCTTTAGCCAGTGTAATTCTTTAGAATGTTTAGTTATTTAGTCCGTGTTATTCTTATGCTGGGTTTCTCTCTAAGCTGTGTAGTTCTGTAGAGTGTGTTAATCTTTTGTCAGTGTTACTTTTAGACTGTTTAGTTATTTAGGCTGTGTTGTCCTTATGCTGGGTTTCTCTCTAAGCTGTGTAGTTCTGTAGACTGTGTTAATCTTTAGCCAGTGATATTTCTTTAGAATGTTTTAGTTATTTAGTCTGTGGTTGTTCTTATGCTGGGTTTCTCTCTAAGCTGTGTCGTTCTGTAGACTGTGTTGATCTTTAGCCAGTGTTATTCTTTAGACTGTTTAGTTATTTAGGCTGTGTAGTTCTGCAGGCTGTGTTATTATTTGTCTGTGTTTTTCTGTCTGTAAGCTGTGTTCTATAAGGAATTGAGAAGATTTAATATTTATCCAATAGGATGTAGCACACGTAAATGACATTGTTTACCGTGTAATAGACGATACGTGGTGAAGTATTCATAAAACCCAATAATGTGTTTATTACCTTTTAGAGTTTTATTGCTTATAAATTTTACTCATTAGTTATCATTATTACATTCACAGGAATATCCAAACTGTAAAATGGTCTGAAATGCATACTTAGCTCTCAATTCCATTCCAAATCACATTACAGTTAAACCACCAATACTGCCTCTATAATAGTATAATAATTGGTTTTATAAACCATAATAAAGATAAGCCTTGGACTTGTGAACTACTCCCCATTGACTTCTCCATATTCATTGACTGATCCATTAAAGTTGTCAAGGTAAACATAGTGTTTTTTTATACATACATTTGTATGGAAAGTATCGATATAAAAGTAATCACACAGACCTATATAGAGCTGCACTCGTACTTCACGATACAGCCGTTGGCACTTCCGGAATTTTGAGGCGTTATAAACGCCCGTCCGTTAGCACATATCACAAATTCTCTGCATAGTCACCGAGAATGTGTTGGCAATCTTCTCCAACATTAACAGCTATTAATATTAACTTGACCAGAGAGAGTTGCCAGCATTTTACTATAACCTCATGCAAAATTTGAAAATTATAAATTCACATTTAGAAACGGAACTATACGTAATAATACAAGAAATAAATAACGTTCAGTTTATTTCGTTATCATATATTTATTTTTTATATAATTTTTAAAGATCTATTGAATGTAGAGATACAATTCATCACATATTGATACAAATACCTCGTACTTTTATATATTTACAAAAACTGTAAGAAATATTTCTTTAGGCAGATTACTAATTTACGCATTTCCATTACGTTACTTTCTACACTATTCATTGTTTAGCAATTTATATAATATAATATAATATATAATAAATTACATTACATATACTAGAACAAATAATAACCAAACATAGTGTTTGGCTTCACTATATTCTGCAAAACATATATTAGCCCACATTGAGTAATCCTGACCATAATTAGCAATGAAACCTAAATTAGTTTTATAAACCACTCATTCCATACGGTAAATAAACGTATGGTGAAAGCAAGGCATTGTTATAAATAAGACATTTTGAACACTTATTTAACAATTAATTCTTAATATGTTGGCAATATCTAAGGTCTGAGCACAGTTCACTGAAAAATGACTGTTTTATGACAATTCAGTGCCAATTTAAATTTGACTGAAGATCTTAAAGCCAAAACCGATTGCTTATTCACTGCTTCTATCCTAGATCTTCTTGTCTTTTAGCTGTAGCTTAGTTTTAATTGGGGAAATATGGAAACGGTCAATATTAAATTATCCTAGCCCAAGAAAGCCATCAGAACATTACTGTAACCTTGGATCTTCTCACCTTGAGGGGCTATCAATTCTACTCAACTAACACATTAGTCACAGAATACTCGTTTCAAACTTAATTAATAGCCATTACCCATTGAGATATACAAGGCAGTAACTTGATACATGGCGTCTACATAAGAGCAACACCACTTGTGGACAAATTAGATTGAAACTAGGGTATATTATTGGGTGAATCACTATGTTATATTTTGTTAAGGTAACTTCATATGTGAATGCTCTTACGAAAAGGTCTCCACCAATAGAGCAGCTTTTTGAGTATAATTTGAACCCTTTAATTTCCTTCTTTCCTTCTTTCTGTTCCTCACTCACCTGACGAAGAGTATAGATTCTAATCCTCAAAATTAGTGTTAGCCTTTTGTGAATTTGTTCGTATCAATAATAAATTATTCATGTGTAAGTAGATTAAGCCAATGCCCATAAACCGAAAGACATGTAAGTGTTATTTAGGACATACGAGTCTTACGTCGGACATGTCAGTATTATTTAGGTTATGCTTTGTCACGTTAAGAAATGGTAGTGTTATGTAGGAGGTGCTATACAGGATATCCTAGTGTCATACAGGATATCCTAGTGTTATGTAGGTCATGTTAGTTTTCTAACTTTTGATCGCCCACCGCTTCCGGATCTGTTTGTTTTTGCATATCCGTTTTTCATCTTACGCACTATTACCTGTTGTGTTTAAATATTTGGTAACAAATAACTTACTACTAACGTACTGTAATTAATGCAGTATTTATTTTATGTCTAATTATAAATTACTTCAGAACATATAATGCCTATTTAACAGAAAATCCCATTTTCAATACGCCATAAAATCGGTAATTTCCTTTTCCATTACACTTTAACATCATGTATTGTTGAACTCATGTTAATTACTCATAGTTATGCGAAAATTTATGACCCGCCTAAAATCAACTAAGCTAACTTTGAACAGATAATGAAAGAGTACTCTTAGTTAGTACTAAATTATGACAAAACGTTTTTATACAAAATAATCTAATTATTATAACTAGAAGATTATAATGACACTACCAATCAGGTCAATTCTGTTCCTTATGTACACTTACACGTACTGTTCCCAACTGTCGCAGAAGGCAGAACTGAGGTACATGTTGATTACGAGGATCTCATATTTGATGTTCATCAACTATTACATTTGTTTTATATTTAGTCTTGTAAGTCCTTACCTATCTTCAATTCAAAAACATTTTTATTATATTAAAGAATCCAACCTTTTAAGGATAAACGTTTGTAAAACACTAACAAAGATAATAATTTTTGTTTGGCCATGTTCGCTAGTGACACTCAGCGAGAATCGTTAAGCTATACATTTAATATACTTATCTTTAGTCTTTATCTAGATGCATTTGAAACCACAAGATACTACGTCAAAATAAAATATTTACATAAAAAATGTGCAGCAGAAAACTATTTCAAAAGAACCAAAAACATGAAGATAATAAAACGTAACAGGATGCAGACAAGGAAGCTCGTGCATACGTAGTTGGGTCTCAAAGTGATGAGGGTTTGCATTTTACACAACAACGCTTGCTGCTTCTTAGAGGCACTTTACTTACAGTAATAAGCATGTGTTTTATTAACGGCAATGTATATTTGTACTAAATAAAACTATGTTTGTTGTTATAAAATATATTATTTAGTTGATCCAAGTAAATCCAAACTATCTAGATACAGTCCCACATATTTTATTTCAATAAACATAAGCTATAAAGTGTTTTATGGTAATTGAAGTTACTTTTGAAATTATATCATACAACTCAAGTTTCACTGAAGATTTTTAAAATCAAGACGGATCATTTTAATACTGCCTATTTTTTTTAATAAAAATATTTTGGACATTACATGGTTTAATTCCACATTATTGTATCATCATTATTGTACTACTGGTAAACACACTATGATCGTATTTTATCATTCAAGTGGAGGCCTTTGAAGAAAAACCATCTGTCCAGACCTAAGAAGTGGCACTCATGTCATTATGCAGTCCTTGGAGCAAAGGATATTGATGCAGTTTTTGTCAGCATAGCAAACAAGCTTGGGGTCAGTTTTGGTTGAAAGATCATTTACATAAAACAATCAGAGAACCAAGTACCGAGCGAAAGGTAACTGGCAACCAACTGCCTCGCTACTGCCAGCTAAATAAGAAGAAACATATAATGTCTCACGCAACCAAATGTGTTGGATATATATATATACTCCACCGGCCCAGTATGGTCCATCCAACCGGTTCATAACATCTTCTATCAACTCAGCGATGGTACACGATAACAATTAATTAAATCCCTCCTAATTCCAAGAAAAAACTTTGTAAAAAGATCATGAGGTAGAAAATGATTATACAGTCAACAAAAGTTAATGGTTTAAAATATTTAGAGAAAAATTAAAATTAAGGAAATTGGCCTATAATTTTGACATATCTGAAGTTTGGACTTTTATGATTGGAATAGCAATAGACAGTTTGAGGTTTTCATGAGCATTGTCCTCAACGACTTATTTATTTATGATGTGAGTCAAAGTTATACACAAAGGATACATTTTCACTTAGTAATCACGGCAGATTTACTTATGCAAACAAGTACTGTACAATACTGATTAATTTGTAAATTTATAACTACATTAATACATGTTTGTTCGCAGGTAATACTAAGAAAACTGACAGTGAAGAATATTGCTTCTTCTTCCCTCTAAACCTAACTTTCATTTATATGTAAACCCAGTATGCAATGCTTTTAAATATAAACTATAAGTACTCAGAATCAATTCTTTACTTATTAGCCACTATTAATATATAATAAGCGATAGTAAACAACAAGCAACATATATTAACTAACAAAGTTATTATATTTATATTGTATCAATCGTCAAAGATCTTGACGTTTGTAGCTTGTGTTTAATGTCTTTGATTCACATTCTTTTGCATCAGGGGTTTCTTTATTTACAGTAGACACCATTATTTTATCAAATATAGCAAACCTTTTTAAGAGGTTAACAAGTTCACAAATTAAAATAGTAATAGGTGTCGCTCGTAAAGATGAACATTTACTATATATATATATAGAATTGTCTTTTAATAATTAATTTAGTATCTGAGTTTACTTGCATTAGGTATAGTAGTTATCTCAACATTAATTTAGGTGTCAAATAAAACATTATTTTATGTACTTTTATTGATAATCGATTTTTTGTATACGTTACTGAAAGTATAAATGGCGAATTTAGAATGTTTAAAGTTATATAAATTAGAAATTTAATAAAAAATTCATACAATTCGATTCGAACCATCCAACTTACTAAAACAGAGCTGTTTTTCAAACATGGGTTATTGCTCACTGAACCTTTGAAGAACGATGATCAAACCAGGAACTAGAAAATATTTTTAAAAATTAATTCGGCTGTACTGAACCAAATTTGGTTTTTCTTTTAATTAATTAATTAATATATTTTGTTTCAAAAACTGAATAATACTTTAATAAAATCTAGAACGGCTTAAAAAATTGACGAAGTATATAAATGAAATCCAAAATCCATGAGAAAGAGTCCTTTCAAAAGAATTTATAAACGTATTTACCAAAAATTTCGACCTAAACATGAAGTTTTCCACAAATATTAACAGAAAAATATTAAAGCAATAAACTAGAAATAGTGTATAGCAAAGATAGTATTTGAAAATGTGACGAAATGTCTTAGATAATAAAGTTGTTATTTTAAAGATATGCCACAAACATGATAGACATATATGATATATTTCGGAGAAAGTTTTATTGATATGTTCAATTACAAACCAAAAAGAACATAAATATTGCGGAAAAGTTTACATGCCTGTTAGATATTTAAAATTAGTGTTAAAAATATTCCGGAATACTTTCTTGGAATACGAATTTTTGTGTGCTAACCATATTTTAAAAATTTTCTCAATAATGTAAAAAAGTGTTACGTTAATTACTTACGTAAAAAGTCTTTATATAACTTAAATAGGAGCACTCTTTGCAACGGTTTGTAATTGGAAAGTCTGTGATTTGTTGTGAAAAACATGCGTTTGTGGTTGAATGAAGTATTTGAAATGTGATTAAAATTGCTTAAATTTTTTTTAAAAGGACGCATTAAAAAACGATCATATATTTCTGGTCAATAGAAAGAGCTTGGGGGATTCTCAGTAATTAATGAAAAAAATTAAATTCATACTGAAACTAGTAGTTATCCCCAGAATCCCACCCAATGTATTGTATTAGTACTTATAGTTTGAGCGAATTATTTCCAAGGCCAATATTGAGCTAGCATTGTTGCCACGATAGTGGTAAAAAGTAAAGAACTGCATATGTCATCTCACCAATAAATCATATTTCTCCTCCTGTACGAATATGCTATAGATTCAGATTACGGTAAGTTGCAATATCAGACTCAGCATTCACTATGATTTGTTAGCCGGAATGTAACATCAATAATGGAATTCTCCACAAAGATGTTATCCCAAAAATAGATCATACTTCTCCTCCAATAAGAAGATGTTATAGATTCAGATTACAGCAAGTTACACTGTCAGACACTGCACTCGCTATGATTTGTTGGCTGGGATGTCACATCGATAATGGAATTCTCCACAAAGACGTTATCTCACTAATGGATCTCGCGTCGCCTTCAATAAGAAGACTGATCAATTTAAAATTCAGTACATTGTAACCATTTTAGCGTATGTTATAACTGATTTTATAAACCTTTTCACTATATACATCATTACGTTTCTTAGCAACCACTAGTAAATTCTATTTAAGTATTACAACATATAGTTTATTTTCATACAATAACATTATTCAAAATGTTTAGTTTTTTTATTACTTGGAGTTTACTTCACATCTAACTCTACATTCGGAAGTGTAAGTTGCATACATCTTGGCATGAATTGAAGATATCCAATCGCGTTATTCTATTAACATCAACCTTATTATATTATTAACATTATTATTAACATCAATAATGGAAATCTCCACAAAGATGTTATCCCAAAAATATATCACACTTCTCCTCCAATAAGAAGATGTTATAGATTCAGATTACAGCAAGTTACACTGTCAGACACTGCACTCGCTATGATTTGTTGGCTGGGATGTCACATCGATAATGGAATTCTCCACAAAGACGTTTATCTCACTAATGGATCTCGCGTCGCCTTCAATAAGAAGACTGATCAATTTAAAATTCAGTACATTGTAATCATTTTAGTGTATGTATGTTATAACTGATTTTATAAACCTTTTCACTATATACATCATTACGTTTCTGAGCAACCACTAGTAAATTCTATTTAAGTATTAACAACATATAGTTTATTTTCATACAATAACATTATTCAAAATGTTTAGTTTTTTTTTATTACTTGGAGTTTACTTCACATCTAACTCTACATTCGGAAGTGTAAGTTGCATACATCTTGGCATGAATTGAAGATATCCAATCGCGTTATTCTATTAACATCAACATTATTATTATTAACATTATTATTAACATCAATAATGGAAATCTCCACAAAGATGTTATCCCAAAAATAGATCACACTTCTCCTCCAATAAGAAGATTTTATATAGATTCAAATTACAGTAAGTTGCAATATCAGACTCAGCACTCGCTATGATTTATTAGCCGGAATGCAACATCAATAATGGAATTCTCTACAAATATGTTATCCCAAAAAATAGATCATACTTCTCCTCCAATAAGAAGATGCTATAGATTCAGATTACAGTAAGTTGCAATATTCAGACTCAGCACTCGCTATGATTTGTTAGCCGGAATGTAACATCAATAATGGAATTCTCCACAAAGATGTTATCCCAAAAATAGATCATACTTCTCCTCCAATAAGAAGATGTTATAGATTCAGATTACAGCAAGTTACACTGTCAGACACTGCACTCGCTATGATTTGTTGGCTGGGATGTCACGTCGATAATGGAATTCTCCACAAAGACGTTATCTCACTAATGGATCTCGCGTCGCCTTCAATAAGAAGACTGATCAATTTAAAATTCAGTACATTGTAATCATTTTAGTGTATGTTATAACTGATTTTATAAACCTTTTCACTATATACATCATTACGTTTCTTAGCAACCACTAGTAAATTCTATTTAAGTTTACAACATATAGTTTATTTTCATACAATAACATTATTCAAAATGTTTAGTTTTTTTATTACTTGGAGTTTACTTCACATCTAACTCTACATTCGGAAGTGTAAGTTGCATACATCTTGGCATGAAATTGAAGATATCCAATCGCGTTATTCTAAGTTAGGAGGTTTAGGAATTTACTCGTACGTAATTAATTGAGTATTATCTTTTTACTAGTGACATTTTGAAAAGTATATAATTATAACTATTATGATCATACATTTTGATTATCTGCTATAGCCTGATGTAACACAAGGCACACTTTTGAAAAAAGTACGTGTTTCGTTGGCACTAGAACCGGAACAAGGTATTAAAAATAATTTTCTGACAGTGTAAAGGTCGGAAGGAAGTCTACTTTTTGTTTGTCGTAGCCTCGTTGTTTTTTTTTTCAACAGGAAATTGGGTGCGAAGCCGCGAGCAACTGCTAGTATACGATAAAAAACGTAAATATTTCTCTCACTTATCCAAGCATAATTAGAAAACCCTTAGGAAGTAATCAAGCAAGAATTTAAATTAAACACAGATATGGAGTCAAACTTTTAAATAGTGAATCACAGAAATATAAAAAGCATTTTAAAGGTTTTAAGTTGGCGTATATGAATTGGTATTAAAATACTGTCACATATTAGCAATGTGAAAATGATATTTTTTTATGGAATACATTAGGAGTGCCAAGAAGGCCTATAATACGTTTAATAAATTACCTTTACATATTAGCAATGTGCAATGTTATTTTTGATGAAAAGCATTAGGAGTGTCAAATAGACTTATACGAGTAATTTATAATTTATTATCTACATGTATTAGCAATGTACAATGTTATTTCGAATGGGAAATCATTATGAATGTCAAGTAGGCGTATATAAAATTTTAATAAATTACCTCCACATATTAGCAATGTGTAATGTTATTTTAGATGAAAAGCATTAGGAGTGTCAAATAGACTTCTATGTGTTTTTTATAATTTACTATATACATCTATTAGTAATGTGCAATGTTATTTTGAATGGAAATCATTAAAAATGTCAAGTAGGCGTATATGAATTTTTAATAAATTACCTCCACATATTAGCAATGTGTAGTGTTATTTTAGATGAAAAGCATTAGGAGTGTCAAATAGACTTATATGTGTTTTTTTATAATTTATTATATACATGTATAGTAATGTGCAATGTTATTTCGAATGGAAATCATTAGGAATGTCAAGTAGGCGTATATGAATTTTTAATAAATTACCTCCACATATTAGCAATGTGTAATGTTTATTTTAGATGAAAAGCATTAGGAGTGTCAAATAGACTTATATGTGTTTTATTATAATTTTATTATATACATGTATAGTAATGTGCAATGTTATTTCGAATGGAAATCATTAAGAATGTCAAGTAGGCGTATATGAATTTTTAATATATTACCTCCACATATTAGCAATGTGTAATGTTATTTTAGATGAAAAGCATTAGGAGTGTCAAATAGACTTATATGTGTTTTATTATAATTTCTTATATATATATGTATAGTAATGTGCAATGTTATTTCGAATGGAAATCATTAGGAATGTCAAGTAGGCGTATATGAATTTTTAATAAATTACGTCCACATATTATCAATGTGTAATCTTATTTTAGATGAAAAGCATTAGGAGTGTCAAATAGACTTATAGGTGTTTTATTATAATTTACTATATACATGTATTAGTAATGTGCAATGTTATTTTGAATGGAAATCATTAGAAATGTCAAGTAGGCGTATATGAATTTTTAATAAATTACCTCCACATATTAGCAATGTGTAATGTTATTTTAAATGAAAAGCATTAGGAGTGTCAAATAGACTTATATGTGTTTTTTTATAATTTATTATATACATGTATAGTAATGTGCAATGTTATTTCGAATGGAAATCATTAGGAATGTCAAGTAGGCGTATATGAATTTTTAATAAATTACCTCCACATATTAGCAATGTGTAATCTTATTTTAGATGAAAAGCATTAGGAGTGTCAAATAGACTTCTATGTGTTTTTTTTTATAATTTACTATATACATGTATTAGTAATGTGCAATGTTATTTTGAATGGAAATCATTAAAAATGTCAAGTAGGCGTATATGAATTTTTTAATAAATTACCTCCACATATTAGCAATGTGTAATGTTATTTTAGATGAAAAGCATTAGGAGTGTCAAATAGACTTATATGTGTTTTTTTTTATAATTTATTATATACATGTATAGTAATGTGCAATGTTATTTCGAATGGAAATCATTAGGAATGTCAAGTAGGCGTATATGAATTTTTTAATAAATTACCTCCACATATTAGCAGTGTGTAATGTTATTTTAGATGAAAAGCATTAGGAGTGTCAAATAGACTTATATGTGTTTTTTTATAATTTATTATATACATGTATAGTAATGTGCAATGTTATTTCGAATGGAAATCATTAGGAATGTCAAGTAGGCGTATATGAATTTTTAATAAATTACCTCCACATATTAGCAATGTGTAATGTTATTTTAGATGAAAAGCATTAGGAGTGTCAAATAGACTTATATGTGTTTTTTTTTTTATAATTTACTATATACATGTATTAGTAATGTGCAATGTTATTTTGAATGGAAATCATTAAAAATGTCAAGTAGGCGTATATGAATTTTTAATAAATTAACCTCCACATATTAGCAATGTGTAATGTTATTTTAGATGAAAAGCATTAGGAGTGTCAAATAGACTTATATGTGTTTTTTTTATAATTTATTATATACATGTATAGTAATGTGCAATGTTATTTCGAATGGAAATCATTAGGAATGTCAAGTAGGCCGTATATGAAATTTTTAATAAATTACCTCCACATATTAGCAGTGTGTAATGTTATTTTAGATGAAAAGCATTAGGAATGTCAAATAGACTTATATGTGTTTTTTATAATTTATTATATACATGTATAGTAATGTGCAATGTTTATTCCGAATGGAAATCATTAGGAATGTCAAGTAGGCGTATATGAATTTTTAATAAATTTACCTCCACATATTAGCAATGTGTAATGTTTATTTAAGATGAAAAGCATTAGGAGTGTCAAATAGACTTATATGTGTTTTTTTTTATAATTTATTATATACGTGTATATAGTAATGTGCAATGTTATTTCGAATGGAAATCATTAGGAATGTCAAGTAGGCGTATATGAATTTTTTAATAAATTACCTCCACATATTAGCAATGTGTAATGTTATTTTAGATGAAAAGCATTAGGAGTGTCAAATAGACATTATATGTGTTTTTTTATAATTTATTATATACATGTATAGTAATGTGCAATGTTATTTCGAATGGAAATCATTAGGAATGTCAAGTAGGCGTATATGAATTTTTAATAAATTACCTCCACATATTAGCAGTGTGTAATGTTATTTTAGATGAAAAGCATTAGGAGTGTCAAATAGACTTATATGTGTTTTTTATAATTTATTATATACATGTATAGTAATGTGCAATGTTATTTCGAATGGAAATCATTAGGAATGTCAAGTAGGCGTATATGAATTTTTTAATAAATTACCTCCACATATTAGCAATGTGTAATGTTATTTTAGATGAAAAGCATTAGGAGTGTCAAATAGACTTATATGTGTTTTATTATAATTTATTATATACATGTATAGTAATGTGCAATGTTATTTCGAATGGAAATCATTAGGAAATGTCAAGTAGGCGTATATGAATTTTTAATAAATTACCTCCACATATTAGCAATGTGTAATGTTATTTTAGATGAAAAGCATTAGGAGTGTCAAATAGACTTATATGTGTTTTATTATAATTTATTATATATATGTATGTATAGTAATGTACAATGTTATTTCGAATGGAAATCATTAGGAATGTCAAGTAGGCGTATATGAATTTTTAATAAATTACGTCCACATATTAGCAATGTGTAATCTTATTTTAGATGAAAAGCATTAGGAGTGTCAAATAGACTTATATGTGTTTTTATTATAATTTACTATATACATGTATTAGTAATGTGCAATGTTATTTTGAATGGAAATCATTAGAAAATGTCAAGTAGGCGTATATGAATTTTTAATAAATTACCTCCACATATTAGCAATGTGTAATGTTATTTTAGATGAAAAGCATTAGGAGTGTCAAATAGACTTATATGTGTTTTTTTTTTTTATAATTTATTATATACATGTATAGTAATGTGCAATGTTATTTCGAATGGAAATCATTAGGAATGTCAAGTAGGCGTATATGAATTTTTAATAAATTACCTCCACATATTAGCAATGTGTAATGTTATTTAAGATGAAAAGCATTAGGAGTGTCAAATAGACTTATATGTGTTTTTTTTATAATTTATTATATACGTGTATAGTAATGTGCAATGTTATTTCGAATGGAAATCATTAGGAATGTCAAGTAGGCGTATATGAATTTTTAATAAATTACCTCCACATATTAGCAATGTGTAATGTTATTTAAGATGAAAAGCATTAGGAGTGTCAAATAGACTTATATGTGTTTTTTTTTATAATTTATTATATACGTGTATAGTAATGTGCAATGTTATTTCGAATGGAAATCATTAGGAATGTCAAGTAGGCGTATATGAATTTTTTAATAAATTACCTCCACATATTAGCAATGTGTAATGTTATTTTAGATGAAAAAGCATTAAGAGTGTCAAATAGACATATATGTGTTTTTTTATAATTTATTATATACATGTATAGTAATGTGCAATGTTATTTCGAATGGGAAATCATTAGGAATGTCAAGTAGGCGTATATGAATTTTTAATAAATTACCTCCACATATTAGCAGTGTGTAATGTTATTTTAGATGAAAAGCATTAGGAGTGTCAAATAGACTTATATGTGTTTTTTTATAATTTATTATATACATGTATAGTAATGTGCAATGTTATTTCGAATGGGAATCATTAGGAATGTCAAGTAGGCGTATATGAATTTTTAATAAATTACCTCCACATATTAGCAGTGTGTAATGTTATTTTAGATGAAAAGCATTAGGAGTGTCAAATAGACTTATATGTGTTTTTTTTATAATTTACTATATACATGTATTAGTAATGTGCAATGTTTATTTTTAATGGAAATCATTAGAAATGTTCAAGTAGGCGTATATGAAATTTTAATAAATTACCTCCACATATTAGCAATGTGTAATGTTATTTTAGATGAAAAGCATTAGGAGTGTCAAATAGACTTATATGTGTTTTTTTTATAATTTATTATATACATTTATAGTAATGTGCAATGTTATTTCGAATGGAAATCATTAGGAATGTCAAGTAGGGCGTATATGAATTTTTAATAAATTACCTCCAAATATTAGCAGTGTGTAATGTTATTTTAGATGAAAAGCATTAGGAATGTCAAATAGACTAATATGTGTTTTTTTATAATTTATTATATACATGTATAGTAATGTGCAATGTTATTCCGAATGGAAATCATTAGGAATGTCAAGTAGGCGTATATGAATTTTTAATAAATTTACCTCCACATATTAGCAATGTGTAATATTATTTAAGGTGAAAAGCATTAGGAGTGTCAAATAGACTTATATGTGTTTTTTTTATAATTTATTATATACGTGTATAGTAATGTGCAATGTTATTTCGAATGTAAATCATTAGGAATGTCAAGTAGGCGTATATGAATTTTTAATAAATTACCTCCACATATTAGCAATGTGGTAATGTTATTTTAGATGAAAAGCATTAAGAGTGTCAAATAGACATATATGTGTTTTTTTATAATTTATTATATACATGTATAGTAATGTGCAATGTTATTTCGAATGGGAATCATTAGGAATGTCAAGTAGGCGTATATGAATTTTTAATAAATTACCTCCACATATTAGCAGTGTGTAATGTTATTTTAGATGAAAAGCATTAGGAGTGTCAAATAGACTTATATGTGTTTTTTATAATTTATTATATACATGTATAGTAATGTGCAATGTTATTTCGAATGGGAATCATTAGGAATGTCAAGTAGGCGTATATGAATTTTTAATAAATTACCTCGACATATTAGCAATGAGTAATGTTATTTGAATAACTATTTTACGTCTTTTTTTAATTCATAATTCATAATTATCTTTCACGTTAAATAATGGAGGGTTTGATTCATAAAAGTCTTATTACATTACAACTATTGTAGTATATATTTTATGCAATAATATATTCTAGTTGTTACAATCGTATTACTAACTAAGCAGTATTAAAAAGTAATAAGCGTTAGCAAGTTGGAATACATATATTTCTGTAGTACCCTGTGCTATACAAAATTGAATTGAATCAAAGAAAACTGATTCAAGAATAAAGCAATTCTTGTAAGAATCACAACAATCTGATCCACAGATAGAAAATGATGTAAGCAGACGGTCGATTGAATCCGACCTGAAACCAGTACCACTGTATGTTGCCTAATGTGCGTAAAGATGGCATTGCAATTCGACCAGATGTCAACTATATTTTTACACTTACATAAAATGTAGTGAAATAGAATGTATTTAAGATTTTATATCATTGCGTGTAAAGTCTGATTGATATGTATTCAGAGATGAAAACCGAACCGAACCCATCCAAATAATTAATTGTCAATCATAAGAGAAAGTGACGATAATGATGTATCTGTTTTTTCAGATGTTTACCGCTTTCCATCAAAGCACCAATCTAGAAACAGGTTGAATAATTAAAAATTAAATTATCAGAAATGTTTATTGTAAAATAATTCATAAAAACCGACGTAATTATTTCACAAAGGTTTATGATAATTAATTAACTTTAGTTCGTTCATTCATTGATAGTTTCATCTACTCCGTTATCGGATTTATAGCTCTGAAAATTGTCATTCACCTGAGTGTGTGACCTACTTACAAGTATGGCATTAAAAGACAAACTGATGTTCTACAACAAAGCAGTCGTTGCTGAAATGAGTAAAAAGCGTTCCACCTTTGTTACAATTCATGACCTGCTCTCACTTAGAGTCAATTGTTAATTTCACAAGTTTCCTTGTCTACGTTTCACGTTTTATTGTTCGCCTCTTTTTATGTTCTTATAAAAGGTTAACTGTAGCGTATAAAAAGTAGCAATACTTCTTACATTTAAGTAAATTTTTCTACGTTTACTGTATTTATGTATTTAACAGCTTTTTAATTATTAAAGTACAACTGTAGAGAGTTACATTAGAAATTCCTTAGAATTCTAGAAAACGAGAAAATTTTCATTATTAATTAAAAGCATCATAAGAGAAGTCATTTAATAATTGACGAGACACATTGTACTGGAGAATAAAGCATTTATTTTTATATAACAACACTTTTTAAACAAAATTCCCTTAAATATTTATGCACTATATCGCAACGGGCTATAAGAATTTGTATTCTGGCTGCAAAGAACCCATTGTCTTAATTTTTGAACGAATTTCCCACACAAATGTTCACATCCTCATTGTCCTTGAACCTCTTCTCATGTACACAAAAAACAAGGAAATCTTAAGGTGTTAACAAGGTGCTTTTTGATTCTGGCTCATTACCGTGAACCCACGTTTCATTATAAGTTAAAATGTCGAGGAAGTACTCACCAATCCTAGCATGATGCTCCTATGCTCTTTTTTATATACCTGAACCTGGATGCTCTGAGCAGTCGCGTCAACCTTTGTGGCCCCATATTGCCAGTAATAACTTGAACCTGGGTCACCTAACCTTTCCACTGTCACACTGCGGTCAGCACGAATAATATAATCAATTCGAAAATCAAGTGAGGAGGTTGAAACTGCAACTGGGCGGCCATAACGGTGGTCGTCAGTTACTGAGTTACGATCATTTTGGAACTGCTCTAACTACTAGTAAAACTTTACAACACTTAACCTCTACCATAAACTTTAGATATAGCAGAGAACACTTTTACTGGTTTTCTCCTTCAGCAATTAACTAACTAATTACAGATTTTTTTTAGAATAATTTGGGAGTTTCAAGCGAACTCGTCATTACAGTCAGTGTATGTTTGAGGTTATAAACCAAACTTAAACAATGGAAGTAACCATTGATGCTAACCTCTTGAATGACCCTTGTAAGTTGAATGAAAACCTTTTCAACGGTATTAACGGATATTAACTGATAATAATAATCAGATAATGTTTTTATACGTTTATCAACTTAATATTCTACTTTACATGTTGCAATAAAAGTAAAAAAAGGTTAAATACGAGTAAGAACTCAATATTATACCACTCCATAGAAGTGGAAAAGCACAAAACCATCAATCATCCAGTAGTCCGCAGAACACAAAGATTGCATTATGTTATATTCATCATCTCTCCGCGCTGTGTTATTTGTCATGTGTCTCTGAAGATCGCTTGTACTATAGAGTTGGTTATACTGAAAAATTTGCCAAAGAAGATAAAAAGAGAGAGTATTTTAAATAGGAAGTGTTCATTAAACAAACTTGTACACGAAAGTTTTTAGAGTTTATGTCATTTTGGTGTTTATAAAACACATATCGTTTTGCATTTATAAATACTTTTATCTAGTTTTCTGTTCAAATTGGGGATAAACTTATATTATATTACATATGATGAGATTCTATACTTTAAAATAGACAAAAACTTTAATACATCGCGTCGCACCAGAAAAATGCCGTACGTAATTAGAATCGAAGATTTGAAAATGTTATATATGCATTTTGTTTGAGTTTTAAAATTTATATCACACCGGTTTTAAGAAAGATTTTTTTCTTATTCCATTGCATACACCTCGTATGACTGAAAAATATTGCTTTTATATTTTAGATTGAAAAATTATAATTTATGTGTAAATTTAAATTTTTACACTATTGGGGTATTTTAGAAAGAATAAATATATTTTAATCAATGATTATTAATGTAATGTGTTAATGAGTACACTACAAATAATTTCTATACCGTAAGCGCAAATAACTATTATCTGTGTGGAATCAAAAGTTATGTACAAGCTTGTATGAAGAACATACAGTACAACAATGGTTCAAATATCGATCCCTGGGGACCGCCTTGCTCAACTTGAACCCATGTGTAACTGCTACCTTTTATCTCCAATGCTCTTTGTGTGTTAAGTATGAGTTCAGTCAACTAAAATATCTGTTTCAGGAACCACTTTTCAAATCCTGCATCAAATTAGGATGTGCGAATCAGTCAAATACCTTAGAAACATCCATCTACACACCCTATTATCCTTTGTCTCTTGTCAACGCCCCTGATAAACGTTCGATATAACGATCTATGTCTATGTGATATATAGTTTGTTCCCGAGCTGCCAACGGCATCGGCAACGGTAACTTGGCAAAGTTTTGCTCATTACATCTCTTAAAATTAACTTATTTTGGTTATGTATACCTAGAGGTTCATTTTGAAATTTTGCGGTAAATACTGACAAGGTTGAAGGTTCAAATTTGTGGGTAGGATACTCACAAGACAAATTCGAAAGAGCTTTTAAGGCTCTAATCGGAGGCGCTCAGAAAGATGTCCAAACTAAATTTTACAGAGTGGTGTAGAAATACCTTACAGAGTTGGGAAGTAGAGTACTGACTTTACTCTGCCTCTACAATATATAATTGGCCCCTCATTGTCAACACAGTTGTGTGTTGACTCACGACGGTGATATCCACGGATACATGGATACAATACTAGGGGCAGAAGATGAGAAACCAATCTCATTGAACTTCTGCCTTTCGAGCCACACGCATCTTATGTTGGTAGCAAGATACTCAATTAACTCCCGGATTGCATTTAAACAAATTGGGAAGTAAGTAAGAATCATTTTTAGGCTTGAATAAGGGATCTTCTAATGTCTCAAACGACTAAAGGAAAACTTAACTTAACAAGTATTTCTCGTTGTAAGTTGCGATTAAGTGGGGGTAGGTTCACCCTCTGTTACACTGTAAAACGCTAACAGTTTGTTGGGTGTGAAGTTATGTGTCGCAGTTGTAGTGAGATATTATATCCAACACTCAAACAACTAATGGAAAACTTAACTTAACAGGTAATTCAAGTTTTAGGTTAAAACAAATGGGGGTGCGTTCACACTCTGTTACAGTGTAAACCGCTAACAGTTTTGTTGGGTGTGAAGTTATGTGTCGCAGTTGCAGTGATATATTATAACCAGCACTTGAACAACTAATGGAAAACTTAACTTAACAGGTAATTCAAGTTTTAGGTTAAAACAAATGGGGGTGCGTTCACACTCTGTTACAGTGTAAACCGCTAACAGGTTGTTGGGTGTGAAGTTATGTGTCGCAGTTGTAGTGAGATATTATAACCAGCACGTAAACAACTAATGGAAAACTTAACTTAACAGGTAATTCAAGTTTTTAGGTTAAAACAAATGGGGTTGCGTTCACACTCTGTTACAGTGTAAACCGCTAACAGGTTGTTTGGGTGTGAAGTTATGTGTCGCAGTTGTAGTGAGATATTATATCCAACACTCAAACAACTAACGGAAAACTTAACTTAACAGGTAATTCAAGTTTTAGGTTAAAAACAAATGGGGGTGCGTTCACACTCTGTTACAGTGTAAACCTCTAACAGGTTGTTGGGTTATGTGTCGCAGTTGCAGTGATATATTATAACCAGCACTTAAACAACTAATGGAAAACTTAACTTAACAGGTAATTCGAGTTTTGGGCGAGAACAACTGGGGGTGCCTTCACACTTCGTTACAGTGTAAACCGCTAACAGGTTGTTGGGTGTGAAGTTATGTGTCGCAGTTGTAGTGAGATATTATATCCAACACTCAAACAACTAATGGAAAAACTTAACTTAACAGGTAATTCAAGTTTTAGGTTAAAACAAATGGGGGTGCGTTCACACTCTGTTACAGTGTAAACCTCTAACAGGTTGTTGGGTGTGAAGTTATGTGTCGCAGTTGTAGTTGAGATATTATCTCCACCCCCATGCTCTCCAATTTTTAATCCTGATCAGAATTTATATTTAGTGCATGTTGTGTCATGTCATTTGGGTTAGCATTAAAGATAAATTTTTACGTTGCACTTATGGGGAACAATGATGATAATGAGTAAATTACAGAAGATATAGATATTTATACAAACTAAATACTATTATATGATATTTAAACATACGCCAACTATTATAATATTACAAAAATATAATAACAAAATGAAATACTATTTCACGAAAAAGTTACTAAGAATGTTTAGTTTAGTTCCAGTTCTCCTTCCTCTTAATGTGCATATTGAATCTGATGCTGCTAAAGGCTTAAATCCTTCCCATTAAAGTTATTTTCCTCTAAAGAATTAAAAAATAACTAACGATGAAAAAGCAAAAAACGAACAATTTACATCGTTTCGACATTAGAGACAGCTGGAATACAAAATATAACATATAGTGTAATCCAGGGTAATTGGAGTTTTTACAATGAGACTTTTCTTATGTTTTCAGAAGAAAATGGCTTCGGATTGCATGAGTCAAATCTGTAACTGCATCAGACAAACTGCATTAAGAGGAAAGAGAACTGGAGGTAAGCTCAACAGTTCATAAATCCTTCCCACCATGATTACGTTGTTTGTCGGAAAAACGTCTTGTAATTCTTACTTAGTAGTAAATTTGAAAATATATTCCAATTGATTACAAACATTTTGTTGGCCATCTGTGTTACTAGATTTAGATACATATTACAATCCGTAAAAACATCTCTAATAAATGAGCTAAAACTAGTTATTAACTTATTTCACGTATTATAGATATTAAATTGTATAGCGGATATATAATGCCGCATTTTAAATTAGGGACGTAAAGCCCCTTAACTGCTGAGCAATACCACGAGCCGGGCACCTACAGCGCTACTCACGTGTTTACACGTTTCGATGCGTCGTGCCCTCACTGCTACTCTCGTGTTAAAACGTTTCTGAAAGACGGCTGGTTGTTAATTTCTGCCTGTCTACGGAGCATTCACTGCACTCTGGCAGCTATTTTCAGTACTATAATGACTGTAGCTCCCCTTGACAAGTGTCTCTGCGTGGTTTACATTTTTGGTACTACGTCGGTAGCACGTGTTCACATCAATAAAATAATATTAGTTTTGTGTCTAACCACACTTTATAAACGTAGTGATTGTTGGGTTGTGTAACACTTTGTTTATTTAAGGGTGAGATAATTATGGGTGATAGTCACAATAACAAAAGTAAAATAAGACAAAAAACTGACAAAAGAAACAAAAAACGCCTGTAATCAACTCAAAATGTATTGGAGAGTACGATGTAAACATGGGGGCAGTCGATCGCTCGATATGATTATTGTAAACATAGAGTGTATCAGACGTACCACGAGATGGTATAAGAAATTATTTTTTCATATATTATACATGACCATCCTCAATGCACATGCATTATACTTATGTAAAACTGGTAAAGAACGGACTCTGTCCCAGTTTTCATCTAGAGTTAGTCCGCCAGCTTCTGGAGAAGTACCTCGAACCCCGTCAAATTAAGAAAGGTGGCCGTACACTTGTGATTGTTAATAAAATACGGAATCTTACAACAATAGAATATAACCTGTAATTTGGTCTTTAGAGCCTAAGCAGTTGTTAAAACAGCGTGCCGGCACAACGTCGACTATCCAACCTTGAATGCTCCGCGCTGGCTGTGCAGCGACTCTCCCACTCTGCCGCGGTAATGGCTCTGAGCTACTGCACGTGTTAACACGTCTACAGCAGTTAAGGGGCTAAAAGTTGAAATATTAGGTTTGATGTAATATATATTCTACTCTAAAGAGAACTGAAGCGTTGAAATAGCAATATCCTGGATTACTGTTGAGTCTCAACCAACTAGTTTCAATCTCTACCAGTACACTAGTGCGACTGTAATACACTGTCGTTATACATTCATATACTACTTACTGTTTGTTTCCTTGCATATGTAGTATAATTACTTGTTGGTAGTGTACACAATGAGATATCTAGTTCAGTAATAAACAAGTTATATATCGTGGCTAGTGAATATTGCAAAATAACGGTTATTTATCACTTCTGCAAAATAAAGATATATATATATATATATATATATATATATATATATATATTGCTACAGATAAATTTTGAAAAAAATAACTAGATTTCTAACTAACAGCGAGAAATTAAATTAGGATAAAGCCATTTACCTTTATATGTATATAAAACCATAAACAACCATCACATGTATATAAAATAAACAATCATGTATATAAAACCAAAACCTTCATCACTCTAGCACCGGTAAGTTATACTGTATCAATGAACATTTTAAGTAACTGTAATGTCCCTTTTAAAATACTTAGGCAATTGCTGGATTCAATTTGCACGGATGCAGAGCACGAGTACGCTTTACCTCGAAAGTTCTATTTGTTTGAAAAAAGACAAAGCCGACTCGCAGAAATCGGAGTAATTATAGATTGTCGATCAGATGGTATCTCTCCTGAAATGTTTTGTCTCAATTTACACGGATCCAAAAAATGTTATGAATTATGATCCACGGACTTATGTTAGAGATCTCTCTAGTACGCTTTACCCCGAAAGTTTTATGTGTTTGGATTGCACTGCACCAGATCCAAAATAAACCAAAAAATAACTCGCATAAGGCGGAGTAACTAGAGATTGTCGATTAGATTGTATCTGTCCTAAAGTTTTTTGTTTTAATTTACACGGATGCAGAGCATGATTATCCTATAAAACTCTGTAACACGCTTGACTCCGAAAGTTTTGTGTTTGAATCGCACTGCGCAAGATCCAGAAGAAGACAACACAGACTCGCAGAAGTCGGAGTAATTAGAGATTGTCGATGAGATTGTATCCATTCTGAAATTTATTGTTCAACTATTTCAGGCCTACTTAGTTATTTTAAGTCAGATTTTCATATGCAAGGAGGGCCCCAATATTTAAAACATTAAGGATTGTCTAAGATAGTGAGAGAATTAAAATTTAAATTGCTTAAAAAGATGTATAACTCCGTTTCAGTTAAGGTATATAAACTGGAAAACCTTTACATTAACAACTTTCAAAGAATGCTATTAGCCGCCATTTTGAAATTTTCAATTAAAAAGAGCTGAAAAATACGCATAATTCTTTTTTAAGCTTCTAATTACAGCAAAACTATCGGAAAGTGGATTTTACAAATGACTAAGAGCAGGCTGAGTGACTTTTACTGCAGGCTTTGTCAAAACACCATTGACAATAAGAGTTTACATTAAAGTGAAATAAAAACTTTAAAACGACTTTAAACATACAAAAATTACAATGCTTCGGGTAGAATATCCTCAAAAGAGTACATTTTCTCCTTTAGGAGATTTAAATAGCAAATGTCTTAATTATTTAATTAGTACACTTTCAAGGAGAAAAAACGTTCTAAAAGTAGCTGTGACTGCGATAAACCACAAATAAGTAGCATAAACGGTTATATTATACGTCACAATAATAAAAGTGGGAACATTTTAAAACTCAGTATTTAACCTTTTACAAAGAAAGAGGTCTGATTAAAACCTAACTTAGCTCAATCTGAGTACAATTAAAACAATATCCAAAATTAAACTACCTAAATAATTAGAATTAGATTATATACTAATTTATTATCTTATTTATCATGTACCAGACAAAATTAATTATGATTTTACATGTGCTACTCCTACAAATTGGAAAGAAGTAGTGTAATCAATTGTCGAATAGTTTAGCATATGCGGATTTACGAAACTATATTATAATGTTCGCTCCAGCCCCTTTTATAATTTGGAATACTCAGATTTCGATATTTAAATTAAAAATTTAAAATGAAAATCAAAATTGAGGCCGAAATGTCACTAGAACATAATTGTGTAGCGGCGCAGTGTCTGCGTAGTGTAACCAGTTATACTATGATGTTAATCTGGTCGTTCTGAATCCGGATAGAGACTTATTTGCAATGAAAAAACGTTATTATGTCTTAATGATTTTCATTTATACTTTATGAATTTTAAAATAAACAGCACACGCTTCATATACTCCACACAAATTTACTTCACTTTTTATGTAAGTTCTATTATAAATAAAGTTGGAATAGCATATAATTTTTATCCATGAGAAATAATGGAAATAGATATGTTGATGTCATCATGTGAGTAAACAATATGGACAAACAAACAGAGATATCTGTAATGAGTTCCAATCATATCACTAACGAAGCCACATACCAATCATATATAAATTTGGGATCACCCTCACAGCTCAGCTCTCACGTACAAACACATCTGTATTACAATCTGACTGTAATATACGCGAGAGGACTCGCATAATGCATAGATAGATCGTCACCACTTCAAGCCTATGGATTTATGTGCATTATCTACGATTCGTGGTTTCACTGCAAACCTTATATAGATTAAGCTTATTAATATATGAGGTGTTTTTAACGTCACTAATATAATATGTAAGCTTTTGTTTTGAATACGATTATTCTGCTGTTATTGAAAAATTTCATTTCTTAAAATTATATTTATATATATTTGAATAATAAACTAAACAATTACGTTTTACATTTTTATATGTAAGTCGTACTTGATATGTTTTAGAGGCGGCCGATTCTCACCCTAGTTTATAATTTACCACACATGTAGAAATTGAATAAAGTAGGTAAATGATCAACTATTGTATCGTTAGTCAAGAGTTTTGAAAAATAAGAAATTGAAATATCTAAGACTACACTTAAGCACAAAGACATTCGTGGCAGTGAATTCCAAATGAATGGAAAGAATTTTGATATTAAAATGCAGCTATTGACATTTTCTTTAAAAAATTTAGTACAAGGGAACATAAGAGCAGAAGAGTCGTCTTTTATCATCATTTATGGAAGGCGCAGTCTCACACTGCATCATTGGAGGTAAAGATTATGCACTAAACTTTAAAGTATTCTTTTTAATAAGTTGTTCATCCTTCTGTTGGGGTACTCTATTTGTAAAATGTAAGCTTTTAAGTCTAATCGTTCTGAAGTTTGTTTTATATCGCCCTTATATTAAATCTCTGGATTATAACTGTGTGTACTGTCTAATTCGTTCTCATTAAATATTTAATCACCTAATATTTTCGAATTGTTCATAAGAGACATTATAAAACTGTTCTGTATAACTGTTCAAATACTGCAAGTATCTCTGTTAGCACATACCTTCCCATACCTCTCAACGTGACGACTCAATTAAGAGGTGAAGTATGTTTTCGTAGTGGTAAAGTCTCTAATAATATTAATATGAGAATAGGATTATGATTCAATTCATGTACATGGATACTTTTACCATGTTTAAAACTAAATAATTATATAAATAAAACAATTGCTGTTCATAGTGTAGGTCAAAATAAATACTATTTGAGCATTTTTAAATAACATTTGATGTCAATGAATGAATCTAAAATTTTATTGCCAAAATCATAATGTAGAGAATATCAATAGTCAATATTAACCTTTTATATTAAACAGTCACAATGCATTGAAACTAAAAATACAAGGAAACAACAAAAACACACAATGTTATCAATCACACTTTATTAATTCTTACCAGTTTTCCCAGTTTACAACGTTGGATATCAGTCTGCTAGTTGTCACTCAGTCGTATGCCACAAACTCGTCAATTTAAAATGCTTGAAACACTAAAAAGCGTTTCAAATTATATTTTAACACATTGGGCGTTGTGAAATTTTCTATTGAACGAGGCCATTTATTGATGAGCGAACTTCTGCCTGTGAAGTTCGTAAACTTCCATCCTGTGTCTCCCAGTCCGATGTCTGCCTCGTGTTTCATATGTATGTCGTCCGCTAATCATATCACATTTAGACATACAGAATGTTGTCTCTAAATAGTAGAGACCTAGAAGAGTCGGTATGTCTAATTCTCTAAAGGCCTCTTTGCATGACTCTCCCTAATTAAATCGTGCGAATATCCGAACCGCTTGTCTTTTAATTTTGTAAAACTCTGGAGAACTGTACGTTTGTGCTTGCTCCCCACAACAATAAATCGTACATAAGGTGAGGGTAAGTCAAGCCATAATACGTCATCATCTGAACCTGAATATAGCATTATTTGGCTGAACACCTCATAAACGCACATTTCGAGCAATTATTTTCAATATGAGCATTCCACAACAATCCCGGATCCACGATATTTCGATAAATGTTTAAAAATAAACGGCATTTGTCTCTCCTGATAGCATTGCAAAGGTCAGGAGATTTTATTTTGAGGAAATTCTCAAGAAATTCTGGTCCCAGTTTATGATGCCAAGTAACGTTTCTGGTTCCAGTACGGTGTTTTATTTTTTCCTGAAACATTGGTGTTATCGTTAGGTTGACTTTATTTTTGTACTGACATACCTACTCACAGTATCGCATTGTAAGGAATCTATACTTATAGAAAGGACTTGACTTAAAGTTATTGATCAGTTAAGTCCAGGATTTACCAAGCTCTTTTACCTGTAGGAAAAAAAGGATGTTTTATGTACAAATCTTTAGTGTTAAATGCGAACTTGCATTGAAAAAGCTTCTATTATGGTATTTGTTTTTTATTTAAAGAATATTTTCCTACCTTATATGTACTTTTATATCATTACTGTAGTAACTAAATTACTTTCAAATTTCCTGACCTTATACCTGTAAGTAAATTAGCTACGGGTGCGAGTATATACACTCTGCCGAGAGCACGTGATAATGTGCTGTGGGCGCCGATTGTATTAAAAGCTGAGACCCTCTATTAGCTGCCAAGCCAGATTCCTAACTATATTCTAACTTACTAGTCTTAGCTGATCTGACCTGTTTATTTCACGTTTCCATGGATATTTCCTTATAAGATAAACCAATTTCGCATTGTTTTCATGTTTAGTATATTAAAAATTACAACACTATTTGTTGCCTATCAGAAAGATATCTGAAACAATATCCTCACGTATTCACGATAGTGAGAGGCTACCTGTAATGGCGGCACGTCTACATCCAAAACAGATGTGGCAGTGAGCCTGCTTTCCCTTTATTGTGCGTTATCTTTTACAATATCCTCACGTATTCACGATAGTGAGAGGCTACCTGTAATGGCGGCACGTCTACATCCAAACAGATGTGGCAGTGAGCCTGCTTTCCCTTTATTGTGCGTTATCTTTTACAATATCCTCACGTATTCACGATAGTGAGAGGCTACCTGTAATGGCGGCACGTCTACATCCAAACAGATGTGGCAGTGAGCCTGCCTTCCCTTTATTGTGAGTTATCTCAAACGAACTTTTTCTGAATAATGAAGTAATTGTTTTACTCATTGTCTAGATTTTTACTTGAAGCGAGAATAAATCAAACGATATGTTAAGAATAATGCTTAGGGTTGCAATCGCTTTAGGATAAACACGGAAATTTATTATGATATTCTTACCTAGCAGACCTTTAATTATAGTTTTAAAGTAAGTAAACCATAATATTTTTAATTAAAAAACCAAAATAATATCGGATAATAGGGGTTTGAAGCGTACTTTTGTCCCAAACATTGTTGGAACTCTAATTCCTTTTATTCGAGATTTAATTTTACTTCTAATTTAGTTTTTTATCTACGCCAATGGTATTTAAGTAGATACCAGTAAATATTTTAACGAGAAAACTGTTAGAAACCCCTGTTATTTACATCTTTGGGAATCGAAATTTCCGTATTTCCAGTATTGCCGTTATACAGTACATTCTGAAATTTCCTTACAAGGAAACACGAATGAAATATTCAAGTAACTTATTATGTACGCTGTCTATTCAAAATCTGTTTTTAAATCATGCTTTAGAAATATTTTAAGGAAATAAAACTGACAGATGGAGTTTCTCCGTTTATACTGTCCAGGGTTGTGCATTACAATGATTTATGTAACGTATTCTACATTAATACAGCAGTGTATACGTATTAACATATACAAGTAAACACCATACAAACATACATATAGCAGTTTGTATTGTAATAAAACAGTTAAATACAGAGTTAAGAAGAATACAGATGGAAGACAACAGGAACGGTTCAATGTTAACTCAAGTGTACGACCATGTTACTGTTACTGCTGTTGTAAACTGGAGTAAGCAGACCTCTTGGAACTTTTGTTATTGCTTGTTCATTACTGACGGACAAATTCATTCGAACCGTAATACTTCTATGGTTGGCTCAATACAAAATTTCTCTTACAGAACATTACAGAAATATAAGCAATCTCTTCTAGCATACAAAGTTTCATTTCAACTGTTATAACATATTATGTTACAACAATGGTAGATAGTCAGATAAATAATTTATCAAAGCTCTCGGTCACTGAGCAGGACTAGACATGCAGGTACGTTTGAGCACATAAGCGAGTACCGATTAAGTGCTGGGGTGATGTCGGTGGAGGGTTGCTCCCATCTTCAAACCGTTAAGCTGATTCATAAGGTTCTTCAGAAGGGAAGGCCAGAATATCTTAGATTAAAGCTGGTTTTAGGCATGAGGTGAGCCAGCGCTGTACTCGACAAGATGGTCTATTACACCACCAAGTTTAGAGACAGGGAAAAAGGCATTCAGACACTTTGCCCACTGCAATAAGAAACCCCAGCCTCTTAAAAATTTAATAAAAGTGTTGCATTAATACTTAGCGATAAATGTTACGCGTCATTTTATTTTTGTGTAATTTAAGTATAATGAAGTTTGTATACTTTGGTAGGAGTTGTCATGAAAAGCAGAGTTTTTACTTTGATGATCGCTCGACCAATAAAGACATTTCTATTTATTTATTTACGTTGTTCTCTGGCCACTCGAACAATTTTGACATAGCCCTAGGTTTAGAGAAAGGACGTACTTTGTCCCTTACTTAAGATTGCCATAATACTTCTACGTCCTGTTAATATTATTCTGGCTTGTGTAAATCTGAAATATGTATTAAAATCCAATAGGGCGCTTGCACGTGTACTACCGAGGTCGCAGGCCTTCACCAAGGTTCGTTTGGTCTAAATTAAAAATGTAAATTAGCGATATCTAATTCGTTTTCTACATCTAGTTTTAAACGCTTTTTAAATTTATGCCGGAATTATACAACAAGGGCAAATATCTTTCTGATCAGCTGGCTCACACATTTGGATTGTTACCAACACGGTTCCTCGTAGTTATGCAGCGTTTATCACTATTGTGACTGTACCTGGTACGGTTTACTCGCGTGTTACAGTAGTTACAGTGATGCGGTAGTTGTAGATATCAGTTTGAAAGTTATTGTTAGCAACTCGGCGCCGCATGCAACACCTGTCTTGAAGTGTGGGAGATTTTAATGTTATAACTAAAGTAGACAACCTTTTACGCAATACGTTTGGAATCTACCAGCTAAAATATAACAACCATCATGGTATATTAGTACAAAAATATGTTAAATTTAAAAATCATTAATTTGTAAAATTTACAGAAAATGCTTCATTCAGTTCTCCGCAAACAATCTTAACAGAGATAATTTTGTTTAGAATTCAAACAAATATAAGTATTACCTATACATTTTACCCAAAATAATACTATAAACATTTCCAAGTTAAAAATTAAAATTTTCTATTATAAATAGAAGCATTTTATAGAACATAACTTTTACGTTCTACCCAGATAGAAGTTCGCCTAATTCCTTAATTGGAATCTATAAAATACAGTGTGATGTAAATAATCAGGTTAAAGAGACACGTAAATCTTTCTAAAGTTTTAAACGGCATTTCATTACACTAATTATTTGGAAGCTATACCGTAATCAAACTAGTTTCTCTGTGGTTTCAATATTGATATTTAAAGTTCGTAAGTATAAAATATATTTGACACTGATGTGTGATGAAATAATAAAAGAAATGTTAAAGGTTACATTAAAATATTCAAGGTTTAGCAATATTTTACTATATAAAATTATGATGCTCCTTTTCCATTTTTACTAATGACGGAATTTGATACCTCAGAATGTATAAGACTGCAGTCCTTAGTCACTGTAAATTTAGATGAATACTGTACATAAACAAACTTTTGTACTTTATATTTGTTACCTAAGCATACGTTTCTTAAAGCTCTTAATAAGCTTAAAAACACTTTTTTACGATAACATAGGGTCTATTAAAACTCTCTTCGCAAGCTTCAGGATATTGCTCTTTGACCAGGAGGATCTAAAAGTAAAATACAAGCAATGCTCGTATGGCTGCTTGTTTATGTTTAATAGGATTTATTTTTATTTCAGAAACCAACAAAGTGAAATAACTATAATTTTCTATAATAAATATAACTATAAACTATAATAAACTGTTGAAAGATTAAAATATTAATAATACAATCAATACGTTTAATTTTAAAACAGTTGCTATGATTTATTGCTATCATTCTTTAGAGCCGTTATATGAATTATTGTGTTAAACAACAAATTTTAACATTTTACGTTATGAAGACATGTCAAATGAATAAAAACTACATGTTTTTTATTTATTTGTAGCAACACAGAAACATTTATGTTTTTTTTATTAAACAGACATACATATCTCGGTACTTTTCTTTCCATTTGGAGAATACTTTTGAGTCTCTCGTCACTATTTTTTATTTATTTTATATTATAGATAACTTAACCAACACCTTTCATATTTAATTTGGAATTACATAAATATTTATTTGTAAATTTTATCACGATTGAGGTAATTAGCATCCACTGTAAATGATTGTAGTGTTGTGACTTGGAATAAACTAAGAAATTCGCTCGTTAGGTGATGTAAAAGATGTGATTAAGTAAAAGATTAGCCATGGAATATATTTTTTTAATTAATCGTATTACGCCATGGAAAAGATGTTACGAGCAATGTGTCGTCAGTCTATACTTCTATCTAAACTCTGATCTACATAGATTACATCACTTATTCCATCATCTGTGTCGTTAGATTCCGACAGAACAGAGCCCCATTTTTAGTCTAACTTTACAATAAGTTTAATACTCGTAACAATTATCAACGTCAGGGCTAAATGTTGAGAAACGAACTTGAGTACAACATATTTAGTATCAAGTTAAGACTCACCCTATTGTTCCACAACTGAATGTAAGCCTGTAGAGGTATTTAAAACCGTTTTATATATATTTTTACTAGAATGAATAATACCACCAGTACAGCCTCCTCTTATTAACGTATATTTCATAGCATTTTACTATTTGTTCAAAGTGTTAACTGTAAAGTGATAAGGGCGTGTGCTGAAGGCCGGCTACGAGCATAATTAACTTCACAATAAAACCGTTGGCACTTGCGGCATCTGAGGCGCTATAAACCCCGTCCGTTAGCACGCATCGCACATTCTCTGCATGCGTGGCCGTGGATGTGTCGGCACTCTTCTCCAACATTAACGGATATTAAAATTACATTACTCACAGTGAGTTCCAAGCAGTTTAATTTAGGGGTTTAAACTTGTAAATAATAAAACAAATTAAAGAGACGGGAGCTATGGGTCTGCGGAGAAACACAGATATAAAACGTATAAAATGATAAAAATAAATTGCATATTACAATATAATAAATAAAACATAAATTCTTTACGATTTGGTTAATGAATGATGAATTTAGACCTCTTATATATTTACGGACGCTAATTGAATATGCTATGTTTTACTTTTTAAATTGATTGAATTGTTAACAATAAAAGATAGGGCCTTGTTGTACGCTATCTTTTGTTTTATTTTCCGAGAAAGATGAAAAAATAATTATCAGTTGAGAAATATTACCGAGAAAACAGTTACAACTAAACAGATGTTAAATATTGTTTCGTATTAGTATATTACTTACATCTGAAATGAAATGAAATAGGCCTTTATTCAAGAGGCGGAGTTAGGGCTATTTAGCCCTCTCTACCACTCAACCTCACATAATATACAGATATATATATATATATATATATATATATATATATATATATATACATATTTACATTTAATGACCTTAAAACTATAACAAATTCCATTTAAAATTTAAATTTAACCAAAATATATACTACTATGTAATAATTAAAAATCAAATTTATCAGCTGAATATGTAGAAAATTTTCAAACAAAGATAAATTAAAACTTAAATTAACAATTTACTTTTTAAATAATTTCTTGTTATTGCTACATTCATTCTCTCAAACACACAGCCTGACCACAAGCACGCCACGAGCACCGCCATCCGTCACCCCTACAGACCGCCCAGCAACAAGTCCCTGACCCCCGCCCCAAAACGAGCCCGACCTTCTATAATACGGATATCATCAGGAAGAGAGTTCCAGAGGCGACATGCCTGAACAGTGAACGACCTACTGAAGAAGTTCGATCGATGAACAGGAATTGAGAGTAACTTGGATCCCCTTCTCGTAGGTCGCTCACTTATATCGGAAATAATTTGAAATTTTCGGGACAGGTAAACAGGTGACTTGTTTCTGATAACTGAATGTAGAGTTGAAAAAATGTGAAGTTGGCGAAGTTGTTGAAGTTTCAGAAGCGATAGCTGTTTGAAAAATGGAGTCACATGCTCATAACGTCTGAGATTGAAAATAAATCTGATACAATAGTTTTGAGCACGTTGAAGCCTGTCCGAAAGCTCAACAGTCATGTCACTGATCACAGCGTCACAGTAGTTGAAGTGTGGCAGTATGAGAGTTTTAATCAGCATAACCTTGACACTGAATGGTAGATATAAAGCAAAACGTTTTAAACTGTGAATGCCAGCAAATACTCTATTACACGTTATCGTAACCTGGTCATTCCACTTAAGACTTGAGCTCATAGTAAGGCCAAGATTTTTTAATTTGTTTTTGAAAATTTAGTACGTGGTTATTGAGTTCAAGTTTTGGTGCAACGTTGAAGTCCAAACGGTCGATCAATCTTGGGTTTCCCAATACCATTGCCTGCGTTTTGTCTTCATTTAATTTCAGCCCATGTTTATTTGCCCAACAAGCAATTGATTCAATGTCTTGATTGAGTAGAACCATAAATGTGCTCAATTCATCAGGCGAACAGTGTACGTAAATTTGTAAATCATCGGCATAAAGATGAAACTTAGAGTGCCTTAAAATAGATGTGACGTCATTAGTATAAATTGAGAACAATAGGGGTCCAAGAACAGAGCCCTGTGGAACACCCCGTGTTACGGCTTTCCATTCAGATATTTTTTCCCTTTCTTTGACACATTTCTGTCGCCCAGTAAGATACGATTTGACCCAGTTAACACACTCATCGGAGAAACCATACTTCTTCAATTTGATGAGGAGAAGGGGGTAATAAACAAAGTTGAAGGCTTTGGAAAAGTCAAAAAGCAGTGAAATGGTGATTAGTCTCTTGTCCATTGCCAATCTGATATCATCGGTGATTTTAATTAGGGTTGTGGTGGTGCTGTGATTAGGCCTGAATCCAGACTGGTATTTAGATAAGATGTTATAGGTATTCAGATAAGATGAAATTTGTTGATGTACCACTCTTTCAAGGCATTTGGAGAGACAAGGGAGAATACTGATTGGACGTAGGTCAGAAGGGGATTGTGGATTAGACACTTTTCTCAACGGACGAACTAGAGCATGCTTCCAGGTTAAGGGAAAAGACAGAGGAATTTAAAGAATAATTGAAAATGACTACTAAAACAGGAAGGGTGATTGGCAATGTATCTTTCAGAAATCGCAAAGGTATGTTGTCAGCCCCAACTGCGTTGCTGGTCATCCTCGCGAAAGCAGCAAGCACATCAGCCTCACTCACAGGTGTGAAAGAAAACTGGCGGCCAGCAGCCTCTCGAGGAGCAGCCTCCAGCTCAGCAAAATAATCGCTAGCTGCATATATATTAACAGGGATATTAATAAAGTAATCATTTATAATATTGAGATCAAACGGAACAGGTGGACTGATATTGGATTTACCCACACCAAGGTCTTTAATTTTACTCCACAGTGATTTAGAGGACTGAGGCTCTGAAAGTGTTGTGTGGTAAAATCTAACTTTGGCGTTACGGATTTGCTGCTGCGTGTGATTCCTAAGACGTTTATATGCCTCCCAATCTTGAGTGAATTTAGAACGTTTAGCTTTTCTGAAGGCGGAATCCCTTTGCTTTTGCAAATTTCTTATGAAATCATTCATCCATGGAGAGGGGGCTTTGGTTACTCTTTTAGTTATGATTGGGGCATGTTTATCAAATAAATTAGTAAGTAAAGCATTAAATTTGATAACCATTTTGTCTACATTATTGGCAGTGGTTACTTCATGCCAGGGTAAAGCAGCAGCATCTGTGAGAAGTGAAGCATGATCTATGTCCCTGTATCTGCGATATTTGATAATATTGGGCTTATTTTTGGGGGTATGGAGTTTATAGGCACAAAAAATGAGATCATGCTTTGAAAGTCCAGGGGCAGGAAATTGTCCGTGGTGTGCAACGTGGGTCAGGTCAGAAACAGCCATGATGTCAAGCCACGTGTCGGTTGTAGCAGTGTGATGAGTGGCATGAAGTGGTAGCAGAGACATGTTACATGACTGAAACATTGTGGTTAAAAAGGTTTTTTCATATGTGGTAGGCCCTAACAAATCGGAGTTAAGATCACCCATGACAATGACATGACTGTAACGAGCCATAAAATCGATGAGTGTGTGTTCAAATTCGGCAAGATGGCCGGTATTGGGGGCCCTATAACATGCACCGACTAAAACATGCGTCCCATTGACACTGACATCCAAAAACATAAATTCAGGCCGTCCCTCTCTAGATGTATCAGATGAGAATAAGATGGAAGTAGGAAACTGAGACTTGACATAAACTGCGACTCCACCACCACGTTTGTGTAGACGGTCGTTCCTGAAAATATTGTAGCCAGCTAAATTAATGCTCTTGTCGCTTGTGGTTGGTTTTAGCCAAGTCTCAGAGACCAAGATAATGTCGGTATGTAATGGCTCAAAAATGGAACGAAATTCGTCAATATGACTAAACAGTGATTGATTGTGCGTTAACGTGTGCTGCCTTGAGGAAATTTTTGTAGGGAGCGAGAGAACGACAGAGAAGCGCGGGCAGGGACGGCGGAGAGGCGCGCCCGCTCGGGGCGGGGCTGTCAGAGCCGCGCACGGCGGCGAGCAGGGGCGCGACGACACTGCAGGCGGCGAGCGGCCGGCGGTACACGCGACAGTGACATTGCGGTCAGTACATTTACACACACACGCATACCATAACAAAGAAAAAATAATACTTTATCATTTAATATAAACTTAAAATTAATTGAAGTTATTACTACTCTAATATTATTCATAATAAATTTAAACATGCATGCAAGCTTGCAGGCTCTTATTGTAATAATAATAATCATTAAAAATGAAAGTGGAAAGAAAAATAAATAAAATGGTAGTGAATTCAAATTTTGTTTAGTGCTATAATAATTCTAATAATAATTTTAAAAAGAATAAATTAATAGTAAAGTTATAATTATATAGCCAATTAAAACTCTTAAAAACAAAATAATAATAATTTCGTAGAAATTCATTAGAAAATAAATATTGATGTACAGTGTAAAAGAAAATAAATAAAAGCTTTAGGAAGTAGAATTTCAGAACTGGAAATGGTTAAAAAAATATACTTAATCAGTTAGAAGCTGGTTGGAGGTCGGAAAGCCGGGTCGCCACTCCCTTGCTGCCGTCCCTGCCCAGCCACAGCACCCTGCCGTCCTAAGTCCAGGTGTTGCGGACCCCGTGCTGCGCCGTCACCCTCTTCAGCACCTCCAGTCGCCGCGCCGTCAGGTCCTCCCGCACCGTGATGCCCGTGCCCTTCAGCTTCTTCTTCGTGTTGTATATCGTCCGCCGGTCTTGGTAACTTATGAAGCGGACGATTATAGGCCGATGCCTCTTCCTACCGTCGGGCCCGGGCTTGGGCTGGCTGCCGACTCGGTGCGACCTGCAGATGGCGGAGGCAGGCAGGTCCACACCGAGCTTGTCCCTGCAGAGCTCCACCACGATGCGGTCGGTGTTCTCCCCCGCCGTCCCCTCCACCCCGAAGATGCGGAGGTTCTGCTCCAGCTCGTCACAGCGCCCCTGCAGTCGGTCGTCCATCTCCTCTAGCCGCTGGGTCAAGGTTCCCACCTGCTCCCGGAGCCTTACCACCTCATCGCCGACGGACGCCATCGCCGCCCGCACAGCCTCCTCGACGACACCCTTCAGCTCGTGGGTGATGCGGGTCACGAGCTGGCCGAAGACGTCGCCAGAAGAAAGGTGCTTGCCGACGAGGTCGGCGATGACAGTCGCGTCAACTCTGGCGGCCTTGTCGGTCCCGGTGGCAGGCATTGTTGATGTTGTAGAGCGGCCGGGGGGACATCTCATCGACCCTTAATACAAATAAATTTTATTTTTAATAAGAATTCCGTCTTCATTAGTGAATGATAAATATTGTAGCATGTCTGCTGTAAAAACATTATTAGTATTGTATGGCAACAATACAGACCAAATTAATATTTTATTTACTCAAATACGTTGAGTTTATCAATTGATTTTTAAATTGATTCATTATTATTAAGTCAAAATAGTATTCAATTTGGAAGCGTAATAAGAGGGATAACGATACAAAGAGAGATTATATTCAATGAGACTTCCTTGTAACCACTGTTAACATAAGTATAACTGATAGTTCGATATGATAAATGATGTATCCTTTTCTATTATTAATTCATCCATTTAAGAGAAACTTTTTATCCGGAAATTGTAGATTTGCTGGCTCCATGCGAAACGAAGAGATGTTGTGAACAGCGATTGATGTAGAAGTAGCGTTGCATTATTTTGTAATTTTTCAGTACTTTATGGTACTTTATTAACTTTATTTGTTAAAAATTTTGAATAACGACTTATTGTAAGACCTAACAGATAGTTTTATTTCTGTAGAGTCTATAGACAGAGAAAGGTAATGTTTGTAATCGTAAAATGTATTATTTTTCAGTTGATATTTTAAACTCGTTATCAGCTGTCCTACATTTTGTTTAATCCTGATCTATTATATCAGCAGTCTTATTTGTTATCTTATAAATTAATAACAATGTCTATTCACAGAAATGTGACATTTCACAAATAAAGATATTAAATCAGAATTTCATGAAAATATGAAGCGAATTCATAATCGACTCCAATTAGAATGTTTTTTACATAGTATATGATAAGAATTTAAGTTTTATGTTAACAGATTGGACAAAACTTATACCACATTTCATATAATAGACTTCATGGGGGGCACATGTAACATGCTCATGTTAAAAAGTCATATGGCTGTGCTTAGATTTTTGACAGTGGAACAATTTTGAAGGAAACAAGATTTTTTCCAATCACTTCCGGCCTAATGCCCATTGAAACTTAGCATTACTAATTTCTTGTATCACTGAACTAAAAAAGTGTAAGGGATATCCTGTTTCCTTCACAGTGCTTAGCTTATTCTGCGATTTTCACCTTGCCATTATTCTTGCGCATAAGATATGTGTAAAGGTATTTGCGAACTCTCAGGCAAATGTCTTAGAGCAAAATGTGTATAGTTCTCGAGACAGACAGACAGACAGAAACTATGTTTCCAGCCTCTCAATTGATAGACTTAACTAACGCTCAGCCAATTAAATTGTAACTAACACATACCATGTGGAAAACAACACAAAATAAAAAATGTTAAATAATTATACTGGAATTTGAAAAACATACTCTGTCTAAATTCAGATAATGTATCTGGCAATATTTTCTATACATAAAAGATGAACAAAGAATGAAATGAATATATGAATTTATATTTAACCTGTTGGTACAACAACAACTGAAAACTCACGTGACGTGACGACTAGAGACTACACATCAATGTTCAATAACGCAGGAAATAGTGACTTGTGGTCCTTTTGCTGTAGCCGAACCGACAGAGCGCGATTTAAGTATTGGGATATTTAACTTTTGGTCCAATTACAATTCAGAGTGCACATGATGTGACGACTGGAGAGTACACATCAATGTTCAATAACGCAGGAAATAGTGAGTTGCGGTCCTATGGCTGTGGCCGAACCGACATACTGAGATTTATGTACCGGGATAATTAACCTGTTGGTCCAATTACAACTGAGAGCACATATAAAGTGACGACTGGAGAGTACACATCAATGTTCAATAACGCAGGAAATAGTGAGCTGCGGTCCTTTGGCTGTGGCCGAAACCGACATACTGAGATTTATGTACCGGGATAATTAACCTGTTGGTCCAATTACAACTGAGAGCACATATAAAGTGACGACTGGAGAGTACACATCAATGTTCAATAACGCAGGAAATAGTGAGCTGCGGTCCTTTGGCTGTGGCCGAACCGACAGAACGTGATTTATGTACCAGGATATTTAACTTTTGGTCCAATTACAATTCAGAGTGCACATGATGTGACGACTGGAGAGTACACATCAATGTTCAATAACGCAGGAAATAGTGAGTTGCGGTCCTATGGCTGTGGCCGAACCGACATACTGAGATTTATGTACCGGGATAATTAACCTGTTGGTCCAATTACAAAAGAGAGCACATATAAAGTGACGACTGGAGAGTACACATCAATGTTCAATAACGCAGGAAATAGTGAGTTGCGGTCCTATGGCTGTGGCCGAACCGACATACTGAGATTTATGTACCGGGATAATTAACCTGTTGGTCCAATTACAAAAGAGAGCACATATAAAGTGACGACTGGAGAGTACACATCAATGTTCAATAACGCAGGAAATAGTGAGTTTCGGTCCTTTGGCTGTGGCCGAACCGACAGAGCGTGGTTTATGTACCAGGATATTTAACTTTTGGTCCAATTACAATTCAGAGTGCACATGATGTGACGACTGGAGAGTACACATCAATGTTCAATAACGCAGGAAATAGTGAGTTGCGGTCCTATGGCTGTGGCCGAACCGACATACTGAGATTTATGTACCGGGATAATTAACCTGTTGGTCCAATTACAAAAGAGAGCACATATAAAGTGACGACTGGAGAGTACACATCAATGTTCAATAACGCAGGAAATAGTGAGTTGCGATCCTATGGCTGTGGCCGAACCGACATACTGAGATTTATGTACCGGGATAATTAACCTGTTGGTCCAATTACAAAAGAGAGCACATATAAAGTGACGACTGGAGAGTACACATCAATGTTCAATAACGCAGGAAATAGTGAGTTGCGGTCCTATGGCTGTGGCCGAACCGACATATTGAGATTTATGTACCGGGATAATTAACCTGTTGGTCCAATTACAAAAGAGAGCACATATAAAGTGACGACTGGAGAGTACACATCAATGTTCAATAACGCAGGAAATAGTGAGTTGCGGTCCTTTGGCTGTGGCCGAACCGACAGACTGAGATTTATGTAACGGGATATTTAACTTTTGATCCAATTACAATTGAGAGTGCACATGACGTGGCGACTAGAGAGTACACATCAATGTTCAATAACGCAGGATATAGTGAGTTGCGGTCCTTTGGCTGTGGCCGAACCTACAGACTGAGATTTATGTACCGGGATATTTAACTTTTGGTCCAATTACAATTGAGAGTGCACATGACGTGGCGACTGGAGAGTACACATCAATGTTAAATAACGCAGGAAATAGTGAGTTGCGGTCCTTTAGCTGTGGCCGAACCGATAGAGCGTGATTTATGTACCGGGATATTTAACTTTTGGTCCAATTACAATTCAGAGTGCACATGACGTGGCGACTGGAGAGTACACATCAATGTTAAATAACGCAGGAAATAGTGAGTTGCGGTCCTTTAGCTGTGGCCGAACCGATAGAGCGTGATTTATGTACCGGGATATTTAACTTTTGCGTTACGATACAATCAAGGATTGAATGCCGTCCATAATTAACCTTAATAATTTTGTTTCTTTAGAGACACAAATATATTTTCAACAATAAAAAAGATATTAGAAGTAAAAGTTATTATTATAACATTATATTTGAAATCATTGCAATGTTGCATTAAAAAATACCTAGTCATGTATCTAAGACAAATTAAGCAAAGAACGCATTACCTACTCTTTAAAAAACATACTTTTGTTAATACACGAGATTATTACTAAATAAATCTACTAACTAAATAAATAACTAGGTATCTTTTTTAACAATTGGAACATTATTATCTTTTTTAACAATTGGAACATTATTATCATTGTCACAAACATATAACCCTCTTAGTAGGTATACTATTTATATGTACTGCAGTAGTGTAAGACAAATTATTAAACCCAATAAGGATCGTTGTGATTTAAATTAAATTTGTAAAGAGATAGATGTTTAAAATATGCTTTTAAGTTTGTTTAGTACAAACAGGTTTTTCTCTATGTATAAAAAGCAAAGCCCTCCCTCACTCTACAGCATCCCGATATCAGAAAAGTTGAATTTGGCACACGTATACGTCATGGCTTTAATGGATAATACTAAACTATTTTCTTAAAGATCATATGGGTTTAATTGGGAGTGCAAGCTCCAGAATAAATATATTTATGTTCAATTCTCAGTTGTTGTACAAGAATGAAATTTAACACATTTGTCTTACGGCCACAAAAGACAAATTTTTCACGCATATCATCGACGTTCATCGTCTTAAAAAGAGTTGGAAGACCTAAAAGAATTATATTTTTGTTTTCCGAATTTACAATTTCCTAAAATGATCTGAAACGAGGAATGTTCACCAACTCGGTTACATTGTTTGCTACAATTTTGTACTAAAACCTTCAAAATCCCCTGCGTATACGTTGATGAAACGGAATTTTTATTGAATCTGTAACTTTAGTTATGTGCACGAAAATTGGCAAACTCCTTAGCTAAACGAGGTTCAGCTCGTGCACGAATTAAAACAATTGTGTCAACCAAGAAGTTAATTCTTGAATACTCATGTGTCATATCGCAAGCCAGTGTCAGAGCTATTAACTAGAATGTGTCTTCCTGAACATCGCGGCTTCAATTTTGTAATCTGATAAGGCGTTGAATAACTAAGAACATAGCTACGAAGTGGTACTGGCATTATCCGTTAGATTAATATTCTCCGTAAATATTGAAGGAAGATTTCAATTCGCTCCATGAAGAAGATATCTTGTTTTGTTTCAAAAATTAATTGTAAATTAATGACAAGCTATTTACACAAAAAAATCTGAATATTCTAAAAGTATTTAATATTTTGTTTATAGCTGTAAATATTTACTACAGGTTAAACAATGCAGCAGTAAATTAGAAATTTTTAAAATCGACGGATTCATTATGTTGTAATAGCTAGAGGCTTGGTAAAACAATCCTGGCCATTTGTATGGATATTGCGGTGTTGGTGTATCGTTGCCCGATAAGAGACTAGGACAGAGTTCATTCTGTTGTAATAGCCAGAGGCTTGGTAAAACAATCCTGGCCATTTGTATGGAGATGGTGGTGTTGTTGTGTCTTTGCGCGATAAGAGACTAGAACCGAGTTTATTCTGTTGTAATAGCCAGAGGATTGGTACAACAATCCTGGCCATTTGTATGTAGATTGCAGTGTTGTTGTATCGTTGCCCGATTAGAGACTAAGACCGAGTTCATTCTGTTGTAATAGCCAGAGGCTTGGTAAAACAATCCTGGCCATTTGTATGGATATTGCCGGTGTCGTATCGTTGCCCGGAAAGAGACTAGGACCGAGTTCATTCTGTTGTAATAGCCAGAGGCTTGGTAAAACAATCCTGGCCATTTGTATGGAGATTGCAGTGTTGTTGTATCTTTGCCCGATAAAAGACTAAGACCGAGTTCATTCTGTTGTAATAGCCAGAGGCTTGGTAAAACAATCCTGGCCATTTGTATGGAGATTGCAGTGTTGTTGTATCTTTGCCCGATAAGAGACTAAGACCGAGTTCATTCTGTTGTAATAGCCAGAGGCTTGGTAAAACAATCCTGGCCATTTGTATGGAGATGGTGGTGTTGTTGTATCTTTGCGCGATAAGAGACTAGAACCGTGTTTATTCTGTTGTAATAGCCAGAGGCTTGGTAAAACAATCCTGGCCATTTGTATGGAGATTGCGGTGTTATATCGTTGCCCAGAAAGAGACTAGGACCGAGTAAATTCTTTTGTAATAGCCAGAAGCTTGGTAAAACGATGCTGGCCATTTGTATGGAAATTGCGGTGTTTTTCTATTGTTGGCCGGAAATAAGAATAAATAGTATTGTATCTTAAATTTTTGATTGAAAAATAATTGTTATAATGATAAGTATTTGTTACATAATGTGTTGTAATCGTAGTTATCTAGTGGTATTTATTGCACTGCTTTTTACAAAAATAGAAAGTTTAATAAGTTCATATGAATAGGAATAAATTGAACATGTTTGTCTTACTATGTATCAAATAAAAAAAAAATAAATTTAATTGTAAAAAATTATTATCAACTTGGCGTATGGTAATTGCTTATATCGTTAAACTTATTGTCAGATACCGTACTTGTTATTGCCAAATGAATAATTCAAGATCTCGATACTACGTGTAAAGTATAACTGGCTACAATCAATTAGAAATCAAACTAACAGAAATCTCTGTACTATATTTTTGTTTAGTTTATCTGCACTTTTGTTTCTTTTTTTAAAAATAATTTAATGTAGGATATTGAAGAAAACAGACAGGGTAATACTGTCTTAAATTGTTTTTTAATTTGTTTAATAATGTTGTACTAATATTTAAAAATTTGGACTCAATGACCAATTCGTTATTGGACCTCCTGTCATTCAAAAGGTTCCCAAAGAAAGGTCTCAGAATAAAACAAATTAGATTCAATACTTATCGATTTAAAAATTAAAACTCTAACTATAATTAATCTTTATAAATATATTTCAAACCAAAGCAAACCTATCCACAAGCGTGCATATATAGAAATTTGATCAAAACCTTCGTTGAAAACAGTCTTTATGCCTCGTTTTCAACTTCCTCTTTCTGCTAGCACCAATTCGAAGTTAAAATGGTTCTTAATCTGTATTTTTTCTAAAGTAATTGGCTTACAAACAAAAATCTTAATATATAGTTTATTTTTAATGTTAAATATACAACTTTTATTGCAAGAAGCCTCTGAATTATATTTGTAATTAAAACTTAACTTAAATAAAATCTTGCTTGAAATGAATATCCTAATCTCCATTAATCTATAAAAATATTACAAATTCCCTGTAAAAAACTTTATTTTCCAATAATTTCCGCTACAAAAATCTTAATTGGTGTATAAAATGTCTCGTTACACAAAAACCCACTTAAAAAAGTTTTTGGATAAGAAAAATTTAAACACAAATAAATAATAAGCCAAACTGAAAATCTCGAAACATTCTCGAGTAAGAGACTGCAGTACTGTTCCTTACCTAACCCACATTACCTAATAACTGAATCCCTTGATTGGTTTTCCGACCATAAGGGATGAAGAAATTATTAGTCAACTGTTCTACCCTATTGTAATCAGTTATCGTAATCGATTTCCAGAGGAACAGCTGTTTTTCTCTACCAGTACATACCTTCGCGGATCCTTCATAGAAGAATTTTATTTTTAAATTACCTATCCATTAAGCATTCTACCATACTAAAAAAATATGTGTTATTTTTCTATGATTATTTAGTAATAAAGTTTATTACAAATATGTATAAAGCAATCTTTTAGTAACAAATTTAAAAGTATACAAATCTTAATTTTTTCACTATTAAAAATTTGTTTACATAAATTTGAAAGCACCAGGAAGTGAGATAAGTAATAAATATAACTGAATTAATATTAGGCCTAATGTTATTTAGCACCTTGGAATCTTTACTGCTATATTGCTGATAATATTTGTCTATTTGTAGAAATAGTAATATCTGGCACAGGTAAATCATGTAACGAAAGTAAGAAAGTAATCATGTAAATGTAAGTTTAACTAAAAAAGTTTTTAATGTGGCTAATAATAACTATGAAGGAACTACTAGATAGACCCAATTTTGTTACTGACAGCTAAGTGATAACTGGAATTCTGATCAATGAAATTGACATTCACTCCAAGAACGCTGCTTCTTATCTCGTCCAAACTAAAAAGATATAGTGACGCTTTCGTTATCCGAGTAGATTGTTCAATACTTTACTAGAGATTCGTTTTTCTGTCTGTTTGTAGAGCTTATGGTGGAAGAGTCACAGAGGATAATAGTGGTAAAAGGAAGTTTTAATCGGTAACTTTCCGTGCACAAATCTCGTTGAACGTTGAACAAGAGAAGGTACCGATCACGAATTTGATGACGCCCCTCACTCAAGCAGGCAGACAAGAATAAATATGTTCCTTTAGCTAGCTCTTGGCTCGAGCTAGTGCATACATTCATGCTCAGACTACGTTAGCACTCCAGTATCGATGGGTATTTGCACATTTATCCATCTATAATAAGTATTATAAACTCCTTAAACATGAACTCGTCTGATATGGCCGAGATTACGTATGGACTATATGTTTTTATCAGCAAGTTATAAAGGTCAAGTTCATATTAATTTCTTGAGAACTATTTGACCGTCATAGTAAAACATGAAAGTAAATATATTTTAACTAAATAATTGCTCTAAATTACCTTGACGTCATCACCTATATAATTAGTTGCTATTTGTCCAGCACTAACATCGAGTTCTTTGTACTGGAATATTGAAGCCTCAATGAAACGAGTTCTTGTAGAACCCATATTGATATTATAACTGCTATACTCTTGTTGAAATCTGTCCCGTTTTTTCAGCAGTATCTGGATTAGAGTATCACTAAATGAACTTGTTGAACCATGCATATTACAATAAATTGTATTAATATAAAACTTAGATATTTATGTTAATTTTAATACAACTTTGAATAAATCTTTCCCTTTTATCTTCTCAGTGTATTCAAGCATGAGAAGATTTCCCAAAAAAGAGGCTGCTTGGTACAAATTAACCTTCGTAGAGAAAGAGAAGTTAATTGACAACTTTCAGGCGAAAGGATAGTTGAATTGTAACGAGGAATTCGAATTGGTAGAAGTTGCTTCAAAAGAGATGAAGGAAAGACATTGAGGGAAATCCACCATGAAGAGAAATTTGCAAATCAATAAAAGAGCTAAGAATGCTGTGTGTATAATTCAAGTCAAAAGGTTTTTTTTACTAGTAAATTTGTACGATTGGCAATAATCTAATTTAATTTCTTGAATAAATGCTGAAAAAACAGCAATCGCTTCCGGGAAAGGAACCCGGGTCTCTCACTTTTCGGGTGAGAAAGTAGATCAAAACCAAAGCCCTTACTTTGTTCGTACATTATTTTGAACTTGACTTTGTTTGTCCCCTATATGTTTAGATAAGAAGATCGCCAGGCCAAACACCAATCAACGACTGTTAATATTTATTTGAATTTAGAACTGCAATTGTCGAGACTCTGGAGTAAAGGAATCATGATTTATAAGTTCGGTGCTCCTGCAAATGATGATTGTTTGGCGAGGTGGATTTCTCTTAATTTTATAGAATTTGGTAAGCCTGTTTGCCTAGGCTGCTAGAGATTGAAACAGAAGCTGTGTTTCCAAAGTGCAGCTTAGATAATATCCACTATTCATTCCCATTTTGATTGTACATTAGGATCTCACCAGATTACGGAGATCCACTGTAGTGTAATGGTTATAAAACACAACTTTTAAATATTATTTTTTAAGACTTTATTCTATATTTACATAAGACCGTGTTTAATCGTTCCTTAGTTTCCTTATAGTTCCTTATATAATAGGTGTTTGTACATTAGGATCTCGCCAGGTGACGCAATGTGGATGATAACAAACTGAGTGGTGAACAAAAAGGCAACATAAAAATCACATTAACACAATAATATAGCCCACATTTTAACTTTAGTTAGCTTGCCACTTTAATATAATAGAAAAGTACTATTTTAAATTTTTTATTTACGACTAGATTTTACATTTACATAAGACCGTCAATTTGTTTTATCGTTTTTTAGTTTCATAGATAACTCCAAAGTTTGAACAGATACATACTTGTTCTAAATCTTTCCTAAAATGTGTAATATTTAGTATCTACAATGATGTTATTAGCTTGGCCGTTCAGTAGAATGTTGTGTAATAGAAACAATTTTATAAAAACACCTTAGTTGCATTACCGGCAGTCGCACGGGTTACTCGTATGCGAACACGGAGAGACAGGTTTTAGGCTCGTTATGAAAGTTTTCAACTCACCAACAACACGTCGTCTCCAGACAATGGCCGTCAATATTAACTTTCTTATGCCCCAACTTTGCTGTTACTCCACGCGGATCTTTCAGTTGCACTTACAGTTTCTTTCGAAAACTAAACAAAGTTCTAATTTAAGAGACACATACGCGAGTTGTAAAACGGTATATCTAAATGTGTAAAAGTAGGAAGTTTACAGTGCTGCTACTTGTAAAAACTCAAAGAAAAAGCTTCGTACACATAAATGCGTGATTGTGTAGGGTACGATAAGCGTACACGGTTTTTTATATCGAAATTGGCAAACGATATTACTTAATCATAACCGTCGATATAATCAATCGATACTGATTAATTATTTGGAACAATTAACTTAAATCATCTATACCAACAGCTGTAAACACTTTCAAATAAATATTCGTCATGTAATATTTCAATTTTTTATGAGTAACATTTGATTATTAAAATAGCAGTCAATATTAGAAAACTACACGACATTGCTTTGAAAGATAATAAGACATGTTTTTCGTGACTTCAACATGTTGGACTCGTACCAAAAACCCAATTATGTAATTTTTTTGAAAAATAAACAACTGTAACTGCGAGGGGAGCAAATATGGTCGTCTGCAGTTTTCCTAATTTTGGTTTTAATAATTTGTTTGATCAATGCAAATACTAAATTCATATTTTAATTTTAAACACATGATTGCTATTGAGGACTTGATAGTCTAGGATTTGAGATGTGAATATTAGGTTTCAATGATTACATTCTTCGATAATAAACCGGGTCCGCTTATCGTACCCTACCCGCGTGATTAAACAACAACGTACATTTTGTAAAGTGAATATACTTGACCATATAAAGTTTCAGGGGATGTCTGGATTGTTCAAATCAGTTTGGAACGTCACAGAATTCAGCCTAGCGTGATATAAATGTGTATATATGTCAAGCTATATAACATAAGGAATACCTTACCAGACATGATATATTATAAAATGGAATACGCGCCGACGCCTGCGCGCGCGCGTATGTGTGTGTGATTGTAAGAACATTTAGATTTAAAAGTATAAATTATTTTGTTAGGTACGTTTTTAAGCACTATGGTGCCTTTTAAACTAGAATTCCAAAGTGAATACCACTAGCGTTCTATATAATAAGTTGCTTATAAAAATAAAAATACACGTTCAAATATAAACATAATTTTGTATTTATGATGTGACATCATACATTCACAACTGTAATATTCGTGATGCTGGTAATGGTTATAAGAAGAAAGCAAACGATACAAAATTGTTCTTCTATGAGTTCCATACATTCAAATTGCCAGAGGATTCTATTACCGGTAGCTTTGCTGGACATGGGTAAAGATAGAATCAATAACCACCATAAAAATGGTGCTCGACTATTCAAAACTTCAAGGTACAAGATGATAAATACTGAATTATCAATGAGATTTAAATAAAAGCTCATTATAAAACATAAATACATAAATTTTCGACAAATTTTTGTATATATGACGTTAAGGATGTCAAAAGAGGTTAGTGAACTTGTTATATTTTGGAAATAATTTATTCACAAATAGTTATTATTTAGAAATTTTAGATACGGGTCCAAATAAATAAATTATATTCCAGTTCTAATTTGATCTAATATTATGATAAGTTGACATTCCATTTCTACAACAATTTAAGAAAATCTCGATGAAGTATAAAACTAAAAGAGGGATAAAATATCTCAAATTAATTATTCTAATGTTCCTGCAAATAAGTTTTTGTCAGCGAATTGTGTAATTAAGAAACCACATTTAGTGCTACTAAATGGTTATTAAAATGCTTCTCTCCCCTATTTTTGTAAAGAATGTCAATAATTTTTATTTTAATTAATTTTTTCATTATAATAATTTGGTTTTATTTCTTAAATATTATGGAAAATAAAAATATATTTCATCTTAACCATTCTGCGTACTCAATTTATGAATTTCTCTTAATGCAATGTACTGGTTCAATTAAGGAAACTGGTTTCCTAAATTGGACTTTTGTAAATGTTTACAGTTTTATTTTTATTAAAGTAAATTGTACTGTAAATAATCTGAAAAAATTGCTTAAGATGTGTTAAAGACCAGTATAAATTAATTATAAATGTATTAAAACATATTAATAACATTAGTACGCAAAATTTAATTGTTTTTTTAAGTGGTTCAATATAGACAACTCTCCCCTATGAATAAATTTATCAGTTTACTAATTCAATATATGCTGTACAATAATTTTTATGTTATTTTTATTTTTGTAAAAATACGAAATAATATATTCATTAATAAAAAAATATTTGCATTCCTAAATTATATTAAAAGTGACAAATTTTTGTACCTACTAATAATTTAAAAAAATAAAATAATTTTAGGCTTTAAGCCTTAATTTATGGTATATTCTAAATAATAATTCGTCTTAGAAGATACAGAATGATTGTTATAAAGTATCTTGAATTCACCACCATCTAATGGAACCTAAAGCTGTATAAGATTAGAGATAAACGAGAAGCAAATACTTTAACGAGACACTTTATCACTCGTTTACTCAGCTACCCTATTTAATGTAAGCAAAGAATTCATTGACTATCCATTATAACAGTTAATTTTGAAAATTACTATAGTTTCATAAATGGTAATAAGTTTAGTTTATTTGTTATGTGTTTGTAGTGTAGTTATGTGTTATGTAGTTAATCATAAACGTAGCTTTAAAAATATAATTTAAACGATTGGGTGATGAATTTATTTGCAATGAAACAAATTATTCTACTGAGTCTTGATGAAAATTTTACTAATCCTACTAATCGATTCTATGGAAATGTTTTTTAAAGCGTTTCAAAATTTTAATACCTTATAAAACTTCCTATGCTTCTTACTAACCAAAATCACAATCTTTCACAATGGGTTACATATTTTTATATTTCCGTTCGTAATATATTGTAGAATACAAATTCTTAGAATATACCGATCCTAATATATTATAATAAAGTGAAGAGCCATTCAACATGTCTATCATGTAATTTTAAGTAAGTATTTAATATTTGGATCAAGGGAAATATTGTTAAGAAACCCTATGCTTTGTTTTATTACGAAACTAACAATCGATTTAATCCTCAATTAATGACACAACATCATGTTTCGCTAGTGTAAATATTAGTATATTTTCTGGGATGAAATATTATCGCTTTAATTTCATAGTGATGTAAATTTTAAAGAGTAAAAACTATATAAGGCCATAGGTCATAGGCAATACGACCATTATGACCTTTCTGAAAGCTACTATATAACGCTCACCTACTATATAGTATGGAGTAAACTATTCGTGATGTCATACCGTCATCAGTTGTGTCTACAGGCTATGTGGTCTGTATTCTGTTTGGTATAATTACTGACTCGCGGTATATGTAAAACTTACTTAAGGTGTGGTATAATTACGTACTTACAGTCCCCTGTAGCGCTAACTCATAACTTTAGTGATAACTCTCAGAGAATTCAACTCGATATATATATATATATATATATATATGTATGTATATATATATATATATATATATATATACATACATATATATATATATATATGTATGTATATATATACGAGTTTTCTCTGAATATATTTAAATATTTAACTGTAGTAATATTAATTATTTTTATTATTTTGTCATGTATTTTATATATTATGCATCCATTAATTGATAACATGCAGTGGTTCATACTGTTAAAATAATAAACAATATTTTATGGAACAATAATCGTTAAACAAGCTTATCATACAGAATGTTGCAAGTTTAAAATGAAATACATTCAGTAAAGGTATTATGTGTCAAAATAATATAGCTGCTGCACCTTTGCCTTACATATATATGCATTTTTTACGTACACTGTAAAATTTCGTTTTCATAATAGGTCAAATAGCGTAGGTAAAAAACGCATAAAGAATAAAATATACGCTATATTACAGTTTCAAGTATGATATTCAGTGTTTATGAGTACCACAGATGACACGAGTTATTTTTTTATCTACATTACGTCCCAATATCAGTATAAAATAAACAAGAACTAATTTGGTTCTCTTTTGAATTAAGTGTGATGTTAATGCATCTGGTTAGAAAAAACATTATCTCCTAGTTTAATGAGAAACTAGGAACTCAAAAGAAAACATCTTGCTGATTTAGATTCTAAAACCTCTATTCCCATATCTTCCTCTCTTTATTAGTAGATTTTACAATCAGTACGCTCCTTTATATGTTTTAAATTGGTATTTAGCCATATTATATGGCATTCCCACGCGAGTGTATTCTCATCTATAATATTCCAGACGTAAATAATGCACAAAGTCTCCACCATATTTATATGACAACCACTGAGGAATGGACAGCAAGTTGTAATGTACCTGCGATATGGACACCCACCATAGTCTTGTGTTTATGCATGTGATTAAGGGCATATTCATATTAAAAGAGTACAAGTATAGTATTAATCTAACTTAGCATACAAAATAAATATTTACTCGTTCAATAACTTGAAAAATTTGGCCAGGCCTGTACAGCCTGTCAATTATAACTTTTTTCTGTTAGGAGAACAAATTTTAGCGTGTTTTAAATTCTATCCAAACTCCAGGTACTATGTGTATACAAACTTAACAAACACACGTTTGCCTGCCACTTAGTCAATAATTTAACAACATATCACCCAATAATGTTAATATCAAGCCCAGATCAGATACAGAGTTCGATCAGTTTAGAAGCTCGGCCACACCTGTAGACCATGTCAATTATAACTTTCTGTGTGGAGAAAAAAGTTTCGTGTGAGCTTCTCTATCTCAACTTCAAAGGACTCTACAATATGCCATTATATATTTATGTAGGGAAACATAATATATTGTATTAAACGAATTTATTTAATACTAGGTATTTAATACTATGTATTACTATATAATCACTGCACAAAATATAATTGCATTTAATTTTAGTTTATTCAGGTACAACACCTGCGTTTGTTTTCTCTTCTCAGGAGACCAAGCAGGTTTCCGGTAATTTTGACAGTTTTTATTCGTTTCTTTTCAATTGCTTATTTCTTTTTTAAGTAAACGAATAATGTACTCATCTGACGAAGAGGATGGATTAAATCTTATAAAAGGTGCCTTATACTTTGTTTTCACATATAACGATGGTTAATGTTTGCAATCCTGTTATCCTTTCAAACCACTCACCGCAATTAACAAATTTTAAGCTTACAAAGGATTTGAAAGATTCCTAAGATTATAAAGTAAAAGTAAAGGAAACCGTCCATTCCCTACAATTGAAAATCCACAAATTTGAAAATTATAGGAAACGTTCTAAATGAGATATATACACAAAAAAAATGAAATGGTTAATGATTATGGAGTTGACAATATTGAACTTATAATAATCGTAATTGAATATTAATCAAGTTGTGTAAAACCTATAATTTCGTTCCAGCTTGAAATTGAGAAAATCTCAATCTGAAGTACCTAAAAACCTTTTAGGGTTAACTCCAACAGCTGGGCTATTAATCTTGACTGTGTTCCTAGATCTGTCCAAAGCATTCGACTGCGTTGACCATAATATACTGCTCGACAAACTTGAGTACCACGGCATTTGGGGCGTGCCTTTTAAATAGCTAAGCTCATTTCCAAGCCACAGATCCCGAGTTGTCCAGATATCAAATAAATCATCCTTAGCTATGGAGTTCCCCTGGAGTCTACCCTCAGTCCTATGCTTTTCCTGCTTTATGTGAATGACGTAGTATCATCACTTTTGCATGGAAAAATAGATTGCAGAAGATGCGACTCTTTTTTTTCAATGCAAGGTCAGCGAAGTTTTAAATTAACAGGTTTATTATATGAAAAGCTGTGTCCAATACTTCAACAGCCTCAACCTCACAATAAACTTCTCAAAAAACAAACGTTTTAATTTTTTTTGCGCACTGCGGGCAACCAGTATGGACCTGAGATCTTGATAGCTGACTCCACACTGGACGAAGTCAGCTCTTCGAAATTCCTTGATCGAGGACTGACATGGAATGAGCACATTGATCGTGTTTGCGCCTAAATCTGCTCAGGCATCTTTGTTATGATATCTTTGGAAAAATACTGCCCGAGTCAAGTACTGATTAAGGCATATTATGGCTTGATATATCCCCCATCTGGCCTATGGAGTGATCCTTTGAGGAGCTTGTGCTAACGCTCAGTTCCACAGAGCTTTCAGTCTCCACAAAAAAGTAATTGAAATTATCGCAAAAATCAAATTCAGAAAGTCATGCAGGCAAGTTTTCAATAAATGACAGCTGTTGACTCTGCTACGTCTCCACATATAGGAATAACTATGTTTTGTATGAATAAATGTACCTTAACCAGAAGCCAAGATATACTCATTTATGAGGCACGTGGACCAGAGACTACCGACCTGGGAGACACAGAACGGTGGTTTATGAACGGCTGTCCTCATAAGCGGGTGTTCTATTCCTCAACAGACTGCCCAATTCAATCAAAGATGCTCCGACGCCAAATGCGTTTAAGACTGGAATAAAACGCTTCTTGGTGTATCAAGCATTTTATAATGCAGGTGGGTTTTTGGCTTTTAACTAGAAAAACTGACCCCGCTGTTCGAAGTGGGTTGCATGCCTGTATGTGTATTACAGTATTAATGACAGAAATTTTACGATATCCTTATTAATTGACGTTTGCCATACGATTTAATCGTTGTCTCAACAATAAAACAGTTTTGATTTGATCTTGACAAACCAAAATTAATAATATTTAGTATTATGTCTTCCGAAGATATTTCGTGGTCATATTTTAATTTTGATATTCGAACCCTCCAAGCTGAAGCCCAAATGCAGATGCTAACCTTATCTTCTACGCTAATGAACATAATTGTTACAGAAAATCGTAGATTGCCCTCAAGGTACGATAGCAAGCTATGCACGCCAGATCACCGCATCGCTCCTCCACACAGGTATCGTCTCACGCTAGTGCTCATAAAGTGCCTCCTCAAGTCAGAAGCAACGAAAATATAACCTTTAAGAGCAATGAATACAATTTCTCATCAAGATTGAATTATAAATTCAAGATAAGACTAACTAAACCTTATCCCCTCTAAGGTAGTTAGTTTAAATTGTAGTGCTTGTTTTTAAGTATTTAAATTAAAAACTATTGTTTATTATTATCTGTATACAACAATTAATAAAAAATTTCTATATACTGATTACATTAAAAGGTTTTTAACACTGTTTGTGATAAGCTTTTAAATAGAAGAGAGTTTAATTAACTAGGTTCAATAAATATTTGATAAGGAAATAACAAAATCTTCTATTAACTGGGATTTATTTACGAAGAAGCAAATGGTTCGTTTACTTAAGTTACACTAGCAAACATAGTAAGCTGTAAAGACTTTTAATTAAAAGCTATAAAAGCGTAACTCCTAAGTTGTCGTAAGTCCACAAAGGCTCTCCCGGTCTTAAGTCTACAGCTTGGTGGAGACAAACGCTTTAACAAGCTACTTCGTCTTGCTGTACAAGCTGTAACAAGTTCTTAAGTTATACGAGTAGTTAATAATCAGTCTATTAATTCGTAAAATGAAAATTAAAAAATAATTGTAATCAAAGTATTTACAGTAATTTAGAAACTATGATTGTGGAAAGTATTTTACACAGAATTATGACATGTTGTAATAGACAGAATAGCAATTAAATGTAAATAATTTAAGGTTCTGTTCACAAGTGTGTTGATAACAAGTCTGTCAGTTCATGTATATTTTTAAATGATTCTTTTGTATTGACAATGAATACCTTTTTATATGACGTATTTACCGTTCCTTAGTGTGATTTTTCTCGAATAAAAGTTCCAAGATGGTCATCAACGAGCTTCACAAACGATTTATATATAAATTCTCCGCAGTTCAAAGATATGGCTCCAATAGATGTGCTTGTGAATCCTGCATGAGATGGCGGTACAATGCTAAAGTTTTCAATCGTGTCTATATTCCACCCATAGTTTACTCACAGTTAATATGTTAGTTCCCAGCCATTCGAGTATATGGTTCCTTTGAGGCGCTTGTGAATCCTGCATGAGATGACGTTCTAATACTAAAGTTTTCAATCGTGTCTATATTCCACATTCCCATCCACATAGTTTACTCACAGTTAATATGTTAGTTCCCAGCCATTCGAGTATATGGTTCCTTTGAGGCGCTTGTGAATCCTGCATGAGATGACGTTCTAATACTAAAGTTTTCAATCGTGTCTATGTTATACATTCCCACCCACATAGTTTGCTCACTGTTTCTATGTAAATTCCCAGCTATTCGAGTATATCGTTCCACTAGAGGTGTTTGTGAATCTTGCATGAGGCATGAGACGTTCTAATGCCAAAACGTTACACGGAGTTTGAGAACTATAATTTAAATTATTTAATTTTTAATGAATCAAATGATATATATTATCTAGAATTTTGAGAAATTAAAGGAGAAATACAATTTATTACATTTTTTTTGGTGATGTACTTGTATACCGTAATATTTTTCCTTCAACAAATCAGCATCAATAATTTACAACCTGTATTGATTCTTAAGAACAAGTACCCTCATATTGTTTGTAAGTTTTTTGAATACTGTGCATGATAATTAGTACATCTTTTATAGAGTTAGGCGAATAAGTCCAGCATATAGACGCTTTAAAACAAAAAAACAAAACTATATTTTACTTTTTGAGTTCTTCAAATCATATAAGTTATATTAGTTGAACTGGGAAATTACATGAATCACGAGTCAGTAATATTAAGATTCGCCTTAAAATACCCTATTAGATTTCTTTTTAGGAAAACACACTTTTTAGGAAATTTTTGGTAACACCAATGCTATCTATTCAAACATTTTTAATAATTGTGAATCTAATTTAGGGCAGAGTGATGCCATTGCCAATCTTGGATAAGAACTATCTGGAGGCCCATACTATTACATATGAGACAGTAAAACATATATAATGTTAAATAGGTGTTCTTCTATTACTATTGCATGTTTTATTTTTAATATGTACCAACACACACACACACACACACACACACACACACACACACACACACACACACACCACACACACACACACACACACACACACATGTTTATATATGTGTAGATGTATATATTTATATTAATTTATAAATATATCACACACACACACACACAATATATATATATATATATATATATATATATATATATATTTAACTTTAATATTTTAAGTTAACTCGGTTTTTTTTTTATATTGAAAATCCTACGGGTGAACTAATTTTTATTGCATTTTTTTATAAATGTCATCTTTGATATTTATACAAACATATTACAGGTAAATGAAAAACAAATAATCTATGTCTTTTTTTAAAGATAGCGAAGGGAAGTACGATATTCCTAGTATTGCAGTCAATGCTGCAGGTTAAGTTCTTCTTCAGTTTAAATTACCCTTATTTAAATAGTATAAAGTTTCTATAAACTTATCTACCCGGCTACGAGCTGCTCATGTTGCATAATGAATCATTCGATTAGAAAAGCACCCCTTAAGAGTTCAGTTTAAAAAAGGAGGAAAGTTGTTTGTTAAAAATAAACACTACATTAAAACAATATCCCCAACTAGATCTATTCGTCTCGTATAACAAAATTCTCGGTACCTCCACACTCACTTCTGTCCTTTTTAACTGTAGGCCCTTTATACTGATGGCGAGACGTTTGCTAACAGCCCCGTAGTTACAATGTATTGAAGAGAATCGGTACCTCCACACTCACTCTTGTCCTTTGTAACTGTAGGCCCTTTATACTGATGGCGAGACGTTTACTAACAGCCCCGTAGTTACAATGTATTGAAGAGAATCGGTACCTCCACACTCACTCTTGTCTTTTGTAATTGTAGGCCCTTTATACTGATGGCGAGACGTTTGCTAACAGCCCCGTAGTTACAATGTATTGAAGAGAATCGGTACCTCCACACTCACTCTTGTCCTTTGTAATTGTAGGCCCTTTATACTGATGGCGAGACGTTTGCTAACAGCCCCGTAGTTTACAATGTATTGAAGAGAATCGGTACCTCCACACTCACTCTTGTCCTTTGTAATTGTAGGCCCTTTATACTGATGGCGAGACGTTTGCTAACAGCCCCGTAGTTACAATGTATTGAAGAGAATCGGTACCTCCACACTCACTCTTGTCCTTTGTAACTGTAGGCCCTTTATACTGATGGCGAGACGTTTGCTAACAGCCCCGTAGTTACAATGTATTGAAGAGAATCGGTACCTCCACACTCACTCGTGTCCTTTGTAATTGTAGTCTTTTTAATTTTGATGGCGAGACGTTTGCTAACATCCTAGTAGTTACAATGTATTGAATTTTATCCTTACATCCACGCTTGCTCCTGTCCTTTTCAATGTAATACTGTATATGCAGTAGGTATCAATTACTAGCATCAGTTTCTTTTCATCCACTATCAAATAATTCCAACTATTTTACGGAAAGGAAGCTCTATATTCATTACACTACTCCTGGTCCTGGAGTGTGAAGGATGAATTATTTCCGTATTACAAACTGATTAATAATAATAGTTTCTTGTTTTGTGATTATTTGAAATCAATCATATCTCAATACCTTTTTAAATTAAAAATAATTTGAAATAAAAGTTACTGAACTGAGTTAATTTAATCCCACCGAAGCACTTTGTTTCCCGCTTGTAAAGAACAACGATGGGGTTAATTCCCAATATCCAGCTGCAATTAAACGCTTAACCCTGGCAGCCCGTCAAACGCAGTATTTAAAGCAACAGTAATTAATTATGAATCGTTGTTGGCTGAAACTCCCGTATTTTATATGGAACTCGGTCATTTACTTATAATTTATTACTTGTATTTCAAGTAATTTTACATTTGGTTTTCCAATTTAATCTAATTTAATTTCGTGTAATTTTTGTTGACTTTGACGTTTCAAAATATAATTCCACACCTTTACAATTACCCCGTTACTAGTTTCCCTCTTCATCCTAATAAGACTTTACTAACAGTATGTTTTTACATTCCATTTTAGCTATTCATATTGAAATCTCCAACCAATATTTGGGAAGGGTGGAGCCTGAGTATGGCGTTCCCAGGGATCAATACTGGGTCTTTTTTTTGTGTGAACAAGATTGACCATTTTTAAAAAAAAGCGGCCAAATCGTGAACTATACGGATTGTAAAACTCTCTTATTCAGTGCAGGTTTAAGATTTTTAGATTCGGAAATTTCTAGAATTTAACGAATAAATTATTTCATTATTTCAACAGCATGAATCTGAAAATAAACTCCACCAAATTGATCTGAATTCAGTTATCTTTGCACTAATGCAATGTCGAGAATGGTTCAGGTTTCAATGGTTGATGGCACTTTACTGGAGGAAGTGCAATCATCAAAGTTTCTAGGATTAACCGAGACAATAACATTGACAAAATTTGTGATATTTTCCTCAGTCATCCATGCTCTGGAGTCACTACCTGGCTCAGATACTGATAACGGCGTATTATGAACTCATTTAACCCAATGTGTACTACGGGGTGACACTTTGAGGTATTGTGCGAATTGTCAATCTATCACGTAATACAGACTTCTAAAAAGGGCTGCCAAATCATCTGAAATCAGAAGAAAAGAGATTCGGGCAAGCCAATCTTCAACAATTAGACTGCTGCCCGAGTCTACTCACTGGAAACCACAGTTTGGTTCGTATCCAGATGTGTGGTCTCACACGTGATCAAGACAAACACATGTACGAGACCAGAGACAGAGACAACTATCGCACTACTTGCTCTCATAGGTAAGTTTTCAACAGGTCAACGGTTTGTATGAGCAATTGTAGAGTGTATCCATGCTTAAGGCTTTCGTGGGTCATCTAAAACGTTTAAAAAAGTTGCATTCAATTTATAGTGTGGACGAGTTATTAGCACCTAACCTCCTAGTATGACGTTATTGACTAACTGAGTACCACTTATGTTCTGAGGACTTGAGTGTGTATTAAATTAAAAAAAACGTTTCAGTACAAATCATTGTAGAAATTCAAACTGTAATAGATGCGTTAATATATTGGTATCTGGTAGAAACCTTATATTTTAATGTGAGAGAAGTATAGTGGCAAAGTACATATCGACTAATTTTTATGTGGATTATGAATATAAGATGTCAACCTTAATATTCTAGTTGGGACGTTTAAGTGATACGGCTTTGGGAGAGTGGCCTTAAGGTGATTTAAATCATATCTATTTGATCATGAGCAGTCTGTAGTATTTAATTTTGAGACGAGAAGTAGGTTCCGGAAAGTGACTACTGGTGTGCCACAAGGCGCGATACTTGGTCCCCTTCCCTTTTTAATCCTTTGCAATGATTTGCCTGATGTTGTATATAACATAAAAATGGTAATATACGCTTATGACACATCAGTAGTTGCCTCACATTAAAAAAAGGATCAAGTGGTTGAGAAATGGTTTTCAGCAAAAGGTTATAGCTTAATGCAGAAAAATCTAAATTTCTCCATTTCTACATTAACTACCGAAATTCTGCCCATTGTGATTCCTCTTTTTTCTAAACAGATTTCAACTTAGTACCAGCAAAAAATGTATAGGAATCAAAATATACTCATGCCTAACTTGGCACCAGCGTATAAATGAGTTACTGTCAAAACTTAGTAAAGCGTTCTTTGCCCTTCTCCTTTTTTTCACAAACACACTCTCAAACAGGTTTAATTTGTCTATGCTTATTCTCATCTATCGTATAGAAAGATCTTCTGGGGATATTCCCCTGCCTCTTAAAAAGTGGTTTTATACAAAATAACAAGTCTGATCAACTCGGCTTCTCTTCGTGACCCATGCAGGAAGCACTTTAGCAAGGTTTGCAAATAATTCGTACGCCTTCTCTTTAAATTCTTCAGAGTCTTCTAAGAGTCGAATCGAACCAATAAAAGTTTTTAATAACAATAAAAACTACTGTCATTTCACCAGATACTCTCAATTGCTCCAATATCCTATTCACAATACAAGCGTTCTATAAAAGGTCACCGCTTTATACATGTATACACATTTACAATCATATGGCACTCTCAATGAAGAAAGAGAAATTGCTTTCAAGATGAAAAATATTTTCAAAAGACTATCTACTTACTCACTGTTTTTTCAGTGTAGGTGAGTACTTGGCTACTCAGTCAGGACTATGAGGCATCCAACTTGCTATAAGAAAAACAATTGTACTATTTGTTGTGTATTGGTGTATTAGAAATTTAGTTTTACTAGTTTAGTATATAATTTGTAATAACTGACGAGACTTTACCAAAGTATTGTGCTTGTAAGGCGTCTGTAACAACTATGTAAATAAATATACTAGTGAGGTATATTTGTTAGTTTATCATTAAGATTTAAATTGGAAAATTTTCCCCCACATTTCCCGTAAATTCAATTTACCAAAAAATGTTATATGAACCATGTAATATTGAATAAAATTACTGCAAAATGTCTAACTGAATGGAAACAACCGTTTCACGTTGTCTCTATTTAAATGCCCTGAAGACTCCTCAATCAAACGAAATGGTCTGTTTTATTGCTCTAGTTCATATCCAATTGTGAGACATTCTGTTTCAGTTAAATAACATAATTTGGAACTTACGTGCTTTCATATGTATTTAGATCTTGTAAGGGTTAAATAAAGTGGAGATTTTTTAAAAATTTTGTACTGTCATGCAAGTTATATAATAATAACTGTAGCACTATGTATAAAATAATAATAATTTATCATTCAGCTATTAAAATGTGTTATATATTAAGGAAACATACTTACTATAAACTTATGTCATTTTCTGTTGTACAAAGATACAGCCTACTGTGATATGTAGTAGCCTATAACAATTGCTCACCAATATCGAGTGTACAAGTATTACAGTAGCTCACTATCTACAATGTTAGAGTCCTTATAAACTATGTTATAACTTTATCTCCAGATGGCAAGGAGAACAGAAGTATAAGTGCACGAAGGGTAGTTTTACACAAATATCTATAAATAGGTGTGTTTTTGTACGATAACAATTATTACTTCATTTATAAATATGATATCACAAAATCTATTTTATTTTAAGTAGAAGAATAATGAACGTTCGTTTATCTGAGTAGGTGATCAATTCACGCCTAACCTACGCAAGGTATGTGAGGCATTCCACAATGGGGATTGTTTTATAGCACGAGAAATTCCATAGCTGTCTTAGAGCCATGACTATTGCTAACGGTAATTATATAATTCTTAACGTTTTTTTATGGTTCAGTATCACTTCCACAATAGAGTTTTTATTAAATCAGGAGCCACAATTTTCTCCACGTGATAGACGTGATCAACATTTCCCTACTCTTTCTGACATCGAAAAGTCTTAAAAATATACGATTTATAAGTAAGCCAATATAATAAGCGTATCAAATTATGAACAACTAACTTAGTCATAACATGTGCCAAAATTTTGTAAACATTTTGAATTTAATTTTGAATTAGGCGAACACTATAACGTTTAAAGGTTATAAAAGAACCCCAAGAAGGTTAATTTGTAGAAATTAACTAAGAACACAATATTTAATATTATTAGGTGGATATTAAAAATTCTTCTCTCCAATCACCAAATGGTTTCAGCTTACCATGCATGGTTGTAACAAAGAAAACAATTCCTTTGTTCACAAATCCCGTGTTAACTATTCCATAATATTGTAATATTGTTATAGATAGCTGTTCAGAACAATAGAATGCGTAAGAGAAACTGCATTTCATTAGCTCAGAACTAAAAAAATAGATTATTGAGTGAGAGTAAGGAACAGTCAGACAGTTATAACTAAAGAAAAATGTGTTAAAACGATCGCAAAATAAGATGTTTAGAGTTCTGGGATACAATTTTGTTTATAGTTGTATATAAGAAAAATATCCAGAGGAAGGATACTTTGGAGGAGTAGGTGGACAGACACGAGTAAAAAGGAGGTCTTAACTGACAACCTGACAAACTATCAAACGCTTACCTTGGATAACGAATCAGAAAGCGTTTGTAGGTCTAGTATCCTAGAGATCAAGGAAAGGATCAAGAGAAAGGATACTTTAGTGAAGTTGATGGACAATCTACCTATCACATCTCTCATTTATAAGAGAATTTAGTCATAAAGGAGCCTCCACTGGCAACCTGACAAACTATCAAACAATTACCTAGGATAACGAATCAGAAAGTGTTTGTATGTATCCTAATGATCAAGGAAAGGATCCAGAGAAAGGATACTTTAACGAAGTGGATGGACAATCTAGCCATCACATCTCTCATTTATAAGATATTTTAGTAATAATGGAGCCTCAACTTACAATATGACAAGCTATCCATAGTCACCTTTATCCTATTTTGTAAATATTGCCAGGAAAGTTTAACTATAATGCCCAATAAATACTAGATTTGTATGTGTTCATTATTAATCAAAAAAGTTTGTACTCAAGTGCCCGAAAATAAAAACGTAAGGTGCTTAGTATTTCAGCTCCGTAAAAATGTGAGGATAAACAGCGCAATGGTTATCAAGTATGAACCTAAGCTCTACAAAAAACTCCCGAACTAAAGCAATTAGTTTTCAAATAAATGCCGGTGAATGTAGGTACCATATATGTTATATTATACATGATCCACAACCATTATTTATATTATAGAATGAAATCATTGAATTAATTATTTTATTGCTAACATTTCAATATCACTTGATTAAAAAGCAAAACAGTCAAAATTTCTATTTACTACAGTATACATACAATGTCTGAAAGTAATAATTTGATCTTTTCATCATAATTATTGGAAATAAATGGTGTCGTTAAGTGGACCTTCAATATATTAATATATATTGTATAATAGATGTATTGTTATGTTTACCAAGGATATAAACCCCAGGTACTGTTCGTGATGGTACCACATAGTAGCCACAGGCTGTGCCGTCTGTGTTCTGTATGCTACAACCACTTTGAGTATCGCCTCTAGCGCCGCCATGTAGTAAATTAGATCTAATTGATAACGTTCAAAGATAACGAGCCTGTTTATAATTGAAAGCCTTTGAGCGGGTACAGGTCCAATTTGCAAGCTAAATATTATGAGCATAGCACTTTATACATACAGCGTGATTTAAAAACTGTTTAGTTTTGGTGGATAAAGATAATAAATATAGAACTCGGGGCACCTTTCTAAAATGCATAAGTGAAATGCACTGTAGTCACTGTTACAACTTTACCCATTTACTCAAAACGGGATTTTGGGAGAGGGGCTGCTCGAAATTATCAATAGTAAAGACATTGAAAATATTTGATGATAGAAGAAAAACATTGGAACAGAGTTTTCTATCTCAATTCAGGACAACATGGAAGCTAATTAAGTTAAAACTAATATTCTTTTACTGTTTGAGTGTGGCCGAACTAAATGGTCATATTCAGATTATCGTAGAATAGAAACATATGTTTCGTTTATATAGCACAATAACTTTTTTTTAGTTGTTAGTTGCAGAGTAACAAAGTTAGGATTTATTCTATATAATTTTCAAATGTGATAAAAAGCTGAAACTCATCTATATGTATTAGTCAGATAACGAGATTTTTTTATTTTAAATGATACTTATATAATAGTTATGTTAATAATTGGCGCTTTAATACCATGATGGACAAACATTTTATAGGCATACTTTGGAACGGTTTGGTTTAACTGCCATCACTTTAAGGAATTGTAGAACAAGGCAATGTAGAACATATTAACCCTCCGCGCGCTGTTGACAAATATAACCGCCAATATTAACTTTGCTAAAAACGCTGTTGACAAATATATTCGCTTTTAAACATTGAGGTTATTATTGGGAATAATTAGTTCCCAGTTTTGCCGGTGGAGTGCAGCAACTGCTGGAGCATATTTATATCCCTCAATAGAAAAGCGCAGTAATAGTTGTCCCCGCCTCCCGGTTTTTCTCCAAGCTGCAAAGTGGCGGCGCACTACCCATGCCACTGCCTGTTTTGCCAGACAATAGCACTACTGACAAACTAACTCGCCGGTTTAGTTCGTTCGCGGACTGCGAGTGGAACTGTTTGTGTTTACGTTGTCAAATTGGTTTTTGACATATTGGGGAGATGTGTTGTGTGAACACGCAACGGTTTGCGCAAGGAGACCATTTACGTGTGCGAGACTTGCACCGCACGGCCGAACCTGCACCCGGATACGTGTTTCAAGACGTACCACACTTTGACGTTATCTTGAACACCGTGATGGCTAATTTTAGATATTTTTATACCCATTGATGTTTTATTTTAATTGTATTTTATATACACTATACATATAATATACTATAATATAATATTATACACGATAGTAAAATTTCGTTCAACATTTCGTTAAATTTTGTGTATTTATATTGTTTTGTAATGTAAATAAACGTATTAAAAATTATACTTTTTTCGTTCCCAAGAGACTTTTTATATGGTAACAAACTCAAATACAACGTTAGCGTTGACTTTATTGAAAAACAATTTTTGAGGTACCTATATGTAGCGTTTGGGTATGGTGCGTCCCAAATTGCCGTAGCGCGGGAAGGGTTTTAACAGATTGAGGCTTATTGGATGGTTCGTATTTCAGACTTTTGTAAATTACAAAATTACTGAAAATTCTAAATTAAATAGAATAGAACGTTCACCTCAACTCCAATGCACTAAAATGTTTTAGTTTTCAATATTAGACATGAATAACCCTCTTTTTCTCGATTCTAAAGTTTCATTCAACTTTGTAACATATAAAAACTGCGATATAAATATTTCTAAATTTAACATGTACTACGACTTATTAGGCTATATCAACTAGGTCGGATTAAGTAAGATACTGATATATAATACGTTTTAAAATAATTGGATGTATTTTAGTTGATATATTATAGATAAAACAATGAAATTAACCTTAACTTAGGTTAAAGATGTATATTAATATCGAGTTGTTTGTAGTAGGCACGGTTCAACAAGTAGGTTAATTGAAACTCCAATATTTGAATGCAACCCGAGCCAGATATTACTGTTTGTACTGGGCGAATATCAACAACAATATAGCAGTGATGATATCAAGGAGATGTCAACATAGACGCTAGTAGCTCATTAATACTTATTGATTATACTGGCCGAATATCAACAAAAATGTAGTGGTGATGATATCACATAGCCTTCTCTAGGATCTCATTAATACATAATAATTGTTTGTTTAATACCCCAACAAGTTACATTCATCGAATGCTCATTCATTAGTATTGGTTGTACTGCCAGAATATCAACAACAATAAAGGAGTGATGATGTCAAGGACATGCCAATAAGGACCATAGTAACTCAGTAACTCTTATGGTTTGTACTGCCAGAATATCAAGAACAATAAAGCAGTGATGATATCAAGGAGATGCCAATAAGGACCATAGTAACTCAGTAACTCTTATGGATTGTACTGCCAGAATATCAACAACAATAAAGCAGGGATGATATTAAGGAAATCCCAATATGGACCATAGTAACTCAGAAACTCTTATGGTTAGTACTGCCAAAATATCAACAACAATAAAGCAGTGATGATATCAAGGAAATGCCAAACATGGACCATAGTAACTCAGAAACTCTTATGGTTTGTACTGCCAGAATATCAACAACAATAAAGCAGTGATGATATCAAGGAAATGCCAACATGGACCATAGTAACTCAGAAACTCTTATGGTTAGTACTGCCAGAATATCAACAACAATAAAGCAGTGATGATATCAAGGAAATGCCAACATGGACCATAGTAACTCAGAAACTCTTATGGTTACTACTGCCAGAATATCAACAAAAATATCATAGCCTTCTCTAGGAGCTCATTAATACGTAATAATTGTGTGTTTAATACCCCCAACAAGTTACATTCATTGATATGCCAATATTTCAGTGTATTGGGCAAATATTAACAAAAATATAGCAGTTATCATGTCAACATAGCCCCTAGTAACTTATAATTTGTTTTTTTTGTAGTGGGAAAGTATCGACAACAATATAGCAATACTAAACAGCCCCTATAAACTTATCATTTCCTATTCTTTGTACTTGCTTTTCACTGTGGTTACAATAACATTGTACTGGAAGTAAAACTGAGCACATGGTTTTATTTCCTTCTAAAATGACAAACAGCTGTGCTTCATAATGAATGGTTTATATACAAAGGTATTATTGGTACCTAAAAAAGTATTGTTAGTTCATTAACAAAACTTCTCCCATAGTAAATATAACCACGCTGTAACTTTAGTTCATTTATAAAATCAAGGTTTAAAAATATTCTGTACATAAACTGAACAACTTGTAATATAGAAAAAAGATTAGTCAAAGAGACAGTGCTCATTATAAGAAATTAATTTGTGCAGTATTGAATTGCCAGTATTGTTACTTGTTGGCTTTAGAGTCGTATAATATATTAATTAATTTGCGTTTTATGATTTTTGTAATAACAAAATAGTTGATATAAGGTTATTTTTTAGGGACTATATTAACAAATACATTTTTCAGAACATCACATTTACTGGAATTACTTATAAACGTCAATATTCTATTGTTCCATAACCATTAAATTGTTTAAGTAAAACTAATTCTTGTTAGGTTTAAATGTAAAATATTAGTAGAATATTAATATTTAACTAATGCTATGAATGTATTACAAATAATAGGATAAATAAAAAGAGCCGAGTTTTTTCTATGTGTTATTATATTTGTAAATGCTATACCATATAATTACATGTGATCTAATTTTAAACACTTTTCATGCGATTAAATTTTATTCTTCAATGTTTTGTCAGAGAGGAATTCAGACATTATCGTAACACAGGTAAGTGCCTTATAATATCCTCACTATTGTAGATGGCGATGGACGTCACTTTTACTGACGTATGGAGTTCTGCGTCGTACAGAATAATGTTTAGGTAAGGTTGGGTGGCGTAATCACTGAACGGCTCGGTTTCCAGTGTCTTATGGAGTGAAGAATATACTCCGTTCCACAGAATATTATTCATAATATTTTAGTTGATAGTAAAAAATCAATTAATTCTAGTTTTGTAACTAAATGAAAAAGTTTTCTTTGATGTTCAGCCATGGTGTGAGGTTTCAAACTGTAATGTGATTAACTTCAAAGCCAGATTAAACCAGCCAAGAAGTGAGAGAGGCGCCAAGATCGTACAGTAGGAAGTGTGTAATAGGAGGAGCCCTCTTTACGTATTATATCCCGGCTGTACTTGAACCTCTCTATTGCCAAATTTGCTGTAAAAATTAAGGGATCTCTTAAGTGAGTATTGTAGTGGAGCAAATAGTGGGTGGCGTAGTAGCACTAGTTCTTATGTACAAAGAAGTGTCTCAAAAGCATAACTATCGTGCTGACAATAATACTGTAACCACGCTGAATGCGCCAATGAGGAATCTGGCACACTCTCTTGGAACACTAGACTGGCGCACTTACCTGGCACACTCGCCTTGCACTCTAGACTGGCCCCACTTGCCTGGCACACTCGCTCAGTACACTAGCCTGGCATTCTCAGATGGCACTCTCCCCTAGGACACTAGCCTGGCACTCTCAGATGGCACTCTCGCCTATTACATTTGTTTGGCACTCTCGGCTGGCCCACTCGCCTTGCACTCTCGTCTGAAACAGTCAGTTTAGCACACTAGCCTGGCACTCTCGGATGGCTCTCCCGCCTAAAACAGTCAGATGGCACACTCGCCTAGGACACTCGCCTAGCACTATCGGCTGGCACTCTCGGATGGCTCTCTCGCCCGAAAGTCAGGTGACACACTCGCCTAGAACACTAGACTGGCACTCTCGGATGTCTCTCCCGCCTGAAACAGTCAGGTGGCACACTCGCCTAGGACACTCGCCTGGCACTATCGGCTGGCACTCTCGGATGACTCCCTCGCCTTAAACAGTCAGGTGGCACACTTGCCTAGCACACTAGCCTGGCACTGTCGGTTGGCACTGTCGCCTGAAACAGTCAGCTGGCACACTGAATGTACGCCTAGTAAACTCGCCTAGAACACTCGCCTCGCACTCACGGCTGGTCCACTCGCCTGAAACAGTCAGCTGGTCCACTCGCCTGAAACAGCTGGCACAATCGCATAGCACACTTGCCTGGCACTCTCGGCTGGCCCACTGGCCTGGCACATTCGCCTGAAACAGTCAGCTGGCACACTCGCCTAGCACTCTAGGCTGGCACTCTCGCCTGAAACAATCAGCTGGCACACTCACTGGTAGGTGTTTCCAAGCCGTAAGATAAGTAAGGGGAAGGGATTTATCTTATATTCAGCTCTTGTGATTAAATCTCTCGGCTGTATATATAGCCGTATTAGGTACTATGCGTGGCCAAAACTGGGTGCAAGCAATAGGTGTAATGGAGAGTTTATGAGGTGTGGCTGCACTAACCTGAGAATATAAGCTATTGCGCGCCGGTTAATTGATTGTGGACGTCTGCAAACATACGAGTACGCTGTTATGATTATTCTATATGACTGGTAGAAATAATGCTTCATTTACAGAGATTTTTTCGTTCAACAGTAATATGTGTTATTTATAGTGAAAGTGATAATAATTGTAAACTGAAAGATTTTATTGCAGGAGTCAGGAACTTTTGATTAGGCGCAGGTAAGCGCTCGTTTAAAGATCAGATCATTCAACAATGGGAACAAAGAACTTTTCACGGAAAGAGAGCTTATAAAATAAAGAATCTTAATATTGAAAAGACATCATTGATTAGCATAAATAATGAGATGTTGATTCAATTCTCTAACTCTACCCTTCTGAGCCTTGGGGAACTTTCTGTTTGAGTTTACACGAGAGGTAGTACTGAACTAATTAGTTTCTTATTATTACCTTGTCTTCTCTCTAAGTCTTATTTGTGTATTTTACATTTTGTATAACAGTGTAATTTTATAATACGTTTAAATGTAGTTCTGTTTTACCTTTATTATTAATTTTATATTTATTCAGATTAAAATACGTCTTACACATGTAGCTCATTGTCAATCCAGAGCTTTCACTAAGAAGGGTCATCACTTTTTAAACAGATATATGCCGAAGTAAATAGAAAATGATAACACACTTTTACATTATTAGAACCAAACAATAAGCCACTGATACGTACTTGATTATCCTTTCAATATTAATATTTATTGCGCGGTTAAGCATTCCATTCTGCTGAGATATTACTAAATGTGCGGGTTTTAAAACCCATTTGTCTTGTCCAAAAGGTTATAATATATATTTTAACCATATATAAGCGATCAAAAGAAAGGTAAAGGAAAAAGAACGAATAAAGACACAATATTCAATAGCATAATCGTTACTTCCCATTTAAAAATGAAAATTATAAAACCGAAGAATATTACAACTGTAAGATATATTGTACAATAAATTAAACAGACATTACGGTTATAAATTTATACTACAGCGACGTAAGTTAATTTTAACGTGATTTTATTACGAGACATAAGTAATGATTGGAACGTTACTGATATATATTAAACTGAGATATTTAGGTTACATTTGACATAAAGTAAGCGATCGTTTGTTTTGTACAGTTCTAGACTAAACCATGTAATCTTTAACTATAAATTAACACTAATTACAAATTTAATCTGTGATGTAAACTTTTATAGTGATTGAAAATACATATTATAACTAATACTAAAACTTCAATATAGATATTACTCGTCTCTGCTTTATCTCCAAACTCCACTTCCAATGCTACAGATAACCTTATTACACAGTCTAAGGCAGACCTACAACAATATAACATCACTACTACATAATCATTTCAAACATTTGTATTCCAAAAATAAATTTAAAGCTCTATTACTATATAAATAAACAATGTCTTACGGCAATACAAGCATAACATTAAGTCTCGTGATCTAAAATCTGAAATCTTCCAGATGGATACCTAAACATAACTATAATTTAGGTTAAAATGTTTGTTAGCTAAAGTCAGAAAACTAAGTAAAATGCACGTACAAAACATTGATAAGGTTTCTAGATCACCAACTATGTTATTTTATAGGCCACTAGTACGTGAATTTTTAATCTTTATGAACATTATGTAAGTAATCATTTGCATTATGGCCTAAAGAATGCAAATGCTAATAACATCATATATCAAACGGGAAATTATTCGTCTACCAGGAAATCAATATTATAATTATTGGTATTTCATGTAAAATGGAGGTATTAAACATTTAAATTGCACTCATTATTTAGTGTGCATGCCAAAACATAGTTTTTGTAGTATATTTCAATATTTTGCAAATATTCTTATGTAAGCATTTTTAAATAACACCTTTCATTAACATTTAGCATAAAATTCGCATGAATATATGAAACTAAACACAATACGAGTACAAAAATCTTACTTTATGGTAATATGTTTCTAAAACTTTCAAAAGTAAAACATTTTTGACACATATGTTGTGAACAAAACTATAATTATTTTTGAAATTTTCACTTTTAGACAAAGTGGCTGTCGAAAAATTTTGCAAACGGGCATCTAACAGAACCTATGTCGTTGTTAATACGATATTAATCATTAGTTTACAAGTGTAAGAAATATTTCTGCGTCATATTGTGTTGTTCTTCTGAACGAAATTGACTTATTTGTATTTATGGACCTATTTTTGTCCCTTCAGAAAACAAAAGTATTGAAGGTAGCGGCGGAGAGAGGAAGTCAATCCTCGTTTCTATCACAAGACAAAAGATGAAAAGTTCGACATATAAATCACTGCCGTTGGTTCCGACTCAGTCAGAGGACCGTCACTCACTATTCCCTGCTTTATTGCACGAGTATAATACACATACATTTACATGTGTGTGTGTGTGTGTGTGTGTGTGTGTGTGTGTGTGTGTGTGTGTGTGTGTGTGTGTGTGTGTGTGTGTGTGTGTGTGTTATTCGGTCATTATTTACATGTAGGATGCTCTGGACTGTAATTATGTTATAATAAGTGAAGCATAACACTCAAAGTTAATTTAATTTTAGTGGTATAGACGTGTTTAAAGAAGAAATAAATTAGTTTAAAAATTAGAATATATATTTTACTTTGACATCTGTATTAAATAAATTATATTTTCTATTAGGTATAATCACTATGTACTAATTTCTCTATATAAATCTAAGTTTCTCTTAATTTTTTTGTCATTCAAATGGTATTCTTGATATAGTAAATATATTCTGTAAATAATATAAGTTTTGGTAGAAATCTTTCTGTTATTGTTCCAACTAAGCTATACTTCAATAGGAAAGACGAACTCACTCTGTAACAATTCTTATCAACAACATTATTGAAAAGGCGAGACTCAAATAAAATATTTCTGATGTCCTGCGCACAATAAGTTTGAAAAATTATGTTTTAATTTTATCACTACAAATTTTAACAATTAAAATACAAGAAACTTGCCACATATTCGACTTATTCACTCTGATAATCACGATCCAATGGGACCATTTGTAACATGTTTTACTTATTTATAATCATTTTGCACTTTAGAAAACATATACACAGGGTAGATCAGAGTTTACATATGAACAAATTTCAAATACATTTTATCGTTCGTTTTTTGACACGTTTAACTGATCTTTATAAATCCTTGTCACACTACAAGGGCATGTCTCTCATCCCTATTGGGAACAGAGTGTCTCCATGAGACGGTGTTTCTTCCTTAATAGACAATACTTAAGCAAACAGAATTCTTGTGAAACGTGATTGCATTGCTTTCCTGTAGGTAATATTTACGTAGTGTCTCCATGAGACGGTGTTTCTTCCTTAATAGACAATACTTAAGCAAACATAATTCTTGTGAAACGTGATTGCATTGCTTTCCTGTAGGGAATACTTACGTAGTGTTTCCATGAGACGGTGTTTCTCCCTTAATAGACAATACTTAAACAAACAGAATTCTTGTAAAACGTGATGGCATTGCTTTCCTGTAGGGAATATTTACGTAGTGTTTCCATGAGACGGTGTTTCTCCCTTTGTAGACAATACTTAAACAAACAGAATTCTTGTGAAACGTGATGGCATTGTTTTCCTGTAGGGAATATTTACGTAGTGTTTCCATGAGACGGGGTTTCTCCCTTTATAGACAATACTTAAACAAACAGAATTCTTGTGGAACGTGATGGCATTGCTTTCCTGTAGGGAATATTTACGTAGTGTTTCCATGAGAGGGTGTTTCTCCCTTTATGGATGTTTCCCCTTTCAATTATGGATGCCGCATGAGCATGCGCTAATGCACAACAGTGAGACTATATCGTCTCCTAACTATATCTCAATAAGTGGTGATAAGTTGAAGTGTTAATGTAAAGCTAGTGACTTTGTAATTATTTAATGTGACAGTTATCAATTTATTCAATTTTAAATGCGTCGGACGTACATGTGAGTAAGGCACAGAACTTTATTTTCCTAACCTAATTCTGACTAACCGACAAGCACAAGTCAGAAGGTTACATACACGTGCCTACTCACTCGCTAGTCTCGAGCGACACAAGTATTAGTACCTACGACCTACGATCAAGTTGAGCGTAGCTCAGTGGCAGCGTCGTGGACTGAAGTTCCGCCGCTGTAGTATTTGGATGGCCGGATGTCTTGTTTAGAATGTTTTTAGGCGGCAGCTGAAGAGTCATTCCTGACTGTGTTTTCATATATTCTGGACATCCATGAAATACTAATTCTGGCCTGTGTATTTCGCAAATAAGTTTTATTAAAGCAGTATTGACTTTATGAACTTGGTATTATTATTGAGAGGGTTCAGTTGGGTCTCAATTACAGTCGAAAAGTGGTGATTTCATATTAATAATATTTACAGGTTCTTTAACTCCTTATATAATAAGTGTGAACTATTTTATAGTAGTCATTGGCAGATACGTGGATAAAACAAGAGTTGTAATTTATGAATAAATATAAACGCCATTAACTATAAGCCTTGCTATGGCCTCTTGTATATTAAAGCCATATTTACTGGTGTAATGCGTTGTGCAAAGCGATACAGTATATAATGGTTATAATTCTAACTTAGACAATTGCAGACATCAGTTTTGAAAATTATCGTTACCAACTCTGAGGCGGTGTGGAACACCTGTTGTGAACTTTGGGAGATCTTGCACTGTAACTGGACAAATTATTAAACCTCTCGCCTAACAGATTCCATTATTTCCAACTACTATTAATACTTATGGGAAATTACAAAGTCTTTATAAAACTATATCGTTAAGGTTTCTAATAGTTTAATAATATAATTAACTTAACACTTAAATGTACTTCATAAAGAATCATTTGTAATAATGTACGAACTCGAAATTGAAAAAAATGTTACGTTCTTTCACGCATGTTTAATTTGTAAGTAGTGCTTTCCCTTGTTTTAAATAATGTTCCCCATCATTCGTTTGCTACAAGTTGTAGGTCATCCGAAAGTTTAGATGTGCTAAATTTAAAGAAGAATAAATGTTAATGACCTAACACTTTATGGTAACCAAGGTTAAGATGGCACAGAAAGCTATATTCTGATTGGAATATTCTGTTAAGAATCACACTAACCCCGCGATCTGAACGTGGTCTAAAATACGAGCACTGCCGGTTTCTATGCACTCAACACTCGGTGAAATGTATAAACAAACCAAATATAGTGAATTTGGATATAAATAACACGGCATTTTGTTGTTACTAAATCATTACAAGTTTAAAAATTGCAGGTAACATGAGGTGTTGCTGTTTCACAAACAATCCAGTTATGAATCAGAGTATAAAAGAAGAGACGATTGAAAGTACAAAGCAGTGTCCAATAAAGCAGGGAATCGTGAGTGACGGTCCTCTGACTGAGTCGGAACCAACGGCAGTGATTTATATGTCGAGCTTTCCATCTTTTGTCTTGTGATAGAAACGAGGATTGACTTCCTCTCTACGCCACTACCTTCAATACTTTTGTTTGCTGGGTGGACTGAGGGTGGTAAAAAAATCAAAATACCTTAGAAATACAATACAAGCAAACAAACACGTGCGCGCACACACACACACCACACACACACACACACACACATATATATATATATATACGAGGGAAACACGCATATTCTAAGAATTCAGTGTTAATTGTAATTTATGTTGGATTATATTCAGAAACAAATCAAAGTAATAAACTACCGATAAGAAAATATAAGCTGATTGAACGAACTATCGCCAAAGTTCCTGATAGACATAAAGATAGACTTTCATTTGAAATTTTTACCTGAAAATCTACAGAATTTCTTTATTGGACCATGAAGACACTGTGTACCTCATATGTACCTATTTTCAAGTTCCTATAATTTTTTCGTCCCCACAGAAGGACCCATAACAATATGACCATTTCACGTCTGAAGCCGCCATAGAGCATTTACAACTAGCTTCCTTAGACCGTGGACACTATATCAGTATGTAGAACGTAGCTTATTGATAAGACTAAAAGCTTTCGGCTCGTAACACCATCTCATGCAGGATTCACACGTCTACGTGATGGAGCTGCACTCACCACAGCGCCAGAAAGTTGTTAGAAACTTGTGTGCGAGCAGGTTATATTACTAAACAGTTTCATAATTGTTGTTGGGCACTCTAACTCGTAGTATAACTCATTGTAGTTATATAAAATGATAATACTTTTAAAGGCAAGATTGAGATGTGTCATGTCTATTTCAATACTTTCGATAGCCATAAAGCTTTTGGATTAGAATTTATTGCCGATTATACATAATTATTTATACTTACAGCCAGATTTGTGAATACATTATATTTCTTTTCCTACGTTTTTGATAGAACGAAAGTTTAATGTCATAAAAATATAACCGCAAGGAGAATTAATGCCAGTAGTTTGAAATAATATAGGTTACTAAATACAATTTTGATAACTCGGTTGTTTTCAAATTTGTTATTAATTTAAGGGAAAAAAATTGGAAATATTTACAAATAACATATATGTTCTTACAAATATAATAGGTGCAAATGAAATTTTACTTTTCAGTTTTAAGTTTTGTAGATGAAGGAATGACTGAAGTCGTCAACAACTTATGTATTCTAATATATTACTAATTACATAAGAATTATCTTAGAAAATTTCAACTAAAATATTACAAAGGTATTGAAATGATGAAGACTTCAGTCAAGTGAAACGTTTTCTTAACTGCAACTATTTTAGTGAAAATTGTGGATGGTTTATTACTCATAAAACAAACACTAAATGTAATTCAAAGACAGCTTCTACATCAAAGAAGTTACCTTGACAAAGCTAAAACGTTTTCCAAGTGAGTACAGAGGATATTTGATTAAGGATATTTCTTTATATGCTGTTTCATAAAACTGAAAATCTGTCCATTAAAACACTTTTATTAAAGTCTTATTTATTCATATTTACTAACATTATCACTAAATACTTTCAATGATCCGACATTTGTATAGCAAAGGATATGCAAGCAAATATGAGTGGAATTAACATTTTAACCAATACAAATTATAAAAAAAAAACAGATTTAATTTAGCACATTTTTTATATAGTAGTTATTCTAATAGTTTCAAAAATTTTCAAGTTGTTGGATTCTCCCACCCTTGAGGTTTTCAAGAAAAGAACAAGAAGTTGTAGATTCTAATCAGCAGTGAGGAGGCCGAATCACTTTTCTCCATAGACTTTACAGACGGGCATTGAGTGACTGGACTGGGCCCTTCTCCTCTCCAAACTAAAATAGATCAATCAATTTTCACTTAGTAATTACTCCTTTTTTATAATTTTTTTTCAATCATTAATTTTATATGCTTTGCTTACTTCCCTACAATATTGCTGACTATAAAAGGTCTTAAATATATCCGTAGTTTATATTATTTTAGATTACTTCTTTCAATTAATCCACTCACCACTCAAAGATATCCTAAATCCAAAATTAGCAATTTTTAACCTACGCAAAGACCTTTATGGCCTATGAAGGATCTTTTCCTGTTTTCCTAATCGTGCATATAGTACTGTAAATTGTTGCTGTACTTAAATGCTGTTTTAACTATGTTCTTTAACCTAATTGTGTCTCTTGATATATGGATTTATTTCCTTTTTCATATTAGACTTTGGTTATATATTAAGCATTAAGTTATTTAATGTAGACTATTTAATATTATTGTGTTATCATTTGTTATCAAGTTGTTTCATTTGATTTATTCTTTAATATAAAATATTTAACTTCTAAAAATTACAGTAAATTGTTAAAATACAAATTTTATTAAAAGTTAAAATTTTGTTTAAATAATGAAGTTTAATCAACTTTGACTTTGGCTCTCGTCTGTTATTGGGATAAAAGAGAAGACGCTTTTTATATTATACAATACAACAAAGTTAAATACATTACAGAGTAATTCATTAACTGTGTCTAAAATTAAATAAATTTCCAATTACAGACTCATTCTAAGACTACATCATCTGTAACGCCCACTAGATATAGCTTAAATAGTAATACAGAATATCTTAGTTAGAAGTGTTATTGTGTGAATATGGTGCTCAACATGTACATTTGGAATTGAACACCATAGCCAAACTGATCATATAAATAGGGTCAATATCAATCAAGACTAATTGAATTTATAAAAGAAAGAGCATTACACACATCTAAATTGACATAAACTCAATTAATACATTAACATATAAGTGTAACGTTAGATAAACAGATAACAATTTAAGTATATATGTATGTTTAAATGTACAGAGATACAAGCAATATATCTAGATCGATAATTAGAAGTATAATTTTTAACGCCATGGAAATGTCACTTCCTGTACAAGCATTGCAGTTTAGTGTGAATGCATCATTGTAAAGTCATCCCCCACCCTAATAAATGCACTTTTAGATATGCAGGTTTCAAAAAATTGAGTTCTAAATGTCATTGCCTTGCGTTAAAGACATATTTAGAGAATTTGTCATTCATATATGTAATTCTATACTAATCAAAATATTAATTAGATAAACTTTGTAACTGTTACTTATATATTTTACAACTATTTTAAAGCGAAAGACCATAGCTATTTTTCTAAGTACTGCAATCCATACAAAACAGTATGGAGACTGTACTCGATATATAGGGTCTCTTGTATCTCTCTGAACAATGGTATACTACGTTATTGCTCAGGTCAAGACAAAAGATATTTCTCCGTATGAACATGGGTCTCTGATGTTTAGTTTCCTATCTGCCTGTCTGTTTGTGTTTTTTTACAAAAACATGATATCTTGAAAAGTAATAAGTTAAATTATATCAAATTCGGTTTTAAATTTTTACTATAACAAGGCAAATTACTGAAAAGGTTATCATGAACTAATCTTAAGTATTTTCTAAATGGCGGCTACAAAACATTTAAACTTTCAATATCTTTCAAAACCGGCAGATTTTTCCAAGAATTATATGAATTCTGAACGGTTTTTAGAGGATATTTACACAAATCTAATGAAACTAACAGTATATTATAAATAAAATGATAAATAACTGATTAAGAGCAAACTTTCTCTGACTAGACATGGCCCCACATTGAGGTTCTCAGCGAATAGCCAACAATACAAAACTAAGTAAACGGCAGATCTCCGTTACCATCTGGACGCTTAGAGAGACAAATGTAAAGTATTATTTTTTTACTAGAGCTGTACTAACTCAACGAGATTAATTCTTTCTGGTTACATCCGATACTAAGTACAACTGTGCCTGCACACGGAGTTACAACCTCGACATGTTTCTCAATATTATTCAACTACTCGTATAATATAAAAACTTTAATGAATGTATACAAAATTAATTTGGTTAACTTATAATTCATTTTAGTTTCAGTTGTACATCTTAACACAAGATCTAATCCCCTGATCTGTTATGGTGATAGAACCTGTGTTACAAAAAGTGTTACATTATATGCGGTCACTATCGCTTATGATTGCCCGTAACAGACTGTCAGAAACACTCGTGAAGCAACTTAAGCTTATCTGCAGCCAGGTCTGGGTTAATTTTGTAAGCCTGACTTACTAAAAGCATGAACTTATTACCCGAAGATGCTATATATTAAGATTAAGGAAAATCTGAATATATAGGCTGGTGCCCTGGCAGTGTGCGGTTGAGGGCCTTAAAGATACTTGGGATACTCGAAAGGAAGGTATCGGAATCCCTATATACACCTAAAGGTTACGCAGAAAAATTTGGTTACGGGCGAGATACGCTCGGCTAAGAGCGGGAGACAGTAGGAAAACTGTGTGGGGTCCCGGTAGAGTTCCGGCAAAGATTTATCTACGGCTATTCGTGGACAACGATCGGTAATTTGTAGGTGGTAAGGTCCGGCAGTAGGTGGTTGAGGGCCGTCAGATACTCGGAGTAATCAAAATGTGGGAGGCTAACGGTGTAGGCACACGCAAAGGTGGGGTGTTAGAAAAGATAATACGTCTGGTTAACATCGTGGGACAATTGGAAAGTGTGGAGGGGACCGTTATAAAACCGAGTATGGTGGTAAGACGACTGGGTACTCGTAAAGGTGGGAGGCTGTAGGTGTAGGCGCACGTAAAGGTTGGCCATTCCGATCCGGGTATGAGCGATACAGGCGGGAGACATAAGGAAAGTGTCGGGCTCTGACAGTGTGGACGTTAGGACGCTTGGATACTCATAAATTTTGACGTCAATAGGCATAACCTTGTCTGGCCATGGATGGGTTGGTACAGAAGGCAAGTGTCGAGATAAAGATGAAGCCTGAGATACGGTGTAGGAAAGCAGGAAGTCTGTGATTACGAAGTACCAAATGTATCTTCCATTAAAGACAATGTTAAAATAACTCCAAAATTGCCCATGCTAAAATAACTCCATGAGAGACCGTGTTAAGCCATATCCAAAATATGTTTACTACCGAAAGTTTGACACTTAATATTTTATTAATTAACGTTGTGTTCTCCACAAGTTTATTTTATTCATATAACTGTGTTAAATTAATTTTTTCTGTTTTATGTTGGCGAATTTAGAATTACGGTACTCTAGGATCAGTAGAGAAGTTGGTGTTGAAAGAATTAAGGCACTTTATGTAAGTGCCTTTAATATTTTAAGACGGTTCGTGACAAAATTGAATACTAGGTTCTTTGTTTCGAAGTTTTTGGCTTTTTTAAACTGGTCTTTTTTAATTTCGATTTGTTCGGAATTGCATCATCGTGTGCGCTTAACACTTCATGGTTTTATTCTGAAATAGCTTATAAACAGTGACTGTGTGGAAGCGAGTTCAAAACTCTTTGCCAATAAATGTTTTAATCATCGACATTTAATAATAATTTGATATTAAAACTTATCCGTTATGTAACTATTGATATGTGTGTTCCTTATCTCCAGAAAAAAATGTTTAAACATAAAAGTATAACCTGTATTAATGTAACAACATACGTGGGATACAGCAGATATGAAAAACTAACGTTGTTACAATGGATGTTCCATCTCCTTTAGACTCAATTATTTATTCACGAGGTACCGTGTCTACATCTCGCGACATCACACGTTTTTATCGCTCGTCCTCTTCCCACGCTGTTACATAAGGGTTAACTGTCGTAAATATTTCACTCAGTGTCACCCACTCCCTTCAAATAGGGAATTTTACGTGTAATTACTATCTAAACAAAGTACGCTACAATATTCTATAATAACTTTATTGTCCTTAATAATTAAAAATGCAATACAAATCTACCTATGGTGAGACGGATTCATTCAATACTAATGTGAGCGTATGACATCTGACGCTGTCACAAGCTTTATTCCTGGAATCTGGAGTTAACGTCCATCTGAAGATATCCACAAATGTTCGTGGCGAAAAAGGTCAAAACCAATTTGTTGTAATTTTGTCAATGTCAGGCGCACTTATACTACAAAATATAGCGTAATATAGAAGGAGAGGTATTCTCAATGTGTCATCAGGTGCACAATTGAGTGCACTGCGATGTGTCTGACACTTTGCCGAATCACGGTGAAGCAGCCGAGTTCTCTACATATAACACAGCTATTGTAGGAATGGATGAATCAACTTGAATGTTGAGTTATTCTTCTATTTACTCCCTGCTCCTTGATATTGTGCGTGGCCGACTATTTCGGATTTGTTCAGTCCAACTCCTGGAGTCAAGTCTGTGACAGTATAAGATGTCAGGAGGTGCACTAGCCGATTTCCTGTCTTATGAGATGCGTGAAAATTACTAATTGTGTTCCAATATAGTGTGTAGTCTCTTTGGTGTACGGAGAACTGACCTATAGATAATGTGCGAACAGACATACGTACGGATATATACTAGGACTTGTACCGGCCGTGGACTGATATAATATTTATCGTTCATGGTTTACATTACACGAAGCAAGGGCAGATTCAGCTGATTAGATTATTAGTGTAAAGTAGTAATTAAAAGTAGTGTACATGCTAATTTAGTATCGTACGTCATGTCTCGATTAGGCATTTCAGCTCGAGTTTTTAAGTTAGGTAAAAACATTTAATTTAATAACATCCATAGCCTCAAAAAAGACATCATACATATATAAAAATATTTTAAAATTATAAAAGAGTTAACTTTTTAAGTACTGAATATTACAATTATTCTACAATAGATATACGATATTGTTCTCCATCATTAGCTTTTCAATATAAACACACATAAGGGTTATTTATTTCCATTTATCTACAGAAACGAAATAATTAATTTAAAAGCGATATTAGAGTATCACTTTCAGCATCGAATACGAGTAAAGAACTCAATATTATAACCACTCCATAGAAGTGGAAAAGCACAAAGCCATCAATCATCCAGTCCGCAGAACACAAACATACTATTATGTTATATTCATCATCTCTCTCTGCTCTGTGTCATTTGTCCTCTCTCTGATGATCGCTGGTTATAATACGCATAGGATGGCTGTAAAATGTGATGGGGAACACAAACATTGCATTATGTTATATTCATCATCTCTCTCTGCTCTGTGTCATTTTTTAAACTTGGGGGGGGGGGTGGGGGGGGGGGGGGGTGGGGGGGGGGGGGGGTGGGGGGGGGGGGGGGTGGGGGGGGGGGGGGGTGGGGGGGGGGGGGGGTGGGGGGGACAGTTTTTCAATGAAGGAGGAACTCTTCTTATTGGAATATAAACAACCTTCTATTATTTTATAAAAGAAAATTCACAATTATCCAATAATTTTTATATTTTCACACGAGGGCTTTTGACATCAAAGATGCCATCGTTGATTCACAGCTGACGATGGCATCTTTGATGTCGATAGGCCTCATGTGAAAATATAAAAATTATTGGATAATTGTCAGTTTTCTTTTATAAAATAATAGAAAATAGTTTTCAATGGTTTAATATTTTGCAAAGTGAAGGGTATTTAAGTTATGGTCACAAGATGGGTGTTTGTAACTCAGAAACAATTAAATATTTGAATTAAGAGGTTACATTAACCCTTTAAGATTATTTGAAGGCTTCTCCAGGTGACCATGTCCTGTAATGAGACCCATAATCCGAGAAGACACTAATCTACTTAAGGAGAGAAGGTCAGACGGCACCCTGGGGGAAGGTGACTGTAGGACCGTTCTACTCATCCTCAGACCTGGATGCCTTCACCTTCTCTTCATGTTAAGCATGAACCCACTTCGAGACAGCCCCAAAGGATCTTAGCCTCACACCTAGAAATACCACAGAACGGCTGGGGTCCCTTCATGTTATACGTTGAGCCCAAGTTAGCCAGGACTTAAGCTTAGTTACAGTTGTGATGAAATTCTGAAAGTTTTAACTCATGCAAGATGATGAGCATTTTAGAAAGCCTAGTTTACTTTTCATTACAAAACATTATTAATATTAGTAAAATTTCTTTTCTTAACTCCAAAACATAAAGTCCTTAAGTGAGAAAGTTTTTATTTGTTTGGTCAGGCTATTTTAGTTAGTTGTTGGAGAAGACACGAATAAAACCCGACCATGTCTCAACGCAACCTACACAGAATTGTACATCTATTAAATTGTTATCGAACTAGCCAATTAAGTATTCTTTAGTGAATGTTTTTTATTTTAATTAGTCAATGAAATTGAAAATAAAATTTGCAACTTAAATTAATTGTTTAAATGAAATAGAAATAACATAAATGTTTTGGAGGAGAAATAATATTACAGTGATAAATTTTTGTGTTAATGACAAAAATGTATATTTACAAATTTTGTTATCACTTACAGAACAAATTAAAAATACATCAAATGACCTTAAAAATAATAGATTTTTAGTTGGTTGCATAACACATGCAAAATACTGGAAATGTATTTTTATTATTTTTTAAACGAATCACTATTGTTTAAGTGTACATAACATTAGAGTACTGTAATAATTGACATTAGTAAGATTATGAGTCATTATGCTTGGTTGTGGATGACTCATTCAATTCCCCCCCACTCCCTCATTGGTGACAACACTCTGACATGTTAGCTCAGAGAGAGTGAAGCTGAAGTAGGAACAACTGATGTTAGACCGGATGTGTTATGTGTGTAGGCATTGGCTGGGGAGAGAGCATGTTACAACACGGTGCAGAGCTTCGGTAACCAGATACTGCTGCTGGGGACCCGTTCCTTCCTTCCACGTCATCAGCATCCGCACGTGGATAGAGCGGGTCAATCAACTTTGTGGATCAGGTTAGTTGGCATTCTCTTCCCACTCTACCGACTAGTAATGTTTTGTGCTTATGAAATTTTATATTGAATCCGAAATTGAATAATAATCTCAAGAACTAACCAAATTAAAATCTTTACTCGTATTTTTGTTATTGCATCCAATTACTATCCAATTTAATTTAATTTGCTGACTTTGAATAAATAATTCCAGTAACAATTCCAATATAAATACAGATTAAACAACCTATCGTGCTAGCCAATCTTTCTTACCAGCAGACTCAGTAATCCCCATTGGTGTATGGTTTTTGAGTGTGTAACAGTTGGCATCACTGCTCAACCTTAACTTTATGATTGAGCAACAGCTGGCAGCACTACATAAGTTATCTTGAATTGTGTTCTTTCTAAGTTTGATTTCTAGGGATGTGTAATTGGTCTGCACCAGACACAAATGTACACAGAGGGATGGGTCGATTCAAGATTCAATATCTTGAACCGGTCGATACCAAAAAATAGTCTATTCCAAGGCTGAAATGAAAACCAAAACCATAATAATTGCCGTCTCGACTTATTCAATTCCTATGTTATTTATAACTAAGAACAGAACGCACTAAATGGTTTAATTTTCGTAGGACACTAGGACGAGTAGCTGGCCAGGGCGAAGGATGAACTCCTCAAATTACATTCAATGCCAGTCTAGGGGTTGCTCAACATTGGCATTGAATGAACTCTGCTCACCATAGCTACGCTATTTGTAGCTGACTGACGTTGAGTATCGAATTCAACCCATCCTTTTATATATGTGTATAAAATGTATTTTTGTCATAAATTTAACCTATCTGGCTTTGATCAATGTAAATAAAATGTTCCACTTTTCCTTGCTCTTTCAGAACAGGTACGGGGAAGCTTTGAAATTGGGGATGGAGTTTCTCGAGGAGAAGGGAAAAGCGGTGCTGGGGTCTTCGAGGGCCGAGGAAACATCGGCACCGGATAGTACGAGAGAAGGTACTTATTAGTGTAATGGACCAACAGTTTTCATTGCTTATTAATACCTCTTTATCTATCCATGTGGTACAAGTAAACAGTTACATTTTTCATTCAAAATAATTTAATGTAAGAAATACCTTATCTTGCCACTAATTTGGTTTATGGCCAAAACGTTTTTGTTAGATTATCAATAATAAGTTTTCTTGATATAAAAAATTCTGTTAAGAAAAGGGAAAAAAGTGAGTATTAGCAATAATTAGGTTCTTAACTCTTTTGAGTGTCGATATTGTTAATATATTCAAATTTGAATCCCCTTAACTCTGGATAACAGACCACCCAAAAAGTCATAAGTAGCGGTAAAATGATTTATATGTTTGTAGTATTGTCTACTGTGTTTTACAATATCAGTTATATATTGACAAAGTGATGTGTTATTCTTGAAAGCTCTTTTCTTATTGGAAAAAATATATTAATTTAAAAATTTAATGTATCTACAAATTCCCAAAATTAAATTAAAGAATATATTAGGAAATCCTACGAATAAACTTAATGAAGAAGAAAAATCTAGAATTTTATCAAATTAATTGTAACAATTTTGATTTTAAAATACATTAGCCAAACAAAAGGAAAGTTAATACAGAGAGCTAAGGAACATAGGGCATGTTTAAAATACCAACAAGAAGAAAGATCGGCCATGGCAAAACATGCACTTCAAACTGGGACACTCTTTTTCAAATGCAAAAATTTTAAAAGAAGTACAAAATAAAAAATTCCCCGATGCATATGAAACAATTTTTATAAAGAAGAACCGAAATAATCCAGTAAACAACATACCTGGCCCTTTTCAAAATTCACCGTTACTTTATTTGATCTAACTAAATATCAACTTTATTTTTTATATATACATATAACATACTGGCCTGTTATAGAATATTATCTCTTTGTATTTTTAATGACATATGTTTTTATTTAGTACAAAATTGTTTATGTTATTATTACTTTTATTCAGTTACTAGCTGTTACCCACGGCTTCGCACGCAAATCTTAAGAACCGAAGTCCTTATATTACTTAGTAAAAGCAATTGTGCGCGATTGGCTGCAGGTAACAGCTAGTTTGTCAATAAATTCATAGTATTTTATAACGAAAACTCTTGATTTTCAATAAAATACCAATTACAACCAAATACCCAGATATCCAGGGCTTCGCACACGATTTCCTACAGAAAAATTGGGACATAGGAGGCATATTTCTTTTGAACGTCGTTATTACTCTTCTGAGATAAATGATAGTCACTGAAAGATATTCCAAGCTCATGATCTATTCAAGATTTAAATTTTAAAACAGTCTCAATATGCACCTGTGAAATAACTGGAATTTTTCTCCAATATTCTATGATTTTTGTATACAATTGAACTATATTAGACCATCGTGGACGGGAGTCAAAAAGTTGGAATTCATTAGCGCACATACAATGTAATAAATGATGGCGCTCAATGTAATTTTGAAACGAAAATAGGCATATTTTAGGTACATATTATTACAGTCTAATGATTATGAGCTTCAGATGTTAGGCGAAATTGCGTATGGTTTTTATTTTAGGCTTTGCGCGTGTATCACTTCTGGATCAAATTAGTTATATCTCCGATGCCATGATTGAGCTTGCTTTGTTGTCGAGAGAATATGTACACACGGAGTTTTGAGAACCATACTTCTGTCAAAAAAAAAACAACTAAGGTTGGTTTTATAACATGCTTTATATTTGTAGCCAAAGTAAGATAGTAATTTTGATATCTGCATTGCTCTTCTGATCAAGCATGAGCATGGTTTATATTAATTATTAATAAATATTGCAGTTAAAGGTGAATTTTTACGTCAAATTTGAATTGTATTATCTGGATAGTAAAGTCTATGTTTAACAGTGATTGCAGAAACAGTTGAAACAAAATTTGCTGTTTCTCTTAAGCTTACTCTATGCTTTCAAACTATAAGTGTAAAGAAATTTAAAATAGTAATTAAATTATATAAAACATATATTTTTTTTGTCGCATTATATATGTTTACAAAGAACAGCTGATTAAATTTGAAAAGGCTCTTTCACTTAATAACATATGTTTGCTGCAATGCATTTCTTACGGGTATTTCTGTAACTTTTAGAGACCAGTGGGGCGGAATCCTGAATCGGGAACTGGATAAAAAGTATCCTATGTCCTTCTCCCAGTTCTTAGCTACCTCCCTACCAATTTTCAGCCAAATCGGTTCAGCCGTTCTTGAGTTATAAATAGTGTAACTAACACGACTTTCTTTTATATATATAGATGTGGGTCTAAAGATGTTCTCATTGAGTACGAAAGGCCTCACAAAAATAAAAAAACCTATATTATTGGAGTGTTTGTTTTAAATTAATATAAAAGTAATGATATAAAGACAAAGAGTTGTCCATGTTAACCCTTAGAGCGCTGAATACAAATTCCTATATTTTCCCCTAGCGTGCTATTAGCATTAAAAATAAAGTTTTATTTGATTTAATACTTCTGAAGTTATTATAGGAAGAAAAAACATAAAAACGGAATTCTTTTAAGACTTTTGTATTGTTTGCAGATTAAAATGTATGACAAAACAAAACATGGAAGTGGCCAATTTCACCAATATTTTTGTAAATGAAACACTTCGAAGCATGAAGTGTTTCAAATTGAAGTCACGATTGTTGAATTAATATAACTGTAAAACATGTTCAGAAATAACGTAAAACACGCAACTCAACACAGGAACAAGCTTACGCACAGGTCTCGTGAATAGCACCGTCGCCCTCACCACGCGGGAAATCCCGTAAGACGCGCCAGTCTGCAGGTTAGAATGGCATTTAGTTGCTATGACAACCAGTTTCGGATCGGTAACGGGTGGCCGAGAACAATGAATGGAGCGCAGTCGTTGTCTGAGGTTCGGTCAACATTCTAACCCATTCTATTGGCAGTTTTACAAACTATAGTTCACAACAAAAAATAAAAAACTTTGATTGCCGTAAATTTACCGAGATTTACCGTAATACGTGTGAAGAGTCATTTTCATTGCACGAGATTTCCCGTAATACGTGTGGTAAGGGTTAATATGTTATACACCTGTCAGTAACAGCTGTTAACATTCATAGTTGCTCATAAATCACTTTCATTTTTAGTTGTAAATTACAATACCTCGTTTATCTGGATTAATTGGGACTGGAAGTGATTAACGAAAATCCGCATAAATCATGTTTTAATGAATTTAAACTAAAATTTTATTCCTGGCTTTTTAGTCAATCCATTTTATTCATTAAAAGAATTTTTTGACTGGAAACTGTTAGTTTCTAGACATTGTTTTTTTATTTATACAAACTATATTAGAGAATGTATCAATGTTATATAATTCTGTTATTGTAATTTCTGAGGCTGTGTTTTTACTTGTTATTTGTTATTTATTTATTTGTTATATACCTGTTTTAATTTGTTATTTATTTGTATTTTAAAATCATTTAAATTGTGGCATGACTGTTTTGGCAACTTCATGTTTTGGGTATCCAAATTTTCCTTGTCTGGACTTATGCTAGTTTTTATATTTTATATATGCTTGTGTCGATGCTAATGTAAGCTTTATGACAATAAACGTATTCTTATTCTTAATCCCAGGTACTGGACACCCTGAACACTTACGTGGACAAGACTCTGGAGTCTGGAGACAGTATTAGTTACCATGAGGCCCTTCCGTCCATAATCAACCATTGTGTGCAGCTGGACCAGAAGTAAGCTGTAGCAATCATACCTACTACTATACGTTTAGAAAAGGTCATTTTTATGATTTATGGTAATATTGCTTAACCCTACATCGGGCGCTAAACGAAGTTTTCCTCCGTGTATTTTTTATTATTAAAAATAGTACTACTTTTCTGATGTTGGCAGTCGTTTCCCGCAGTGTACTTCACAAGCATCTTTCGGGGAAGCGAAACAATAGCCTCCCGCTTATCTTTGTCAAAATCTGTCAGTATAAGGTCTACTTCCGTGCGAGACTGGACGATTCCTCCGTGAGCGCCCGATGTTGTGTCTGTAGTGCTTGGACGAAATCTCCGTGAGCGCCTTATTGTGTTTAGTTTTTATGGAGTAATAATCCGCTTGTGCCTAAATGTGTGACCTGTGATGGTTTCTTTTTAAATTTTACAATATATTTTATTTGAATTTTGTGAAATGGAGAATGAAGACGAGAGACTTGTCAGTACAGTACCAGTGTGATAGGGAACATTTCAGTAGGCCTACCGTTTATGGAGTGAACATTGTCGTTATAAGAACCAGAAGGAAAATGTTTTGAAACTTTGTGTAGTGTTTAAAAAATGTTTAGTAAAGAATAAATTTTTATTTTAGAGTAATAATTGACATTACAATTGTATAATATCTCAAGAATTGAAGTAAGTTGTTTTTGTAAGAAGTTAAAAACTAAGTTAATTTCCATATATTATTACAGTAGGTTAAACATTTTTACAATTAATTGCATTAATTCCTTAAAATAAATCATCTTGTTATTATACAATAACATTTTTTAAGATTTTGAATTTCTTATTTGGAAAATTCATTACGTAAGAGAGTAATTTTGATTTAATTTCTAAAAATGAATATATTACATTGTTATTAAATCAGTATGAATATTTAAACAAATAAAAACAGTTTAAACGACTATGATATCCATTATTCGCTAACCTGGAGGAAACCTCCGTGAGCGCGTGATGGTGTTTCTAATTTTAAGCGCCTGATGGAGGGTTAAAGAGATGGGTGTACAGATACTCAAAAAATGAATGGTCACTGGTTTCAATTAATGGATAATGGTTTCAATATCATTATTTATTTTAGACTTTAAGTGTATTGAACAGTGTTTTGGTACCATGGTTGTGGAAAGTGAAACAGTTTTTGTAAGCTCAAGCGATATAACGATATATTTATAGGTTTGGCATGCCACTGTGTTTTTCCACTAAATAATATTGTTTATGGAATTTTTTTATAAAAAAAGAGGGTGATTCCTTGTACGTTATATTCCGCCTGGCCACATGGCCCACTGGTCTGTGCGAGGGTTTTGTTAATCGGGAGAATGGGGAGAGTCGATACAGTACAAGGCCAACAATCCTAATATTGGTACAGTCACAGACAGGATTTGAATCCTCACTATCTCTAACTCAGAGCTAAAGTCTGATGTCTTGGAACATTCGTATATTATAAATTTACGATACTCTCAATTATAAATTTAATATTATAAATTTATCACTATAAATTATAAATGTATCACTATAAATAATAAATTTATCGCTATAAATTATAAATGTATCGCTATAAATTATAAATGTATCACTATAAATTATAAATGTATCGCTATAAATTATAAATGTATCACTATAAATTATAAATGTATCACTATAAATTATAAATCTATCACTATAAATTATGAATTTAAATATATTTCTACTAGAAATTTATCTTTTCATTTCTGTTGGGTGTTATACAAGAATTGTTAACTATAAATAGTTTACAAACAGTTTTAATTCATACATTTTACTGTAACAATTAACTATAGAAACTTTAAATTCTCCATAAAATTTGTTTTGAAATTAGTTACTGTAAGGTTTATTTAATTAATAATTATATTGGGTTGAATGTTTTTGCAATTGAAATTAAATCTGCATCGTACCTTTTTAAAAATATGTTTTTGTAATATTTACATCATGTAGTTTGTAAAGAAATTCAAATAAAGCAATTAGTAGGTTGGACAATAAAAAATTGTATTATGTATGATTTTTTTCCACTTTGGTAAACCAGGAAATGTATTTTACTCTTATTGCATATTTAAAATGTATATAAACTCCATCAGCTGTTGGATGTCCTTAAACCAAGCTGATGCTATACCAGAAGTGCAATATCAGACATTCTTCAATCAGACAATACCTGAACTGTGCCCGCATACTGTTGGTTACTAAGGGTGTTTTCATACAAATAAGTAATGTCTACCCGAGTGTTCCGCACTTTACAGAGAGCTGCTGTTCACCAAGGTCTGGGACGGCCTGTACTGTGACCCTGGCGCCAGAGCCATCTACCTGCAGAGTCTGGAGGCTGTGGTGTTGGAGGGTAAGCTGAGCTCTGTACCTCCGGAGATCATGCAGCAGCTGGTCAAGCAGTTGGAGCAGATGGAGAAGTGGCAGGTAAGATCTGGAGATTCAGATCACCGGAGACCTCCAAATTCACCAGTCACAGACAAAGCCCTTTTGGGAGTTTTTGTTTGAAATTGCCTGTGACATAATGGAAACAGATATGAGGAGAAAAGAATAGGAGTAAAAGAGAAATGGGGGTAGGATTGAGCTGATCCTGAAAAAAATAAGTCTAGATTTGAATCAGATGTACAATTAATTAAGTATCTGGATATTCAAATGCAGAAGTTATCAAATATGAATATGTTGGAATCTTGAATAAGATCGTTTAAGTTGACTACGATATTAAATATTTACATACTGACAGAATTACTTTAGAACCTTTTTTCCTGGTTTTGGCCCAAATATTTTTGGGAGTAAATATGTCCAGAGTCTCTACCAGAAAAGGTTTAGTCTACAGACAAAATATTTTATATATTATGTCTATTTTAGTTTGATAACCGCTGTTTACATTTATCGGTACTCGTAAGGTTTTTCCAGTATTTCTTAAACAATGACTTATTTCTTACATAACTTTGGTCCATTTTCCTTAGATAACATAAGACATTAAAATAATAACTTTTTATTAGTTTCAATGTTGAAACACTTATCTCTAAAAAATGCTATCTAGTTTTTTGAGCTCGCTAAACTGAGTATTTCATATTAGTGAGAAATACCGGTATTAGTGCTATTAATGTCAAAATGCACCAAGAAATTTGTATTTTTAAAGAATATTGTACAATCTAAAGTTTTTAAACACTAGCAGTATATTATGGGTAGTGGTGTTGCTTTTTTGTTTAAAAAAATACTATCAAGCTTTGCTGCCAGTGCCAACTGAACATTTTGTATTATTGTTATTTCCAATGACACGGTACAATTTGTTGAAGTTTAGTTTTTTGTAGTTATAAATACAAACAAAAATTATTGAATAATGTATTATGGTATGCATTTAAAGTTTAGCAAGAGTAAGAATAGCATTAAACTTAATATTACTTAACTAAACAGTTGATAAGCTTTATTCCTTTGCGGGCCTCAGTAAAACCTGACAAAAGTTCACCTGAACTAAAAGGTCAAATAAGTGACAATCAGAAGTCTAGCCACTAATTTGTAGTCATGGACTTAGTGTAAGAGAGAACTTGCTCTGTTGATTCAGTTGAATTTGACTTGCATCCTAGTCACATAGTGTGTTGTACTTGGCCACAGATACCTGTACTGTGTACGATGCAGGTGCTGGAGAGGTGCGTGTTGGCTGTGAACATTGTTGGTATAGACATAGAACAGGTGCTAGTGTTGTACTTGGCCACAAATACCTGTACTGTGTATGATGCAGGTGCTGGAGAGGTGCGTGTTGGTTGTGGACATTGTTGGTATAGACATAGAACAGGTGCTAGTGTTTGTACTTGGCCACAAATACCTGTACTGTGTACGATGCAGGTGCTGGAGAGGTGCATGTTGGCTGTGTACATTGTTGGTATAGACATAGAACAGGTGCTAGTGTTGTACTTGGCCACAAATACCTGTACTGTGTACGATGCAGGTGCTGGAGAGGTGCATGTTGGCTGTGTACATTGTTGGTATAGACATAGAACAGGTGCTAGTGTTGTACTTGGCCACAAATACCTGTACTGTGTACGATGCAGGTGCTGGAGAGGTGCATGTTGGCTGTGAACATTGTTGGTATAGACATAGAACAGGTGCTAGTGTTGTACTTGGCCACAAATACCTGTACTGTGTACGATGCAGGTGCTGGAGAGGTGCGTGTTGGCTGTGGACATTGTTGGTATAGACATAGAACAGGTGCTAGTGTTGTACTTGGCCACAAATACCTGTACTGTGTACGATGCAGGTGCTGGAGAGGTGCATGTTGGCTGTGTACATTGTTGGTATAGACATAGAACAGGTGCTAGTGTTGTACTTGGCCACAAATACCTGTACTGTGTACGATGCAGGTGCTGGAGAGGTGCATGTTGGCTGTGTACATTGTTGGTATAGACATAGAACAGGTGCTAGTGTTGTACTTGGCCACAAATACCTGTACTGTGTACGATGCAGGTGCTGGAGAGGTGCGTGTTGGCTGTGTACATTGTTGGTATAGACATAGAACAGGTGCTAGTGTTGTACTTGGCCACAAATACCTGTACTGTGTACGATGCAGGTGCTGGAGAGGTGCATGTTGGCTGTGTACATTGTTGGTATAGACATAGAACAGGTGCTAGTGTTGTACTTGGCCACAAATACCTGTACTGTGTACGATGCAGGTGCTGGAGAGGTGCGTGTTGGCTGTGTACATTGTTGGTATAGACATAGAACAGGTGCTAGTGTTGTACTTGGCCACAAATACCTGTACTGTGTACGATGCAGGTGCTGGAGAGGTGCGTGTTGGCTGTGGACATTGTCTGTATAGACATAGAACAGGTGCTAGTGTTGTACTTGGCCACAAATACGTGTACTGTGTACGATGCAGGTGCTGGAGAGGTGCGTGTTGGCTGTGGATATTGTCTGTATAGACATAGAACAGGTGCTAGTGTTGTACTTGGCCACAAATACCTGTACTGTGTACGATGCAGGTGCTGGAGAGGTGCGTGTTGGCTGTGGACATTGTCTGTATAGACATAGAACATGTGCTAGTGTTGTACTTGGCCACAAATACCTGTACTGTGTACGATGCAGGTGCTGGAGAGGTGCATGTTGGCTGTGAACATCGTTGGTATAGACATAGAACAGGTGCTAGTGTTGTACTTGGCCACAAATACCTGTACTGTGTACGATGCAGGTGCTGGAGAGGTGCGTGTTGGCTGTGTACATTGTTGGTATAGACATAGAACAGGTGCTAGTGTTGTACTTGGCCACAAATACCTGTACTGTGTACGATGCAGGTGCTGGAGAGGTGCATGTTGGCTGTGAACATTGTTGGTATAGACATAGAACAGGTGCTAGTGTTGTACTTGGCCACAAATACCTGTACTGTGTACGATGCAGGTGCTGGAGAGGTGCATGTTGGCTGTGAACATTGTTGGTATAGACATAGAACAGGTGCTAGTGTTGTACTTGGCCACAAATACCTGTACTGTGTACGATGCAGGTGCTGGAGAGGTTGCCGCGGCGTGAGGGCCTGGCCCCGGTTGTTGGCTGTGTACATTGTTGGTATAGACATAGAACAGGTGCTAGTGTTGTACTTGGCCACAAATACCTGTACTGTGTACGATGCAGGTGCTGGAGAGGTGCATGTTGGCTGTGAACATTGTTGGTATAGACATAGAACAGGTGCTAGTGTTGTACTTGGCCACAAATACCTGTACTGTGTACGATGCAGGTGCTGGAGAGGTGCGTGTTGGCTGTGTACATTGTTGGTATAGACATAGAACAGGTGCTAGTGTTGTACTTGGCCACAAATACCTGTACTGTGTACGATGCAGGTGCTGGAGAGGTGCGTGTTGGCTGTGGACATTGTCTGTATAGACATAGAACAGGTGCTAGTGTTGTACTTGGCCACAAATACCTGTACTGTGTACGATGCAGGTGCTGGAGAGGTGCGTGTTGGCTGTGGACATTGTCTGTATAGACATAGAACAGGTGCTAGTGTTGTACTTGGCCACAAATACCTGTACTGTGTACGATGCAGGTGCTGGAGAGGTGCGTGTTGGCTGTGGACATTGTCTGTATAGACATAGAACAGGTGCTAGTGTTGTGTCGACAACACGATCTCCACGATGCTCTCATATCCGTATGGAACAGAGCGATGCTGGATTACACCAGTCCCATACACGAGTTGGTGCCGCTTCTGCAGACGTTGCTCGATCAAGGTAAAGTAGCAACCTCAATATTCGGTTCTTACTCTTTGCAGTGGAAAAGGAAACTGGTAAACGTCAATCTTCCTGTTGACTGTATTACCGGTAAATGATAAGGCCGTTGTTTCTAATATTTAAGCATATAAGAAAAGTATTTGTGACTAGCAATAAGTCATGCTTATTTTATTTCAAAATAGTTCATAAAATTAGAAAATTATTATGAAAATTAAAGTTTGCTATGTATTAAAAGTAAAGATCTTTTGATAAACAGAAAATTAAATTTTTGAGAAAATGTTATAACACTTTTGCACACTAAAATTTATTAGAGAACACTATATACACTTTTAAAAATAGCCAATATGTAGAAAATGTTGCACCGGACAAGAAAATATATATTTGTATTAGAAATATTTTTCAGAAGGAAGAAAAGTTAGGTCAATAAACTATATACACGGTAGACAAAACAGAACTCGGAAGAATGCTTAGAGTATACTCTATCGATGAATACCCGAATAGACATGCAATATCCCGATCAAACATATTATACGAATGGGTGATTTGAATGCTGGCATGTCGATGCTTATCATTCATAATAGACATTCGTAGGTTTCCGCTTAGGCGGTTATCACTAGGAGGGTTGACAGACAAAGTAATTAGTACATTTATGGAAACAGGTGAGGAATCTGTGGAGGAACGGTGCTGGCACCAGTGTTTTTCCTTATAATTCAGCTTGTCTATTTGTGAATGAGTTGACAAAATATCTGATTCATGTTCAGAAAAAGTTGTCACAAACTTATGTAGCTGATTGTACTCATGATTTCAAACAGAGAATATCATAAAACATAGACAAAAAAATGTGTTGATTGAGCAAAGTAGTGTTTGTAGGCTGTGTTTAGAGATCTTTAATGGTTAACGAGAGAGCTTATTTAAAACTAAGCATGTCATGTGATTGATGTTGTCTGTGTGTGCACCAGGTGAGGTGGAACGGGGACGTTGCCTTGGAAACCGACTGCTGGTATACCTCAGCTGCTGCCTGTCAGGACGGGGATATCCCCATGGGGATCTCCCTCCCAGCTCCGTGGAGACAGTGAGGCAACAAGTATTCAAGGCCCTCTGCAGCCAGCATACTGTCAATGCCACGGACTCCGAAGTTTGCTACCCCTTCCTTAGGTAAGTTGTGGTAAATTCCAAGTATTTACAGTGTTTACACTTGGGTTTGATGTTATTAACCAATGCAGAAATAAAATTAATCCTCTATAAAAAAGATGAAGTGGCTATAGTTAAGGAAGAAGAAATAAAGTTTTTGGGTTTAACATTAGACAGTTCGCTGATATGGAATCAAGAATCAAGATCTTTATTAGTCTTTAAACACAGTACACATCTGCAATTGACTTCGTCAAAATACTTATCAGTAATAATTACGGTTATTTTTTACAACCACTCTAAAGTTTAAAATATTAATAAAATAGAGTATTTAACAAGGATAATAAATTAATAAATAATTAACAACAAGAACATTACAAATAACCATAACAAGAGAATAAAAACAACGAAAGAATGAAACGTGTCTAAAAACCCATAATAAGAAGAATAAGAATATGTTTTATTGTCGTTCAGGCTTACAAAAGCATTGACAAAGTTATTTATATTGAGCAGTATTGCCACGTCACTAACCTACTTAAATAAATAATATAAGGATATTTAAAGTTACAACAAATAAGTCAATAAATAAAAAACAGTTAAAAATGTATTACTTAATAAAATCTTAACAACTTAGTCTCTATGAAAACTAGAGATCAAAATAACAATAGAAACAATATAAGTTATACATACATAAACAAAACATAAATTTATTTATTAATAAAATTAGACATACACTTATTATAAAACGTTAATAAATAATTAAGTACAGTTGCACAGTATAAAATAAATTCTTAGTTTAAAAATTGATCACAGACAGTAAAAAAAATTCATTTTAAAGAATAAAAGGGATTGTAACCACTTATAAAATTTGTGTTTAAATATCTTCACTGAATTTTCATTTATAAGGTGAATAACCTTATTGTACACTTTAATAGACAATACAATATGACTAGATAAAGATTTGCTTAGTCTGTGATACTCAATTACTGCCTTATTCTTGTTACGAGTATTGTGGTCATGAATTTCATTTGTAAATTTTAACAAATCATGATTCTTCAAAATGAAAGTAATCAAATCAAATATATATTAATTTATGATTGTTTGCACTTCTAATTTAGTGAACAAAGGTCTACAGTGAGCTTTTGTTTCTGATTTTGTTATTACTCTAATTGCTTTTTTTTGAAGAATTAAAATTTCATCGATCCTAGAACAGTTGCCAAATAAAATTAAACCATATCGAAAAAACTGATTGAAAATAAGCATAATAAGCTGTTTTCAGATAGTGACTTGGTACACAACTTGTTAATTGTTTTAAAAGATATATAACTCTTGATAATTTTGAGGATATATAATCTATATGAGCCTGCCAACTTACCTTATTATCAATGTAGATTCCTAAAAATTTAGTCCTGGAAACCCTATCCTTGTCAATATTATTGCTGTCCATAGTTCTTAACGTAAATAACATCTTTTGAGTTTTATTTTCATTGAGCAAAAATCCATTTGTTCTGAACCAAGAAGCAGCATCTGTTATAGTGGCTTGAGATAGTAAATTAAGTTCATTCACATTATTGGCAGTATTTAGGAATGTAGTATCATCAGCATATAAAAATGATTTTGTGTTTAATGAGTTTGGCAAATCATTAATGCTAATTAAAAATAAGAGTGGTCCCAACACAGATCCTTGAGGTACTCCCCATTCAACAAAAACATCCTTGGATGTTTCACCATTAACTGAAACTGACTGCAAACGGTTTCTTAAGATAAGATTAAAAAAATTTTAGAGGTGTACCAGAAATACCATAATATTTCAACTTCAATAAAAGGTCATCATGATTTACACAATCAAAAGCCTTACTCAAGTCACAAAAAGTAACCTGAGCAAAGGCTTTATTTTCAAATGTCAAAAGAATTTCTCTTACCAGCCTGTCCACAGCATCAATTGTCGATGAATAAAAGTATGAAAATAAGAAGTATGAATAAAAGTGGGAAATATAAACTGGCTGCTTTAATAATAAAGGCTATTAGAATGTGGCAATCAGAGGATAGATCACCAGAGAGGTTGGTTCGAGAGTTTGGCTTACCAGAAAAACCACATGAAGAACTAAAACAGATCAACATCATTGAGGCAGACATGAACAGACTAATAAAGGATAAACTGTACAGACAAAAGTGTTGCCTTTGCGCATTGTGTTTCGGGAGACTTCAAAAATGACAGAAATATGAGCGCTGGTGTAGCTAAAGTTTTCAAGAGGCACTTTGGTAAACCAGATATTAGTAAGGATTATTTCAGTGATCATTTGGCTTGCCAGGTAACTGAAACCGGAGTGGCTGTATATAGTCTAATCACTAAAGATAATTATTTTCAAAAACCTAATGGTGAAGAGAGAGAGAGAGAGAGAGAGAGAGAGAGAGAGAGAAACTTTATTACATAAGCTTTGAGCTTAGAAATGGTGTCACAAGATACATTATTTTAAAATTCTCAAGTCACATCTTTAAACAGTTTTTGAGTTTGATGTCTTCAGCTTGTTAGCCTTCTATCACAGCGGGCTACAAACTCCTCAATGCTATACACAGGGTCCTCAAGCATCCACTTCTGAAGTCTTCTCTTGAGTGTCTTCGGGTTCCCGCATTTTAAGTCCACTGGAAGGAGGTTAAAAAGTCTGGATCCAGCATATGACGGCTTCTAAGAAAATCTGGAGGTTCGGTGTACAGGGAGATTGAAATTCTCACGGTTTTCGGGTGTTGTGTTGATGCACATTTGAATTTCTTGGTAAGTTGAGGGTAGTCGAAAAGGCAACAACCTCGCAGATGTAAATGGCAGCTAATGGAAGGATTTGGAGAGTTCTGAAGACATCCCTGCAACTATCTTCCCTCTGAAGGCCCCCAAGAACTCTAACAGCACGCTTTTGAAGAACAAAAACTCGCTGGGTGTTTTCCTTTGAACAATTTCCCCAGAAAATTATCCCGTACCTCAGTTGGGATTCAACAAGTGCATGATATGCTGCCCGTGTTGCATCAACTGTTCCAACACTGTTGATTCTTCTCAGGGCAAAGATGGAAGAGCTGAGCCTTTGGCAGAGGTAGTCGATGTGGGCGTCCCAACATAGTTCTTGATCCAGGATTATTCCGAGGTGTTTGGTTGACTCAGTAACCTGAATGTCTGGAGGACAGGTGATGTCATTTTTAAATTTGCCAAAGAATACCTGTTGAGTTTTGTTTTCATTGAAAACCAGGTCATTGTTGGCGCAGTATTCCATGGCTTTACTAATAGAGATAAAGTTGCTGATCTCCAGAGGCTCCAGTTCTCTGTTGCTGGTCAAGAGCACCGAGTCATCTGCAAACATGACGGTGTGGCTGTAGGTGTCCATGTATTTGGGGAGGTCTGCTGAAAAAAGTGCAAATAGGACAGGGCCCAACACAGACCCCTGGGGCACTCCTCTAGATACACCCAACAACTCCGATCTCACTACACTAGTGGTTCCCTTAACAGTATGTTTGATCTCAACTAGCTGCTGCCTGTCAGAGAGGTAGGATCCAAACCAGGCGAGTGCTGATTCAACTATACCAAAAGTTCGAAGTTTTTCTAAGATAAGCTGATGGTCAAGGCAATCAAATGCCTTGCTGAGATCCAGGAAGGCTGCGCAGACCGTGTTTCCTGCTTCTAAGCTGTCAAGGATGTGCTCTACTATATCTGCAACTGCGGTGATGGTGGATCTACCAGGTATAAAGCCGTGTTGTCCCCTTGGCAGAAGGTTGTTCTGGTGTAGATACTTCAGGAGGCGAGCCAAAATCACTTTTTCTAGTACCTTGGAAAAAGTGGGGACCAATGATATTGGTCTATAATTCCCCATCACATCAGTTTTTCCTTTTTTATGAAGAGGATAAACCTTAGCGATCTTCATGCTGCCAGGGAAGATTGCCTGAGCCAAGGATTTGTTAATAATATCAGCTAATGGTGGGACAGAGTTCCCCTTCACAAAACTTCAGGAGCCTGGAGGATATGTCATCCACGCCAGTTGATGGAGTTGGCTTTAAACTTCTTATAATGCATCGAACCTCATCAGTAGTTGTTGGATGAAACGAGACCAATCCATAATCCATAGCTGGTTGGAGGAGCTGAATAGGTAGGGTAGTTCTCTGTGAAGTGTTTGCTTTAAGCGTTTCTCCAGCTATTGACGTGAAATATTCATTGAAACAGTCCGCAACCATTTTGGGGTCTTCAACGACTCTATTCGAAACATTCAGCTTCCAGGTGATTTCTCTCGGTTCAGCACATGCTCTTCTTTCAGAATTTACAATGCTCCAGATAGCCTTGGTTTTATTGGAAGATTCTGAGATCACCTTTTCACTTGCAGCTCTCCTAGAGGATTTAAGTTTTAAATCGTAGGATTTCTTCCTCCGATTAGCTTCCAGCTTGTCACACTCTCTTCCAGTAAGCAGAAATCTGTTCTGGGCTTGGAGGAAACTGGCCTTTAGTACATCCACATCTGGATCATACTGAAATGACCTTAGTCTTGGGCGTTTGGATCGTGATTTTTTGTAGGGACATGATGCGTCTAGTGCCAATGTGAGAGTTCGGACAAGGTTTGAAAGAGATTCACTGACATCAGCTGTCTGGTAGACATTAACCCAGGATTCCTCAGCTAGAAGTGCCTTTAATTGTGACAGGTTTTGGTCACTTACTTGTCTGCGAGTGAGGATTGGTTCAGTTTTAGTTTTAGCAGGTATGTCGAGAGTGCATAGCTGGTCACTGTGGTCGGATATGTGCTCATGAATAACCTTGATACTGAAGTTTCTTGGATTTAAATTGCTGCAGACGACATCAATGGATGATTCAGAGGTACTGGTGACTCTTGTGGGTGGCAGGTTGGCTCTATGCATGTCGAAGGAGGCAAGAATGTTATTAAGGGCTCGATTTTCCTTTTCTTTAGACGTGTTGAGACTGTCAACATTCAGATCGCCAACCATGCATGTAGGGGTGTTGTTGCTCGGGAACATATCCAAGGCAGTTGAGATTCGAGTCAAGGCTTCTTCCAGAACACTTCCAGGAGGTCTATAGATGCCAAGCAGGTAAAGATGTTTCCCTCCATTAAGAGCTATTTTTATACTGGCCATCTCACAAACGAGTTCCAAGCAATGCCTCTTCATTTTCAATCTCCTCAACTTTATTGCCAAAGGATTTGTGTATGTAAATAGCGACCCCCCCTTTTTGGTGATGTTCCCTACAATAGAATGCGACGAGGTTGTAGTTTACCAGATGTGTGGTGATAATCTTAGACTGATCGAGGCCATGCTCGGTTTATGACTACTATGTTAGGAAGTAACTGATTCAGACAGTGACTAAGCCGATCGATCTTATTTCCGAGGCGGTCGACATTTTGGTGGAAAATTATAATTTTTTTCAGAGCTGAGTTTATGAAGATTCTGCTTCCTTGTGCTGGCCTCTCTTTGACCCTCTTCCTCTGAATCATTCCTAAAAAAGAGTTCCTTATTGCATGGAGTGAGCCTGCAGGTTGATTGAGTTCTACCGGGAGTCTGGTATTTTCATTTCCATTGGGAATGTAGACTTCCTTATTTGAGATTCTTCCTCTTGTTCCAGAATTTCCTCTTGTGAAATATATGATTATGCATTTCAACAACTCAAAGAGGACGTCAAGAAAAGAAATTTCAGTCAGCTGATTTGTTCGCCCATGGGATGTGTGCGAGATGGTATCAATCCAGAACATTTTTGTGCTCAAATAGTTGATTTTCAGCGTGTCACCGGAACCTCTGTAACTATTGTAACGTATGACGAAAAGGCCAGAAGAGTGTTAAGGAATGGTTTTAACACATGCCGAGTTTGTTCAACATCTGCGACATACCATCTCTGCGCTGCTGCAGAATCAAGAAAATCCTGATGTGTCAAACCCAAATATAGTATTAGAGACATCTACATCATTTGTCAATGGTGACTCCTGTGAAGTGTTGAACACAACAAAGTCTACGGACACCAAGTGCCTCAACAATGAATCGGTGGCCACTAACTTTTCAGGATGGTCTACTCCTCACAGTGCAATTAAGAAGAAAAATCTTTTCAGTGATTTTCTTTCTACTAGGGAGCATTCAGTATCTTGTTCAAGTGACAATTTAAATAGTTATGTAACCTATAATAATAGAATAAATTTTGAATTAGATCAGACAAAAAACTTGCAAGTATTACAGGCAGAGACAAATGTATAACAGACTTTAAGATTTTCCATCAGAATGCAAGGAGCTTACAACCAAAATTGAACCATTTTGAAATTTTAATTGACCAGCTAAATCCTGATATTTTACTGATAACTGAACATTGGACGAGCGATAACATTCTTGAATGCATCAAATTTAATAATGGGATGTATACATTGGCTAATTCTTTTTCTAGAACCTCAATTAAAGGTGGTGGAGCTGCAATTTTCACAAAACGTTCTGTTTCATTTGAAAAAACTTGATATAACTTCATGTGAAGGATTACTGGAAGCTACAGGAATTAAAACTAAAATAAACAATGAGAATTACATAATTATTTGTATCTAAAGGCCGCCCAATTCTGATATTGATAGTTTTATATGTAAATTATCCAAAATAGTTGACTCACTTGATTCTAGTTCTAACTGTATTCTGATGGGAGATTTTAATATTGATATTTTAGTGCACTCTAACAATAAATTTAAACTAATGACTTTTCTTAATGAATTCAATTTTAGATATCTGATAAACCAACCAACCAGAGTAACTCAGAATACACAGTCAGCTTTGGATAATATAGTAATCAATAAAAAGTTGGGCTTAAAAAAAGTAACTTCAAAAGTCATAATTACAGGATTATCAGATCACTTTGGTATCACACTTAATATTCCTATTAACGATGTAACAGAATATTTCTTAAAGCGAATACCAACAAAAGCAAGGTCTTTCAATGCAGAAAATGTACGCATACTAAATTATTTTCTTCAAAAAGAAAACTGGGATATATTGACATCAAGTTGTGATGTCAATAAGCAATATTCTAATTTTGTTGAAATATTAAATTATAATCTTGATATTTGTTGCCCAATAAAAAATAAAAATATTAAGAAACAGATTAAAGATAAAACTCAATGGATAACTAAAGAAATTACGGAGACAAAAAATGTTTTAATTTTCCTTGAATCATTCTGGGTTCAAAATCGTAATAAATTTGGAATTAAGAATCTTTTAAAAATGCAAAAGCAAAAATATGAAAGTCTGCTAAGAAAAACAAAACAAGAATATATGACAAATAAAATTTTGAATTCAAAAAACATAAATGCTGATACATGGAAAATCATAAACATAGATTTAGGAAGAAATACAAAAAATAGAGCTAACATTTCACTAAGAAGCAATGCTAATTTGATAACTGATCCCAATGTTATTGCCAGTCAGTTTAATGAATATTTTAAGGGCATCCCTGAACAATTGGCCATTAATTTTAATAATCTGAATTACTCTTTTAAGGGTAAAAGAATTGAAAGCAGCATGTTTCTTCACTCAACCTCTGAAAAAGAGATTCTTAAAATAATAAAGAACTTGAAGAATAGTTTTGCAGTTGGTTGGGACTGCATAAGTACTAATTTATTAAAGAATATTTCAGATGTTATAGCAGGACCTTTATCATCTATAATTAATACAAGTTTTGAAACAGGAATTTTCCCAGACAGTTTAAAAATTTCTAAAACTGTGCCTATTTTTAAAAACAAGGGAAACTGCTCAGAAATTATTAACTATAGACCAGTTGCACTTCTGCCTGTTATTTCTAAAGTTTTTGAGAAAGCTATTTGTAATAGGTTAATTAATTTTTTAGAAGCTAAGAGCATACTTTTTGTAAATCAGCATGGATTCATGAGGGGGAAATCCACTTTGTCAGCCATAATCAAATTTTCTTAATGAAATAATGGAAGGAATGATAAATGGTGATTTTATTTGTGGTGTGTTTCTGGATTTGCAAAAAGCTTTTGACTGTGTAAATATAAATATTTTGCTTGATAAAATTAGAAAACTACGGAATAAGAGGGACACCTCATGATTTACTGAAATCTTACTTGGTCTGTCGGAAACAGTTTGTCACCATAAAAAATGATCAGGGTGAAGTCACATCTAAAAGATCAGACATTAAGTGGGGTGTGCCTCAGGGTTCCGTTCTTGGTCCATTACTATTTTTAATATATATTAATGACATTGGAAATGTAAGTAATCCTAACCAGACAATTTTATATGCAGATGACACATCTATACTATATAAACACAAAAATTTGGAGGATTTAGAAATCATAGCAAATATACAAATTAATAATATAGTGCAATACTTTAATGAAAACTTTTTAACAGTAAATGCAAATAAATCAACAGCTCTCAATTTTACTTCAAATAAAAAATCTTCCTTTGAAATTCAAATAGCAGTTGACAATTTAGTAATACCAGAGTATGATTCTACAAAATTTCTCGGATTGATTATCGACAAAAATTTAAATTGGAATGACCATATAACTACTCTTTGTTTAAAGTTATCTAAAGCAATATTTATGATGAGAAAACTGTCTGGATTTTGCAACGAAAAAGCTCTTAAAATGGTATATTATGCATTTTTTTACTCTCAGTTGGTTTATGGTATTCAAATATGGGGAAATACATTTAAGAAGAACATTAATAAAATTTTATTAATACAAAAAAAAGCAGTACGTTATATTTCTGGTATTGGCTATAAGGATTCATGTAAACAAAAATTTCAAGAACTTCATATTATGACAGTCCCTTGTTTAGTTGTGTATAAACTTTTGCTTTATATGGCTACGTCAAACAACCTAACATATAAAAACATCCACCAATATAACACAAGGGGTGCAAACAATATTGTAACCAAAAAACTAATTTCCAAATAATATTCATTAGCAACATTATCTCTTGGACCAAAATTATGGAACACACTGCCAAATGGGTTAAGATCACTGCCATTTGGTATTTTCAAAAGACAAATTGGATTTTTCCTTTTGGAACACCCACTTTATGAAGTGGATGAGTTTTTTGGGATTAGTTATAAATTAGATAATTGTTGTTGATTTTGGGAAAATTCTTTTATCTGTATTGTAATTAGTTTTAATTAATTGATTTGTTTTAATTGATATAGTTATTTAATATATCACTTCTTTTAAAGATCTGGACGAACTGGAGGATTACATTGCTTTTAAAACTGAAATGTACAATATTGTGTTTTTCAATGTGACAATGTATGTAATCTTTACCGGTAATAAATGAGTATCATTGAGTATCGATCTTCCCTTTCTAAATCCAAACTGAGAAAATTGTAGGTAGTTATTATTTTCAAAGAAGAAGCTAACCTGATCATATACTATCAGTTCAAACAGCTTGGCTAATATAGGGATTAATGATACTGGACGATAACTCTCGGGTTCATCCCGCTCCCCTTTTTTAAAAATCGGACATATTTTTGATTTTTTTAATTTGTTTGGAAAGACACCTTCCATTAAACACTGGTTGAAACTAAACGACAGAGGTTCAGCAATAGTGTGTATTATATTTTTTAACAAATTATTAGAGATGTTGTATATATCTTTACTATCTGTATTGTTAAGCCTTTTTGTTGCATGTATAACATCATCCGCTGAAATTAATTTCCATTCAAAATGTCTATGATCAATATTAACCTTATTTACTAATTCATTAATACTTATGCTTGGTTTACTTATGCTTTGTTTAACTTCCTTAACACAATTGATAAAATAATCATTAAAAGTATCTGGTGGTAATTTAATTTTGTGATGTCTGGAGCTATTACTATTATTATTTATTATTTTCTATGCGGCCTTGCATTTATTATTACTTTTTTCAATTGTATTTGCATTGTACTTAAGCTTGGCTTCACTAATTGCATATTTATATTGCTTTTTTCAACACTGTCAACTGTGCTACAGAGTTATGTGTTCTCAGTTTACCTAAAAACAATAACTTTTCCTTCATTTTTTCAAGGTCAGTGGTATACCACTTGTTATTTACTTGTCTGGAAGAACTGGTTCCAGCTCATTTTAGGACTATAAAAAATTGTAAGAACCTCAAAATTACTTCTAATATCATTTCAAAAATCTGGTTTGCATCTTTATATGTAAACTTGAGATAAAGACTATTCCAGTCAAATGAGACAAGGCTGTCTATTAAATCTAACACAGCAGAGTTAGGTAATACAAACTTAAGATAATCTGTTTGCATACAAGTTAAATTATTAAAACTTAAATCTATACAATTAATACAAAGTAACAAACCAACATGATCCGAGTATGGAAAATCAAAAAAGTTACAAAACTCTAACTGATGTCTAGCACAGTTAATAAAAATATAGTATATAATACATATCACTAGTATCACAGGAAAAGTATTCATTGACACAATAAAATGCTTTTTCTTTTAACTAGCCATTAATTACAGACTTAAACCTATCAATACTTACTAACCAAGCTCCTTCTGGCAATTTATTAAAAAGTTTTATTTCCATATAAATGTGACTTTTCTTAGTTTTTTTCTAGTCTAATTGGTGGTAAGTCAAGCTTATATAAGTTTCTTGTATTATAATTGTGAATATTTCCTCTAATTTGATATTCATTTAAATTTTCTTTAACTTTCATGAGACAATAAAAAATATATATACAAGGCAATGTCATAATGTGAAATTCTTTAAAAATAGGCAAACACGTCTCTCTGTCTGGTACCCCTTTAATTATTCTAAGAGTTTTCTTCTGCCATATAAAAGCTTTATTAGATACTCTGCTGTTACCCCATAAATTGACACCGTATATCAAATGTGTGTGAAAAAAAGCGTAGTAAGGTATAATGAGCATTTCGTTACTAACACAGAACTTAAGCTTACGAAGTAAAAATACAACTCTAGCTAACTTTTTACAAACATTTTGTACATGGCAATCCCAATTTTACTTAAGGCAGTGCATATATATATATATGAAACTATAATGTCAGTGATGAATCGTGCTCATAGCTTAGGCAAAAGTGTTGAGAACCATAGTTATAATACTAGAAATAATAAGGCAGTAGTTCAATATAACTTACATTTTTTTGTGCAAAAAAACCAATATACCTTGGAGTTAAATTTTTTAATTTACTGCCAAGCAAATAAAATTAATAGAAAATAATAAATTATTTAAAAATTCACTTAAAAGCTACCTGACTGACCTGCCGTTGTACTCCTTTTCTGCATTTTATACAGTCCATAATAGCTTTTACTACAGTTAAAATTATGTTGTATTAGATTTATTTAGATACTAATGTAAAGCCTATTTAGTAAACTTAACCGTTTACTTTCCCAGTCATGTGACACCTTCATGTACACCATGTGTAACAACTGAATAATAATATATTCTGATACTGATTATAATATATATTATAATTATAATTATAATATTTATAACTAATATAACTAACTACTAATATAATATAATATATAACTAATATAACTAACTAATTATAACTAATAATTATAATTATTAGAATTATAATTATATTATAATCATATAATTTTTAGCAAATGAATGAATAGAACGTTTTATTAAAAGCATAATTAAAATATCTATATAATCTATATACATTTTTAAATATTAGTTACTTTAAAAAGAAATATGAAGACAAAAATATAATCTTAATTAATAGAAGTGAATCTACAGAAAGAGGGTGTATAAATGTAAATTATATCAATATGAGTGGTTTGAAATGGACTTAATTGTTTAACAATTTGAGGGTTCAAACTCATTTGGAATAATCAAGTCAGTTTCCCTCAGTTATAAGTTACTGTCCAAACTTTATTGCGGGTTTTGAACATATTCAAAATAAGGTTATAATGTTTTATTTATCAATTTTAATACAGAAAGTGAGGTAAGTAAATCATTGGCTAAATTGAAAATATTCGATTAAAAATTATATCTTCCATGTGACTTTTATGACATATTTTACCCTTCCCTCGCGGCAAACGGATATGTCCGTTATGCGTGATTTTGACTGAAACGCAGTAAACGGATATATCCTTCAAAGTCTATTTTGTGTTATTTAATAAATTGTAGTTGCCGTGGAATCTGCTAGAGTTCAAGGGAGTTTGAATACTTGTTCCGAAAAGCAGATGTTACAGTTTGGACCTCATTGGCGCGTCGCAGTGGTGTGGAGGGCGTGGCTTTGTCCCTCGTGGCATGATTTAGCCTCAGTCTGTGGCGAACCATTACGCGGTAAACGGATATATCCCGGCACGGCATATTTTAGTGTTTAACGCTGTTTTGCCATATTTCCTTATTTACTGTCCGTGTTACTGTTGTATTTAGCATTATTTATTTAGCATTAGTTTTTTGTAAAAAATATTAATTTTACCTTATTGAAAATATTGTTAGAAATTCAAGTAAAGAAGTTGTTTTTTCAATTTTTTGTAAAATTTGTTAAAAAATATAGGGGTCTGATTATTTTGTGATACTGTATTATTTTTTATTCCTAATAGCCACCACTAACTAAAAAAAAATCAGAGTTGGTAAAATGTAGAAATATATTTTTTAAAAAGTTAATTACGCGTTATGAGTCAAAATTGAAAGATAAATTCCGCGTGGGAAGGGTTAAGATTGCGGAAATCGATTTTATATAGTGTAACACTTGTCTGTCTGATTCTAGAATTCTGCTGCAGTTTGATACTCGCGAGTTCCTGAATGCTTTGGCGATTGCGTTCGAAGATCCTCAATTTTCATCACAACTGCGTCAGAGATTGGTCAACATCCTGATTCAAGTTATGGTGGAGGGGGAGGGTTTTGCTGTGAGTAAATACCCAAGTGATTACAATTGAAAATATGTTCTTATTACAAATCTGTAAAAATCAACAGATGTGATAAGAAACTGAGTTAAGAGTGTTGAATGGCCAAGGCATATACAAGGATTGGTGAACATTTGACTTTTTATTAATTTGGTATTTCCGATCTAGTACCAATTTGCTAAATACATTTTGCTGAAATACAGGGTCTGTTTTTCGTTTGTTATTGTCAAGAATGATTTTCTAACAAAATTGTTTTTTTTTTTTTTTTTTCCTTGGGGCGGCCTACTGCCATGCACTTAAGCCTCAAGGGCCTTTTGCGCACCCCGAAAACACCATGAGGACTACCAGTCTACAACTTCAGCAGTTCAACAAACCGCCGAAAACAACCTATCAAGTCCTCCTGGGCAAACTCGCCACCCCTGTTCAAGCTACCAAAGATGGCATACCGCTCTCTTGCTATTGCTGGGCAATCAAAGAGCAGGTGCTCAGCAGTCTCCTCCTGCTCATTACACCTTCCACAGAGCGGATCCTCCTGAAGGATACCAACTCTGTGTAGATGCTTCTTCAGGTGACCATGCCCCGTAATGAGACCAATGACCTTGGAAGACATTGATCTGTTTAATGAGAGAAGGTCCGAGGCCACCTTGGAGGAAGGTGACTGTAATACCATTCTACTCACTCTCAAACCCGGATGCAACCTCCACCTTCTCCCATGCTCCGCACGAATCCATTTCGAGACAACCCTAGAGGATTCACACCTTGGAACACCGCAGAATGGTTGAGGGCCCGTCATAATTGTTGCTGAGCCCTGGTTGGCCAGGGCATCAGCTCTTTCGTTCCCAGAAATCCCCTCATGACCAGGAACCCAACAAACGGTTACATTGTTGATTCAAAACATTTTCGGTGAAATTTTTCCTTTTTTCCTTCTTTAAAACACTAAAAAAAACCTCATCTCTGTGTACTTAAATTGTAATTTTATTTATATTGCGATGTTCATTTTATCTAATGGGCTAGTTAAATAAATTTTATGCAGTCAATAGTAGAGTATATAATTTTTAGTAGCATACAAAACCTTTTAACAGTATTTAAAGTATAAAAACGCAATGTTTAAACAAATTTTATATCACAAGTATTTTTGTGTATTAACTTCTGTCTATGTGTTCATTATTAAACGTTTTAAGACAAATCAGTATAAATGCTCTACAATTATTTTTGCTATTGTTATTTCATTATAATTTCAAAATAAAATAAGTTGTTTTTTTAAAAGTATTTTAAGAATAAGTAAATATAATATTAAGCAAATTAATGAATAGAACATTTTATTAAAAGCATAACTAAAATATCTATATAATCTATATAAATTTTTAACTGAAACACTACAAATTTATTAATTTGGTCTTAGGATTCTGGGAAATACCGTGTTGTCACATATTTACTGGGAGCAAAAGGGTTAAAGTTCACATGTATGCCTCGAAGAACTCAAGTTTTTATTTTCCTAAGCAGGCAGAATGAGAGTCCTGAAGTATCTAGAACTTACATTCTGACACATCTAATTCTGCACCAGTGATAATGTTTGAGAGTAATTGATACACATCAGTGTTGCCAACTATTATATATTTAATAACATGGTTTATTTCCTCTGTCGTCAGTCAACGCAGGTGGGGTGGCTCTTCACGTTTCTTGCCAGTCAGCTGTCGCGCTCGCACTGTGTGCTCCGCGTGGACACCAAGCTGTTTGAGCGCGTGGTGGCACATCTCACTGCGCCAGGCCAGGACAGCACTCACAGCGAGCGCCAAGCTGCGTTCAGTCAGCTGATGGCGGCCGGAGGGCTGGCACATTACACTCACCAGGACCTGCTCGCGCTCGCACGCTCGGCAGAGTTGTAAGTAGCTATCGGCGGTTTCAGACGGTGATTGCGTTTCATTAACCTATCGCCATTCATAGTTGGTGCAACTGTTTATGGTACCAATATATTTAACTCTATCAATCCCGGCCATTTTTTGCAAAATATCCTCAAAAACTCCTTTTAATTTAAATTACTGAAATGTATTTGCTTAAATTACTACTATTATTTTGCTCATTTCTGTAAAAGATTAGTTTTTCGTAAAAAATTATAATTAAACATTTAATTTATTCAGTACGAAATATATTAAATTAGGCAATAATTACTGTGTTAAATATACTCACTCATGCAATTTTTTGTGCTAAAATAACTTTTTATACATTTTTTTCTAACATTTTTACATTTTATTAGTTTTTTTTACATATTAAAAAATAGTAAGTACATGTTTATTTTATACAATTGTACAGTTAAAAATGAGCAACCCCTCTGTATATGATTAATTTGTCTCAGTGAATAAATAAAATATAGAACGTTTTAAAATTTATACGTATTTGAAGAATTGAAAAATTATTTAAGATTATTAGTAAAAGTCAAACTACATTGGTTTGACATTGAATAAAACACTGAAATTAAAGAAATATAAACATATAAAGTAAAATACTGAAATAACTAAGTAATAAAGCCAAATGACAATGCAATGCTCACTCAACAATAAAACTGCGTAGTTAGTTGTCATTTACAGCTGATTTACAAATAAAAATATAGCAAGTTGCAACATCACTGGTTATAATGTTCTATAGCATTTGTAAAATACTGTATAAATTTTACTTTACAACTTTGTTACAAAGATAAAATCTTTGTGAACATGTTGCCGTAGTGCAAGTGTCAGTTTTATTTTAACACGATTAATTTGTGACGTCCGCGCATGCGGACGTTGGGATCGAAAGGGTTAAATTAAGATTGCCTCATGATTGACAATTTTACTCACATGCAAAATATGTTCTGGTACGATCTGGCAGTGCTTGCTGGAATAGAATAAAGGCCGAAATAGAAAAATAGAATAAAAACATTATACTCTAGTATATATTTTACAAATATTTAGTATGTTTTACTAGTTATAATAAAAAAAAAACTTACAAAATGACTAAGTAACTACTTTTTTACCTGCTGAACATTTTTTAAGTATCTGTCACTTTAAAATCCAAAAGAAATATGCTCTAGTACAAGCAGCAAGATTTTTGCACTTGTACATCATACGGACATGTGTAGCCTCACAGTAACTGAGCCGAGCCCACACCGACACTCGGCCGTTTCACGTGTTGGGCGCGGTGCGGGTATGTGTGTCCCGACCTTAAATTGAATTGAAGAGGTTAATCCAAGTAAACATATGATACATTTTAATGATTATCTTTTTCTTCTGTCTGTTTATTTATTCCCCCATCCCTCCAGTTTTCGATCCCTTCATGAGAGTCAATCTCCATGTACTCCATGTAGTCAACATCCTGTACTCGGTACTACCTTCTAGTGTGGTGTTACAGCTATCAGGTGTGCGCCACTCTACACGAGCGTAGGGGCGAACACCGGCAGGTACTCAAGTGCTATCTGCTGGACAACGGCAGGAAACACAGGGTGTTCAACTACATAGAGCAGTCTTCGCACAAGTCCGACCTGCAGTCCGCGGTTTCTCGACAACATTGACGTCAGTATTCATTCTCATCCACTTATGGATTATGATTAATTATTTTAAACAAAAATTTTTATTCCAAAAATAAATTTGGATGCATATAATTAAACCATAAAAAAATAAGTGGATGACTAAAATTCTGTGACACGATATAATGGAATAAATTGGTTTGAGATTAACACGTTGACTATGGACAAAAATTAAGGTGGTCATGACTTTGAAATGTACATAAGTTCCATAATCAAACCCAGTGGTCCTGGTGAATCAATTCTGTTACTCTGCCACAAGAACACACCTATTAACATTTGTTTGGTTCTAAAATTTGAATAAAACTGTGATATTTTCCATTTTTGTAAAGTTTATTTATTGTTCTACAATACTGTGGTATTATAAAACTCGTTAGGCTTACGAGGTTTATGCAGGTGATTTACTAATTTGCATTTATTTAAATAATAGGCCTTATAAAATTTATAAGAAAATGTGTTTGATAAAAACCTATTGGTAACTACGAAACTTATAGTTGAAATCTATTTTTGTTTATAATACTTCTCTAGCTGATTACAATAGTTATGGGATAAAAAGGGCAAAGGTTGGAAGGAATATTGATAAAAACATGTATATAATTGTTAAAAAGACAATACTACTGCCGATAGATTATAGCAGCACAAAGCATTTCAACATAGAGCGTAGAGACACAGCCGTTGTACTTTAAGACCAGGCTTCTCGTCGCGGTGTCTCGAGGCGTGTGGCCGAGCAAGGGTTAATCAAAACGAACCTAAAAAAAACAAACTGTCAAGGGACCTGTGTACTTTTGAACACCTCCTGTACTTTTAAAATAGACAGTATGTTTTAATATACATAAATACGCTATCTTACGTTAGTTTGTTACAAATAACTACGAGAGAAAACGAAAACCTTGAAAACTAACTTTTAGGGTCCACTGATTGGAAGAACACGTTAAAGTACACATAATTAGATAGTTTTGATCGTACTGAAATCTTTCTCAACCAGTAGAGAGCATTCTAGTTAATTTTGGTGAACAAGAATGCTATTATACTAGTTGTAAAAGACTGCAGTGCAATTGAAAATTTCTAATTATGTGTACTTTTAATCAGTGGACCCTAGAAGATAGTTTTCAACATGTCTGCAAATCAACTAGTAACATCCATAGCTTTCAGCCTTATTAATTATAACCCAACTAGGAGTCGATACTGTATAACTTAGACTCTTGAACAGCATATTAATATTTATAAATTAATTTTTTGAATGGGAGGGTTCGCAGAAAATATATTTGAATTCAGATTATAAATCAAATTTTTGATACAAACTTTGGAATCAAAACAAAGTAATAAAATAATTTTTGATAAAAATAATAATTTTTGACAAAAATAATTATTAACAAATATATGTGTTTACTTACTTTATTTACTTACTACAAAGTATCAAAAAAATGGTATGCTTAATTTCCAAATATTAGTTAAATGTGCTATTACAGTTAAATAATTTAAGTAGATTTCATTGACTATTATCAACCAATAAGAAGTTTAATGATTGTGGCTGTTTGCATTTATGCAACAGTTTTATCCAGACTATTTTTCCCTACGTATCAAAAAAAGCAAGGTTTTTGAAAATATTAAGCAAATTTAACCAACTTTTACACTTACACATTTGTTGATATGTTTTAAGGTCTTGCGATGGTAGCTGTTTAAAGTTTAGAAAAGAAAATGAATAGATATCATGGAGTAAAACGGAAAAGCGGTTTACAGCAATGTTTGTTTTTAAACGTTTTTATACATCTTGTAAGGTTTCATAAGGCATTCATGGAAATGAAAAAGCAAATATCCTCTCCAAAAAGGGAGCGGAGCCCATTATGGTGGGGCCTGAGCCAGGGATAGCTTTCTCCAACAGCATAGCTCTTTTAAATTATTGGGAAAAGAGGGTAAGAAACTATAATTGGAGTAGGGCCTCAGGATTAAGACAATCTAAAAAGTTTATCTCTCCTAATGCTAAAGGGTGGGAATCTTTTCTAGTTCAGAGTAAGGAGGATATAAGAATGATATTAGGGATGTTGACAGGGCATGACCCCCTAAGAAAACATCTTACGAAGGTGAGCCTTAGCCAGACTGATGAATGCAGACTCTGCTGAGAAGAGGAGGAATCAGCAGAGCATATTTGGCTAAACTATCGTGCCTTATCAAAAATTCAGAAAAAATTCCTAGGGGCATATCTCCTCAGCCCTATGGACATCAGAGAACAGGAGCCCTCAAATCAGATCAGCTTCTTGAAAAGTCTCAGATTCTGAGGATATAAATACAAGTTAGGGAGGCGCAAAGGTCGTTTTAGGACTAACTGCGGAGACAATCGTCTCTTTCCCTCGGGATAAAAATACGGTTTCATTAAGATAGTGGGTATAAAAATGTTGAGAAAAATTCAGTAATATGGCTGAAATACAAGATTGCACATTAACATCTAATCATTACAAGTGAATATGTTTAAAACATAATTTCTAAGTATTTGCAACCAAACAAAGTTTATGGATATAGAGACATCGTATGCAGTGGATGAATGTATCCATATCCTTACTCAGTAATATTTTATATTTGTTTCTTCTGTTTGAATAGTTGTTTTTGTTGTTGTTATTGTTATCCTTGAATATTTATTTATTGTTGTTAGGATTAAGTTATTTTTTATAAATGTTAATTAATTATTGCTATTGTTTTTCTTGAGAAATTTTGGTATGTTAATTTGAAATTTGTATTTATTATTTTTTATATTGTAACTGCATTATTGGTGAGGTGTTTACTCTTGTAATAAAACTGCATGGACTTGACCACAAATTAATTTAAAGCATAAAATAAGTAATTAGTATATCTAGTGAAATGGAGACAAACCCAATAGGGTTTTTGCATTTAAGAATAAAATGATTTGTAATTGCTGTCATTTCAAAGAATAAATAAATAAAAAAAAAAATATCGTATAAACAATTTCACAATTGGATAAATCTCTTTGTGTGTAACTATAGCAGTTAGTAAATAGTGAACAAAAGCCATTGTTTCAGAGGTTTTGTATAATGTAGCATTGTGTTTCCAAATTGTCCAACTATCCGTGTTGTATACTCTCCCGCAGGGTCTGTTGGACATAGACGCGACAGAGACAGGCCACATGGTGCAGAGACATTTCTCCCAGATCATTCCTGACATTGTCCCTCTTCTGTCGGACAAGCAGCTCTACCTGTTCCTCAAGGGTGTTCTGTAAGTATGAGCAGTAATATCTCGTTACATGTAGCAAGGGTCTAAACAATTAATCATCAGGAATAGTGTAGATTGTTTTTATAAGGCTTGATCTGACAGTGTATAGCTCCTTCTTCTGGTTTCCTTTTGAATTTCAGTACATTTGTTTCCCATCAAACCCTCTCTATAAGACTTGTCAAAATGAGCAAAATAGGATGAAGCAGAGCAACAGTTACTTCAAAAAACTATTTTATTTCGTTCTTGGTTTATTGTTCAACTTGATTGTCACACAGAAGGAAAATAGTGTAATAAGAATGAATATATAATAATAAACATTTTAACACTTTTTATATATTTTATTTGTACAATGTACATTTCAAATTCAACAAATTTGTCATCAGGTACATGTAGGTTAAGGTAAATGGAGTAAATAAATAATTGAAACCAAACTTTAATATGTGTTTAATTACCTTGGTGGCTAAATATTTGTACTTAATTTTATGTGTGATTAATTTATATTGTTCAAAGTCTACTCAATAATACATTTTTTGTTAGAAAATCTTTGTCATTTAATAGTACATTAGGATTGATTTTGGCACTTTTGTAAATTTCAAAATGTTCTAAAGTTGACAATAGGTGATATTTTTGCATGTATATAAAATTTCAAGATTGTTTTTAATCTTTGTGTATGTATGGACGGTTTCATTTAAATGGTCAGCATATTTTGAATTTGATGATGTCTTCAACGATTTTATATGTTTCATTAAATCTAATTTTGAAGGATCGGCTGGTTTGTCCAATATAGTGGTTTTGACAATCATTGCAATTTAATTTGTAAACTCCACTATTGTTAAATTTTGCAATTGAGAAATTGCAGGCGTTTAAAGAAATTTAGTCAATTTTGTGATCAGGTCCTTTTATAAACAGTATGAGATAAAAATATGAAAGTTTTTCATTATGTATAACACCTATAGCTGTAGAAAACGACATGATTTTTATTTCTTTATGATTGTACAGTTCATTATTCTCTTTGTTGCTACTGTTGTTAGGTTATTATGTAGGCTACTTGTTTATAATTTATTGTTGTGTTGTGAAATAGGCGATCCTCGTTCAAATAATATACGTGAACTATTGGATAGTGAAAATATTAGTTCTGATGATGGAAGTGACATATCGGCAAATGAAGTGCATGATGGTATTTCTTTATCAGATTTGTTGTCAGGTAGTCTGGATGATTATAAACCGGTGGAATGTGAGTTGGGTTGTGAACAAATTAAATTGATATAATGGCAGTGACAACAATTCATCATTATCTGATATTCCTCTTGCCCAAAGAATTCATCAAACACCAATAGATGCGTACTGCCAATAAAGTAGTACATACTTTAAATTTTTATCAAAAAACCTTTTTGTGTTGTAAATAAGCATAATATATATATATATATATATATATATATATATTATATATATATATATATATATTATAACTTGCAGGCGCTTTCAAAACTAAGCGTAATTTACTTAAATTTACTTTAATTTACTTATACTATATTGTATATATATATATACAATATATATATATAAAAATGAATGTTTGTGTGTTTGTCCTTTATAGACTCAGAAACTATTTGACCGATCATTATGAAAATTTGTATGTATTTGTATTTTTCCACGTAGAAGGTTTATATGCTCTAAATCAGATAATAAGAAACAACCTTCCAGACCAATAGTTTTTAATTTTGAATGGTTTATTATTTATGGTTGGAAAGTGAAGCTGAGTCATATGGCCGGTTTGCTGTGACATGGTATAACCAAGTTTGCCTGTTAATTGAATACCTTATCTAGCACTGATAAGCTATCTTAACCATCAAGTATAATAGCTTAGTGGAAAGAGTCTCCGCTTGGCAACCTAGAGGTACTGGGTTCAAATCTGACCTCAAGCTAATCTTTTTGCTTGATAAATCTAATTGAGCTAATATTACTTAGTGATTTTTATTTTATTTTATTGAACTGACAAAATAAATACTATCTATTTGACAATACAATTTTAACATTTTTATTTGTAGGACAAACTGGATTTCTGTACATATTTTTATAAATGGGACTACCTGGATATCTGTAAATATTTTTATCTCCATTGTCACATAAATTATTGAACTTGGACATACATTTTTCAAACTGTCTGTCCATTTGCACTGGCATTTTGAACACTAATAGAGGACAACTCTAATGAATTAATTATATTTTAAAGTACACATACAAAGCTGTAATTAAAATTTTCAATATACAAGAGGAGCCTGTTAACTCAGAAGAGCCTGACAAAAAAAAAAAACAAACAAAAACAAAAATTAAACTTGCCGAAATTAAGAAATAAAATTAAGAATTAAACATGCCTAGTTATCCATGCGGAGTTTGTACAGTGGGTGTTAGATATAAGGGAATATTTTGCAATGGGACTTGCAAAAAATGGTACCATGCAGACTGTGTAAACATAGCGAGTAAGGAACTAAAAGATCTATCTAAAAAGGACTCTACAAACTGGATATGTAGAAGATGCACTAATACACAGCTATGTGGACCTAGAACTCTGGCACAGTTAGAAATAAATACCCCCAACTCGTCTTTTCAAGAACCTGAACTAAGTATAATAGAACCTAACCCAGAAAACATTGAAGTTAGCTTCTCCAAGAGTCCAGATTGTCTGTACACCTCAATAAAAGAGTTGGAAAATAGTCTGAGTGAAAATAATTTTCTAGATAACTTAGAAAATAATGACGAAAAATTAAAAATAGCTGGAAAAGTAGGGGCAGCACTCCTCGAGGAAAATAACCTCTTGAAAGGAAAAAATATTGAATTAGAAGCTAAATTAGAAATTTTGGAAGAACAGTTGGATAGAATGAAAATTGAAGAAAACAAGTATCTCAGCAAAATTGAAGACCTTCTACAGAATTTATCTGAAACACAAGTCCAACTGGGAAAAGAAAAGAAACTTCGTTTAGATACTCAAATTATTTTTGAAGAGCATGACTACAAACAAGGACAACTGGTAGACGATTATGCTAAAATGATAAATCATCTACAGAATACAATTAATAAGCTTGAAAAGAAAGTAAGTTCTCAAGATATTAAAATATTAGAGTTGCCTACGTTTACAAATAATGAAACTCAAACTGAAACAGGCTCTCACTGCATCTCTCAACCTATAAATTGCTCCTCAAACATGCAGATGGAACTTGTACAGCTGAAAGTAAGGCAAGATAGTTTGGAATGTACAGTTAGAGACTTGGCGGTACAGATCCAAAATAACCAATCTAAGGAACCTCCTAACTCAGAAATTCAAAGCATAACCAAAGTACCAAAACAAAAAACAGTAAGAAAACATACACCAGCTAAACTGAGTAATACACCATCTAAGGGAAAAAAGAAGAACTGTTTCAGTGTCTCATTACAAATGGCAAAATGCAGGGAATTTCTGACACAATACCCTATGGATACACCAGGATCAAGGCTAACAGGGCTGACGACAAACAAGGTCCTGGATTCGCCAATCCAGGCCGGACACACAATGGTTGTGGAAGCACAAGTACATAGACAGGATAATTGCCCACAGCCAAAACCTACAACCAATATCAAAATACCTAATCAAAGACATTTTTTAGCCGAAAGTCCATTCATAAAAATCAAATTCAAACAAAATTACAATACCAGAACATTTGTGAATTCTCTCCACCCTGCGAACAAACATATACTCAACACAAAATACTTGAAATTGGCTCAACTCCATACAACTGTGGCCAAAAATCACTCCAGCAAAAGAGAGGGTACACCTTAAAACAGTATCCCCAGCAAAGTACACAAACAAAAGAAAAAATAAAGCTTTTCCATCAAAATGTAGACCGCCTCTCCAATAAAATAGATATCCTAAACGACCAGCTAGCCCAAGAGACCCCTGACATCATTATCATCACGGAACATGGCTACCAAGAAAATTCTATCAGTCATGTTAGACTCAATGGATACAATCTAATAGATTCTTTTAGCAGAACACAACATATTAAAGGGGGGGTTGCAGTATATGTTAGAGAGAACTTCAGAAATCATTCAACAAGCTTGAATGCGTCCCAATACAGCGAAGAACTGCTCTGTGAGATAGCGGCAGTAAAGCTACAAACCAAACCCAGAGACACTTATATTATTGGAGTGTACAGGCCAAGTCATAATCTTGAAAATGCCTTAGAAATCCTAGGAACCTTCCTGGACACAATTCCAACATGGAAGAGTACAGTAATCCTAATGGGGGACATAAATGTAAACTGCTTGGACGAGAGTTCAACGAGTAACAAAATACTTGAAGCTTTCCTGAACACCTACAACATCATAAGACTGTATCTCCCTCCAACCAGGATCACACCACATAGCCAGACCTCCATAGATTTTATATGTACTAATTTAGCCTCATCTGAAATTGAATCCGAAGTAATAAATACCTTCATCTCTGATCATACCGGACAAATGTGCACAATAAATGTCCAAAAACCTGGAAAGGACAACATGACAATACAAAAAAGGAGCTTTACCAGGAGAAACATACAGGAACTAAAAGAACTCTTGAGCCAACAATCCTGGGAAGAAGTATACTCAAAGGAAAATGCTGAAGAAGCATACATGACCCTGCACAAGATAATTATAAGCACAATCAACAAAACTTGTCCTGTCAAAATTACTCGAACTAAGAAAATGAAGAAACCCACACCTCAGGACTCTGACACTAAAAAATTAAGAAATGAATTCCTCCTAGCACAAGAGCAATACATTCTGTATGGAAAGCTAGAGGACAAACAACAAGCGGCGCGAGAAAAAAGAAAGAATATGATCAACTACTTAAAAGGAGAAGGAAAGAAGCAACTGCAAAGATCATCGATGAAGCTGAAAACAAAAGTCAGGCTATCTGGAAAATTATTAATAGTGAAAGGAAAAGTAAGCAAGACCATAACACACTGTCCGAGCTGGAAGTGAACGGAAAAATAATCTATAAACCCTATGGATATAGCAAACCAACTGAATATCTACCTAACTAGTGTTGCTAAAACAACCTTAGCACAACAACCTAAGCCCAGACAGAACACAATGACGAGCAGGATTACTAACTGTCCCTGCTTGGTACTTCACCCAACCACTTCAATAGAGGTAAAACAAGTCATCCAGTCAATGAAATCAAAAACCTCCTCAGGAATAGATGAACTGTCACCAAAAACATTGAAGCGATGTAAAGACGAACTTGCACAACCACTAGTAAATATTGTCAACAAGTCTCTCTTACAGGGCACATTTCCTTCTCAGCTAAAAATCGCTAAAGTGCTACCAAAACATAAGAAAGGTGATAAAAAGCAACCATCAAACTATCGGCCGATTTCACTTCTGTCAGCTTTCTCTAAAATTATAGAAAAAATAGTACTGAACAGACTCCTACAACATATCAAAACCTTTAATATGCTTACAGTTCATCAACATGGCTTCACTGCGGGTAGGTCAACAGTAACAGCATTAATCAGCCTAATAGAAGGACTTATAGACAATATAGAGGCAGGAAACACTGTGACAACCATACTCCTAGATTACAGCAAGGCATTTGATTGCCTTAACCATGAAATGCTTTTAAAGAAATTAGAGGGAATCGGAGTGACCGGTGTTGCTGCAAGTTGGTTTAAGAGTTACTTGGAAGGCAGAACCCAAGTGGTTGAAATAAGTCATACAGATCACAAAGGGACAATGCAAACAATTCGGTCGGAAAGCCAAAAGCTAGATAGAGGTGTCCCGCAAGGATCAGTCCTGGGCCCTGTCCTGTACATCATTTTCACCAGCGACATGCCAAATTTCCTTGAGCGGCACTGCTCATTGCTTATGTATGCAGACGACACAGTTCTTATAAATAGTACAAAAACCCCTGAAGAACTTGAAATTAAAGCATACATAGCATTTAACATGGCACTTGAGTACTGCCATAGCAATGATTTGGCTGTTAATGAGAGTAAAAGCACACAGCTCTTCTTTGGATCAAAAAAACACCAAGTAACTGAAATACCTGGACTAAACCAAACCGAATATGCTAAACACCTAGGCCTCACCATTGACTCAGACCTGTCATGGAGTCTCCATGTGGATACGGTATGCTCTAAACTCAGTTCTGGTGTATTCGTTATAAAAAGACTCAAATCGATCACAGAAGATCAGAGCATACTCCGAACAGCATACTTTGCTCTTGCTGAGTCACATCTTCGATATGGCCTTGTACTATGGGGAAACTCTTCCAAAACAAACCTCCAAAGAGTACTGATACACCAGAAGAAAATCATCAGAGCCATGCTGGGTCTAGGTCCTCAGGAGTCCTGCCGAGGAGCTTTTATAAATTTAAAAATCCTCACAGTGGTAGCTCTCTACATTCTTGAGGTAATCCTCCATGCTGCACGTCAAGATCTCCCCAGAAGAAACAACTTACATAACCACTTCACAAGAAACGGTAGCGACTATGTTCTTCCCAATCACAGACTGGCACTCTATGAGAAGAAGCCCTCATACATCGGTGCCAAACTTGCCAACTACCTGCCTGATGAGCTGAAAACTCCAGGGCCAATCAAGAATATGAGACAGCGGCTTATCAACTGGCTCCTAGTTCGACCCCTTTACTCAATCGACGAGTACATTCGGTGGAGGGAAGACCCGACTTTTCAAAATCAAAACTAATTTTCGTACATGGATTCATCAATTTCCAACTCTTGCAAACTTTTGACGACATTTCTGTACTCAAAGTTCATGAAATAAAGAGATTTGTCTATTGTCTATTGTCTATTGTCTATGCTATGCTCATTGATGTAACTCACCACCAGGAGGCACTGCAAAATATATAAGTTATCAAAGCGCCTGCACATTGTAAACTACAATTATTACGAGATAGTTGTGTATAATAACCACACACTATGTGAAGGCGCTAAGTTTTTATGGATATTATTTGTCTTTGAAATGAATTTCTGTTGGGCCTTATAGCTTGAATGTTAGACCACTTTATTATTAAGTACATGTACGTGTACAATGGCTATAAACATACACTTTTGGCAGATTTTCTTGATAGTGTCAACAAGGTAAACTCTACATCGACGTTGACAATATAATTCACTTGAACCAAAAGTGCTCATACACGGGCAAAGCTAAAAAAAGCGTGCGAAGCTGCAGGGAACAGCTAGTATGTTATAATCCTTTTGTTCACTAGAAAACTGTGTATATTTTTTACATTTATTGTATTTTACTATCTCAAGTCATGTGAAAGTGACATGGAGTGAAACTTGGAAAACAAAAAGTTTACAATACACGTTTTTGAATTTATGTAGAAATAAAAAAAACTATACTCTAGTAAGTGCATATTTTTATAATTTTAAAATTGTCTCTGGTTTCTAAAAAATTGATAGAAAACACTTATTACTTAGCATTTAGCACATATTTAAAAAAATATCTGAAAAATATGCTGCGCAAAGACAAAAACCAGTGTATCATTCTGTGAGTTTCTTGTTATCAGTCGGAGGGTTAAAAACTGATTACTTGAACTATTGAGTTCTCAGTAGTTACAATGTGGCAGTGTGTCGGCTGTAACGCTCATAGTCAGTTCTCTGTCCAAGGTTGGAGGGGGAGCTGGAACCACCTCTGATGACCAGGTACTTTGTGCTGACTTGCCATCTAGATCCAGAGCTGGCCTTACCTCTGGTGCAGGCTAACAAGAACATCCAACTTGACCAGGCTATCCAGGTAATTCAATGTGGACTAAAAAATGCTCTACAAATATTTTCGGGTACCTATATAGAGTTTAGGCCGTATTTGTTTGGCTTCTGAAGAAACACACCAAATATCTCAGTTGTTTCAGCATAACTAGGTTGTAGTAAATAATAAGTAAACTCAAATAATTAACTTTACTATCAGGAGTTCTCAGGATTTGGAGCATATTACATTTCGTTTGGGACATGAAGAGAGATTTCGACTAGTAACTCGTTAAAAGTTTCTTGGCGGTCAGATTAACAATATATTAAGATTCCACGATCATATTGAGCTCGTCTGTAAGAAACTAAGCTCTGTGATTTCCGTTATAAGAAACCTATCAAAGTTTGCTGATACCAGAGTGACCTTGGCTGACCTACCCCTTTGTCACTTGCGGTAGTTGTTTGGGGATGTGAAAGTGTACGCACAAAATTTGTTTTCAAACTCCAGAAAAGGTTGTTGAGAGCGGTTTTTGGGAACGTGTAGAACTTCATGTAGGTCACTTTTTAGGGAGGTGAAAGTTTCAACATTCCCATCGATTTATATCTTGAACTGCGTGACATTTGATCACAAAAATCTCCACCTTTTCAAGTCACGTAATACCCAACATCGCCACAGTCTACGTCACTTCAATGTAATTACCATTCCCGACCATAGAACAAGTTTTTTGAAAGACATTTATTAGTCAGCGGAATTAAACTATATAATGCTCTCTCAGACTCTTTGAAAACAAAAACAAGTCCTTTTTTGAGAGGGAGGTCAAGCGGCATTTGGTACAGCTTTACCACTAAAAAATAAAACAGAAACAATATAATGATGCGTAATATTATGTAAATTGCACTATTTTATGCAATCGCTATGAACCTAGTATTACGTCAAAAACCTTGAAGGGGTTAATATCAATAATTCGTATTGGGCATCCATATAATTCTATATATTGGACTTTTGAAAACGTGTTTGAATTATTTAAATAAAATAAAAATGAAAAGAATATTTCACTAGTACCCTGCTATCAGTATACTACCAAATACTAGGCTACAGCGAACTACAGTACAACTTTCGATTCAATCAAAAACATTTTTAACAATATATGATATATTTATTGTTTTATATATAGTATTAACCACCACAGTAAAAACCAAGGAAAATATAATTAAAAACTAGAGTAATATTTGAGTTTTACTAATTCATATCTGCTGGCCTCTTAACAGCAAGTAGTTTTACTGTTTCTCTGGTTAAGTTACTTTCAACAATGAAAAACAGGTTACGTTCTTAGATAACTGAAAATAAAGCAGGTAGAAAGATCCAAACGATGACTATGATTACAGGCCTCAACCGAGCAAGGGCTGGACGAAGTAACAGCAGTATTATTGGAGCGTTCCGGAGACCTCCAGGGGGCCTTCGACCTCCTGCTCAACAGGCTTCACTCTTCCATGGACAAGGTAGGAAATTAGCGATGGAGTCTAGTGCCCAAGAGCCAATGTGTGTTGTATAAGCACACAAACTGACGTTTCTTGAAATTGATTGATAAATTGACCCCCTAAACTAGAAATTGACTGTCAGACATTGTTGTTTTGGTGAAGGCTGTTATCTAAAGACCTACAAATATAAAATTATGACTTTTTCGGATTATATTTTAAAAAAAAATTATAACGGAATGCAAATAAATGTTAAATCAGCATCAGTTAATCACACACACATTTTTAGTTAGAGATTTTGGGTGGTGTCTCGTTTTAAAGATATCTTCCAAATACTCTTTAATATGCATCCAAATACTCTTTTAGTTCTTTTCAATATTTTTATTGGTTTTCAGAAAAAAATATCTCAAACTTTTTTTGTATTTAGTCATTCAATTATTAAAAAAGCGTAAAATTTACAAAATAACTAAAAAGCTTTTATATGTGTAATAATATCTTCAGAATGAGACATCTCCCATAACGCTTTCATAAAAAATAAGGGTGTAAAACTGCATGAGTTTAACATTGTTCTTATAGAGAAAAAACTCAAGGTCATTTTATTACAAACAGCTCCTTTTATTATAACAGTAATGTGTCTGGTGGTCGGATTTAAGTGTTTCAATCTAGCAAAAATATAATCTGAGAAAAACATCGTTATTTAATTTTGTATCCCCATTGATACCCCCTCATTTTGACTTCCATCAAAACTAGCGCGGTTGGCATTTGATTTCTTTCTTAAGAAAAATTTTCCGATCAATTTTAAAAATCCAATGTTCCATTCAAAAATATTTTAGTTTTAATAAGGTTTTTCAAATTTTCTCTTAATAAATATTTTTAACCCTTTGTAGTTCAAATGGCAAACAAACATATCTGAGGGACACTTCTAGTAGAAGATCGTTAAAAGTACAATAGACTGGAGGGTTTTGTTCTTTATTTGTTTTATCATTGTAAGCAGAAAAAATATTTTTAATTGACCTACATTATAAAGCTAAACCCCCTATGTAAACTTGGGATGTAAGTTGGTTAAAAATATGTAGTGTGCAGTTCACAGTTGTACGTTTTTGTAGATAATTTTAAGTATTTTGGTATTTTAATTAACCCTTATAGTGCCAGGGTCTCCCGTAACGGGAGACTTCGTATTTTATTTATTATACAATAGTGTCATATATTTACTGGTTTACACTACACCCAAAAGCTTCATGTATATCCAAAGCATACAAAAGAAATATTTTCCTTTGTACTGCGGGCAGACGACGTGCTTGTTTTTTGTGGTACTTTGGGATTATATTATACCGACCACACCCAGACATGAATCGTTATTTGACATTTTGCTTCTACTGATTACTAGATTAGCGTAGAACAATATTTCGTCAATATAAAACAGGAATTCTCTTATCGCAAACCCCTCCCCATCCTCAGACAGAGGTCAAAGTCGAGCGGTCTAGTAGATAAGGTGATTGCAGAGTCTCGTCGCCCGTTCAGCTGGTGCGTCGCTTTGTTGTACTTCCTTGTTTTACCCCTACATTTCTCCAAACACAAAAATTCAACAAAAACAAACATTACCAAACAAAAACTAAACTCTTTATTGAAAAAACACTCAAAAGTTGTTTTCATTCTTGATCACACTCCGCCATTCAAAATGCGAGTGCCTCCGAAGGTGCTGCCGAAGCTCGCGCTGATGTCAACGAAAGAAAAACATCCCTCGAGATAGTACCTATCAGTAAAATATCAAATTCTAGAGGGGCTGATCAGAAATATAAATTGAATTGTAATTGAAAGGCAATTATGTACCGTGCAAAAAACTTAAATAGTCATGTGATGCCGCGCGGCCTGCCGTAATCGGGATTCTCGAGAAAGATAAGATGACAGCAACAACAATACCGATCACAATACCTGGAAATGCTTGTAAGTTTGTAATTTTGTAATTAAAGTTGTTTTTTTCGTATCATGTTTGTTTCTATAAAATTTATATTTTTGTGTTCTTCGTACTGGTGTGGTCGGTATAATCCCAAAGTACCGTTTTTGTTTATGTTCAGTTGTTTTGATGCAACGACGATCGCAGTGGCCGTTGTGTGTTGTGTTTCGTTGTTATTTATCTTGCTTGAGAGTTTTCGAGTTTTTAGTGCTGCATTTGTAGTTTCAACCCGAAAAATGGAAAGATAGTGATATTAGAACATTTTTGGAAGCTACTTGTTTTACACTTCTTACAGGATATATTATCATTTGATGTAAAAAATGTAATATATTGTTAGAAACATTATTGCTTAGAGAAGAAAATCTAATTAATCCTTACAAAAAATTTGTAATTGTTAGATATTATTTCCAGGTAGTTTTAGTTCAAATATAATGTTATATATTATATAAGTTCTGTTCTTTCACAAAAAAATCATCAAAATATGTTGGTAAACCATTTTTTTACAGCATTGTAACCAAATATGGCAAAACCAACAATTTGTCATTGTATTTTATTTCAAGAAGGTTTTAATTCAGAATTATGTTATACATATGAATTTTGATTGTTTTTTAATGCTGTATAACATAAAAATATTTCTAGCTAGATAAAACAAAAATTAGTTTATGTTTTTTTTATCTCAAACTTAAAAAAGTGTTTAAAAATTTTTTAAAGCCTATCGATTTTTTATAAAATTTAAAATTTGTACTGTTCTTTGTGTACTCTTTTATAATAGGTAAATTAGAAACAGTCTTTTACCAACAAATTGAATAAAAAATCATGAAAATATGTTGATAAACCAATTTTTTACAGTGTTTTTACCAAAGTCTCACGTTTTTGCTGAAAAATTCCCGGCACTTCTTGCATATACCCCATAATTTCACCTGGCACTCTTACAATGTGAAAAATGTTTAGAGCTGTGGCACTCAAAGGGTTAATACACATACATTTTTTCAAACATGAATTTTCCAATTTCATATACTTTAAATTTAATTTGTTTTCATATATGAAAATACAAATTTTTTACATATTTTTTCATGTTAAAAATAAAAACTAAAAGGATTTAGCTTTCAACAGAAATACTCTTACTGAAGAGGCCTTGAATGCTTTGTTGAAGTATGGAATTACTCTTAAGGGTATCATGTCTTATGCGGAAGAAATAGAAGAAAGTTAAAGCTGTAAATTTATTAATTTTTCACAAGATATCATTAGACTAAATAAATTTTAACACTTTCACTGCCACCTCCTAATTTTGACAACTTTCTACACTGCCACCCATTTTTTAATGATTTTAAAATATATATAATTTTTTAACCAATTATAAGAAACTCATGGGACTTACATTTTTTTAAAGCTGAGTTCTTTCTCTTTCTACACAAATGCGCATGCATAAATATTTTCAAACTTAATGTCTTTTTTTAAAATTTTGAAACATAATGTTTTTTTGTACAAAATAAAACATCACCATGTCACTAGTCTATAACATGTTTCTCATTATTATTTGCTGTAGTCAGCATTGTCATTACTGTCCCTACAGCGACACATACTTATAATTGAAATCCACTTATATTAAAAATTTTTATTGTGTGGAGGCCTAACCCACTTTTTTCAGGGCCATCATCAAAATCTTCATCTGAAGCTGAAAATAAACAATAAACTGTAAAATTCTGTAATAAATCAATTACTTATAAAACACAAGAATAACATTTTTATTACTCTTTTGCTTATATTTGTTATTTGAGTAAAAAAAAAAAAAAAAACAATGTCAAAAAGTCCATCAGTAGTAAAATTAGGATCATTATCTGTGTTATCTTGGAAAAAAACATCACTTTCACTGTTACGTGAAATTTTGAGTATTCTTCTAGCACTTTATTGTCTTTAATACTATCATGACTATTTAGTTACAAAACAATCTAAACTAAAGTAAATAGCAAGCAAAACAATAGCAATGCAGACAAGGAATTAGCAGAACAATAGCAGAATGACAACAAACAACCGACACAACGATGAGTTTGTAAACAAACCACTTTTTCCCAATATTCCAGATGACTGCCAACAACATTTCATAGATCATAAATCCATAGAGTAAGAATATAAACAGGAAAATAGCGAATGACTATCAATGATGAAGTCCTAATACGTTTAAATGCATTTTTATTACTGTAAAAGTCGGCGGCAGTCTATAGAATTCCATGCGCAACGTCAAATGAGGTTTTTGACAGTGAAAATGTTAAATGCATCCACTTTTATACTAGACAGTAATTTTTATTTATGTTTGCACATTTTGTAAATTGAATAGTGTCAATTGTTTGAAATGGATAATTAATTATTAAAATTGTAATTGTAACTACAGTTAAATATAAACTTTAAGGATATACGATGATAATGGATAGTTGCGTAATTAGTTGTAATAGTGAGAAACTTGCCTTCACTTTTCAGGGAGAACCGCTAGAATCTCAGATGCAAGAGTTGGTTGGGTTGGCACACCGAGGGAACAACGTCATGGACCCTCGTAAATCCTGGCTCCCTCTTCTGCAGTGTTTGCTCAAGCTCAACTCTCACGGTGAGTTATGCAGTACAGTGAAATTATATCATAGGGTCTAGGGAGAACCGCTAGAATCTCAGATGCAAAAGTTGGTCGGGTTGGAACAATGTCATGGACCCTCATAAATTCTGGCTCCGCAAAATTTAGCCGTGAATCTCGTTCACCGTGAATTTAATGTGAAAACCGTGAAAATTTCTACAAATTGCGGTTAAATGAATCAATAAGCATCGTTGTCGTGACAATGTCGTAAAGTCCGTTTCACACGTGAGCAACAATTAAGCAAGCCAAGAAAACTACACCCTCGTAAATCATGGCTCTCCCATCTTCAGTGCTTACTCAAACTTAACTCTCACCATGAGTTAACACAGTACAGTTTTCAATGTATTAATCTCAATTTTGAATTGCCTATACATTAATAAATAGGGTACGGTACAAAAGAGTTACAAAATTGGTCATACACCCCTACTCATGAGTTGTTAGCTTTTTTTATATTCTCAATAGTAGAATGATGTCATTCCATGTATTTTTGACCAGTTTAACTTTATTTAGTTTGTTAACTTGACTTAGTGGCTTGTTTTAGTTAGTCTCATCTCATTTGTTTGTAAGAGTTAAGTGAATTGAAAAAGTGTTTTGTCAGTGCGTTACTTATCTATGCATTCCTTGTATTTTGATGTTGCTGATAGAGATGCTGAGGCAGGTGCTGAGTAACACGGATCTGAACCTGGCCTCAGAGTTACACCTGCTGCTGGAGCACACCAACGGCACTCTGGGCCAGTTGCGGCCTCTCATCATGGGTAAATACTCACCAGTTACCTGCTACCATCGTATGTTAGAAAAATATAACTATTGCTAATGTCCGAAATCCAGTTATTCTTTCTTTCATTTTAAACAAGTACTCACAAGGTCTCTTGATACTGGCTACAGACTAGTAAAAAAAAAAAAAACCGGTGGGAACTTAAAGTAGACCAACAAAACCTAGAAGTAACGTTGCTGGTCTCCAACCTCGGGCTCAATTCCCAAGGAGGTGACCCAAAATTTATAAATGCTGTGAACTGTTTCCCTTGAAAATTGTTAGAATAAACATTTAAAAATGTCATTGGCATTGATAAAATTCCTAAAAAAATCCCTAAAAATGGATGTATCACTTTTTTAATGGTAGGTTTTCAGTGAATAGATAATTATTTTATTTCATCAGGTGAAGTTAAAACCATTTGTATTAGCAGCTAAGGTATAAAGATACCATCCCTGTGCTATGACCATGGCTTTTTTGGGAAACCAAGTTTGAGCAAAGGAGTAGATACTCTGCATAATGAAGCTGGTTCGTCTAGATAGACAGCAGATTCAGCTGTCCCTCTGTGTTTCAGTGTACTCAGTTAAAGATTGTGCATTTTTTCATACTGTTAGTGATTATTACTATGTAAGATGATCACAGACATTATAAAAGAAGACGTGTTTCGCTGTTTAAATGTATGATACTCAACGATTTAAACTATTTACAGAATCAGTGATAAAAGAACTAAATTTGTGCTGTTCAAGCAGTATCAGACTGATATCTTCAAGATAACTAATTTAACAATTTGACTTCATACCCTTTCTACAGGCTAACAATATTTTTAATAATAATAATATTCTTTATTGCGTTAAACAATTACAATATTGCATGGCATGCGCCAACATAACTATATAAAATACATAACTACATCAGATAAATGATGTTTGTCAAGGTAAATACATACAATACAATACAATTCTTGTATGTATCAGAACCAGGGGTTTCGTGGTTGTTGTTAATTTCAAATATTTTCATACCAGCGGCCCATCAAGAACTCATCAGTCGAATAAAATGCCTTTGATATAACAAAATGTTTCTGTTTGAAAGCTGCTGTTCGACTCGAAAGTTTGACTCAATCGGGTAATTGAGTGATTTGAAATTCAAATCTCTTTTCCTATATACTTACACTTTTCAGTAAAACTGGTCAGCATTTTATGTATAGCTAGTGTTATACTATGGCTTTTCATCATTGGTTAGAAAATATGATCATAAATTGATTTTAATATTTGTGTGTTATTCTTATTTCTAAACAAGTCTATTATATCACTTTCTAACTTAATTTGATCAATGGGCTCTTATCGGCTTTAGAAGTCATTTAAAAATGATAGCGCAATTGTGGATTTTTTTACTGCAGTAGTTTTTTCCAATAAAAAGAGCTCTTCCATCAATAAAAAGTTGTATATGTGTAACTTCACTGAATGCCATCAATTACTTCAAAGGGGTGTGTCTATGTACTCTTAAAATTAGCATCCGCTGAAGAGTGCTATTGTTGTGCAGGACTGTTCGAAAAGTGCGTACACGAGAAGGCGATGTTGCGGACGACGGTCCAGCTGCAGTACCAGGACTTGCACAGTCAGCTGCAGAAAGTCCTGCAAGACTCGCGGAGGGGTCAGCTGGTACCATCTAGCTGTTCGACATGCCAGTACACGCTGCATTCCACCCTGCATCTCTTCAGGTAACCTCTACACCACAGTCGGACATTTTGTGTGCAGTTTGAAGGCCATGAGTGACTTTTGTATTTTTCTGATTTGAAAAACCGCCCAATATCAGAATTTTGTAATAAACCGATGCATTATAGTACCAAACGACCCGACAGAATATAAAGAAATTCTTTACTGAATTGACTAACTTTCTTCCGCATTAGTGACATTTTCTAGACTAACTTTGCCACTCTTTGACATTTTCCTCCAAAATCAATATGGTTCTTTCTTTGATCATGAGTAACCTACGTACAAGGTTCCAATAGTCTAGGACATTTTATCAAGAGTTATCGTATAGACAGACAGACAAATAGTGGCACAATTTTAAAAAGAACTTGCCGGATCCTTAATAACAAGTACCATACATGTCACTACACAAGCTGGTATTCAGGCAAGAAATTAATGTGCGTAGTACCCGTCAGAACAGCCTATTGCACCTACCAAAGACAAAGCTGGAAACGGGGAAAAAGGGTTTTAGTTACTTTGGACCAAAGAAATACAATGCTTTGCCACCCACTTTAAAAAGTTATAGCTGTAAGAAATTTAAGGGGAGTGTGAAGGTGGTGTTTGCCTGACCCATGCATATGCATCAGGTTAGTTTAGTTTTTATAGTTTAGTGTTTTACGTTTATTTTATGGTTTACGTTATTGTTCTCCATGTATTCTATATGACTGACAAGAGTTTTCATGAAAAACAGTTTTTGTACTGATGGACGCTTGCTAAATAAAGACCTTATATTAATTTACACAAGAAATTTATTAGATTTGCAGTAATTTTAAATTAAGTATAATTTTATACAACTTGTCCACTTGTTACTTTATAATCACTGTATTATTATTATTAAAATATCTATCATGTATTAATGAAACAGGTTAGATTTCTCGTGGATTTTACAGTACCTCCACTATAGTAGATTCAATAAATTATTTAGAACAGATTTTTCACCAATTCAGCTTTATCATGGTGAATGGTAGTACTTTTAATGCTACTCTCTATAGTTAAAATTATATATTAATATTTTTTTAAATTTAGTGATGAGAGGCAAAATTAATGGTACAAGACATCAAAGTTGTATAGCATTGACATAGTAGATATAAAATTATCATAATTAAATTTTATAAGAAATATTTTTAATATTTATAAAATGTATTTCAATTGTACAAACATTATTTGCTCTCTGTATTGCATTATTTAATCAAATTTTTATTTGATATGATTAAACAGAATTAAACAAAGATAATATCACGTCACTACTCCACACATCTAGTTGTTGTTTATTGTTACAGATGTGGGCACATATTACACGTAGACTGTTTGGCCTCTCCGAGTCATTGTAGTTTGTGCTATAAACATGAAGTTCCAGGTTAACCAAAGATATTATCTCGTCACTACTCTACTCATCTAGTTGTTGTTTATTGTTACAGATGTGGGAACACATTCCACGTAGACTGTTTGGCCTCTCCGAGTCATTGTAGTTTGTGCTATAAACCTGAAGTTCCAGGTTAACCAATGATATTATCTCGTCACTACTTGACACAATCTATTTGTTATTGTTACAGATGTGGTCACATATTCCACGTAGACTGTTTGGTCTCTCCGAGTCATTGTAATGAGTGCTATAAAACTGAATTTCCAGGTTAACCAATGATATTATCTCGTCACTACTTGACACAATCTATTTGTTATTGTTACAGATGTGGGCACATATTCCACGTAGACTGTTTGGCCTCTCCGAGTCATTATAATGAGTGCTATAAACCTGAAGTTCCAGGTTAACCAATGATATTATCTCGTCACTACTTGACACAATCTATTTGTTATTGTTACAGATGTGGGCACATATTCCACGTAGACTGTTTGGCCTCTCCGAGTCATTGTAATGAGTGCTATAAACCTGAAGTTCCAGGTTAACCAATGATATTATCTCGTCACTACTTGACACAATCTATTTGTTATTGTTACAGATGTGGGCACATATTCCACGTAGACTGTTTGGCCTCTCCAAGTCATTGTAATGAGTGCTATAAACCTGAAGTTCCAGGTTAACCAAAGATATTATCTGTCACTACTCTTCACAATATATTTGTTATTTATTGTTACCTGTTTAATTTATTAGTTATCTATTATACGTTTTATACGAAAAATTATTTGTATTTTTACACACTTACCCTAGAAAATGCCTTTGGATGATTTAAAGCAGTCTTTTGGGAACTTCTCAATACAATGATGCAATACAGCAATAATGTTTTAAAGCTTGAAATGGTAATATTTTGATGAAGGAAACAGGATTTTTCTCGACATTTGCCATCGTTCAATGATACAAGAAATCAGTAACACTACGTTTTGAGATATGCAATCTGATCTCTTCTTTAGATAAATAACTAATCTAATACATAGTTACAATCTAGAAGAAGAGATCAGATTGCAGATCTGGAAACATAGTGTTACTGACTTTTTGTATCACTGAACAATGGTAAATGTCTTTGAAAAATCCGGTTTTATTCACAATCCTTCCATCGTCAAAAAACAAACTTCAAACAAAAATAATTTTATAAAGGAGAGCACATCAGCTTAAAATAATCTTATTTCTTGTTTATCTGCAAGAAAAAAAGTTAGAAAATTAAAAATCATTTATTTTACAACAATTTTTGTAATTCTGACAACTAAGTGTTTCTTAAAATATACAGTTTTATTAAAAAAATGTTACACCTAGAACCAGACAAAAAAGAAAATTATTTTGTTTACATTACGTTATATTATACCAATGACTCATGAGGACGAGCAAATTAAGCTAAAAGGTGATCACCTTATCACTTCTTCAAAGAAAATATCTCTCTTAACAAGAAAAAAGAGAAAAAACTGTTCTTCTTTATTGATTTTAAATAAAAATGAATTTTTTGTTTCTAACAACATGTAAATGGTGTCAAAGTTAATGTTTTGTATGCTTTTCCATCCTACTTAACTACAAGAATGGAAAAAAAAAATAATTCAGAGACTTATCTGACTTTTTTTTCGATGCCAGAGTTTTAACTTTGAGGGAACATTGGTTTTTCAAAAATCAACAGATATGTAAAATATTATAAAGTTTGAGAGCTGTATGATTTCTGCTTTTGATAGAACTGTACTCCCATAAAACCATACTAGGATAACACAGACACTAATATAAGAGAAGGAAAATTACTTTATTTCAAAATACAATGAATAAACCAGCTTAAGTGATTTCTCCGAGACAGGCTTTGGCACGTGTTTCATAAGCCCTTGCTGCGTGGCTCCTCCTGATTTTTCTGTTTTCACAAATTACTTTTATAAGTGAACCGTGTCATTATTGCATTTTACTCCTTATAACATTAAACCTTTAATGAGTTCTGTGAATTTTTGTTGTTAACATAAATTACGTTCAAGGAAACAGAATTTTTCCGAACATTGCCATCGTTCAGTGATACAAAAAAATCAGAAACACTTTTGAGATCTGTAGTCTGATCTCTTCCTCAAGTGGATAACTAACCTAACAGGGCATTTGACCCGCATAAGTTAGGAATAAACAAACTTCAAACAAAGAATTAATAATTTCACAGAAAATTTTATTTGTTTGTCATTTAATCAAAGCTTTTAGATTTTCATCCTAGGTGTTATTTTGAATATCATATTTTTGTTGTTTGGATTAATCCTTTCATTTTATAAGCAAAACGTTGATGTTGTAATGACTCATTTCATACACCCGTCTCATATTCATTTCAATATTTAATTTAATTTTGAAATTTATTAGTAATAATAATTAAATAATTAAGGAATAATTAATTATAAATTGTCTCAAATTTTAATACAAACAATAATAAATAAAAAAATTAAATATATCAAAATTAATCAAAATTCACCTTATTACATATAAAACTCAAAAGTTATAAACTAAAGTCAGTGATACAGTGTGCAGGGATGATTATTGAGTGAAGAGAGCAGAGGTTTAAAAGTTTAGAGGAGAGAGGGATATAGAAGAAGTGAAGCAAGATTATTATTTTAAATAAAGAAACTGGTTACATTTTATTCAGCAGTATTTGGTTCAAAAGAAAGGTTAATTTATTAAATTCATATTATCACTGAAGTACAGAGAAGCAGAAGACAGACATTGGGTGAGAAAATTCCTTTTTAAATTTAACAGTGATCCATTGGAAGAACATAAAACCCCGGAACATTCAATTTGGTTAACAATTCAAAATTAATATAATTAAAATTTAACAAAATTTTTCAAAACTACAATATCTTTTATTAAAAACAATACCTAATATTTCTATTTCATTAAGCCAGCACGACCACCCTGCCCTAAAATTTAAGAACTGTATTTAAAAATTTACCATTATTGTATCCTCCATCTTCAAACCTGTATGTCAATTAATTTATCATCATTAAAGTTCACATTTTTATTATACTGAGTTATTTATTATTTCTAGCTATAATCATCAGAATACAAATTAAGTTTAACCATTTATTTAAAGTGTATAGTAGTAGTAGTATATTACAAAAATGTTTAACATGAATGTTAATCTTCAAACTTCACCAATAGCTTTCATATGAGAAGTCAGTTTGCAGAACGACTGGGATATGTGTGTCTATATTTTCTTGTGAAAAAACACAGTTTTAGTTGTCAATAAACATGTAATGTGCTGCAATTGTGTAAAACATTTTACATTGTTTTGCTTTAACCACCTGGTTAACCATTAACTAGGAGTGTATTATCTTTACACTTTTCTCATTTGAGACTACGTCATGACTATAGTCAAGGAGTTGAGAGCCAATATCCGCTGTATTAGCTCGCAACCTGGTTTGTCGTAAACTCAATAGAGGAATTCCTCTTGAGAAAGAAATTGATTCCCTCCGCTCTAGTTCTGATTGAGGCTGAAACAAGAGAGTATCAAAAGTGTTGAAAATGTGAAACGATAATTTTTTTTTCTCAGATTACATTTATTTTAGCTTGAAATATTTAAAAGCAATCGTCAGACATGTAAATAAATGTTAATTATATACAGTTAAAATGGTGACTTTTAAATCTTTTTATCTAGTTATCTGAAGATGATAAATTATGTTTATGTGTCTAGAAAAAACGCATAAACAATACACACACATGTTGTGGTGGTTGGGGCTAAAAAAAACTAATCTGGAAAAAAAAATCATTGTTTCATAATTTTAACCCTTTTGATACTCTCTTGTTTTGACCTCCATAAAAAGTACCGTATATGACGATCAATTTCTTTTTTAGGGGAAATTTCTCTATTGGTTTCAAGAAAAACAAGGTTGTGTGCTTATACAGTGCAAATTAACTTTCACCTTCTGGACTGATAAGCTACATTCTACTAAACTAATGATTAATTATCGCACTAAAGAAGTAAGCGACAGCCTTGTACAGGCCGAGCGATTCCATGTGGTCTCCTAGGCGTGAGAGGGGAACCACGGCTGGTAATGAGGGGGGAAGAGCGGCAGAGGGGAGTAAGTATAAGCCTACTAACCACAGCGGCCGGTCAGATTGAGATTGTGACTTCCCCCTGCACTCCAGATGAGCAGTAGGCTACTACTCATTGTTGGCCAAGGACCACATGGAATCTTTCTGCCTGTAAGGTAAGTAAATTGTGGATACTCCCTAGCTGCATTAACAGGCTTATTTCCCCATAATTAATGTAAGTTCGCTAAGTATACTAACCTATTTCATGTAGTTTTTTGTTAGTGGCATTTTTAACTATTTACAAATGTAAAATCATTTTAAACAAGTGTTACATCAATTGTTTTTATGATTAAAAAGGACAAAAAGAAAGGTTTTAACGTGAGATAGGAAGAGCAGGCTTATCTTTACCAGATTGGAAACCCAATTTATAAAGAATAAGAATATCCTTCTAACCTTCAGGAAGTTTTTTATTCAGTTCCTTATTAAATAAAACTAAACCCCAAGTACCCAATCTCAAACCAGTCCTTAAATTTTGTTTTAATATAAAACCAATTTCATGCCATTTAATTAGCCCTTAGTAAAATTTACTGCCATTTAACGTGTTTTTAAAATACTTAAAACCAACGATAAGACGACGCTTTCATCATGATTTCCCATAATATTTGATTTTCCTGTCTTTTCCATAATACTTTTAACTTTTCATGTGATTTTGTTTTTCTTCTTCTATGGGCCGGCCTATTGCCATGCACTTAAGCCTCAAGGGCCTTTTGCGCACCCCAGAAGCACGCCATGAGGCCTACCAGTCTATGATTTCAGCAGTTACATAAACCGCCGAAAACAACCAATCAGGTTCTCTTGGGGAAATTCGCCACCCTTGTCCAAACTACCAAAGATGGCATACCGCTCCCTTGCTATTGCAGGACAATCAAAGAGCAGGTGTTCACCAGTCTCCTGTTCATCACACATTCTACGTGGATCTAACTTTTCATGTGTTTTGTTTAGTATTAAAACACATGTATGTAAAACTGTTGTATGTAACTTTTAGAATCTATGTGATGTGTGTTAGAAGAAACAAAAGTGTTGCAGTTTCCAAATTTTATTGGAGAAAGGTACAAAAAGTGGCCCTTGACGGGCAGGAACTAAGCAACTTCAGTTGCCGGGGAGGCTGTCTCTTGTCTTCTACTGGCTTTCTCATCTTCAGCCGTCGTCCATATTCTCAACACTGCCAACTTTCTGGTGCAAAAAAAATACAAGTGCTTACTCTACATGCTATGTACGATCAACTCAGTAGGGTACCAGGGTACTACTATTTACATCTTTGGAAATTATCAGTAGAGATGAAGGTAAGGTTAGAAATTATCCAGGAGGAACAGGCAGATTGCAAAGTAAGGAAGCAGGTAATATAATAATGTATAAATGTCAATGGAAATAAAATTGTAGCGTGATATTCAAGCCTTCTCATGAGACACTAAAAGCAATAAGAAAAAGAAGATGTAGTTTCTAATTTAACTGTATAAAAACTTTTATAATTTGTATTTACATTATCTTAAACACTAATTTGAACATAAATAATATTATTGGTCATTCTTAAATAAATCGTAACTCTAAAAATCCATCAAAGTTAGTGTGCAAATTTGAGAATCAATTTATATTTAGAATTGCTTTACATTCAAATGTTATACAACTTTTTGTACGTTTTTGAAATGTCATTGGTGATTTCAAAATAATATTTTAAGGATCCCCAGGTAAAAGGGGCTCATTGAATTTTTTGCAATTTTGGTATTTCATGATATTGTCACTTGCTAGAGCAGCAGTATATATTACCAATGGAAATAGAAAAATAGGTATAGAGAAAATACACTTATAAAAACAATTACCTTGGGAAAAAAGGTGCTCATTTCAAAAATTACACGGGATAAAGGGATAAAGCCAAATATTACTCGAGATACAGGGGTATAAAGCCAAATATTACTCGGGATAAAGGGGTATAAAGCCAAATATTACTCGAGATACAGGGGTATAAAGCCAAATATTACTCGGGATAAAGGGATAAAGCCAATCGTTACTCAGGATAAAGGGATAAAGCAACACTTGTCACTGGTTCACTGGTGATAGAAAATTTATCTTCTCCTGGTTTTGTTTGTTAATAACGTTTAACAATATGTCCAGGTTGTGCCGTGTTACAACATGTAGAAGATAGTCTTTAATTACAGTTTTATTAATTTGGTAAAGATTTTATTCAACTGAATTTGAGTGGAGGAGTGTAGGTACAATGGAAGAAAGTCTTAGTGATACTTCTAAGAAAATTGAAAATTACAGCAAAAAATAGGTGAAAAACTGAACAATATAGTGCACAAGTTGTGTATTGAATTAAACCAAGTTTTTATCCAGTTTCTGAATCATTTATTCTCTTGTACATTGAACTTTGGGAAAAGGGGGACTCATTGTTGTAAATGAGCCCTGTACATACTTATGAAGATTAGAAATTTATTTCTGCAAGGAATTAAAAAGTAATCAGTGACACGTACACAACAATGGCTTATTTCTTGACTTTTTTATTTGCCATCAAATTTTTCAATAATAATTATAAAAACCATAATTGTTTTTCAAACGTTAAACGTCTGAAGTATAATAAAAAATGTATGTAGGCTTCGCAATTTTGCAAAAAAAATTTATTTCAAAAAGTTTTTTCAAATATTTTCCGTATACTTCCAAGTGGTACCTAAAAACATAATTTACCTTAAAAATTAAGCAATCGCGTGCCTGGTGGGGTACGCAATAATCAAACGCATAGCAATGTGTACCCCATCTAGGTGGTAATTATTAAGCAAATCACTTAGCATATATTTAGGTTAGAATTATTTCTAGAATAATAACCAGCATTAGGTAAGTTGTAATGAGAATTTAAACGACAGTGGTACCAATTTACAAGGCCATATTACAAGTTTCGCCATATGACAACCAAAAACCAAGTAGCACACATTTCTGTAGGGACAAATATACAAGTTTCGGACATTCATCATATACCAGACTAAAATAAATTTATTAAGAGCTGAAGAGCTCGGTGGCACACATTTGTGTCACTGGTCTATTTTAATAAAAGTTTATGTGGTATATCGAGTATGTGGGAACCTTAAATCAGGTGGTCTTAGGTAACATTTTTTGTGTGTCTGTTTTGAACTTGACATATATGGTATTTTTTTATATTTAGGAATGTTTTACATAGAACAAAGCTTTTTATATTTTCAATGGATTATATATATATATATATATATATATATATAAATTTTACTACATATTTGTAGCTTTCTCTAGATAGAGTCATGGTCTGCACAGCCTGGGATATCGTTTCTTTTAATCATATTTTATAAACTGAGAATCAATAAATTTTTACTAATTAATACAAATATATCAATTAACGAATTAATAAACTGATCACGGCCGATCAGACTCGATTCTTGTGTACAGGTTACGACTCTGGACTGGAAATAAATGTATTTTCTATTTTTATTTTCTATAATAATACAACCTGCACATAGTTTTTCCACTGGTCTGCAGTGAAAAAAACGTGTGGTGTGCCAGCTGGACTAATTTAAAAAGCAATATATTGTAGTGTGGGAGCGGACATGTTCATATATATATATATATTCACAGAAACAGGTTATTCTCTTCAACAAATAAACCACGGTATATTGGTTCAAAACATTTTGGTATGTAGTACACTTCTTCAGATAAATATCAATTGTATAAATATTTACAAAAAATATGACAGAAAAAGAAGATAAGAAATTAAACAAGAAAAAACAACATTACAAATAAATACAAAAAATCAGCAGCTAATGGTCCATGACATGACGTGTGTGAATAAATAAGTAAAAAAAATTATCTTAAATTAAGACTCCTTGGATGTCTTGTCTGAAGTATCATAGGTGTGGAGTTTCAATTATTTCAATTTCAATCTATTAAGGTTTTTGTTTGAATTTTCAGGGATCTTACCTTTGTAGGTGTAAAAATGTTCTAAATGATTTTGTTTATGGACATTGATAGTGTGACTGGCTAAAGGTTTTTCTACGTCGCTATGGACAATGTCAAATCGATGGCCAGTTACTCGTATACGTAAACAAAATTATATATATATTTTGTTTGTCTGTGAGATCTGTCTCCTTAATCTGTTTGCTAATCAATGAATGGTTTTTGATGGCTTATCATTCGGAGTTTGAATCGTGCAGAATTCAGACACTGTAAAATGAATTGCAACACAAGCTCTATAGATGACTTTAGTATAGCTTCTAATATCAGAAGTAGTTTTAGCTCTTGTAATTTATTAATGAGCGGCCATCAGACATACTCCTGCTCCCTTTATGGATATAAAAAAAAGTCATTGAATAAAAATAAAAAATAATACAGTTTAAAATCAATGTTTAAAGTCAGTAAAAAAATTTTATTTTAGCTCAAACTACTCTTGTGTTGTAATACCTTCCCTAGCTCACTGGAACTTTTATTATTTTAACACTGCTATGAAACCTGTCTTAATGAAAAAAACTCTGAATGTATCACGAGGAATAAACTACAAGCTTTAAGTTTTGCAAGAAACTTCATTTCTCCATAGACAAGAATGGACATGTTAGTGCATGTCCAGCCTCGGAAGTCTCAGTGAAGCATGTTATGCAACACTTTGTGTGATGATCAACACTTTAAAACACAATATGTTTCAAAGTAATGATTATCAATTTTTAATTCTTAACATATTTAGACACATAGAACACTCTTTAAGAACCATACATGACAAAGCGATAAAATGACAGCAAATAATTAGTTTCCAAGCATTTTATTTTTTTACAAGCTCAAGCGATTTTTTTACATAGCCAATAAACATGCCTACGATTAAAAGTACAGTAAAAGAGCTTTTGTACAGTCTGCCAGTTTTATTTATAAACATGCATATCCAGTTAAACACTACGTAATGTACTTTTACAATAAATATTACTATTTAATCATAGAAATTGACTGGTATATTTATCTTCAGTCAGCGACTAGGCACATTGAGTTAATGATACCATATTATGTTGTGTTGTTGTTGTTGGAGTGACTCCCAGATCAATAGACCATCGTGCTATATGAAGGAAAAATAAATTAGATGCATAATTGATCTTGTTTTACAAATACCAGCTGGAGACAGACGGGAGTGTATAAAATGTATTTTAATTATTGCTCGAGTTTTTTCAGATATATTTATCAGCCAAATATAATATATTAATATTATATACAACATACTATAATGTTATATTAAATTCATATCACTGTATTGTTCATATTTACAAATCTAGTTCAGTAGTAATTTGCTAAATCTAAGCTACAGTTTAATCTAAGCTACCCATTAAAAAAATCGTTTTGGAAAACACTATTAATTACTATTCTACATATTTTACAAAAGTGTGTACACTTACAAGAGTTTGTTTTAAACATATTTTGGTAATAGTTTAAAACAACTTTACTCTTAATTGTTACTTTACATTATCAATAAATGTCATTCAATAAAAAAAAAAAATACAATAGTTTTGGAATAAATAATTAAGGTTTTTATATAAATAAGGTGACTAACAGCTCTTTATAAGCTGTCTTCCACAGTTTATAAATAAGTTTTGCATATATAATTAAATAAATAAATATGAAAATTTGATTTAAATATATTTGTCTAAATTTGTTTAACTGTGTATTTTGTTTTATTTAGCGTCTTTCACGTCAGCGCTTTTTACTTAATGTTTTTTAATCATCAATATTTTTGTCCAAATTGAATTGACTTTAGCAAATAAAGTCAATTCAGACTACAATATTGATTAGGTTAACAGCTTAATATTTTTTATACCATTTTTTGGGATGACCAAAATTGCGGTGTACTATATACAAAATGGGACAAAGAAGTACCAATGGAAGAAACCATAGGGAAATGTATAATACTGTATAGGGATTGTGTTACAAAATTACTCTCTACGATAGTTGCCAGAAAAGTCTAAATTGTAATTTAATCTCCCAAAACTATCTTCAAACACACAGATCCTTGTAGGGTATGATTTAATTACTATGATTTCAACTATGAAAATTAAATTATTATTTGCTTTAAGTGAAAATTAATTCGTAGAAATTATATTTTGTAATAAACAACCCAAAGTAATAGGGTTTCGGATATTTGCCATCTTTATATGTTACAAAATATACAACATCATGTATGTTACAAAACGTTATAAATATTGTTACATTTAATGACAGAAAATGTCTGGAATCCTATTATCCTTTCAAACCTTCCATCGTCTAATACCAAAGGTACATTTATTTTGTTTTAATTTCTTCAGCAATGCTGAACAAAATTGCAATTTCTGAAAAACATGTCAATTTCTGAATAAAAAAAAAACCCATAGTTTGTCTTTGTTAAAAGAAATTGATGACATTTGGTGTTTTTCATATGTAACTTTAATTTTACATAATATAATCTATTGCTTGTATACCTTTCATTAATACAAAGTCAAACATGTTTTGAAAGAAGGATTTGTAAGGCAAGAAAATTTTGTCTTTTGCATAACGTAGGATAACAGAATTTCGGACATTTGCCATCGTTATATGCTACAAAAGGTATAACACAAAATTTGAGGATTGCAATCTATTCTCTTCTTTAGGTGGGGAGAGGTATTAATACATAAAAAATAGGATAGATTCCAATCCTCGAAACAATCTGTTATACCTTTTGTAACATATAACGATGGCAAATATCCGAAATCCTGTTATTCGATCGTCAATCACAAACTTTAAACAAAGAATTGCATAACTTATTATGTGAATACACATACTTTTCATGTTCATTAACATAAATTATATTTCATTCTGAAGAAAAACAAATCTTTAAAATCACTTGACAAATAAGTACAACAATAAATTCTTTTTTAAAGGTTTGGAAACGGGCAAAACTGTGATGGGATTCTCAGTAAAACTTTATGGTAATTGTTGCGATTTTTGGTAGCTGTTTTAAAAAATGACTCGGATCAAAAAGGTTAATAATAACAATTATTGCTTTGAAAATTTCAGAAATTGTTCTACATTACATACAAATCTAGATAGTTATGATACTCACTTTACACAAATAAAACATGAAAAAATACAGTTTTACATCATTATTTATATGTGCGGTTTTGCTACTAAGAAAAATATGTACAACATAGCCCTATTGATTCATCTACTTTACAATTATAAAATCTACACATCTCTACATGAGGAAGTGAATGGTACTTTGATTTGTGCAGAGAGAAAAACAGAGACATTACAAGAAACAAGTTGAAGCTTGAATAGATGAAGGTCGATTTAAACAAGTACGGTACTTTGTTCTTCAGTTTTATTTGAAAAATACATGCTCAGTACAATGTTTATAAACAAATGTGTGAAGTAATGTGAATGGTACACTCTTACTCAAGTGCTTCCAAGATATTGCGCTGAATTTTATTAAAACTGATTTTCATACATAGAAATACCGTTGTAAAATGCTAATTTTTTTGGTAGCATTAATGTACTTACGCATAATTCTTTGTGTTAAAAATCTTGTCATAAAACATCACAAATAAAAATAATGAACAATAGAATCTGTTATGTAAATATTTATATTGAAATACACTGTTTGTAGAAACAAACGAGGACGTAGCCAGCAAGGGTGTTCAAGTACAACCCCCTCAACATTTTTTTCAATTACTTTTTTAGCAACCGATTATTATTATTATTATTTAAATAATTTGGTATTACTGACAAGCACTGCTAAAAGATCTATGTCAACAATGAAACGGGTCAAGAACCTTTTAAGGAACAAAATGGGGAATGAGCAGTTGACTGCACTTCCCGTACTTTCTGTCCGCTGCAAGAAAATATCAGTAGTCTTGGCCCTCACTAAAATTTTTTCCTGGCTACGTCTTGGAAACACGATTTATAACTTATTGCTCATGTCATTACTGTTGTGATGTTTTATAAGTAATTTATTTTTGTTTTAAAATATAAGGGTTGTCCAGAAATCAAATAATTTTAGGCTGTAACTCAACTAAAACCAACATAGCTGCCACATTTATGTGTCTTTCGACACCAAATAATGCACATTCAACCAGTTATTTGGAGGTACTTATTTTAACACTATATGAATTTCCCAGTTTTGTAGGCTTTTGTTTAGAAACTCACTGTGTAGTTGTTTAAGAGGTAAACACATATTTAATTTTTTTTTGTAAGAAATAAATGCTTTAAGTATGTAGCCATAATAAAGTATATAAATTAATTGTAACATTTAAACAATTTTTAAATTTTTGCAGACATTGAATTTTTGTAACATTAGGTATATACACAATTTTTATGCATGAATAAATATAAATTCAAGTTTATAGCTTATTAAAAAATTAGATACATATATAATAATGAAGTTATAAGAGATTTTGTTTAAAGAGCATTAATTGTTATACATTTTCCAGCTCATTTTAATTTTATACAACAAAAATGTTTAAACTCTATTTATGGGCAGCCTGTACATCTTTATACAACTTGAATACTATAATTTAAACTATGTGTGATGATTAAAGGACTCAAAGATAGGTGCAAAAAATTCAAAAGTAGTCTTTTTAAGCTTACGTATACACATATTTTCTTGATTGGGTTACAAATTAATATTACTTCTAGCACCAGAAACATTGCAGACCGTAAATAAGCACTTTTAAATCTAAGTTGAATTCCAAAATCCACATATGTATTTAATTTTTTGGTAAGTGCAACAACACAAAATTAACTGTGGAACCATTAATAAATTAAAGCGGAAGTGAATTTAATCAGTCATATCTGACTCTTTTGGACCGCAGTAACTTTTCAGTTGTACGTAAGTTACATATTTTCTTTATCGGGACAAAAAAAGCAAATTATCACTATGGCACTTTAAAAATCTTAGACAGAAAGTAAATTAAAAGTGCTGAAAGTAGATGCTTTTAATTTAAGTTGATTTTTGTTGGTATATAGTTTCTTGATCGGGGCACAAGTCAAATTCAAGTATGGCACTTGAAATGCCTTAGATAGAAAATTAATTTAAACACATGGAAGTTGACACTTTTTGATCAAATTAAGTTTCTGAGACTTATGTGTATATAACAAAACCTAAGATAGAACCAGTCAAAACTTTATTTACGTTTTGAATTTCTCAACCATGGATATTGAAATAATATTCACCCGGTATGTCTACCTATGTGTAGAAAAATTGTAGGGCTCCATCATATTACGTCATGAATGCTTTCACTAAGAAAGCTATTGCCTTCGAGTTTGAAAATTGAGTGTGAAGCCGTGGGTAACTGCTAGTATTTTTCATAAAAACTTTTTTTTCCACAATCTTGGAGAGAGCCATGGCTCTGCCACTGGACCCACCACTGAGTTAAAAAGATGTGGAAGAAGTGGAGGAAAACTTTGGCGAGACCAAATACCACCTTATTAGTGGCCTTGGGAGTAAAGAGGTAAACAAGTAAGTTTGATTATAAAGGCAAAAACTGCTTTCCCTACTAAATAAAGAATATTTACTAAAATTTGTGAAATTTTGAAATTCTTAATTTGTGTATTTCAGATATGCATGGTGCTGGTGTTTTTTTTCAGAGGAAAATTGAAAGCCTTTCCAGTAAAAAATCACCTTTTCTTTTAGATATATCCTGTTTATGTTCCTTCACAAACAACTAAAAAGGCCATAACTGGCTGGGCCTTAGCAAAGCCTGTCACTGGAGGGGCTGGACAAATTTTATTTTTGTTTGTCTGCATGACATCTCGAGAACAAAGTGACCTATTGACGTGAAATTTTGCAGCGAACCTCAGTGAAGCCTGTGCTACATGTTGTGGCATACTCCTTCCTTGTTTGCAGAAGTCAGTAATAGAAGACCTATTATTGGTTTCTGGCATGGGGTTGTGCTCATGAATACAGGGTGGCGCATATGTCAGTTTCCCCATAAATTGGGATACTATTTTGTTTCGATAGTTTGGTAACAATGTTAACTTGGCAGCAACACGGAGTAAGTTCATTGCTGTCTGTTCCAGTGGCTAGTGTAAAGTGACGCTCTTTGCATCTCCTATTTGTGTGTGTGTTTTAAAAATGTTTACAACCCAACAACAAGTTTACATCCTTCAGTTGTGGTGGAAGCATAATAAAAATATTGCTATAATAATTGAAGAATTTAGTGGTAAATTTCCATGTGTCTCGATACCCACTCGACAGTATATGCGGAAGTTAAATAAGAAATTTGAAAACACAGGAAGTGTTTAATGCCCTGAAGTGTGGTCGTCCACGATCAATTTGCAATGAAGAAAAGCTGCAGACAGTTGCTCAAGCTTTTGTTAACCAGTCCCGGTTATTAAATCGACTTGTAAGGCATCTGCTGAACTAGAAATATCAAGAAGAAGCATGCAAAGAATGTTAAAGCAATTAAAATTTAAGCCATACCGTCCATCTTTACTCCAAGCGCTTCACGAGGATGATTCCAATAGGCGATTGGAATTCTGTGAGACAATAATTATCCGCTCAGAGGTTGATCCAAATTGTGATTTTTCACTGTGGGGTATTATAAAGGAAACTGTGTATGCTTCATAAAATCTTGATTAACTCAGAAACCTAATTAGAAATGCATTTCAACTTGTTAATAACGATAAACCTTTATTGCTAAAAATTTGTGATTCTGTTCTTAGTCGTTGAATGAAGTGTATACAAAATCAAGTTGGGCATTACGAACAATAGCTATAACATTGTTTGGTAATATGTAAGTAATTTCATATAATGAATTTGTTTTCTTGCCTAAAAGTGTTTTTATTCAATTAACCTATAACGCCTTTAAATTTCTCTTTTGGGGAAACTAACATATGCGCCACCCTGTAGTATTTTTAGCAACAGCTCAAATACCGCTACAAACCATGGCATTATTGAGTTACAGATTCTATATTGGTGTGATTTTGAGAATGGACTTATCTGCCACTAATGGCACTTGGGGCAGTGAGCAAGTTATTTTTGTTTTCTGGACAACATTTGTACAATTTCATCAGAATTTCCCCCTGAAGCAGCTTATTACCAATTGCCCAGTCAGTATGTTCTGGGTTGCGTGAGGTTGTGTAAACAATGTATTAGAAAGCAACAGTTATTTACGACACAATCAGCTGATATTGCTGGTGACATGTGAATGGCAAGATCCAACATGCTGGAGCAACGCTCAGATGTCATGCACTGCTTACTTCATCTCCTCTTCCTTCCTGACTGCTTGTGCCAGGCAGCAGGCTAGGACTATCCCTAACAGCTGCGGTCAACAAACAACAACATTGGGATGAATATACTTTATTTTGTAATGAAGAATGTCAGTTAAGTATATTTGCTATGGATTTACAAAATACTATTAATCAAAGGAGTACTTTAAGAAACCTTCCCAAACCATTGGAGAAAAATTATAAAATCCTCTTAGAAGGATATTTATATACATTAAGTCAAATCATACTAACAGTTATCAAGCAAAACGCCTTAAGAAGAGAATAAACCCACACTTCACTGTCTTCTTCACTCACATTGCATGACAATCCACGATAATAATTAGTGCCTATCCAGTATAGCATTTTGAGGGATCAAATAGGCAGACTTACCTCAATGAACGCTATCCCAATTCCGACAGCCATGATGATGACGATGTTATCTTTGGTTTTGGTCTTGAGTCGCTCGTAGCAGCCGTCTTGGAAGACTTGTGTCGGGTCATCAGAGTTGCGACAGAGAGCGTTGGGGTCATTCTGGACGTTGGCGACACAACAAGATCCTGGCACACTACCGTCTGCGAATACCTCATTCCATCCCTGCGGTCCTTCTACTCCGCAGCAACGCAGCTGTGGGCCGTGTGAGGAGAGAGTTAATATATTGATGTAGAGTTAATCGAAAACATCATGGAAATATTCAAATCCAGGCAGTTTGTGTAGATGTAAGTTAATAGCAGCCCAGTTGTTAACCGAGACAAAATGTTTTCACAAGTATTGTTTTAAAATTAATGTGCATTATCATGATCAGTGTTGTCGGTTGAAAACAGAAGATTTAACCATTTTTTTATAGTTTCACTGATTAGGCCCGAGTAGTAAGGAGTAAGGCTCTCATTTATGGCACATAAAGGAAGAAATCTTGGACTTTGTGACCTAAATTGTGGATGTTTTTATAATGCTTTTGAGACCTCTACACTGATTCCATTCCTTTCAGCTGTTTTCAAAGTAACCAATCAATGAAAGAGGCTGCGAATTTAGTTACTGTTTATCTAAATTTATTTCTTACAATATGCTTCCTGAGATCAACATTGAGCATCTAGGAGCGTCCAGATCCCATGAGTCCTAGGGATAGAAGCTTTTAGATACTGGAGTCCTCAAAGACCATGAACTTCTAGAGATTGTGAAACTAACCTCCCAAAACCCATTAAATCCTGGTGGCTGATTCATTTTGATGGCAAGAACTCGTAGAAGTTGGGAGCTCCAAGTGGATAGACAAGGCTAAAGGCTTCCTGGTGTGAGATGTACCAGTGGCCAAAACTTCCCAGAGACGTGGAATACCATTTAAAGGCTATAACCTTTGAGATGTTAAAAGTTTCAGGAGACCCCATAGGCCAAGAACTCCGAAAAACTGGAAAATTTCACAGTGTTGGTGTTCCATAAGGATGAGAGCTCTCAGAAACCGGTAGACCCTAGAGGGCGGCAGCTTCTAGTGACTGATTTATTTTGCTTACTAGGAGTTTCGAATCATCAGAAACTTAAAGAGGACAAGATTTTCCTGATACAGTGAGATATCAGGAACTGGGAACCTGAATCCTTTTGGATTCCAAGAGCCTCGATCTAGACATCAGGAAATCACATAAGTTGGAATAATTTTGCCTGGGAACTTCTAAAAGCAGGAATCTTTGAAATGTTATTTAAGCTTCTTCTTCAGGTGGCCGAATACTTAGGTGATCCTAATAGGAAGTATAGGGCTTTGAGAAGTTAAGTTCATCAAGAAGTGGTGTATTGTACACTCCGTATAGTATACTTTCAGGAGTTACCGTCCATAAGTTTCAAACTGCCAGGTCTTATGGACTGCAATGGAAATCTTGCTACATTTTGAGTCAGAATGTTTTGTAACTATGCAATCACTTTATATGTATGAAAATGTTACCTTCAACAACTAGAACTAATCTGTTTAATAGCATTCCTGTTGACATAAGAAATAGTAAACTTCTAGAAAACAAAGGTATAACTGATATGTTTCTTAGAGTTAGGAGTACTTTAGACTTTGGGATGAATTTATGAACAGTTCACTTCCTTTTTAAGAGCTGGCTGTGCTGGTGGCCATTTTGACTTTAGATCCAAACAATAACTTAGAAAAATAATTCAAAATGTTTTTGTTAAATACTAAACTAATACTTAATAACTCAGCTTTACAAGAAACTGTAGAAAACGTTTGGATGTAGGCTATAGTAATTATAAATTTAAAACAAGACACCTCCCATAATATATGTTCAAAAATAAGGGTGTAAAAATGTTTCAGGTCTATCGTTGTTCATATGGGGTGAAACGCTTGGCCAGATTGAGTTTTACAATTCAGTTTACTGTAGACTTTTACAATTATGTAAGACTAGGGAAAGTTAAAAAATATGTTGTTAATCTATCTAAAAATAGTAGATCTAAAAATGTTCTATGTAATCTTATCCTATTAAAGGTATGTGAAAGACGTGTCATCTACTTTCTCGAAGTTTTTGTCAACATCAAAACACTCTCTTCCTTTAGTACATAACATTAACAAAGTAGATCGATCACCCCTCCCTCCAGAGTTCCCCTCCCTCGAGAGCTTCCCTCCCCCAACTCAAATCCTTGATATGTCACTGGATACCCCTACCTTCCTCTGCATGGAGTCCCAAGCCGACTGTTCGGTCTGCGAGTGAGTGTAGTTCCCCATGGAACGCTTCAGCGTGGATCTCATGGCGCTGGCGAACTCCTCCTTGGCCACGCTTGCCGCGATACCCACGGCCAGTTCGATCACAAATATCACCAACAGCAGCACTGCGAACTGACCGATTGAACGTGAGGAATGTCACAATACTAGATCACAATGTGTCACTCAACTCAGAAATACAAATCTGCAATGTTTCAGACCTGAAACCTTTTTGTTCAAATTCATGAAGCCTCACAACAATTTTCTGCTTTAGAAAACTAAAAAGACTATTATGAAGCAACGAAAATTTGTCAAAATTGTTAAACTGAAACATGGACTGAGAAAAAATAACTATACTTCGTCCGGAATCGTGACTGAGAAAGAGCATGGACATGCCAACTACGATTGGCAAAATACTCATTTTATACCTTAAAAATGAGATACCTCCAATAATTCTACAACCAAATATATGGTCGTGAGATTTAACATTAGTCCTATTAGCCTACAATAAACATGGTCCCCGTACAGACGGGTCTTCTTTTAAAAACAAACAAGAACATTTTAATGGGTACATTGTTAAACCAACACTAAAACAATAAAAACTCTTAAACCACCTTATAGAAATATACTACTACAGATACACTTCCATTAGTCGACAAATAACTACCTGCATTACGTACAAAATCTTGTTTTTTCATTTGTTATTGAATTAAAGTAATTTTATTAAATCTGTCGTATCCATGAAAAATAAGTAAAACAAGTCTAAACACGACATCTAAAAACGATAATGATAATACATCCCAATACATTTAAATGCCAACTTAATCAAAAAGGCTAACATAAATTAAAGATAGGCCTACAATCATGTTAAAAAGTGTGTTCACGATAATTCCGAGCTACTTGTTAATAATAATCTGTGCAATTTGGCGGTCATCGTTAGAAATATAGTGGACTACAATATTTACAAATAAATAGTGTACGGCCAAATTTAAAATGACAGTATACTAGCATTAAAAATATGGTGTAGTACAATATAAAAAAATAGTGTACTAGCACATTAAAAATAGTGTATTAGCACATTTACAAAGATAAGTGTACTACCATACTTTAAAGGTTAGTTCACTAGCGTATGTAATGGTTCAAAAATCAACACCGTAGTATTTGGAATTGATAAAACGTCTGACAAAGTTCGTTGATAAAAAATGACCTTAATCAGGAAATTCAAGTGTACTACCCAAATTCTGCATCCAACGTCTCTTGTTTTTATAACCGAAAAAGGCAGTATCCTAACGTGTTTAAGTTGACAATGTTTTGATTTTACATAAAAGTAGCCTAATCTACAATTATAAGAGTGTTATTTAATTCACAATATTTCTCTTATTGCTGCGGATTTATATTTGCATCAAAGTGGTGTTGCTGTGATCGCATGACGATTACTACAGTCCTTTGTCCGAGATAGTGGGCGAGCGCGGCATGCAACCCAGTCTAGTGTCTTTGTCTACATAAACAACCAGACTCGGCCAGATACGCGGGCCAACGTACTGAATAAGGTCAACACTAAAACTGCCATTAGTACTGATGTACTTAAACCGATCTTTTTGCTCCATCTCAGTTTTTATCTATCCGGAGTAAAGTTTGACAATCCGACACGCGAGTGCGCCTTACAGCTTATAATGCTGCCTTGTAATTATTTTTTTTATCGGCACATGAAAGTGGCTGTGTTTTAGTTTACTCTCGCTTTCAAGACACCGTATCTTTATACGCTCACTGGATGTCTATGCTTTGCTTATGTCAGCAAGGCAAGAGTACGCTACACTACGTGTCGCGGAAGCAGGTTTCGCTAAGGTTGCATGCAAAATTTCATTCACTAGATGTCCTGCGGAGAGATAGACAGACGTACAGAAAATACATGTTTACAAGCTCACGGTAGGGAAAAGAAATTGTGATACGCATCAAAGACTCTCAGCCAAATTCTATGGTTGAATATGCACCATCATAGAACTCTTTCCTGTCTATGTAGAAATGGTTTGCATGCAAAATTCAAAGTGTACAGATGAAACATTCTCGAGTTATCTTGCCACATGATACGTTCACATTTTTGTTCAGAAAGTTAGCTTTCACAGCAGTGTTCAAATAAAAGTTCCAGTAAGCTTGTGAGGGGATTCAAACGCAATAATACGCTGAAGTTAAAGATTGTCACCGACTTTTAAAATCGACTCAAAGGTGTAGCCTGAGAGGGGGTGCAAGGGGTTTGGACCCCCCAAATTTAAAATTTTTGAATTACTTTTTTAGTAAGCGGTTATGATTCTTTTTAAAATAATTCAGTATTACTGACATGTACTGCTGAAATATCGTTCTCAACAAAGAACTTTTTGAGGAACAAAATGAGGTCTTACTCTCTGTCCACTACAGGAAGATATAAATTGTCTGGACCCCCCCCATAACACCAATGCAAAAATATTCGCTAACGCTCAGCTAAATCACATGGATTACCATGTACCATCATGGGACTCAGTGTTCCTCGAATAGAAATGAATTTTAAAGCCTATATGTCAATTTGTTTTCGAGATATCGTGTGGACAAAGGTAGATATACAGACAGACAGAAATGAAGTCCCACAGCTGATAGACTACATCTCTATATGCGTAATTAGTGTGGTTTTCCTATGACCCCTGTTGTTTTCTTTTTCATGTATATTCGAGTACAGTGTATAATAACGTATTATTGTGTACTAAAAACGGACTAAAATACGAGTAAGTAGACACTTTAAACAGTTTTTTTATAAAGGAAGATTAAAAGAGTAATTTTCACTTAGCAAAAATAGCTCTATATATATTTGTATTTCACTTCATCGATTCATAACCTCAAACTTGGCTCGTTTGGTTCAAAGCCAGTGTAGTAGGGTGGAGTGTGGGCTAACAATATCCGACCAACTATCGAAGTAATCACCCGGTGAATGGTGTCGATCCATCGATTGACCAATCAATCACTATTCACAAACATTGTCGACAGGACTGCGTGCCAGGAACTGAAGGCTCTCTTGTATATTTTCCAGGGTCAATGTGCTTTGTGAAGTGCTTCAAGCTGAAGGACGCCTATTAATCCTTGGATGACAAGTCATCCTTAGCAATGTGGACTCTTATTGTTCAGGAGTCACACTTGCCTGTTATTACGATTTTAAGTTCTTAGTCTTATCGTATTGTTTCTACACTTCAGTGTTTATACTATAATATTAAGATTACGCGGGAGAGAATGTACAAAAGTCTTACAAAATAATTTTTAGGGTCCCCCGAAGTCAATAATTTCGAAAAAGATGACTGCACGCACACAAATGCATAAGAAAAAAGAAAAAAACACATTTAACTTAAAAAATAATTATCTGTAAAATATTTCAAAACGTCTCCCCACCCAGCATTGATTAAACTTCTTAATAATATTCTCATTGATCATTTCGCCTTCTGAGTTGTACAGTAATATTTGATGCCCATAAAAAAACACAAGAACAATGGAACAGTTGTCAATAGCGCAAACTGATGGCCAGAAATAGTAGTATCACTGAATTGACCTAGCTCAGCACTAGCGAATTATTTGGCTAGTCCTAGTTATGTAAGACAGAACAATGCCCACGACCAACGAAGCAGTCTCACTCTCAGAGGTCTTTTGTGTTGCGTAAATAGGAGTAAAAACCTTTCTTCTGCGTAAAGGGAAAACATTTATGATTCAGTCTGACACGTTTTGTTATAGAATTGTAATTTCTTGTTAGGTACAACATCTTTGTTGAGTAATCTTTCTTCCTGTCCTAAAAACATTTTTATGTGTATTTTTCGTCTAGGTATAGATCTGGCAATTCAAAGTACAATCTGTTTGAAATCCGTAACTAAAGGATCATTTTCCGCTCTTATCATTCATTACACACTATTCATTAGGAAAATACGAGTTTAATTTAAACGTGAAGAAAGTAAGAACAAGGTTATAATGCTGCAAAACACGCAGGGCAGTTTATTTTAATAAGTCTAAACGTTTCAATAATAGTATATTGTTTGGAGCTGTCACCAAATGAACTTGTAGTTGGCCATATGTCAGTATCGCACACTCTTACCGCTAGATCGCATGAGCATCATCGTTTTCTGTTTTCTGCGTTCTTGTGATAACGCAGTCCGCTAAGCCATTCCCCCTCCACTCGAAATAGTACCGGGAAATAGTTTTAGCTGTGTCCCACCGGCCACCTGTCTTTATCTCTTCTCTCACTCCTCCTGAACCATAGATCTGACAGTTTCTATTGTAGCAGGGCACTATTTAATGTTTTGCAAGCGTTCTTTAAGAAATTCATTACAAACATGTTTTAACTCAATGTATTAAGTATTTCGTATTGATGTCTTCATAACATTCTGAAGTTTATTTATACACCAGTAAATATACACACATCTTGTTATACATTTATCTTATGAGGTAGAACGTATAGCTTTAACATTTTGTAAACAAAAACTTAAATTTTGGCAACACAATACGTGATATAGCAAAAATGTTGTTAAAATTGGTTTTATAACGTTACAAAATGAAACACGAATAAATGTGAGATAACTGTTCTTTTTTCCAGCTTTTGGACGCTCATCAACATTTAAACGTGATCCTTTTCTTTACAAATACAACAGAAAATCAGCTTTCCATCATGGTGGTTAGTTGGGTTACAAATAAGTTTTTCTAATCTACCATTTTTAATAATGTGATTAAAGAGGTGAACATATAGCAGCCATTCCTTTCCTATTCTATTCACAATTTTCTATATCCATAACCATTTGTTTTTATATCAATGTAAAATAGTGAATAAACTATATAGTATTTTATAATATATTCGTTTAAGAAATAGCTACAGTAAAATAATTGATTAATGAAATATCCAGTTACCCCAATGAGCATGTAGTAGTTCTCTTTGATAGCTCCGCAGCACCCGAGGAAAGCGATGAAGAACACGATGGATCCTGCGATGATCAGGACTATGGGAGGAGCAAGGACCTTGTTCTCCAGGAAGTGACTGTAACTGCCGACTTCTGTCAGTACCAGCGCTCCAACTAGGATGATGGCCAGTCCAGAGAGCTGGAAGTGTGAAAAGGAAAGTTCTCAGGTTATCATAAAATCACAAGTTTGGACTGAATGAACTAAATATTTCACGACCATTATTTTACTTTGTGCATTCTCTTTTCTTTTAAGCATTCTTTTGCATTTGTTGACAGGATTCTGCACTTGGCTGTCCAAATCCTTTTCTTTATAGGCTAAATCCTTTTTGACCCCAAGGCACATTGTTTTGTCACAATCTGTATATTCTATATGATGGACAATGAGATCGATCTTTTGTCCCTTCCGCACCCAACTTCTAAGGCTTATGTATAAGAAAGTACTCTTCATGGGCAAAGTATTAATTGAACTCATTACAAATTACAACTAATGGTCTCATGTTCACTGTCTTTGCTGTTATTTTATTTTATACTTCCCTAAGTGACATTTCTTTAAATAGAAATCATCGGAGGACTCATACATTCAATTAGAAGACCAACCGATCAGTCAACCATCATTAAAAAAGGGCCGCTTTGGTTGCCAATTCTAAAAATTGACCATCAAGGAAACCCAAAGTATCAAGCAGATTTATTAACAGTGTTTTGTTAAACAGTAGTTGAATAATTTGTAAAGAAGGAACCTTAAGAGTTAAGCTTTCTGTTTATATCAGTCACAATTTTCACCATAAAAACATAAAATAATGTATTTAAAATATAAGATAGTTATTGATTTATCAAACACCTCGTAGAATTAACCGATAACAAAACAGTGGACGTAGAATAAAAAAAGGACCCAACCCCGTTTCCTCCTTTATTCCACCATATTTTTTCCCGTGGTGATCACCACTTACTGTTGCCTTCTGATCAGTTATCTGTGGTTGGTCGGCGAGAGCAGACCCATTGTGAAATGGATTCATTAGTTCAGTTTTAATAATTATTGTTTTGCTTCCATTAAGTGCGTGTTTAGAGTTTGTTTGCATAGAGTTAAAACACAACATGGTTATTGTGATTGCTGCGTGTTACAATGCTCTAGTATACCTGTAATTAGTGCATTTTTACCTAGATTGTAGTTAGGTTAGTTATTCACCCGAGGAAGAGATCAGATTGGAGATCTTGAAACGTAGTGTTAGTAATTTTTGTATCAATGAATAATGGAAAATGTACAGATAACAATTGCTTACACTGTTGCCAGTTTTACGTGTATGAAAAATTACTGTTGTCACAATATCAGGGAACAGCTGTTGTTCAGCAGCAATTTGGCAACACTGCCTCAAACGTCATCGGGCTATTTTGGTGCGCGCTGCTCTAGTCTCTAATTGTATTGCGTTTAATTCCGGAGGAGAGAAAAATAAGTATTTGATACATAATGTTTGCTCTATATTTATCACCATAATTATTCCAGAGTAAAAGTAATTTGTAAAATATCATATAGTACTATACTATATGAAGATAAAATCTTGAGGCATGCCATCAGTGTTTAGTGGTTGCATGCCGACCGGTTCAGATTGTTGTTGATATGGCTACTCATGAAACATTGGTTCGCAGTATATGTAATAAGCTGACGATGGTTACTGTGTCAATGCCACTACTACGACGTTAGAGTTTTATTGCGTTTAATTGTTAGATGTTCTCTTTTTAAATAATTTAATTGCCAGATTAACCAAAATAATTTACTGCTGCAATTCATGTGATTCATATGAAATAAAAATGATTTGTTTAAACTCTTTGTTATAAAATGTACGAAAAATAAATTTTCAACACCACTATTTCTCAAAACTAAAGATTCGTTTATTGCTTTAAAAATATCACTACACAAATGATATAGGCCCTACTATACTTTTTTATTTTAAAGATTTTTTACGTCGTGTTTTTTATAGTACTAAAACAATAATTTAATATTCATAATTTTATTTTAAATATTTACTTGCTTCAATATTTGTCCCTCATTGCATTCATAAAGCAGAGAGAGTAAGTTTAAATCAATACAAACAGAATTATTCACGGCACCAAGATTGCCGCGGCAGTAAACGAACGTAAAATATGTCCACGTTGTTATAACTTTTATAGTTCACCTGTTTACAACGGTTAACGAATAAGTAGGCTTAAAATTAAAGAGAAATATCACAAAATATAGAAAATATGATAAATTACACTTGGATCTAGAAACTACAGGAACTACTATTGGTAAATATTAATCAACCAAAAGATAATTACTGTCATTGGACAAAAATTAGTTTAATTTTAAGTTTTATTCGTGTAAAAAGTACAATTTCTTCACATCATGACCAGATTGGATTAGGAAGAAAAATTGTATCTGGCTTTTATTTTTTGTATAATAAATAACGCATCATTTAAATTAGCGGAACCATAAGACTATAGTTTTTATTACTACGACAAATGCACTTAATAATATCTTGTCACGGTATTAGCGAAAAGAACATAATAATGAATTTTTAGTAAGGAGCTAAATCAGTCATACAGTACTTAGAAAGGTGAGAACAGCATTTTAGTATTTAGTATTTGAGTAATACAGAGGTAAATAATATATTCGACTTTTCTAGGATGTAAAAATTAAAAATATTCTGTACCACAAGGTTAAGTATTAATCCCATTTTTGTTCTCGTGTTGATTGAATGCAATGCAAATTATAATTGCATGCATATTCTTATTGCGTTGTTGCTATAAATGATTATAGCATGTTATCCTAAAATTAAACTGGTTTGTCTGTTGGCACATAAATAAATTCAAAATATTTGAAGCAAAGCTTTCAATAAAAGACACATTTGTTTATCTGCGTATGATAGAAACGATAGACGTTTAAAATAAATTCTAAACTAAATTACACTAAATTCTTGTAAACCCCCAAATTAATACTATTTCAACTAGAATAATACTAATTACTCTTGAATTGGTCAAACTAGTTAGTCCACCAACTGCAATAAAACTTGTTTGGTGAAATATTTTCAAAAACTTCTAGTAATTTAGTATAAGAGATGATGAAATTAAGAATAAAAACAAATCTGTAGAATTAAGAAATAATAATATACGATATTCTTAGCTTAACTAAAAATGTTGAGCAGCTTTGTTATAAAATGTCAGGAATATTCACAACCAATTATGTTTTATTCACTGTATTTATAGAGCATATTTATTATAGTATTAAAATTAATGAAGGTATATATACAAAAGTAGTACAAAAATTCGAATAAAATATCATGTATACACATGCACGTTAACAAGTTTCTTAAGAACTCCCTGGACTACTTAACAAACTTTGAGTTTAGCTATGTTTTTGTCAAAAAACTGAATAAACTAAACGTTTAAAAACTGAAAAGTCTAAATACCTAACACAAAGAAGGGACAATTGCAAAAAATTATTCTGTAAAACAAATTCCAAGGGAGAAAATGGATTTTTCGTATTGAGTGGGAGTAAGTAATGCAAATTTATGCTAAATTAAAAGTACTAGCATAAACAATGAAAATTTAGTAAATTTAAAGAAAGCCAAATTAAATGTCAAATTAGTAACCGCTTTATAATTAAACTTAATTACTCTATTTTTGGACCTTAAACAATTGTTTTTAATACCTTTTCGCAATAATTTTGAATTATGTGTTAACCTTATCAATATACATAATTGTTTAAAATTAAGTTTAATAATAATGAGATTAAATAAAATTTGTTCATCCGATGTGGTTCAGTGGAGTACATATTTAAAGAGTTAGTACGAGATCATTAAAGAGTTAGTACGAGATCATTAAAGAGTTAGTACGAGATCATTAAAGAGTTAGTACGAGAACATTAAAGAGTTAGTACGAGATCATTAAAGAGTTAGTACGAGATCATTAAAGAGTTAGTACGAGATCATTAAAGAGTTAGTACGAGATCTGTGTGTCATACTGTAGATGCTCAATATAGGCTATGTATGAACAAGTTCCTGTATGAACCCTGGGTCAACAGTAATTAAAATGCATTTTACTTCTTTTCTGTTACGTTTAATGTATTTTAAATTTCAATACTTACATAAAATATAATTTTACTGCTTATGTTTACTTTTAAGAGAACAAGGGATTTTATTTGGTGATATAACATATATATAAAACTAGCAGTTTCCCGCGGCTTTGCACGCAATTTCCTGTTGAAAAACTGTGCACTATATTTACGTACTCTTTTTCTATCACATTCTAAACACTCCTGAGATAATTGATAGTCGTTCCTTCGTGAGCCTCTTAGGCGCATTATAAAGGTATGTACCATATATCCTGTCGTTATATTTCGTGGTTATTGCTAGGTGTTGATAAGTTATTCAGTACAATTAATTTATATAGATGAATCTCGATAAACTAATTAGGTTATAAAGAACCAAATTCTGTCTGTTAAAATTAATTTTTTGTCTAAGATATTTCCAGTATTTTTTTGGACTTTGCCTTGTGCTCCGATCAAGAAAATGTATCAACAAAAACCAATTTCGATCATAAGCGTCTTCTTTCGGCTCTTTTCATTTACCTTCGATCTAACCAAATTCGATTACCTTATGTGCAAACGTTCACGGCTTTGTACAATGAGGTGGTTTTTATAACAGTGTTTAATAGTATTGTCAATGCATTAGATAGTTTATTGATCACGGGTGCAATCTACATTTAAAATTAGGCAATAACTTTTTCTATGCAATCTGCATTAAAGCACTATACAATAAATTTTAAATGTAAACAAATGTTTCTGCCTCTTTGATGAACTTCAGCTGAAAGTGTTAACAGCTGTTAAACATCAGTTCACTTTGTATTACGTGTCGTAGTGCAGTCTGCCGGATCCAATGTAAAACACTCCAAAATCAACAATTCTTACAAATGAAAAATTAATAAAAAAAATACATTTTCCAGAGGACCAAATTGTGAATCTAAACAATTCTCGAATTCCATTGAAAAAAACACAAAACATTTCATAAAAATCGGTCCAGTCGTTTAGGAGGAGTTCAGTCACATAACACACGAACACAAGATATATATAAAGATAATGATTAATCTGTCCGAGTTTTTAAGAGGCTTGTTAATGAGTTATTTATCACTGGTGTGGCAAAGACGATTTATGAATCAGTTCATAAGAACAGGAACAGGAAATTTAACAGATTGCAAAGAAATTTCAACACGATTGCCTTTCATGGTGGGATAATTGCGTGCAATTCTTGCACGATTGCGAAACAATCCCTCACGCTAGCGCCAACTAAATTGTTTACCACCTGTTTCAACAGCTGTTTTCTTTATTAAGTTAACAACTGCTTTTCGTGAGTACAGCTATGCTGTAGTATATTTTTATTTCACAATTCAGTTTAATCAAGGTATACAATTTGTGTAAGAAGTAAAAAATACTAGACAGAACTAATTTTAAAGTATGAGGAAGGAATGAAACGTCAATAAAACTATATTTATTTGTGGCAGAAGACTTTGATAACGATAAGAAGACCTGAAATCGTGGGAAGTCAGTAGGCTACGCAATGATTTTGTGAACTAATATTTTATTGTACATGTTCAGTGTAATAATAAAATGTATTGGAGTTTTAAGTTGTGTTAATAGATTTCAGAAACTACATGACAAAATGGTGAAAAATGTGTTTGGAATTGAACACCAGAATGCATTTCTATATACAAGTTTTATATATACAAACTAAACTAGGCGGCTGTATACAAATTGTAATTATTTTAGATTAAAAAAAAAACAAATATTAATACGTTAGGCCAAAGGAGTGTAAATCTGCTGTTTAAATGGTTTTCCATGTCTAGGCCTATTCCTTTTCAGTGTGAAAAGACCGACTTTGGATAGGCTATATGTAATCAAATGTGTATCCATGAAAACCATTTTTACGGTTTTTTTTAAATTTTGAAGGGGTTTATTTCTACGCCAATGGGATTTTAATTGAGAATACTAAACTGTTTTACGGGAAAACTGTCTAAACCCACTTACAAATGTTTATTAACCTCCCCAGGAATGGAACCTGCGACCTGTTAGAGAGCCACAACCTTACCTCTACACAACGGTGAAGGTCAACCTGTGTTCATATAATTAATTGTAATGTTGGTTGTGACCTTGCTGTATCTCTAACGCTTAAACTAATTTCTTTTAAATTAACTATGATTGAAATTGAGATTTAAGATTATATGTATAAAAAAATTGTTAACCAGACTAATGCATTTATGGTTTAGTAATGAATGTTGGAATTGGATCAATGTGTTAAACTTAAAAAATAGTTTTTCAAGTGCAAAATATAGTAAAAAACAACATTTTTTACTTTTAATAGTTTTTTTAATTGGACGTTGTTACATAATTTCTTAAATTTGCTTTTTTATACGCCTGTAATTCCTAAACTCTAATTTGTCACCAGAAGGCTTCAGAGCCTTAGCTGTGTAAAGGTCACTACCACTAGTTTCCTGGCCATAACAGTACAAAAGGAAGTAGTAAACTGTGATAAACTTCAAGTACAGCTGCATGATTGACATTGAAGTAATCATTCACTTTTATAATCAGACTTTAGTGAAATTATAAACATTCTACACACAGGTTTGAACATGCTAATACTTTAAGGACTACTGTAAGCACATAAAATGTGATACATGAATAGTAGGCTTAAAACAATTCATTTCCTTGGCTTAAAACAAGAGACGTATATTGTTTAGGACACTTTTTAGGACAATTTCTCTTCTGCTTGTCCACAGATTGTCTGAAAAACAAATTAAGATATAAATTTGAAATTTTGCATACAAATTTACCTATTATTTTATGCTTCTTTATGGGGGTTTGGCTGAGCGCTAGCGTAGTCTATCATTCTCTAGAACAAAGGTGTAGACTTGAAAACTAGCACTACACTTCATTTCTACATAGGACGGATTGAGTTTCCAAATTCCTCCATGGTATTTCTATCCATAGCGGGTATAAAACAATTAGAACTCATGTTGTGCGTAATGAAAGTAACAAACACGTTTATCCTGTACTGCTATAACCAATCAATATTTATGGTAATTGGATAACCGTACAAGAATACGCAGCGGTATTGAATGGATGAGTGAGTGATCCTTATCACTCTGTTTGCATGCGAACTTCCCCACAACACAGCTTACTATTGATTATGACTGCACGACGAGTCTGTCATTAACAGACAAACAAAATATGTTTACATCAAGCCATTCACCGTATGACTAAAATGTATAAACTATTCATACACATGAATTAAATATTACATTCCTATTAAGAGCTTTAAATGTTTGAGAAAACCCAAAGACAACCCCGCGGTTTGTAAACATGTAGAATATAAATCCACAGATAACATAATTAGGCAAACGTACGAGTACTATAACTATATTGACACTACATTAGTAACATTACTTTATTTAATTGAAGCATGCAAATAAATTAAGTTAGAAACACGAAATTGAGAAATTAAAATAAATCTTTATAACACAAAGTAATTGTTTTAAAAGAGATATTCATTGTGGCAAATACATTAGATTGTCGAATTCGATCCACTACTTTTATTCAGTACATTACCTGGACATTTATTTATTACTAGCTGTTTCCCGCGGCTTCGCACGCTTTTCGTAAGCTTTGACCGTGTATGAGCACTTCTGGTTCAAGTGAATTATATTTCCAACGATGATGTTCATAACCATTTTACGCGTACATGTACTTTATTATAAAATTATTTATCACTCATGCTTTAGAAGTGTATTTTAAAGACTAATGTACATCATAACTTAGCGCCTTCAAATAGTGTGTGGCTATTTAGTATACGAAACTGTCTTGTAGTTGCGGTTTATAATGTTAAGGCGCTTTAAAAACTTATTTTTTGCAGCGCCGCCTGGTGGTGAGTTACGTTAATGGGCATAGCATTTAAACCTTCTCCGTGGGAGAAAACAATATACACACAAATTTTGATAATGTTCGGTCAAATAGTTTACGATTCTATAAAAGACATACAGACAGACATTAATTGATTATATATATATACAGTATATATATATATATATATAATATATATATATATATATATATATATTGTAGTTTGTAATAAATATTTTATATATATATATATATATATATATATATATATAAAATATTAAATGGTGAATATATAATATTAAATTACAGCAATAGTAAACTTAATGACTAATCAAACTAACCATTTCACTTTATAATACCAGTATATCATCTTACAACATGCAGTCAGAATAAAACAATGTTAATAGCCTACTTTTTCCTCATTAAAACACGTTTCAAACTTATTAAAAAATATATTAATGACTCTTGATTATTAAGTTTTTATGTTATTATTAAAATACTATTATGTTATACATACATTTTATACTTTATTACAACATAAATGCAAAATGATTCTAGGTTAAAGAAAACAAAAACAATTGGGTACACGTAGGACTTTCTTAAAAAAAACACGTTTTTACTCAGAATCCCACTTAATAATCCCACACACTTAAGTCTTGTAAGGCTTAATTTACTAAATCTCTGTATTTCTAATTTAATTTTTGAGTTCTATTTGTTGTAACACAAAAACAATGATGATGTATACAGTGTTCTAAAATGTTAAACTAGATGTGGCCAATAAATCTCTAGTAGGTAGATAATATCATTTCATATCTTTGTTTTTTTTTCTCGTTAAGACCTTTAATGTAATTGACACTTCATACAAACTTCCATTCAAAATTTGTCTTTAACTTATCTGTGGGGATAAAAAAAATTCAAAAGGATTTGGGAAATTTTAATATTATGCAGTTTTTTATTTTAATAATTCTATCTTTACTAACTCTAAAACTACTATAAGTTTACAACATGCTTTATACATCCGTAATCAATCACCCATATTCATGAAAACAAAATTTTAATTGTGGTTTCTCAAAAATACGCGGATATGTTCACTCAAAACAAAATTTGATTTTTCACAAACTATATTGTTAGTGTGTGCATGGCAGAATGTGAAATAGTTGGCACGGAGAAAAAGCTTTTACTAGTATCTGAAAAATATAAAGCTAAGTAAATATAAACCGTATTACGAAATAGGGGTACATCACTGACTAATGCTGTTTGTAATAAATAATAAATAAAAATCATTCCAATGTAAGGAAGAATGTAAAGAAATATTATATAGTTGGCACAGGGGATAAAGCTTTTACTAGTATCTGAAAAATAGAAAACTAAGTGGATGTAATCAGTATTACGACATAGGGGTACATCACTGACTAATGCTGTTTGTAATAAACAATAAATAAAACACATTCCAATGTAAGGAAGAATGTAAAGAAATATTATATAGTTGGCACAGGGGATAAAGCTTTTACTAGTATCTGAAAAAATAGAAAAACTAAGTGGATGTAATCAGTATTACGACATAGGGGTACATCACTGACTAATGCTGTTTGTAATAAACAATAAATAAAACACATTCCAATGTAAGGAAGAATGTAAAGAAATATTATATATTTGGCACAGGGGATAAAGCTTTTACTAGTATCTGAAAAATAGAAAACTAAGTGGATATAATCAGTATTACGACATAGGGGTGCATCACTGACTAATGCTGTTTGTAATAAACAATAAATAAAACACATTCCAATGTAAGGAAGAATGTAAAGAAATATTATATAGTTGGCACAGGGGATAAAGCTTTTACTAGTATCTGAAAAATAGAAAACTAAGTGGATATAATCAGTATTACGACATAGGGGTGCATCACTGACTAATGCTGTTTGTAATAAACAATAAATAAAAACCCATTCCAATGTAAGGAAGAATGTAAAGAAATATTATATAGTTGGCACAGGGGATAAAGCTTTTACTAGTATCTGAAAATAGAAAACTATGTGTACAGGAACGTTATTGTGAAATAGGGGAACATCGCTGAATTTCCTAAAAATGTTGTTTGTAATAAAAAAATAAATCAAAAACATTTCAATGTAAATATATTGAAGTATACACTTGTATCTAAATTGAATTAATAGATTTAAATAAAATTATGAAATATACGTATATAAATCCTACCTACAAAGTACATATTTCTAGAAAGGGTTTTTCTATATTTAAACAAGGTTAAAAATACGCAACACCGTTGTCACGTGTGACAGAAATTGGTTGCGTGCTAATTTTCAAGTCTGTACGTAATTTTACTCTTCCAGATAGATAGACAGACAGACAATCATAAAGAAAATAAATATTTAAGTCACGCTGGTAGGCAAAAGAGAAATTGTGTCAGCCTTCTGAGTTATAGGCTTCAAAGACGGTCAACCAAATTCCACAGCAGGAAAAGGACAACCGCACAACGTATTCTTGTATATGCAGATATACATTTTCTTGATATCTTCGGAGTGCAGTATCCAAACATGATCAAATTCATGTCGTGTGCAGGAAGTGGGAGGGAGATCGCTACCATGATCTGGCTTCTAGATCATCTGAGAAACGAATCAACTATTATAACAGTATTCTGGAAAATGCCGCGACAGAGTGCAGTATCCAACCATTATCAGAGTGTAAGTCGTGTGCAGGAAGTGGGAGGGGAGATCATTGCCGTGATCCGGCTTCTATATCATCTGAGAAACGAATCCACTTTTGTAACAGTATTCTGGATAATGCCGTGCCAGAGTGCAGTATCCTACCATTATCAGAGTGTAAGCCGTTTGCAGGAAGTGGGAGGGAGATCATTGCCGTGATCCGGCTTCTAGATCATCTGACAAACGAATCCACTTTTGTAACAGTATTCTGGAAAATGTCGTGCCAGAGTGCAGTATCTGAGCATTATCTGAGTGTAAGTCGTGTGCAGGAAGTGGGAGAGGAGATCGCTACCGTGATCCGGCTTCTATATCATCTGAGAAATGAATCCACTTTTGTAACAATATTTTTGAAAATGACATGCCAGAGTGCAGTATCCGACCATTATCAGTGTAAGTCGTGTGCAGGAAGTGGGAGAGGAGATCGCTACCGTGATCCGGCTTCTAGATCATCTGACAAACGAATCCAGCTTTGTAACAGTATTCTGGAAAATGCCATGCTAGAGTGCAGTATCCGAGCATTATCTGAGTGTAAGTCGTGTGCAGGAAGTGGGAGAGGAGATCGCTACCGTGATCTGGCTTCTAGATCATCTGAGAAATGAATTTACTTTTGTAGCAGTATTCTGGAAAATGCCGTGTCAGAGTGCAGTATCCGAGCATTATCAGATGTAAGCCGTATGCAGGAAGTGGGAGAGGAGATCGCTACCGTGATACGGCTTCTAGATCATCTGAGAAACGAATCCACTTTTGTAACAGTATTCTGGATAATGCCGTGCCAGAGTGCAGTATCCGACCATTATCTGAGTGTAAGTCGTGTGCAGGAAGTGGGAGAGGAGATCGCTACCGTGATCTGGCTTCTAGATCATCTGAGAAATGAATTTACTTTTTGTAGCAGTATTCTGGAAAATGCCGTGTCAGAGTGCAGTATCCCAGCATATCAGAGTGTAAGTCGTGTGCAGGAAGTAGGAGGGAGATCGTTACCGTGGTCTGGCTTCTAGATCATCTGAGAATGAATCCACTTTTGTAACCACCTATGTGTTCATTCCTGCCACTTTGTCTTATTGGCTGAATGTTGTTATGCGAGGTAAAAAAACTGTCTTTTATTTAAGGATATTTCTTCAAATGGTATTGGAATTTAGCTTGTACAAAAATTGATTTAATTACGATGATACCTTAAGTGCGTACGTGACAGTATTTGATGTCATTGCTATTATATAAACATTAATTTTTTAGCATGATAGCTTGAAGACCCGTTATTAATTTAACAAGAAAAAACAGTGTTTATTTTCTTTATTATACAAATACTAAAGTCATGAATTTGAATTTTTATTTATTCGTTTGAATCCAAGTATTATACTCTTGGCACAAATTTTAGTTGTATGTGCGGCTATCTTGTCTTTCACTTAAAAAAGCAATATTAAACTTATCACCCTTCAAATACTTTTAAACATTAAAAACTTTTAGTAGTGTAGATTCATTGGGGGTGTCTCGTTTAAAACATTCCATTAATATTCATCTAAAGACTTTTCTATAGTCATTGTTGGTTAAAGAAAAAATCTGGAACTTATTTACACTTTTTTTTTTAACGATTATACACTAAATAAATTTGCTGATACATATCATGTTAATAATATCTGTTAGATAAGACATCTCTTATATTGAAACGACGACGAATTAGAGGTTAAAAATGTGTTTAAAATTTTTCTTACGGAGTAAAACTCAAGGTCGTTTCAAGGATACTATACATGCGCATAGCTCGCTGCGCAGAAGCAATGATGGTTTGCATAGAATAGTCTGGGAATGTTCTTCACAACGTACTAAAACGCAACCTAGCTCTTCGTGAAATCTATGGAGGTATTTCCCTTATAAATAGGAATAAAATAAAATGGTCAGCCGTGCTAATATCGGTGGGGGAGGTCTAACGGGGGATACCGAAAGGGCTAAAATACCAAATTACCTACAAATCACCTTATTTGTCTCTTTACCTCGTTGACTGAAGATGATATAACTAAGAAGTTTTTCTCAAATTTCAACGTTAGAGTTTTTTACACGAACTTAATACTCAGAAGTTAGGTTACCACACATTTTGTGCTCTACTTTAAATTTGGTGCGACAACCTGGTTGAAGTCTCAGGCGGCAAAATTTTACATCGCTTGAATTTCAAAACTAGTTCAACGCTACGGTAAGTGCCTAAATGTGTATGGTGGCTATGGTGAAAAATAGTGTTTTAGTGCCACTTTCAAATGTATATAATACAATTTTCGTCTTGTACTTTGTTTTTTGTCTATATAAAAACGTATACTACTTTCTGGATGGATAGCCCTCGTATTATTGAATGTTGATTTTGTTGACGCCCATTAAGTAAGTATAGCGTAACTGATAATTGGTATCTGTTTACAAGAAATTCTGTCGAATTCAGGACTAAGCAGCACAGGGCAAGTTGGCTTTCACCTCCCAGATTGGAAGGGTGATGGCTGGGTTCATAGCCTAAAACACTACCAGCATATTAAAGTATTGCATTTTTCTAAAATTGAATATGTTATATAGCCTACTGAACAATGTCTTAAATCTTTTGTTAAATAATCAGGCCCATTCAAAAACTTTTTTAAAGCTACACATTTTTACAAATGGTACAAATATTTATTATAAATATCCTCCTACTACGTAATTTTATCCTTATTTGAGCAATTACGTAAAATGTACAAAAACAGGTTTTTTGAAGGCTTAGGATTTTTATAACAATGTTTTATATTTAAAACTTTGTATTAATTCTTACTATTTTCACAAAACACATCTTCTAAAGCGAGTATAAATTATATGGAAATATAGATTCATTAAAAACGATCAAATCAATCAAATATTCTCTACGAATAAACAGGTTTATTCAAATTCAGATAAAATGTTTTTATTCATTCGTAATTATACAAATTTCCTTTATGACTTTTTACTCCAGTGACCTGACGCCGACGCTTGAAATAATAATGAGAAAAATGAATATATATGGGCTGTTTAACCATTTGCGTTTTAAACACTGCCATATAAGTTATACGAGAAGTTAAGCTATAATGACAGCAGAAGAGTAGACGGGTTCTAGGAACGGCTCTAGTAGCTTTTATGACCCCCATAACAACCACTTGCAAACCCTCGATAGCATCTCTGTTAGCGAGTCATGCCACAGTCCTGTACTGCATAGCATATCAGAAAATTGTTTTTTTTAACAATGAATGGTCCAAAAATGTTGCATGAAGTGGTTGTTTTTTTTTAAAAATAAGTTATATGAAATATTGTTATTCTATGAGGTTGAATGAACATTATAAAAAACTGCATATAAATAGTCCGGAATCGATTCTAATGCTTTTTATGTCTTAACAATGTTTAGGGTGGAAACGCCTCAATGGCGAGTTTGAGACGACGCGACGCCTAGGTTGACAACATTGACAATTATTGATCGCGGTGGTACAACAGATTTTTGGTTGGGAAAATATATTATTATTTCAAACTCATACTCCTTTAAGATAACTAAAAGAGTTATCTGCATGTTTTAGAGTTACTGAGGTTGACACACAGCATGGTGGTTGTGATTCCTGACTTACGCGTGTCACAACGCGTAAATAATTTAGCCTACTTACTTTTCCTAGAATATACATTCTGGAATGCTGGACATTTGCCTTTAAAAATAAAGACTTGTTTCCAATAAAACAAACAACTTATAACCTCCGAGGATATAATTCCCTTTCCAAAACTTAGGACATCCTTCTTTGAAAAACATACGTTTTATTCCTTCATGAAGCTTTTTAACAACTTGCCCGCAAGGTTCAAAGAGACGGGTAATTTAAACTCTTTTAGGAATAAGTTGAAAAAGTTTTAATTCTAAAAGAATACTACAGCATCCATTGGTTTTGAATTGACAAAATCTTTTAGTTTTAAGGTATTTTATTTAGTTGTAGTTATTTTATGTAGTGACGATTGTTATGCAATTTACATTGTCACAAACAATAAAGAACTTTGAGTTTCAATACAATTTTTGACAGATTTTCTTGTTCGTGCCAACAAGGCAAGCTCAGCATTGACGTCAGAAATGTAATTCAGTCAAACCAGAACTGCTCATACACTTGCAAGCCTACTGCATTGCGTGCGAAGCCTCGGGTAACTGCTAGCATTGCTATGTATAAACAATCTGAGACGTGGATCTATTTAGAAAATTCCAAGATTTATCTAAATGGACACTTTGTACTCATACAGGTTCTATTTTAATATTCAGAACCAAATGAGGGACTGAGGATGTAACTGATAAGGTGACCTTGAGACTAAAACCTCCCAGTCACGCCACTTCCACCTTCGCACCAGTTTGTCAGCTGGAGTCCGAAATACGCGACTATGAACCTTATTGTAACTAGAATCTCATTGGCAAATAACTGATACTGAGATAGGAATTAAGGTTAGTTGTACTGAAAGAAGTAACGGTGTTTTAACTGAGATAAAAAATAAAAACATCTTTAATAACAAATGAGACAGAAATAAATATAAACAAAGGGTTATAAAGTATAAGATATCGTGGATCAACCGCAAAAAGAGTAGGAAATGTTAATTTATTGATGATATGCAAAACGTTTTAGATAAAATATCAAGTCATTGTTATATTTTTATATCCAAATTTTGATTTAAATAAGATATACAGCTCCTGCACAGTTAAACATTGCCATAAAATCTTTGTTAATGACGAAAGAGACTTGAAATGATCTAGAAGCTTCTTTGTTTGAAGTTTGTTTTTAACGATGGAAGGATTGTTTTCCGAACATTTGCCGCCGTTCAGTGATAGCAACAGTTTTTTTTTTTTTTTTTTTTTTTTTTTTTTTTTTTTTTTTTTTTTTTTTTTTAAATAGTGCAAATTAGCACTAGACTCTTAAACTTTAACTAAGAAACACAAATATATATATATATATCTCGTATGGGGGACAAAGGCAGCTATCCATAAATAAATAAATTAAAAATTACAATTATTAAAAAGTACGTAGGAACAAAGTTCTTGAGTCATAAATTAAAAATAATATTAAGATCTCCCGTCACAAAGCTAAATCCAAATTACTGAGCCAGTTTATAAACACAAATGTTTTCAAGACACCAGATATTTTGTAAGTTCAATGTGTATAAGTTAGTGATAACCAAGGTTAATGTGGTGCCATAAATCTATTTTGAGGTTAATTAAGGATGAGCGGAAGGCTGGTGTTGTATCCTTACAATTATCTGATCACGACGCTGTGCCTGTAGCGTGTAACTGAGTTGATCAATAAGGGCTAATTGTTACCTAGGAGCACAGACAATGGATAGAAACGTATCCATTGTCTGTGCTAGGAGCTAACACAGACACTGATATACGGATGGCAGGGCATTGACTCTGGTATTGAACATGTGTCAAATCAGCTACACGATGCCTTTAGAGTTGAAATTGTTGTTACACTAAACCTGCCAAAGTCAGTCATTCTTGCCTTCTTTCTTCCTCATCCATTTTCACTAATATTACAATTAGCCTAATCTTCATTTCCTGCCGTTCACCGTTGCGTAGTGGTAAGCTCTAGCTCTCCAACTGAGAGATCGCGGGTTCGATTCCCGTGGAGGTCTAAAAATATTTGTAGATGGGTTAGGATCGGTTCCCCTTAAAAATCGTCTAGTATATTCAATTTAAATGCAATTGGCATTAAAAGAACTCCCTAAAAAACAAGTACGGGTATTTGTGCCTGAAATACTGTGTATATTTAATAAATATTGAAAACTATAAATTGTTCTTAAAAATATATATTTACGATTTCGTTATAAAGGAATTTATATACTACATAATAGATGTTAATATCGTAAATTATTATTTTAATTGGGAAATTACAGGGTATATTATAACATTTAGTTTTGGATAGAATTTGTAACAATCCTATCCTTATTGATCCTTATCCTATATGTTGATTGATACGTTGTTTTGTTAGTTTTAATACTACTTTAAAAAGTATGTTTCACAATATAAGAAGACCCTACTTAACTAAAATATACTTAGAAAAGCACCTTAGAAATACAAATTTAAATTCTACTTTGATAAGTCCAGTGGCTTTTGAATCAAGCAATAGTCAAATACCGAAAATTGTAGCATTGCAAGGGCCCGAAAGTAGTATAATTTATAATTTAGGTTACATGAGGAAAGAAAATGTGTAATAAATATGAAGGCTAACCGTTCTATGTGTTTAAGTGGTCAAGTTCAACCACTTTATTCAAAGAACAGTTTAGAAAAAAACAATTAATTAATTATATGTATATTGTTATAAGTACGCAGAATGCAATGTTTGTTGTTATCTCCATAAATTTAATCTAGTTTTAAAAATTGTTACGATTTTAATTGAAGTATAGTAACTATCTTTTCATATTAAATTCATAGCCCTTTAGCATTTCCTTAAACACAAAAAGTAGCAAAGATTTTTTATTAATCGTTCCACGTGATATTGTAATTAATGTATAAACATTAAAAATTAACATTTTTATCTTCAGCCGTTTTCATTTGGTTCTGATTATAAAATGTCGTAAACTGTTTAAATATCTATAATTACACGTGGTTTTTCAACATAACTTCTTAAAGTTGATGAATTTAAAATTAAACAGATTTTAAACCTAAATAGATTACCTTTGAACTTTAAATACGTACTGACATAGCTTATTGTCTCTATCCATTCTCCACTCATGAAATTTAAGTGGAATTTTTCTGATTATAAATATATAGTTGAAAAATATCTTACATTATTTGAGTAGATATTAAAATTAATTAATGAGTGTGTTCAATTTTATTGGTCTCAAAGTTGGCAGAACTGAGCATGTTCGTGCCAAAAGACAAAATATTAATTTATTTAGTGTTTACTGAAAAATTGCAAAAGATTCAGTTGTTACAAATGAATACGTATCGTAGCTGTTTACTAGGTTGTCGTGTATGATACTAGAGTAATGATACTAAGGTGTAAGGGAAGGCTGTAAATAAATTGGTTAACTTTCATTCAATAGGCTAATATTAGACCTATACTCGGGTTGACCAAACACAAGGTTTATTCACCTTGAAAGAGAAATATGGAATGGAATATAAATAACCGTCAGAAGCTTTCTATTGGCCAAATATAGTTTAATTATGAAATTATTTTTCCGAATAAAATGATCAATTTTTATTACTCTTATAAGAAACCTAATTATTGGTTTGTTATTTCACACTAATTTCTTCATTTAAATTAATCTATATTTCTTTTAGTTTCAAAGAATGTCTACAAAGTAGGCTACAAAATCCACGTGTAAAAAATTATTGTGTTTATATAAAATTTAATACATTTTAGATTAGAGACAGTAATTGAAGGGAAAGTTAAATCACATTTTTAATATAACCAATATTTATTGTATGAGCTATTTGAATTAAAAGCCTTGATTATGCAAGAAAGATATGATCATACAGGTAGAGAAATAGCGATAATTTAATAGTGATAATAATGTTGAATATAAAATACTGGAAAAATAAATTGGAGCGATAGTACCATGTCAAAATATATATTGACTTAAAATTAGAGGGAAGATTTAATAAGAGTAAACACTTTATGATATTTCAATGCTAATGCTCATTATCATTAAGCTCCTAGCCATTTCAGTGGTGTTTATAACTACATTGTTGTAATAGTCCTCCATAATAATAAAAAAAAACCAGAATTGCTCGATTTATTATAAACAATTTCATTTTTATCACTTATTTTTTGTCTTCTCTTGCCTCATTTAGGTCTAAAAGTAAGCATTACGCCTTTTTTCCCCTTTGGTCACTTTTATCTACCACTCTCTTCCTCTTTGTATCCACGACCTTAAAGCTTAATAGATAAATCAATACGATCTAACAACTGAATCATTGAAATTAAGTTCCCATTTTCCCAGTAAATGTGTACTTGAAAAATGTTATACCCTAAGCATATACAAAGACAAAATCAAGCCAATATTTCTTGCATGTCTTTATGGAGTAAACTAAAAATTGTGATTTAAATAATATTGTCTAAAATTTATTGTTTTCGACAATAGGAAGATTGTGAAGGAAGCAGATTTTTTTCGGACATTTACCATACTTCAATGATAGAAGAAATCAGTAACACTACGTTTCGAGATCTGCAATCTGATCTCTTCATCAGGTGGATAAATAACGTAAAATATAACTACGATCTAGTTTAAATTAAATTTAAAGTATCAAAAAGATTAGATTTGTAAAACCAATGCTGGCCACAAAATGGTTGTGATAAGTTCATCTAAAAAGAACGAATAATAAAAAGGCCCACTCGCATTTCCTGTTTTGCCACCATCTTGTTTCTACCTCAATGATCGCTATTTACCTCTGGTCAGTTCTCGGTGGTTGGTTGTTAAAATTAAAATAACACGTATCTTTATTATTACATAATAGTTATTAGGGGTTTTGTTTTTATTAATTCCATGTTTTAGAGTTGGTATGCATGGAGTTGACACACAACATGGTTGGTATGTTACAAAATCGTATATTATGTTTTGAAGATTGAAATCCACCCCCTTCTTCAGATGTAAATCATATTGCATTATTTACAAACTACTAATACATTAATAGACAATGAATTGTGGTAATAATTTCTGACTTAAGCATGTCGTAATATTTGAGTAACATTCCACAAAACTACAAAATTGGTCTGCATTAACTGGGAATGCGTGAAAGAGCATAAAGTAATCCCACTCTTGCAATTGGACTGGCTAATTAAAAAATCGGAGATATTTTATTACTAAGTCAAAATTGAAACCTTTAGGGCACGTAAAATCTATAATATTGACCCAGTATTGTGAAATGGGGCATTTTACTCTTCGAATGTAAGTACTTATATAATTCGAAACGTAAAAATTGTTGAGAATCTGTGCCCCTGTATTAAGGTTAGTTGTTATATTTAATATTTTGAAAAATGTACTGCTCCTTTTTTAAAGTTTTTTTTTATTGACGATTGAAGGTTTGAGAGGGTAGTAGGGTTTCGGATATTTTGTATAATTAGTACTTGTAAAAGAAAGAAAAAAATAATAGAAAGGACATGTTTGATTTAGTTTTTTTCTCTTTTTTCTTTCCTTTTTAATGTACTGATTATCCTCTCACCTGAAGAAGAGATTAGATTTCAATTCTCGAAACTTTGTGTAATACATTTTCTAACATATGTCCGAAGTCCTGTGATCGTTTAAATAGCTTTTTATTTAAAAATAGCTTACTTTTAAATACATGTACATTAATGAAATTAGAAATACTGTAAAATAATTACGAGGTGATGGATATCAATAAGATTTTGAAGCGCGTCATTGCCACCACTTTAACCTGGAGTTCAAAAAATTACTTACTCGTTATTTTTAGCCTTTTGTACTCGTGAAGGTACCTATATTAAATCAATTTGACATTACTTTATTGTTATATTTACCCGAACAGCTGTTAAGCGAGCAACTATGAATTTTGTAGCCTATAGTCTGAAATCCATGATTTTTTGTTGTGGTACCCCTCTTGTTCACCGGAAACGAGTGGTCCAGGCTACCCGCAATTTTACCATGGCAATTTTAAATTCCTAATTATTACATAAAAGATTATTCAGCTAAATTTCACTGTGACAATTTTGCTTCAAACAGTCAATTACCTTGGTTACAAATGTCGTGCATGGACATTTAACACACATATCTTAGGTTAGGTAAGGGGACTTGTCAACCAATTTGTGTGGTTTACCAAATAACATAATTATAAATAAATATGGAGATTATTGCTCCTTTCCATGTAATATAACTCCTTCCAAAGAAACGCGTATAGTTGAAGAAGGAAAATACTGTATGTGGGTTTACCATGCTGTTTATACCATTTACTTTTATAACGTTTAATTCTCAATGTAATGTAACAAACTGGACAATGCTCAAGGCAAGGAGAAAAGTAAAAAGTCAATCACTGGTTCTTCTCAAGTTATTATTTAAGAAGTAGATTCAGACCAGTAGCGTATACAGAAAATTAGCCTATTAATGGGGGGGGAGGTATAAAATACCCTCCAAAATTGAGGCACAGGAATATTCTCCTAGGAAATAGTTGAGCTTTAAGATCTCTATATTTTGCAACTTAAAACAAACTAATGGATGCAATTTTAATGCATGTCTTTAAAAATTTCGGGAGGATGGCTTGAGCCCCCCATGAGCCCTCTTATATACGGCCCTGATTCAGACCACTATTAAGGTAAGACCTAGTGTAAACTATGTTTCTCAAAAACAATTTGGACTAAATATATATTAGTATTTGTAAGTAGCACCATTGACTATGTAACAGTCTATGAGAAGACATTGCACCGAAACTAAAATCTGTTGTCAATCGAAACGTAGTTTTGCGCGATCTAGCGGCAAACCAAATAAACATCGATTATAAATTCACCATATAGAAGTATTAAACACGCTGTTATAGAATTAAACCTGACAATAAGATACCCAATATTTAAATTTAATTAGTAAAAGTGAGGTAATTGCTGTAACATTGAAATTGATCAGCTCTCTAAACGAAAGGTTTACTACAGTAGCGCTATCTACGCTTTACGGGACAGAATTAGTTTAACTTAACAAAATTGCTGACACACACATGTATGCAAGGTCTATCGCTGTAAAATCAATGGTACCAACCCAAATAAAATTAAAATCCCCCATTTAAAAAGTATGAGTTTAAATTTTGAAAGAAACTATCCTATAAGAATTAACACATAATTTTGATAGGATATACTACACAAAGAGTTTGATAAATATTTACAAATAATTAATTATGTAAATATTTTAAGAACGTGAGAATATTACCGCAAAAATGAGGTTGAAAGCGAATAGCAGGTACTTGATGATGTTCATACCCCACTCCATGTTGGACGTGTGAAAGTGGCCAAAGGTAGGAATAAACTGGCAACAATGGTACCTGTGGAGTTACCTTTGATGACAGTTGGGCTCCAATTGGCTGACGGTTGCCTGGCAACCGAGCCTGACGCGACAACAACTCTCACCCAACATCTGATTGACGTTTAGGCCATTCGATTATGACTGAGCAGCGTGTGTTATCTTTCCCTCCGTGTAAAAGAGAGTGGAATATTTTTCTGACATCTAGAGGTGTTTTTATCGGGTCGAAACATATGTTACATATTACATATTACATTACATACGAATGTTGACCGCAGCGGAATCTGACTTGACTCCTTTAATCTGGACAGACATCTAAAAAAAGTCGTTGACGACAAAAGCGAAATGAAATCTTTACATATTTTTGACATCATGAGGTACTTAGACTAAAATGCAAGTGTAATTTACGACTTCGAGGTCAGTACATTGAGAACTGTCGATGTGACAATACGTTTCGTAAACATTGTCAATCCGATCTCCCACCAAGTGCGAAATACGCGGTTTCGTCCGTTATCTCGTTTGGAAGGGGAAAACTCCGGTTGAGGTTTATACGTAATGAGGTTACTGGGGCTAAACTCAACGTTCACATTTAATCAACCCTTCCTACCATAGCTACGTTATGTGTAGAAAACTCGGTTGCTCCACCGTGCTTAGAGGTCATATCATTAACATCAAAGTGCAGTCAGTTGTGCTCCTAATGAGACAATGAGACTAACACTTCACCTAGGATACAATGTATTTTGTGACCCTAGGTGTCTGATGTCGAAATGATGTAGAGTTCATTTTGAGCTTCTTTATTGCCGACTTTTTGGATCTCTTCAAACGAACATGACTCCAGATTCCAAGAGTCAAGTCTGCAACAGCGTCAGATTCCAGATGGACTAAGAGGAATGAAAACTGGAGCTGAACTCAAAATTCACAGCAAATTTTATTTTATCTATTTATGTAATACATATAATAATTTGGGGGTATATGGATTGTTTAGACGAGATAAAAAATTGTACTATATAGTGTAGAAGCTGCCTTCTTATTTGAATTCTTTAATTAATTAAAAAAAACACACTCCAATAATACAATTGTTTTTGTGTTAAATGCTTTTCGATTTCAAAGAAAACATCATCAGACCCTTAACTGAAATTAAAGTGGTTACAGCAATAATACAAACAATTTTGTACTTATAAAAAGTCGTGTCATTAAACAATACAAGAAGATAATATTTTAAAACCAGGAACGTATGTCTACGTATATGTAAAAAATAAATTTAATATTTCATTAGATAAAAAACGGTAACAGTGGATTTTGGAAAGACCCAGGTGGAAAGACACAAATAAAACAGTATTATTGGAATGTTTGCTTTAAAATTAATTAAAGTGTACTATATTTAACTTGTAGATATTTGTATTTCAACCCGTATCATCTCAGATAATAAAGTGAGACATAAGCATTCTATGTGAGGAATGACTAGTACTGTGTCCATATCGTTACAGTAGTAGGCTATTGTGTGTTAATAAATACATTACGTTTTGTAGATAATTACAACAATGAACTAAGTTTAATGTTACCATGAATACTACGCAATCCAGCCTGACATTTCGGACTACATTAGTCCATCACAAGATTCTATTATGATCTAATATAGTTGAGCCAGAGTGTGAATACCTCTTTGACACATGCGGTAGTTTATAGCAGTAACCCACAGCTAGCTCCTTGGATCTCTGCTGGACAGGTACAATGCGGTACGTCACAATACCACACTTGCTGACGTTATCATGCTGTTCTTCGCTTCTTGGGGGTAAGCCAAATCTATTATAATCCCACTAATATTATAAATGCGAAAGTTTGAATGTTTGGATATTTGGATGTTTGGATTTTTGGAGGTTTGTCCTCGAATCACGCTGAAACTGCTATACGGATTGTGCTGAGATTTGGAACAGGTACAGCTTTTGGTCTGAATTAACATTTAGAGTGCTTTTTACCACCCATAACACATTCATTTCACCAAGTAAAGTCGAATTTAAATTGAAAAATTAGTTTACATTCGAATGTTATGATAAGAACGAAAAGTAATAACGTTTCATAATTCAAATTAAACTGGCACTAAACAGCTGACAGCTATAATTCGACAAACTTTCTGAAACATCTGTTTACATTGCTAATGAAAATAAAAAGATAATGGCGGGCGACTTATTATGCCAAAACACCGGGGGTGAATTTAAACAACCAGAACAGACCCATATTGACCGCAGCAACTTTTGAGTTGTACGATACACTTTCGTCATTGGGATAAAAAGGCAAACTCTTATTGTTACTGAAGCCATCGGAGAACTTCAATAAATTATCATGGAATGTGGGAGGGAAATACTAATCTTATAAAAACTGTTTCACTTTACAACTTCAGGATTCCAAACCTCTGTTCTTTAAACTTAAATCTAAATTGGATCAGGAGATTGGAATAGCTTTGAGTGACTATCGATTATCTCTAGACTGTTTATTATGTCATAGAAAAAGAATACATAGATATATTGTCCAGTTTTTCAACAGAAAATTGCGTGCGATGCCACGGGTAACAGGTAGTATGGTGAATAATGCACATTTTACGCTACTTTATTCAAAAGAGAGGACGTTATTAAATAGCAGAAAATAATAACCGTGTATAATATTTATCATTCTCATTGATTCAACAAACTACATTCTTTAATTTTAATTTTATCATCTATTTAACAGCTCTGTAAGCTACTACTTTTGGAATTTCAACGACTAGATTTCAGTTTATTAGTTTACCAATCTACTTATTGGCTGAGCGTTAGCGAAACCTATCACTCGTGAGGCTGGAAACTCATTTATGTCAGTACGATATCTCGAAAACGAACCGATATATGGTGTTGAAATTGTGCAAGAGGCTTTATATACGAAGATACAGTTCGGTTATGGTGCAAGTCACTCAGTATAGGACTAATTATTAGCGATCTTAACATTTAACACGTAGTCTAATTATCCCAATCAATCAATCATATTTTTATTGCTTTCAAACAATTTTACATTGCATTCGCAAACGTCAATAAATAAAGCTAAAAATCCTGCAGTTTGCTATTCTAAGATTCATTCACTGCACGCATACATACATTAAATTACATTTTCCCACTCATTCATACATGGCTTCAGTATCGGTACTAAGTTACGAAAATTAGTGGTCCCAGCGGCGTAACATGAACTCGTCTACAGAGTAAAACACTTCAGACACTAAAAGGTCCTTTTTAATCCTATTTAATCGAGCTTTAAACAAGGTTGGGTTGTTGACATTTTTATGCTCTCAGGGAGATGATTAATTAAATTAATCTGACACTAGCTTGTGAAGGATGTTGTTCAGATGCCAGTGGACGTCTGTGCCCCGCACTAACTCGCATCGGAATCGGCAATACAGTGCTACACCCAAGATACAGAGGCAGGGTAAAGTCAGAAAACCATGCTGCCTGAAAGCATCGCGGCACGTTTTTCTCGGATTCAATTTGCACATAATTCTAATGAACTTTTTTCTGAAGCCTGAAAACTCTGTTGAATATGATCCTGGCACATCCACCCCAAAGGCGTATGCCGTAGATCAAATGGGGATATAAAAGGCCAAAATAGGCCATCCTTAGAACGCCAAAAGAGCAAACCTTTGCCAAATTCCTCAGGGCAAAAACGCCTGAAGCAACCCTTGCACATAGATGCTCAACATGATCGGTCCAAGTTAACATGTAACATATAGTGTAATTATCCCAATGCGTCCAACACCATTTATTGGTGACTCGGTGTGTAGATTATTTTTACTCAATGCATGAAACTTCACTTGTACATAGACAAGAACGGGTTTTATGACATTGCAAGTTAAACCATGCGATTTGGTTGAGCTTCATTTTAATGGAGCCTATCCCTCTGTGGTTTTACATAGTTTCTCTCTGGTTCCTCAGGGATGTGACATTTTCTTTTCCATATGATTGCCTGTTTAACATTTTCTAACTATGCTTGCAATAATGCATTGCCCCTGATAGCCCCTCCCCATGGTATAATAATTACAAACTGAGTAGAAATAAAATAGTAACGATAAATAGACTAAGAATTGGACATGCTTGGGTTAATGAAACCCTATTTAAGATAAGTTGTTATTTCACTCCGTTATGCCTCAAATGCAATGCAGGTTCCATAGAAAGTCTTCAACATTTAATCTTTGATTGTGTGCAATATAACGACTTCAGACATGAATTGCTCACTAAACTGAAAGCGAAGAAAATAGATCCACCTTATATATTGAAAGATCTTTTAACAAGCTTTGATATGGAAATAATACTGGAAATTGTAAGTTTTTCTTAAATCTATAAATAAGGTAATATAACAAAAATAAAAACACAAACTAACATAACTTAAGTCTTGAAAGTGACGTTACATACAAGAATGTTTATCGAGGTTCCATGCTCAAAGTAAGCAGAACCTGCTGAAACTCAGCAAACAAGAAGAAAGAAAGAAAGAAAGGAACAAAGCCCGTTACGCGACGTGTGGTGTAGCGTACTCGAATCTTGTGTTAGGCCTATATATTTTTCGCAACTCTATTACTCGTTACTGATCATTATTACTATTTTCTCCGATGTTCTTGAAACTACATTCTTGGCGGAATAATTACCTAATTGGCACGATGGTAGTCTTTTCTCTCTTGTACTTTTTAGCCAACTATCCGCCTACCTCGCGCGCATCGTGACATCTATTTTAAATGTAAATTTGTAAATAGTAAAATGAATTACCTGTGTTGATGTTTTATTTGCCAGATTGAAATGGATAAGTTGTGGTGATGTCCTTTTGACGAGACCATGTTGTCGTGATTGTAAGTTGTCTCGATAAATAACTAATCCCATCGTGAGTTCAAGTTCTTTCTCTCCGAGAACTTAACTTTGATTACTTCCAGTAGATTGCATTCTCCTTCCATTCTACTTTGATTCCTTCTTCCTTTTTGCTACTAAAAATCGAACCAGAAATAGAATATTATGTGAGTTGACGCCAACGTTTAAGGGAGATCAAATTTAAAAGTTCGTACGCAATATTTCAAAGAACATTGGGACCACTAGGCCCACCGCTGAATAATGTTTTAAGTTCATTTTTACTCTATGTTGGCAGCAACGTGGCAAAGACATGTTTTTACATATTATCTAGAAGTAGTGCAAGTGTTTTGCCACAATTAAACTTGCATGTTAACTTTGCGATTATTTATTACTACGACCTCAGACATCTCCACACCATGTGTTTCATCCATTTGGTACACTTCTTATTAAATGAGAATAATAAAAAAATAAACCGATATAACGGAGGATCGAATATCCGACAGAACATAATTGAGTTATCGAACAGAGGGACTAGAATCATTAAGGGTTATCTTTGGAAAAAAAGAATATATGCACCAAGTTTCAAATAAAAAATATCTTTATTCTCCTCATGAAATCATACACCACAAAACAAAACTGTTTCATATTTAACGTTTTTTAATTCTTAAAACATTGAAATAGTGAAATTATACTTATTGTAAGATCCAAGCTGACCACAAAAGGAAAATAATAAGGCCCCTAAGCCCTAAGGCTACTAATTAGCCCATCCAGGGGTTCCAACCCCCTCACCACAAATCTAGGGCTTCCTATTAAGAGTTATTGTATACAAGGAAAGACACTGTATTTTGAATATTCGACTCCAAAGCGTTCTACATTGGACAAAAAGTAACATAATATGTTACTTTTTGTCCAATGACTTGTCCAAGACTTAAAACTAGGTGTATATTATACACCTAGTTTTAAGTCTTTAGGGCCTTTCTATTGGGAGTTTAATACCTTAATAATTTTAATAGCTAAAAATTAGATACAAATTGAAAATATTACACAAAATTACACAATGACAAAGTTTTGAGTGTCACAAGTCTGGTCTGATAATAATGGTGTGGCATAGTCTTATTTGTGTTCTGTCTTAACCTGAAATAGGTGTTAAATGTGATGAAAATCAATAAACTGAAATAGTTCCACGAGCTACAAAATAATAAAATGATTTGTAGATATACGATTCTGTTTTACATAACTTATTTGTTTATCAGTAATCGCAACAATGTATTAAATAGCGGTGATTTTGGTATAATTGTTAACAGTGATTATATATGGTAACACCAACAGAGTGCGTAGAAAAAGATTATTCATACGGTTTTTAACTTTTGCTCAAATTAGTTAGATCGATATAACCTAGTGTTTGCTAGTTTTGTTCGCTAACACATGTTGAGTTTGTCAGTGCTCGTCAACTTGTTGATGATTTTTCTTCCAGCCACTGAGTGTTATCTGACGTGGCTCAATTTTAAAATGGCCAATTCCAATTAGCTTCTGTGTGTATTCATAGTTTGTTTCATCCAATAAATTTGTTAAGGAAACAGGATTTTTTCCGGACATTTGCCATCATCGTTCAGCGAAACAAGAAATCAGTAAGTAACACTACGTTTCGAGATCTGCAATCTTCGGGTAAAGAACTAACCGAATACATAATTACAAACTAGGTTAAAATATACAAATCTTAGCAAAGCGTTGTGGCACGCCTGTCAGGAATCACAACCACCATGTTGTTTGTCAACTTCACTAACTCTATAAAATATATGCACTTAATAAAAAACTATACATAACACTAATCATTAAAACTGAACTACGGAATACAGATCACAATACGTCTGCATTCGTCTTAGGTGGTTAGTAGATTCCTTCCTGTTTCCTTCACAATCCTTCCATCATCAAAAATAACCTCTAAACAATAAATTTGGTTTTATAGAATTATTAACGGTGTGATAAATGTTTTAAAATCGTAACTGCGTCGTCTATTGTAAAAATATACATCACTTTTAAAGCACTATTTATGAAACACATAAGTATATGATATTATTATACAATTAATATTTAAAATATCTTTCAGCTAAAATTTTCAATTCTATTGTACAGTTTAACGTAGTGCAAAGTGGAATTACAGAATGGGGTAAAATAATAGGTTCTTCACTTTAAAACTTTTATATAAACAAAATGTTAAGAATATCTCGCATTTAAATATTTTAAAGTGAATTGACATCTTATGTGATTTGCGGAAAAATGGCTATTTGATATTAGTATTTTTTTTCGATGATTGTTTTTGACGATGGAAGGATTGTAATATTAGTATATCGGGATTATACAGAGCGTCCCGTAACTCTCTGGACAAAGGTATACCACGTTATCGCTCAGGTCAAGACAAACATAACTATTTCTCCATATGAACAAGGGTTTCTGATGCTTAGTTTCCCATCTGTCTGTCTGTATGTGTGTGTTTTTTTTTTTATAAAAAAATGTAATACCTTAAAAAATTATAATTAAATTATAGAAATTTTGGCTCAAATATTTACGATAACAAGACCAGTTACTGAAACAAATATGAAATTATCTTTAGTATTTTCAAATTGACGGCCGTTAAAACTTTTAAACTTTGAATATTTTAAAAACAAGTAATTTTTCTCAAGAGTTACAAGAATAACAGTTTTTTGAGAATTTTATCTCTAATCTAATGGCACGAAAATTATTTAAATCGAATAACAAATAACTGATTTAAAGCAAATTTACTGAGACAAGACATGTTCCACATTGAGAGCTGCCGTTTATTCAGTTTTGTATTGGCTATTCGCTGAGAACCTCAATGTGGACCATATCTTGTCGCAGTAAACCTAAATATATATGTTATTTATTATTTGATTTAAATGGCTTTGGTGTTGTTACAATCGAGATAAAATTATTTAAAAACGGTTTCTAGTAAATTCTAGTAATTCATGAGAAACATTGCTTGTTTTTAAGATATTCAAAGTTTAAACATTTAATGCCCACCATTTTGAAAATACTAAATATAATCTCATGATATTTTTCAGTAACTGGTCTTGTTATCGTAAACATTTGAGCCAAATTTTGTATAATTTAATTTTTTATGTTTGAAGATATTCAATTTTTTATATATATAAAAACAAACATACAGACAGACAGATGGGAAACTAAGCATCGGACGCCCTTGTTCATATGGTGAAATTTGTTTGTCTTCACAATCAATTTCATCAGTACCATTATTCAAGTTTCGATGAAACAGAGGAATCAATGTTCCTATTGAATATATTACAATAAATATAAAAACTGTAAAATTGCGGTACAATCGATGACAACATAGACTAGACATTGCCACACTTGTTTACGTCACAGTGACGTCAGCTGACACTGGGTATAGGATAAACGAGACTAGTGTAGGATCAAAACGTTTAGATATCCGAGTTTGAACATTAACTCCTAACTAACTAGTAGAGCTACAATTACGGGAGTTAAATTAAAATTTAGCCTATATATTTCTGAACTTAGACATATAAGGAAATCATTTACAAATACATTTTTTGGCGGTAAGTACGAAGTTTATTATGGAGCTTTTCAACCAAACCTTCTCTCAAGTTTAATGACTCGAAAACTTTTGATCCTATTTAGTCCAAGATTTTATACAAAATGGCGCATGAGAACGAGCAGATAAGGATGAAAAGAGGATCAGCCTCTCTTTAATAAAAACTGTTTAGTACCTTAGATTGTGTGATGAGCATAATCTGCTGGAAACCAGTGACAACACCATATATAATATATGTTATTGTGCGTTATGTGGAGAAATAATGGTCAAGCGCAAGCTCTTACTGTTATGTGGTTTTAAATATCCGTGGCTCATGAAACAACACATGTGTTGTTCGTCGCTGCATTGATCAACAGTGAGTTCAAGTAACGAAAATAGTTTTTAAAATATTAAGAACGATGTCACTTACGTAAAATCAAAAATTGCTCGGTTCGGTCAATCCCGTTGACTTTGAACTTTGGAAGTGTAAAAATATGTGAAGGCTTTTTGTATTGTACGAATTTGTAGTTCAGTCTGTAAACTATGTCTTTATAGAAAAACTGTTTGTTTTATAAATAGTGTTTGTGTTCAGTATTTTCTTCCTTCGACTGACAAGGATTTTGTTACTCCCTAAATTAATTCTCTCTTAACGTAGAGAGTTCATTAATTAAAATTAAATGAATTCCTGTCGGATATTCTTTCATTACAAGGAAGTTTATTAATGCTCACAGAAATTGTTTTAGCTCGTACACAAATCAATCGAATTCAGAAACCAAAAGACGGGTTGCACTGTGAAACAGATTTAAGTACACTGATCTAAGTACACTACCTACAAGTAAACGCTTTGGTGTCATAGCCAGGCGTACAGTCAAGTACTGAAAAAAGAAAAATCCCTCACCACACAATACACAATACACAATAGATCGTGTATTACAAGATCTTCGAGACTATCACTCACTAATTCTGTTGCACGCTCTTTTAAATACAAATTGTCCCAGTTATCTTTCAAACAACTTTCAATTTATGTCTGAAATACTCGGAAGTAAACGAAGGACAAGGAGGGGTACATCCTTATTATCTATCCCAGTTCATCGAACAACTGCCTTTAGTAAGTAGTTTACAGTTTAAGCCTGTCGGTTGTGGAATGCCTTACCTATAAACATCATAGCCATTGGTAAACGCGCTCACGTTGGGGCGGAGGTCAGGGCCTTGATGCTGGGGGCTCAGGGGGTATAGCGGTTGACGGCTTTGGAATGTGGTACTTAGGGCAACTGAATGCAAGTTGAATGAATGCGTGTGTGTCTTATTATATTATTGTAAATATGTACATAGTTACATTAATTATAGAAGTTTTTTTTAAAGCCTAAGATTCTTTTAACGACAAGGTAAATAAATAGATTTATTTTTACTTATATATGTTAGTTTAATTTTTTACGAGTTTAAGTGGTAGAGAGGACTTTATAGTCCTAACTTCGCCTCTAGTAAAGACATTTTTCATTTCATTTCACACAAAGATCCACATAATTTAGCAATTCTTGAAAAAAGTTAAAGCGATTAATACAAATTCGCTAACCAAACTTTCGGAAATTACACCTTAGGCACTCGCAATTACAACCATTACAACTTTATTTTAAATATAAAATTGTTTCAACAATTAAATTGAATTGTTGCCATGAAAACAATAATAGTAAAAATCGTGCCATACGTTGCAGTGACTTCCCGAAGCGTAATATACAGAGGACAAGATATAGTATATACCGAGTCTAGCGATGGCTACACTTCACACAGCTGCTGGGCCTCTGTAGCCGAGTGAGAGACTGTGTCAGCTTGGCTGGGACATTCTTCAAAACTACAAGTCAGAACTATATATACGAGTGTATGATTAGTTTATGTGCAGTATGTAGCATACAGTAGACGCTTTTTTTATAAAGGAGAGGCCGATCCCCTTTTAAGCCTTATTCTGTCCGCCCTAATGGGCCACTGGCCTGTGCGAGGATCTTATCAAACAGAATAAGGGGGAGAGTCGATACAGTACAAGGTCAATGGTACTGATAAAAAGTGCAATGGTCACAGACAGGATTTGAACCTGCGTTATCTCTAACTCAGACCCAAAGTCCAACGACTTAGACCGCTCGGCCATCGACACTCCCAAATCTGTGTATTGCTGTAAGGAGTATTGAGTTTGCTACTTTACAGGACTTGTACTCCTTTTTTTAGGGAGAGACTAGAAAAATGCAATTAAGCATGCAGATGGCCAGCCTGTATTGTGGAACTCCCCTAAAAACGGGTTTACCCACCAAAAAAACCTCCTCTACTCTTTGGGATTCTGGATAGTATATACATACTCTTACTAATACATATACATGCTAGAAACAAATTGTTATTGCAATACAATGTAGACGTGTAAGGTGAACTGGAGCTAAATTCAACATTCAAATCGAATGAACGTTACCTGCCATAGCTACATTATATGTAATGAAGATGCGATAAGTTTAACTGACAACTGTCCCTAAACACGTCTTTTAGAAGGGAATGGTTTTGTTGTCCGACGACCTTTATTCTTTGGTTCATTTTACTGTAATATGTTTCCTATAATGATTTGTAATGTAACTCGTTACAGAATGGTCAAAGAAAAAAAAATACTAACTCTGGTCCCGTGCTTAGCCAGTTTACTGTACTTTTGGTGCTTTTACTGTCATAGTTTGTAACACTGTTTACTTACTGACTACAGGACTTTAATATATAGACGATTTTCAGTGGTCATGGTTTCTGTACAGATGTTTTACACTGATTACCTACTGACTATTGATCATGAGTTTTAGTCTGTTTTCTATAGTCGCGTTTACTATAATTATATGTAGAATTGATTATCTAGAGATTCTAGTCCTCTTACTGTCTAATCATTTTCTACAGTTGCGTTTACTGTAGGAGTTTCACACTTATTACTCACTGACTTTTTACTGTTTCTTCAGCCGTTTTTTTTTTTTTTTTTTTTTTTTTTTTTTTTTTTTTTTTTGTAATCGAGTTTATTGTGGTGATTTGCAACGCTGATTACGCACTCACTCTTGACAATTTTTTTTAGGAGAAGCCGATTTCCTCTTATGCCTTATTCTGCCCGTCCTCATGGGCCACTGGCCTGTGCGAGGATCTTATCAAACAGAATAAGAGGGAGAGTCGATACAGTACTATGTCTAGGCGTTATGTCTGAAAACGCGTTAGCTGCCAAGGCCTTAAATATCTGATTTCCATCAGAATGCCAACATCAACCGGCAACATTTCTTAAATATAAATTAGTGTAGTGTGTTTAGAGGGACATATAAAATGATAATATACCATCAAAATGTTTATAAATATTTAAAAAAATGTCGTACCGATCGGTACGACATGTAATTTTTAGTAAGCAGATTATCACTTTAAATTCACCCGTCGTACCGATCGGTACGACGTCAACTGCGCGCAATTTCCCGCGCGTTTACTACTAACTTTGTTCTCTGTGGGCCTGTATCCAGATACTTGCAAGCGTATTCGTCTAGTTGCGTCATATTGCGTACTCGCAGGTGGTGTTTACTTCCCGCGTTTATAGATATTTGTTGTTTTCATCGCATTTACGCTTGATTGTTTCTATAGGTTGTGGCATATTTTTGATAGTGGTAAATGTTTTGCTTGTGTAATACGATATTGTGGATGAAGTGTTTTGTTGTTTGAATTGATATTTCTGCAAACATGTCTGATCAACTGGGTTCATCTGAAATTGACAGAGAGTTAATGGGAGATGAGGTTAGTGATCTAAATGACAATGACTGTGGTTCCAATAATAGTTACTTTACACCTCCTATGAGTGATTCGGGTGGACCTGACACAGATGCAGGTAGTGATATAGGTGAGACTGCAAATAATACACATACTAACCAAGGTGTCATCATTTTTGCAAGACTTATTAGGTGATTGGGACAATAATTACAGTGAACATTCAAATGACAATTGTGTATCATTATCGAAGGAAAGTAATATTAGCACGATTTTATCTAACACAAATAATCTTTTTGAAAGTGAGAATGGTTATGAAAACCTACTAACTTCTTCTGATTTAGAAATTCAAGATGATAACCTATTTACAGAAATACCTTTATTTGAGGACAACCAAACTCTCCATGACCAATTACCAAATAACCTCCAAACTTCTAATGTCCCCCAGCATGAAATCAACAATCTGAACCTAGCTGAATCTCATGATATCCACATGAATGATGCTGACAGAGAATCAGATATCCAGCAACCTACTAATGAGGAATGCCATATCAATACCGATCCACCTGCTATACGTCTGCGAGGTCGAGGTGAAAGAAGAGGACGTGGTCGAGGTCAAGGCCGTGGACGCTCTCTTAACCGTCAACCAGCAATAAGAGGTAGGAGGAACAACAGGGCCAATGCGCCTATTGACAATTCTTGGGGTGCGTTCCAAGGTTTGCAACAATCATTTGATGTAACTAGGCTACGTGAATATCATTTTAACTTACCAAGAAACAGTAAGCCTATAGATTATTATAAACGTGTGGTTACAGATGATATTGTTCAACTTATGGTTGATGAGACTAATCGCAATGCTGTCCAAACATTAGCTGGACGGCGTCTTAGTCGGAGTAGTAAGTAGACTTAGAAAGTGGCAGCCTATTGATCTTAAAGATATGAAAAAACTTTTTGGATCTCCTAATATGGATGGGGCTAGCTTCTTACCCTAGAATAAGTGATTGCTGGTCTAATAAGACATTATATAAAAATGCGAGCCAAGTTATGAGTAGAAATAAGTTTCAACTTATATTAAGATTTTGGCATTTTAACAATAATGAAGACGCAGAACAAACTGGTCGGTTAGCAAAAATAACCCCTTTGATACAAATGCTGAATGATGTATTCGAAAATGTAAAAACTGCTGAAAATGAACTATAGCCGTAGATGAATCAATGGTTCCATTTAGAGGAAGACTACAATTCCGACAGTATTTACCCAAAAAGGCTCATAAGTATGGAATGAAGGTTTTCAAACTGTGTGACAGCAAAGGGTATACATATGGTGTCAAAGTCTACTCTGGAAAGGGAACAAATGTAACACCACATTTATTGATGGGTACGTCTGTTGTTCTGGAACTAATTGAACCCTATGTAAACTCTGGAAGTACCATTTATGTAGGTAATTATCATTGCTCAATCGAACTAGCTAAATGTCTCCTTCGAAAAAACACACTTAGTGGGTACACTACGGTCTGATCGTATAGGAATACCCAAAGACCTGATTTTAGACATAAATCTTACCCCTGGAGAAATGGCTGTAGTAGAGAATGTTGACGGAATTACTATAACTAACTGGCAAGACAAAAGAAGAGTTTTAATGCTCTCTACTAAACATGCTATAGATATGGTGGATACAGGGAAAAATGATAGAAAAGGGAATAGTATTATGAAGCCTCTTGTAGTATCAAAATACAATGAGTTAAAAATGGGGATTGATATTGATGACCAAATGGCCTCATACAATTCAGCTGTTCACAAAACATTACGCTGGTATCATAACGTTGCCGAGAGCTTCCTTTTTGGTACCTGTATTGTAAATGCTTGGCTTTCTTACAAGGATAATTGTGAACCAAACATCAAGCGACTCTCATCAACATCTTTCAAAGAAAGTATTGCTCTAGAACTGATGGGTCTCGAGGAACAGCCATCATTAAGTGTAGAAGTAACAGGACAACATCGTTTACTAGAAACTGAACATTTCGTTGGTATAGGCAAAAACAGGCGGCGGGTTAGAAAAATTTGTAAAATGTGCTATAAAAGAAGTGCAGGATTAGAAGGAAGGGAAAGGTCCAAGAATAAATTCAAGGTTACTACGTTTTGCGATAAGTGCCGTGGACAACCATTTATGTGCAAATCTTGTTTTAGGGACATTCATGTATAAGCTGAAGAAAGAGTTTATTTTTCTTTATATTATTTAGTATGCACCTATCTGGAAATAATTTACTAATTTGTAATGCAACCTAACCTGTCATATCTTATTCTAGCCTAAGATTTGTAATTTTTGTATAAACTACCACTTATTATAATGCACAAGGGTTATATTTGTGTTCACATTACTTACAATGAACTTGTCTCTAAACAATATACTAATTTTTAATGCAACCTAACGTGTCATATTTTATTCTAGGCTAAGATTTGTAATTTTTTTATAAAAATACAACTTATTATAATGCACAAGGGTTATATTTGTGTTCATATTACGTCTCCGAATAATGTACTTATTCCTAACCTAAAATATTAGACTAAATATTGTTTAAGCATATACTATATAAATTAATACTTAATTACAATGCTTTTCAACAATAAAGTGCATTGTCTTATTTCTTTCTAGTTCCTAAGTTCCCAAAATTCACCATCGTACCGATCGGTACGACGAAATTTCAATATTTCAGTTGCTAGGTGACATCCCAAATATTGCCCATAAACAGAACAAATTGTTTCTGTGTTTAGAATACACTTTGAACTTCATAACACTTCCTTATGTGACCGTTAGATGCCTCTCATATTCACATAACGATATTTTTTGTAAAACGCCACCAGGTGGCATTGTCGTGCCGATCGGCACGACGTGTTACATTTAGAAACTCATGGTGTCGTACCGATCGGTACGACGTGGCATCTAACGTGTTATCTGTGATAATTTGTGTAACTTATTACTTAGACTTTTTACTTTATTTTCTGCCGCTTTTGTGTAGGCGCGTTTACTGCAACGATTTGTAACACTTGTCTGCTGAGTCTTGACTCTGAATCGCAGGCCGGTTTTCTATAGGTGCCTTTGACCTACTGTAATATTGATAGTGTAATATTTTGTTTCATATACGTGCATTTATTGTAATGTTTTGTAATACTGATTGTAAATCACCGAAGTCTACTTGTCTATAAAGATATAAGTATCGTGAAGGACTAACTTGGAGAAGTGCCCTGCTAGTTCTCCTGGATTTATGTGCCCAGAAATAATATCGTCGGTATCTGAAGTTTTCCTTGCATGGGGAAATGATGTGTAATCGGATACGTATTTGATCACTTGTCTAAAGATCGGTAGGATGGAATATATTCATAGCTATTTTGAGATATTTGATCATTCGCTCCTAATGTAAATAAATAATCCTAGTGGATTTTTAAATGAAGGTGATGTGAAAGCGAGCTGGCAATCTGCATGTCAGACGCATCTGTGCAATATGGTCAACATGAACTGTGAACAATTGTTACCGAGAAGATATTATAGCTAATCAAATTTAGACGTAACTGTTTTAGCTAATGTCTTAAGTTCATATATAAATTGGTGTGTCTAAGGTAGTCCTTGCGCCATAGTAGTAGATTTATTGCCCCGATCAACGAAATGTGTACATGTGTAGGCATGAGAAGCCTGCATCTGCCAAAAACAACTAAGGTGGGTTTTTTATGACAGTCTTTTAATCTGCAGTAAAATGTAGTATGTTGATCTTAAATATCTGCATTACACTGCTGATCGAGCACTGCATACTTAATATTAGCTCAAATTTACAGTTAAAAGTATATTTTTGCTAAAACTTCGAATTTTATTACCTGGATAAACTCTGTGTTCAATAGTGATTACGGAAAAGTAGTAAATAAGAAGTACTGTCACGTTAAATTTTAATGTATGCTTTCAAAACTATAAAGACACTTAAAATTGTGGTTAAATCAATTCAACTTGTGTTGTCATATTACAATTTTTTCTAAGCCCAAGTTTTTTCTACTTGGGCTTAGTATTTATACCATGACCATGAAGCCCCACTTACTTTGTTTCAAAAATGTAATTCCCACTTTGTTGTCACGCTTTTTCACTCTAACTTTTATGATATAAATAATTTCTTAAGAAATGTTATTTTAAGACTGTATCTATATATTTGTATTTTTAAATCTTTATTTTAGTTTATGTTAGAAATTTCAAGATGTGTTCTTAGAGATGATAATGCTCAGTTTGAAGGAAGGGCTGGTAAATGTGGTGGTGGTGCAAAACGTTTCTTTCCTAAACTTTTAAAATTCTTTTTACTTTTCTTAACATTATCAATACATTGATTGAACATAATGATCAATCGATTCCTCAACAACGCTCTTATATTTTTTACAAATAGAACTATCTAATATTTTAACCTTCAATTAATAACACGTGTTTACGCCAATACATTTCTTACGGAATTCTTCATTAACTTTAGAGGCCAGGGGGGCGGAGAGCGAAATTCTTCCTTAGCACCCCTCTGGGAAATAACATAAACGTATGTACAAAATTTCATGTCTCTATCATTCATAGTTCTCGGTGGGTGTTGGTGCGTCATTTGCTCTAAAGATGGAGTATTTTGCCATTAAAACACGTTTATTTAAAGATTTTTAATTAATGGATAATTTTTATTGAATAATAAGTTATATAAATTATTTTTCAGCCATCGACGGTATACAAATAAGTAAACCCATATATTAAACATACGACTAATGTGAACTCAATAAATACTAGTATTTACAACTGTACGTAATTTATAATTTGTCTTCCATGTATTTTATTGTATAGAGCAAAATTTTTAATATTTCAAATAATTTCATACCCCGACAAAGAAATTGCGTTTTTACTTTGACACTTATATCTACGTACCTTTTTGGTTGAGCTCATATTTACTACAGCAAACGATTACAAACTTATAGTACTCGTCTAAAAATGTTGCGCAAAACTCTTGAGCAGCTTGTTTCGACGGAAGAAGAATTACAGAGTTACATCTATGCTACAATGTTTTTGAATTTCAGATCGGACGGTGACAAGGACCTACGCCTCGCACTCCAGCAGACGATCCTTACATCGCTGCAAACCCAACTGCATCTGCAAATTCCATTGTGCAAACATCTTCAATACAAATTCCTTTCTTTGAGTTTTTCAGTAGCCCATCTTCTCACCCATATCAAAACTTTACACACCAGTTATTTATAAATTCAGCCATGAATTTTTTCCTATTTATGCCTTATTCCTTACACCGTCCTAATGCCATCTTATATATATAGTCCTAACTATCATTTTACATACATTTCCTAATTCTACTATTACCTATATATTATCCTATGTCACCATACATCGTCCTATTTCTACTATTTCCATATATTGTCCTATTTCAGCCATTTCACATACATCGTCCTATTTTTATAATTTTTCATCCTTTTCCAGCCATTCCTCTCATATTGCTCTATTTCTGCCATTTTCCATACATTGACTTAATTTGGTTTTATAGACTCCCACTCAATATTCTATTCATCCCCACTTTTTTCATTTCATCTGTTTTTCTCTTTTTCCTACCACCGATTAAAATCCTTTTATTTACATTTTGTTAATTTTTTAAATTCTCATTTAAATGATCACTTATTTCTTCTCTGTTCTTTATTTTCAACTTAAATTAAAATTCATTAAACGTGCTCTGGTCTTCACAGTGTTTTGCAAACCCATATTTGCAATCGATCCAATTCTTTATGTTATTCAAACTCTGTTCTAAATCCTGTCTCTACATTTTCAAATACGCCTTTTTAACATCACATAATTGTTATAAGGTGTTTACCAGACCATTCTACCCAATGTCAATCTTCTTCGACATCACTGTCTTCCAATACATCACCATTCCACGCACCACAGCCTTGGAAATTCTAATGCAGGTAATTGTTTTACAATTATTTAACTTTTAAGCATTTATGTCTTATTTATAGAGAGTATAACTATTTATAGTAATTCTTCGTCCGTTACTATACAGGTAAATTTTTGTATTTTTAAATATGAAATGAAAAGAAAAAATTTGAAATTATTGATAAGTATTTTAAATGTATATAATATCTGAGTAGGATACTTCATGTGTAATAAGTATAGTTCTTAATGCATAGTTTTAGAAAAGAGGCACGTTTTATTACTAATCCAATACTTTAATACATATTTTTTCGTGAAATAACCACTGTTGGGAAATAACTTTTAAGTAACATCGGGGTGTGTACTGTCATCCACTGGAACCAGAAGTGTTCATAAAAGTGCAAAGCCGCGGGTAACATTGAGGTTGTAAGTATCAACCACTCGAACAAGAAATGATCATAAACGTGCAAAGCTGCGGGTAACATTGAGGTTGTAAGTATCAACCACTCGAACAAGAAATTGATCATAAACGTGCAAAGCTGCGGGTAACGTTTGAGGTTTGTAAGTATCAACCACTCGAACAAGAAATGATCATAAACGTGCAAAGTTGCGGGTAACATTGAGGTTGTAAGTATCAACCACTCGAACAAGAACTGCTCGTAAACGAGCAATGCCGCGGATAACATTGGGGTCGGAACTGTCAGCCCCTGGAACCTGAAGTATTCATAAACGTGCAAAGCCGTTGGTAGCATTGGAGTTGGAACTATCTATCATCCACTGGAACAAGAACTGCTCGTAAACGAGCAATGCCGCGGGTAACATTGGGGTCGGATCTGTCCTCCAATGGAACCAGAAGTGTTCATAAACGTGCAAAGCCGTTGGTAGCATTGGAGTAGGAACTGTCATCCACTGGAACCTGGAGTATTCATAAGCGTGCAAAGCCGTTGGTAACATTGGAGTAGGAACTGTCAGCCACTGGAACCTGAAGTATTCATAAGCGTGCAAAGCCGTTGGTAACATTGAGATTAGGAACTGTCAGCCCCTGGAACCTGAAGTATTCATAAACGTGCAAAGCCGTTGGTAGCATTGGAGTAGGAACTGTCAGCCACTCGAACAAGAAGTGCTCATAAACGTGCAAAGCCGCGGATAACATTGGGGTCGGAACTGCTATCCACTGGAATGAGAAGTGCACACAAAAATGCAAAGCCTTGGGTAATATTGGGGTTGAATCTATCATCCACTGGAACAAGAACTTCTCAGAAACGTTCAAAGCTACGGGTAACTGCTAGTGTTTGATAATGTTTAAAATTGTTGTAATGTTGCTAGGGATGAAACTTTTTTTGTAATATTATATAAAATATATATATATATATATATATATAAAATCTTTATATATAATATATAAAAATTACTACCAATAAATTTCGTATGCAATTAATAAGGTACATAACGACAAGTTTTTGCTCATAAACTACAATTGTTAGGTGGATTTCCTTTGTTTTATTTTTGCACATGCTTTGAATATGTAACAACTGGCTCCTGAAAGCCTCTAGAGTGCTTTCACAACATCACCTCTGAAACATCCTAAGTTCTGAAGTCACGCGGATTCTACTGGGACCAATAATTTTCTTAATATCGACACAGTACTAGTTAACACAATGTATTCCTGATCTTAATGCATCGATTCAGAAAATCCAGCCAACAATTCTTGTATCCGATTATACTGGACTTCATAGTTTCAGTATAATTAAGTGGCGAATATAGAAGATTATCTCGGGGTGGGGGTGGGGGGGTAATTAGGTGGGTCGTTTCGGAAGTATAAATGCCCTCCGATAATCACTCAGGAATCTTTCCACTGGGTGATCTTTAAGATATCATAAACGTGTTCTAGTTTAAAAAAACTACTGGGTATTTTAACGTGTCTTAAATACTGGGTATTTAGGTGGGGGCTTGAGCCCCCTGACTTCCCCCACTTATATACGCCCATGTTGTATGGCATATTCCCGGTTGAGGGATCTTCCAAAATATTTGAATTTTTACAACTGCCAGGTTCTAGGACTTATAGACCTGCACGGGACTCTTTGTTTAATTTTGGGGAAAATTTTGAGGGCTGGAATCCAGGATATGTGGGAACGCTCACTCAAAATTTCAGTGCTCTTGGATTCCTGAACATTTTTGAGATAAACATTTGAATACGAGTTAAAACAATGAATATGCATATTAAATGAAACCAAACTATATTTTACTGAACATTGGAACTCAGAAGATATAATGTGAAGCCAACATGCCTTCGGATTTATCAATATCTAATATTATCATACATATGAAGAATAATGTTTCTCTTAAATATGCAATCATTTGTTTACAAATAAATTCTTTACTGGTGTAAAATTCTTATAAAGGAATAATCTCTATGTATTCTATAGTTTTATTGAATACATTGTTAGTCTCATGAGGTACAGAATCTTAAATTATCATCTAAAATAAGGAAAACAGTTTTACTTTTTTGTAATCTTCAATTCCTAGTTTTATGAGGCAGTTTTATAAAACATAAAAGTTAAGTACAGTTGTTATTAAATTGTGTTAATCTTTTTGTAGCTTGCATGTTTTGTAATATTTAAACCGATAAAAGTAGGTGACCGAATACTTAACTATGGTCATATGGCATACCATTTTAAAGCCTATTAAATGGCAAAGTTTTTAATATCACTTGACACATTCTTGTGTACAGGGTGTGGTAAAAAGATGGGGTTCAGTGATATTTCAGTTTTTCTGAAACTTAGCAACTTTGCCATTTAAATCGACCTGAAGCTTAATTTTCTTTTCTTACCGTTTGAATCAATAACTTTTTCAAATCGAAAATTTAACGTAGAATCTAAAAATTGTGTAGTTTGCTCACATATGTCTATCCGTTGCTGAGAAATATCAGATTTACGTACAAAAACACAGGGTTTTTTTAGAAAAACTGAAAATAATTCATTTCATACCTAATTTTTGGAGTTAGACTTTTTTATAACCGCCATTGTATCACATTTACATTGCATTATAACAAAAAAAAATTGTCACACCAAGAGCCACTCACCCTGTATAACTTACAATGTATAAGAATGTCTTTATAAATAGTATACTGTAATATTGTACACGAGTACTAAAATTTTGTTTTCAAGTACTTTGTCATCATCTCCTAAACAATAAAGAATTTGGAGTAAATAGGAGTGTAACTTTTCATGTTAGTTTTCGTGAAATTTGAAATCACCATATTGAATTAACCAGTAATTATAATAGCCCTAATATTACGCTTAATGTTATCACTGTTAATCAACGGTGAGACAGATAACTATACGACGTTACTACGAGTGTGATCGCCGCCAAGGTTTATGAGTCACGAAGTATATTAATTTTATACTGCAAGTAGGAATATTTAAACGAGTTTTAGTCGACTGTACTTGTGAATTCAGGAAATCGATCAACAAACCAATCCCATTCCCATTAGGCGATGTAAGATTTACTTCTATTATTGACATTTTCAAAGAAAATACATACAATTTTATTGTGATTACCGTGTAATGCAATAACCACAAAATGCCATTAAATTTATTGTATGTAGGGTCTTCACTATTCATCCTCACATATTATACTTTTTTCATAATACAATGTTGATATAGAGCAGTTATTTACATTGAACAGGCTCTTTCAATTAATATTTCACAGCTTTAGAGACCAAGATGGGAATTTTCACTAATTTTCTCTAATTTTTCACGTTTTCTGACAAAAGCATGTTCAACTTTTGACAAATCTAATATTTGTTAGTTTAGAAAGGAAGCAGTAAATCGACCACAACAGTTATGCTCTTTATGCTTCTTATGCTCGCTGCTTGTGTTCTAACTAACACAGCGTTGAAATATTGCATGTTCTATTGTGAAAATTGCACGTTTTATTGTGTGAACATTGCATTTTTTACTGTGTAAATATTGCATGTTTTATTTTGTGAACATTGCTTGCTTTATTGCGCGAACATTGCATGTTGTATAGTGTGAAAATTTCATGTTTTATCATGTGAACATTGCATGTTTTATAGTGTGAACATTTCAGGTTTTATTAGGTGAACATTGCATGTTGTATAGTGTGAACATTTCATGTTTTATCATGTGAACATTGCATGTTTTTATAGTGTGAACATTTCATGTTTTATTATGTGAAAATTGCATGTTGTATAGTGTGAAAATTTCATGTTTTATCATGTGAACATTGCATGTTTTATAGTGTGAACATTACATGTTTTATTATGTGAAAATTGCATGTTGTATAGTGTGAAAATTTCATGTTTTATCATGTGAACATTGCATGTTTTATAGTGTGAACATTTCATGTTTTATTGTGTGAACATTGCATTTTTAACGCGACGTAAACCGGAATACTTTGATTTTAGTAAAAACAACTATGTTAAAAAACTCAATACTTTTCATCAATAAGGTACTTTTGCCTAGTAAATAAAAATTAATTTAGTAATGCCTGAGATGTTTAATTCAAATTTTTTGTCGTTGTTTTAAGAAGAAAAGCAGTACTTAATATTGTTTCTGATGTATATTTGCTAACGTTCGAAGATGACTGGTACCGATAAGAAAGTTCCCGCTCTGCGCTCTCTGTTGGGATTGAATGTAACTAGTGTGTCGATAATACAGTACTGGAGTTATATTCTGCAAGATAAGACACCATATTTTCACAAATGTTTATACATAGACTCTACAACAATATCAAAGATATGCACAATAACGGTATGAATATTGGCACACAAGAACTAAGTACTGTACAGTCTGTACAAGTATACCAGTATTGCAGTTCTCGCTGACGAGCTCTAGTCTAGTGTTTCAGACGACAGACGATGTGAAGTCATGTGACAGACGACAGACGATGCGAAGTCAGCCGCTAGAAGTACTTGGACACCTACTTCTACGGTTGATGGGCGCGAGGTTGAAGGGAAGACGTTGATTTTGTTAATGAAAATCATTCTAGTAACACTATAAAAATGTTTGATTACTGTTCTGTCCTTGATTATGAAACCTTCAGAGAACCTCTCTGAAAACCCTCGGAAGGTATAATAGTTAATGATTCTACACGGATTATTTGTCTTTTGGTACATACACACTTTCAGAAACGGTTACATTGAAATGTTTAATGAAAATGACGAACAATTACAAATTTTTACAGATAGCCAAGCAGCTTTGAAACCAACGGACTGTGCGTCAACTCTTAACTTGTCCTGGATTGTTTATCAGGTCGTTTAGGGACGGAATGGCTGATACCTTGGTAAACCTGCCTCGACTTTCAAAAGACAAAGTCAAATAGTTTATTACGAAAACATGTTAACATGTATAGCAAACGTCTAGAAATTTAAATTAAAATAATTTTGTCATTTATCCCGCAATATCCATTCTTACATACAGTTTTTACATTCTTTCAGTCTCATTCATTCGCCAATTCTATCTACTTCCAACGTCGGGGTCAGTCTTGTAAATGATCGGTCTCTCAGTTGTGTGCCATAAATTCGCCGACATTATAAAATGCCTTTTACGCTAAAAAGCGTTTGAGGCGAATTTTTAACGCTTTAGGCGTTGGGGAACTTTTGATGGAATGTGGCAATCTGTTGATTAAATGAACACCAGCCTGGGAGGGCAAGTGCTCATAAGCTTCCGTTCTGTGTCTTTCAGTTCGGTAGCTGTCTCTACTTCTAGTCTCATACTCATGTACGTCTCGGTCCCTTATCAGGGCACATCTTGGCTTACAGAACAAAATTGTTTGCAAAATGTAGAGAATAGGCAGAGTGAACAGTTGCAATTGTTTGAAAGCTTGTTTGCAGGATTCTCTGAAATTTATTTTTGCAATTATTCGAATTGCTATTTTTGCAATTTAAACGCTCTTAAAAATTGATTGTTTGTGCACGTCCCACACAAAATCAATCCGTAGGAAAAGTGTGGATAAATTAGACCATAACACGCCGTCATCATACTTTATTAGGGCAGTATTTGGCGAGGGACCTCAAAACATAAATGCCTGAAGACAATTTTGCGCAAACCGAATCGATGTGTGTATTCCATGTCAACCCTCGATCTAGGTGTATACCAAGGAACTTCGCGGTATAGATTCCTTCTAGCATGGAATTTGCTAGCATGATGCCCGGGCCGTTTTCTGATTCTACAGAGCGCAATGAAAAATTCAAAAAGTTTAATTTAGAAGAATTTGTTGTCAGATTGAGGCTTTGAAAGTACTGGATACAGTTGTTGAGGTCAACAAATGCCTGTTGTTGAATTTCCGTCTTTGAATTTCCACTGAAGCAGACAGTTGTGTCATCAGCGTACTGCACGAGTTTTTCCATGAGAAGCGATGATCCTATGCCATTGACGTAGACTAAGAAAAGGATTGGGCTGAAAATGGAGCCTTGAGGGACCCCATAGTTCATTTCAATTGGGATTGAAACTTGGTTTTCAATCTGAACATCTTGTGATCCATGACTTAGAAATGAACTAAACCACAATAGGGGCACGCCTCTAATGCCATGGGATTACAAGTTATCAAGCAGTTTGGTGTGGTCTATGCAATCGAATGCTTTAGTAAGGTTGAGAAACTCACCAGTTGTGGAATTTTGACGTTCTATTCCTTCCATAACCATGTCGACCAGACTCACGACTGCTTCTATTGTCGACTTGCCCTTTCTAAAACCAAACTAGTCCTTTGAAAGCTGGTTGTGTTTATTTAATAACTGAAGCATTCAAATTAAAAAACAGTTTTCAAAAATTTTGCTCAGAATAGGCAAAATGGAGACAGGCAGATAATTGTTAATTGACATTGGATCGTCTTTTTTAAAAATCGGATTGACCCTTGCGATTTTTAGGAGGGAGGGGAAAACTCCTGTTTTAAAGGATAAATTGACTAATTCCGTTAAAGGGCTCATAATAATATGCTTGGAGCATTTCTTTATGAGCCACATAGACATCAAATTTAGGTCATTTGATTTTTTTGGCTGGGAGCTGCTGGATAATTCTGTCAACACGACAGGGCTTCAATTGTTCCTAGGTGAGAAGCCTTTAGGACACTCACGAAGTGAGTTCACACTGAACATGAAAGAGGGTGGAGACTGCACCTGGTCTGAGGATGAGGAGGCTGATTCTGCAATCTTCCTCCATGGTGTGGTCTGATCTTCCCTTCTTTGTTAGATCGGTGTCTTCTCAGGTTGTGGGTCTGACTAATGAATATTGTCACCTGAAGAAGCATCGTAAAGAGTTGTCTTTTTCCGGTAGGATCTGCTCTGTGTATTGTTTGATGGCTAGGAGGAAACTGCTGAACACGCCATCTTTGGTAGTCTGATCAAGGGTGGTGAATTTCCCCAGGAGGAAATTGTTTTTGGTGGTTTATAGAACTGCTGAAGCCATAAAAATTGGCTAACCCTGAAATATACTTCTGGGGTGCGCAAAACGTCCTTGAGGCTAAAGTGCATAGCAATAAGGAAAACAAGATATTTTGGGTCACACAGCGTCCAATCGTTGCTTAACACAATCTTAAGATTTTAGTATTTAAGTCGAAATGACTATGAGGTGGAATAAGATATTGTTGAAAATAGCAAGACAGGCCTTTTTGCGATCAATGATATAAAAAATGAACATCAGAAATTAAGGCCTAAGATTGAATTGTATTTTTACGTGACCATTGCTTACATATTGTTAAATGTGCCGTTATTTAAGAACTGTATGATGATCGTCTAGGCTTAAGTGTTATAGTTAGGGAAATTTCGGAACTATATCTAAATTAGGTATTACTTTATCTTTTCCTTATCAAAGCTGGTTAGGTTTGGATAGGGAAAATCTAGTGGCGGATCCACGGTAAATAACTCTTTGAATGCCCTCTTTCGATCGCGACTACACGAGGTTGAATTCTAAACCTGTTTCCACATTTTCCAACACCATTTTTATCATAATTTCAATTTTTCATAAGGTTTTTTTCCAGATATTTCCACCAACAGTCAATCTTCTTCGAAACCACTGCCTTCCAACCCATCGCCATTCCACGCACAACAGCCTTGGACATTTTCCTGCAGGTAATTGTATTACAGTTATTTTGCTTTGAAGTATTTTTATACTTATTTACCTATATAAACTATAAATATGTATAGTAATTCTTCGACCGTTACTTCAAGTTACAGTTCAAGTATTGTACTTAAATTTGTGTAATTGTTGAATTGTTCATAAGTATTTTAATTTTATAAAATGTTTGAGTAGCATATTTAATAAGCATAGTTCTTAATGCATAGTTTTAGAAAAGTGGCATGTTTTATTTCTAATCCAATAGTTTACTACATATTTTTCGTGCAATAACCGCAATTGGGAAATAATTTCTAAAAATATTATTAAATATCGGTTTAAGCTTAGAGCATACATATTTCTATCTAGTACATTTCCAGATTATAAAATTAAGAGCTTCAATAAAAGAATACTTTTAACTGTACAGTTTTGTAAATATTAAGTATTCAGTGCTTGAACTGTAATCTAATGCAGATATCAAAGTCAATTGACAGAAATCCTCAGAAGAAAATTCGGCAACTTTCACTTTCTCAACTTCAGTAGACCTGTGAGCGAGAATATAGAATTCATCCTTCCCTCTAGAGCGGTCGCAAACATATGATATGTTGACATAGTCTGGTACAGAAAAGGCATCGAATTGGTTTGTGAGTCAAATTATGTTCCTCACAATGAATGTGAATTTGAAGAGGTTCAAAATTTGATTGTATAGGTACCGCAAATGTTTTGCTGAAAAATCTTTACACAAGTCGAGGTAGAAATGAAAGTGTCTCTATATACTGGAAGGAAATGTTGATTTAACCTAGATTGTAGCCATGTGTTGAGTTAGGTATCCAGCTGAGGAAAAAATCACATTGCATATATCAAAACGTAGCTTTACAGATTTTTTTGTCTCACCGTATAATAGAAAATGTCCAGAAAAATCCTTCCATGATCAAAAACAACCTTTAAACAAAGAAGTGAGGTAGGCCTAATTGTTTTTGGCTGGCTTGCTATTAGTGGTAGAAGAAATGGGTAAATGCCAGCCTGATTGAAGTTTAGCGTTGAGTTTTCAGGTTATTAACAACTTGAACTAATCGTTACTCTGTTCTCCTCCGTATACTAATGGTTATAGTCTCGGCTCTCTAACTGAGAGATCACGGGTTCAAATCCCGAAGAGGGCCAATCATGTATAGACACGAAACAGTCTACTTTGAAAAATAATAATAATAAAATCAGTGAACATCGCAGCCTACATAGCAGAAGCTGAGGCTTAAAAGAGATAAAAAAAATAAATAAATAAAAATCGTTACTCCAAGGTTTACTTTAGTTATTCTGCCAAATGGCGTAGTAAGAGTAGTACCACATTTTTATGTGTGAATCTTCATTTAAAAGTGTATTAATTTCACATAGGTATTAAACTCGCTAAAATGTGTGATTGACTAACACGTATGTTAGCCACTTCCTTAACTTGAAGGATCTTCAATCAGTTGGATGATATCATAGATATCCAACAAGGCACATTGGTGATATACATACACACAGGGGTCGCCTAACACTCCCTGAACGTGACATATCTTTTCATGGAACCCTTCTTATTTAATAATCTTCAGCTGGCAATGAAAAGTGCAGCTTTAAGAAAAAGAGAGTTTTCTGGTTGAAAAGCTGGAGGGTTTACATTGTTCAGGAATTTCCGATTACCTTAATAGCATTAAAACTTAGATTGATAAGGTTCATAGTATTGACGAGTGTGATATTCATCATGTACTTAAAAGATTCAGAAATCAACAATGTTTATGTTCCCGTTGAGCTAAAACGCGACAGTTTGGAAATATACCTTGTCGACCTCTAAACTTTGAGACAATACAATTATACCACCTTAAAAAAAGCTAGCTCACTTTTGGAAGGGAATTGGTGGGGAGGTAGTAAGGAAAATGACCCGATCATGTACACAATTTCAAACATTTCTTTCCTGTATTTCCTTTACATACTCAGTTCTTAATGGCATGAAACTGGATCATCACCACTACATAAGTAATGACCGCTCCTGCGGTTCCAGTCAGTGTGGAGTTACTAATGGGAAAACACCCAAGCGCTGAAAACCTTCCATTATGTTTCCTCAATTGCACTAGGACTCCTTCCAGCAATTCCACCAGGGTTGGATCCAAATCCACGTTGATCAACTTGCAGATCATCGGGGCAGTCTCGTCAGCCATCTCTGTCACCAGTGCGCTTGGACGTACCATCAGGACCAGGTGGGTGACATGGGCGATGATCCAAGCCGCGTCAGTGATGGCGATCACAGTCCGACCGTGCATTAACAAGAGGAAGAAATAGTAAAGAGTGATTGTGACGTGGACAACCGATGTGAAGAATGAGGCCATCAGCTGATCTCCGTAGAAGATGTTGGCTTGTTGAACAGCTGTGACACCTCGGTGTTAACGCCCCAAAATTTTAACGAATAAATTAGTTTAACCTAATACTACGAGAATGTCTTATTGTTACTTTAGTGATTATCTTAACCACCTTTATACTGGTAAGACCTCCACAATATGTAACAATGCTGCCGTACACATCAAGTGCCATCCGGATTAATATAGAAACATATAGGCCTTAAGGCCACTTCAGAAGAAAGGGGACAGGAGTTCTGCCACACCCTGTATATGCATTAAATTGAAGCCGCGGTGATGCGACAACGCCGGTGTTGTCGCAGCCACGTGTACGGAATGCGCTGAAATCAGCAATAGTTGTGTTGTACGCAGGCCTTGAGCAGTCTAAAAGCACCATGTACTTTGTTAATTACTAAATGAATCGCCTAGGCGGCAGCACCTCTCAGAGTACCATCCTAAGACGAAACGCCCTCTGATTGGTCCGGAGCCTTGGCGGCGGGAAGATCGGGCGATGCTGAGGTGATGCTCGGAGAGTCGGCTAACTTGTGCGGAACGCGACAGACGTTAACTTAGGCCCTCTCCCCCTCTCTCTCTCTCTATCCATATTTTAACTTTTCGGAAGCCAAATTCTAAATTTGTAATTATGTGTTAATCAAACCTAATTATTTTATTAATCTAATCCAAAGAGTGTGCTAAATTTTAATAAATCATTTATTGGTTCGACTCCGTTGTTTTATTTTGAAAGTTTATACAACCTTCCTCGCCACGAACCCAAGAGAAGATCTTTCGCCTCCCACTGGGCAAACGAAGTCAACCTACCACAAACTGGTGTCAGGTGTGGGGTTGGTACAGACTGCAAGAACGTCACCAACATGCGAGGTAAGTGATTAAAATTAATAAATTCAGCATTAATCTTCTTAATTAAATTTTTCCGAAATTCAAATCTAACACTTTTGAAGAAAATATTTCACTCTAATTAACTGCAATTTCATCTTACAAACATTTTTGTGTCCCGTAGAGAAAAGAGCTAGTTTTTCAATTTATTAGAAAGGTTTGAAGTAATTGAAATAATTGTAATAGAAATTACTGGCGGCCATTAACCACGCTAAGAGTTCCGAACCCCCCCCTCTCCGCATTGTTAGAGTAAAGTGCGCGTCATAATGGCGTGATTTGTGAATGAATATTACTGAAGAGATAAAGTGTTAATTAATTGATATAAGAGTTTTTTTTAGAGAGAGAGAGGAAAAATTATAACGGTATATTAACTTATAATTATTGCTGGAGACCGGGGGAGTATTAATTTGTGAGTTACATTATTTTAATTTCAACTGTAATAGCTAATAACAGAATTAGACTACGCATCGAGATGGCCGTGGTTGTTGAGCGAAAGTGACGCTCGAGGTGGCTGTGTAACTGCGCATGAGATACGTTTCATTGTTGACTCTGTAAAAATACGGTCAGCGACGGCACTACTTGTAGATAGAAGGGGGCTACCGATCTTAAGCTATACATTGTAATGGTGATTGTGATGAATAGTGGGACAGCTGTTTGAAAATATAAGTTTATTGAAAAATAAGTGTTTGTAGAATATATTAACACATTAACCTAATAAATAAAAAGCTTTTAAATTAACCTAGTCTTAATTGCATGTGGAATTAACGATACACATAAATTAAGGAGGAGGTCTATGAGTGACTTGGATTATGCCTGGGCGTTAGTGGAAATAAGCCATTAATTTGAATTTATTGATTAAAAAAAAAAAAAAAAAAAAAAAATAATAACTATAGATTGATCTTATATTGTGAAAACTTGATTAAATTGATTTAAAATTAATGTGATTTAATATTGCAAGTAAATATTGAAAAAAAAAAAATAGTAAGTAGCTAAAAGGTCAGTTTCACCGGCTTACTTCTGCTATCAGGTCAAAGGGCCCAATTAACTCCGATCTCCTTAGGAATTAAGTACCATAATTAATTAATTGTATCTGGTTTGACTTGTAAACTTTTGTAAGAAGATAAATCCTAGTATAACGACGAAAATTGATTGGACTTAGAATAATTCAACGTAAACGCACCTAGTATGCGGGGAAGAATAGTGCAATTCCAATTTTCGGAAATAATCGTGTTTTTGGGCTAAGGACTTAGCCGAATTTTCAGAAAAGTGGGAATTTCCTTAAATCTTTAACAGACGGCTTGTGATCTTTTGAGATTTAAATATGTGGATTTAATTAGGCTTTTGCCGCGATGGAACTTTGGGAATTCGCGCTGGGAATCTTAACAGCATCCTAGTAAACTTTTAATTGGACTTTAAATTTTTTTATTTTTAATTATTTTCTCTTAAAACCCGACAACGTACGGACTTTGTTGTGTGAGCCCCCGACGGACGTAGTAATAATTAATTGGGATTTATAAATTCATCTTCTTTATTTTTTTTTATTGATGGGGACTTAGGGAATATACCTCGTTTTGTAATTTGAAGGAAACAATTACATTGATTAGCCTGTTCGGTAGATGTTTTGTTCTTTTTCGCTTTGGAATCTAGTATCGGCCATCAACATGAATCCCTACCTTTTGATAAAAGAAGAAAATCAATACGAGTTGAAAATCCGCGGTCAACTTACGACCGGTAGTGCAGAGGACTTACGGAAACGGTTGACTAAATGTGTCAAAGCCAACATGCCCGTTGACCCGGCTGTTTTGGCATCTCTGGACGTGGAAGAGGAGTTAGAGGCCTGCGAGGCCAAGCTGAATCGATTATCCACCTCCATCGACGAGTACGAGGGAGACTATACTGATACGGAAGGCCAGCGGCTTCAGGCCCGTTTATGGCACAACTACCTCAGGATTCAACGCATCCCAGTAGCAACCGAGGCGGAAGAGGAACGCCAGCGAAACTTATTAAACGAGACGAAACGCTTTTGTGATGCGGCTACCGAGCAAAAGGGCGCGGTGGAAGATAAGAGTGAGAATGATGGGAAATTGATGGATAGTGAGCCGGCAGTTGACCAAATGCACCCACCTCGTGTAACCGCGCCCGTGGCGGCGAGTCGAGCCAATGTGGAAAACTCAGCACCAAGCCCGGCTGACCAACATGCACCGCTGGTCAGTCCAAGCGCTATACCACCGGCGCCACACGACTCGTATCAACGCACCCGAGCCGTGCCTGTCTATAAATGGGGGTTGATGTTTGACGGAAGGTCACAAAGCGTGGGGGCATTCCTACAACGCGTTGAAGAACTCCGAAGAGCTAGGGGCGTGACTCCCTACCGAACTTTTTGAGTCCGCTGTGGATTTGTTCTCAGGATCAGCCCTAGTGTGGTATCGATCCACAATAGGCCGGATAAATACCTGGGAAGAGTTGTGTCAGGACTTAGAAGTAGTCTTCCAGCCGCCCAACCATGACATCCGGTTGCAGCGGGAGATTTTTAATCGCATGCAAGGGGAGACCGAGTCAATCGATCTCTTCATTGCGGCGATGGAAGGGTTGTACGGGCGACTGGCCACCAATGTGCCCGAAGAAACCAGGCTGCGGCAAATGTATCACAATCTAAATTCCCAACTACAAGATAGGTTAGCCTTGTTTGATGTTACATCAATCGAGCAGCTACGGAAACTAGGTCGAAAGGCAGAAGCGGGACGTTACCGGTCAGTAGAACAGCGCAATGTGCACAGGGACCACGACGTGATGGAGCCGGACCTAGCTTACACACCTGTAAGGCGTAGGCCAACGAGCGACGCTGCACATCCTCAATCAGATAGAAAAATATTCCAAACAACTCTGGAGGCTGACGTAACTTGTTACAACTGTCACGAAAAAGGGCATATGTCGAGAGAATGTAAAAACAGGAAAAGGCCGCCCCTTGATAGGCTAGCATGCTGGCGCTGTAATAAAGTAGGCCACTTACAGCGAGATTGTCATGTTAGGCTGAACGCAAACGGCCCTCGTTCGGGAAACGAGGCCGGGGTAAGTGGGAGCGCCGCCATGACACCCCGCAAGTAAAGGATGCTGTCAACCGACAGCTTCCGAAGGCGAGATTAGTGATCAGGTACAACGCAAAAAAAAATGTTACCGCCCAAAAGGATATAAGAGTAGTGCCTGTAGTTCGTGAACTTGTTGACGAGTTAGTGGCAATTGGTCGGATTGAAAATGCGGAGGGTAAAGTTTTAATCGATACAGGAGCGCAGGTGTCCTTATTGAAGCGTGGAGCCTCCTCCGCCGACCTTTTAAAAACAGATGTAGTATTAAGAGGAATCTCTGGGAAGGTACTAAAAACATATGGTCGCCAGCGAGTAGCCTTGAACCTAAAACCGGGAGTTCAAGTGCCAGGAGATTTTGTAGTGGGAAATCTGCCAAAAGGCTATTTAGCGGTGCTGGGCTGTGATATATTAGGTCAAGGGAACGGAGAGATTAGTATAGAACGCGGCGTGCTCAGGTTATCGGGAAAAGACATTTGGCTGAACCGCATAAGAAAAGGGGAAACCGTGCCGGACCCCAACCGCAGTGCTTCCGGAAGCGAGCAGCCGAAGCCACAGCGTTATGTGTTTTGTTGCAACGAGGTCAAAATCCCACCACGTTGTGAAAAAGTTGTTCGTGTCAAAATTAGTCGCCTTACCACAAAACTAAACGAGTTGGAAGGCGCAGAAGTGATGATTGAGCCCGGTGAGTTTATAATGCATGGCGTCTACATAGCCCGGACTTTAACAAAAATAAAACAAAATTGTTGTTGGATCAAGACCGTGAATGTGAGCGCTGAGGAAGTCACGTTGGTGAAAAATTTAAAACTAGGGACCCTTGTTAGTGATATTGATCCTGTGGAGAATGAACATTCTAATCGGCGTAAATTGGTAATTTTAGCCGACAGCCATGGTAGGGGCCTGCAGAGTATTATATCAGAGAGACTGCCCGGAAACGTTGAAGTAGAAGTTTTTTTCTTGCCTAACGGTAAATTGAAACACGTAACATCAAGATTAGGCAATTTGCTAAACAAATTGACTTCCAATGACTCAGTAGTTGTAATAGGAGGAACAAATGATGTAGATAAGTCGATGCCTTATCCGTTGACCTTGCAGCAGGCTTTTGTAACCTTGCCGGCGGGATGGAAAGCCAATGTCATCGTGCTCTCCATATTTGATCGCTATGACACGGATCTTAAGGCTGAACTGAGTGACGCGAATGGCCTCCTCAAGGCCATCGTTCAAAATTTAACGAAGCAAAGCAAGGGGAAAATTGATTTTTTGGATTTAAAAGGAAAACTAAACCGACGCTGGTATACGAGGCACGGACTGCATTTGAATGAGGAGGGGAAGTTAAATTTAGCAAGACTTATTAAGGATAAGGTTATATTGAACCATAAAGTAGCGGAGGTAAGAGTCGGAAGAGTTGAACGGTGTGATGAGGCGGAGTTGGAGGCGTGCATAGATGCAAAGCTGGCCCATCTCTCATTAGAAGAACGGGCTCAGTTGAAAGCCACCCTCCTAGAGTTCGGCCATGTTTTAGATTGCAGAGACAACCAACCCCTTGGTTGTACGTCTGCTGTCAAACATATAATCCGAACTGGGGACGTTGCGCCCATCTATAAGAAAGCCTACCGCGTACCACACCATCACAAGGCCACGCTCGACAGTCTCATCCAAGACCAGCTGGATAAGGGCATAATTGTCCCTAGCCAGAGCCCATGGGCTTCGCCAGTAGTACTAGTGCCTAAAAAGTCCCCGGACGGTACACCCAAGATGAGATTCTGCGTTGATTACAGGGGGTTGAACGCCGTAACTACCCCCGATGTGTACCCTCTCCCTAATATCACGGAGACCCTAGATTCGTTGGGTGGCTGTACGGTTTTCACCACCACTTTAGACCTTCGGTCAGGGTACCACCAGATCCAAGTCGACGAAGAGAGTAGGCCCAAGACCGCCTTCAATGTGCCGGGAGGGCACTATGAGTACCAACGCATGCCGTTTGGGTTAAGCACACCGCCCCCGCTACCTTTCAAAGATTAATGGACTCGGTTTTAATGGGGTTGAAGGGTGAAAAATGCCTTGTCTATTTGGATGATATAGTTCTATTCTCCAAAGACCTGCCTTCTCACACTGGAAGCCATAAGAGAGGTATTCTCTAAATTGGAGGGGGTAAATTTGACGGTTCAATTGAGTAAGTGTAATTTTGCGGTTGACGAAGTAAATTATCTTGGCCACGTTATAACAAAGAAAGGGGTAGGACCGGATCCGGGCAAAGTTAATGCTGTGCGCGATTTTCCTGCGCCGAAGACCGTTACAGACGTCAGGTCATTCTTAGGCCTCTCTGGTTACTATCGCCGTTTTATCGACAGCTATGCTACAATCGGTCGACCACTTTTTGAATTAACAAAACAGGGCCACGAATTTGTATGGACGCCCGAATGCCAGGAGGCCTTTGATCAGCTGAAACAAAAATTGATCTCAGCACCTGTGCTAGTGTACCCGGACTTTAATAAACCTTTTATATTGGCCACGGATGCGAGTATGTTTGCCTTGGGAGCTGTTCTATCGCAGGAGATAGATGGAGAGGAAACACCCTGTAGCCTACTGCTCCAGGACGTTTGTTTCCGGCAGAAAAGAATTACTCGACCACTGAGCGTGAGCTGCTTAGCTTGGTCTGGAGTACCAAGTATTTCAGGTGCTACCTATTGGGCCGCCCTTTTAAAGTCATTACTGATCATGCTGCTCTAAAGTGGATGCTTTCACTTAAAGACCCTAGCAGTAGACTGATGAGATGGTCGTTAAGGTTAGCAGAATTCGATTTTACCGTAGAACACAAAGCCGGTAAAAAGCACAGCAACGCAGATGGCCTCAGCCGGACGGTACAAGCGATTAGAAAGGATGTGCTCCCCATTGTTGACCTTGACGTACTAAGGACGCGACAACGAGAAGATCCAGTAGTGCAAGGTTTGCGCCAGGCTAAGAGCTTTCGCAATGAGTCCGGAGAAGATCCTGTACCGTCTGAGTTCGGGTGAGCAGAAGATCGTAGTACCGGCATCCCTAGTACCGGAAGTTATTCGGTTGAATCATGACTTGCCTACCGCCGGACACGCCGGGGTAGCAAAGACATTGGAACGGGTACGACAGAAATTTTGGTGGAGAAAGATGGATAAGGACGTACTGGATTACGTTAGGACGTGTCGTAGTTGTAGTCAGCGGACAAACTATGGAAAAATCAAAGCACCCCTAGGAGAAGTTTTCAAACGAACCCCGAGAACCATTTGAAGTAATCGCAGCCGACATAGTGGGACCGTTGCCCCTTAGTGAGTCTCGTAACGTGTATATTTTAAGCGTAATGGATCATTTCTCGCGATATTGCGAATTTATTCCGTTACCTGATCAAAACGGCAGAAAGTGTCGCGCGGGCTCTCGTACAGCGTGTGATAACCAAGTTTGGCGTGCCAAAGATCCTTATTACCGACCAGGGTGCGAACTTTACCTCTGATCTAATCAGTCAGCTCTGTAAGTTCTTACATGTTCGTAAGATACAGACTACAGGATTCCACCCTCAGTCGAACGGCCGTTTAGAAAGAGTGCACTCGACTATTGCGCGTATGTTGAGCCATTTTGTAAATCGGCATCAGACCGATTGGGATGAGTACCTCCCTTACGTCACGATGGCATACAACTCCCAAGGTCATGAGTCGACAGGGTTTTCCCCGTTTGAAATGGTTTTTGGTCGGAAGATGGAAATGCCCATGGAGGCTGACCTGACCATCACCGAAAGCGATGATCTTTACAATGATCATGTGGAAACCCTGCGAAGTAAGCTCAGAGAAACGTTTGAAAATTGCCGAGAAACGGAAGATCGCAGCTCGCAGCCGTTATGAGAAGCAATACAACAAGAAGGCTCGCGAAGTGAACTACAACGAAGGGCAGATGGTCCTGTTGCACGTGCCTAGTATAGGTAGGCAATCGGGTTAAAAAGTTGTCGAAATTATGGAACGGACCGTACAAAATAGTTAAAGTACTGTCCCCGTTGAATGTGGTGTTAAAAATCCGGAAAAGAGAGGTGACAGTCCATGTAAACCGGATCAAGCCCTGCTTGGGAAGAGCTTCCGTGCCTCCCCAACAGGCTGAGTATCTAAGCGACCCTAGGCCTCGAGAGGAGGATGACAGGTTAGGTGACGACGATGACGAGGAAGAAGAAGAGGTCAATGGTGATCCACCTCCAGACATTGATGACGTAAAAGTTCAAGCAGGTGCTCCGAGGGACCCAGCAGCGGTCGCCGGACCTTCTGATGAGTTGCAGCGCCCAAAGAGAAACAAGCGTGTACCTGCGCGGTTGGGAGACTTTGTTAGAATCTTGAATCTATCTTTGGTAGATAAGCGGTAGTTTAGTCGCTACGTAGCCCGGGATTAGGCGAGAGATTGTCAACTTTATTTTTGCTGTATAAAATACCATTGCCTCTGTTATAGGCCTAATTGGCATGTTATTTACGCTTGGAGTCGCCTGGGGTTTTCACCGAGGTGTCGTCTTCGAAAAGGAGGGAGATGTGCTCCTCACTGACAGCCATTGGACCATAGTGATGCAGTACAACTTCACGGAAGTAGAAGAGGAAAACCAGAACCTAAGTATATTGCTATTCAAGGTAAAAGGTCAGTACGATGAGTTCTTTCAAGACCTCTTAGCGGGGAATGTAAGCATGCACTCTCCGGTACGAGGTATTAGAAGCAGGATTCAGGTACGAGTATGTAGGTTTGCAGCAGCTGGTAGCAGACTACGTCGGCCAAACCAGTGACTTGACTACCTTAGTATCTAGTACTCGGCAAAAGCGAGGCTTAATCGATGTGGGAGGCCAGGTACTAAAATTTCTGTTTGGTACTGCAACGGATAGTGATCTGGAATTAACCAATAGTAGGATAAATGAAATAGAAAATCTAAGTGATGACCTTTCCCATAACACTAAAGACCAAATAACCGTTTTAGGCAATATGCAATCGGAAATTTCCAACCATTCTAGAGCAATAAACAAAATTATCTCTACCATAAAAGAATATCACGAGGTGATGCACATAACTATGGCCCGTAATTATATCAGAGAACTTATATATGCCAAACCAGTTGAGAACCCTTTTTCAGTATTTGAAGCTGAACTCAGCCCTTTCGGAGGTTAAAGATGCTATTAATCTAGCTGTCCAGAGGATGGCCAGGCTTTCACCTGGCCATTGAGGATCTAGCTGCCGGAAAAATGACCAGTAACCTGTTGCCTCCCCATCAGTTCTTGAAGGTCCTGACTTCCGTGGAAAACGTAATACCACCTCCAGTAAAATTGTTTTTAGATGTAAAATTAGAGAATTTGCATAATTTCTACAAATTTGCCACAATACAATCATATGTAACGAATTCTCAATTGAGGGTATTAATTAAGCTACCCCTGAAAAATGATAATCAGTTGTTTGAAACTTTCAATGTGATAGTTTATCCCGTTTACGACCCTTCACTCGCAAAGTGGGTGAAATGGGAAGTGGCAGATCAAAAACTTGTGATTAGTAAAGACAGGCAGACTTATTCGGTTTATTCACCAGAAATCTTTGCAAGGGAATGTAAATTTGGCAAACTCACGGTGTGTCCGTTGTCAGACGCCTTATTAAGCGTCTACAAACGACCCAACTGTGTAGTAGATTTATTAATGAAAGAGCACGTAACGTTATGTAGTAGAAAGTTGATATCTGGCTTACAGTCCCCCGTTCTAATTAGAACACCTACCCGCTGGCTCTACGCCACATCAAAAGAAACACGAGTTATATTAAATTGTTTTGGGCGTGATGCAAACCTGAATGTAAGTGCGATCACCCTGAAAGGTGAGGGTGAAATACCGAAGCAAGACAGATGTGATCTGATTGCTGATGGCTATAGGGTGCCTGCCCGATTTATCGGCAGCTCCTCGTATTCGAGTGAATTTGGAAAGATTCTTTTCCCAGAAGTTGATGGGATGTACAGTAGTGAAGAATACAGCTTACTGGTACATGATGTTTGTAAATGAAACTTTGAAAGTCCTGCAGGGACTAGATGATCAGCTGGGCACCCTAAGTGTTAAAGAATATTCCCTAGAGGGTACAGTACAATTACTTAGGTCCCACTATCACAGACGGATGGTTATCAAGTATGCAACGTTTAGTGGTACGTCTCTTGTTGTGGTGTTAACTGTTGTTGTTCTGTTGCTAAGATGGAGGGTGCGAGTTGCCGACCTGCTCCGTGCCGCCCTGGGAGGTAGCACACAGCATCCGCAGGCCGCCCAGACAGAGTCGTCTCTCCAGACCCTCGAGGAGACTGTACGCACTGTTCCTAGATCGGATGCTGATCAAGGCGAAATTGATCGAGACCAGAGTGGGAGTATGTCAACCCCACGAACCGCAACTGACGTCAAAACTGACCGTACGTTAATCTAACAAGGAGTGGAAAGTTGGGCCCTGGACACTTTAAGTAAGTGTGAAATTAGTTGTGAACTTACAACTTCATCGGGATGTGTGTATGTGTAATTACTTTGAAAAAAAAAAAAAAAAAACCTGAGATCAACCTGTGTCGAGACTGAACGAGTGCTTCTGGATTCTTAGTCGTAGAGACATGGTGGAAGAGTGATTGGGGATCCCCTAATATGTTTGTTGATTGTTCTCTGTATGCTGACCACTTGGTTTTTGACTTGTGTATGTAATGTTAACGCAGACTGGTAATGGCAGAGTTTACTATACTTCCTTGGACATTCTATTTAAAGTAAATAGGCATATCCTAAGAGGATCAAGAATGCTCGAGTCAAACTGGGTATCTATGGGAAGGTAAAGCCGGCACCCCTAAACCCAAATACCCTCTCCTTTCAAACTCCCCAACCGGACTATAGATACACTGAAACAGCTCGAATAAACTTTCCTAAATTTAAAAATGAAGTGGCATTCCAGTAATAACGCCTTTGAGAGTGTCTTGCTAAGGGATTTTCCGGACCCCATTAGCAAGACAGAAAAAATGTCTTTACCAGGTCTGCAGAATTGTATTAACCATAGTGGGCAGGGTATTAACCCTTGTGTTTATTCATATTTTATGTATTCAATGGGATGTCATAATGGTTGTTAGGACTCGTTTGAATGTCTAGTAATCTTAGATCTTAAGAATTTGTTAGCCTAAGGGAGACTGGTCCTTTGACCTTAGTAAAAACTAGGTAGTCTATTAGTGTTAAGTTTCTTTCATTTTCTGTTATTCATGACATGTTTTTATTTCTTCTTGTAGAGATCCTAAGTTTTTTCTTTTGTAATTTGTGTGTTTTGATATTTTAACTTGGGTGTGTTTTGGTTTTAAGCCATATATATGTATGTATGTAGTTCGGTAATAGTATAAAGAGAGAGACCGTTGTGATAGTGAGTAAGAGAATATTATGTAAATGTTGTAAAGAGAGAAGGCCTAAGTCGCGAATAGGTGTCTGAATTTAATTTTCGAGTCAAAAATCCGTCCCCAGTATTAATAGTAATGTTGAAGCTTTTTTCAAATTTTCTTTTCCACTATCAATTCAATGCATCTACCTGTTGGCCATACCAATTAAAAAAAAAAAAAAGGGGAAGGGATCAGATGTAAACTGGGTGGCAGTTGTACGTTTGGCTAGGATGGGAGGCACAATAAGAAACTCTTCGGTACTCTACAAAGTACTCAATGCTGAGGGCAGCATGATCTAAAGGTGGGGGGAGTGTGACACCCTCGGTGTTAAACGCCCCAAAATTTTAACGAATAAATTAGTTTAACCTAATACTACGAGAATGTCTTATTGTTACTTTAGTGATTATCTTAACCACCTTTATACTGGTAAGACCTCCACAATATGTAACAATGCTTGCCGTACACATCAAGTGCCATCCGGATTAATATAGAAACATATAGGCCTTAAGGGCCACTTCAGAAGAAAGGGACAGGAGTTCTGCCACACCCTGTATATGCATTAAATTGTAAGCCGCGGTGATGCGACAAACGCCGGTGTTGTCGCAGCCACGTGTACGGAATGCGCTGAAATCAGCAATAGTTGTGTTTGTACGCAGGCCTTGAGCAGTCTAAAAGCACCATGTACTTTGTTAATTACTAAATGAATCGCCTAGGCGGCAGCACCTCTCAGAGTACCATCCTAAGACGAAACGCCCTCTGATTGGTCCGGAGCCTTGGCGGCGGGAAGATCGGGCGATGCTGAGGTGATGCTCGGAGAGTCGGCTAACTTGTGCGGAAACGCGACAGACGTTAACTTAGGCCCTCCTCCCCCTCTCTCTTCTCTCTATCCATATTTTAACTTTTCGGAAGCCAAATTCTAAATTTGTAATTATGTGTTAATCAAACCTAATTATTTTATTAATCTAATCCAAAGAGTGTGCTAAATTTTAATAAATCATTTATTGGTTCGACTCCGTTGTTTTATTTTGAAAGTTTATACAACCTTCCTCCGCCACGAACTGGGGGGGGGGTGGGGGGGGGGGGGGGTGGGGGGGGGGGGGGGTGGGGGGGGGGGGGGGTGGGGGGGGGGGGGGGTGGGGGGGGGGGGGGGTGGGGGGGGGGTGCAAATACGTGTATTTTTTCATATGCGCCTCACTCCTTGTATAATCGATACTGTCATCACTAATAAACTCCGTTGTTCTGGGTTTTTGGGTTATTTTTTTCAGTGGGGGAAGCATTTTTATTCCCCATACTTTCTAATTTGGGGAATGGCGTTAATATGATATGTTTTCCATGTCTGTGAACCTAAATTTGGTAGGTGGAAACATATTTTAATTAGATTATAATTAGTCTCCTTGAATTCAGCGCCTTCCTGTAAATTTTGCATTCCTTTTCCCCACTTTATCCTGTTTATTGTTTGGTAAGATGTGTTAGAACATTTGTAATTCGTGCATGTATGGATTTTGCTTGTTCTCGTTGGAAAATGCTTGGTTTCCAGAATGAGACATAGACCCCAACATCGTCCACGCTGGGGTGTCGACGCGAGGGTGACTACATGCCCCCTCACAGTGCTTGCAAGCTTCATTTCATAAGTTTCATCCCCGATCGGTGGTTTTGTCTTCTCTCAGTCAACAGAAATTTGCTAGTGTTCAATATGTCCTTCGAAGGAAATTCCTAGGTCGGGCCCATGGGAAAGGCAGTGTGAACCATTTTCCCCTGAGCTCACTCATGATGGCTTTTTAAAGGGGGGGGCGGGGGGTTTGGGCCGCCCCCGGCTGTCCCTTTTTTGGGGGTGAAAAACCCCCCCGGTCTCTCAACTTTAAGAACAACGACAAACAAACAAAAAATAAATCGCTAGCACAAAAATTCTCTTTGGGGGATTCCCCCACAGCAAGCTCAGCTCTTGTTTTAATTCGGCGATTCCCGAAAAAGACCCGCGTGCGGGGGGGATTCCCCGTCCCAACTCCGATCTTTGACGTTTCAGTTGCAACTTTCTCATTTGTTTCGTGAAGTGTGGTGTTTGGTTGGCGTGAATTGTTAAATGTGTATTTTTCTCTGTAAAATAGATAAAAAATTTTTATATATATATATTTTTTGAAACTTAAAGCTGTTTTGTAAAAGATGAAAAAATTGATGATTCAATGAAATTTTACGGGTAAAAAATTTTTTAAAATTTAAAAAATTAATTTCCTAGTACTTCTTGGACAAAATTCCCTTTGTTTTGGCGAAATACTGTGGACTGAAATTAGTTACATTTTAAAATTTACTGATTTTTAAAGGTGAGGTCTCAGAAAACCGAATTATTTTTGGAGATCCCAAACTGCGGAGCACTTTTTTTAGGGTTACTGATTGGGGTCTCTAGTTTTTTGTAAATTAAAATTTTAGAATGGGAGTTAAAAATCTTTCCAAATCTTTTAATTTTGCACTGAAATTATTCATGGCGGTTTGCGTGTCCGTATGCATGTGAGAGGAGTTCCAGAAAAATTAAAATTAATAAAATACTATTTGCGGGCAACAATGCCCTTTTGGGGCTTAGCAATCTTTGTATATTACCATCGAACAAGGCAATACAAAATATAAATTTCGATAAATTATTGAAAAATTTGCAGCTGTCAAAGTTGAAAGAAGAAATTTTAATTGATAACAATTCCTTTTTATCTTAGTTATTATTGGTTTGCTATTCTTAAAATATTATAAATAAAAAATTTTCCTCCCTTCATCATATAAAATTTTTTTTTTTTTTTTTTCTTTCGATGGGGGTGAACCAGCAATTTTCCGCACCGGTGCCACCAAGGGTAGCTACCCCCATTGAAAATTGGTGGGAAAACGAAGAAGCCGTGTTTCCAAACTCTTAAAAAAGCTGTAAGAACATGTCAAACTTGGGGTTAATCCAACACTGCTAAAAAACTACTCTTTTCGCGGTCATTTGAAAAACACTGAAAGTATATTTTAAGAATATAAACCAAAAACTTTGTATTAAAAACTACAAAATTTAAAACCATAATTAATAACACATTCGTTTTTGTTTAAAGCCGAATACACATTTTTCCTGTGTTATGTTCAATCTTTACTATTACCGTATTATACTAAGTAAATTTAGTTTTTCAAACCTTTTTTTTCAAAATTAATTAAATTATTAAAAATATTTAAAAAAATAAAATTTCATGGACTGACTATTTTTCCCCCCCCACTGTATTTCCCGGGGATAGAAAATACCATGACTCGTAGAAATGCTTCGTGAAATTCAACTTTTTTTAACAGAGAAATTCAATTAAAAAATATTTTTGGTCATATATTTGTAATTTTAATTTTTTAAAAAATTTTTTTAAAAACCAATGGGGGAGCCCAAGGTAAAACCAACCCTACCCCAAGAAACGACCCGGGGGGGGTTTCTTGTGTTAAAAAACCCCAAACCCTTTTTTTTCCCCAAAAAACTTCAAATAAAAGGGTTAAAACTAATAAAAAAAAAAACCCCCAAAAACCCTTTTTAAAACCCGACTTTTGGGAAACAAAATTTTTCCCCCTTTTTTTTTCCCCCGAGGTTTCCCTTTTATTTAAACTTTTTGGGAAACAAAAAAAAAAAAAATTTTATGTTTTTAAACCCCCTCCAAACCTTTTTTTAAAAATCAAAAGGGATTAAAACCACCCCCGGGAACCCTTTAAGGCGGGGCCCCAACCCCCAACCCCCTTTAATTGTTTAATTCCCCAAAGGGGGGTTTTAAAATGTTATTTTTCAAAAGCCCCTAGATGAGCAACAAAGTAAAAGTTTTTTTAAATAAATAAAAAATTTTTGGGAAAAGGAAATTTTAGCCCAAAATTTTTGGGAAAAAAATTTCATAATCCAACATAGGGTAACCCAAAAAAATTTTTTAAAATTGAAATTAAAGGGGGAAAAATTAATTTTCAAAAAAAAAGGAAAATTTTTGTTTTAAAAACCTTTAAACAAAATTTTGTCGGCAAATTTAAACCCCCAAGGAAAAAATAAAATACTCGGAAGGGGAAAAAAAATTTTTTTCCAACGAAATTTCTTTTAAAAAATTTTTTTTCAAAAAACTAAAAGGGATTTAAAAAAGGGAAAAATTTAAAAAACCAAAAAATTAAATTTTTTCGGAAATTTTTTTTTTTTCCAAAAAACTTTTTTTCCCCGGTTTTTTAAAAACCTGGAAAAACCCAAAAAAAAACAAAATTTAAAGAAAAATTTGGGGCCTAAAAGCAAAAAATTCCCAAGATTAGGATTTTTTGTTTTATTGAATTTTAAAAATCCCCAAAAAGGGAAAAATTCCCAAAAAAAAAAAAAAAAAAAAAAACCCAAAAATTTAAAAAAAAGAACCAGGGGCCGGGGAAAATTTGCCCCAAATCTTTTTAAAAAAATGTTTTTTTAAAAATGTAAAAATTTAAAAGCTTTTTTTAAAAAACCCTTTTTAAATTTATTTCAAAGTTGCATGAAATTTGAACCAAAAAAAAATTTATTTTTTTCAAATTAAACCATTTAAAAAAATTTTAAAAAATTAAAAAAATTTTTTTAAAAATTTTTGGGGGGTAGTTTTAAAGGGTTTTAAAAAAAATTTTTTTTTTAAAAATAAAAGGAAAATTGTTGGAAAATAAAATTTTTTTTGGGGGAAAATTTTGGGTAAGTTTTTTGGAAAAATTTTGTTTATCTTATTTTTCACTATTCGGAAGTTTTCCCCCCCCAAATACGGGGAAAAACCCTTTAGGGGGTTTTAATTTAAAAAAAATTTACTTTAAATTTAAAAAAAAATTTTTTCATTGACCCAAAAAATAAAAAATTTTAAAATTTTCCCAAATTTTTTATCTTTTAAACAGAATTCTTTTTTTTTAAAAAAAAAAAAAAAACCCCAAAAAAAAAAAAAAAAAAAAAAAAAAAAAAACCAAAAAATAAAAAAAAAAAAAAAAAAAAATTTTAAAAAAAAAAAAAAAAAAAAAAAAAAAAAAAAAAAAAAAAAAAAAAAAAAAAAAAAAAAAAAAAAAAAAAAAAAAAAAAAAAAAAAAAAAAAAAAAAAAAAAAAAAAACCAAAAAAAAAAAAATTTAAAAAAAAAAAAAAAACCCAAAAAAAAAAAAAAAAAAAAGAAAAAAAAACAAAAAAAAAAAAAAAAAAAAAAAAAAAAAAAAAAAAAAAAAAAAAAAAAAAAAAAAATAAAAAAATTTTCCTTTGGGAAACAAAAAAATTTTTAAAAATAAAAAAAAAAAAAAAAAAAAAAAATATAAAAAAAAAATAAAAAAAAACCAAAAAAAAAAAAAAAAAAAAAAAAAAAAAAAAAAAAAAAAAAAAAAAAAAAAAAAAAAAAAAAAAAACCCAAAAAAAAAAAAAAAAAAAAAAAAAACCCCGTTTTAAAAAAAAAAAAAAAAAAAAAAAAAAAAAAAAAAAAAAAAAAAAAAAATTTTTTTTTAAAAAAAAAATTTTAAAAAAAAAAAAAACAAAAACGCTCAAAGTTAAAACTCCCCCCAACATTGTTTTTCGCAATCAAAATTTTTTGCAAAAAGAATTTTATTTTAATCCATTATGAAAACTGTCACTGTCACCCAGCGCTAGAAGTGATTTCAATAGGCGATGGTAACTGCTAAATGTAATCACAATAATTTTATTTTTTTATTTCATTTGGTTTTAAAACTGTGCTCTTCATAAAATATGGGTTGAAGCTGTGTGAATAAGTTAACGCTTTCCCAGTGTATTGATCAATTTACTTTAGCTCAATTTATCCATATCTTCTCACATTTTATCTTTTATGTTAGAATAACTGTGCCGTCCCGACTCTAAATGTCACACTATAATCATACATTAACTTTACCAGACGGCAGGTTGCAGTTGGTTTAAGATTCCTTACCATTGTTGTTAACATACGAAATCAACTCTAGATTAGCCTAAATATCGTAGTGTTCACTGCTGCGCTAGTATGATAGTTGTTGATGAAATAGGACGATATAATAACCTGGGATTAGGTCAAACATAAAACACATTTGGTTCACTTTATAGAGAAACCAACTGTTGCTTCTCGAGCAGGAGTTCGTAAGCTACTCGGTGGTGGCACAGGAACCACTCGGGTGGCTCCGTAACCGCTCGGCCGTTCTCGGCGCTACTCGGGTCCAACAATGCTCCATTCCTTTGTTTGCATGTTCCGGTGTTTCCGCTCGATGTCCTGATTTTGAAAGCTTACACGCCTTTGTACACCCTGAATAAGGAACACCAATACGCTCCCTGCGGAACCCCGATATCTGGGTTAATTTCATAAGCAGCGTCTTGAAGGTGGCAACTTTTTGTTTCTGTTCACCGCGAAATGTGTTCCCAGTCTCCCACATTACTGTTTGTGTACGGGGTTCATTATAGTTATGTGGATACATTCCGTGCCAAGTGAACCTCTTTCAAAGTTTCTCTATTGTCTTATTAAACCGTATATACACTACCCAAATCTAAATGTAGGCACGAGTATGATTTATCGAGTGAGTAATAAACCCGCTATCACCTCTTGTGTACATGTATCCAGTCAATTTACAATGACAATAACCATTTGTTGAAATGTTTAAAACAGCCCAATTTAAATTATTTACTTTTTTGAAAAACCATAAATCATGTACTGTTATTGAATGGAATCGTAAACCATCAAGTCCAGACTGGAGAGAATGAATCCAAGCGGTGTTAGGCCTACTGCACAGAAGCCAAAAGCACAAACACGTGAAACTGGAACTGATGAATCGCATCAAACTTGATGCGATCAGCATCAAACTGAGTCCAATCTGGGCCCAGACTGGAGAGAATGAATCCAATTGATGTCACGGCACAGAAGCCAAGAGCACAAACACACCACAAACCCGAACTGACGAACAGAAGCCAAGAGTGTAGTAACACCGCTTGGATTCATTCTCTCCAGTCTGGACTTGATGCATTTCGTCAGTTCGGGTGTGATGTTTGTGCTCTTGGCTTCCGTGCAGTGGCACCGCTTAGATTCATTCTCTCCAGTCTGGGTCCAGACCGGACTCAGTCCTGATGCTGATCGCATCAAGTTTCATGCGATTCGTCAGTTCGAGTGTTACGTGTTTTGTGCTCTTGGCTTCCGTGCAGTGACACCGCTTGGGTTCATTCTCTCCAGTCTGGACTTGATGCAGTTCGTCAGTTCGGGTGTGATGTTTTATGCTCTTGGCTTCTGTGTAGTGACACCGCTTAGATTCATTCTCTCCAGTCTGGGTCCAGACCGGACTCAGTCTGATGCTGATCGTATCAAGTTTCATGCGATTCGTCAGTTCGAGTGTTACGTGTTTGTGCTCTTGGCTTCCGTGCAGTGACACCGCTTGGGTTCATTCTCTCCAGTCTGGACTTGATGCGGTTCGTCAGTTCGAGTGTTTGTGCTCTTGGCTTCTGTGCAGTGACACCACTTAGATTCATTCTCTCCAGTTTGGACTTGATGCAGTTCTACAGATATTAGTTCGTTACTTTAAATGAGTATTAGTCCTATGGCACATTTTAAATTCACCTGAAGAAGATGTTAGATTTCAAAGCTTTAGACGTATTGCTATACTTTTTTGTAATATACAATGATAGGAAATGTCCATATCCCTATATGGATTGATTCATACAAACAAAACACTTGGTTACTTCTAAGATTAATTTTCTAACTCGACCAAAATATTAATCAGTATTAATGTTATATTTTAGAAATTGTGACTAATTCCAGCGAAATTTTTACAAAATATACTCATACACAATTAAGTACGACGTGAATAAAATGCCATGTTGGTAAAATAACAAAACTAGTGTATTTAGAGAGGAAGGAAGTTTTATCTTTGTAAACCCTTAATAAGGAACTGTCTTTTCAAAATCTTCAACGAATACTTAATTTAAACAGCTTCTATTCGAAAGTAATTTTTATGTTTATATGTGTATTTGATAAATGGGTTAGAGGGTTATTTCAATGGGTAAGTGTTTTAATAATTTTTACTTGATGTATAAGGTCTATGCTGCAATTTAAAAGTTTTGATTCACGAGTTTTTGTACTGTGCAAATTAATGAGTATGATTTGCCAATTATAATGTTTAAAAACTTAGGCGTATTGAATACCCGTTAAAAGTTAATTCGGTGAAGCTTTATAAACGTTCTTTTTAACTTTAATTCAAAAACTTTAAATATAATAATAATTACAATATTTGTTTCCTTTTTAAAAAGGAAAGGTGTATTTGAGATTATCTGGATAGATTATCTCGTGTTTATAGTACTGTATTTTTATAACAACTTAATTAAAACGCGTTCGTGCGCTATTGTGAAAGGTTATGTACATAAATAAACCGCTTGCTAATAATCTTTCTCTCTCTTTTTATGATATTCATAATCACATTAAATTCTTTTTATAGCTTATGCATTCATATGATGATGATTTATGTATAAAAATTAAACTCAAAAGGAGGAATTTAAATAGGATTACAAAACCATAGATTGTGATTTTCTTATTTTCAAAATCCCGCTGCATACTGCCCATAAGTTCCACTGTCATGTCTGTCAGTCTATAAGCACCACTGTCTTTTCTGTCAGTCCATAAGTTCCACTGTCTTGTCTGTCAGCACATAAGTTCCACTGTCTCGTCTGTCAGCCAGCACATAAGTTCTACTGTCTTGTCTGTCAGCGCATAAGTTTCACTGTCTTGTCTGTCAGCACATAAGTTCCACTGTCTTGTTTGTCAGGCCATAATTTCCACTGTTTTGTCTGTCAGCCCATAACTTCCACTCTCTTATCTGTCAGCCCATAACTTCCACTCTCTTATCTGTCAGCTCATAAGTTCCACCAATTTTGTCTTTTGCACAATACGCTTTACAGTACAAAAAATATATAATCTGAAAATAACCGAACGAAACAGTCAAAAACATTTTTACACTGGAATTTGGTGGTTTCAGTCAAAAGATTTCGCAACATTTTCTATAGGGCCTACATCAAACATAACTTTTAAATTTAATCTTTTCTACTTTCTAACGGTTAAATATATTTTATTAATTAAGTTTTTCGCATATAAACTGAAGATTTAATGTCGCTACATTTAATATGTGAACTTGTAAACACCGCCAACTTTGAACAGTTTTTTGTGACAAAATTAATTACACTATAGGTATATAACATAAAAACAAAATATTATGACAAAACTGTCTAAAAATAATTACAATATCATTTTTTATTAAACATTTTGTAAATAACAACTCTCGAGGAGCTGTTTTGAAAACATGATAAATGTTTTAAAAGAAAATTAAGCAATCTAATTATTAGCACATAGAACATAGCAACCTTGTTCTTCAGAAACATTTGACAATCGCGTGACGTTCGCTTCATTTATCTCAGGAGACAGGAATAATCGATAGTTGGTACTCGACCGCACCCGCAACGATATCCAGGGCCGTAACAATAGTTTTGGTTGTTTGAAAAAATGCAACTGTTTAGTTTCCTACACAGCTGAGCAATGTGAATTTTCCAATTACAGTCAGGATCTATGTGCATCCCTAGGAAACGAAAGGAGTTAGATTCAACCCCTGCAGCCCCATTATATACAACGGAAGAGTTTAGGATTTTAGTCGAAATTTTATGTGGTCCAAAACAAAACATGCTTGTTTTATCAACGTTTAGAGACAAACTGTTTCTTTCGAACCACACACTGAGATTCAGTAATACTGACTGTAGAGAAGCATCAAGTATTTGAGTGGACTAAGCAGTACGTGTAATAGCTATCGCCCAATCTCATTGCTTTCTTGTTTCTCAAAAATCTAAGAAAAAACTCATGAAAAAGAAAATTGTTAATTTTTTAAATAAGACCGATTTTTTTAGTAAAAATCAATTTGGCTTCAGAGAAAATATGAATACCGAAAGCGCTCTATTTAATTTTACCAAACATGTATACAATGGCCTAAATTCAAGTAAATGTATAAGTGGTTTATTCTTAGATATAAAAAAAGCATTTGACACTGTAGATCATACAATTTTATTAAAAAAACTTTATAGGTGTGGTATTCGAGGAATAGCTTATTCTTGGTTTGAAAGTTATTTACGGGATAGGTATCAGTGTGTCAGAATGCACTCCACATATAGTGAAATGGGTAAAATCTTATATGGCGTGCCCCAAGGGTCAGTATTGGGAGCAATCCTTTTCATTATATATATATAAATGATCTATGCGATGCCAGATTTCAAGGAACACTAACATCATTTGCTGATGATACAGCCTTTAGCTATGTTAAAGATAGCTGGACTGATATCCACGTTGCTATGAGCAAAGATCTAGAAATAATTCAGTGGTGGTTCACAATGAACCATATGCTTTTAAGTACGGAAAAAACAAAATATGTCAATTTCAGTCTCAGAAAAAATAACATTATATTTGAACCCGTTTTTCTATAGATGTGCTGACTGTATTTTGAAATCAAGCCAAATCAATAATTGCTTAACAATGGATTGTTCAACGATACAAAAATCGGATATTATAAAATATTTGGGAATTCATATGGATAGTGAATTTAATTGGAAAATTCACATATCGAACATTACAAAAAAACTCAATAATATTATAAGAATTTTTTTATTTTTTAAAAAACATTTGCAATTTAAAAATACTTAGAATGTTATATTTTGCGCTTGTACAAAGTCGAATTGAATACGGCATATTTCTTTGGGGAAGTGCGTATGACTCAAATTTAAACTTATTACTTATGCAGCAAAAGCACTTTGTCAGATTAATAACCCACAGTCATAGATTTGAACACTCACGACCATTATTTAATCAGCTTAAGATTTTCCCTATCAAGATGTTATTTATATATAAAGTATTAAAATAATACTATGATTTGATAAATACTACCAACTTAGAAGCAAATGAATACAGCTTAAAACTAAGAAATTCAGGAAATATAAGAGTCCCAAAACCAAACAATACTTTTTTACTAAATCATTCATTTTTTATGTCACCGTGGATTTTTAATAAATTACCTAACAATATAAAAAAACTCAAATAACAAATTAGTATTTTTTTTTTAAAAATTGCGAAGGTGGTTGTTTGAACTAGAGGATATAAATTCAGTTTTATATATTCAGACATAGTAACTGGTTTTTTACCTCACGGCCCATATATATATATATATATATATATATATATATATATATATATATATATATATATATATATTTTCAAATAATTTGAAAAAATCTAATCTAACTCAAATAAGCAGGTTGATTACAACTATTATTATATTTTGTTTTTGATTAAATAATATATTAATTTATATCCTCAAGAGAGATCTAAATTGTTAAATTAAGTTGTTTGCTGATGTTTTTATGTGTTAAAATATAATAAGGAACCTCCAAACAGGCTTAGCCTTGGAGGCCTTATATTTTCTCATTTATTGTAAAATATAGGCCTAAGCGCATTTAGTTGTAGGTTATATTTTAACTATAAGTTTAGCTTATAGGTATTTTGAAGAAATATTTTTTTATTTCCAGTCTTTTGTAATGGTGCAGTCAGACCTGGCAAGATTTAGGAAATTATAACTCCATTATATTAATTTACCGTTATGTATTGATGTATTTATGTAGCCTGTAAGAAAATGAATAAATAAATCATTCTTTATTCTTTATTCTTATTCTTTACTTTGCTTGCACAACAACACTTGTATCATCAGCGTAATGCACCAAGTGATCCTTTAAGTGAGTGTTAAGATCATTTGCATATAGCAGAAACAAAAGAGGACCTATATTAGAGCCTTGGGGAACGCTAGAGGTTATAGGAAGGAACCTAGAACATGATTTGCCCGAATAATAATAATAATAAACTTTATTGCGAACAGAAAATGCGCACATTGTATCACAATCGTCCTACCTAACCTGATCATTCGTTCTGACAATAGACCATTCAGACACACATTATATCACTCACGCCTCTTTCACACAATTTACAGGCCCGGCAAATTTAGTTATATTAATGGTCTTTGAGAATGATTGGTTTTAATCATCCCAGCGATCCATCATAAACTCGCCAACTGAGTAAAATGCTTTCGAAACAGAAGGGTTTTCAACTGAATTTTGAATTAATTTCCATTTTGTTGTCTGATGTGTTCAGGGAGACTACTGATCAATCTGACACCAACTTGGGATGGTAAGTTTCCGAACGCATTTGTCCTATGCTGTTTGGACGCGAAAGTTGTCCCTGCCTCTCGTCCCGTGTTGGTGAACATCCCCTCCCCGAACCAAAGCACACCTTGACACGGAGTAGAGGATCACCTCGAGAACGTAAAGACAGGGCAGAGTCAGAAATCCCAGCTCCCTGAAGGCGTTTCTACACGACTCTCTAGTTTTTAAATTCAGAATTACCCTTACGGCTTTTTTTGGAGACTGAAGACTCGCTCCAGCTTGTGCTGAGCACAACTGCCCCAAAGTCTGATTCCATGTCCCAAGTGGGGATAAATTAAGCCATAATAGGCCATTTTCGATACCGTAATTGGGCAATGCTTTGCCAAATTGCGAAGGGCAAAGATGCCAGATGCAACCTTGGCACAGACATGATCCACGTGAACGTCCCAGGTTAGTCCTCGATCTAGGAACATTCCTAGGAATTTTGTAGATTCCGTTTCATCGAGCGAGAGATCATCCACAAACACTGAAGGTCTTGTTTTAGATTCTCTTTTGCTTAGCAAAAATTTCATGAAATTTGATTTTGATTTATTTCTTTTCAGGTTGATTTCGGAAAAGAATTGAATGCAGGAATTCAATTCAGAAATTATCTAACAATTAACAATTATTATTATATATTAAGAATTCACCACCTCAACACATTGGGTTCTACCAGAGAGATAGGAGTGAAACCATTGCAGTATATTCAATTAAATAGAAAATGAAATCCATGAACGTTAGTTTGATAACTATAGTTGTAATAGATTATATAAATTAAATGACGATACTATAACAAACCTATTGAAAAAGATATAATACTTTAATGCACTTCAAATATATATTATATGATATATATATATATATATATATATATATATATATATATATATATATATATAATGTACTTATTTGTTACAGAATAAAAAAAAGAGTAATTAAGAGAAGAATGTACGTGTTTACAATCGTTTTACAAAAGTTATGTAACATACATACATCATTGTCATTTAAATAATTACTCTTTTAGTAGTAAAATTTTAAAATATAATGTAATTAAATTTTTAAATGTAATATTTGGAAAGAAATATTATATATATTACTGTAAAAAAAGAAAGAATAAATATAAAGTTTTTTCTTTCGAACTGTTCGCGATAAATTCTTATTTGAAGGGAGTCGGCGATGAGCCGAAAAACAGAGAAAAGCACTTAGTGCATTTATTTGGTGAAAAGTACTGTGTGTTTAGAAAAAGTAGTTTTGTGTGGAATTGTAGTCGTAAGTACTCTAAGGTCATTTCGCCTGTTACTGTTGCGTGATTTTTATTAACTTCTGCTTTGACATTCGGTAATTCGGGGTCATGTCGCTTGACAGTGCCAGTTCGGATGCTCAGTGGGGTATCCTACATAGTACGCCTAATATGCAAATACCTGGATAATTCTAAATGTACATAACTACTAAATAGCTATAGATACGAGCCAATATACATAACACTATGTATCCTTCATTGCATATTAATAATATATTTTCGTTTTTGTCAATCCCTTATGTGCCGGAATTATAGGAGAAAATTAGAAGAGTAGGTATAAAGTACAACATTAGAACAGCGTTTAAAACACACAATACATACTTTTATCTATTTATTTATTCACCAACGGCATACACCATTTTACACTATTACAAAAATAAAAAAAGATGGCCAAGAGAGTGTAACAAGGATTAAAAACATTATTAACTAATATATACTTAATAAATCAATAAGTGGTTAACACTCATATAATAAAGTCCATGAAAAGAAAGCAAGCAATAACTACAATACTTGATATGCGAGCAAATAACAAGAAACTAAATACACATTTGACAAAGTAAAAATTAACAATATAAAAAATCAAGCAACGAAAACAAGCAATCACAAAAATAAAATGTGTAAGTATTAACAAAACAAAAAAATATTTATAAAACATTAACAATGCAAACCATTAACGATATAAACGATGAGACAAATATAACGAAGAATAAATATATATGAATGATGACAACGTAAAGAACTCAACAAAATAAATAGTCAAGCTAACAACAGAAATAGAGTAAATTATAACAGTCACGCATTGAAAGATGAGACATCACAGAACAGGCATCATCCATCAGCAGCAGTTCGCCAGACCGCTCCCAATGCTGCAACCATAAGTTCTACTGAGGAGCCAATCTAGATCTCGAAACGCATGAGTCGAGGAATGGGACTAAAACGAAGGTAGATGGTCCCAGCGTGGTCGGACTCGAAGAGGCGCTAATGTCTAGTGGATCTGGCAGGAACGTGGAAGTTAATTGTATTTAGTAATTGTACTGAATTGTATTGTAATTGTATCGTGCTTTGTTTGTTGTATTCGTAGACAAAGTCTCGTAAAACAAAAGCAAAAAATGGCACACGTGTTTGCAAAAACTGTATTTACAGTATAAAGTGTATTTGCAATAGGAAATACATAGGCGAAACAAAAAAATGCCATTAAGTAAGGACGTAAGGATAAAAGAAAACAAAGAAACGCGAGAAAGAATTTAAGAGAAAAGACAAAATTTTCACACCACTGTTAGTTCGAAGACCATCTTATGAATTGGGATGAAGCCAACATAATACATCAAGAGCCTCATTTCTTTTAAAGGAAATTAACCGAGGCTTCATACTTTAAATTGGCAGATCAACAATTCAGTTAACCATCAGTCGAGATTGAGCCGCTTTGGTTGCCAGTAAGTTCTGAAAATTTAACTAAAAAGAAAAACAAAAAGTTTCAAACAGATTATATATTTGTAATAACCCAATGCGGAGTCACAGTATTGTTTTAAGAAGTTCATCTAGCATGAACCAATAATAAAAAAGACCCACTCCTGTTCCCCCTTTTTTGCCGAAATCTTGTTTCTGCGTTTGCTATTTACTATTGGCCCTGGTCAGTCATAGGTGGTTCTTCGGCGAATGACCTTTATTCTGTAGTTCAGTTTTAATAATTAGTGTTGTATTTTGTTTTTTAAAGTACACGTTTTAGAGTTAGTGAAGTTGACAGACAACATGGTGGTTGTGGTTCCTGACTTACGCATATCACAACGCTCTGGTAAGATTGGTTTATTTTAACCAATTTTGTAATTATTTGCTAATTTTGTTATTTACCTGAAAAAGAGATCAGACTGCAGATGTCGAAACGTAGTGTTACTGACTTTTTGTATCACTGAACGATGGCAAATGTCCGGAAAATCCTGTTTCCTTCATAAGTGCTCTTATCCTGTATTTAGACTTCAAATTTCAAATACTTTTCTTATAGCTAAGTATTTTAAATCACTGAGTGTTAAGCAGAAACAGTGGAAGCTTTCTTATCCCTTCCTAAAATTATAATCGTTCTCTCACCTCAGCTGTACCGGCAGTGAATTAAAAAGTTTGATGGGGAATTCTCTGCGGAGATAATTCCCACCGCAGACGACAGTAAAACACTACGTAAGAAAAAGACACCAGAGAACTTGTATAATCCACATAATAAAATCTTACGTGAGTGAATGATTAAACTGTTCTTATAATATATAAAGAATCTCGTATAAAACGTTGATATTTTCACTTCAGCTTCCTACCCACTAAACATAAAGTCTTTGATCTGCACTCCTTAGCCGAAGAAATGAATTTTGAAATTGCAGGTGCTAAATTCTTCTTTGAACAATCGCTAGAAATTGACATTTTTGGTGTATACCGCTCCCCAAGTGGTAATTGTAGAGATTTTACACGCCTAACTGCAGAATTCTTTCAGAGATTTGTACTCTTCAATAAAAACCAACACTGTTATCACTGGCGATATAAATATTGATTGGTTGGCTGGTTCAAGTGCGCGAGATGAGATGCAGGACCTTCTTGCCTCCTCTAACTTAAGACAGCTAGTTAACTCCCCAACTCGAGTGGATCCTATTGCTGGTCGCCAATCATTGCTGGACTGGGTCATGACTGACATAGTCGACGAAGATGTAAGTGTTGATGTCTTGGGTACTGGGTTATCTGACCATTTCGCTCAGCTAGTCTCCATATCCATGAACCTCCTGAAGGAGCCCGCACCGGTTTCCGTGTATTAGGCGCTGTCTAACATCCAGTAACTTGACTACTCTGAACTTCATACTAAGTCAGGAGACTTGGGACGCTATCGATGTTACCGAGCCAGTAGATGAGCAGTTTAATTCTTTCATAAGTATTATTAATTATGCTCTTGATTTTGCTTGCCCTAAGAAACAAATACACAAAGGTCGAAGAAACCAGGATAAAGGATGGGTAACAACAGGTATTAAAGTGTCAAGTCAAACAATGAAAACATTACATGAAAATTTAAAATTGGATAACAGTGAAGCGAATAAAGCTCATTATAAAAAGTACAAGAACGTATATTCTAAAACAATTAAGCAGGCTAAAGCTAACTATTTAAAAAAACATACTATCGCAATCAACTAATAAAAGCAAGGATGCATGGAAGCTAATAAAGGAAAAGTACAATAGTAAGCAATGCTAATAATAACATTTCTGTACGTATCAACGACAGAATAGAATCAGATAAACAGGAAGTATGTAAATATATTGAATAACCATTTTGTATCAATTGGAGCTAATTTAAATGAAAAATCAACTGAACCACCACTTAATAATGATCATGTCTTGGCGAGATTGGAATATCCCTTCTTCTTACATCCTGTGAGCCCTGCTGAGGTTGTAAATTGCCATCAAAAATGTTAAAAAATAAGAATTCAAGTGGAGCTGATGACATATCCAATAGATTATTGAAGCTTGTTCATATGCAATATGTAAACCCCTGTCTGTTATATAATAAGCTCTTCTTTCCAGCAAGCTACTTTTCCATCTTTACTAAAAACTAGTTTAGTGATACCTGTATTCAAAGGAGGGACAGTACGTCTCTTGACTGTTACCCGACCAATTACACAAATTTCAAGTCTAAGTAAAGTATTTGAACTTATTTTTTTAAATAGATTATCACCGTACTTGCTCACAAATAATATTCTAACAGACAAGCAGTTCGGTTTTGTCAAGGCCGCTCTACTGGTGAGGCATTGGCGACTTTTATATCCCATGTGGTCCACGGGACTGGAGAGAAGACAGCGGACACTTGGTGTAAATGATGGATCTGACTAAGGCGTTCGACTGTGTCAGTCATGACAGACTGATGGAGGGTTTTGCAACGCCTAGGTTTTGCAAATGAGATACTGAGGTGGCTAGAGTCGTATCTAAGGGATCGAAAACAATTTGTCAAACTCAATAACCACTGCTCGGAACTGATTGAGATTAAATTTGGAGTCCCCCAAGGATCAGTACTTGGACCAATTTTGTTTAACCTTTACATAAATAATTTTAGTGCTCACTATAAACCACGAAAATACCGTTATGTACGCTGATGATATTGCCTTCATATTTTCTAATTACAGTACAGAAGAACTCGAAATTAACAGTAACGTAGTCTTATCACAGGCCCTATCAATTTTTAAATAATCTGAATTTACATCTTAATTTCAAAAAAAAACACAATTTACAGAATTTAAAAAAAATAATCATCTTCAGCCTCCATGTGTTGAAATAAAACGAAGAAAAAATAGAACACCAATTATCAGTAAAATATTTGGGACTTCAGTGTGGACGATGACTTGACTTGGCGATCCCACATAAACTTTGTGTGTGCCTCTTTGTCTTCATCGTCCTTCCTGATCTCCCAGTTTTGCAAAATATCGCCATGTTCAGTTATTAAAAATAATATACTTTGGTTTGGTAGAGAGTCACGGTTGCGGTATGGACTTCTTGTTTGGGGCTCGGCACCCTCAGTACTTTACTAAAAAGGGTTTTCGTATTACAGAAACGAATTGTGCGTGTTGTGGCTGCATATCTCGCAGAAGTTCATGCAGAAAATGCATTTAAAGAGCACAGCATTTTGACCTTTCCATCTTTGTATATTTACGAGACCATTATCTATGCCAGGTTTCATTGTGCAAATGTAGTAGATGGAGCTGCTATACATGCCCACAACACGCGAGCCCGAGTAGACCTGCGACAAACCCAACATCGCTCGGCTCTGGCGGGTGGACTGCCTCAAAATTCAGGGGCTAGGTTTTTTTGGAAGCTCCCTAGTCATTTAAAAAATATAACTGAAAAAACAATGTTTAAAAAACAACTAAAAGAATACCTATTAGAGGGTTGTTTTTATTCGGTTTGGGGAGTTCCTAGCCTAAACTCTATTTTAATAATCATTTGTATTCTTTTATTATTTAATGTAAAATTAGTTCCTACCAGCTTGACTTTCATACAAATATTGTATTTTTATATGTTATTTATTAATAATGTACTACTGACTTTTGTCATACATGTAATACATGTCTACGACAATAAAAAGATTGAGATTGAGATTGCACTCAATTGTGTGCCTGGTGAGACAATGAGAACATCACTTCATCTTGACTACATTTGTTGTAGTCCAGGTGTCTCTGATGTCGAAACTATGTAGAGAGTTCGTTTTGAGCTTCTACGTCGCCGACTGTTTTGGACCTCTTCAGAAGGATGTTGATTCCAGATTCCAGGAGTCAAATCTGTCACAGCGTTAGACTTCAGACGCTGCACTAAGTGGAAGGTGAATTGGAGCTGAACTTAACATTCTTAATGAATCAATCCTTACCACCATTGCTCTACGTTTATGTGTAACTTAACAGATTATGCATATTTACCAGTTTTTGACAAACTTCAGGTATGACATTTGATGCACCGGAAAGTCAAGAGCTCTACCACCGTCATCTAAGAAGTTCGTCTACTGAGTAGAACATGCCATTCATGAGGAACTCACGGAGCCTCCTCTTGAGGATTGTCATTGATGGTCCATTTTTAAAGGTTTATTGGGAGTTTATTTTTAAGTTTTCTTCCTGTATAGCGAAATGTTTTTTTTCGTAAGAAGATGTGTTATGAAGTGGGAGGATCATATTATGTCTATGTCTTGTAAATTAGAGCGATTAGGCGTGAAAACTTTGGGGGAAACTTAGAGGGTTCTGTTTTTACAAATGATAGTTTTTGATAGATATAGATGCATGAGAGTGGAAGGATGTTTAATTTTGAAAAGAGGTTTGCATGATGATCTGTTTGGGGCATTAGCAATTCTATGATTTTTTCAATGGTACGACTATAGTGGGAAGATCCCAAAAACAGAATACCATATTATTTGCATTAAACTAAATTGGACATTTTTGCATTCAACCAATCATGCAGGCTTTAACCCAAAATTAGTGTCAAGAACAATAATACATCTTTCCATCGTGCAGGATAATAATTACACTAGGTGTGTTAGGGCACGTGTTGTATAAAACTATTACACGTCTTAGGGCATGTGTTTTTTTTTGTTAGTTAAAATCTCCACATTTTAACTGTTTAGGTCAATCACAACTTTGTTTTTTTGAGACAGGCAAACGACTTTCAGCAGTAGATGAAAAAGGATTATCCAAAGTGCTGCACTGTTATTGCCCTAATTACTATAATCTATTCACCGAGAGTTGAGAGTAAGGTGCCGCCCACCACTGCCGTGACGTGGAGGCCGGTTCACATGCGGTCACCAGCAGCCCAACTGCTTGAAATGATATCGTATTGTTATAGATCAACCGCTCGCAAAGAAACCTGCGCAGAAGTAAATATCTGAGGAGCCACGAGCAGGAGGGGCCCCTCCTGTGGTGGGGAGTGGGGCAAGCATTTTATCGTTTCTGTTTTATCAGCTGTGTGGATCGTGTCTCGCTCATGCCATTTTGTTTACACTGCAGCTACTTACCTATTCTATAAGTATATTGTACTCGTATATTTGTGTGTAGGCCTATACAAGAGTAAAATATTAATTAAACAGACTAACGTAGCCATAGACGTATCCAGGGAGCTTGCGTTTTGGTGTGAGGTTAGCCTGTGGCAGTGGTCAGGTCAGGGGACAGAGCAAGCGGGCGATTGCTGAGCAGGGGTGTGGGTACTAGGAGAGGGTGGCATCACAGCGGCAGAAAGGTATTTATCCCACCCTGCGTGAACTAAAATCGCCCAGTCTTGTTGTAAGCTTTTTGACTACAGTAAACGTTCCATCACAGATATGATCGGTTGATCGTTTGTAATAAAATCCTGAATAAAGTCAACCTATTCCCCCGTGACGAGAATCTCTTTTTTATTGAAAAGAGCAAGGAGAAAGTCTGTAAACTAGGCGCGCCAAATTTCTAGGAATTTGCACGGATCACGTGGAATATCCCAGGCTTCTCTCTCCCAATCGTCACGACCAGAGGATCTTTGCTCCAACACTTATAATGAATCCAGTATTGTGTTCTTTCTATCAATCCTCTCTTATATTCATACTATCACTCCTTATCCATTTACATTTTGACATTGTAAAAAAGAAATAAAAATTTTAACCCATTTTCAGTTCTATCCATCTATAGCTGAAACAAGTAAGTTTTTGTCAGAATTAGTCAGGTATAATTACAAATTCACTGTACACTTTAGTTTCATATTTCTAGCCTGAAGTAAAGTATGAATAATTCTTATCATTTTATTAAAATTACATAAATGAGCTATAACTATACAACTTTTTTTTTAATTTGATACATTTAAAATAATAATAAGAATAGTTTTAATTTAATTATCAACACGTCATTATCTATGCTATTATTTAAAAATCTAATTTAAATTTACAGGTTCGAATCTCTCATTGGTGTATTGAGTTTGTTTACAAATTTATTTATCATTCTATTTTCTTTTTGCCATTACGATTAACGTACCGCCATAAGACTATGTAAAAAAATAATTCACTAACGCTCAGACAAGTCCCATGGAGTGGCATCCACCATTATCGAACTCAGCTTCTTCAAATAAAGGTAAAGCTTCATGCACAATTTCAAGGCTATAATGCTAGTTCGTTTGCGAGATATCATACAAACAGACAGACAGATAGAATTGAAATTGTTCGCTGACGCTCAGCCAATATATAAAAGATAGCTGTATTGATGAAGAATGTCATAATAATATTATTAGTAATGTTTTATTTTACTAGCTATTTCATTAAAAACTTTAGTTATTGTGTTTTTACTAGCTATTTTTATATCTGGTAAGCATCTCTAATCAGCTGTTCCAAATATAAATCATATGGTGACCTTGAGGCTGTGATTTTTGGCACTGCACCAGAAGTACAGAATACAGAACAGAAGCTAATCTACCTACGCCTATCCCAGACCACCGTGAAGTTAGCGTCACTTTAATCGTCCGTCTGTATTCCGTGCAACAATTTTGCAGTCAACAATCTGAAGGCGCTAACAAACATTCAAAATCTGAAATAAATAGTATAAAACTAATTATTAAAAAACGATCTTTCACAAAATCTACACAGTTAATCGTATTTATTACTTACCACAAAGAATTCCCGTTAATATACTTTAATATACCAACGTCAAAAAGGTTGGTGTCGGCCGTCAGAGGTCCTATCGTCTAAATTAAAATGCACCGTTTAGACGGGCGTTCTCGTATAAAAGTAACTCCTGAGACTAAACCAAACAAGTGCCCCGCAATGAAACTTTGTACACAGATGCTCTATAAGCTGAACTTTAATATACCAACGTCAAATAGGTGGTGTCGGCCGTCAGAGGTCCTATCGTCAAAATTAAATGCACGGTTAGACGGGCGTTCTCGTATAAAAGTCACTCCTGAGACTTAACCAAACAAGTGCCCGCAATGAAACTTTGTACACAGATGCTCTGTAAGCTGAACTTTAATATACCAACGTCAAATAGGTGGTGTCGGCCGTCAGAGGTCCTATCGTCAAAATTAAATGCACCGTTAGACGGGCGTTCTCGTATAAAAGTCACTCCTGAGACTTAACCAAACAAGTGCCGCAATGAAACTTTGTACACATATGCTCTGTAAGCTGAACTTTAATATACCAACGTCAAAAAGGTGGGTGTCGGCCGTCAGAGGTCCTATCGTCGAAATTAAATGCACCGTTAGACGGGGCGTTCTCGTATAAAAGTCGCTCCTGAGACTAAACCAAACAAGTGCCCGCAATGAAACTTTGTACACAGATGCTCTGTAAGCTGAACTTTAATATACCAACGTCAAATAGGTGGTGTCGGCCGTCAGAGGTCCTATCGTCAAAATTAAATGCACCGTTAGACGGGGCGTTCTCGTATAAAAGTCACTCCTGAGACTAAACAAAACAAGTGCCCGCAATGAAAACTTTGTACACAGATGCTCTGTAAGCTGAACTTTAATATACCAACGTCAAAAAGGTGGTGTCGGCCGTCAGAGGTCCTATCGTCGAAATTAAATGCACCGTTAGACGGGGCGTTCTCGTATAAAAGTCGCTCCTGAGACTAAACAAAACAAGTGCCCGCAATGAAACTTTGTACACAGATGCTCTGTAAGCTGAACTTTAATATACCAACGTCAAATAGGTGGTGTCGGCCGTCAGAGGTCCTATCGTCAAAATTAAATGCACGGTTAGACGGGCGTTCTCGTATAAAAGTCACTCCTGAGACTTTACCAAACAAGTGCCCGCAATGAAACTTTGTACACAGATGCTCTGCAAGCTGAACTTTAATATACCAACGTCAAATAGGTGGTGTCGGCCGTCAGAGGTCCTATCGTCAAAATTAAATGCACGGTTAGACGGGCGTTCTCGTATAAAAGTCACTCCTGAGACTTAACCAAAACAAGTGCCCGCAATGAAACTTTGTACACATATGCTCTGTAAGCTGAACTTTAATATACCAACGTCAAAAAGGTGGTGTCGGCCGTCAGAGGTCCTATCGTCGAAATTAAATGCACCGTTAGACGGGGCGTTCTCGTATAAAAGTCGCTCCTGAGACTAAACCAAACAAGTGCCCCGCAATGAAACTTTTGTACACAGATGCTCTGTAAGCTGAACTTTAATATACCAACGTCAAATAGGTGGTGTCGGCCGTCAGAGTTCCTATCGTCAAAATTAAATGCACGGTTAGACGGGCGTTCTCGTATAAAAGTCACTCCGGAGACTTAAACCAAACAAGTGCCCGCAATGAAACTTTGTAACACAGATGCTCTGTAAGATGAACTTTAATATACCAACGTCAAAAAGGTGGTGTCGGCCCGTCAGAGGTCCCTATCGTCGAAATTAAATGCACCGTTAGACGGGGGCGTTCTCGTATAAAAGTCGCTCCTGAGACTAAACCAAACAAGTGCCCACAATGAAACTTTGTACACAGATGCTCTGTAAGCTGAACTTTAATATACCAACGTCAAATAGGTGGTGTCGGCCGTCAGAGGTCCTATCGTCAAAATTTAAATGCAGCGGTTAGACGGGGCGTTCTCGTATAAAAGTCACTCCTGAGACTTAACCAAACATGTGCCCGCAATGAAACTTTGTACACAGATGCTCTGTAAGCTGAACTTTAATATACCAAAGTCAAAAAGGTGGTGTCGGCCGTCAGAGGTCCTATCGTCGAAATTAAATGCACCGTTAGACGGGGCGTTTCTCGTATAAAAGTCGCTCCTGAGACTAAACCAAACAAGTGCCGCAATGAAACTTTGTACACAGATGCTCTGTAAGCTGAACTTTAATATACCAACGTCAAATAGGTGGTGTCGGCCGTCAGAGGTCCTATCGTCAAAATTAAATGCACGGTTAGACGGGCGTTCTCGTATAAAAGTCACTCCTGAGACTTAACCAAACAAGTGCCCGCAATGAAACTTTGTACACAGATGCTCTGTAAGCTGAACTTTAATATACCAACGTCAAAAAGGTGGTGTCGGCCCTCAGAGGTCCTATCGTCGAAATTAAATGCACCGTTAGACGGGGCGTTCTCGTATAAAAGTCGCTCCTGAGACTAAACCAAACAAGTGCCCGCAATGAAACTTTGTACACAGATGCTCTGTAAGCTGAACTTTAATATACCAACGTCAAATAGGTGGTGTTGGCCGTCAGAGGTCCTATCGTCAAAATTAAATGCACGGTTAGACGGGCGTTCTCGTATAAAAGTCACTCCTGAGACTTAACCAAACAAGTGCCCGCAATGAAACTTTGTACACAGATGCTCTGTAAGCTGAACTTTAATATACCAACGTCAAAAAGGTGGTGTCGGCCGTCAGAGGTCCTATCGTCGAAATTAAATGCACCGTTAGACGGGGCGTTTTCTCGTATAAAAGTCGCTCCTGAGACTAAACCAAACAAGTGCCCGCAATGAAACTTTGTACACAGATGCTCTGTAAGCTGAACTTTAATATACCAACGTCAAATAGGTGGTGTCGGCCGTCAGAGGTCCTATCGTCAAAATTAAATGCAAGGTTAGACGGGCGTTCTCGTATAAAAGTCACTCCTGAGACTTAACCAAACAAGGTGCCCGCAATGAAACTTTGTACACAGATGCTCTGTAAGCTGAACTTTAATATACCAACGTCAAAAAGGTGGTGTCGGCCGTAAGAGGTCCTATCGTCGAAATTAAATGCATCGTTAGACGGGCGTTCTCGTATAAAAGTCGCTCCTGAGACTAAACCAAACAAGTGCCCGCAATGAAACTTTGTACACAGATGCTCTGTAAGCTGAACTTTAATATACCAACGTCAAATAGGTGGTGTCGGCCGTCAGAGGTCCTATCGTCAAAATTAAATGCACGGTTAGACGGGCGTTCACGTATAAAAGTCACTCCTGAGACTTAACCAAACAAGTGCCCGCAATGAAACTTTGTACACAGATGCTCTGTAAGCTGAACTTTAATATACCAACGTCAAAAAGGTGGTGTCGGCCGTCAGAGGTCCTATCGTCGAAAATTAAATGCACCGTTAGACGGGGCGTTCTCGTATAAAAGTCGCTCCTGAGACTAAACCAAACAAGTGCCCGCAATGAAACTTTGTACACAGATGCTCTGTAAGCTGAACTTTAATATACCAACGTCAAATAGGTGGTGTCGGCCGTCAGAGGTCCTATCGTCAAAATTAAATGAACGTTAGACGGGCGTTCTCGTATAAAAGTCACTCCTGAGACTTAACCAAACAAGTGCCCGCAATGAAACTTTGTACACAGATGCTCTGTAAGCTGAACTTTAATATACCAACGTCAAAAAGGTGGTGTCGGCCGTCAGAGGTCCTATCGTCGAAATCAAATGCACCGTTAGACGGGGCGTTCTCGTATAAAAGTCGCTCCTGAGACTAAACCAAACAAGTGCCCGCAATGAAACTTTGTACACATATGCTCTGTAAGCTGAACTTTAATATACCAACGTCAAATAGGTGGGTGTCGGCCGTCAGAGGTCCTATCGTCAAAATTAAATGCACGGTTAGACGGGCGTTTCTCGTATAAAAGTCACTCCTGAGACTTTACCAAAAACAAGTGCCCGCAATGAAACTTTTGTACACAGATGCTCTGCAAGCTGAACTTTAATATACCAACGTCAAATAGGTGGTGTCGGCCGTCAGAGGTCCTATCGTCAAAATTAAATGCACGGTTCGACGGGCGTTTCTCGTATAAAAGTCACTCCTGAGACTTAACCAAACAAGTGCCCGCAATGAAACTTTGTACACAGATGCTCTGCAAGCTGAACTTTAATATACCAACGTCAAAAAGGTGGTGTCGGCCGTCAGAGGTCCTATCGTCGAAATTAAATGCACCGTTAGACGGGGCGTTCTCGTATAAAAGTCGCTCCTGAGACTAAACCAAACAAGTGCCCGCAATGAAACTTTGTACACAGATGCTCTGTAAGCTGAACTTTAATATACCAACGTCAAATAGGTGGTGTCGGCCGTCAGAGGTTCCTATCCGTCAAAATTAAATGCACGGTTAGACGGGCGTTCTCGTATAAAAGTCACACCTGAGACTTAACCAAACAAGTGCCCGCAATGAAACTTTGTACACAGATGCTCTGCAAGCTGAACTTTAATATACCAACGTCAAAAAGGTGGTGTCGGCCGTCAGAGGTCCTATCGTCGAAATTAAATGCACCGTTAGACGGGGCGTTCTCGTATAAAAGTCGCTCCTGAGACTAAACCAAACAAGTGCCCGCAATGAAACTTTGTACACAGATGCTCTGCAAGCTGAACTTTAATATACCAACGTCAAAAAGGTGGTGTCGGCCGTCAGAGGTCCTATCGTCGAAATTTAAATGCACCGTTAGACGGGGCGTTCTCGTATAAAAGTCGCTCCTGAGACTAAACCAAACAAGTGCCCGCAATGAAACTTTGTACACAGATGCTCTGTAAGCTGAACTTTAATATACCAACGTCAAATAGGTGGTGTCGGCCGTCAGAGGTCCTATCGTCAAAATTAAATGCACGGTTAGACGGGCGTTCTCGTAATTAAAAGTCACTCCTGAGACTTAACCAAAACAAGTGCCCGCAATGAAACTTTGTACACATATGCTCTGTAAGCTGAACTTTAATATACCAACGTCAAAAAGGTGTTGTCGGCCGTCAGAGGTCCTATCGTCGAAATTAAATGCACCGTTAGACGGGCGTTCTCGTATAAAAGTCGCTCCTGAGACTAAACCAAACAAGTGCCCGCAATGAACTTTGTACACAGATGCTCTGTAAGCTGAACTTTAAATATACCAAAGTCAAAAAGGTGGTGTCGGCCGTCAAGGTCCTATCGTCGAAATTAAATGCACCGTTTAGAACGGGGCGTTCTCGTATAAAAGTCGCTCCTGAGACTAAACCAAACAAGTGCCCGCAATGAAACTTTGTACACAGATGCTCTGTAAGCTGAACTTTAATATACCAACGTCAAATAGGTGGTGTCTAGGTCTAGGTAGCATGTAAGTAATAGTACTTGTAGTTTGTAATCCATCTATAATGTTTTAATTAAACAGCAAATGCAGATGTTATTATAGTCAGTGATTTAATCATAGAAGCTTGTGACCTTATTGTCAGCTGATCCTTAGCCTAAATCAGTAGAAGGTTAGGACTTGGGAATATTGTCAAGAGGAGATACCTTCTGGAAAGTATTGATCATTCTTTTTTCTTAAAAATTATGTGCTTGCAAATTATATTTTTAATTATTTAACATATTTTTCTTATTTTAAGACAATATTTGTTTAATCTTAATTATATTACTTGTTTGATCTTTTACATTAAATATAGAAGTTTAGTAACCTTTTTCACTTTCATCTTTGTTTAAGGTAATCAACCATATTTGTTTTAATTGAATTCAATACATATTTATTTTACAAACACATTATATTTCAAAATGGCAGCCATTTAAAATATATAAGTTAAATTTAACGAAATCTTCCATAAATAATAAATATCCAACTATACAGTTTTATTATTGTATATTTATACATACAGTTATATCTATTGTCACTGCAATATTTTTTACTATCTGCAGCATATATTTTTTGATATTAAAGATAAGATTAATGGTTTCTTTTAATGGTGGTCTAATGAATTATGTACTGTATGTTATGTACTTTGTAAACTTTAGATAAAAATAGGGGGTTGTTTAAATAAAATTTAGAGTAATTTATGGTATCCAGTACCCTATTTGTATTAGTACTATTTGAAAGTCAAAACACTGCTAATCAGTTTGTTTATTCTTAATACAAAAACATCTTTTACATTTTGTTGTCCAATCTCATCAATTGTATAAAAAAAGTAGTTATGAAAGTCCAAAGCTAACTTCTAGTTTTAAAATTTGTGTGAATATATTGAAAAACGTTTTACAAGAGAGTAACAGCATAACATAAAAATTTAACTCACCGAAAAATATCAAGATTGAAATATACAATAATTTTAGATAGAGTTTCTATACAAAATCAGCCTATTGCAACTGTCCCTACGGTAGTAATGAATGAAAATCTTTTCATAAATTAACCGAATATGGCTTCATAACCCAAAACTATCACTGTTCAAAATTTTTATATATTTACATAAATATATACGGTACTATATATATATATATATATATCGTATGTGTGTTACTGAACTTACTCCTAAACGGCTGGACATATTTTAATGAAATCTTTTGTGTGTCATCAGATGGATTCAGGTTTAGATTTGGGTAGGGTCCAATAAGCGGACCCGGTTTTTTATATCGAAATTGGCAAACGATATTACTTAATCATAACCATCAATATAATCAATCGATACTGATGAATTATTTTTAACGACTTAAATAATCTATATGAACAGCTGTAAACACTTTCAAATAATACAATTAAGGTAATATTTTTAATTTCACGTAACATTGTGTATTAAAATGGCCGTCAATCTTAGGAAGCTTCACGAAATTGCTTTAAAAGACGATAAAATATGTTTTTTATGGCTTCAGGATGTTGGGTTAGTAGGGGATGACCGGGGCACTATTGGACTGGGGCACTATTGGACAATGCCTTTTTATAGCTAGAGGGAAATTTTTGTCTCCCTTCAATTTCCCATTTTGGTATGCCTGAGACGGTCACATTTCACTGTGGAACGTTTGGTTATTGTGGCACATCTTCTTAGAAATTGAGTTCATATTTTATGTTTTTTACCCAAAATGAAGTGATTTTGCATATTCACAAACTTATCTCTTTCACAGTAAGTATTATCCTGAAACAATTGTGTCTATTATTTTTGAAAATTGTTAGTTAGTTAACTGACTATGCAATGAATTCATTCAATTTTGAGGTTATGTCACTTCCTTTCTGTAATCTTCAATTTTTTATATATCTTAACCTACCTCGGGGCAGTTTTGGACAAAAGTATGGGGCACAATTGGACAAAAACATTATTTTTATGTTTTGTCATTGCTACATACTGTTTTTTGTTTTTTTATCTTGTTTTTTCCAGGTTAAAGATGGTTAGGAAGTATATAAAGAAAACAGACAGGGCTAATATTTCTGAAGAATCTATAGTAGCGGCATTAAATGACTATAGAAATGGTAACTACCGATCCATTAGAGAAGCTGCCGAAGCCCATGGGCTTAAAAAGTCGACCCTACATTTCAGACTCAACAAAGTAAAGCAAAAGGAAGTCAACAATGAGAATAGTCTTATAGCTAATGAGCCTAACAATGGTAATTGGAGTTGATGAGCTTTTAAATCAATGAGTGATCATGTCAATGAGCCTGTGGGCAATGAAAATGTAACTTTATTTCAAGAGGTTTGAAGATGAGCACCAGCCAGTAAAAGAGGTTACTATAGAAGATATGGCCCCTGTTTATAACACTAAATACTCTCAAAGACAAGTATTTACACCTGAACAAGAACAAAAAAATTGCAGACTATTGCATTGAAAGGTCCAGAATGAACTATGGCCTAAACTTACATGATGGCCAGGGAATTACCTTCAAATATGCCTTGGCTTTGAATCTCGATCAACGCATTACCTGCTAAATGGCGTACTAACAGGCTTATCAGGAGAAGAATGGCTAAACCATTTTATGAAGAGACATCTAAGGACTTTCACTTCGCCAAAGCAGAAAAGACTAGTCTTTAATAAACATCCAGACAAACACTAAGCTTTAATAGAACACTACGTGGGAACGTATTTTGACAGAGTGGAAGAAGCTTTGTTCGCAAAAAGTAGAAGTTCCTCCCGTCAAGAATTTTAAAATTTAGAACGTAGAGTGGAATAAGTTAACTGTCTTGGAGGCGCCAAAAGTGATCTGCGCTCGCAAGTCCGGAACATCTTGACAGATTGAAATGTCGTAACGATCAGAGCAGAGCGCGGGAGGTCGAAAAGTACTGTTCCTCTGTGCGCCATGAACCAGCTGAAGGGAACAAAAACAGGTGGACCACGCTTATCCAGAGAGAGGATGGGAGCAAATAACTTTCAGTGCCGTCATATGCTGCCGATGGGACTTACTTGCCACCAATATTTAACATTTTCCCCAGAAAACGCCCCAAACTTGCCTACATGATTGGGGGCACCTGAAGGAAGCAAAGCTCTTTATTCTGATTTCTGGTTGGATGACATCAGCTCTCTTTTTTAGAGACGCTTAAAACATATCCAAAAGGCCACAAATGTTCTAAAGAAAACCCCGTGGTTTTAAACCCTGGATAATCATGAGTCCCACATTGGCTTGGATGTGGTGATGTACAGCAGAGATTCATGCATACATATGATCACTAGCCATCCACACACAACGCACAAAAGTCAGCCGCTGGATGTAGCAGTTTTTTAGTCCGTTTAAAAGGCGCTTACGTTTCTGAATTCAATCTCTGGCTATCTCAACATCCTGGTCCTTTACGATTTACAATTCGCGAGAAATTGCTCAGCTTACTGCTAAACCATTTGTTGAATCTTTTCACTGCATCCCCCCTTAAACATCAAAATGGATTTCGTAAAGCTGGAATCTATACACTCAGCCGCAGTGTGTTCACTGACAATGATTTCAAGGGTGCCACAGTGTGACTGACCGTGTTATGTCATCGCAAGTAGAAGAAACCAACAACCATAATCCAGTGCCTGGTACGTCATGTGACTTTCCGTTGATGGAAAATAGCCAAAGCTCCTGACGACCCACAAGGCTCACAATCATCAAACAAGCCAACTATTGACCCGAATGTACCTGGCCCATCAACGCCACAACCAGTAAATGTTTAAAAGACCTACTACATTGACGCTTACTCCAGAGGATGTCATGCCTTACCCCCAAATACGTTCCTAAGGGAAAGGAAAGGCGAGGCCGAAAAAAGGTCGTTCGCGAATTCTGACTGATACTCCAGAGAAAGATGCTCTTGTAGCCAGAGTTAAAAGAAAAAGAACATAAGAAAAATGTTTGGTGGAAAAAAGAAAACAAGAGAGGGCAGTAAAAAAAAAGAAAGTAAGAAGAAAAAAACTGAGGGGGCCTGTAGAAAGCTGTATCAAATGACTCATCTAGCAACGAAGATGAGATACAAATAAAACTAGACGATGGAGGCCTTAGTCCTGAAGGCTTTTCTGAGGATGAAGAAGAACTGTTTGATTTAACTTCCTGATAAAAACTATGCCACAAATGACTTCATGACTGACAAAGTTTGCTTCTAAGAAAGGCCTTCATCTACCACTTTATTGGCCAAATAGAGGAGCATGTGACTGATGGTTTCAGTGTGAAATTTCTCAAAAAGAACCAAAACTCTTACAAGTTTTACTTCGCCAGAAAATGTTGAAGTCAGCTTTGTCGAAACCAAAGACATCGAGTTCAAGCTGCGACAACCAGATATAATTGGTGGGACATGCCAGAGCAGCAAACTGCTTTGTTTTCAAGGAAAATTTGACTACTTTTAATTTCAAATAGTTTTTTACGTGTGTCTTCTGTTTTTTTTTCAGTTATAAAAGTTTGTATATATGTTTACTTAAATATAGATGATGTTTGAAACCTATAAAATGAGTTATTTTTATTGTCCAATTAAACCAATTTTTAGCACTGTCCAATTGTGCCCCAATAAAAAATCATTTTGTCCAAAACTGCCCCGACGGCGGGGCAAATTTGGACAAAAAATGTAGAGGTTTATAAAAAAAAATAATCCACATAAAAAGGGTGCTCAAATTATCTAGAAAATTTGTTGTGGGGTTCTAGAAGACCAACTAAACACAAAGGCAAAAAACTAAAATTTTTTAACTAACAGTTTTCATAATTAGAAAAATGCAATAAAGTGAAACATGAAATTACGTCCAATAGTGCCCCGGTCTCCCCTACCTAAGAATCCATTATGTGATATTTGTGGAAAGGTAACAAATGTAACTGTCAGAGGAGCTAACATGGTCGTCTTCAGATGCAAAAAAAGAAGGTAATGGTGGACACAACTTTAGTAAAAACGTTTTCGTTCTGTTTCATTTAGTTAAAGTTATGAGTTTCCCTGATTTTGGTTATGTTCATTTATTATTTGTTATCATTAAATTCACATTTTAATTTAAACATATGATTGTTATTACTTTTATATCGATTGATAGTCTATGATTCGATATGCGAATATTAGGTATCGATGATTATATTCTTCGATATAAAAAACCGGGTCCGCTTATTGGACCGTACCCTTAGATTTACAAATTTGATCAGTTACAAGTTAAATTTAGAAGATAAAAGTTTTTCAAAGCTCCCACACATTATAAACCACAATTACGAGACAGTTATGTATATTTAATAGCCAAACACTATTTGAAGGCGCTAAGTAATGATGTATATTAAATTTGTCTTTAAATAAATTTCTTGTTGAACTTAAAGGTTGAATGTTAATAGACCACTTTATAAATAAAGTACATGTAAGTTATGTACGTGTAGCATGCGTATTTTCTTTATTTTATTACGGTTCCCATGACACCTCAGCCTACCAAAAATTTAAAATCATGAGCTAAATTTATAAATGTGAGCAGTAATGACCATCATGCAGTAATTTTCGTGATTTATTAAACGTTACACTTGAATTATTATGTGTTTGTAAAATTAACTTGATTTTTTGTCATATCTTACATATTAGAGCTGTTGTAACAGATGATTTTATTTTTATTACAATTACTCAAAACTGTATCTAGAAATCCTAATCTTGATAATATTATAAATGCAAAAGTGTCTTTGTTTGTTTGTTTTGTTTTCATGCCAAAACTATTCTTTAGGGTCTCTAGGATGAATATAGGTCTATTCTTATTTCAAAAATCCCTCCTGGCTACGACCCACTGGTCTTTAAAGTACCAACAAAACCCCAACTTGGTGTGTAAAGTTGTGAAATATTAAGTAAAAGAGCATCTAATGTAATCAACAGTTTTGTGTAAACGTTGTTTATTATTTTCAATTTGTTTACATTTATAGTGAGTACAAATGTTTTTAATGCCATTTTAGATTTTAGCAACTAGGTAGGTACTAGTCTATCATAAAAAATGCCTCAAAACATAAGATTAGTCAGAATTTGACACTGAGGACTCCCTTTGAAGCAGTCAACAAGAACTATAGATGAAAGTTCGCTGGACTGTGGTTTTGAACTAATGTAACCAATTCCTCTAAATGTTGTAAACTATTAACAATATGTTTCAGTATATAAAGAAACAAACGCGTATTGTCATTGTTAATGTACTTTTAGTATTTTTATCAAATATTAAGTATGAAATCTAAAAGACAATGTTACTATCTAACAAAGTAAATTAGAATGGCCATAAATATAAACTTTTTGACTATTTTGTTGATGGTGGCAACAAGGCAAACTCAACATTGGCGTCGGAAATATAATTCACTTGAACCATTTGTTGTATGACCAGCTAGCAGTGGTCATACACATGCAACGCCTATTAAATTGCAGGCAAAGAAGTGGGTAACTGCTAGCTGTGTAGATATAAGAGACAATTTAGTGCAACCTTTACTTTACATTTAAATACTGTTGGCAAACCTAAATTAGTTGTTTTTTTCACATAAGTAGTGTTCTTAGAGTAGACTATGTATGTACGTACGTATATATATATATATATATATATATATATATATATATATATATATATATATTCTTATTCATCATAAAAGAGGCAAAATCAGCAATGGAACTAAATTACAAACTTCAAAGTAAAATGCTATGACCATAAATATACACTTTTAATTTATTTTCTTGGTTGTGGGAAGAAAGCAAACAACATTAGCTTTGGAAATATAATTCACTTAAACCAGAAGTGTTCATACATGTGCAAAACCTATTAAATTGTGTGCGAAGCCGCTGGTATCTGCTAGTATTTTATGTATTTATTAGGAAAATAGGTAAGATAGTACTCTTTCAAACCTTTTCACTGTTAGCGTATGTTCCAGCAATTTTATCATGGCCACGGTAACATTATAACCTCACAATAAACTATAAACAAATAAAAATCATAACACATATTTTGATCATATGTAATGAACTATAGATCTTTATTGGTAGAGTTTACTTCAGGATAACTTTCATAATTTTGATATTTGTTCAAATATTGGACTTTTTGTACTGAGTTGCATTGCATTTCAATATATATTACATGAATCTCTCTTATAATTTAAATAAATGTGTTGTTCTTTCAAATATAATTGTTCTCCCTTTTTTCTGAAACTCAATATTTGTATTTTTTCTTATATACTTTTATAACAGCCTGTTTCTAAGAGATATTCTGCAAAATTATATTTCATCCTGGTTGTGTTTGTAAACTCTTTTACTCCTTATATAGGAGGTTGTAAAGTTATGGTTGTGTCTCATTTTAAAAATATGGTTAGTATTTATCCAACCTTTTTTATAGTTTTTATTGTGAAATGTATACATTTTTTATATTTAAATGGTGAAGTACAAACAAGTTTGAGATTTTATTTTTGAATAAACCATTAAAATATTAAAAACTGGTTGTAACTTTAAAATGAGACATTTTCTTTAATTTTACGCCTAAACATAAGTAAGGGCTTAAAAGTTTTTGAAGTTCAATATCGTTGTTATGAGGCTAGAATCTAGATGGCTGCCAGTACAGCTGGCTCTGACAGAATTAAATATAAGTACTTGAGACTCTTTTAATATCCACATGTGCACAGACTCCAGGAAGTGTGTAGTATTGTATTTAACTAATTAAATGTTATTCACAGATTTTGCTATTTTTTAGCATTTACTAATTTTATTTTGCCTCTTGTTGACATTTTAGTGCAACATGACTTTTACAATAAATACTTTTTATTTTTTATATTGTTTTTAATTTGATATTACAGTATTTATTTTGATTAAAAATGAGTAACATTTATTATAATTAAGTAGTATAATCATTCAATTGTTCAAACGTGAATGTTTATTTTGTGCTGTGAATTCCAAAAATTTACATTAGAAATTTGTGGAATTATTACTAGTTGTATAAAATTGAAATTGTTTCAATTCCTCCAAGATTCTCCATCTTAAAATAAATTTAAAATAGTTCTTAGTCTTTTACAAGAATTAAATTAAGTGGTTATGTTTTCGTTCTGTTGAAACAAAGAAGCACCAAAATAACTATCCAAATGAAAATGCAAAACAATCAGACAAAAGCAATTATGTGAGTATCTTACATAAGAGAGATGGGTTAGGTTAGAACAATCACAAAACCCGGGCCAACGGAGGGTATTTAAGGCTTGACGCGGTGCCAGTAGTTCCGGAGAGTTGGTAGAACTGATGCCAGTCGGTCCGTGTCCAGTGTAGTGCTACGATGACCACCTCTGCTTCAGTGTCCGCCCCCGCAGTGCGCAAAACCAGTAATGCTTTGATCAGTTCCGATACAGTAACAGCTTGCTATTTCAGTTCCAACCGGGTTAAATTTAGTCTGTTTTGACTGTTCTTAATAGTACGTACACAGTTTGAGTCAATCAGTGCTTTTCAACTCTGTTTAAAGAAGTTTAAAATAATGACTGTTGTTTATATAATTAATGATATTTTAAAAGCCTATCAAGATCTTAATGTTAGTTTGAAAAAGTAACTAGATTCTTGAAGAACAAAAGTTTTTGTTAATAAAATATTAAAATTTGTAATTTGTATAAACGTTTTGCTTTACACTTTACAAGAAAAAACAAATATAATCCATTTTTTAAACATGAAAAAAATTATTCTTTAAAAAATTTCTGCTACAATATGTTTATTTTATTAGCAAAATAAGTATTATTAATAAATGTACATTATACAAATGTGAGAATTATAATCTATTGCTATAGTTCATTTTTTTTGTTATAATTTATAATATAAGATAGAAAACTTTCTCTCCCTTAATAAAATTCTTAATTAGTAAAAACATTTTATTTGTTTTGAAATCATGCATACTTACGCCAAATGATAAAATCCATTAACTTTATTTTAAAGCAAGGCAGGATACTGTACATCATATTTCGCATACGTATAAGCTTTGCTTATGCAACATTACATTACATTATATGTTAGTATGTAACGTGTAAACGTCAAACGATTGTACTCAGTTTGTTTACAAATTTATTTAATGTGATATTTTTTCGTTTCCTCCACATAGCCCAGGGTATAAATGTTCAGCCAAATACCATGGAGCAACATCATCAAATTTGATGTGTTTACATAGAAATGAAGCTCATGCAAAATTTTAAGTCTAAAATTTGATTTATTCTCGAGATATCGTATGGACGGGCAGACAGACAGAAATACAATTTCTCCAGTCCTTCGAGTGATAGGCTTCGCTAATGTTCTGCCAATAAAGAAAACACAACAGCATAGATATAATGAAAGCCTATAATCACGTACCATTACTACAATGAACTGTCCCAAAATACAAAATTCAGACATTCAGTTTCTCCAGTATGCTTGGTAATAAAATAAATTATATTCTTTACTTCAAAAGTTATACATTCTGACTTATTAATTGAGATTAAATGTTGGAATATTGTTCTTCTGCTTCCAAATTATGAACCCATGCACCCCAAGTCACAACTGAGCGATAAAAGGAAGCAATTTATCATTTGAAATTCTATTCAAGCTGTGCATTTATACAGAAAAGACTAAAATCTCCATGGTTTGGAATCCACGTGAAATGTAGATCTCTTTGTTGCCTTAAACTATTATCTTATCATGTTTCCAAAGATACAGTAAATCGTAACTGTTGTCAAAACTGCATTTCACTTTGCCGTTACTCATCACACTTCCTACACTAACAATTCATCTTGCATGATGTATTTGGTTTTTAAGTTGCAAATTTTTTTGTTATTATAATTACTACAAATGACCTCTAATGTCATTAACTTTGTAAGTAAACCCATATTTTATCAATGTTATTTTCAAAAACATTGAGCAGGAATGGACCAAAAATGTTTGATAGAATGGGAGAATGTTAAAGATCAGGACAAAATTTTGTGAATCAACATGCCATAAGATACTTATTGAAGTGTTTGTTTTTAAATTTATAAATAATTCCAATAAGAAAAGAGCTTCTAGAATGTATGCCATAAGAGTGTCTCTACTTATTAAAATGTTAAAATCATTATTTTTTTGTAATCTGAGGCTAAAACAAATAAATAAAGTAGCCTTTACCAAAACTTGTAGAGTATACCTCAATCACACTGGTCACAGTACTATGATTGTGTTCAGGGGCGTATATAACAGGGGTCCTCTACTCCCCCCCTCAAGATTTGGAAGACAATTGTTACAAATTGTACTCAGTAGTTTTTTTTTAGCTCAAACACATTTACAAGGCCTTAAAGCTTAGAGCCCTTGTTTATGAGGATATTTTATACCTCCTAAACCACCCTTAAAGCTTAGAGCCCTTGTTTTTGAGGATATTTTATACCTTCTAAACCACCCTTAAAGCTTAGAGCCCTTGTTTTTGAGGATATTTTATACCTTCTAAACCACCCTTAAAGCTTAGAGCCCTTGTTTTTGAGGATATTTTATACCTTCTAAACCACCCTTAAAGCTTAGAGCCCTTGTTTTTGAGGATATTTTATACCTTCTAAACCACCCTTAAAGCTTAGAGCCCTTGTTTTGGAGGATATTTTATACCTCCTAAACCACCCTTAAAGCTTAGAGCCCTTGTTTTGGAGGATATTTTATACCTCCTAAACCACCCTTAAAGCTTAGAGCCCTTGTTTTTGAGGATATTTTATACCTTCTAAACCACCCTTAAAGCTTAGAGCCCTTGTTTTGGAGGATATTTTATACCTTCTAAACCACCCTTAAAGCTTGGAGCCCTTGTTTTGGAAGATTTTTATAACTCCTAAAGCACCCAGTGTGTTAGCCTCTCCCAAATATTCTGTTTACATTTTAAATAATGAGGGCTTAATGAACCATACACAGACACATACTTACAACACAAGAAACAGAAATAACATTTTAATTGACTATTTTCAACTGAGTAAATCTTTGAATAGTAATTGGTTTAAAAGTGCATAATAAATTGAAACATCTGAATGAAAAATACTCTCTTAAAATATATAAAAATAAACTATTAATGATTGTTTCAAGATAAACTCATGATGTGATCAGTGTTATTCTAAACTGGACAATTAATGTTATATTATTATATACGTAATATTTTTGTATTATACTTATTCAATATTATTTAGAGACAATGGCTATTTAGTCTGTAGGTGAATTAGATTTTTTCAATGTATGTAACATATTTTACGATAAATAAACAAATTTATTATTATTATTACATACAAAATAATTGTGTATATACACGACTGCTGTGTTAGAAGCAAAAGAAAAAATAAAGTTTAATAATAATTAAACTTTAGTATTTCATACCACAAATACAGAAACATTGAAAATAGTAAATTAGATTAGATTAGATAATATTAATGAGGGAGTATAAAGGACTCTTAGTCTCCAACGCTAATTTTGCAACTCATAAAATGTACTCTGTTTTATTTATAAAACTTGAAACAGTATAAATGATCCTTTTTAGTGTCCAATTCAAATATAGAAGCCTCCAGTTTGAGACAGGAAGCTAAGTGAATTAACTGTGAAGAGATATTAGAGACATATCAATAATGGTTTTGGCACAAGTTTGCACTTGAATATCCAATGCAGATGTTGCACATTATAAAGGTTTACTAGGTAGGAACCCCTGTTTGGTTTATGGGCCCAACGATAGCTTTCTGTGCTTATTTGTTCCTCAAGAATCCGCTTTTCAGAAATGTTGACTTTTTCAAAATGTAATGTTTAACATGGAAGTAACCTTTATCTGCTATCATATATAATTATAGTGGAGCCGTCGCCACAAATTTTCATGTTTTTAGTTTTACATCTAATTATACAAGGGTGTAAATTGTCCTGATACGCCTGGATATATCCAAACAGGCTGCGATATTGATGTAAAAACCATACCTATTAAAATCTTGAAGGATAAAAATATTTCTCCCCATTTTTCAAAGGGGAGTAAATCGGGTGTAATTGAAATGTTCAAATTGCAACCCCTATCTTGCGAAATATCATTTGAAACGTAAATTCAAAAGAAACACAATGACATAAACAAATCATCTCTACGATGATCCTAGCAAAAGTTATGGGCAAACAACCTCATACATCTAAGGGTGTAAATTAAGTCTTGATACACCTGAATGTATACCAAACGGATTGAGATATCAATGAACAAACTTCACCAGACTTATTAAATTACTTTTTTGGATTTTTTTGAGGGCAACAAAAATGTCACCCCTCGCAACAATATAGCACATGTGTGATATGTTTTTGTAAGAGTTTGAGGGGCCCAGCTTATTTCTTTATGTACTATCTCACATTTCTGGTGTGCATAGTTTTGGTAAGAGGTGTCTTTTTTATAGATGGCATTACAATGTAAGGCTTAATTGGCCCATAACCTTTGAAAAAGGGGGAGAATATTTTTATCCCTTAAAAAGTTCATAAAAGTATTTTAATAGGTATGGTGAAGATTTTACATTGATATCGCAATCCCTTTGGAATATATCTAGGCGTATCAGGACTTAATTTACACTTTGCATTTCAAATTTAAATTAATAGTTTTGGTGGCATAGGAAGAGCGTAGGCTACCTTTATGACATTGGAAGGTATTCCTCTCTTTCTTGACATAGAGCAATTAACTGATCACAGGTACACAAATGGGATGTTTTGTGCCCACTGGGTACTTCATCAACCACAAAAAGAGATTTATGTTCCATTTTTCATTTCATCATTTTTATTTGCCACAAAAATGTACATCATTGACAAAGTCATAAATACAGCTCATTACTACTACAGCCACGTCAAAATCTTAAAAGTAACAATAATTAAGCTTATACAACACAACAGTGATTGTAACAGAATACAAACACATAATAATCATTAAAAATCCATATTTTTAATTCCGGAAAATTCATTTAAGCTATAAAATGGATTCTCTAACAGCCAAGAAAAGAAATTACTTTTAAGTCTGTCAAAGGGATATGAGCTAATTGGTCTTTCAACAAAATTATAAACCTTCAAAGATACCACAACATGGCTGTTAAGGGTTTTACTTAAACCAACATTGTCTAATTTCACCATTTTTTTTTTATTATGGATGTTATGGCTTTGAATTTCATGTGTAAATTTAAGTAAACTTGGATTTTTATGTATATAGATAACTAAAAAAAACTATAACAATTTATTATTATCAGACTGTCATTTTGTAGCAGTATTGTCATTAATATTTTGACAACTTGCTAAGTTTCAACATAACACCTGTAAAGCGCTGAGTAATATTTAGCCAATATCCATTGTAGACAAAAGTTTAGTGTCCATCTCGATTTATTGTCATAGAATTATAGATGTTTCATTTTAAAGATATGATTAATGCACATTAAAACTAGCTGAGACGAAGTTACCTAGCACAGTTAATTGTTTACTAGACTGTCGAGCATTTCAACACTTGGGATGAAATGACATCTTCTGTTGCAGAAAAGCCCAAGTTACCCCCTATCGAGGAGGACCGATGGTGTGAACTGCCTGATCTCGTGTTGGAGAACATCTTCTCGTACCTCAACGCCGAGCAGAAGTACTATGCTTCCCTGGTCTGCAGCGCCTGGTACCAGGGCTTCCACCTGCCCTACGCCTGGTCCACGTTTGTCTTCCAAGACACCACACTCACGCGGCGCAAGTTCAACTATTACAGTGGCTGGCAGGTAGTTGTCATTTCTTCATTTTTCTCCCGATTTAAAGTCGAATTTTATCAGGAGGGTTCTTTTCTGGCTGGTTTTACCTTCCAGTTGAACCTACACTGGGTACAACAAAAACCGATGTGTCACTTGAATCTAGATGGATGTGTAGGAGCAGCACATCACTAACCGCAAATGTGCAAAAAAATTCTGGGGTACAAGGGTAGATCGATAGGTCTAGTCTACTGTGGGAGATGACTGTTGGAGTTAATAGGGCTCCACAAAGTGTTAAGGGCTGTTGCTAGCCTAGACTTACGGGTACAAGGGTGTGCCACCCCCTGCTTACTTTGACTGGAGAGACTGCTTCAAAGCTGGCTTCCCCTTCTTCTGAGGAGACATGGCTGAGATTAATGCCCTAAATCCTTAAATAGATCTTGACAGGAGGTGACCCATACCCCAAATCTTACTTATACAGAATATCCTGACAATCCAGAAGCAGTGTAAGTCTTTTTAGGACTAAGTGCGATTTCTTAGCTTCTTGTTCTACGTAAAAAAGTCTTGAATTCACAGTGCCATTGGAAAAGCTGGTTCCTGAGAGTAAAAGTCCTCATGTTCTGACTGTTGTCCAGCCTTGCTCTGAGGAATTCTAGAAGTGTTCACCTCATAATGTACCACCTTGAGCCTTTAAAAATCAATTACGTTTTTTATCTCCATCAAATCCAAAAAGTAACTGGTGAGGTGCTTGTCATGTACATGTTTCAAAGACGATACTCCATCATCAGTCTAATGTGTAAAAATATATCTGCTGAATGGCTACAATCAAACAATGCAACACAAGACAGTTGCACAGTTCACAATGGCGCTTAAAAACTTTGTAGATCATTTACAATTTTTGGACAAATAATAATGTAAATGTAGGCTTTACAAGTTTTAATGTGTCTTTGTAACTGTTTAGCAGCACGTTTCACAATGTTAACTGCAACACCAAGCCAATTGGTTTATTTGTGTTTGTACTGTAACCTGATGATGGAGCGTCGCCTCTGAATCGTAAGACTCATATACACCATATTGTTTTTTGGATTTTACAAGATAAAAAATGAGCACATTTTAATTAATTTTAATTGCCCCTTAACACTGTGTGTGTGTGTGTGTGTGTGTGTGTGTGTGTGTGCGTGTGCACGCGCGCGTGTGTGTGTGTGTGTGCGCGCGCACGTGCTAATTGAACTGAACATTTTATATGCACATATTAAGTGTTTTTTATACCGTAAGTTTACAACGCATACAGTTTGAAACATTGTTTCAGTGCGACTGTAGCTTCTGTAGTGTATCCTATCAGTTTAAACTACTAGTGCATTTGGTGGATCCAAACTTCAGAATATAGAATGAGTTTATAATTCTGTTGATATTGGAAAACTACTCAGTCGAAGTGCCTTCAGGGAGCTCAACTTGCTAACTCTACCCAGCTTGTATATTTTAGAGACTTCATTTTACTGTCGATTTCAGTGTATATTGACGCAGGGCAGTGATATACACAAATACGAGACAAGAGCTCGGGGGCGCTTTCGAGCCCGACAGCATAGAACAGCAGCATTTGAACGCCTCCCTTCGCAAGCTGGGATCAAATTCATTAACAATCTCCCTGAAACACTAAATTTAGAAACAAATCCAAAAAAATTTAAAACCCAATTAAAACACTACCTGGTGTCTTGTGCTTTTTACTCAGTTGGCGAGTTTATGGAGCACACTTGGGATTGATATTCGCGGCAGTGTTGCAATCCTGGGGGGTTGATCCCACGAATTATGAATTTTTGTATGTGTATGAATGTGTGCCTGCGTGCAACTGTATGGAAAGTCGAGTGAATGGATTTAGTTTTTAAGATAAATACCGTAAAAAAATTGGTATTATTGACTATTGCAATACAATGTAATATATATTGTCAACGCAATAAAAATATATTCTATTCTATTCTATTCTACTTGAGGCTAATTGTTATTTTATTTTGCAAATGAAAATTCTTTTAAATTATGTAAACCTATAACTTAAAGTATGTTCTTCTTGGTAATATGTAATATTATGAGTGATAAGTAACCAATAAAAGAGTTGTAACTTAAAGCTAATAAACTTTGTAAAATGTTTGTAAAAAGGATTCTATTTAAATTCCTATCAGTTAAAGGGGTTTTGCCATTCAAGTATGAGTTGAAGTTACGTTCACAGGTACATGACCACAGAGTGGTAACGCCGAGCTCTGTCAGTATTTTTAAAGAATGACAGTTTGATTGATCACCTAAGGTATGTTTTAAGTTATCTAAAGCTCAGCTATTACATTTTCCAGTACATCCTGGACCACATCCGCACACAGCAATGCCTCAGCGCCATCGGAATGCACATCCGAGTCCTGATCTTCACTCCGATGACGAACTTCTACAATCTGTACGAGTTCATGAACATGGTCTCCTACTACGCGGAGCACCAGGGCCGTGACCACATGACGGTGAAGGGGGTGGGGTCACTGATACACACCCTCAAGTACACCTTCCCTTGCAACATGAGCGCAAGAGAGGAGCAGCGCAACCGTCGTCTCTACGGCACTGGAGGTAAACTGTCTTGCACATTATTTTGCAGCAAATCAAGTCTGGAAAGATAGTTTGGCTTTTTCTTTGGAAGTTTAGAGAGGGCTTCTTATCCCTAACTTTCACTTGATAAAGTAAGATATTCTTTACTTAACTTTTTTTATTCTTTTTGTCAATGTATAAAAAGAGTGTATAATTCTCTTCGTACATTTTATTAGAGGATTGTTTCTTGGTGTCTATATCAACATAGAACACAATATAATCAAGTAAAGAACTCATTTTTTACATATACCTGTCTGTAGGAAGAAATAAGGGATGACGAATTTCAAGAGACAATCAAATTGTTATAGAACCAATCCATTGTTATTAATAAACATTGAACAAAACAATTATTTAAGTTGGTATTTATGAAATTTACAGTAGTTTTCAAACAGCATTTTGATATTGTGGAAATATTTTTGAAACCTTTACCAAAGATTAGATTTTTTTAGCCAAATAATGGAACGAATTTGCAATATAACTTAACTACCATCTAAATTTTCCGGTTCAAACCCGTAAAAATATTGTTAACATAATTATACACTTGAAATACTTCGGCCTCATTGGAGGAGCCAAGTTCAGCCAACTGATGTTCAACCAAAATTGCAAATGATACAAATCCACTTATAAATTTGAGTTCAAGGGGGAGTTGTATTGTGATTGGTTGAAGCATAACCAACCAACCAACCAACCAGAGATCAGCTTAATATCAGACTGCCAGCTTTTTGATAATTCAATGTTATCTTCTTCATAGAAATTATTATTTTTTTATATCTAATGTTTCTCTTACTAGCCTGAAATAATAGTTTTGGAAATTTCGCAAGTACTTTTGTTTTTTCAAATTCTATTACACATTATATTGGTATTGACGTTTCAAGCATCTAACTTTTTCACTGACTCTGTAGATATTCCAACCTACCAACCTACACTTTCTGTTTCACCTTACCCTGCATGTATTTATTACATTGTCGTTAAATTTGATCTGTAATGCATTAAATAAAAACAACGTTCAACAGTCTTTGTGATGTGTTTAATAAAGTACAATATAAATGTGCAAAATATTAAACATTATATAGTCTAGCGCAAAGCTAACGATAAATCTAAGTATTTTTAGCATGATTAAATGCTTGTGCTCATACAATCCACTATGTAACAAAAACATTAAACATAGCTAGCTACAACAAATGATTCACAATTCCAACATCCTTTTTAAAAAAAAACAATGAACTCAGTCTTGTACAGTCAGTGACTGAAAAATTTATAAAGACTATTATACTTTTCTACAATTTGGTGATAAATCCTACATCGCATAAACGAATCAAATAATCAGTCTCACTTCTAACTTATACAACCAGGAAACACAAAGAGGCACATAAAACTCTAACTTACAATTCTCCTGTAACTCATAAATAATAGGCATATTTGAAAAATCAACCTATATAGAAGATGTACAAAATTAATAAAGTAGTGCTCAAATTTTTTATACTCTTAATTAGGAAAGGTAACATAAATTTCATATAACTAATTTACTACAAAAAGGCACACTTTTTAGAATGTATCACCTGATAATAAGAAACATATTTCTCTCATAAGTATTTATATTTACTGTTTCCAAGTATGTATGCAACTTAAGACACATTTTTTACAAACTTTAATTTTTAACTTAGGGGCTTTGGTTTATGATATTCGGGGCGTCAGTTTGAACAAGTAATTTTTTAAAGTCTTTGTTGTAAATTTACACAAAGATTTTAAATTTAGTCACAAACCGTTTTTAAAGACATTCTTCCACAGAATTTTCACAAAATATTGACTCGCAGGGAAGTTGTTGGAGGCACTGAAGAGGCTGATGGGTAATCTGGAGTCCCTGCGCCATCTGGAGTTGATAGACCTCATGTTGGACCATCGTGAGGCCTTGTCTCTGCTGGATCAGGTCTGTTACGATCACACGCTGACCTTGCGCAGACTCTCGCTGGTCAACTGCACCAAGATCACGTGTCCGTTGCTGCACGCAGGGGTGTTCCTCAACCTACAGGTCAGACCTGGAGATAGAGCCAGTACAAGATAAACATAGGAGTGTTCATTTCATATAGTTTGCATGTTGCCACTAATACAAATAATACCAGAAACATAATTTTTCAGTATTATATTTTTCCCAAGATGTTAACCCATTGCGGATCACTGATAAGCTCAGGTCACAAAAGCGGTCTGCTTTTAAGTTTCCCTCCAAATAGTTCTATTAATGTCTGATAGACACCCGATAGGGTGATCGTCTTCACTTGTCAACTAAGAGTGTTTAACAACGGTCTACGTTTAGAGTTTTCAAAAGTTTTATAAATATCCTACAGATCGCATTGTATGTTGAAGTTGAAAAAGCAATCATATGAGTTTACTCTCCGCTTTTTAGTGCTTCTGATTGGGTGTTTTCCTCAGTTGTTATTATAATACTTTGAGGTTAGTAACACAGAACTAAACGACGCAGACGTACATGTTGGCGGGTTTAGTCTAGACAATGGCCTGGATGTTGTAATCGCTTCGCCCGGGCCGCTTTATTTAGACTATGATTCAGACATCATCCCTGCCACCCCGGAACCTTCCTACATCACGGATACCCCAACAGGCCCATGTTCCATCTGAACTATTACCTTCACAGCTGAATTTTCTAGTATACAATAGCGAGCGATACGATGTGGCGCACCATTGCTGTTCGTGCGGTTGCTGACCGTAAATTAATTCGTGCCCGCTGGTGCCCATGCACCAAAACAATACGATCCGCAATGGGTTAATATTCAAAACCTAACTCAAAGAGAAGAAAGATTATAGTAGTAATTATATACAATATTCTGATAAACTTGGAAATTAATTGTTCAATTTGAATGGTCTTTAATTATAAGTAAATCAAGTCCATTTAAAAATAGCTTACAGATATTTAAAAATATTTTAAGTACAAAATTAAGTTTTTGCTATGTAATTTTAATAATATTTTCTAATTATTATTTTTTATAGTACATAATTTAATCCTAAACAATGAAGAAAGAACAATAAGAAAGAAAAAAAGGTGCAGCTCTAGTTCAAATACCTTTTCCAAGTTCCTGTAAAAACTCATTATTTAGTGTTTTGTGGTTTTGGAACTGACTGTTGAAAAACTATTTAATTTGTAGTAAAAAGTGTTAAAAATATGATGCATATTGGTAATTTACTATAGTGTAAATATCAGTTGCTTCTCACTGAGAGAATTGTTTGTACCTAATAATACGAAGCTTGCTTGGAAAGTAAGTACCATTTCATTCTACTGCCGCAATAACACTGCAATCGGTGTTCCGCGCATGCGCACTAGTCGTCCTTTTTCACTGGCTATCGACTCACGCCATTTTAGTTGTTCTATATTGTGTTTTCAGTTTTCTCTGAATGTTTAAGACAATTGATATTTATATTGATTGATGTTTAACATTATTGATTCCCCGATTGTGAGATTTGTTCTGTAATAAGATTTTTGAATGCAAGAAATGTGAAACTGGCTCAAATTTATCATCAATTTCGAGATGTTTATGGGGAAGACGCGATGAGTGAACGAATTGTGAGAAAGTGGATTAGAATGTTCAATGGCGGTCGAACAAATGTGCATGATGAGCATCAGAGCGGTCAGCCTTCTCTCGTCACCGATGATCTGGTTAGGGCAGTTGACAAAAATTCTAAGAGAACAGATATTTTACTATGACAACGCTTTCCAACAAATTTTACGTACTCTTTTGTACAAAATCGTTATGGACCGCTTAGTTTATCGCAACCCGATGGGTTCCAAAAATGCTTGAGCACAAAACCAAGAAACTCAGAAGTGTTTTGACTTTTCCCACACGGTACAGTGATGATGGTGAGGATTTTTTAAACAAAATTGTGACAGGTGGTGAAACTTGGGTCTGTCATGTCACACCGGAATACAAACAGCAGTCAATGGAGTGGTGACACACGCAATCCCTGAAGAAACAAAAATTCAAGACGACAATGTCTGCACAAAAAAATCATGTGCACTGTCTTTTGGAATCGGAAAGGTGTTTTGCTGATTAATTTTCTTCCAAGAGGTGAAACCATTAATGCAGCGAGGTATCGTGAAACCTTAAGAAAACTAAGGCGGGCAATTCAAAACAAACTGAGAGGAATGCTCAATAACGGAATTGTGTTGCTCCATGACAATGCTCGGCCTCATACCACTGGTACATTGGTTCGACAATTTCGTTGGGAGCAGTTCGATCACTTGCCCTACAGCCCGAACTTGGCACCATCTGAATACTACTTGTTCCTGCACATGAAGCGCGAGCTAAGCAGCCAAAAAACTGTTTTACTTGTTCTATTTTTTCTAAACAGTACTTACGCCTCATATATAAAAATTACCAAAAATAGGTAAAAATATTTGAAAAATGTATATATTCTTTGTTGAATTAAAAAAGCTTATGGTATACAAATCTCATTTTATTAACTTATACTTGTTTTAATTCAAAAGAAATAGTTGAAATGTAACATACAAATTAAAAATTAATTCAATTAATTAATTCAATGTCCAAAAAAGTGTCTGACAAATAAAAATCTTATTTGTACTTAAAAACTGTATGCATGTAGAATTGTTATGGTGCAGTTTACTTTTTATTTGAAGAAATATAATATACCAAAAAGGCTACTAGTGAATGACAAAATACTGTGGCCAGGTGTTGGAGATAAGCCCCCAAAACCTGGGAGAGGATGTGGTCTATCTGCTGGGAGAGATCAGGCTGCAACACCTCCACATCATACAGAACCGTTACACACCCTTGGATATCACAGCAGTCAGCAGCAAGAGCTGGAAGCAATGTGCCAAGAACAACCCTTCTCTCAAGGTACGTACTAAGTTGTAGAGCCAGAGAGAATAAGCTTCTCACTTAGTATCCAGACAAGATATGATACTAACATGTATAGCCAAAGAGAATACCCTTCCTACTTAATATCCTCTCAAAGTACGTACTGCCAGAGAGAATACCCTACTCACTTACTACCCTCTCAGGGTATATATTAATACATCAAGCCAGAGAGATTACCCTTCCCACTTAGTATCCTCTCAAGGTACAGACTAACACGTAGAGCTAAAGAGAATACCCTTCATACAGTATCTTCTCAAGGTATGTACTAACACAAAGAGCCAGATAGAGAGATTACCTTCCCACTTAAGATCCTCTCAACACGTAGAGCCAGAGAGATTACCTTCCCACTTAGTATCCTCTCAACACGTAGAACCAGAGAGATTACCTTCCCACTTAGTATCCTCTCAACACGTAGAACCAGAGAGATTACCTTCCCACTTAAGATCCTCTCAACACGTAGAACCAGAGAGATTACCTTCCCACTTAAGATCCTCTCAACACGTAGATCAGAGAGATTACCTTCCCACTTAGTATCTTCTCAACACGTAGAATCAGAGAGATTACCTTCCCACTTAAGATCTTCTCAACACATAGAGCCAGAGAGATTACCTTCCCACTTAAGATCTTCTCAACACGTAGAGCCAGAGAAATTACCTTTCCACTTAGTATCCTCTCAACACATAGAACCAGAGAGATTACCTTCCCACTTAAGATCTAACACGTTCCCACTCAAGTAGATCCAGTAGAGCATAGAATTACCTCCACAGTAGTTCAACACGTAGTAGATTAGAGAGATTACCTTCCCACTTAAGATCTTCTCAACACGTAGAGCCAGAGAATTTACCTTTCCACTTAGTATCCTCTCAACACGTAGAACCAGAGAGATTACCTTCCCACTTAAGATCTTCTCAAACACGTAGAGCCAGAGAGATTACCTTTCCACATAGTATCCTCTCAACACGTAGAACCAGAGAGATTACCTTCCCACTTAAGATCTTCTCAACACGTTAGAGCCAGAGAGATTACCTTTCCACATAGTATCTCAACACGTAGAACCAGAGAGATTACCTTCCCACTTAAGATCTTCTCAACACGTAGAGCCAGAGAGATTACCTTTCCACTTAGTATCTCTCAACACGTAGAACCAGAGAGATTACCTTCCCACTTAAGATCTTCTCAACACGTAGAGCCAGAGAGATTACCTTTCCCACTTAGTATCCTCTCAAACACGTAGAACCAGAGAGATTACCTTCCCACTTAAGATCTTCTCAACACGTAGAGCCAGAGAGATTACCTTTCCACATAGTATCCCTCTCAACACGTAGAACCAGAGAGATTACCTTCCCACTTAAGATCCTCTCAACACGTAGAACCAGAGAGATTACCTTTCCACTTAGTATCCTCTCAACACGTAGAGCCAAAGAGATTACCTTCCCACTTAGTATCTTCTCAACACGTAGAACCAGAGAGATTACCTTCCCACTTAAGATCTTCTCAACACGTAGAACCAGAGAGATTACCTTCCCACTTAAGATCTTCTCAACACGTAGAGCCAGAGAAATTACCTTTCCACTTAGTATCATCTCAACACGTAGAACCAGAGAGATTACCTTCCCACTTAAGATCTTCTCAACACGTAGAGCCAGAGAAATTACCTTTCCACTTAGTATCATCTCAACACGTAGAACCAGAGAGATTACCTTCCCACTTAAGATCTTCTCAACACGTAGAGCCAGAGAAATTACCTTTCCACTTAGTATCATCTCAACACGTAGAACCAGAGAGATTACCTTCCCACTTAAGATCTTCTCAACACGTAGAGCCAGAGAAATTACCTTTCCACTTAGTATCATCTCAACACGTAGAACCAGAGAGATTACCTTCCCACTTAAGATCTTCTCAACACGTAGAACCAGAGAGATTACCTTCCCACTTAAGATCTTCTCAACACGTAGAGCCAGAGTGAATGCCTTCCCTCTTAGTATCTTCTTTAACCATTTTATATAGTCACAACAAACATAAAAATATTTAGTTGCTTACAATTTGTATGTAGAAATCTTTGTTCAACTAATATTACATATGTATATTTTGGATTCTTAGAAGTTTGTTCTTCCATCCCGCAAAACTTTACTTAACTGACTTATTTAAACATGTTATGGTAACTAATTCAAATATTGGAATAACATAGACCTATATAATAGGTTCTTTGTTTAATGTTTGATTTTGTTGATGGAAGGAATGTGATGGAAACAGGATATTTTCCCCAACTTAATCTATTATTATTGTTGTGGAAAGAGATAGTACATATGTTATTTTATCGGTTTGTCTGAAGCATGCCTTAAAAGATTCAGCAAGTTTTTCTATGAATTTGATTATTTTTAATTGGGTCATTCACATTTATGAGAACATGATACAGGTGCACCTTAGAGTGGAGTGCATCCGAGAACGTCATCTTCTGTGGCAGGAATCAGCACCGGTGCACACAGTGCTCTACGTCAGTCCTCAGTGTAAGGTGGGTACGGTGTAAGGACATGTTTAATAAATAAGTATTGATATTTGTTCATCTACAACCACGCAATCGTCTACAGACAGTATAATTTGTTCCTTGCGTGAATAAAAACAATGAAAACTACATTCAACCCAGGTTTCAATAATAAGCTTGGTGTCTGTATTACAAAAAAGGAGCAATTTTCTCTCAAAACTTTAAATAGTGACAGCCGTGCTTAGCTAATGCTAAACATGTGTTAGATTGCATTTTTTCTCGAGGCAAAAATGATGTTTTCTACTCACACAAATTATCAATGCCAGGCTGAATCTGATGCAGCTCTAGCACATGTAACCTGTGCTGTCCGGGGAGGGCAAACCTGTCTGGTCATGCTCAAGCAGTTCTTGCTTAAAGAGCGACTGACAAATATTTTTCAATTGTTTTTTAAACAAAAATACAAAAACTTTGAAAACTTTGATAATAGGATTTTGGACATTTCCCATTGTTATATATTACAAATGTATAAACCACTCATTGTCAATAACAAAGAATTGGACAATTTCCTTATTCTATTATTGTCACTAAAGACTCGCTACTAGTAGTCATAATTTGTAACAAAATTTCAACATTACAGATTAAAAACTACATAAGAAATTTTTATTTTATTTTTAAAAATATTTAGATGTATAGTTTCATTAAATAACACACAAATAATTCAACACTTATTAACACTTTAATAACACTTTTTTATGATAGTAAATAAAGTAAATGATAATACAATATTTTCTTTACTTACTTAAGTTATATAATATATACAACTTTAAGATTTTTTTCTATTTTTGTTTTAAATATATTGACAAAAACCCAAGAGCACTTTTTTATCTTTTAAGAATTCAGGATTGTAAATCAGTTTGAAAGGATTTCATTTCTGAGTGTGCTTAGGAATTCAACACACCTTTACAGTTGTTCTTTTGCATCTATGCTCTGAATTTTTACCATCAATACAATACAAATGGCTATAATGGCTTGACACATAATGACAGGTAATCTATATATAACAAATCCAATTATTTTTCTAAAGCCAAAACAGCAACTTTACTTTCACGGCAGCCTGTATCATATTTTCAAACCAATCTGAATCTTGTCCACAGCTGCTAACTGACATTCTCACCAGAGCCATGGACCTGTACAAGGACCAGCTCTGCGTGTTCGGACATATCAAGCTGCCCAGGTTCCATCAACCCAAGAGCTTCAATGACCGGATGGATCCGTTCTTGCTCATGATGTGTCGTGTTTGCCCTAATCTCCACACACTTGTAAGTTGTTAAATGATGTTTGCTCAATCTCCACACACTTGTAAGCAGTTAAATGATGTTTGCTCAATCTTCACACACTTGTAAGCAGTTTAAATGATGTTTGCTCAATCTTCACACACTTGTAAGCAGTTAAATGATGTTTGCTCAATCTTCACACACTTGTAAGCAGTTAAATGATGTTTGCTCAATCTTCACACACTTGTAAGCAGTTAAATGATGTTTGCTCAATCTTCACACACTTGTAAGCAGTTAAATGATGTTTGCTCAATCTTCACACACTTGTAAGCAGTTAAATGATGTTTGCTCAATCTTCACACACTTGTAAGTTGTTAAATGATGTTTGCTCAATCTTCACACACTTGTAAGTTGTTTAATGATGTTTGCTCAATCTTCACACACTTGTAAGCAGTTTAAATGATCTTTGCTCAATCTCCACACACTTGTAAGCAGTTTAATGATGTTTGCTCAATCTTCACACACTTGTAAGCAGTTGTTTAATGATGTTTGCTCAATCTTCACACACTTGTAAGCAGTTTAATGATGTTTGCTCAATCTCCACACACTTCCATAGTAGTTGTTCAACGTACACACACTTTTAAATAAATTACTAATTTATTTATTATATTATTTTAAAGCGAATATTTTATTATATTTTCTATTTAAAATATTTTGTGAATTTTTATATAAGAGATTTTGAAATCATCATATACAGATGTCCGTATCAGAAATTATAAGAAAAATCAAAACATTCACTTATAAGTTTAAAATCAAAACATTCACTTATAAGTTTAAAATCAGAGTTATTTTTCAAATAAACTTTAAGAACCGTTTCTGTATTATCTAGTTGAACTAAGTGTGAAAATGTTCATCCTTGCTTCATGTTACTTTAATAGCAATAGAATATCATGAAGGTTTGGTAGTTAATCGTATTTCTGAACATACATTCTTAAGTAGATATTTTAAACTGAAACTAAGTACACTGCTGAAATATTATAAGTATTCTAGCTATTTGACAGCTACGAGAGATTTTTAACCTTATTTGTAAAAGTTGCCGTTCAATATTAGAAAGATCCCTGGTTTACTTCAACAGGTAGTGCGTGAGCGTGTCTCAACAAGCACAGTCCTCCTGCTGGCCAACGAGGGCAAGAAGCTGCGCTATCTGTACATTCGTCGTAATGCTGTCATACTGCGATGTGACTGGCCTCACAATCCTGAATGGTCTCCTGGGTGAGTAACCACACTGTTTGTGTTTGTTTCCATAGCTCACTGTTTTTTCTTAGTTGTAATATGTTATAATCATTGTGGAAAACCATGATTTTTACCATCTGCAGCCTCAGTTTATAGAGACTGATATAAATTGTACTCCCATTTTATGAAAAATCAATATGGATATATTAACCAAGACAAGACAACATCCCTGTCTCGGGCCATACATTTTACTCGTCTCATGTGTGTCTCTCTTTAACCCATTGCGGATCACTGACGAGCTGGGCTCGTCACGAAGTGGCCGGGCCTAACGGCACGATGATGAGCTCAGATTGCAAAAGTGGTCTGCTTTTAAGTTTCCCTCCAAATAGTTCTATTAATTAGTGTCTGATAGATTGGGCGATCGTCTTCACTTGTCAACTAAGAGTGTTTAAACAAAGGTCTATGTTCAGTGTTTTCAAAAGTTTTATAAATATCCTACAGATCGCAGTTGTATGTCGAAGTTGAAAAATCATTTATATGAGTTTACTCTCTGCTTTTTAGCGCTTCTGATTGGTTGTTTTTCTCAGCTGTTATTATAACAGTAACTAGTATCGCATTTTATGGTATAATTCACGTGTCATAATATGAGCTGATTGAAATGGAAAACTTACGATCGTCTGAACGTGATCGATATTTATTACAATAATAGTTCATAAACAATATATTGTATTTAATTATTTAGTTTTTAAGAATATAGATGGAGATATTTTTATAAACCGGAATCCAGTTCAACGCAGATAAAGTATACAATAGAGAGCGATACGATGTGGCGCACCATTGCTGTTCGTTCGGCGGCCGCTGACCGTAAATTAATTCGTGCCCGCTGATGCCCACGTGCCAAAACAATACGATCCACAATGGGTTAAAGGGAATCAGGTTAAAGTTTGCAGAAGCAGTGAGATAAAAATCTACGAAGATTATCAACAAGTTCGTTGTAAATTAATTTTAACACCGTTTCAAAAAATGAGAAATTCGTAATGATTGGAAAGGAAAAGTATATTGAACAGGGAAGTCTAAACAATGTACATAAAAATGTGTAAAATGTTTTAAAGCTTAAATTCACTCTTTTTAGCCATTTCTTGATTAACACAAACATATATCATTGCTATTGAGTCTTTTGGATGTACATTTTCTGTGGTACCTATCGCAAACTGCAACATACGGCCAGACAAGTGCATTTCAATCGTCACCTTACTGAATTAGGTGACTCAGTGGACAGTTCTAAGAATTTGCACCTTGCAATTCCAGTGCTACATTAGCAACACATTACAGTAAAAATTTTAGTTTAATATTTTATTAATCCTGTGTTGCTACTGCAAAGTGTATGATTCAATAGGATTAAAAACATTTACAGTTGTCAGCTTACTCTATCCTTTGTTTAGATGAGTTTTGGAAATTCCTTCCACCATTCTGATGGGGTGATATGGTGTTTAATGTGACATTGAGGTTAGTGGAAGGTTTTAGATTTTCCCTGGAAACATAAACATTCCCATAATTGTTATTCTGGTTTCTTTGGGTTATGTCAGTTATACTATCTTTAGTCCAGATACCCCAGTTTGATGATTGTGCATGATATTGATCATGTATGTAATTGTACTCATTGTTTTACTTGTTTGTAACAAACTTCAGAAAACCAACAAAATCTAAATTAATTATGGTAGAACAAACAACCGATATTATGTATGCATTCCTTGTAAGTTTCTAAGTTATACTAATTATGATTAATACGTCCACAACGACGTGTATCCCATCCACTTGGATTTCGTAAAGCACGTCGTGCGTCCGATAGGGTACACGTAGCTATGTATTTCCTTACCTTATTGTGTTTTTATTGTTTTCCTGTCTTTGTGGTTTGTTAAATTTCATCCTGCACTTAAATAAATGTAAATTAATTTTTAGATACCCCTGGGACACATAGAGAAAAATTGAAAAAACTTATTGAAATAATTAATTTTAAAATAATACTATTCTCATTATACTTGGACGTTTAACGGAATGAACATTAAGGTTTTTGGCCATTGTTATTATTGAAAAAATCGACGGCAAATAAAAGAAGTCCGGAAATAAGCCGTCGTCATGAACATGTTAATGTAATTTTTTAATGTGTTGTATTTGACTCCAACCATATTTCTTGTACACAGACACTGATTTTGACCAAACTACAGGGTGGCGCATATGTCTGTTTCCCCATAAATTAAGATATTTTGTTTCGATAGGTTGGTAACAATGTTGTTGGCAGCAACACGGAGTAAGTTCATTGTTGTCCGTTCCAGTGGCTAGTGTAAAGTGACGCTCTTTGCATCTGTTATTTTTTGTTTGTGTGTTTTTAAATTGTTTACAATCCAACGAGTTTACATCCTTCAGTTGTGGCGGAAGCATAATAAAAATACTGCTATAATTGAAGAATTTAGTCGTAAATATCATCACCAGGGGGAAATGGTCTCTAATGCAATGCTGACGTGTGATAGGTGAGCCCTGGGGACTGAAGCCGAGGCTCTTGTACTGGCTTTATGTTTCCATAGTCAGACCTGCACTAATGTGTGGAGCTGTCATCTGGTGGCCAAAAACGGAGGCCAAGATGGTGGTAGCTCGTCTGGCGGGTATCCATAAGAAGGTGTGGCTCTAGACTTTTGTCTCAACCTCGCCCCCCTGGACATTGTCATTCGGGCTATGGCCAGGAGGAGTGCTCACTGTCTTCAGCAGATGGGACTCAGGTTGGGCTGTAGCAGTGGGCACTGTAGAATTAGCACCCTGATTCAGGAGGATGCTCTGCATATAATCTCTGATCAGATGCCACAAAAGTTTTCCTTTGACAAACCCTTTAGGATTGTTGTACCCTCTAGGGATGATTGGTGAGAGGGAAGGAAACCTCTTCCACCAGCGAAGCTTGAATGGTTCACAGACGGCTCTAAAACAAAAAGCGGCACAGGCGCTGGAATTCTGGGAGTGAGACCATGTAGGGAGCTGGTGGTCCCTATGGGTCGCTATCCGACAGTTTTTCAGGCGGAGGTCGCAGCTATTATGGAATGTGCTCGTGAGAATCTTCATCTGCGATATAGCAGCAAGACGATTAATATTTTCACGGACAGTCAGGCGGCGCTGATGGCACTGGACTCTTGTGTGATCAAATCCAAACTAGTTTGGGATTGCTATCAAGCTGTTTCCTCCTTTGCCAGAATCAACAATGTGACCGTTTGTTGGGTTCCTGGTCATGAGGGGATCCCTGGGAACGAAAGAGCTGATGCCCTGGCAAACCAGGGCTCAGCAACAATTATGACGGGCCCTCAACCGTTCTGCGGTGTTCCAAGGTGTGAATCCTCTAGGACTGTCTCGAAATGGGTTGACGCGGAGCATGAGAGAATGTGGAAGTTGCATCCGGGCTTGAGAATGAGCAGAATGGTATTACAGTCGCCTTCCTCCAGGGTGGCGTCGGACCTTCTCTCATTAAATAGATCAATGTCTTCTCGGGTTATTGGCCTTATCACGGGGCATGGTCACCTGAGGAAGCATCTCCACAGAGTCGGCATCCTTCCGGAGGATCCGCTCTGTAGAATGTGTAATGAGTAGGATGAAACTGCTGAGCACCTGCTCTTTGATTGCCCTTCAATAGCAAGGGAGCGGTATGCTATCTTTGGTAGTTTGGACAGGGCTGGTGAATTTCCCCAGGAGGACCTGATAGGTTGTTTTCGGCGGTTTGTGGAACTGCTGAAATCATAGACTGGTAGGCCTCATGGTGTGTTTCCGGGGTGCACAAAAAGCCCTTGAGGCTTAAGTGCATGGCAGTAGGCCGCCCCAAGGAAAAAAAAAATGCTCGGAAGTGTGGTCACCCACGATCAATTTGCAACGAAGAAAACTTGCAGACAGTTGTTCAAGCTTTTGTAGCCAGTCCTGGTAAATCGACTCGTAAGGCATCTTCTGAACTAAAAATATCAAGAAGAAGCATGCAAACAATGTTAAAGTAATTCAAATTTAAGCCCTACCGTCCATCTTTACTCCAAGCACATCACGAGGATGATTCCGATAGGCGAATGAAATTCTGTGAGACAAAAATTATCCGCTCAGAGACTGATCCAAATTTCTTGCGATCAATTTTGTGGTGTCATGAGGCATGTTTCAAAATTAATGGACAAGTTAATCGGCATAACTGCGTGTGCTGGTCGGATGTAAATCCTCATAACATAATCCAAGCAGAACTCAATGTACCTGGTGTTATGGTATAGAGAGGTATTTCGAGTAATGCATTGATTGGTCCTTATTTGCTTCAAGGAAATGTTAACTCAGAAAGTTATTTACGGTTGCTGCAAGAAGTAGTAGTTCCCGAGCTCAGAAACAATCCGGTTTTCAATATTCATTCGCTCATCTGGCAATAAGATGGTACCCCAGCACATTTTGGCATCCAAGTTCGAGATTTTTAAATAACATATTGGTCGTCATGGTACAATCAATTGGCCTGCGCGCTCGCCAGACCTAACCCCATGTGATTTTTCACTACGGGGTATTATAAAGGAGACTGTGTATGCTTCAAAACTGCAAAATCTTGACAAACTCAGAAACCTAATTAGAAATGCATTTGATCTTGTTGATAACAATAAACCTTTATCGCTAAACATTTGTGATTCCGTTCTCAGTTGTATGAAGTCTATACAAAATCAAAGTGGACATTTCGAACAGCTGCTTTAACATTGTATGGTGATATGTAAGTAATTTCATATCATGCATTTGTTTTCTTGTCTAAAAGTGTTTTATTCAATCAACCTATAACGCCATTAAATTACTCTTCTGGGGAACTGACATATGCACCACCCTGTACAACAGTCAAGGTGAACAATTCTTCTCTTTCTTCAAGTAGAATTCTGATTCTTTTAGATTGTCAGAGGTCAGAATCTGGTCACGGTATGAAAACATACTTCCTCCTCCACAATGAGTGTATTACTTGTAGTTAAAGCACTATAACGTACGGTTTTTTCACACTTGTTTCACTATTTGTCCCCATTCAGTAGTGGACAGCAACAAAATTTTGCTAGGATCTGTGCCTTCTCATGTTCAACAGCCCACAAAACGCCTTTTCAATCATTTCTGCCGACACTTTTGAGATGGCTGGGTGTTCCGCTGATCCTTCTTCTTTATTACAAACTTATTGGCCTGTGTCTTTCATTACTATCTTCTAAGATGCTTTTGGAGAAACCTGTCACTCCATACGGCAGGATCACGGCTGTTGCAGTTCATCCAGAGAACATCTACAGTGTACTGCTTGTAGTTGTTTATGAGCCGAAGGTGTCCAAGTGCTACTCTAAATCACAGTTCTGGACCCATCCACAGGGACTTCATTTTTCCATTTATGGCTTCATGGGCTGGTAATCATACTCATCAAAAAGTAAATACCTAAATGTGTTATTTACATCTGTGACGTGTCTGACAAAGATAGCCTTGCTATTGAAAGGACTCACAAAATAAAAAAATTATACAATATTGGTTGTTGTGATTTTTCAATAATATAGTGATTAAAAACAACAAAAATTGTAATTTTTATGACCTAAATTAACTTGTATACACATAATTTTATTGTTCCCTGTGTAAATAGGAACAAATGTAGCTAAAAAGTAAAAAACAAGTTAAGTATCTGTATAAACTAAGTTGATTTTGTATATATTATTTGTGCAAAATGTTGAAAATCTGCAGATATTTGACCAATAGATTTTACCAGCTGTAACAAATCGGATCAAGATAATCTATTTCTATTTTATTTGTTATGTCTGAATAATGAGACTAAGTACAATACAATATGTCAGCATTTAGTAAAATAACAATAAATATTTAAATAACCGATCTAGTCCTCCCTTGGCACTTCTCGGGACTACATGGGAGCTGAATAAATCTGCTCTGGCACTCGAAGAGTTAACACATCTTATTGTGCGGCTAAACATTTCACTTCCTATTTTTGCACTGGAAAATCAAAGAAATATTTACTTTATTCTTTGCTAAAACTCTAATTCATTCATCCTCTCTTTTCTTCATTATTGTATAAAAATAGGCTTACAATTAATTAAGGAGGTAATCTTGTTTCTACAAAAAGAATATTATAATTATTATTAAAAGTATAATTTGTGTTTACATCTCTGCAAAAATATACAGCATTAACTTTCTCGTTTATGTATCTTTAATTACACATAGAAATATTGTAGTTGAATAGTATCATAAATTGTGAATCATTTAGATTGAGAAAGATTCCAACAATCCATGTTCCTAATTACAATTAGACTCATTTAATATAAAAGACATTTTTTTATTCTTCCACAATTTAAATTTATTTCTAAAGCATTTTCGCTGGTAAAGGCATCATCAGTTATTGTTTACAGAAAAACATATGTATAAATAGAATAAAAGTTAAAAACTGATAGTAAAGACCAAAAACTTATAAATTATAAAAATATTATGTAGAAAAAAATATGGTTTGAAATTCATAATTTTTGAATGGATTTCTTCTTTTACTAATGGTAGAAAAAATGTCACTGAAATTACGGAAGGTTGGGAAATACATTTATTTTTCAAAACTGTCATACATGCACTTTCAATTTTTTTTCTTTTAGTCTAGAAAGGTTCTTTAAAAACTAAACTTGATGATTAAAAATGTATATGGTGATCTATATAGCATGTTCAACTAATTTAGATTTTTCAATGTTTTCATTTTTATAATTGTAAATGTTTTTTTTAGCCTTGTTTCCACAGGTCTCGATGTTTGACCAATTTGCATCCACAGTCAATTTGATGTATTACATTCTTGGGTTTCCTGTTGTTTGTTTTTTTTTTATTTAATTTTGTTAAGTAGCTTCTTAGATTATTTTGTGACTTAAAAGCAGTACAGATGTTAAATTTAGAATTTATCTTACGAATTTTATCTGATGTTCCTTTTTACATAAGGAATAGTAACAGTAGTGAGATAATTAGGATTGTCTTTTTTGTAAATTTGCTTGCAACTTTTGTTTTTAGTCTTAGCTCGTTCAATAATAGACCGAGGATAGTTACATTTAATCAAAAGTTCTGTAGTATATTTTCCTTTAAAATTTTGTCTTTGCCATTAATCACCAAATTATAACAACCTTTCTCGAGATATAAACTCAAAAAAGTCTTCCCAACCGATTGCAATCAAAATTGAAAACAAAATTTACGAAGATCAATATCAAGTGGCTAACCAATTCAATAAATACTTCTCTACCGTGGCTACAATGAACTCGTCATTTAAAGAATCTCAGTCACACGGAAGAGAAGTCAGTGATCCGGTTGCATCCATGGCCTTGGCCCCTGTGTGGGAGGGGGAGGTAGCAAATGTCATACAGAGGCTGAACTAAAAAAAAAACCAGTGACGCCAATGGGATGTCAGTATGGCTACTCAAACGTTGCTATAAGCACATTTTGAGACCGCTCACAAAATTGATCAATTTCTCATTTGAAACTGGAAATTTTTCCATCTTCTTTAAAGACTGCCAAAGTCATTCCGATTTTCAAAAAAGACGATCCTTGCCTCGCAAGCAACTATCGTCCAATCTCAATTCTTCCTGTGTTCAGCAAAATTTTTGAAAAATTATTCTATGAAATGACTGGAAAGCTTTTTAGAAAAAAAACAAAATTCTGAACCCAGAACAATTTGGATTCTGAAAAAACAAATCCACAATTGACGCGGTGAACAGCCTTCTGGACAATGTTGTCGATGGACTGGAAGGTCGTGAACATGTGCTAAGCATATTCCTCGATCTTTCCAAAGCCTTTGACTGTGTGCATCACGGGACACTGCTGCAACAGTTAGAAAAATGTGGCGTCCGGGGTCTCCCACACTTATGGCTCACGTTCTTATATCTAAAAGATCGAGATCAGCGTGTGATGATCTCGAGCGTCGTTTCCAGCAAAATAAAAGTGGCTCATGGTGTCCCTCAGGGATCTATCCTTGGACCTCTCCTTTTCCTGATTTATGTCTGTAGATTGAACTCAGTAATCCAACTTGGGGCACTGGTTCAATATGCTGACGACACGACTCTCTGTTTCAAAAGCAATTCAAAACAAGACCTGGAAATCAAATCATTTGTGGGATTGAACGCATGCATTCAATATTTCACAGAATTGAACTTGACAACAAACCAGTCAAAAATCAAGTGTCATCAATTTTTGTCTTCGTCAGCATGATCATGCGATGCGACCTTCTGTCTTTGCGGATGATGCCCTTTTAGAGGATACAGATTCCACAAAGTTTCTGGGGATGTTCCTTGACAGAGGACTGAGCTGGAATGATCATGTTGATAGCATCTGTGCTAGAGTTACCACAGGCATATTTGCCCTATGGCACCTAGCAAAGTTCTGTACCCTAGAGGTTCTAAAAACAGCCTATTACGGCCTAATCCATCCACATCTTGTGTATGGATTAAGACTCTGGGGAGGATGTGCCAAAAACAAAATGGAGTGGGTTTTCAGGCTCCAAAAAAAAGTAGTAGTCAGGATTAATTTTAAAACTGAATTATAGAGAGTCGTGCAGGGCATCATTCGGGGAGCTGGGACTGATGACATTGCCCTGCCTTTACGTTTTTGAGGTGATCGTGTACTGCAGATCGAGATGTGCCTTGATAAGTGGCAGGGACGTTCACCAATATGAAACTAGAGGCAGGGACAACTTGCGAACTCATCAACGCAGACTGGCATTATCGCAACACCTCCCTCAGCAGGTGGGTGTCAGACTAATCAACAAGCTCCCTGAGGATATCAAAAACTCCAACAACCTCAATCAATTCTAAACTCGTCTCAGACGCCTGTTGGTGTCTAAAGCGTTTTACTCGATTGATGAATTCATGACGAGCCGTTGGGATGATTGAAAATCATGGATCCGAAGTCTGTGTGATTGTGTCGTGAGAATGCTGAGATGTAAGTATGACTGTGAGTGAATGTGTAGTTAGGATATATTTTATTATGCATTTGACTATTGCAATACAATGTTACATATTGTCAAACACCCAATAAAGAGATTATGGATTATGGAACAAACTTTGTACTAATCCAACTTTTATATGTTGGATGATATTTTTAAGGTACTATCCACTGAAAGCTTGTAAAATAATGTTGTTTTAATTGTGTTTTCTTTTGTTTTTGTCATAAAAATATCAAGAAATGGAATTTCACTATTAAACTCATTTTCGATGGCCTAATTGTATCGATGTATTGTAAAAATTCATTTGGAATGTTCATTTTATTTCCCTATACACAAAAAGCATCATCAACATACGTAACAAATTTTGGGTTTAATACTCCCATTTTTGAAAGCAATGTATTCAAAAGTTGTCCATAAATTATGTTGCTAATTATTGGGCTGAGAGCACCACCCTCCGGTAAAACCGGATACTTGATTGTAAAATCTGTCTTGTAACTGAAAATAGTTGTGGCTAACACATACAGTAAGAAGTTCCATTACACAGTTAATAGATAATGTTGTTCTCATACTGAAGTTGTTATCATTAGAAAGTCGTTGTCTAATCAAACTCAAAGCTTAAGGGACAGGTACATTTGTAAACAGACCATTTAACGTCGTAGCTGACCATAATATCATTGTCCATCAATATTAATATTTTTTATTTTACTGATAAAATCTTCTGAATTCTTGGTGTAAGAATTAGCTTGTTCAAATAATGGACTAATAACAGGTAATAAAAAAAATGTTAATAACTTTAATACAGGAGAGTCAATTAAACTTATTATTGGCTTAAGAGGAATTAAATCTTTGTGAATTTTTGGCAGTCCATACAAATGTGGTGGCTTTGAATATTGAGGGCTTAATTTTACAATAAGAGGTTTACCTAGTTCATTTTTATGACTTTTTAGTGTCTGTTTTATAATTTTCTCAATTTTTAATGTAAGATCCTTATTTATTGAAGTATATTCATCACAGTTAATTAATTTAATAATTTTACTATCATACTCTTCCTTGTCCAAGATAACTGTAACTTTACCCTTATCAGCAGGAAGAATTACTATATTCATCATTTCTTAGCGATTTAAGAGCACTAATCTCTATAAAATATTTTTTTTTTAACATATGATATTGTCCCATGTTGCTTTGTTCCAAGAGTTTTTAATTTTCTAAAATTGTGGAAGAATAAAAAATGTCTTTTATATTAAAACCTGATAACTTCCATCAAGAATACAAAGCAGTAAATGAAAAACTCTTAAAACAAAGCTACCACGGGACGACTATGTCTTTTGTACAGTAAACTTTAAACAAAACAAAGATTATGCACACAACACATTTGGTTCAATAACCAATGCTGCAAGTTAAATATATTTCCTAATTATATCCAAATCAAAATTAATTCTAAATCTCGTTCATCAAAATCTGCTCTGCATAAGGCTAAGAAAGTATGGCTAACAGAAGAGTCCACATTTGTATGGACTACCAAAAATTCACAAAGATTTAATTCCTTCTTAAGCCAATAATAAGTTTAATTGACTCTCCTGTATTAAAGTTATTAACATTTTTTTTACCTGTTATTAGTCCATTATTTGAACAAGCTAATTCTTACACCAAGAATTCAGAAGATTTTATCAGTAAAATAAAAAATATTAATATTGATGGACAATGATATTATAGTCAGCTATGACGCAAATAGTCTGTTTACAAATGTACCTGTCCCTTAAGCTTTGTGTCTGATTAGACAACGACTTTCTAATGATAACCAACTTCAGTATGAGAACAACATTATCTATTAACTGTGTAATGGAACTTCTTACTGTATGTGTTAGCCACAACTATTTTCAGTTACAAGACAGATTTTACAATCAAGTATCCGGTTTTACCGGAGGGTGGTGCTCTCAGCCCAATAATTAGCAAACATATTTATGGACAACTTTGAATACATTGCTTTCAAAAATGGGAGTATTAAACCCAAAATTTGTTACGGTATGTTGATGATGCTTTTTTTGTGTATAGGGAAATAAAATGAACATTCCAAATGAATTTTTACAATACATCGATACAATTAGGCCATCGAACATGAGTTTTAATAGTGAAATTCCATTTCTTGATATTTTTATGACAAAAACAAAAGAAAACACAATTAAAACAACATTATTTTACAAGCTTTTCAGTGGATAGTACCTTAATAATAATTCAAATCATTCTCAAGATGTAAAAATTAGATTAGAAAGTTTGTTCCAGAAGATTGATAATTTGGTGATTAATGACAAAGATAACATTTTAAAGGAAAATGATACGACAGAACTTTTTGATTAAACATAAAATATCCTCGGTCAATTATGGAAACGAGCTAAGACTAAAAACAAAAGTTGCAAGCAAATAAACAAAAAAGACAACCCTAATTATCTCACTACTGTAACTATTTCCTTATGTATATAGATCAGAAAACAACTTGTAAGATAAATTCTAAATTTGCCATGCATACTGTTTTTAAGTCACAAAAATAATCTAAGAAGCTACTTAACAAAATTAGAACCAAAAAACAAACAAAAGTAAACTTTTGTATTAAATGAGTCTAATTGTAATTAAGGATCTTTTTCGATCTAAACAATCCACAATTTATGATACTATTCAACTACAATATTTCTGTGTAATTAAAGATACATCTTGACTGACTATAGAACGGAAGTTGCAAGAATTATTTTATAGGATGACAAGGACTAGTGCAGTAATACATAAACAAGAAAGTTAATGCTGTATAATTTTTGCAGAGATGTAAAAACAAATTATAATTTTAATTATAATTACGATATTCTTTTTGTAGAGAAACAAGATTTCCTACTCGTTTGATTGTAAGCCTATTTTATACAATAATGAAGAAAAGAGAGGATGAATGAATTAAGAGTTTTAGCAAATAAAGTAGATATTTCATTGATTTTTCAGTGCACAATAGGAAGTTAAATCTTTAGTCGCACAATAAGATGTGTTTAACTCTTCGAGTGCCAGAGCAGAATTTATTCAGCTCCCATGTAGTCCCGAGAAGTGACAAGGGAGGACTAGATCGGTTATTTAAATATTTATTATTATTTTCTATTAAAGAAAATTCACAATTGTCTAATAAGTTTAATTTTCTTACATGAGGGCTTTCAACATCTAAGATGCTATCGTCAGGTGTGAATGAAGAGCTCCTCCTCGAATTTATTATTATGTTACTAAATGTTGACATATGGTATTGTACTTAGTCTCATTTGAAACATAATAAATCAAATAAAAATAGATTATCTTGATTTGATTTGTTACAGCTGGTAAAAGCTATTTGTCAAATATGTGCAGATTTTCAACATTCTGCACAAAATATATAGAAAAAATCAAATAAGTTATACAGATACTTATTTTTTTTTTACTTGAAAGTTGTATGTTCTCATTTACCTAGGGAAAAATAAAAAAGGTGTATATAAAAGTTAATTTAGATCATAAAATTACAATTTCTTTGTTTATTTTACGATGCCTTTCTATTGAACATACACCACAGAAGTAGATAATACATTAAGGTATTTACTTTTTGATGAGTATGATTACCAGCCCATGAAGCCATAAATGGAAAAATGAAAGCCCTGTGGACAGACTTGGAACTATGATTTGGAGTAGCACTTGGACACCCTCGGCTCATAAACAACTACAAGCAGTACCCTGTAGATGTTTCTCGGGATGAACTGCAACAGCTGTGAAGCTATTGTATGGAGCGACAGGTCTCTCCAAAAGCATCTTAGAAGATAGTAATGAGAGACTCACAGGCCAATATGTTTGTAGTGAAGAAGAAGAGTCAGCGGAACACCCAGTCATCTCAAAAGTGTCAGCAGAAATGAATTTTGTAAGGCGTTTTGTGGGCTGATGGACACGAGAAAGGCACAGGACCTTTAGAAAACCTTTGTTCCTGTTCACAATTAAAAGGGGACAAATAGTGAAACAAGTGTAAAACAACCCTGTGACAGTGCTTTAGACTACAAGCAATACACTCATTGTGGAGGAGGAAAGCATGTTTTCATACTGTGACCAGTTTCTGGCCTCAGACAATCTAAAAGAATCTGAATTTTACTTTAAAAATATAAGAAATATTCCACTTGCATTCAATTTTAATTTTTTTTACGTTCAAGTATTTTACGTAATTGGTAGTTTGGTAAAGCATGAATTATTAAAAAATGGTATACGTGTTGGCAGATTCTACGAGTGGTTACGCATGGCCTCACGCTCGTACGAGGACACAGAGCGGGAGGTCTCACAGAAGTTCGGCCGTGCATGGCACATGCTCTCGGACAAGGAGTTCACTCGTCTGTCCGCAGCACAACTGACAGCCAGTGTACACTGACATCTGACATCGTCTATTCATACTGGGCTCCACTACGTACCAATCACTCTTTGCTTAGCTACTAAATGATGTAAGTGTTGATAAATTTTGTTAACGGAAAAGGGTAATGAAACACACTTTCCCCTAAATGTCTTTCTAATTACACAAACCAAATTATTGCAAATTAAAAGTAAATATGATTGATTACCAATAGAATACATACGAGTCTCTGTCCTGACTGACTGCAGGTACCGCTAGCTTAGTTCCCGAGATGGGATATACAGATCAAGGAAAGTAAGGAACACACAACGTAAAGGTGTGTGGAAAGTTTTAGAATTGCGGAATTCTGACTCATCACAGGCAGTCACCTCTAGAGTGACCACGTTGTTCAATTCAATCCATACATATTTAATTTATTCCTTAACTACAAATATTGAAAAGTGTTACAAAATAATAAAAGACGGCAATGCTCTTTGAAAGATTTCCACAAAAATCTGTTCTCCTAAAGGCCTTTTAGTGCATATCACAAAGATAATAAAAGCAAAGTGTTTTATAGTAAACTTTGCTTTACTTCCAAATAACATTGAATTTTAGAACAGTGCCAAATCTCAAACACATACCAACCATCCGACTTTTAAGTTCAAATATTGATAAAATCTTTGTTAATATTAATTTAATGAATATACAAAAATTTATTGAAAATACAACAAAAGAACACACTTCAGGATTTCTTTTTTTCTACTAAACACCCAGCAAAATTCAATGTTATACTTTTTGTAATTTAAGAGAACATTTCTTCATGAAACATTCTTCCTATGTAGAGTTGACCACGAGACTAATGCATTTCGATTACCTTCCAACTTCATTTGATACGTAAAAACATTGAAAGTGGTTGGTACAATGTATACTAACTGTGTTATTAAATATTTATTTCTACGATTGTGATAGATTTTAATATTGTACATTTTGTAATACATATGTATTTTAAAATAAAACAATTGTAGGTAGAATTTTTTAAATATGTTATAACTGTACATATCATATTTATTAAAGTTATTTTTAAAAACAATAGTCTAATAATTATTGTCTGAGTTTTATTTTTCTAGCAGCGTGGGGCGATGTTCTTTACAGTAAGAATTAGACATATTAAGAAATTTGCTCCAGTTAAAAATATTAAGTGACGACCACTCATAAAACTTTTGAGGGTAATACTATACATCCCTTATGCAAAAGGATGGTTAGTTAGCTCTCCTTGAACAAAGTAAAGAGGATGTACGATAACTAGAAAGTTCTCTACTGGTTGAGACAGATTGCAGTGCAATCCAAAATTTCTAATTATGTATACTTTTGTGTGTTCTTTCAATCATTAGACCCTAGAAGATAATTTTCAAGGTAAGGTAGTTTATCTTTGTATCAATTAGTAGTAACAATCCTTGGCTTTCAGCCCTATTAATTATAACCTAATTTTAGAGGTAATTTTTGTGGTGACATTTCTTTATCTATGTTTATATAACATTTTTTGTTTGAAACGATGAGTTTCTGAACACCCTTTATAGCTCCCAGAGTATACATTTTTATTTATATACGTAACATTTGTTTTCATTAGTAGCCAGTGGGTTGTGAACATAATTATATTTAAATGTGTACTCTACTCCCTAATGTAAATTTAAACAATGAATAATCATTTAGGTGCTCCACTCATGCTCTGACAACCATGCCATAATGTGAAAGAAACTAAAATATTTCACAGATACTACTCCATTATTAGGGCTCAAAATAAAATTGATGGTAAAAACGGTTGTTCACTCAAAACAAAAAATATAAAAATATTGTATATGATTACAATTCATTATTAGCCTGTAGCAAGTATAACATTTAGTTATTTCGCAATGTTTGGGTTACTTAAAATAACGACCCTGTACTAATTATGACAAGATTCAAATGATTCATCAGTGTAAAAACATAAAAATGGGTAAATTCCATTAATAAAAATCACATTGTTAAAAAAGTGCAACTTAAAAAATGTTTGTGCTCCAAACTTAACATTGATGAAAAGTGAGTAACATCGATGTAAACATGGACTACATTACTCTAAAAAATCACATCTGAAAAAGATGGAAATGAATATGAAGGGGGAGGGGAAAAATAAAGAAAAGTCAAAGAAGAATAAAACACCAGTGCCAAGTTTTAATGGTTATATACACATGAACGTTAACCCTGCAACTGGCTTTAAGCGATTATCGACGCATTAACTACAGTTTCAAAATGGCACTAAGCTATTTTCGACGCATTAACTATGTCGTAATATTATCTCTCACAGCAAGTCTATTTTTACTTTGTTTGAAGTAAAACATACGTAAATCTAAAGATAAAGATTCAAGGTTTCATATTATACCATAAAACGCTCTATAGTTAAGTTAAATCTTTCATTATAAAATTCTAAACTTGGATGTTCACATTTCCGATTGCCATTTGTTTGCGTAATTTCCGAATACGCTAAAATTACCGTATGTTTGTAAAAATTCCCTATCGTGAGTTTACGTTCTACACGATCGTAAGTGTCGTCATTGAAAACAGTGTATTCTTGGCTTTCAGAAACATCTTTTCAATAGCCAGTAGGAAAATTAATGTTTATAAAATAAGCGTTTGAAAAGCTCGTGTTTTGTAAAATCCCAAAATGCCTAATGCGTCGAAAATAGCTTCATTAAATTTTGTTATTTTTGTTACTTTATCGTTGTCTGGAAATAGTGAAAATCATATCAAAACAAAGAAGAAGAAATGCTCTAAGCAACAGTATAATAGACAACGAAGACTATGAACTAGTATTTTATTTTTGTTCTGTTGCGCAATCACCGACTCAGCCAGTAGAGAAGAACAACGCATCGCATGGTTGCCATGTTGATATCTTTGTTGTTATTACGCCATTGCCGGTATTAGTGTATTGCTTGCTATTTATTAGGATATTTTAGACATTTCGTTATTTAGTGTGTATAAATAAAAGTTTGTTTATTGTTTTTTTTTAATTAGTGAAGTGAAAAATGTAGAGGTTAGGTTAAGTTTTAGGGAACAGGTTGGATTTTTGTGAAACTGAAAATAAGCCTATGTTCACGTAGGTTCAGTGTTTTATAATTTTGTAGAAAATTTAATTTTAATTAAAATTAAATTTTGATTTAAATTTATGCAAAGGTATTTATTATAAAAGTGAAAAAGTTTTTTTTTACTTTTTCTGAAGGTATTAGCGTTTTATTTCTATGACCGTCGCTTGTTTTATTTTTTTAACAAAAAAATAATATAAATAAAAATACATTGTTGTACATTTTTGTAAACTTCAATAAACGTACTATCTTTATAAATAATATTTGGATGAAAAGAAAATTGTTAGCTAAAAAAGTTAGGCATTTATTTCACAATTTTGACTTTTGTAAAAATTTAAAAAAAAAGTTTGTTCCCATATAAAAATATCTTATACAATGTAAACTTCTATAAATGTCATATTTTTCTCTTCTAAATATATTTATCTCTTAGAAAAAAATATTTGTTCATCCAATAGATTCCAAAATGTCAAAATGGTATACATAATAGTGCTATACAAACTTTTTTCAGATTTTGTAGTTTTTATAGATATATTGTTCAAAAGTACCAATAAACTTCTTTTACCTAAATATATTTTTTGTAATTTGTAATTGAGGTATATAAGCAAACTTTTGTATATTTTAGAATTATTCTAAAAACTTTCATATTACCTGAGAGGGTGCTATACATTTTGAGAAAAATTTATTCTTTACTAATATTTTTACGTTAATCTGTAAAAAAAATAAAAATACATTAAATGATTCAACCTTTAATATTTTTTTGGGAAACTGCATTTATTTCTAAAGACATTGATGTTTTTAAAATGTTTTTATCTTAAAAAATAGATGAGCAGTGATTAAAATACAAAACCCTTACAAAATCACCAAAAAGTGCCTGCCATTTTGGGAAAAATGATGGCCAGTTCCAGGGTTAACTGAAGAATACAATGTGAGTGCTGATGGATACATGACTGGACTGAGTACCTTCGAGTTGCGGCGAGTGACTAAGTGCGCAAGTGGCTCACAGCCTTGTCTAGGATCTCCTTGCGGATCCGAGGGTAGTCTGGGTTCAGCTTCAGCACCGCCTGGCACGTGCCGATGGCGTCAGCGTACCGTTTGGCCTTCACCTGGTTGAAGGCCAGTTTGAACCCCAACGCTGGGTCATTTTCCCCGCTCAGCTTCCACGCATGGCGGTACTGCACGCTGGCCTCCACTGCAACAACCCAGGCATACGTGTTTTATATACACTCTCTTGTTTTCTATTATTTGATAAAAGAAAAAGTCACAATTATCCAATCATTTTATTTTTTAACACGAGGCCTTTCGACATCAAAGATGCCATTGTCGTGTGAATCAACAATTTGAAATAATATAAATATTTTACAATTTAAAACTATCAGTTGAATAAAACTTAATTCAAGATTTTTTTAGTTAAAAATAAAATAAATATTAAAATTTGTATATAAAAGTTTGGGTCAAAAGAATTGTTATATTTTAAGGAAGGGTGAATTTTGAATTGGTCAAAAATCATTATTTCATATTTCTAACGCATGTTTGGCAATAGCTGATTTTTTCAGTTTGTCCATATTTATAATATCTTTTGAGTTCTTTAAATCTTTTTTTAATGGTTCTTTTTGTCTGGCCAACGTAAATCTTATCACAATCTTCACAGTTAATTTTGTAAATTCCACTTTTATTTTCACCTAAAATTGTATCTTTTGGATTTCCAATTTAAATTATTTATCTTACTTGTTGTGTAACTGTTATCTTTTCTTTTATCAAATAATAGAAAATAGTGTTTTCCAATAAGAGCTCCTCCTTCAATGACTTTGTTATTTTTTTAAGTAAATGACATTTTTATAGAACAGTATTTATATGAAATAAAAATTGAATGTAATACTCTGTGCAATGTTGTTAATTCCATGTCCTAAATGAAATGGTTTTATCCCAAAAAGACCATAAATTTGAAGTATTACTCAATGCGTTATCTCGTGTAAAATTTGGGATTTGCCCTCATCCATCTTGTTGGGGTATAAGGCACGTGGTATTCTATTAAATAAAACTCCATAATATTCTTTGTAGTTTTCTCATTTTGTCCAGACATAAATGTTTTTAATGTTATTTCATTATTGAAATTGAAAGTAAACATTTCCTTTCATTGTGATGATGATGTGTAAAATACTTACAATATTTCTGATCTTTCTCCGCGATGAGGCCCAGCAACTGATACGCACGGTGGCAGCTCTGGTTGTGCTGTAGCGCACGACGCAGCAGCTCAGTGGCCGCGTCGTGTCGCCCGGCCTGAATGTGCAGGTCTGCCAACAGAAGCCAGCAGCGCTCCAGGTGCTCTGCCTCCTCCACCAGCCACGCCGCGCTGGCCACACGCTTCAGCAGGTTGCGCGCCCGTGCCGTCTGCTTCTGTTGGACATATCCGTTGGCGAGCCCCAGCGTCGCTCCCACCCTAAACAGCAAACACATTTTAATTACCTTTAAACTTTACTATCATATCGAGCACAACCAAAATTTACTGACCATCTGAAATATAAATGCATTACAATTTTTAAACCAATACAATAAATATAACATTTATTAATAACTGTATTTATTTAACTTAATTATTAGTTCATAGTTAAGTTTTAAGTAATAATTTGAAAGAAGGTTTTATTATATTTTTTAAATCTAATCACTTCACAAGTGGAAGAATTTTAAATTGCAGCACACATGTTAATTAGTCACAGTGAGTAAAGTAGGTGAAACAGACTGCCCTCATAAACTAATGTTATTGTACATTACGATTTAGTGACATGAATGGAACAATTGTCTAATAACATCTGTGCATCTTGGTTTTTGTTGTAGTGATGGTACAATAATATTTTTAAAGTAAGTAATGCTTTTGTCACTTTTAATTTCCAAAATGAATTACAACATGAAATGTTCAAAAATAAAAATATTCTTTGTAATTTATTCAGAAAAAGGCAATGTAAAAAGATTTATTCCATAATTTAGCAGCATATATCACCAGAAGACTTTTTTACTTCAGGCTGATTTTTTTCGAAATAACAAGGTATAACAAGATATCTTGACTGATAGATCAGATTCACCACAGAGAAATATGGTTGAGTTTGTAGGAGTCTCTTTTCATGCCCAAGGCTCTTTGCAAGCCTAAACCTGAATGGTACATATCTCTTTACCCACTTCAACTAGTGCAGGCTGGAGTAGAGCTAGTCTTCTGTTATTCCAAGATGGTTGACCCACCCAAGTGGAGGATGGTCCACGTGACCTCAAGAGGAGACAGATCCAACCTTCCCCAAGTAAGTCTCACCTGAGGTTCTCCTGGCTGGCCAGAGTGGTCAAGTCCGAGATGGCCAAGTCTACATCCTGCTTGTCTTTGGAGGCCAGCAGCACAAAGTTCTGGAGTAGCCGGACATTGCTCTCTTCATCCGCTGTGTGAGGAGACATCTGGGACAGCAGCCTCGTCCCTGTGGACACAGAGGCCCCGTCCCCGGAGTCCCCTGCCAGACACAGTTCCACCATGTTGTGCAAGGCTTGCTGTCCCCACTCAGAGTCCCCACGGGCACTGTTGAAGTGATGGAGAGCGGCGTTTACATTCCCCACATACCACTCGTAAAGCCCTGCACAGCAATTAACATGCTTTACGAATAACAAAAATCGTATAAATCCCATAACAAAGGAATTTTGTCTAGTTAACTCAGAAATATTAAAATTATACAACAGAGACAAAATTATAATTTTTACAATATTATTAAAGTATGAAAACCACTATATGATGATTTTCAAAATAAATATCTCAGAAAATGTCAATGTTGTACAATATTAGAGCAATTTATTTGTATAAGGTGTCCAGTATTTTTCCAAAACCAATTTAATTCTTTTTGTAATTGCTATAAGCATTTCAACATAAAACCAACACTGTTTGTGTAAATTTAAAAACTTATGATTGAATATGAATTGTAAAACCTCAAGTTATATAAAACCTTTGTTTTGTTTTTTTGTTTTTTTTTTTAGCAAAAAAAGATACTAAAAAATTACAAAACTATATTAACATAAAAAAAACATACAATTCTTTATTATTTACATTTGGAGCCTATAAATCATAATATAAAAGAAAAAAAGGGTTAAATAAAAATCAATTTGTGAAGTACCGTACCATATTACTGTACTTTATATCAGTTCATCAGAGCATGCCTAACTGCAGACAACTGAACGGCAGTAAGTACCAACTGCTAAAACACAGTTGTCTGTCTGCGACGTCTATGTATGGAAGTTACCTGCCCGATGGTTGGTAAAAAAATTGAAATCGCTAAATATTAGTTCACCTGAGAATTGCCACCACCATTTTTATAAAAATACATATATGTTTATATCTTAATATTTTTAAATGTAGATAGAGTGGTTTGTACATTTCGTACACTTAAGCTTAACAAATATATTGTAAGTGGTACAAATATATGGTAATATTTTTTCATATAAATGGTATGCACTCTTGAAACTTATTTTTTACATTCAATCAAATGAAAGTTGAAGATAGAGAATATGACCTAGTTCTGAAAATATGTCCACTTCTCTAAACTTCTACAAATCCTTTAAAGCGTTATTCTTGAACAACTTACAAGTTAAGGAATGGCAGAAATTCAAATTATTCCTAAAAATACTATTAGGATTCGAGGTCTGAGAATGCAAAATCGATTAAGATTTGCAATCGGATTTGAGATTAAAAGTTTTGGATTGAATCGACACTAGTTACCGGTGCAGTAGGAGAGTCCTGGATGTCCGGGAGCGAGCGCGGCCGCAGCCTGCAGGAACGGTTGTGCCTGCGATAACTGTGCAGTCCGCCGGTAGACCTCCACCAGGCGAGCCAGGGCCACCCAGTAGGTGGGGTGGCGGGCCAGCAGGGTGGAAAAGTGGGTTGCAGCAGCGGGCAGGTCCACCCGGCGGTACGCCAGGTCTGCCAACATGAGCAGGGCAGGCTCGTTGTCGGGGTCACGTGACAGCAGCGTGGAGCAAACATTTTGGCAGGAGCTCCAATCGTTCACCTGCAGTGTCATACTCTGTCATAATGAGTGGAAACAATTGCAATATACATATTTCTTAAGCATTAGTAAGCCAACAAATAAACAAGCTGTATAGTGTATACTCTATTCCCTCCCACAGACTTACTCTACCTTTGATGTTTATGTCATAGGACATACACGTAACACCTTCACTCTGGTCTGGTCGATGTCAGATCTACACACTGCAATGATGTAAAGTAAATGTGAAGTGATACACATAAAGTTACTCTAAATTTAAAGCTACAAGTATTTTTTTTATGCAATATCTTATTGCAACTCATAATCTTAATGAATTACAATTAACAACTTCTCTTCCTATAGTATGTTACCACCTATTTCATGTATGATGATCATTAAGATTTTCGGTCCTTTCTCTCCTTTTTACGCCTCAGCTCCTAGTCTATGCCAGCTAACTGGGTTCATTATATCTATATTTGGGTTCACTGTGTCTGTATTTCATACTTTACCTTTTAGTGCTCTCCAGAGAATTTAGATTAGAATTAAGAGAATTTTAGTGCTCTGAGAGAATTTAGAGCTATCTCTCAGAAAGCTGTGACTTTTATCCAATAGTCTATGGAGGAGGGTTGTTATTTTTTTGTTCAAACTGTATCAAGAGTCAAGAATCAAGAAATCTTTATTGTCTTTAAGCACTTGAAAATGCAATGGACGACGTCACTTTTTCTTATATCTAAAAGGCCTACTCCTATCATACCTTTAAAATCCTATAATGCAAGTGTAATGATTAGACACTAAGTCAAAGTAAATGTTATATGTACATGGTAGATGTGAATAACGCCACAATTTGGTCATTAAAAAGAAAATAAAAGTAAAAATGGTTTTAGCAGCATCTCGTTAAATATAAAACATATCTAAAACATTATATATAGAATAAATTAAATAGTAAATAAAAACAATAAATATATAACAATAAAACAAATAAAAAGTAACAATAAATAGATAACAATGCAACAAATAGAAATTTACAATAAAATACGTTTAACAACAACAAATAAATAACAATAGATATAACTATTAACAAAAACATAACTATTAAAAAATTAAAGTACTAATATCACAGGTTAAGTAGTCATTTAAAGAATAAAATGTATTATCAACAAGCCAATTACTCACAACATTTTTAAATCTACTTATTTTCAGGAAGTTTATTAAAAAGTTTAATCTTCATATAGATAAAAGTGCCTTTGGTTTTCTCCAATCAAACATTCATCTGTTCATGCATATATTTTTTTCTTGTACAGTAGGAGTGTATTTCTTGTCTACTAATAAAACTGTCTAATTGTTCTTTGACACTAAGTAAAGTACAATAAATATACAGGGATGGAAGGGTCATAATTCTAAATTTTTTAAAAATTGGGACACAAGAAACTCTATTGCCAACATTTGCAATAATTCTAATTACTTTCTTTTGCCAAATGAAAGCAGTTTTAGCACTAGTACTATTCCCCCAAAGTGTTACACCATATCTGAGCTGGGAATGGAAAAAAGGCATAATATGCTGTGATTAACATTTCACTACTGATACTATACTTTAGTTTCCTGATAAGGTATGTAACCCTAGCTAATTTTTTACAAAGAAAACTTACATGTGCATCCCAATATCATAATTCCAATTCAACTGAATAACTGCTGTCATAATTCAAATCTTGAAACATTTCAACCAACAACTGAGAGACCAAAACTGGCAGAACCAGTAATATTCTTGGGCAGGTGAGTGAAAGGGGTAGCTAGGTCGCGATTGGCTGAAGCTTAACCAATTACTGATCAGTCTGACCACTCACTGATCAATCTGACCAACCAGAGATGGCTTCTTTATCATAGGCTAATAAGATATTGATGACGTAATGCTATCTTTTTGTTATTTTTCCTCGAATCGTGTTCTTCACTGCTCTGAAACAGTTCAATTTTCGAGGGAGTTTGAGTACAATTTTTGTGACACGTAATATTCACTCCTTTTTTTCTGTCATTACGGATGTCAGGAAGAAAGGCCACTTAGGGCGTTCTTCATTTGACTCGGATCTAAATGTGGTATATTCTAATACTTAATTTTTGTAATTTGTTTTTCAGCACAGTTTGAACGGGAAAATCTTAATAGAATAGATAATAGGAGAACTAAGATTATGCCATGTTACTTTTATACAATTTTTTTATTTATTTACTTCCAATATAATTACCAACTATTATGCTGAACTGAGCTTTACTAAAGCAATGGTTTGGGCAACATCTGCGAGTTTACACATCATTTTATAATAAAATAACATTTGTATTTTGATGTAATCATACAAAATAAAATAATAATAATTATTATTTTTATTACATTCTTTTATATGATTAACAATCTAGTTCAATTAGACTTGACAACAATCCTGATAAGTACCTGCATGTACAGCTTGGCGAGAGCTATCTCCATGTGTGCGTCTCCGGGTTGGTACTGCAGTGCTCGCTTGTAGAAGCCGATGGCCGAATCGTGTTCACGCAGTGTGCTGGCATATTCCGCCAACTGTGCACACATCCTGGCATTCAGCCCCACCTCTGCAGGACCCAGACCTTCCCTGGCCTCCCTCAGGACCATCATCGCACCCTGGATGTCACCAGACTTCTCTCTCACCTGTACACAATTGTCTGTGCTGAACATCCCAGAAACACTTAGATCGGCTCTTTCACAGTATCGCTCGATATGTGTGAATGATTCTTCCTTTTGAGGTTATTTTGTTTCTAGTCTTATTATATAACTGGCTCAAACATTGATGAAGCACCTCAGTTTTCAAAACCAATTTCTGGTACCATATTTAACCACCAACCGCAATTTACTATTTTTTCGAATGTACAAGAGATCCTGCACAATTAAGAAGTGAGCAGACACATAGCTTAATGCAGAAATTGTTAGCAAATGTCAGAGTTAATATTATATTGTTTAGGAAAGAATGTGTGTGACAGTGTTGCTTAGCGGAGGGGGGAAAGTGACAGAGTCGCCTGCACTACCAAGAGAAAGAGTAGGGGTGCATGAAAACTGTGTGGAACAAAAATGGTTGTGTACTGTGTGAAATGCACCTATTTCACCATGAAAGAAAGGTTTTGGGCTGCTACAACACTCATAAAGTTGTGTCAAGTCATTTAACAAAAGTGACTAAAAATGCTAACCGTACAAAAACGCCAACCTTACACAGGTAGGCTGAACTGTAATGAACAGCTGACATTTAATGATTACATTTAGGTTTATTAATGCTAGTTACTGAAAGTTATATGTGATTTGACACTGTTTTGAAAAAATTATGTCTTCACACTGAATAGTCCAATTTTCTGAAAATCATTTACAACTCTTACACTTAGACTGGTAAGAAGTTTTTGGTCAAGCTTTTTTGCATTGGATGGAAAGTCGTTTTCTGATAACAACGAAGTCGAACAGTTTGTTATCATGTCTAAGTTGTATGATCTTTTCTATGACATGTTGAGAGATTCTTTGGTTTACAAAATGTATGCAACATAACAATGATAATTGACATCAGGCATTATGTAAAATAATATCATAAAGTACTTTTTTAACATAAATAAAATTTAGGCTTGAATGCGCTTTTGTAATACATCTCAATCTAGCTGATACTAAAATGACAGGATACGTGGAGGGAATCGTGAAGTTCATAGGTGGAGAAGGAACGTTTTCTTGACATAACAAAGGGGAGAAGGAAATGTGTTACCCTTCTCCCTGCAGGGTTATTTTGTCTTGCTAAACGTCTACTTTACCTTGGCCAGTATAAAAGCCTTGTCAGACAATGGAACCTCAGTGAGGGCATTCTCCGCAGCTTCCAACTGTCCCAACCTCACCAACAGCTGAGCTAGTTCCAGGCTTCCTTCTGCACCTACAACAGCAAAACATGTTCCCAGTATTTCCTAAATACTTAAAAACCTCTTTAGAAGCAAATAAAACAAAGTTAAACTTAGAGAAAAAACAGTCCGAATAGAAGAGTTCCCTAGAGAATAAAAAATTTGAAATAAAATTGAAAAGTGAAGATCTCACCAGCATCCCTGAGGCACTTGATGGCCTTGCCGTACTGGTGACATTTCACCAGGACCCGCCCGAGCCTGGCCGACAGTTTGGGATCTGAGGATGAACTCTTCATGGCTCTCTCGTAAGTCTCCACGGCTAACTCTGGCTCCTACAATGACATCAGTGAATGACAATGAATATCCCTCTCAGCACAGTCAGAAGATAGAATTTCGATCACGGTTGCCAATTTCAAATTGTGAATTGAAGATCTTGGAATAGTTTTAGATTTAAAGGCATACAAGGTGTAGTAACAGGAGATGAAATACACAGATTTGTACAACAAGTATTAAATTTATTTATTAAAATATTTAGTGACCAAACAAGTGTAACAATAAATAAAAGACAAGTCTGATATCACTGTAGTGCTTGTGATGTAAATCTACGATTGTACACTTCTTTCACCAGAACATTTATTCTTTACCGACGATATACTTTCTTATAATTTATTCTCCTTTCATCGTTTATAATAATTAAAACAGTTCATGAGCCCTCTGACTAAGAGATAAGAGAATCTTTGTTATTTGAATCCGAATGCAAGAAACATTAAACCAGCTGCAATTCATCAGTAGATACTACATTTACAGTTGGAACTTGTATGTCTGGAATAGGGGGATACATGTCTGTAAAAAATAAACAAAAAGGAGAGTAATTGTCACTTAAGGGTTGTGTTGTCTCATCACAATACTCAATCAAAGAATTGAATTGTACCATTTATTTCTTAGTCAAGGAATTCTGTTGTCCCATCTCAATGCTCAACCAAAGAATTGAATTGTACCATTTATTTCTTAGTCAAGGAATTCTGTTGTCTCATCTCAATGCTCAACCAAAGAATTGAATTGTACCATTTATTTCTTAGTCAAGGAATTCTGTTGTCCCATCTCAATGCTCAGTCAAAGAATTGAATTGTACCATTTATTTCTTAGTCAAGGAATTCTGTTGTCCCATCTCAATGCTCAACCAAAGAATTGAATTGTACCATTTATTTCTTAGTCAAGAAATTCTGTTGTCCCATCTCAATACTCAATCAAAGAATTGAATTGTACCATTTATTACTTAGTCAAGGAATTCTTTTGTTCCATCTCAATGCTCAATCAAAGAATTGAATTGTACCATTTATTTCTTAGTCAAGGAATTATGTTGTCCTATTTCAAGTTCTGTCAAGGAACTGTGTTGTTCCATTTAAATGATCAGTCAAGAAGTTGTGTAATACCATTACAATTCTGTCAAGGTATTGTACGTTTAATAATGTCAGTTCAGAAAGGATGGGTTTCATCACCTTCCGTAAATCTAGCCTCATTGGTTTACCCCTTATTTCTCCACATAACGCATGAGCATGGTAATAAAGTAAAGGTGAACCATGACTCTTATCACTGGAGATATTCTTTTATGAGGAATGAAGTAATACGTTGCTCTCACCAGTAGAGGGTACATGAAAAATCATTAAAACTTTACACTTTTACTTACAAAAAATTATTAAATTTTGTATCACAATTTCTCAGTGACACTTTGTACCATAACTGTAGAGGTAAGTATTGTGATTTAACATGTTGATTGTGTTCTATGTGACCTATAACTACTATCTCAGCTGTCTTAATTTCATGTAAATTAGAGGTCAATGTAAAGTACTAGTTTAAAAAGTTTGTATTTGTGAGCAAAATATTGCAAATTAACAGACCTCAAGTGACAGGGATAGGCTAGTTACCCAACGTACTTGTACAAGTGTACTGGTGTACTCACAACACTCAAGTGACTAAGCTTTGTTGGTCATAGTGATGGACAAATCCAGTTATTTCAAATCTTAAATTGATTTCTAATTTTAAAATTTCTAATTCTAATACTTTGTTTTTAGAGTAAGTACTATCTAAACAAAATCATCTCCAATCCAATATCTGTCATTCTTAAATCTTTAGAGACAGTGCCTTACTATAAAAAGTAATTTTACAACACCAATTTATTTTAAATGCAGAGAGGAAGAGGTTCAGAGAAATAGCATTATAAGAACTGTCATATCCCCTCCCCTCCCCACACCCCACTTTACACAAGATTTATAATTTATACCTTAAATCTGAAAATCATATGGGCATATATATTTGTATCACAATATTTATAACACGTAGGTATGTGTAACTTAAATTTCAAACTATCTCTCTCTCTCTCTCTCTCTAAGTCATGATAAAAAAATGTACAATGTACTTTATAGAGAAAATATTTATAGAACTTAAAAAACTGTGAAGTTAAAAAAATTAACGATTGTTTGTGTTCTTGCCCTTGTGCAGCTGATACGTGGTAAACATAAAAAAAACTGCAACAAAATATCATTTACAAAAGCACAATAATTTCTTAATTACACTATATATGGTTTTTCTTAAACAAAGTACAACAAAAACGATTACAGGAATTACAAAAACAAAGTACAGGATTTTAACGATCGGTAATGTGTGTAATGCCAATCAGCCAATTATTAATGACGTAGCGGGTGGATCTCCACATCTTCGATTGTCGAATCCCGTTAACTGATTTTCGAATCTGGTCGATCAATTTTTGAATCTAGTGAATTTATTTTTGAACTCCGTTGATCGATTCTGGAATCTGATCTTTGTAGAAGACCAGTAGTCTACCATCTCACCTGGATGGCCATGTAAGCATCTCCCAGCAGCAGAAGATTCTCTGTGGAAGGCTTGCTGGTCACCAGTTGCTTGTAGCACTCGGCAAACGCCCGCTCATCCTTCAACTTGTGCAGATGAATCTCAGCCATCTTTTTGCGAGCCTGACCACAAAAATTATATAACAAATGTTTCCCATGCACAGAAATAATGAGTTAGTTATTGGTGCTGATTTTGTCAACAAATCTCTAGTAGTGAAGTGTTTTAACAATAATTGCACTAGTGTAAAAATGGTGTGTACTACTAAAAAACTGATTTAACGAGAGAATTTTAACTAACTACATCAAAATAAATTTCAGCCTAACCAGTACTAGCTATTCTTTTTGTACTATCTCTTTATTCTTTACACAGTTTACACATATACCATCATTTTAAAATTTTATTGTATTTCTCTGTTAAGGACCAAATAAATTTGCTTACAGGTTTCTTCTACTCAAAGTAACAATAATAACAACTTAACAAGTGAGTGTAGTCCCTAATCACTGCTGCCGACTCTCCTGCTCTGTGTCCACCAGTAGCTAGCCACCCACTGGAGTGGGAAGAGAAGCTGGACTTGTGCCATTAAGTATATATACACGGTACAGTCAACTCACCTGCAGGAAGTAAGGTTCCCCTGGCTGCACGGTTGCCAGCAGAGTCAACGCAGCCGTGTAGTCTCCACTCACTGCTGCCAACTCTCCTGCTCTGTGTCCACCAGTAGCTAGCCACCCACTGGAGTGGGAAGAGAAGCTGGACTTGTGCCATTAAGTATATATACACGGTACAGTCAACTCACCTGCAGGAAGTAAGGTTCCCCTGGCTGCACGGTTGCCAGCAGAGTCAACGCAGCCGTGTAGTCTCCACTCACTGCTGCCAACTCTCCTGCTCTGTGTCCACCAGTAGCTAGCCACCCACTGGAGTGGGAAGAGAAGCTGGACTTGTGCCATTAAGTATATATACACGGTACAGTCAACTCACCTGCAGGAAGTAAGGTTCCCCTGGCTGCACGGTTGCCAGCAGAGTCAACGCAGCCGTGTAGTCTCCACTCACTGCTGCCAACTCTCCTGCTCTGTGTCCACCAGTAGCTAGCCACCCACTGGAGTGGGAAGAGAAGCTGGACTTGTGCCATTAAGTATATATACACGGTACAGTCAACTCACCTGCAGGAAGTAAGGTTCCCCTGGCTGCACGGTTGCCAGCAGAGTCAACGCAGCCGTGTAGTCTCCACTCACTGCTGCCAACTCTCCTGCTCTGTGTCCACCAGTAGCTAGCCACCCACTGGAGTGGGAAGAGAAGCTGGACTTGTGCCATTAAGTATATATACACGGTACAGTCAACTCACCTGCAGGAAGTAAGGCTCCCCTGGCTGCACGGTTGCCAGCAGAGTCAACGCAGCCGTGTAGTCCCCACTCACTGCTGCCAACTCTCCCCTCGCCACTGTCAGCCGACTCTCCTGCTCTGTGCCCTCCAATGCCTTGGTCCCCTCGGCAAGTGCTTGAGCCGCTTCCTTCGTGTTCCCACCTGCGGTCAAGCTCGCCACCAGTTCCAGATACAGCGTTCCCAGCTCACTTACGGTCAAGGGCTGTTCACCTACAAGCATCCAACAATCTTTAATAAATACTACATCCTTGTCTTATATAGTTGTTTCAACGCACATTCTGCAATGTTCAGAAAATGAAATGATGCAACGGAGTATCGAAGGATCAGAATATAATGATAGTTACCTTACAGGCGGACTTTCATCTCAACTGCATAAGGTCTTTCATAATGTCCAAACAGAATATTACAGCATACAAAGCTTTACATGTAATTTTATTTATTGGAATAAGAAAGTTCAATTTGAAATGTTAAAGTACATCCGTGCATAACGTACTTTATAGAATACAAAAAAAAAATATTTTATAACCACTAAGCTTGTTAAGGCTCATTCATACATTGTCTGACTCTTTAAAAAACCATAAGTAAAGTGAAGTGCTAGTCTTTTTTCATTACTGTCACTGCCACAAGTAATTCAATATGAAGATTTTCACTGGTTTAACTTCAAACTGTCCTAGATTAATAACCAATTTGCAAATCTACATACTGATGTGGTCGTTCCTAAAATTGGTTCTTATAGAAATACTAGGCTGAAAATGTTTGTTCCTAGATCAATCAAATTGAATCTGATCTGGTTTGGAATTTTTGAAATTATAATTACATATTAGAATAAAAAAACATTCACTTTAAGATAATAATAGTAACGGTTTTTAAAATTCCGTAAGATAAAAAACCTGGCAGTTCAGAGTTTTGCCATTCGTAAAACTCTCAGGCCCACGTAAAGGTTCACAATCATGATGTCCACGCTTACTATAGAGTTAATATAGAAACCTGGAGCAGAAAGTGTTATTGCATTTAAACGAGACTCAAATAACATAAACGACCATAGAGTCATACACATAATGTAGGTATGGTGGGAAGGGTTAATCTACACCAACACATACAATAACATTCGCATATTGACATAATCGAATCTAGCCCTTTTATACTAACATAATTCAGTCCCCTCATGTCTGGAAATGCAGTTATCTTGAAAAAACATTACTTAGTTCATAATATTAGCGTTAAAACTTCATACAAGTAGATCTTCACTGAGCATCAACAACAGAAAATAAACTGGATTCTTTACTTTATAAAATGAGTTGTGGACTGACCTTTGTTGAGTGAGAGAGCGGTCCGCATGGACTGGGCGCAGGCCTGGGTGTCACCATGGTGCCGCTGGATGGCCCCCAGCAACACATGATACAGAGGACGTTCCCGAACCTGCAAGTTGTAGCTGAGACCCAACTCTAGGCTGGCGTTGGCCTCCTCGTACTTGTCCTGCAACACCCTCAACAACATTGACTCGGAGCTGGACACTTTAACACAAGTCAATCTTAGGTCACAAGAACTGTGCGGTTTTAGGATTACTACGCCTAAAAGTCACAAGTTTAAACTATTCATTAGTCCATACTTACATTGTTCACATCTAACATTAATTTTTAATCAGCTATTTTATTTGCTGCAAAGAAACGCAGTTCAGCGTAGCCACATTAAGTTATACACTGGTCAGTAGAGATCATATACAGACATTTACGTGTTTTAGTTATGAAACTATAATAAACAAATGACTAATAGTTGAAACAGAATTTAATATAAATAACAGAAACAAGACCTAATATTCATTGCCGGAAGCTAGGTAAGTGAACTACAAACAAAGAACCGATAAAATTTGTAATTACTCAAATAACAATAAGGCAACAGTACAATTAATAACAATTTACATTAACAAATAAAAATATAAACTTGAAGTATTAATACAAATCTAAACTTATACCTAAGTAACTTATAAAACATCAGTTTTATACCACGCTCGATGCAAACGAGAAAAAAGTGTGCATGGTAGAGAATATCTAATTCCAGTTTACGGGGACCGATATAATAGAGTGGGATTTAATACAAAATACATTTACCTTAAGTCTATTATTGACAAGAAAATATAAACATTTTTAATAAAAAAAGTTAATATTTATAAAAACATTGTAATGTAACCTTAAACAGTTTTAATATAAACATAATACATTACTTAGTTCTTAACCTGATCTGCACTTAACCACATTATAAGGTTAGTCTATGTGTAGTCATGTGTTGGCCTTGTACCTGAGCTAGGTGTATCTGAGCCAGAACGAGGTGAGCGTCCGTGTTGGTCGGGTCGACTCTGGCTAGCAGCTGAGTGGCGGCTCCCAAGTCCCCGCTGGCGGTCAGTGCCCGAGCCAGTCCCAACACCGCGCCCGCCAAGCCTCCACACTGGTCCACCACCTGCCGCAGCACCACCACTCGCCGGGCCAATCCCTCCACCTGCAATAATCCTGCGGGTAAATAGACAGGCAGACAATCGTACAAAAAAGAAATGTTTACATTCCCCAGCAGACACAAAGTATAGAGTGATAGTCTTTAACAGCGCTCAGCCCAATTCCATAGTTGGACACGCACCATCTTGTATATGAAGAAATTAAGTGAACAAAAATACAAAATTTAAAGTTTACAAATTAAATCTTTCTCGAGATGTCTTTCCACATGATACATTCTCATTTTTTCCCATTAGTACTCAAAGTTCCTGTGAAGTAGGAGACTCCTACAACGAAAGAGTGTGCTGAAATCAAACCATCAGGGACTGTCAACCGAAGTTTGAACAAAGCAGACCCCAACCATATTCTGGTTACACACACAGAAAGAAGAACACAAAAATTAAATGAAATGTTCTTCTTGTAATTGGTTCTGAACCACTTGTAATTAAATATTTATGTTTCTTAAATACCTTAAACCACATAAAATCATGTGCCAAATACACATCATCTCTAAACGTCTATAGAAGTTTAATAACATTTTCATTGTACTGTACTCAATCCTAAAATAAAATCTAATAAAGTAACACTGCTACAATAAAATATGGCATTCTTGTCAAAAGTTTTTTTGTTACATGCTGTATTTATGGAATTTTGATTGCTAACAGGTGTCCTTAAATATCAGCTTGATCAAAGTGCTTTTGTCAATTTGACACCTTTATAACTTTTATGTGACTGTTGCACTCACACACTGATGTGGTATGCTTTGTTTTTATTAACAAATGTGTAACACATTTGTTGTGGCAATACTGGACATCCTGAGCTGCTTGTCGGTCCAATCAAGCGAAACACCACATCTAGGGGAAGCATCTCCATCCCTCATCCAACAATGTTAAGTTCACTCTGTGACATCATCATTCCATGGTATAGGATTAGGAACTCAAATTTGAAATTCAATAAAGTATGATAACTTTTACATCCATAGCTAATTAAAGAATTTTTTATTTTTTCCTGAGGGTTTAGTTTTGAATCCAGTTTCACGGTTTAGTAGTGAATGTCACACTACTCACAGTGTCAGGGTAGAGGTCAGCTATCTCCATGAGCAGGTCAGGGTTGAGACAGGCCAGATACTTGCTACCGTAGGCGAGGTGTGAGGCGGGCAGCAGTCAGCAGTGTCACTGCCCTGTCCAGCAGTCCCCAGTCTCGCTCACACTGACAGCGTAACATCAACAGCTCGGGGCTAGGCTGCGTGCCCATCACCTCCACCAGGAACTCCACCTGCTGTGTCACCTGTAGACATATTCAATGTTTTTCAAATAATGCTTTTGTATCATTAAGATCCTAAAACGTTAAACACACGTCTTGAATATATGTTTTTTGCACAAGGTGTGGAACATTGTGTTCCAAAATCTCTAATCTGGGTTATGTAGAGATGCCTCACTGGGTAAAAATCTTATTTCTGTCCAGGCATCATGAACCGGACAGGGTGTAACCTGGTGACATCTCCCCATATTCATCTGTGCATCCTATTCATCTCTAAGGTTTGCTTCTTCTGCTTTTGAACTTATCTCGATTCTGCTTTATTCAGTTTCAACAATATATTTTTTTCACTGCTTCTCATTTACATGCCACTAAGTTGTCTGGAACCATTTCCACTTCTATTCTTTCATTTAGATGGTCTCTTCTCCTTGGGATGCATTACATCTGACAGTGAGTGCAGTTTACGTGGTAGAGAAGACAACACGGCGCACACACTCTTCACATGCAAACGTAACTTGAATAATTACACTTCACTGACTGATAAAAAAACATGTTTTACATCTCCAAAATTTATACAATTTTTAAAATATATATGCATAAATCCATAAATTTATAAGCTTTAACTAACATTTTTGTAAAATTGTACTAAAAAAATTGTAGCTTTACTAAATAATAACATTGGGATATGAAAAATTAGTCTTATTCTTTAGATCTTGAAAATTTCTGATTTAAAAAAATATCAAATGGCACAACAATTATATACAAATAAGGTTTTAGTTATTATTGTTATATTTATAATGTAAAAAGTTTTTCCTTATTTTGATTGCTAATAATAATATAACAATTTTTTCTTTATATTTTATTGGCAGTAATTTATTATAAAAGTAAATATTATTTACAACTAATCCAGATAATTTGAAGTATATATGATAAAGCAAATGCTCTATTAGTAAAATAATAAATATCTATGAATGACAGACAATTTGTTGAAAATCTGGAAAGTGGCACTGAATGTTCTACATGAACGTTGTTATTTTATTATAGTTGTTATTTTTACGCAGATATATTTCTCTATTGATTGACTTGTATTTAGAATTATTTGGCAAAAATAATACTGATTTAAAAATTTATTACACAACAACAATATATTGCTGCATTTAAATTTTAGGTTGAAAATATCTGTAATGATACATTGTTGTGCACCACTTTTCAGTAAATACACTCATAACAATATATCATTGCATATCATTCAACGTTTTAACATTTTCCGCTGGTGTCGTCTGCTGAAAGGTGATCAATCACCAACGGCAAAACATATAAGATTTTGTGTTATGCCACATTCACATTTAATTAAGATCCTACAAACTAAAACTGTCCAGTTGGTCAAGGGCATTGTTTATTACCCTGTACGGTAAATATTGACCAACTGGACGCATTGTATTATAGGAATCGTATAAATCAGAACTTTATTAGTACCAAAAGACTCTATATTGTAGAATATACCTGCTGAGTGAGACCGGTCTGTGCCAGCTGTACCAAGGTGAGACCACACAGTGCCGCGGTACAGGTGCCGTCCAGCCTTGTGACCGTCCGGTACGCCTTGTTTGCCTCAGCCAGTCGACCGGCCAGTCTGTGTTGTGTGGCTAACTCGAGCAGACTCTTTGTGTCGTGAGGCTTCAACTGTGTCGCCTATCAACACACAGACACACAGTTCCTCAACTTTTTTGTGCAATCAAATTCCATTCACCTTAGTGATTTTTCAAATGCTTTTAAATGTAATGTCTTTTAAGGTTAGTAAAATTGATATTTCTCTCTTTACAAATCAAGCTAAAACGCTTCGTATGAAACGCCTAGCTCTAATAATATCTGTAGTACATATAAACTTGTAAAAATTTGTTCAAATAAATTTTCCACTTTAGAATTTTGATGTGTAGATAAAATATAACTCTAAATCTGGTAAAAAATTTTATTGTAGATTTGTGTGTAAATTTATCTGACAGACTTCTGACAAGCGGGTATGAAAAAACACGAAATAGTGCTTTGGGGTGGGGGGAAAGAAACAAGTAATTCTTCAGCTAAGTGTATATAATAGGAAAGCTCATTGGCAGGTTAGTACTGTCTGTTTTTGTCAATTATGCTCTTAGCTTCTTGTTTTTACACAAACAACTAAATGACATACCGCTCCCGTGATGTATGTCGATGACACAACACTTCTAGTGTCAGAATCCTCACCAAATAACTTAGCCATTAACTCCTACACTGCATTAAACACTGCCCATCAATACCGTTACGAAAACGATTTAGTAGTCAACACTGAAAAAAAACCAAGCAATTAGCTTTTGGAAAGAGACAAGAAGAAGTTCCCGGACTGCCTGATGTATCAATGGAAAGTCAGACAAAATTCCTTGGAATGATTATTGATAGCAATTGATCATGGAACAGTCACATTGACATACTCTCCAAAAAGCTGAATTCATACCTATATGTTTTAAAAAGAGTAAAGCATGCCAGTGATGACGCAACTACAAAAATTGCCTTTTGTGCATTATTTGAGTCACACTTAAAGATACGGCCTTGCAGTTTGGGGGAGCACAACTGCAAGAAACTTAAGTAGAATACTGCTACTTAAGAAAAGAGCAGTCAAAATGATGCCTGGCCGTGGCCCAAGAGAAAGCTGCAGAGATGCCTTCCCTCACCAGGGAATCATAACGATTATCGGCCTATACATCAGAGAAGTCATAGTCCATGTTGACAAAGAGCAATTGGAACAAAGCCATGATCCATACCTACAACACCCGCCATGCTTCAAATTTTCACCTGCCACACTGAACTATTTGAAAGGAAACCATCCTACATAGGCAGAAAAATCTTCAAGCATCTTCCTGAAGATATAAAAATGCTACAAGGACAGAGGCTGAAGACAGCACTGACCAAATGGCTACTAGCCGACCATTCTACACCATGGATGAGTTACTGAACTGGAAAAGAGAAGAGCAATACTCTCAATAAAAACTAACCATGTAACATTTGACGCCATTGCATTTCTTGATGATTTGTAAATAAAGAGTTTGTCTATTGTCTATTTTTCTTTTTGCTAGTGCTGCTTTTGGTCTCTCTTTGGCTTTTCATGATTACCCATTTAAGTAAATGTAGTTGTGAAATCTTTCTTCTTTTTCAATAACAATGTTAATCAAACTATTGAGAAGAAAACCTGTTCTGGAAAACTGCACCATGAAACTGCCTAAACAGACAAAAATAACTTATGGCTCACTTCAGCAAATTTGTGCCTTGGGTTCTGACCCACAATCACAAATAACGATTGTTTATTGGCACGGCACGATATCAATACCTCAAGCAACACCTATAGCAACAGATTAATATATATGTAAAGCCTCTGTATATTTTTATGTATATCTTTAAGTGCGTACTGTGTGATTTAAAACAGTTGCAAATTTTGTATAAGATGGTTTTTGTGAAAAATCTGTGGCTGTACAAACAGTTCAAATAGCACAGAAACATTAGGTATACTTTGTTTATGTATTGTACAGTGCTTGTTCCCCATATTTATAGAAATATATCTAGCAATACCAACCTGTGTGGCAAGTCTGATTGTCTCGGTTAGTATCGTCGTGTTACGGCCACACAGTCGAGAGTAAAGCTGTGCTGGCCACAACAAGTCAGCTCCCTGGGCCTCGGCCGCAGCCGTGTGTCTCCTCACTGCCACTGCAGCTTCTGCGTAGTCTCCGGCCACTGCCAGCTGGTGTACAGCCCTCACCTACACAGGCACAGTATCTCATGTCAAGGAGATCTAACAGGCAGGGATGTTGCACAAACAGACAGGATAATAAGCAGTAAAATTCACACAAAATCACGAAGCAGAAGTCATATTCTAGATTACAGTTCTTACATAATTGTATAATCAGATGATCCTGACCTGATTAATAATAAGTAGTAAAATGCACACAAAATCACAAAGCAGATGTCATATTCTTGAGTACAGTTCTTACATAATTGTATAGTAACAAAACAGATGATCCTGACCTGATTAATAATAAGTAGTAAAATTCACACAAAATCACGAAGCAGAAGTCATATTCTAGATTACAGTTCTTACATAATTGTATAATCAGATGATCCTGACCTGATTAATAATAAGTAGTAAAATGCACACAAAATCACGAAGCAGAAGTCATATTCTCGATTACAGTTCTTACATAATTGTAGCAGAAGTAATATTCATAATTACACCTCCTACGTAATTCTATAGTATTTTTTTTTTTTTTATTTAATATCTTTATTTATATTTTGCACATGAGTACAATAAATAGCGTCACTAAAAATAAGTTACTATAATAGTTATGAGTAAAATCATAATATTGTATAAAATTCTGCAAATGAATAAAATGCCTTTTGAATTAAATACTTTTTTAACATTGATTTGAACTTCTTTATGTCTCGAACACTTGATATTATTTTTGGAATTGATTTTAAAAATTTTATTCCAGCATAAGAAGTTTTTTTTTTATAATACTCCAAATTATGCTTAGGTAATACTAATTCCTTCTTATTTCTAGTGTTATATGTATGATTTTCACAGTGACTCTTGAAACTGGACTGATGAGTCTTAACATACATCACACATTCTAAAATGTAAAGGCTATGCACTGTTAAAATATTTAGTTCAGTGAAATGATTTTTAACTGATTCTTCCTTATCAATTTTTAACATTATTCGCAGCACTTTTTTTTGCAAGATAAGAATTTTATTAAAATTTTGATTTGTGGTTCCTCCATACACACCTATTCCATATGCAATATGGGATTGAATGAATGAATGAATGAATGAATGTTTATTGTCATATTACATCTTACAAGATGTAATACCAGCTATGCTGGTAAGACAGATGACATAGTCAGAAATTTCCCTTTTTTCGGTCTCCCATCGTTAGTACTAATAGATTTAACAAGATTCTAGCTAAAATGATTTGTTAACAAATAAATAAGCTCTATTCTAAATAACAGTATTAATATTTTCAGCTATGAATAAATTAACTATAAACTAATTAACAGTATTAAAACCTATGTCAAACATTTATTTTGTAAAGCATTCCTGAGTCAGATAACATTAAAATTGTAGTACACCATAATGTAATAACAATCATTCATTAACCTAATTAACAAATAAAACAATAAAATTAGTTAAATAATTAACAAATAAAACAATAAATTACTAAAACAATTAACAAATAAAACAATAAAATTAGTAAAACAATAAAATTAGTAAAACAATAAAATTAATAAAACCATGAATAAATCAAACAATAAAATTGGTAACAATATAACAATATTCAAATAACAAAATGGAGATCAATTATTGAATTTTGTATTATATTAAATTAAGTTTCTTAGGAGAAAACACTTAATCTTCATAACTAAATTATTATGTTTTTGTCATTTAGAAATTCGGAAATCTTGTAGTAAGCCTTTTTGACAAACATACTTTTTATTCTATCTAAGAATTCAACTTGTGGCATTTGTTTGAAATTGTTAGGCAATTTGTTGTAAAGTTTAATACCCATATAATACAAACTTTTTTCAAATATGGCTGTGGTGTGTACAGGATATATTAACAAATTGTTATTTCTAGTATTGTGTTGATGAATAGTTTTTTCTTTAGAAAACCAGTTCAAATTTTGATGAACTTGACTCAGTACTTCATACATGTACACACAAGGGACAGTAAGAATTTTCAGTTTCTTAAATTTTTCTTTACAAGAACTTCTTCTGGATGAGAATGTCATTATTCTTATAATCTTTTTTTGGATTTTTAACACTTTTTCTGTTATCTCTACTGAGCCCCACAATGTAATTCCAAACTTCATTATTGAGTAAAAATAGCCATAGTATAGGGTCATCTTTGTTTTTAAACTTGTGATGTGTGTAACACAGCTCATATTGAAACAAATAGAATTGAGTTTTTTACATAAGTTTTGTATTTGTTCTGTCCAAGTCATATGCTCATCAAAACAAACTCCCAACAGTTTTACATTTTTGCAGCTATTTATTTGTTCTTTATCTATTGTGACTGTAAACATTTCTTCTCTTTGCTGTCTGTTTTTGAAGTGAATAATATTTGTTTTTGTAGTATTCAGAATCATTCCATTAACTTTAAACCACTCTTCTAATTTAACTATAGTTTGTTTCTACTAATAATTTCATTACATGTCAGTTTTTCTCCTTGATTATAGCTGTGGTGTCATCAGCATATAAGACTAATTTCGTGTCTATGTCTTGTGGTAGATCATTTGTATACAATGTAAATAGTAATGGTCCTAAAATCGATCCTTGCGGAACTCCTGACACTACATTTTCATACTCTGAATGATACTTTTTATAGTCTGATACTAAAGTTGTTTTTTGTTTTCTTTCTGTAATATATGACTTAAACCAATTTAAAGATGTGCCCTCTACTCCATATAATTCTAATTTCTTCATTAAGATATCATGATCTACACAATCAAATGCCTTTGATAAATCACAGCACACTGCCACTGTAGACTGTGATCCATCCAAAGCACTGTAAACTTCCTCTGCAAGGTTGGTAAGTGCTGTGTCAGTTGAGTAATTTTTTCTAAAGCCATGTTGACATCCAGTAATCAGACTATTTTTTTCTAGGTATTTGTATAATTGATGGTTTACTACTTTCTCATATAGCTTGGAAAACACTGGTAACAATGAAACTGGACGATAGTTTTTGACTTGAGTTTTCTCACCTTTTTTGTAAATGGGTTTCACTACTGAATATTTAAGCTTGTCTGGAAAAACACCTGTTCCTAACGATTGATTAACCAAATTTGTTATTGGCTTCACAAGATATTCCTTACAGTCTTTAACAATTATTGAGGGAATTTCGTCCCAGCCAGTAGACCACTTGTTAGGCAACGTTGATATTAATTTATGAATTTCGTTTCGCTTGAACAGGTTTAAAACGAAAAGACGTACTGTTAACTTTTTGTAATTTTCCCACTGCTTTTACCGGAGAGCTTTTTATATTCAATTGTTCTACAGTCTTTAAATAAGATTCATTAAAATGATTAACCATCTCACTATGTTCTCTAATTACTTTCCCATTAACCACTATTTCTCTTACTCCATCATGATTTTTTGTGTTTATACCAATTTCCTGTTTTATAACTTGCCAGGCTGCTTTACCCTTGCAGTTAGATTGTTCTATGTATAAATCATTAGCTCTACGTTTAGCTTCTCTAACAACCTTTTTAAAAATTGTATTATATATTTTATAATGGGTTTTAATTTCTTCATCATTTGAAACTTGTGCTTGTTTGTGGAGTTTTCTCTTATTTCTACTTGAAATTTGTAACCCTTTTGTTATCCACTTTGCTCTAATCTTCCCTCTAATTTTGACGGATTTAAGTGGAAAAGAACAATTAAACATGAAAAGGAATTCTCTTAAGAAACTATCAAAGTTTTCATTCACTTTTTTGGCATTGCTGAATTCCCATTCAGTATTTTTAAACGTTGATCATAAAGTCATGTCTAGCTTCTTTAGTGTATCTTCTCTGAATAACATATTTATCCCTACTTCTATTTTCAAATATGGGCAAAGTTGTTATAATAGCATTGTGGTCAGAGAGGCCAACATTCGTAACTAAAAAATTATCACTCTTAAACCTATTGTTTGTTATTATGTTATCTAGACATGTTCCACTTGCTGGTCTTGTTACCTCAACAATATTTATTTTAAAGCCATTATAATTAAGTATTTCATATAATGTTTGTGGTTCCTTTTTATTTAATACATTGATGTTGCAGTCTGTAGCTATTAAAATATTGACATTTTTTTTATTTCTGAATTTATCCAATAAGCCACCAAGTTTTTCAAGAAAAATATTAAGGGTGCAATTATCTGGAGTTCTGTATAAAGATATTATAATTATTGGGGTTTTTAAATCCAAAAGTTCTATTACGGAGCATTCAAAGTAATAGTTATCATTGTACATTTTTAAATCATTTCGGACCTTAAAGTTTATTCCAGAGTTTTCTCTGACCAAGATTGCCGAACCTCCTCTAGTACAGTTTTCTCTAACATAAAAATCAGCTAATTTGAAAAAATTCAATATTATTCAATAAATTTACATTTTCTTTTGAAAGCCAGTGTTCATTCAAGCATATTATACAGATTTTTTCTCCCAAATCTGCAAGCAATAAGTTAAGTTCATCCAGTTTGCTTTTAATTCCCTGAATATAACAAACAACTAGAGTTACCAATTAAATTGCTATCACTAAAACTAAAACTAAAATCTTTCCTGGCAGTGCAGGTGTCGTCCTCTATGGGCTGGTTCCTGGTGGGGGTGGTTGACCGTTTCCCTCCTGGGTCGTCAGGTCTCTCAATCTCGGGCTGAGTTGTCTGCCTCCCGCTGATGCTATGGGTTGCTCCAGGTTGAACTCTTGTATCGCTGTAATGATCTGCTCAGCCAACCATTGTTTTCCTTTGGTGTTGAAATGCATGCCCTGCCGGGTATGCATCTCCCTCTCAGCTCTGCTCGCTTCAACAATTTTGAGATTTTTATGTGTTGACATGAGATCCTTTAAGGCACTGTTGGTCCTTCTTGTTTCTTCATTGACACATGACCAGTTTGCAAGATCATATCTATTAGGCAAATCTACCAGAACTACATTTTTCTCCTTGCATTGCTGTAGAGTGTCTGAAATGCAGTTTAAGGCTTCTTGTGATTCATTTCGGGCTACATCGTTTGTCCCACATATCATTACTAAAATGTCTTTAGCTCCCTGAATCTCGGACTCAATATTTTCCATATTTAGTACTTGCTTGGAACGACCACCAGGGCGTACAAAACCAATAGCGCTAGAAGAATGATGCAATTTGTTTAAATGCCAGGCTACATCCTTACCATGACTATCAGCGCACAAAAGTATTTTGTTTATTTTTTTATTACAAACCTGTTTTGAATTTTGACTATTTGTGTCATTTTCTTCATTATTTGTTGCCAGAGGTTGAAATCTGTTAGCTGACACCAAGCTAAAGTCCATTTCAGTGGTGGAAGCTGTAAGTTTAATTTCCCTTTTATTTGCTTTAGGTTGTATAAAATCTCCCATTGTTAATGGTAAACTTGCTCTTCGCTCTACATAATTTGTTTTTTTACAATTTTTCTTGGTAATTGATTCTTTCAGTTTTATAAAATCTTCTTCTTTTTGTAAAACTATATTTTGGAGTATTGTCTTTTCTTCTCTCAGCTGGATAATCTTCTTTTGAGCTTCATCAAGGTCTGCACTCAATGATTTTATCATTAAATTCATATTTTTTAGTTCTTCCGTTAGAGCCAGATTACAATCAACCTCATCGACATCCTCACATTCACTGTCAATAGCATTTAATGCTGCAATACATTTTGAGCAACTCCATCTGATATTCGAGTTTTTTATTTCTTTGAAATCATTTTCAGTTAAATCAGTGCATTCAAGATGATGCCATTGTAAGCAGGAGTTTCTACAAAGTACTGCTTTGCAAGATTTACTAATATTTTTTAAACATTTTCCACATGGACATTTAATTTTTTTGTCCATTCTAATTATCGTAATCAAATAATGTGTTCTTTATACTTTAATAAAATGTTCCAAATGTTATTTACTTTAATATCTTTATATGGTAAGAATACTAAAATAATTAGTTTTAAGTTTCAGCTTTATTAAATTAACAAGCTGCAAAAGGTAAGTGGCAAAAAGTAAATGTCACCAGGTGTATTTGAACCAGGTATCTTCAATTCAAGAGTCTGACAATTAAGCCACTCAGCTATCAGTCCTTTCTTATCAAAAGTGCAGCCTTCTTGGAATTTCCTGATTTTACTAAATAGAAAACTTAAAGTTATTATATTACTTCTTTGCAAAACTGTAAACTGACAACCTAAAATTGAAGCACAGAACTTATTATCAAAATTGGTTAAATTTTAATTTAAAACAACTCACTAAAAGTCACTGAATTTCTGTCCAACTTGAGGAGCACAAACTTCACTCAACCATCCACCCTGATTATCCTTTTTTTTTCTTTTTTTTTTTTTTTTTTTTTCATTGTTTTATGCATTTCAGTTATAAACCAGGGAACACAAATCCAGAAATAAAAATGGACACTAAAAACTAAATGTACACAAAAGTAAATATTAACTGACACAAGCAATGGTATAAAAATATTTTAACATACATTGAATCTTCAAAGAAAAACTTATATAATTCACAGCGTTTCTTAGAACGTCCCATCACACAAGACCACTTTACTTGAGCACAAAACTATCACTACATTAACCAACTGCACTTCTAATTCTAGGCCTAATTATTAACTTAATTTATGATTTACACATGTAAATCTACTTATGCTTTATGTGACTACTTTAGCATAGTCATGCAAAAATTATAATATTACTATACACAGTTAAATTTTGAGTTTCGTCTAATATTAAATTTTACAATTATTCAGTAGATCAGAAATTTAAAAGTACAAATTATAATATTCTTAGAAAACTACTTTAATAAGTATAAACTAGAGGCAAGACAAGAAAATATTTGTTTTTGAGTATGTTAATTGGGCATGAAATGTTGAATGTGGGCATGAAAGACCATCTTTAAAGCTGATAAGCTGCATAAGTAAGACAGTCTTTTAATAGCATATATTCCAGAATTGATACGATTTATCACCTGTTCAATATGCAAATCCCAGCTAAGGTTGTTGTCTATGATTAGTCCTAGAAATTTTGTATTGTGAACTTGACCCAAACAGGAATCATTTAATAAGATATTGGGACTTGAGTGTTTTCTACTTTGTTTGGTACTGAAAGAAATAAAGTTAGTTTTCTCCGTATTTAGAACTAATTTGTTGTCAATGAAAAATGTTTGTAATTTTTGAAAGTTCCAAATACACAGTTATTTCTAATTCAGCTTCTGTTTTGGCAGAAATGATTAAGTTTGAGTCATCTGCAAATAAACAGAGCTGGTTTTTGTTATTTTCAAGAATACTAAGGCACTTTGGCATTTCCCTTATATAACAAATAAATAATAAAGGACCCAAAATAGATCCTTGAGGTACTCCATTTCTTACTATTTGGATGTTAGATTGAAATTTTTGTAATTTGTTATTTTCTATGTGAGATATCTCAACATACTGTTTTCTATTGGAAAGATATGTTTCAAACCATCTTAGATGGATGTTATTGATTCCTAAATTTTTCAATTTCTCGAGTAAAATGTCATGAGATATGCTATCAAAAGCTTTTGACAGATCCATGAATATTCCTGTTACATTTTCGTTTTTGTCAACTGATTCTATTATAGATTCAGTGAACTCTACCAATGCTGTTATAGTAGATTTATTTTTTCGAAATCCATGTTGTGCCTTGTCATAAAGATCATTTACCTCTAGATGTTTGACTAACCTATGATACATGGTTCTTTCAAAAATTTTTGAGATTGATGGTAAAATTGAAATTGGACGATAATTTTGAATATCTGTTGCTGAGCCTTTTTTGAAGACTGGGATAACCTTTGAAACTTTTAATTTGTCAGGAAATATGCCTGTAATGAGAGAAGAATTTATTAAATGCAATAATGGTTTACTTAAGGAATGTTTGACAAATTTTATCAATTTCACTGGAACTCCATCATATCCACTAGACGATTTATTTTTGAGAGAGTCAAAAATTTGTATCAATTCTGTTTCAGTCAAGGGCGGGCATTGAAATTTTAATAAAGTGTTACCAGGTTTGTGATTGTCACATTTGTCATATTTTGGCTGTACTGAAGATAGATCCTTTAACAGTGCATCTGTCACATTTATAAAATAATCATTAAAGGAGATTGCAATAAGAGATGGATCACTAATAGATGATTCTTTAGTTTTTAGTACAAGATTGCCTTCACATTTACTTTTATTCTTTTTTGTTTCTTTATTTATAATTTGCCATGTTGTTTTACTAATATTTTCTGTGTTTTTGATTTTGGTATCAAAATAATTTTTCTTACATTTAGTTAGTTTTGAATTGTATTGTTTAACTTTATTCTTAACTTCATTTTTTAAATTATCAGATTTTGTAAGCCTTGACAATTTACTAAGACAAATTATTTCATTTTTTTCATCCTTTAAATCTTGTGTAATCCAAGTGTGCTTTTTATTTTCTTTTTTAATTTGTGTAAGTGGAAAACAAAGATTAAAATAGTATCTGAAGATACTGTCAAAACAATCATATTTTTCATTGACTGTTGAGTAAAAGACTGGGAGCCAATCTTCTTTTTCCAATAAAGATTTAAAAAGTACCATATTATTTAATGAAAATTGTCTTCCAACAAAAGTTAATGTTTTCCCAGTTTTTATTTGGGTTTGCAGAAGTTCGAGCATTTGTGCATCATGGTCAGATAAGGCTGTTATAATTCCTGAGACTTTAACTTCATTTCTATTAATATTTGTCAAAAAATTATCTATACAGGATTTACATGTTGGTGTCACTCTAGTAGGAAAATCAATTAAGAAACTCATTCCATGGCGATTTAAAATGTTCTTAAGTTCCTTTGTCTCTTTAGATTCATTTAACATGTTAATGTTAAAATCTCCTGTAATGATTAAATATTTGTCTTTTGCTACAAGAAATTCTATAAGAGAGTCTAATCTATCTAAAAATTCGCTATTGTTAAATTGAGGTGTTCTATAAACTCCTGCTAATATAAAACTATACTTTTCTATCTTAAATTTAGCTAAACAACATTCAAATAATTTGTCCTGACAAAGTTCAACAACAGTTGGAAAAACCAGCTGCCTCCCCCTTAAACCCTCCTTTGAGAGAATTGCTACACCTCCTCCCGAAGTTGTAGTACGAGAATATTCTGATATTAAAATATAATTTTCTATGTTAAAGCGTTCAAGTTTGATTTTTTGACATATTGTGTTCTGTTAACACAATTATTTGAGGGTCTAATTCGGATAGTGTTATTTCTAAAGATTCAACACGAATCTGTAAATCCCTAATATTTTGGTGAAAAATTTTTATGCTTTTATTTTTATATTTTTTATTTAATTTATTTAAGTGGGGCTTTGGATCCGAGTTATTGGGGAGTTTAAAGGCAAGGCATCCGGTCTCACATTTCTGTTTTGCTTTAAAATTCTTACATTTTCATCAACTTTGGAGCATGAGATATTTGAAATTTTACAAGAGTTAAAGGAATAGTTACTATCTGAAACAGTTCTAGTCGTAGTTGGTAAAGGTGGAAATTCATTCAGTGAAGTCGTCACAAGGGATATATCACATTCCTGAGGCGTCACCAGTCCAGTGTTTGCATCTGCTCTGGTATTAGTAACACTAATAAATTATAATATATATTTATGTGTATTTTCTACTGAATTGAAGCAGACAAGATGAAGCAGTAAGTCACCAATATATTTTACAGCTATTTGTGAAAAAGGTTAACTAAGCGAAGTGTAGCTTCAGTAACCCAAGAGAGATAAAACATTTATTGCCTTATTACAGTATAATAAAAATATGCATAACACTAAAATTATTATTTGGTATAAAATGTTAAAGTTAAGACAATTATCTGCAAGTGATTTAATCACAAATAATTAGGATGAGGATAAGAATCTTTAAATTTGTCTGTAGAGTAAAGCGAGTATGCTGATACTATTCTGTTAACTTTATTATAGAATACAATATTTTCTTATTTTTATGTTTACCTTCTTGTAAAATACAAACTTGTATAGCCAGAGTACAATTCACGTGACGGAGTAAATACATGAAAGGAAGGTGTGAAGAGAAGATGAATGGGTCTGAGACTGTTGGGAATTAATCAACTGGTAATATGAGAGTTAAATTGAATTTTTGTGAAACAAATTAATGATGCAGAAAACTGCTTAAAATAATGAAGCCAATACTGACGACGATGAAGAGATGGTGAAAATGTTGCAATTATTTGTATTGTATTATAAGCCTGATACTTAAATGAAAAACTGGTTTGCAAAATTGTTAGTTTAACAAGTGACTTAGTTAATTGCCAAGTCTCATGACTGTTAATCATACAGTGGCAGCATGATTAGAACTGTACTATTTGGCAGTAGTTCCAATTAATCACACGATATTGTGTGCCAATACATCTGCTGCAGACTCTGCTGTACATTCATTAGTTCTATGTTTTTCTACAATAATTGTGTAATAGTGATACAATACAATGTGTCCCATTCAGAATGAGTAAAAAAACCACACTCACTGAATCACATTAAAAGTCTGTATATATTTTAAATCTATTGAAAGAAAAGTGTCTAATAGTTTATTTTTATTTAAAACAGAAACAGTTTTTGTTTGAATACAATTTATCAATACAAATTATTTAACTATAATACAGTTATATAGTAAACGTAAATATTTATTAAAATATGTAAAAAAATTAATTTTAAAAGTTAATTGCAGCATAGTTTTTTTTAACATAACAATAAGACCCCCATGACAACTCCTAGTTCATTTGTTTTAACATTGGCAGGAAACCACACATTTTCAGTGAAACCAACTCATTGTCTGGTGTAGAGTACAGAGTACAGAGTAGAGTTGACCCACCTCTAGCGCTGCCAAGTTGTCCGGCTCCAGAGTGAGCAGCCTGGAGGCAGTGTCCAGAGTCTGTGTCCAGTCCTTCATGGCCAACAGGAGCCTCATCTTCTCAGCCAGCGGCGGAGTACTGCGCGGATAGCGGACTATCAGCTGGTTGGCTAGTTGCAGACCATCAGCTGGGCTCAGGGATGCCAACTCACCCAGTATAGCGTCTACATTGCTCTTGTCCTGCACATCCACAAAATATACAATTGACTTTCACAGAGTCCATAAATTATATCCAGCTTTCAACACAGAATATTGTAATTAACATGACAAAAGGATTCTTCCAGACATTTGCCATTGTTCAGTGAAACAAAAAATCAGTAACACTATGTTTTGCAATCTGATCTCTTCTTCTTCAGGCAAATAACTAACCTAACACATAATTTACTAAGTGCATGTTTTAGAGTTAGTGAAGTTGACACACAACATGGTGGTTGTAATTCCCGACTTAGGCGTGTCACAACGCTCTGGTATGATTTGTTTATCTTAACCTAATTTGTAATTAAGTGTGAGGTTATTTTTTTACCTGAAGAAGAGATCAGACCAATACAAATAAATGGTTATACATTATTCTACCATTTGATAATAATAAAAGCATCACCAATGCATATTTTACTGATAAGTAATATTTTTAACCGTACCTTCAAAACTAAACATTTTTAAAATAAATTTGCTTATAAAAACTTAATAACACATGTTAATAAATTATTCTTTGGAAAAGTTTATTGGCAATAAATATAAGGGTATCTTGTAGCTGAGAAGATAAGCTTTTGATTGATATACAGCACTTGTACACTTTCATTTTACTATGCAAAAGCCAATTTCCTCCAAATATATTAGAATGTATCTCTGGTGATAGGGCAGGAAGAAATTATACAAACAGTATAATAACAGAGCATTTCATTGAAGATATTGCAAAAGCCAAATAAGTTATATTTATTTACATTAATCTGCTTCACAAAGTATAGTTTAAGTATGAAACATTTACAGTAATTTCTTAACAGTTCAATTTTCATACATAAACTGTGCATATCAACTACGAACTTACATTTCAGATAACAGCGACACCTACGGTTAACGTCCATGAAAAGTGAAAAATCTAAATGTCAGAATAGGACAAGTGATATCTCTTTGGAGGCACAAGACCAATAATACGAGAAAATAAATTTGGACAGAACCTGAAGCCAGGGAATAAACAAGTTTTTACTGAATTAGTATGAAAGAGTTCAAATTATTATGTTTAATAGATCTAAAAAATTGTAATGACTCATTTCATACACCCATCTCACATTCATTTCAATATTTAACTTAATTTAGAAATTTATTAGTAATAATAATTAAATAATTAAGGAATAATTAATTATAAATTGTCTCAAATTTTAATACAAACAATAATAAATACAAAATTAAATATATCAAAATTAATCAAAATTCACCTTATTACATATAAAACTCAAAAGTTATAGAGTAAACTAAAGTCAGTGATACAGTGTGCAGGGATGATTGTTGAGTGAAGAGAGCAGAGGTTTTAAAGCTTAGAGGAGAGAGGGATATAGAAGAAGTGAAGCAAGATTATTATTTTAAATAAAGAAACCGGTTACATTTTATTCAGCAGTATTTGATTCAAAAGAAAGGTTAATTTATTAAATTCATATTATCACTGAAGTACAGAGAAGCAGAAGACATACATTGGGTGAGAAAGTTCCTTTTAAATTTAACAGTGATCCATTGGAAGAATATAAAACCCAGGAACATTCGATTTGGCTAACAATTCAAAATTAATATAATTAAAATTTAACAAAATTATTTTTCAAAATTACAATATCTTTTATTAAAAACAATACCTAATATTTCTATTTCATTAAGCCAGCATGACCACCCTGCCCTAAAATTTAAGAACTGTATTTAAAAATTTACCGTTATTGTATCCTCCATCTTGTTTCAAAATTCAAACCTGTATGTCAATTTATCATCATTAAAGTTCACTTTTTTATCATACTGAGTTATTTATTATTTCTAGCTATAATAATCAGAATACAAATTAAGTTTAACCATTTATTTAAAGTGTATAGTAGTAGTATATTACAAAATGTCATTATGTTAGGTCATGTTTAACTTTAAAACCCACTGCTGCAATTATGACTCTGGACTGATGCCTTCTATTTCATTTGCCTTACTGATTCAGCTTACACTGTAGAAACACTAATGAAACACACTTAGAATTGTCTGTCCTTACTTCCAGGCACCAATTCACCTTTAGAAAGTTGTTAGAAGTACAGTCATAAATACTAAGGGTGACATGTTGTGAGCTGTAAAGTGGAAGGGTCTCAAATTTTAGTTCAGAGCCATAAACACAGGCTGCCAAGCTTTATATTTATGACAGGGTTCCCTGGAGATAGTAAGGGCTGTAATTCACACCCTGTGAAGGGCAAACTTTCACAAAGTTTTACTCACTATTGTTGTGCTCTCTACATTTCATAACAGTCTTTAGACAAAGCGCGGCATGTCTCCGCACGTCTAATTGTTTTAGTACATCAAATCCAACTTAACCATCCATCTGTTAGACCACTAGTCAATTTTGCAGTCATATTTTTAATCAATCTTTTGGTATCGAAAATACAATTTAAGTAGGACAAATATATTACATTAATCAGGATGTTTCACGGATTAATTTGATATATAGTTTATTGAATGCGTAATAACTATGCAACGAATTTATAAAGTTGCAAAACAAATATTGGTTTACTGTGCCTGCCTGCGGACTTCAACAGAACGCGAAAGAACGGGATTTTCCTCTAAAAAATGTATGTATATATGCACATATGTTCTTTTTATTATAATAAATTTCACTTCATTAGAAGGATTATCTTTCAATATATTTTGTGTTTTTATAAACTTTTATTTTTTTTAAAAAGTCTTCTTACGATTTGTAACAAACCTTTTTACATATAAACCCGTACAAAAAAATATGAAAATATATTTTTCTTTTTTGAAATTGTATGCTGTACAACATTACAAAGGTTTAAAAATATAATAAGCATAAAGAAAATATCTAAACACGTAGAATGTGGAATATGTCATTTTTTTTGTAAAAAGACAATATTTACCCCAAAAAACTAAAATGCTTTAGAAAATTAGAACTTTTTTAATGTTTTCTATAAAAAAAAACCTTCCATGGGACATTTTGTATATTTTGAAAAGTAATAAAATAAATTATTTCTATTTTGTAAAAAGGTTTACTTTTGGATATTTTATTTTTACTTTTACTTTTTCCAATTGTAATGAAACAAATATCAGTAAATTTTTGTTAAAAAAATTATTTCAACTGCACAACAATGTTCCAGGTTTTATACTGTAAAATAATATATAATATGATAGTCTATATTTTATTTCAATAATAAGCTTTCTGCATAGGTTTGGATGAAGGTAAGCTCAACTAGCAAAATAGTGCCTGCCATTATAGGAATTTCAACTGCCAGATGCAGGGTTAAATAATTGAATACAGTTTATTTGCAGTAATTTTGTGTCAAACCTTCAGAGTAGTTAAACAAAATTGCGATTTTTACTCAGTGTTTGTATTTTATAGAACAATTAATCCAGAACTTAGGTGCAACATATGCCACTAAGTGCGTGTGTCTACCCAGCAGGGATCACTTCTGGCTGGTTTATACCTACCAGTTAAACCCACCACTGGGCACAGCAAAAACCGATGTGCCACTTCAATCTGGGCAACCTTATGATGTCTAATAGCGGCACTTCACTAACCGCAAATTTTGTGATTCTGGGGTTCATGGGCAATTTGATAGGTCTAGTCTACTGTGGGAGATGACTGTTGGAGTTAGTGGGGTTTGTTCCCTTTCCTCAGAGGTTCTTGTTAACCTCAACTAGGGTGTGCCACCCCCTGCCTACTTTGACTGGAGAGGCTGGTTCAGAGCTGGCCTCCCCCTCTTCCGGGGAGACATGACTTTGAGATGTAGTGCCCTAATTCTTCCTCATGGATCTTGATAGGAGGCGGCCCCTACTCCCTAACCTTGCCTATCCTAAATATCCTGTCACTCCGGAAGCAGCACAAAGGTTCTTACAGGACTAAGTGCAATTTATAAGCTTCTTGTCCTAAGAGAGAAAAAAAAAGTGTGTGTCATGGCCCTTGAGTAAATAGTTTCTAATGTTTCATTACTTTCTATTTCAAAAGCCAATAGAGGAAAGCCCTACACTCTGAGAGCAAATCTTCTCATAATGAGGATCTACAAGGTAAGAATAATCTGTTTATGTAAAATTGTATGGTTTTAGCGAGTAGTCTGTGAGAGACCCAAGTAAGGAGGTTCACTAGGTGGAACAGGGGTGCAAGGGGGGGGGTCTGAGAGAAATAAAGTCCTCTGACAAGAATATAGTTTTACTAATAACTTTAAAATTAAATCAAGACATACATTTAATGCGTTTTCAGTCTTTAACAAAATATTAATGTAAATATTATAAATTTGTATTGATTGCATCCATCCAACCTGATATCTTGAAAAAGATACTTATTATACAGGGTGTCAATTAAGTCTGGAACCTCTTTTTAAATTTTTAAACCACAATATAAAAAAATACCAAAGTTCACACGTGCTTACTGGTGATAGTAACGCACATATCTGCCCAATTACCGACCAGATAATCCCTTTAGGGGACGGTCCACAAGGAGTCAGACAAAATTCTTAAATAGCAGCATAGGTCAAGTTTGGTATCAAATTAAAGGTCTTACTTAGCAGAGTACAATGCCGCAAACCCGGACTTAAAAAGGTGGATTCATTCAGTAGTTACAGCTATTTGAATTTTTAAAACAATTGAACAATGTGAATTATTAAGTATTACAAGTAAACACCAATTTTTAAGTACCTGTGATCAAAGTAAGTGTTCAAAATGTTCTCCTACCACTTACTATCACCAGTAAGCACGTGTGAACTTTGGTATTTCTTTCTATTATGGTTCAAAAATTAAAAAAGAGGTTCCAGACTTAATTGACACCCTGTATTTGCAATCAGTTCAACCTATATCTTGTGCTACTTGGAAGCTCTATTAGAGTAATAATAATCATACTTGTATATTTAGTCATAATCCCCTTCTTGTTATTGTAATTATGTTAATATGAATACATTATAAAACCGTAGATATAAAATGTGATAAAAATTTGTCTTGTGTTATGCATTGCTTGATCAATATATCTTGCAGTGTTTATATATATATATATATATATATATATATATATATATACAAATTCAGCGTGTACGGAAATAAATGCACACAGAATATTATATTTAATATTGAGGTCAAGTTGACCAGACTAAATGTTCATACTTGCATCACTTAAGTGTATTTAATGGTAAACATGGTTATAAAGCACATCTTCACAAAAATTATGTTTCAAAATAAGTGTTAGTTTTAATTTTTATTAAATACATAACTGAAACTAGGTGGAACCAAAATAAATTTTAACATAGATTTTCTATAGGTATTCATATTATGGAGACTACGACATATAGTCTAATATATGAAGAAAAGCGGTTTTAACGTATTTTGGCACTACTTCTTTAGTCTTATCATCGATGATAATACATGTTCAGTATGTATAAATTAATCTTAAATGTTCATCAGTCCCAATTGTAGCCACCTTCTAATGTTGAAGCCAATGAATAATTTGGCCTATTGTTATTGGCACGCCTACTGACAGAGTCACTGTGTCATGTGCGTGCCTTGTGTCTGATGCATGCATGCTGATGGCATGTTGGCTATTTCTGCCATGTGCCTACTGCCTGCCATTCATGCCCTTGCCAGCAATAACGTGACATAACGTGACGTCACAGACTCTTCTAGTCCTCCCGTTCATCCTCTCCCCGAGTTTTATGATATTAATAAACAACTTCTAGCACGTGATCGGTTGGTGAAATTAAAGTACAACATCGTTTAGTTTTAATCTATTACAGCCTTCATATCTGATAATATTCTTCTAAATTTGTTTATCTGGAAATACTGTATTTCAAAATTTACAACAATACACTGCCAAAATATTGATACCATTCCTTACAGGTTACAGGAATTTGTTTGGAAAATAAAATTGATTTACAATAAGGGGGCTAACATGAGACGAGGCAGTACAGTTTTATTGCAATTAAAGCAATTACATGGATTTCAGACTTTCTTCTATAAATCAGAGGAGAGATATCAAAACGAAGGGTACGGGGAATAATTGATCAGACTGGTTATGTTCATAAAGGAAAGAAAATTTAAATGGGTCGAATGAATAAAAAAAATAGTTAAACGCTTAAGAAGTTAATTAATTGCTTTTGTTCATTTTTCTACCTTTTCTTTTTTTAAATGTTTTTTTATGAAATCCAGCAAAACAACCTGTTTTCCACATCCGCTAAATATAGATGTGGTTGTAGTATTCTCTGACCATTACCACTGAGGAACCGGTTTGTTGGCAATTTCCTGCAGCACACAATTATACCAATTGTCTGGCTGTGCAGGGAAAATCATGTGGTGAAACTGACGTTCAACATCAAGGTCAATACTAGAAAACTTATCGCTAAAGAAGAACTGTTGATAAATCAATCATAACATTATTTAACTGGTATTTCGTATCTTTGTAATTCACATTGAAATACTTTTCATAACAATTGCTCAAATAAAAAATCACAAACAGGGCAGATCGCTTAAATCGGAAGGTACATAAGTTTCTAAATGACCACAATGAGGTAACAGAATTTGTTGTAAAACATCATAGTATTATTGGTTCCATAGTGTTTTAAGACATCAATGTTTTCTAATTAATTCTTAGAGGTAATTGTAATGGACAACTAAAGTAGGCATTGAAATGGTTTTTTAGAGAGCACTTGTATATAAATTCCTATGCAAATGAGTGGCAACATTCATTTGTACTTAGTGATTACTAATATTGATATACTATATAATATGAACACACATTTCTTACTTAACACTGATGCAATATTAAGCACATAATGTGTAACAACTATTTTCAATACATTACTGGTCAAGCTTGAGAAACTCATTTTTTCACAACGCTTTAAAGTACTAAGCCCGTTACAATTTTTATTTTAGGCTATATAAATATTAAAATTCCCTATAACTATTGCTAACTATTATGAAAGTATTATTATCATTAAAAAACTGTTACTGCAAATAAATGTGTTAACAAAACTTAACATGTTGAAGATTTTTTTTACTTTTCATTCTACTTTTTAAGGATAATTGAAGTGCAATTTAGAAGTTTGGACAAAACTTTAATAGGTCTAATGGTATTTTAGTGTTTTGATTAATCAATTTACAATTCTCAAAAATCTCAGTTACTTGATAGAAATCCAAATTTCCAATTTCATAAGAATGATAATTTATTCACACAATAGAACACAAAGGTTTTCTGTGCAAGTCAAAACATCAGTATCAAAAGTAATTATTAAAAAGCAACTGAACAACTGTTTAATATTAAGCATACAATTTAAAGGTAAAACCCAATACATTCTTGTAACAATTTTAAGTTATTCCTACTACAAAAACAATCTGTCTAATCAAGACATGGCTATCACAAGAGTCTCATGGAGACCGTAGAAAGCCTTCCTGATCAAGTATGCTTTTAAATAATGTTTGAAACTGTTTACATTTGTTTGAAATTTTGATTACATTTGGAAGTAAATTGTATAGTTTAGGGCCAAAATAAAAAATTGAGTTTTTGGAAAGAATGAGTCTGAAACGGGTTTGAAATTAGGTAATTTCTGTGCTGCGTATTTATGATCATGATTTAAATGTGGAAAAAGATTTTTACTTTAAAAACAAACATTGTCGAATGAAAAATGAGAAGGGAGGCCAAGGTTAGGATCCCACAAGATTGGAAACGCTCTCTACAAGCTCTCATCTGGTCTCATTCCCCAGACGACCCTCAACGCTCTCTTTTGAAGAGTGAATGCTCTATTAAAGTTAATGACACTAGAAAATCCCCAAAATATTATTCTTTACCTCACCTTTGACTCAAATGCCTAAGTAACCTAGTTTAAGAACTTGTTCTGAGGTAAATGTAGAAAGGCACCTCAGGGCGAATGTAGCTGAATTTAGCTGCTTCGATAATGTGTTTATATGGGTATTCCATTTTATGCCAAAATCATTCATACATTCATAAACTGGACAATCTGGTTTGTACATAAGATTATAATGTATAAATATTCAGCATACAGGTACAGCAGGTCTAAAATTTAACCGATGCTCAGTTTTGAAACAGGAAAATAGGTTCAAAATAGCTGATAATGCTTGACTAATGCATTTTTTAATTTTAAAACTAAACTGAAAACAACATGAAAAGACCGAACTAATGCATATAGTTTTGTAGAGACTGTTCAATCAAACATTAAAAAGTGTAAAAATACAGTGATTTCATTAATATATTTGTCCAAAAAATGCACCTTCACACTTTTAAAACAGGATTATATACAGTCTTTAAAATTATAGCATATGCAAATAAAAATATTAATATCTTTCTAGACTAAATAAAATTAGTATACCATTTAAACTCAAAGTAACAACCACCATTACTTTTTTCCTACTAAAAAAAGAAGTATGTATGTTTTCCAGAGCCTATGTAAACTGGCTACTCTGCACTTAATAGACGATAATGTGCTGCTTGGAAGACAGAATATGAAGAGAAAAAATATGTTCATATGTCATTTGGAAGTTAAATAACACAATACTTCCCATTCATATTAATTACTGTACTGAACAAAACGGTTCGGATTTAAAAAGTTTTAAGAATTTACTGTCAATGTGTTTTTTAAAGTATGATTTAGTATTAGATTTGAATAAGATATATGAATGCAGTGTGTAGAAGGTCCTCTCTGGTGAAAGTGAGAGTGTGGGCCAAGGTCAACATGTCGGGAAGGTCAGACATTGACCTCAATGTCCTCTGTTTGTTATTGTTGGTGTAAACCCACTTGCCCACCACTACACATAAGACACTGATCTAAAATATTTAAATAGCAATTAACATACCTATTTTTTATTTGGAATTATGACCCTTCCATCCCTGTACTGTATATTTATTGTATTTGACATAGAATCAAAGAAAAATTAGCCAGATTTATTAGTAGACAAGAAATACACTTCTACTGTACTAGAAAAAATATATGCTTGAACAGATGAATGTTCGATTGGAGAAAAACCAAAGGCACTTTTATCTATATGAGGATTACACTTTTTTATTGACTTCCTGAAAAGGCATGGCATGTGTCTATAAGTAAATTTAAAATGTTGTAAGTAATTGGCTTGTTGATAACACATTTTTTTCTTTAAATGACTACTAAACCTGTGATATTAGGAATTTACTTGTTTAATAATTAAGCTTTTGTTAATAGTTATAACTCCTGTTATTTATTTAATATTGTTAAATTTATTTTATTGTTACTTTTTATTTGTTGTATTATTTTTTATTTATTTTATTGTTATCTATTTTTAATGTTATTTATTTACTATTTAATTTATACTGTATGTGTTTTAGATATGTTATGTATGTGTGTGTATGTGTATGTATATACAAGGTGTTTGAAAAGTCTGGGTACGGCTTAATATTTTACAAACCATAGCAGATAACATCTATAAACTTTGCACAGTGTCATATGGTTTTCCTTGTTATTACCATGACATGCCAACCATGGAGGGACGGCCCCACAAAGGAAAACATGGAAATCTTAAATAAAAGCATGGGTCGAGTGATACCTCATTTGAAAGAGCTCACTTAGTAGAGTTGAATTCCGCAAACCGCATCTCAAAAGGTTAATCCAATCAGAAATGGTGGGTTGTTTTAGGTACACATTGTGAAGTACATTATGCGCTGCCATTTCTGACTGGATCATCGTATTCTGATGCGGTAGGCGGCGTTTCACTCTACTAACCGATGTGTTTTCACTGACTTTTTTTAATTAGCAAATTATGTCATAAATTTATAACACAAAAAAATAAATCTAAAAAGAATTGGTATTTATTGTGTCAGAAATGGCAGCACCAAATACGCCAATTTCTGATTGGAACAAGTACTTTTTGTGATTCAATGTTTATTGAAATTATATATATATATATATTATATATATATATATATATATATATATATATACATATATATATATTTAACAAGACGCTGCTAACAACATATTTATTTTTATTTTCTTTTGTGGTGTTATTCACATTTACCATGTATATATAACACTTACTTTTACCTAATTTTATAAATGTCTAATCAATACACTTATTTTATGGAATTTTAAAGGTATGATAGGAGTAGGCCATTTAGTTATAAGAAAAAGTGACGTTGTCCATTGCATGTCATAAGTGCTTAAAGACGAAAAAGATTTCTTCTTTTATTCCTTAGCTCTTAGTTCCATATGTCCACCGGACCATGAAAAATCCCACAATCTGGTACTTTAACTTTGAAACAGTTCTGAACTTGTGTTTAACTTTACAGTAACAGCAGATGCTGGCCACATGTGATGCTATTTTAGTTACCAGGATGTGTTAATTGTTATTAAACATTGTTTATGTTTGTCAGTTACTGTGAGTTTCCAGAATATTAATTCTATTTTTATGTCTAAGCTACTCCAAAACTAAGTAAAATTATTCACGAGATATCACTAGTAAGTAAACACTAGTCTTGGTATATTTTGAATACAGTACTATACTTATGAAGAGAAAGTGTTAATTAAAACTGTCAAGAAAAGCCAACAAATTTCCAAAAATATGTACATTAATCATGTACAGTCTCAAAGTCCTTGCACTGAAAAATCGTTCACTTCATTTTTTTCATAGTTGTAAGTCTACAATATCCTTTTTTCTGAAGCATATTATTTTTATACAGCACTTGTTTGTTTGTTTGTTTTTTATTGTTAACAAGTTAAACAAAAATGACTATACTTATTTAACTTAGTTTATCGCTATAGTATATCCGTATTAATGAAAAGTTTAATTAAAAATATATGTAACCACGGCTTTTTTTTTAAACTGTCGCAAATCATTTCAGGTATTTCTTCATATTATAAAGACATATTATAGTTTTATGATACTTTATAATTACAGTTTTTTTTTAAATATTTAATGTAACAATCACCTTTTTCCTGCGTGCACACAAAGAATGTTTCAAGCAGAATGCAACAAACACAGTATTAAAACATAGTAACTACAGAAGTTTTCAGATTTTCATATCTAATTAGTTTAAATTCAAACAGTTTTTTTTTTATTTTTCACATAAAAGTTTAAAACATTATTATTAACTGTTACGTAACACTTAACTCAAGGCCTACAATATAATTACATTATATTATTTCTATGTCATCTGAAATGGTTTTTTTTTCCATTTACGTCCTTTGAAGTTCTCATCTATTACAAAACCAAAAGGTTAAAAAATCTGAACTAAAAGTTATACAAGTAAGTTTAACAAATTATTGACAAAATAAAACGTTCTCACGTCTGGATTTCAGAGTTCTTTGAAAATGAAATTTACATTAGATATTGATTATGAATTTTCTTCACAATATACTTTCTCTTTTCCACTGCAACAGAAAGCAAGGCCTAGGTTGATACTTTATTAAGATTCCAATAGTTTCAACTATAGTTTCAAATCTTGTTTAAAAGAAAATTTGTATACAAATGTGATATGTTCCATTTTAATCCATTTGTGTATTATTCATTTGTAACCGTTTAGTTGCCTTATTTTTTTATTAAAAAAATAAATAGATGAAATAATACTTTATTCTGTTGAAAGTTTATTCAAAATTACTTTTAATATAGAAGAAATTTTTATTCTTCCACAATTTTAATTTATTATAAAAGCGCTTTCGCCGGTTACTGTTTAAGCCAAAAAACAATAAATAGTTGTTCTGGGTATTCTTTTTAAATTACACCCACATACTGATTTCAGTAAAAATCTGTCCATTTTATTAGTCAATGCTTATATTTACATACACATACACGGACATATGTTAAGATAGACATGTTATGAACATCACTACGGAAAAATAAAGGGATGGTCCAAAAAAGGTACTTCCCTTGAAAACAAATATTTGGTACCACAGCCTACTTTATAACTTTAATATATTGTATTTTTATGTTTGCGAACAGAAGAGTTCAATATCTACGCTAGAAATGTACCACTTTGTGTGCTTGCGAAACACTCTTCCATTACATAACATCCATTGTCATGTCACTCACATTCTGGACCATCGCCAACTGCATGCTTGTTTAACACCTAATGACACAACGAGCACAGGACAATCTTCTACAATCTCATAACGAGCACAACCAATAAAGATAGATTTTATGGTTGGTACATGTGCTCAGTTTTTTTATTACACTAAAACTTTGCTGTAATTTAGGTAAAATTTTGATTTAATCCAAGATCCATTGCAGTATCTGATTTTCTTTAGCCCTTACAATTCTAAACGGTTTCATACCCTGTTAAATATAGGTTTTCTTCAGTTCTAATTTTTAGGACAAACAAGCAAATATTTTAAAACCTTTTGAAACATTTTACAAGTGTAAGAATTACAGAAAATTAGCAATTGTAACAAATCAAAACTTGGATTTAATTAGACTGTTCACTGAAGGCAACACTGTAATTGGCAAACGGGCTTCCAACTGTTTACACTCACCAAACACAACATGAGCGAGAGAAACCTTCTAAAATGGGAAGCCATTCTTTCTAGACAACTTGTATTACAAAGCAACTGGGAACAAAACTGACGGTTTTGGCATTTTTGCAATATTGCTGGAGTTTGGGAAATAGTTAGCAAAAACACATGCAGATAAAAATCTTTTACTCAGAAAATGTCAAGACCCAAAATCAAAGAGTGAGTCCTAATTGGGTAAGCACAAAGACCATTGTTCCTACAGCACAAAGCACATTGTTCCAACAGAACAAAGGCTCCTCTTTGTCCACCTTGTCTTCAAGGTCTCACCACTGCAGGTGCAATTTCTAACCATTCACTACCAAATTGACTATAGCAAGCATTTCTTGTTGACTTTTACAATATAAATTTACCTTTTCTGTACTTCAAACAATTTATATTCATGTTAGTCACAAATCAGTTTATTTGTTATGAGTAGATCTAATACTAGATATGTTGAGCTTAAGGTTTATTCCAAAAATATACATGTTTTTCCTGAAATTCTTCAGATAAGTTTGGAATACAAATTAAAAACTACTTTAAAGATACCTACATTGTGACTATTCGTAATTGTCATTTTAATTTCATTAAATAAGAATGGCAAAACACAATAGCTTAATAAATACTATTTATTTCAAGCTTGTTGGATGTGTTAGTATAAAGTCAATAGCAAATATCCATTGACACTGAGAAAGATATGAAAAAATATCTCTAAAAGAAAACATTTTAGGTTTTTTAGGAAGGGTAATTTTAAATAACCCATTAAGAACAATGCCCATATACGACTAATATTTTCAAGTTGCCCACTATATTGTCTACAATACATATTATCAGAGAATAATTTCAATTCAATTTTTAAATCCATATTATTAAACACCTCCAAAATAACATGATTTTTCCATTTACTCTTTCTATCACGTATATTAGTTTAAAGGACCCTAATAATGGCAAATTTTTTATAAAATGCAATATATAATGCAAAATATGTAACATACTACATGGCAATGTGTAAGTACAAATTGTCTGGTTTATTTCAGAACTTACAATCCTGGGACCTTAAAGTTCTTGGACTACAACTTGTGGGACTTGGACTCTTAATTTAATTTTCTTACATCAGGTGTATCCCTGCCATTATGATATGTACAGAACTGTTTACGATTGATTTATTTTGTACCATTTTATGAGCTGTGAACCTAAACTATTTAACGTTGGTGCTTCAGAATCTCAAGAGTTACAAAAACAAGCTGTTCAACAAACAATTAACCTGAGAGCTAAACACAACTTGTTGTCTGTGAAGAGATCCAGGATTTGTGCTATAACGGTAAGAGACGAACTGCAATTCCAGCGGAGACTATCTACTGGCAGGAATAGACAAGAACAAACAAGTGCCACAGAAATAGTTCTGTCCCAGCCGACGCCGGCCACAATTTATACCAGACAGGGACAACAAACCCGCGCGGTTTACTTTAGAACAGAGCAAACGTGTTAAGATCTACTCACACCTAGCTGTTAAGAATGACACCAGAAAGGTGCTAATTAAGGTCCTCCAATACAATGTGATCTGTACAGCTTAAGTATCAAGAATCAAGAATCAAGAATCTTTATTGTCATCCCACATAACAATGTATTGACAACGTCAGAATAGCACTAGTAGGCCTAAATAAATATATAAATATGACCAACATATAGGAGCACATAAATAAATTAAAAATTAAAAATTTAAATTTAAAATTAAGTTAAAATTAAAATTAAAATAGCCTACAACAAAACAGTTTATAAATCACATGGCACATAAAAATCAACATAGCAAAATTTACATGAAAATGCAATCACTTATACTACAGGAATAAAATTCTTCTACAGAATAAAAAGCTTTTTCTTTTAACCATTTAGTCATTGAATTCTTAAAATTTTTACATGAAATGTCTCTTACAACTAATGGTAACTTATTAAAGAGTTTTACGCCTAAATAAAGATATGCACCGTGTGTTTTAGATAGTCTAGCAAACGTCTGATCAATAGAATGTTGGTTTCTAGTATAATGATTGTGGACTGAGCTTCTTAAATTAAATAATTCTAAGTTTTCTTTTACATATGATAAAATTTGTAAGATAAAAATTGAAGGAAGCGTAAGTATATCATATTCTATAAAATATGGTTTACAGGTGTCACTATAGCTAATATTAAAAATTGTACGCACAGCCCTCTTTTGGCACAAGAAAACCTCTTTAGCACCACTAGATCCACCCCAGAGAAGGGTGCCATACAGAAGGTGAGAGTGAAAAAGAGCAAAATAAGCCTTTAAAACTAAATTACAACTAGTACAAAATTTAAGTTTCTTAAGTAAAAAGATAACTCTACATAGACGAGCACACAAGGCATCAGTATGTGCTCTCCATGTAAGTCTTGAGTCAAGATGGAGACCTAGTAACTTAACAGACTTATTTACAGAGTTGACACCTAGGTTAAATATTATTTCCTCTGACTTATCCCCATTAACTCTTAGACTATTTGCAGTAAACCAAAGGTAGGATCTCTCTTTCATATAGTCCATCATCACAAGATTAAGCTCAGGAAGTTTACTAGAACATATCAAAGTAGTGTCGTCAGCATATAAGATACTCTTGTTTGGTAGAAATTTTGGGGAGGTCATTAATGAAGACGACGAACAAAAAGGGGCCCAGGACAGAGCCCTGGGGAGCCCTTTACAGTACAGTACAAGTACAGCTAAACTCCCAATTACTCGGGTGATTAAGTGTACCATGGATAACCATAATTATTCAAAACTACATCTGAACCGAGGTTTATGTAAAAAGCATACAAATATGATAGATGTTTTGTTATTAACTCCACGTTACAGGGTTATCTTTATATTAGTATAATGAAATGGTCAACTAAAACCCTTTTATAAAATGATTTTATTTCTAGACACATGTTTCTGTATTAAACCATCATCAGTGTTAATGTACACATTGATGGTTTAATACCGAAACATGTGCCTGGAAGTATCCATGATAGATGTTATTGGTGCTAAAACTAAAAATATATGTGTATCAATGTTATCAATGTGTATATCAGTTTGTTTACATGAATTGTCAAAATCAATTAGGAGTAAACGTAACAATTTAATAATATGATTATTAAAAAATTACTAGATAATTTCCTTTTGAAAATTAAAACCAAGAATGGACTACCGCATAGCCTAGTACTAGAAGTGTTGTAGTTGTACAGTAATAATGCGTCATGTTGTATGCTTAATTACCATGCATGGCCTTGAACACATCATGTCAATCAGCCATCATCTGTTCACCAGATGCATGAATTCTGACTGAGCTTGTGTATGTTGCAGTGGTGAACATTTTACAGTTATCAGAACAGAAAGTACATGTGCACTTGTATTAATGGAGTGTGCAAAATCCAGGAAAACATGTGAAGTTCCACAAAGTTAAATACTTTTCTCAGACACAATACCTCCATGTTTCAAAATAACTAAAAAAAACAAACCAATTACATATGATGCCAATCCCACTGACCCAACACATTAATGAAATAGATATAGCAAACAATTATACAAGAGAAGTCACAGTAAGAATGAACAATGTAAGCATCACCGACTTGGAGAACTTTAAGAGTCATCATTTCACATATCATGGTCTGCATTTAAATTACCGAGGCAAAAAGAAACTGTCATTATGATACTGAATTCCCTGAACAAAATCTATGTATGTAAAAAAAGAAACCCCTTTGCAACACAACATTACAACTAGAAAATGAGAAGGGTCATCCCCAGGTTATTGCTATAATGTGCTTGTACACTGTTGGTATAACTTATATTTGCTTCCAGTTAATTAATTTCATGTTTCATTACCTTGTTTCAGTGCACAAAAAATGTGTTTTATATACTTTTTGTAATAAAAAACTATTTTAAGGATTTTTAGCTTTAAAATTATTATTATGCAGGTTTATATTTATAAAACATTTTTCCTCCCACCAAACATCTTCCAAGGGGTGTTTTATAAATTTATATGCACACAACACAAGAATTATTTCTTGAAGCAAATAAAGGAGATTAACAATTATTTAAATTCATTTTACATGGTAACAATATTTTTTTTATGCAATATCATATTTCAGCAGAGAAAAGGCTCATTTATTTGGCCAAGAGATTCGTAAATCAAGTCTCAAGTCGGAACTCAGAATCTGAATAGCTGTGAAAGAGTTCTTGGATTCAAGCCAAGATATTTAATAGCAACGCAGACAGCAACAGTTTATTCCTGTTGGCCAAAACTTGATCTTTACTAACAAGATTTCACTTTTATAAATTATTCTTAAAGCTTAAGATTAATGTTAAAGTTGTGCAATCGATTTTTTGGTTGCATTATGTTTATAAATCTCATCTCCGGAGCATCAAACGTACTTATCTTGAAGTCAGGACAGGAAAGAATACTTTAATCAATCACTTTAATTGTTATTTTGGGCAATTTTAAAAAAAAAGTACGATATAAATCAGGTGAAGATGAGGATATCAATATTTTAACAGTAGAACCCAGATATCCCACTTGTCATTTTTTTGTGCCATTAATTTTAAGATGGTCCTACTTCTTGATACAAGAGATTCAGATGATGACCTGTCAAAGGAGGGTCAAACCCAACCCTAAATTACTAAATGCCAATCCCTCTTTGTGACATCACTAGAAAAACAGCCAAGAACTTTGGTACAAACAAGAAATATTTTTTATTTTTATAGTAGTCTAGAAATTCAGGTTTAATAATCAAATCGGATAAACCTTATAAAATGTTTGAATTTCAAAAAAAGAAAAGCACTGAGCGAATAACAACCAAAATCACAAGCACTTTGAAGACAAACATAAAGGACAAACTGCTATTAATTGTCCAACCCCCCAACAAAGAAAATCTCCAATTGTATAATTTTAATATTTTAATCTAAAAAGTGTCTGCAATGGCTGGCTCACCACCATTATTCAGTCAAAATCTACATCATTCTGAATCTTTGAACAGGACTTACAGATTTTTAAAGTGTGCACAACTTAACAACTGACCTTGAATTTCCACAAACTAGGAAAGATAAAAATGAAGGTTAAAATCCAAAATCTAGGTATTTTTTTATGCCTTTCCAATCTTGCATCACAATAGGGAGGAGCGTTGCTATTTGATACAACAAATATATTCCACATTTTCAATATATTCCACATTCCCACGCACACCAAGGACATCCCTTCAAAATCTTAAAAGTAGAACCCACTGATCTACAAACTATCCTCTCCGTACCCACCAATTCTACAGTTCAAACTGTAATCATCTTTATGGAACCATCTCTTGACAATCTGTGAAGAGGTTTTTATTTCCATCCCATCCAAACTGTTGGCAATAATATTTAATTACTTTAAAAAGTTTGGTAAAATAAAGTCATCACTTTTTGTAATATCTAAACGGGATGATTTTCTTTTAATAACTTTCAACACGAGCTAGCCTTTAAGACTTGAATAAGTAACATAATTCTATAAAGGGCCAATTATAGAATTATGTTCTGATTGTCAGGAGGGGCCTTGGTTATAGTTTACCATTATCTTTATTGTAACAGGAGATTTTGTATATCTATACAACAAAAATAAAATGTTTAAAAAGAAATTCTTTTATACAAAAATTTTATTCCATTTTAAGTACACTTAATTTTACTTGTAATATGCTTACCATACGAGTGTGATTATTTTTGTCATTAATCCGTTTTATCAAAATCTTAGAGGAAGCCTTGGCCCCCATGGATCTCCCCTGGATCTGTCACTAAATTCCATAGAAATTTAAAACTTTTAAGGAATTGATTTGTTTACTTAATATTACGTTTTATCAAACATTATATCTTTGATTATTACGTCTATAAAAATGATTCAATTATAAAAATAATAATCATAAAATTATAAATAAAATAATTATAAAATAGCTTACAGAGAAAAATGGTTATATTTTTAAGCAAATTACTGAGAAAGATAAAATTAAACCTTCTGAAATGTATTTTATTAAACGTACAACCAACTTGAAATATTTATATTCGCTGACTGAATTTTAATTGTTTTACTTTGTAAACATGATTAACATTTGCTAAGTTATCAAGAACTTATTTTTCAATTACACCATATCTTTCACACCATCTGTTTTATGATATGTCAACTGTTTTTTTTTTTCATACTTGTAAAAAATGGATTTAGTCTTCCATAGAAAATTTATTTTCAACAGTGCGCTAAAAACAAATGAATTCTTTACAAAAAGTGAGTTGCACGATTTGGACTGAAGGACAAAGAAAAGAGATGATGGCGAGCCTGACCTGGCCGAGGGCAGTCTTGAAGAGTCTAGCAGCGGCTCTGGTATTCCTCTCGGCCATCTCAAGCCACCCACTGACCACCATCGCTGCGCCCGAGCTGGGGCTGAGTCTCAACAGCCGCTCCACATACTTGCGCGCCTCACCGTGTCGTCCTGTGTGTAGCAGGGCGGACGATGCTAGCTGTAGCCCCCGCTCCCCCACACTGGCCACATCCTCCACCTTCCACTCCAACTGTGCGATGGCATCTCGGTCCACTGTCTAACCAACAGACAATGCACACAAATATTTTACTTTAAGTATTTAACTTTTTAAAAAGTTACATTTATATTTTACATTTTGTTGTCCAGATAAAATGGACTTCAGATACTATATTCATAACTACAGTACAAGGAATCTAAATAATTTTTTAATTTAATTTAACCGTCTTAGTAAAACCATGAACAGTCACAAAGTAATTTCATTAAAAGTTTTCAATAAATTAATACCATTGGTTGATAAATATCCTGACTCTATTTTCAGAAAGAAGCTTTATAGGTTAATCCTTTTTACAGCCTTGTTAAAGTGGAGTTTTTTGGAGTTAGTCAAATTTTTTTTTGAGAATTGTTTACCCTTTTATATTGTTTGTCTCAACTCTTTACAGTTTCTTTTTTTCTTGTTATTTATTTGTTATTGTTAGTTTATTTATAAATATTTTATTAATTGTTGAATTTTAGGTTTGTTGATTGATTTCATTGTTTGAAATCTTTTAAATTGTCATTTAATTGAAGTAATTTATTTTAACTAATTCATGGCGTTATTTTAAACAACTCTTTTCACATCTCAACATACAAAAATTATCAAATTAAAAAAATATGAATTTGAAATGAAATAGTTTATCTGTAATTTATAGTATAACTATAAAATTATAAGTATATCTAGACTTGGCATTGTGTTGCAAAACTGATGTTGTTAGTACTTGTAAAAAGTCTTAAAACAATAAATTGATTGATTGATTGATTTAACAAACAGGAGTCCTGAAGTAACAAAAATTGCATACTATGCACTTTTAGAAAGCCATTCAATGTTATATTTGGAATAACTGTCTGGGGTGGTTCTTCAGATGGAAATCCTCCTTCGTGTCCTAATTATGTAAAAGAAAGCACTAAGGATAATGTCAGGATTAGGACCCAGACAGAGCTGCAGAAACATATTTACAGACTGGAAATTATTGACCGTGACTTCCATCTACATCCTGGAAACCATTATACACTGCAGAACCAAGGATCCTCCTGAACAGAGGCATCTGCACAATCACTTCACCAGACAAGCAGGAGACTATAACATGCCCTATTCACCGAACTGCCTTATTTGAAAGCTATCCTATGCTGGAATGAAGCTGTTCAACAAGCTGCCTGACTACTTGAAAGAAGACAATCCAAGAACCATGAAGAAAATACTTCACCATTAGCTACAGAACCAGGCCTTCTACACACTTTGGGAATTTTACTCATGGAATGACAATCTTTTGTGCGATTACACATCCATCTATTCTGACAAACTGCTGACTCTGTAACATATCTCAATAATATTGTTTTAATAAAGAATATTTTCTATTGTCTTAGATGAAAACACATTATGCCTGTGTTCATTCCAACACACATCATACTGAATAAAATTTGGGAGATATAGCCAAAATAGAACAAAAGTCCAATGATGAAGATGGAAAAATAACATATTTTATTTTTATTTTAAGTTTGTAATCATCTCCTATCATTTTAATGATAAACAGATATTAGAATGGAGTTTAATATTTTTCACTCAAACAGCCATGCCTTCAAAACATGGAAATGAATTGCAAGTATATTTAAGAACATTTAAAAAAACACTATTATTAAATATGTTTGAGAGAACTATGGATTGAGTCAGATGAGGAATGTTATCGGATGGAAAGGTGGTGGAACATGATACTACCAAAGTTGGATGCCAATGCAGGTAGAGTACTTATAATGTTCTGGATTTTATCATCAGAGACAGCTTATCTGCCTATCTAATGCTGAAATAGTCAATGAAATTCACTTCAGTTGAATGTAATAATTAATCTCACTTTAAAATATCTAATATAAGGAACTTACCAGTCTTGAAATATAAATTATTTATGACTAAGTTTGATTTTGATTTTTGATAAGTAATTTAAGGAATTCTAATATGGTTCATGTTATAATTTAATATTTTTTCATATTGATTTATACATTTAAATTGCTGGCCAATAGAAGTCCTAACAACTCACTTTCATCTTAATGTTTGGGCTTGTGCAGCCGATGTCAGAACTAACATATAATTTCAGTCGACTCAGGAGGGTTTCACTTCTGGCTGGTTTATACCTTTTGAAACCCACACTAGGCACAACAAAAACCGATAGGTCACTTAAATTTGGACAACAGAAATCAGAAAATTCTTTCTTTCAACCTTATGGATGTCCAGGAGCGGCACATCACTAACCGCAAATGTCAAGATTCTGGGGTGCAAAGGTAATTCGATAGGTCTAGTCTACTGCAGGAAATGGAGTTGGTGGGTTTCGTTCCCTAAGAGTCAAAGATTCTTGGTAGACTAGACATAAGGGAGTGCCACCCCCTGCTTGCTTTGACTGTAGAGCCTAGTTCAGAGCTGGCTTCCCCCTTCATCCGAGGGGATACAACTTGAAGATTAGTGCCCTAAATTCTTCCTCATGGATCTCAACAGGAGGCAGACCCTACCCCCAACCTTACCCAACCAGAATATCCTGCCACTCTGGAAGCAACGCAAAGGTCCTTACAGAACTAGGTGCAATTTCTAAGCTTCTTGTCCTGAGAGAACGAAAAAAGTTTTCCAGTCCTCGCTACATCGAATCACACAATTAAATTCTTTTAAAATTTCGACCTTGCTGAGGATAACAATCTTGAATTAACATGTTAAAATATATAAATATTGTTACATTAAAGAGAAGTCAGAGGAAGCTTGATTATGCAGAATTCAATGTTACTGTAGGTTTATAAAGATTATATAAAATCTTTGAGTTAATACAGAATATTAGTAAACATAGCTATAAATTTTATCTTGAGAGACTGATAAAAACAATATAATAATCCTCCCTAATCTACAGAAAACACTGTATTTGTGTAAACAAAACACTAACCGTGTGTAATTATGTTAACCCCGTGAATTTAAATGGTAATTATAAGAATTAATGTACTAAAAAACTTCACTTACTCAGGGTTATCCAAAAGTCCTAGAACATATCATTTTTTAACAGTTTGGTTTAAAATAAAACTGGTACAATGTAAGTATCAAAGGACCTTCGGACAGAACGTAACAAAATTTATCACAAAGCCAAAAACCAAACTGCTCTTTTACATTTTGACCCAAAAATCAATAGATGTTTCTTGGACCAAGCCTACACACAAACTTTCAAGTCTATATTACCTTCGTATCAAAAGTTTTTGCATATACAGACAGATGGACAGACTGATATTTGACCTTTTAATCCCAAAATCATAGTTTTTTCTTTCACCAAGAGAAACGTACACACACAAAGTTTCTCTAGAACTTTTTTATCAAAAGTTATTGCACAGACGGACAGACATAGGAACTGAACTTTGACCTTTTGACCCCAAAATCAACTGGATTCTTCCTTCCACCAAGAGGAACCTATGTATCAAGTTTAAAAGTCTCTAGAACCTTCCTATAAAAAACTCATCGCAGACAGACAAATGGATGGACAACAACACGATTTTAAAACAGGCCCTGTCCGGTAATCACAATAATAAATCTAAAAGCTCCTTTTCACAATCAATGATTCTTCACCTTTTTAAAATGTAAATGATAAAGTCATTTTACACTTAATTTTAAAGGTGTTGAGTATTAGAGATGTAGCCTCAAAAAGTGTTTGATAAATATATAAACAATAATAAACCGTTTTAAAACACTTTTTGATCTTTTTTATTTTCGTACAATGTACATTTCAAATTCTCATCTTCAGGTACCTTGGCGGTATAGCTATTCTGGATAGCATCCAAAGGATGAATTTCCCTGCTATCACTGAGAAATTTAATAGTACCAGAAGATGAATTCCTAGAATTTGAAATGTACATTATACGAAAAATAAAAAAAGATCAAAAAGTGTTAAAAAGGCTTCTGTCTTGAATATATTGAAAGCAATAAGCTAGGTACAAAATTTTAATTTAGACAGCCATAAAAACTCGTAGCTATTTTGATTTTTTGTTTTTTTAAACTAGATAATCAATTCAATTCAAAAATTTCTTTATTTAAACATGTATAGGTTACAGAATAGTGTCAATTTAAATTATTTTATTGCAATTTATGTGAGCAATTTATATACAATTTTGTTTTAAATTTACACAAATAGAAGAAACAGCTGGTGGCTTAATTGACAGAGATTGACTCTGTGGACTTTAACAAGATCAGTTACGCCAATTTCACTACTACAATTTATTGTATCATAAAACACAATAATACATAATTTTATATATTCTTAAACACATAAAAATGTTATTTTAATTTAAAGTAAAAAAAATTTCAAAAGTTTTACAAGGTTAAGCCTAATAAATAATTTAAAGTTTTTTTTATGTATGAATTAGAAAATGTTTTCAAACAAAAAATAAACCACAAACTACAAAACAAAAGGTAATTTTACTATGTTACTAACTGGTAAAGATCAGTTGGATAAATCTAGTACAAAGTAAATAACATAAAGTCTTGATCATCTTTTCCCTAATTAGATTCTGGCAGGTTCTATACATGTGTACGTTAAATTACTTTTTAAATTCTAATAACCTATTCCTAAATACAGACCAAACTAATGTAATTCATTTTTAAACTCGGCAAACTCGCAACCATATATAATCACAATTTGTAATAAAATAATTGAAAATAAGGATAGTAATTCATTTTTGGGGTTTAGGAATAGACAAAACTCTTAATTGGAACAATCATGTAGAAAAATTACTTTCCAAAATTTTATCAGGTTTATATGCATTAATTAGACTGAGAAACCTGTGTGAAAAAGAAACATTAAAGGTTATTTATTTTTTCATATATTCACTCAATATTATCTTTTGAAATCCCACTTTAAAACGGTGCTACTGCTGTAAATAGTCTAAATTATATACTAAAAATGCAGAAAAAAAGCCATTAGAATCATATTTTAATGTTCATAATAGAACATCCGTTAAGAATACTTTAAAGAGAAAATATTATGACACTTTATGGAATGCATGTTTTTTGAATCTATTTTTGTCAATTAAAAGCAAACTTCAGGAACTGGAATTGGTAAGAAATAATCACAACCATTTTATAAGAAATCGTAATAATGTAGCAATAAGCCCCCAAAAAAGAAACAAAAGTATATTGGATTAAAATTTTTACAATCTTCCTATTGAAATTAAGTCAGAGGCTACATATACAATAAATTTAAAATAAAATTTAAAAAAATGTTCATCATCAAGGCTATATATTCCTTTAATGAATTCCTGTGATGATTCTGGAGGTGGAGTACTCCATAATTAATAGTTTTATGCCAAAAGCTGTTTTACTTGTAACTGTTTAAATTGTGACAAAATTATTAGAAAGATATTTATAATTTTGGGTATTGTAATTTGTTTATATGAAAACTTTAGCCTTGGACAATTGTAGTTAATCAGCAAAATTTCTGACTCCCAGACCAAACAACAACACTTTGATAAAAATGTTGTAGCAAACATGTGGTGGGGTGGTAGTGTTTCCTTTGCACATTTTCTGAAACGGATTTAATCAATTTGAATTTTTCATCAACAAAGGCTATATATTCCTTTAATGAATTCCTGTGATGATTCTGGAGGTGGAGTACTCCATAATTAATAGTTTTATGCCAAAAGCTGTTTTACTTGTAACTGTTTAAATTGTGACTGTTTTATTTTTAATTTTTGATTGTTTTAATTTTAACTGTTTTTAATTTTAATGTTAACTGTTTTAATGTAACCTTTTAACAACTTACTGTTATAATTGTATTTTAAACTTTTTCTATTTCCTGTTGATATATCTGGTATTTTCTGTTATGTATTCTTGTTTTTTTTTCTAATTTAGTAAGAGCATGAATTAAAATCCTGACACTATTCTAGTATATATGTGTATATATCAAGTGAATAAAGCTGTTTTGAATTGAATTAACAATGATTCAAGGATTTCAATTTTATCTACAACCCTTGGGCAGGAAAACAAATATTTCTAGCTTAAACATTTATTCCCACACATTGGAGCGAACTTTGGTTGGGCGGGCAAAGAAGTTAAAAGAGTTACTAACCCTCTTTTTTAGCATATGACAATCTGGAGTTTTCTTGCTCTGGGAAAATTGGATATTTCTAGTAAAGGTGAGACTAGCTCAAAAGGAATACCAATACTGGAAGCAGTGCCAGATTGTACCCGAGGGACTCTCAACCATTTAGGATTCAGAATACACCAGAACCAGCAACTGGTTTATGACTTGACCCCACCTATCAACAATTTGAAGAGAGAGCTCTAATCAAACAGCGGTTCACTTTCATCATGTATCCGTTCTTTGCTTCTTATCTTGTAAATTTTTTTGATGATAGCAAAAGTTTACAATTGATGCATGGTTTGAAGGGATTCTTTCATGAGTCATTTGATTTTCAAATAAAAAAGTTGTACATTTACTTTCTTTCTATAGAGACACACTCTTTCTTAACATGAAAAGTGGTGGTGCATTATAGTTTTAAAACAATATGTTCGTAACATTATAAATTATAAGATCACAATTGATGTATGACCTTGACAAGAATAGGTTGTGTTATCTATTGAAAAGTCAATAGAAGCAATTGAGCAATTTATGAAAGCCGTCAATGTCAACTACAACAGTAACGCCTTATTTAAATGAGAACAATAAAGAAAAGTTCAAACAAACGAGATTTGTATAACAATGTTCATTATAATAACCTACCTATATATAACTGACATACTGTAATTTTATAACAGTCCATAGAAATTATCTGAGCAGAATAATTGTAACTGAGTGTTTGGTTACTAAATTATATTATATTTTTATATAAATCAGTTTTTAATTTTTTCCTCATCCAAAATAGAATTGAAATTCTTGTAATCTGAGTTCCAGGCAGACCTACTTAGTGATGACTTTGTGTGCACACTTAACATTACAATAAACTAGGCTCAGAGATTTTCAACCATTTAAGTAACATTTTCTCAAATTTTCACATATACATTTAGTTTTGAAAGGCATTTTTTTAAATTTACTGAGTGACTACAAAAGAAATTTGTCACTTTATGTTACAAATATTCTGACGTTAATAAGCATCTTGTTAAAAACTTATTTGAATTCCAAATATTTTAAATTTTTACATATTTTTAAACATCTTTTAAGTATTCAAAATATCAACCATTTGAAGCTTCAGAGGTAATAAATTACATCCCAGCTATAAACGTCATAGCAAAATTTAAGTGTTTTAAAATTTACGAGTCCTGAAACAACTTTTCTTCTTAACTTTTTTCAATACCTTCTAATGTTTTCAAGATAGCGGTTGTTGTGTAATGTTTTGAGACTTTAGTATAGAATAAAAAGAGCTCTGAACTGGTGGAATCATCCCTTGTTGTCAGAGAACTGGTCATCCAGGTCCAGAACTGGAGAATGATAGTCATTGTACATTTAACTGATTCCAAACAAACGTTGTGAAGTAATATTCTTTTAATACGTACTGTGTATGGCTGAATGTAGTAACATTTAATGGAGCTCTAATTCTTAAATGATCCCAGCCAATCTTGATACTGATAACACTTTTATATATGTTCTATAAATGTCCCTTACAAGATTAATTTACAAAATTATTAGAAAGATGTTTTATAATTTTGGGTATTGTAATTTGTTTATATGAAAACTTTAGCCTTGGACAACTGTAGTTAATCAGCAAAATTTCTGACTCCCAGACCAAACAACAACACTTTGATAAAAATGTGTAGCAAACATGTGGGTGGGTGGTAGTGTTTTCGTTTTGCACATTTTCTGAAACGAATAATCAATTTGAATGGATCTAACCAAACCACACAAATTCGTGCCTTTGATAAGTTTGTAAACTAGAATTGTATGTACGAGGGCTGTTTTTTTTTCAAGTTCCGATAGGCCATAAATAATAAACACATTGAGATAAAAAGATGATTTATTTACCAAAAGATTCGTAAATTTCTTACTTAATTTTCTACGTAGTCACCAAAAATGTTTGAGGCACTTGTCGTAGCGAGAGACAAGCTTTCCTATACCCTCCTCGAAGAAGTCTGCCGCCAGTGAGCTCCTGGTAGACCCTTACAGTTGCTTGAAGCTCTTCGTTGTCAGCGAAGCGTCGTCCACCTAACCACGCCTTCATTTCTCGAAAGAGGTGATAGTCACTGGGCGCCAAGTCAGGACTATACGGCGGATGGTCGAAAAACTTCCCATTTGAACTTTTGCAGAAGTTGTTTTGTGACATTGGCACTATGCGGTCGTGCATTATCGTGGATCAGGACCACGCCGGATGACAGCATTCCTCTCCGTTTGTTTTGTATTGCTCTCCGGAGGCGATGTAAGAGTCTCACAGTATGATTCCTTTGTTATCGTTGTTCCCTGTTGCATGAACTCAACCAGAAAGCACACCTTTTTGGTCCCAAAACACTGTAGCCATTGTTTTCCTTTTGGTCAAAGTCTGCTTGAATTTTTTTGGCTTCTAGGGGGGGAGTGTTGGGTGGGGGGGGGGGGGGGTGGGGGGGGGGGGGGGTGGGGGGGGGGGGGGGTGGGGGGGGGGGGGGGTGGGGGGGGGGGGGGGTGGGGGGGGGGGGGGGATAGAATAAAACAGTGGTTGATGGCATGAGATGATAGAGTGTCAGTGTTTGTTGTTTGAAGATGGTTCTCTCCAAGTAATCCTAAATATTGCAACAAGGGACTCAAGGTAGCCTTAACTTATAATTAAATTTCGTTATATGCCGTTTAAACATTATGTTTCATTATCAGGGATTTCTAGACTTAGTTTTTTATTACTCATCATGTATATTGTTTGTTAGAAAAAATGTAATGAAACTTAGTGATTTTATAACATCAATGAAGAATATAATGCTTTGCACAGAACAGCAGCATTTTTTGTAGAGAGAATAATTCAAGGATATAACGAAATGACTCGTCGTGTGACACTTGGTTGTATTATTGAAGTGTACACACACACACGCGCGCGCGCGCGCACACACACACACACGCACACACACACTGGTAGTCGATTATTTTTAGAATAGGTAGTAATCGAAAGTAAATTATTGTTGTTATTGTTGCTACTTTTATATATTAATTTTATTTAAGCATTGTATTACTCGTTGTTGCATTTATATTGTTGCTTTTGTATTTATCCTGTTATTGTTGAAATTTTCTTGTTATTCACTCATTTTGTTATTGATTTCCTTGTTGTTGCTTTGTTATTGTCACTCAGTTATTCTTTATCTGTTATTGTTGTTCCAGTTTTGTTAAATTATTTATAATTGTTTGTTTCATGTTTGATTTGCAAATTTTATTCAAATATAGTATAGCATACCCTCCACACAAGACCAGAGACATTTTAAGCTATTAAGAATTGTGCCAACAATATTTTTTGCCACACGTGCTTTACAGCACTTGGCAACATTTGTACTGTACAGTACTTTGTATTTTTTTAAAATAAAGATGATTTAAAATAATGATTTGAACACACACACACACACACACACACACACACACACACACATTTATTTATTTTTATTCATTTTCTATTTTTGGTCTTTTCTAATCGTATACTTTTGTATTTCTATTTTTATTATTGAATATATCATACATCTTCTGTAATTCACTTTTACTGTACTTGTTATAAATTTATAGTTTTATTTCGTTGTTATTATTTATTTGTTATAAATTTATAGTTTTATCTCGTTCTTATTATTTATTTGTTATAATATCTATAGATTTATCATAATGTTACTTATTTATTGTTAAACATTGTATTCATAAATTTACTATATTGTTACTGTTCATTTGTTATGTATTTATGGATTCATATGTTGCTTATTTATTGTTATACATTGTTACAATTAATGAACTGTTGTTATTGTATAGGGTAATTGTGCGGACTCGGTGCAGGGTAATTGATTCATCGATTTCATGTGTAATTTCGATGTATCTTTGTTGAATGTTTAGAGTTGTTAATGCATAGCACGATGGATTATACAGTAGATACCTCAATTTTTTACAGTAAAAAATTTAAAATTTATGTCTGCAAAATATCAAATAATTTATATATGTAATATAAAATGGGCTGTTGCATGAGGACTGCCAGCATCAAACATGAATGAACAATATATAGATTAAGATGTTCCCGCGCGCACCTTGCATGGTGCATTGGGAAAATACATTGTGAAATTATTACATTTTTGGAATAAAGACGGTTGTTAACTGTGAAAACACACACACACACACACACACCAAGGAATTGAGTCGGCATCATTTTTTTTATATGGGTCCTAAAATATACAACAATTTCTTGCTGCATTGTGAGCAGAACATTATTTTTGAAAGGAAACCTAAGATAAAATTAAAATCTCTGGAATATGTCAAGAACTTGCCTCTTGATTGATAAAATAATTGGTGTAACGAAATGTCTTGTCTTTGTTATCTAGTATATAGTTATAAATGTTATCTTATTGTAAATGTAGACTATTTATTTGCTATATAGCTATTTGTTGCACTTATATTGTCACTGAATCTGCCCTGGTTGACGCTCTGTATCTGTCTTATTGTTGTTGTTATGAATTTGTGTTATTATTATGTCATGCACTGTTTGTTTGCTCTGTAAATATATGAATTTATTGATTTATATATATTGTTAATATATTTATTTATTTAAATTGTTGATATGGTTTTTAATATATTAATTGTTATTATATTTATTTATCTAAGTTGTTAATATAATATTGTTTTTCTTATATGAATTGTTATTATATTTGTTTATCAAAGTTATTAATGTATTTAATGATATGAATTGTAAATGTAATGATTTAAAATATTATGAATTTAGGTAAGTATGGATTACATGCAATTTGTGTTTTGTTTTGCGATAAATTTAATAGTTTGCAGTAAGCATTAGTTAATTTAAATAAGAATATAGGCACCAACTGCGCCCCCGCACGCCCAGTTCTGCGCCTTGGGGGATGATAGTGTATGAAATTATATTGTATTTTCTTGAATAAAGTGATTTTGAACTTGAACACACACACACACACACAACAATATTTTTTACTTCGTATGCCGGGGGATATACAAATGTATTTTTCTATAATTATGTGGCTGTCTACCTGTCCGTAGGCTATTTAGAGAATGAAATGAGCTTTATATACATGAAATAAAAACTGTGTTAGTACTAGCGATACTCTGTCGTTGGATATGCGCCATTATAGAGTTCATTATTGCCTATTCAAAAATTAACTTTCATGTGAAATTGAAAGTGTGCAGATTAGGTTTATTACTTTTTATTAATCCCCTGTTAATTTTAGAACACTTTCTTGAAATATCTAGCCCCATGTTTCATTCACACTTTTGTTCAGTAAGTTGTTTCAGGTCAGTTAATTTTCAAGATATTATGCGGACAGACAGCTCCAAGGGTCATTGACTTCGATAAAATTTAGCTGATGATTTTCACATCGAAAAAATTTTACGGTGGGCTGATGCACGCAGAACATAATTTCGCTCTCTTGTTTCAGTCAGCCTTATATATTAATTAAGCCAAAATAGTTACACCACTTTTGGAATGTTACTTTGTAATGGTTTATTTCATTCCTTTCAAATATTACTAGTTCGTCTTTAGTCTTCCAATCTTGAGTGGAAGTCACTCAATTGTATTATATCAATACTGTGCAGAATAATGTGGTAGCAAGAGTACGCGTTTTGGATTTAAACAGAATTTAAGTGTTATTGCAACAAATCTATGACTAAAGTCATCTGTAACTGTGACGGCCTACTTAGGCCAATAATTAATTGTTTATAACATATTCATTACTTAGGGTATAATGTTATTCATATTGGAATTCTCCTCTATAATACTCAAAGGATTGGTTAGATAGACGTAGACGATGACTCAGACATGGCCAGATAGACGTAAAATCAGGTGACTGCTCTTTTAATTGTTCATCGTATTTGACTTACTTCTCTAGAATGTGATGACATCACGTCGCTCCCCCGCGCGCCATCAGGGAGTTGTTGAACTCGAGTCGTTGCTCGTTTTGGGCCGGGAATATGTGGCTTAAACCTCTCTTAACTGTACTCGTTCTCAAATATATTTCCATTTTGTGGTGCTGGAGCGTGTGGGCCTCAAGTGAAGTGAAGTGAAGTTGCGACAGGATTTCAAGAAACTTGTCGGGTCGTTAATAAGTGTAGCGTTCTGCCTTAAGACTTCATTCCCATGTCATGTATTTTTAAATGGACAAGTGATCAAGCATTTTTTGAAAAATTAAGATCTCAAAGACAATAAATACAATCTTACGTGTTAACACAAATTATTTTTGGGCAGACGAGTATATACTATTATAAAAGTATAAGGGGATATTAAGTTGGCTAGTGAATGTTATAACCTATTAGGTAATATAATATTGGTCAGTGACTGAATAATATCAATTTATCTGAGTAACACGTATATCGAGTTCCACGTATGTTCGTGTAACACATATATAGAGTTCCGCGTATGTTCGTCTAACACCTATATCGAGTCCCACGTATGTCCGAGTAACACGTATGTCGAGTTCCACGTATGTTCGTGTAACACATATATCAAGGTCCACGTATGTCCGAGTAACACATATATCGAGTCCCACGTATGTTCGTGTAACACATATATCGAGTTCCTCGTATGTTCGTGTAACACATATATCAAGGTCCACGTATGTCCGAGTAACACATATATCGAGTCCCACGTATGTTCGTGTAACACATATATCGAGTTCCACGTATGTTCGTGTAACACATAATATATCGAGTTCCACGCATTTCTGAGTAACACGTATATCGAGTTCCACGTATGTTCGTGTAACACATAATAGAATAGAATAGAATAGAATAGAATAGAATAGAATATATTTATTTTTCGAAAGTAATTACAATCCATCACAACTAAAATAATCTGGTGCAAAAATTATCAAAAAAGATGGTAATAATATTAATTCACATATAGTCTTAAATTAATGACTGCGATTAAACTGTACAATATCACAAATTATCATAATTATTAAAAGAATAGAAATACTATATATAATATATATAATAAATAAAAATATAAGTTTAAATGCAGCACACATATTCTAGTATATATCCAATATATATTTACTTTCAAAAAACATAGGGCCTCTAAGGCAAAGCCTGTGTAGAGGTTCCTTCTCCAAGATTAAACAATTTGCGCTACAAAGATTTTTATATTTTATTTAACTACATAAAGTCCCACTAAATAAATGCAATTGTGGCAATATAACATCATCAAACCTAGCCGCTTAGAATAATGTTTGTTTCTTTACGATATAGATTTAAACAAATTAAACTTGTATATTAATAAGGTGATCAATATTATCTTTTTTTAAAAGCCAAAACTTCAATTTTTTTGCAAACAACTTAGCATTTGTACAATTTGCAATGCTTTTCGGAATAATATTGAAAATTCTAGGACCCATAAAACAATAACTTTTTGTAAAAAGTGTCAAATTTGGCTTGGGTACTTCCAAACGTTCTTTATACCTCAATTTATCTTTGTAACAATTATTTAATTCATTCAAATTCCCACTTTTCACGAAAAAAATTTTTAATACTTTATATACAAACATATATTTTAAAGGGAGAATTCTTAAATCTACAAATAAAGGCCAAGATGGTTCAAATTTACTTTTTCGTTTAATTAATTTAATAATTTTCTTTTGCTGTGTAAAAAGTGGTTTCAAACTGTTGTCAAAAGTCCCACCCCAACAGGAAATACCATATTCCAGTCTACTGTTTACTAATGAAAAATACAACATTCTTAAGACATCTTCCGTGCACATGTTTTTCAAAAAATAGAAACATCTTAGCGTATTGTATAACTTTTTCTTTAAACTTTCAATGTGTTTCTTCCAGTTTACCTCCCTGTCTAAAATTACTCCCAAATATTTCAAACTATAAGTCTGTGACACAATTGCACATCTATTATTGCAATGGGTATTTTTAAGCAAACAGTCCATACATTTATATATAATTTCATTATCAAATTCTTGCTCACTTCTTAAATTGAAATTTATGTATTTTGTTTTTTCCGGACTTAAAAGCATACAATTGCTTGTAAACCACCATTGAATAGCGTTCAAGTCAGAATTCATGGCATGCTCTATTTCAGTCCAACTATTTTTTACGTAACACAAAGCTGTGTCGTCCGCAAAAGATGTTAATTTTCCATTTAATTTTGCATTACAAAGATCATTAATGTAAATTAAAAAAAGAATTGCTCCCAAAACTGACCCTTGGGGTACTCCACTACTGATGTAACCAATTTCACTAAAAACGTTGTTAATTTTCACACATTGACTCCTTTTTGATAAATAACTTCCAAACCAGGAATAAGCATTTCCTCTAACCCCGCTCATATATAACTTTTCCAAAAGAATTTTGTGATCTACTGTGTCAAATGCCTTTTTTATATCTAAGAAAATTCCACTAACTTTTTTTCCGGAATTTAAGGACTCATAAACTAAATCCATGAAACGTTTTAATGCTACCTCTGTACTCAACCCTTCCCTAAATCCAAACTGATTTTCACTAAAAAACTTGTTTCTTTCAAGAAATGTGACTAGTTTCTTTTTCATTAATTTTTCTAATATTTTTGCGAAAATAGAAAGAAGAGATATCGGTCTATAGTTATTGCAATCTTTAACAGAGTTATTTTTATGCAAGGGTATCACCACTGCAGTCTTTAACATATCCGGAAAAATTCCCTTTTCAAAACTTAAATTAACTAAATACAACAAAACATCTGAGATCTTAGGATAAATTTGTTTTAGCATACCAGAACTAATATTATCAATCCCAGGTGAAGTTCCACTCTTTAGTGAATTAATTACTCTAATCAAATCTTCAGCAAGTACTGGATCAACAAACATGGAGTTAACTGAGTGTTTTATCTTAAAGCAATTCTTAAAATAACATGAATTCAGATTACTAGGTTTTGTCTTCGTTATATCCAATGTATTCACAATAGATAAGAAAAAATTATTAAACTCATTACAAATAGTTTTAGTATCCTTAACTTCATTACCGTTTATGTTCAGACTCTTTATTGATTTATTTTTTACTTTTTGACCTGTCACTTCATTTAATACTTGCCAGGTTCTTTTTGAGTCACCGTTACAGATTTTAAAAGCATTCTCATAGTATGAATTTTTTAAATTTTTTATTTCAATCTGAAGTTTATTCCTATATTTTTTAAAATAATTAATTAATTTATCATTGTTCGGGTGATTTTTAACTTTCTCAAAAAGCTTGTTTTTAAATTTTATTTTCGCACATATATAATTATTCATCCACGGTTTAATTTTAACTAAGCTTTCCCTAGCATTGCGTTTTTCAACTTTACATTCAGAAATGATTGACAGAAGCTTACTGTGAAAAGTATAAAATGCAGAGGACGGGTTTGTGTCACTGTAAACATCTTTCCAATCTACGCTATTTAGAGTTGTTTTCAGTTTGACATAATCAATACGATATTGCGTTTTTCAACTTTACATTCAGAAATGATTGACAGAAGCTTACTGTGAAAAGTATAAAATGCAGAGGACGGGTTTGTGTCACTGTAGACATCTTTCCAATCTACGCTATCTAGAGTTGTTTTCAGTTTGACATAATCAATACGATAAGAAGGGCCAGAGCTCGCAGGTGACGTGTCTATCTGTCTGCCCGTCCGGTTAGCGCACACTCGTACACTCAAGACAACCATCCGGTGGTCCGTTATGTTTGTGTCAACAACCATCACTTCCGCCTCCGTCATATATTTGTTTGTTATCTTTGTAAAAACGTGATCAATGCAGGAAATCGATTCAGCTGTAATTCTAGTTGGTTCTTTTATTAAACATTCGAATCCATTTGAGGAAAGAAAAGTATTGTATTTATCAACAGTTCTGTCATTAATAAGTAAATTAAGATTTACGTCACCAATAAAAAAAACATTCCTCTTATTATTGAAGTTATGGTTGTCCACAAAATATGTGTTAATTTCGTTCAAAAATAATTTCTTACTAAAACTGTGCAGTCTATAAATTGCAATTAAACAGAAATATTGAGAGTTAAATCTAAATTCTAATTTTAGCATATCAGCTGACATTATATTAACAATATCAAAACTATTGACTTCAATACCCGACTTAATAAATATTGCAATACCTCCAGCTCTATGATCTCCGTTAGGTTTTATGTAACTTGTGTAATTACGAATATTGTAAAAATTTATTTCATTTTCGTCAATCCAAATTTCTGACAATACTATTATTTCGGAATGCAAACCTCTACCATCCATTTCAGCCAAGAAGCTATCAAAATTACTCCTCATACTGCGAATATTTTGGTGTAATACCTCTAAATTCTTCCACTCTTTAGTCATTAAATTGTTTTTGTTATAAACTCATTTTCATTAAACAAATAAAAATCCATCAAAAATACAATATACTACAATGTAATATATACAAGAGTCCATCAAGGTTCAAAACCAGATCAAAGAATATTAAATCAAAATTCAATATAATAATACAAAAATAACAGATGCGCCCTTTCCATAAACTCAAAATATTCATTTTGTTTATATTTATAACTCTAACTTAAAGTTGTTATTGCATTAAAGCGCTTGACAGTTCCATAATTAGTTTATAAAGAAATTATAAAATAATATTATTTTGTAGCAATACAATAAAAATAACCCTTGGAATACAAATCAAAATACTGGAAAGGTTTACACTTGTGTAAAAATTAATACTAAATGAGACTATGTACATAATTACAGATACCGTTGTAAGTCCTCCTCACTCGAGATGACCTTGACGAATATATCGAGTTCCACGCATTTCTGAGTAACACGTATATCGAGTTCCACGTATGTTCGTGTAACACATATCAAGTTCCACGTATGTCCGAGTAACACGTATGTCGAGTTCCACGTATGTTCGTGTAACACGCATGTCGATTTCCACGTATGTGCGAGTAACAGGTATATTTCGAGTAACAAATACCATGTGTATACATAAATTTAACACAAACGTTTTGAGAGACCGTGGGGCAATGCCTTCTTGTAGGATATAATTAAAATTTACAAGAGTAACATATAGAGTATAACGACTTTTGAGTGATACTAAACATATAGATCATATTGCATATGACGCTAACACATATTTACTTCTTTAATAAGCAAATGTGAGAGTGAAACATCCAAGTTGTTTTAAGGAGCACGAAAAGTTTTTAAGTAACAAGTTTTCCAAGCCGTTCCTTTACTGGAGTTAACGACGTGTATGTTTTGAAACTGTCAAAATAGAAATACAGCTAAGGTTTTAATCACCATTTCACTAACTCTTTTTTGTTTTTTGTCATTGCAAAGACGTAGCCTAATTACAACACAAACAATTCGTTCCTCATTTCAAAGAATAGTTCCGTAACTTTTAACAACACAAATACTTATTGTATATATGTAACTATATTGTATTATGTGTATTGTAAATATATTGTATTACAATATCTTTCCTTACTCTTAATGTATGTTTTAAAAACAAAGCTTGTTAGAACTTGTCAACTAATCTAACTCAAATCTTTAAGAACAGTAACTTAATTAAGTTTAGTCTCGCACTTCATTTACAATAATAGAAAGAGGTTCATACGTAAACAAAGACAACACAGTTATTCAAGTATTTAAGGTTATAAACAAGTCTTCAGTAATGACCTTATGTCCGAGCACCTGGTAATTGAAGATATTTAGTTATTTGAGAACGGCCTCTGGAAATTATATGGAAATTATATCTAGTTTTACATGTCCTCTTCCAAGTCTCCAATCACTAGATGTCTAATAGGTTTACATTGCCCTATAGTCGCCGCAGATTCTTGCTCCATCACCACCTGGAAAGCCTCCAGGTTTTGAGATCCTGTGGCGTCTACAATATTTTAGACAATCCGGTAGTGTGTTTACAGGAATCTTCACTTACTAGAGGTCCAAGGGATTTACATTACCCTCTAGTCGCCGCAGATTCTTGCTCCATCACGACCTGGCTAGCCTCCAGGGTTTGAGATCCTGTGGCGTCTACAATATTTTAGACAATCCGGTAGTGTGTTTACAGGAATCTTCACTTACTAGAGGTCCAAGGGATTTACATTACCCTCTAGTCGCCGCAGATTCTTGCTCCATCACGACCTGGCTAGCCTCCAGGCTTTGAGATCCTGTGGCGTCTACAATATATTTTGTGAAAATCTGATTGGGTGTCTCCAGGACCATCGGAATAATTACACATTCGGAGTGGTTGGATCTATTTAGAACCTGAGTCTGGATGATCAGAATTTTCTCGCCTGAATCCTTAAGCCGTTATAAAATTTATACTTTAATATTTGAACATCAGTATTTCGTAATATAACGACTTGGATTATAGATATTAATATTCCAGAATATTATGAATAAAATTATGAATCAGAAATCCAAGGCGATATAAAATTATTTTGATTAATAAGCTCCAAGTGAATATTCAGTAGAATTTATTACTAAATTTTTGACTATTAAATATTTATCTCTAAAATAAAAATCACAGTTCTAAATAAAAATAATGGATTTATTTAAAATGGCAAATCAAATAGTTCAATACTTCTGAATTTCATATCTAAATTTTCCACAAAGAACTGACAAACCGTTTAGTAATATTAAAAAGGTCCTTTGGCAAGCATAACGACTTGGATTGTAGATATTAATATTCCAGAGTATTAATATTTAAATTATCAACGAGACATCCAAGACGATACAAAACATTTTTTGATTAGTTACCTCCTAGTGAATATTCAGTAAAATTTATTACTAAATTGGTTAAATATTATATATTATCTGGCTTGCCTAAAATAAAATTCACTGTTCTAAATAAAAACAATGGATTTATTTTAAACTGGCAAATTAATACGTTCAACGTTTCAGAATTTTCATCACTTTATTTTCCACAAAGAATTGACAAACCGTTTAGTAAATTTAAAAGTTCCGTTGGCAAGAAATAAAACTATTAATAAAATATATCAAACTAAAAATCAGAGCTCTCTTATAAAATAAAATAATAAAGTTTTAAAATAAAAATCAAATACCACTTGGAAATAACTAAATTTTTAAAGTCCTGAGGCCATGTAATTCTCCTCTTCATGTAATATTTATTTATATATCATACAAAATCCCCTTTTTCTTTTAATTTCTGAAAGAAAATACAAAACCTTGACTTAGCCTATAGTTACTCAATTATGACATTTTACTATGGGGTTTTTTTCTGAAAGAAAAAAAATTTCCGATTATTCTTGAATTAGTTATCACTTAAGCGGGTCTCAAATCTTGTAGATGCACTCTTTTCAAAATGTTTAAGTCCTTGTTGTGCTGGATTATATAACTGTTCTCTGAGATAATAATCACAATCCTGTATGGTCCGTCAAATTTACTATCCAATTTATTTCTGTGTCCAGGTATTTTACAAAACATTTCATCATTAATTTTAAACTTTCGGTGGTTTCTATTATAGGACCTTAACTTCGAATTTCTGTTCATTTACATTTTCCAACGCCTCGGCATATTTTTTACATTTTTCCTTTGGCACTAAATTTCCAAAAACTGATTTCAAGAGTTAGATTCAACTCATTGTTGGGTTTAAAATTAAACATCAAAGAATACGCGCTACAACCGGTACTGTCATTCACACACGAGTTAACTGCTTGTTGAATTTTACTTAAACCAGCGTCCCAGTTCTTTTTTCAATTACTATACAAGCATTTCAAAATTCATAAATATCTTTCAGATTTGTTACCCTGGGGCTTGTACGGGATTGTAGTGATCAATTTCACACCCCATTTGAAAAGATTTGTCCTTATTTCCTCGCTGGTGAAGTAAGTAGCGTTGTCGCTTAACAATAACTTCCGGCAAATTAAAGTTAAAAAAAATTATTACTCTCTATAGCTTGCAACACCATACCTGAATTTACTATCTTGAGAGGTACGATTACAGTTTATATTAGTTGTAATATAAAAGGGTAACACAAATACATGTATGTAGGTCTCAGTTAGTTCAGGCACAGGTATTTTCTTACCAACGAATTATAAGTAGACAGAAGAGTGCCTTTGTTTGGCACTGAGCACTATTTATTGGTGCCATCATAGCTATCTCCAAGAACGGATCTATAGCGAGACATTTTACATTTTAAGTCTAAAAAATAGAGTAATAAATAAGATTGAGCGGAAGTAACACACAAAATTGGTTTTTAGGTGTTCAAAAATGATCATATACCCACGCAAAAAAAGTGAAAGATAATTAAAACATATAAAATAATATTGGGAAACATATTGCTAAACTTAAGTAATCATCTAGATTAGAAAATGTGATTACTGGTTATGCATTAGATAAAAAGTACTTTATTTTTATGCACATTAAATGAAATATTATTATAGTATGGAAGCAGTTGTCGAATCAAGTACCTACCTATTATGTTAGAAATAATAAAAAACGTAAAATTGTCTCTGTTCTGTAGTAAATAATTTGATGCATGTTTAATGTCCAAGATTAGGAAATCTGATGACGAAGATATAACCTCTGTATAACCGGTAATTAGTTTTTATAAGAAACTCAACAGTAATAATGTAATATTCCATTAAAAAATTGGACTTTAAATGTTTTATTCTGTACAGCTTTGTAAACTAATAAATTATGTCATTTACTCAGAGTAAAAACAGTGAACAGTTTCTGTAAGATAGTCAAGGCACGTTTCCGGTTGTCACAGAAGGAATTAACAAGGAACACCTTGTCTGATTTGTTCTCACAGTCAATTTCCACTCTAGCACTGCCTGCAAACCTAATCCCAGAATCTCTCTTAGCATCCTTTATAGGAATATAGAGAAGTGAAATACAGCATAGAAGTAAGTTATATAATTTACCCAGAGTAAAAACAGTGAACAGTTTCTTTAAAATAGTCAAGGCACGTTTCCAGTTGTCACAGAAGGAATTAACAAGGAGCACCTTGTCTGATTTGTTCCGACAGTGAGTGTCTACTCTAGTACTGTCTCCAAACCTTATCCCAGAATCTCTCTTAGCATCTTTTATAGGAATGTAGAGAAGTAAAATACAGCATAGAAGTAAAATTTTCCTCTCAAAACATCTGACGGTTTACCGCAATTACATTCAAATGTTATTATTGTTTTATTTGATTGATGCGGAGAAGTGGATAAAAACATTTAATTTTATTGCCTTGATATATGTTGGTCTGCCGACACGATATCTCGAAAGCAAACTGACGGACGGCTTAGAGACTTGAAAGTTTGCATGAAACTTAATAAAGGTATGAGAAACACTGACTTCGATGATGGTGCATGTCACTTCACGAGTTTTGGCTGAGCGTTAGTGAATATTTTTATACTGGTATTTTTGGACACCATTAGGGCAACGAGAAATGAAATTTTTAAACAAATTTAATATACCGATAAGAGATTTTACAGGTGATATATTTACATATGTAGTCAACATATACTATACACATACATCATTTTACTTTGATTAGATCTCTTAAACTTTTATTATTCAAACAATATTTATTAAACTAATTTTATGAAAATTTCAGAACTCCTGTAAATAAATCTGTGAAGATAGAACAATAATGTGAGGTTTCAGTTTGTGAAATTTGTATTCATACAGATAAATCATAAAATAATAATGTTGGAAGTCAATATTACGTGTTACGTAATGGTGTCACCAGAAACTGACGGATGGCATATAGACTTGAAAGTTTGCATGAAACTTAATTTTTGAGAGACACTGAGTTCGATGATGGTGCATGTCACTTCACGAGATTTGGCTGAGCGTTAGTGAATATTTTTTATACTGGTATTTTAGGACACCATTAGGGCAATGAGAAATGAAATTTTTAAGCAAATTTAGTACACTAATTAAAGGTTTTAGCAGGTGATATATTTACATATGTAGTCAACATATACTACACACATACATCATTTTACTTTGATTATATCTCTTAAACTTTTACTATTCAAACAATATTTATTATACTAATTTTATGAAAAATGTGAATTTATCACGTGAAAAGACATCTTTAGAAAGATTTCATCTGAAGACCTGAAATTTTGTATGAAACTTCATTCTTTATAGACAAAAATGAGTTATGGTTTGTTTTTACCTGTAGAATTAGCTAAGCGTTATAGAAGTCAATCAATTTAGAGGTTGAGGGTCGGGGATACTTTTTACGTTGGTATTGTGGTTATGGTGGAAACGAGAAAATATCAGAATTCCCATAATAAATCTGAGAAGAGAGAACAATAATGGGAGGTTTCAATTTGTTAAATTTGTATTCATAGAGGTCAACCATAAAATAATAAAGTTGGAAGTCAATATTACGTGATACGTAATGGTGTCACCAGAATTGATTCAAGCGCACTCTTGAGCTGTAGTACCGTCCCTATTGAACTGCGAACCTTTATTGTTTGAACACTGATAAAAAATTGATCTTAATGAACAAATATAAGAATGTATGATGTGGCAAGGTATCTTGAGAAATATTTCATATGTAACCTTTTAACTTAATATGAAACTTCATTTCTAAATAGACAAGAACGCTAAGATGTTGCATGTCCAACCATAGAATTTTGCAGAATGTCGTTAAGTCTGTGACTTAGTAGGCCGACACACTTGCATAGCCTCATATTGGTATTCTTGCAATATTTTATATGATTTTGATTTTTTTCTTTAAATAATATAGTTGATACAGGTAAAGTCTTCATGTTGAATCCAGTTAAAAAGGTTAAATGCATTTTCCTAATTAATATAAAATTATTACATAAGCTTATGTATGATAAATGCGTACTAAAGGATCATATATTCATATGATCCTTTAGTACGCATTTATTAAGTACAAAAATGTCAGATCTTGAAACATGAGAAATGTACTATAAATTCCATCTCTAACAAGTGCAAATAGACTGTTTGATTGACTATTTCAGAAAAATATCATTTCACATTCAACGACTATTTGGAAAACTCATCATAACACAAGGAATGTCCAGGGAGGACTCTCATAATCTGGAACAGCGAAACTAATCATCATCGAGACAACTGTTACCTAGGGCTACAGAATAATGAAAATGACAGCCATCATCTCCCAAACTACTCTAAGCTCCTCGATATTATTAATATTATTTAATTTCTCAATTTTGGTACTTAATACTTTCATTTTAAAGTCAGACAAACAACTTTCCTCGACATAATAGCTGCTGAACTCCGACTCTGTAAATATATTTTATGCTCTTCTTATGATTATCTTTAACCCAATTTAGCTTATCAAATGTTTAGAAAAAATGTACTAACCCTAAAAATTGCTATATAAAGTGTGTATTTAATACAATTTAGTATTTGTAATTAAAAATAAATTCGTATGTTTGCTATAATTGATCAAATAATAATTTTTTATAGTGATATAATATTAACAGAAGTCACTTTTAAGAGGAAAACTAAGCTTTGTGTAATGTTCAGTGTGAGTTAAAGAAAATATTAAATTTGTGTCCAAATCTTTCACTGTCTAGAATAAGCGGGTAATAAAAAGACTATCAGCACGATCGGAAACTTTTTTGCCGCTGGTTATTACTATTATCTGAATTAGTGCAATATGGTTATCGAGGTGTTGCTTGTTTTCCTCAGATAAGGGGGGGAGGGTGAGGGAGGAGATAGAGAGAGTGAGAGGGAGAGGGAGAGAGAGAGAGAGAAGTATTTGCGAAATGGTACAGTTATACAAATAAGAGACTCTCCTCTCCTCTCTCCAACATCAAACCTTATAATAAATGGCAGTCGAGCGTGAACCGAAGCCATTTCCTCTCCTCCCTACTCTTTATTTTTAAGTCTAAAATTTCTTTTCTTTACATTTCGGCCAACTTTTCTATTTTAATTATTCATAATTGTAATAATCACTATAACAATGCCTGTGCCTGTAATAAAATCGAGAAAGTCTCGTCATACAAATATTTGGGTGTGTTGTTTGATTCTAGAATAAAATGGATAGATCACATTAATTTTTAAAAAAATAAAGCAAGAAAGTATATATTTGCTTTTAGGCAGATAAATAGCATTTTGAGTTTTGATGAAACTAAAATCGGTAATTTTGCTTATGTGCAATTCCTTTTTTCTTATGGCATTCTAGCTTGGGGGGGGGTGCTTTTCCTTCACATATTAAAAGTTTAGATATAGTTCACAAATCTATTCTGAAAGCTGGTTTTGCGAACTGTAGACGATATCCCTCTGATTTATTGTTTCAAGAAACAGGAATTCTGCCAATTAAACAAATTTTTATAAAGTCTTATATTTACAAACATTTTGGCTCAACTTTTTCTACAGTCCCACATTCTTATAACTCAAGATATGCTAATGTAGTCGGAATTAACGCTATTCACCAACACAAATCATTTGCGACAACAAACAGTTTTTATCTAGCACACATTTTATATCGGAATTATTCTAATAGTTTTAGAAATTTCAAGCTGTTCGACTCTCCCTCTCTTGAGGTTTTTAAGAAACACGTCAAGGAGTTTTTCATTCTCATAAGCAGTGAGAGAGCACAGTTGTAATTTTGATTAGTTTTCCGTATTTTAAATTTAAATTTTTTCAAAGATAGGGTTTGCATTATTTTTTTGCGTTATTCAACATTTTGTGAGAATTTTTGATATAATTTAGATAAATTTCTCTTTGCCTTTCGATATCCAAAATTTACACGTTATTTTCAATATTTTTGTAGTTATGGTAAGTTCCTAATACATGTTCCGCGAAATTTGAATTCATTGTAGATATGTAATTCCCATAATGTATATTCCTATACAAAATAATAATTTCTACGCCTGCTTTTTGAAAATGTTAGAAGATGTAAAATATATTCGTCAAAACAAGCATTACTAAACAGAGAATTAAAAAAAAAGTGTGTACTCTAATATGTACTAACTTATACATAACAATTCCTTTTTCAAGCTTTTAATGAATGCCATGAAAAACCATCATATGGAGAGTTAAATTATAACAGTGCTAAAGGTAATATACCACTTTTGCAATGGGTTGGTAAAACTGACATAAAGTCTGGTTTCCGATATCACGCAGGGGTTTAAGATTGCGTCCGAACAATATTTTGGGAAGTGTTTGGTAACGAAATGACAAGATGATAACAACTATAAACTTTAACTGTTTCAAAATAAACTTGTCATTAATATAGAAACTGTACAAATATGGTAAAGGTTGTCTACCCTGTTATAGCTAATAAAAAGTTTCAAGATATCTGTCAATCCTTCTGTTTGATATTTATCCCAATTGTTCTCTAATGTAGGCGGATAATTTAACATCTTTTCAGAAACATTAGGTAATTGTCAACAAATTTTAAATGTACATGTATTTTTAATATCGATGTGGTCTAAAGAAGGTGTCTGATGATATTTCGAAAAGCATTATTCATGTCTTAGTTATTTTCTATCGTAGAGCAAAACCGAAGAATTTTATACTACAATTGTTGCAACGGTTAGTTATTCAATTCTTATCTTTTATGGGTTTAGGCGGTTACCGGCCATCTAACTGCAACTAAGAAAGATAATGTAATTGATCAGAAATGTCTACTTTGAATATCTTAGACTCCTCGTAGTGGGGTCAAACGTTTTTCCATTCAATTTTCTGGGTTCAAAGACTACCTAAAAATGTACCAGCTTACGACCTAAAAAGCTCCTTTCTTGTTAGTCTATGTTATTGCTGGTAAACATAAATGTTATTTAACTTTTAAATGGAAGAATAAATTTCTAACTTATTCGGTAGACCTTTGAGTGTCTATTCAACATTTTCACGAACAAAGTTACGAGTACCGCGATACTGTGGGTAGATACTTTATAACAAACCTTGTTATAGAACGGCAATGACCTATCAAACATTCACTCCTATTTAACATTTTCACGAACAAAGTTACGAGTACCGCGATACTGTGGGTAGATACTTTATAACAAACCTTGTTATAGAACGGCAATGACCTATCAAACATTCACTCCTATTTAACATTTTCACGAACAAAGTTACGAGTACCGCGATACTGTGGGTAGATACTTTATAACAAACCTTGTTATAGAACGGCAATGACCTATCAAACATTCACTCCTATTTAACATTTTCACGAACAAAGTTACGAGTACCGCGATACTGTGGGTAGATACTTTATAACAAACCTTGTTATAGAACGGCAATGACCTATCAACCATTCACTCCTATTTAACATTTTCACGAACAAAGTTACGAGTACCGCGATACTGCGGATAGATACTTTATAACAAACCTTGTTATAGAACGGCAATGACCTATCAACCATTCACTCCTATTTAACATTTTCACGAACAAAGTTACGAGTACCGCGATACTGTGGGTAGATACTTTATAACAAACCTTGTTATAGAACGGCAATGACCTATCAAACATTCACTCCTATTTAACATTTTCACGAACAAAGTTACGAGTACCGCGATACTGCGGGTAGATACTTTATAACAAACCTTGTTATAGAACGGCAATGACCTATCAAACATTCACTCCTATTTAACATTTTCACGAACAAAGTTACGAGTACCGCGATACTGTGGGTAGATACTTTATAACAAACCTTGTTATAGAACGGCAATGACCTATCAACCATTCACTCCTATTTAACATTTTCACGAACAAAGTTACGAGTACCGCGATACTGTGGGTAGATACTTTATAACAAACCTTGTTATAGAACGGCAATGACCTATCAAACATTCACTCCTATTTAACATTTTCACGAACAAAGTTACGAGTACCGCGATACTGTGGGTAGATACTTTATAACAAACCTTGTTATAGAACGGCAATGACCTATCAAACATTCACTCCTATTTAACATTTTCACGAACAAAGTTACGAGTACCGCGATACTGTGGGTAGATACTTTATAACAAACCTTGTTTTAGAACGGCAATGACCTATCAAACATTCACTCCTATTTAACATTTTCACGAACAAAGTTACGAGTACCACGATACTGTGGGTAGATACTTTATAACAAATCTTGTTATAGAACGGCAATGACCTACAAAACATTCACTCCATTAAGCAAGAATAACGGCGTTTTAACTGCTAAAGTCAATTGAATTAATTTTACTGCGTGAACCGCAGAACTGGGGCAATAAATGTTACTGTTTATTATCTGATAGATTTATAATGCCTAACTGGAGATTTATGATGTAAATAAATGCTTCAATGTTATTTTAAAATTTAGCAGTTAATGTGCCTACTTAAGTTTTATAATAGTTTTCATTAAAAAATTTTATATTTTAAATACTTATCTAATATAAAACTACGTATATTTTATATGACAGTACCTTGATTAGACGTACATGAATTTATACATTCAATTTGAATTATTATATATTTGTGAACAAAATATAATTTCTATATTATATCTGTGTGCAAAAATGAAAGCCGTACTCTCTGTTACAGTGATGAGATTCTAACGAATACTATTTAATTTTCTAAAGGGAGTAAACTATTACAAAAAGTAAATAATTATTGGAAGGAGATTATAAATTGACTTAAAGGGCTTTAAAAAAATAATGCGTTTCATCGCCAACAATAAGGTTATATTTTGTTATCGGTAATCAAACGTATTTTGTGAGTGGGGCGAAACTAACTTTTTTCAGAAATACGATAAAATTAACATTTACTTGTCACATTTCTTTATTTTACGGAATAAACATATAACTTATACATAACATTTGAGGGAGAATTCATCAGTTCTTTAAAATAAAAATATGACATTAGAATAACCTATAGAATATTCACGATTATCGTTCACCTACGACTAACTGCTACAGTAGACATTACTGAACACTACATTATCTCCACTTCACTTCAATCTTCGGCTGTAAACTTGAAAAATAATATGACAGGCACTGGAATACACTGATGGCGATGAACATATGTATGTAATAGAGACTACAGTAGCTTTGGTGTAAGAGATATATCAGTGCTACATTCCTGGGAGATAAGTTTTACTATACATACTATTTATTAATAATTAGACTCTAGCCTACGCACAGGCTGCTTGCCCATGTAGGCTAATTTCCAAACGCTATGCAAAACACTTTTAGTTATTTATCAAATATCAATTTCTATATTAATACTAATTGTAATAGTATTTTAATCATAACGGAAATAAAATTTCATTCGTTTAATTTAATTTCATCGCCATGTCATGAATCATTCACTAACAGGCATGGCAGAGCGTATTAATAGTAGCTCTCTGTCGAGACATACATTAGAAGCTAATCTGGGTACAGAAAATACGGATGTTTTCAGTCAGATCTTCAAATGAGCACAGTTGAAAAGTGGCACATTACCAATAAATAATGGAAAGATCCAGAGTAGTGAGATAAAGTGATCTAATGTATATGTGTGGTTTACTGCGGCGGATGATTGTTGAAGTGAGTGAGGTTCCCTCAGTGCCAAAGACTTTAGTAAGCCTGTTAGGCTAATGTTTATGAGGAAGAAGCCCCGTGCCGCTGTGTTGTAGAGGCAGGAATTAAGCTTGAATTACCTTGTGCCCACTACCACTTCATGATGCTTTGACATGAAATCCCGGATTGTGGTGACACCAATCCCCCACACATATCCATTCTGAATATTCCCTCACTCCAGAGATCGTACATTACATCGTATTATTGTGTATTACAGTGTCCCTCGCTTCATGACGTTGTGAATATTATCATGGCTTAAATCACTAATAAAGCATACCACTAAATGGTTGGTTATGTTTAATTGAAATATTTAAAAATATCTGCCTAGAAAAGTGTGCCTAGAAGAAAAATTATCTTCTCCAAACATAAATAATCAATCATAGGTAAACACTGAGTACTCAGTATCTATTAAAATTTAAATAACCAGTTGAATAAAATTATACATAGAACATTTTCTATATTCAGACATTGAGTCCATTGGTTGAATTTGTTCCATTTTGTTGTATTTATACATAACAAATCTTGTTTCATGCTAATCTGCGAAACCACTAAACCAATTTCAATAAACTTTTGTATACATTTATTGTCAGTAGAACGTAAAATCTAGCGTAGTTTAAATCCCTATTAATGAACGTCTATTTAATTTGTGGCGATTTTAAGGTTTCCTGAAAGATAAAGGGTTGATTGAACTCACTTCTAGAGCATATGAAATATATGTAAGAGTATGTAGAACTGTTCCGTATAAACATAGTTTTATGAGAGTACATCTACATGTTTAATTAATAAACCTAAAATTTAAAATTAGTTTTAATTTATAGTCTTGAAATGTAGAGTAGGCTTGATATTAACATCACTTCCTATATAAAACTTTACTGCAATCGCTGTTTAGTACAGAGTAAGAAAATATCCAGAGAAGAAAATAAAAAGTTTTAATAAACATATTATATTTTAACTGTACATTATAGAAAATTCCAAGTTATAATATAACCTTTACTACATACAGTCTGTTATAAAACCAATCTTAGTTGTCTTTTGACAGAAGTAAGCTTCTCTGTCCTGTGAATGTATATATATTTTCTTAATCAGGAAACTAGATAAAATCAACGATAAATTATACAATGGCCTTAAGTATACACTATTTACAGATATTCTTGATTGTGGTAACAAGGCAAATTTAACCTTGGCAATGGAAATATAGTTCACTTGAACCAAAAGTGCTCTTTCACGTGCAAAGCCACGCATTCACGAGTATGTAAATATTAAAGCATTTTGATATTACGTATAATTTATTATACTTGAATTTAATACAAAATATTATAATGCATGTTTTACTCAATATTAATCGTATTATAATAAAAACCAAAGCGAAGCGTGGCCGAGTCAGCTAGTATTTCAGTAACTTTGACCCTAATTACTTTTGGGGGTTAATCTGTACATTACTTAATCGTCAATTAATTTTTGTTAAATTGCTTCTACACACCATTATATATATATATATATATATTTTTTTTTAATTGTTTAAATTGTATCGTATACTAAAGCTTTGGTCCTGTTATTCAATTAATTTTATAGTCAACCAATGGGCTAGATTTTGAAGAATAACTTTTGTGCGAAATTAGTCAAAAGTCAGACAGAAATAAGAAGCGTACTATGTAGAAATAGACAAAATTTAGCATTTTACTGCTGAAAGTCGATGGGTACATTAAATCCAACCCACTAATGTTGGTATATTTATTTCTCTGGCAAGGCCGTCTTGTTACCTTCCTGTGTTATCAAGGGTCAAAATGGACAAAATCTTTACAATTTAATGAAATGGATGATACATGGCCCTTACTGGTCCATATTTAGTGCGTTTCTGTTGCACACGCTGGCCCTAACAAGTGGTTACCCTAAAATTTTGTTAGGGTATATTGCACTACTTATTCATAATTCCCAGGGAAATCACATGAATAGTGGACATATAACTTAATAAAGTGATTATCTACAGTCTCGGTTTCTCCTTTTCAGACAACAAGTAAAATTTTCCTTCGTATGTGTTAGAACACCGATATAACTTTCCAATCCAAGAATTCCTGCTTCATCCTGAACATTCGAAATCGTTACAAGACCCCTGGGAAATACTCTATCCGGGCTCTGATACTAATAATAAGGTTAACACATCGGGCTCCTATTAATGTCTCCAAAGAAACGCCTAATTTGTGGTTAATTCTTTATTAAACTTGTTAAACAAATCAATGATCAGTAACAGAAAAAAATTATTGCATAGTTTAATACGAGTTAAAATCCATACCGAAGACACGTTTGCATTCTATTTATTCTTTTAATTTGAATGTGGACCATTAGAACAAAATATTCAAATTTAGTTCAAATAAAATAATACAATAAATATTTATGCTTGTGTATTCATATTAATTACGGAAAGTTCATGAAACCACTACAACTGATTATTAATTCTTTGTTTGAAGATTATTTTTGACGATGGAAGGATTGTGAAGGAAACAGGATTTTTCCGGACATTTGCCATCGTTCAGTGAAACAATAAATCAGTAACACTACTGATCATTAATGTAATATTTCTACATAGTTGAGAAAATAAAAAAAAACCCGACAGTTTCCGTCAACACGTTTAGACGTTAAGTGATAGCTACAGTGGCGTCGGAAGTCTGTCTGTCTGTTGAGTTGGTTTGTGTTAGTATCCTTCTTGCTTTATCTTCTAACCATTTTGAAACAATTTTTATAATATAATTACACTTAAAATTACCCTTAAATTATCACACAAAAGAAAAAAAACTTAATGCGCTGGCTTTAAATATTTAAAAGTTATTTTTTCACAATAGAACGATCTCATTCCGCATTATATGTTAGAAACTTTATTTTTCCAACTTCTAATTACGAATATGAAATATCGTGGTTGCCCTCGTACTGAAATTCATATCTTTTCATGTTAACATTTTGAAAACTTTAAACCCCTACACAAATTTTTAATTTTTAATTGCTGCCTCGGGGAAATTATTTTCCAGAAGCCGAGGGTAAATATATTTGAAATATATTCTGTAAATCCTGTAAAACTGATATTTATTAAAATTGTAAAAATTAAATAAATGTATTTATTTATGGATTATTTTATTAAAAGTTTCTGTTTAACGATGGACGGATTATGAAGAAACACGATTTTACTGGATATTTGCTATCGTTCAGTGATTCAAGAAACAAGTGAAACAACGTTTCAAGATCTATAACCTGATCTCTTCCTCAGGTAGATAAATAACCTAACACACAACTAAAATGTAGTCTAAATTAAGATACCATCACCGTGTTGTGCAGCAACTCAATGTAAACTATCTAATTATAACTGAACTGAAATGTAGGTGTGTACTGAACGACCAGATCAACCACTAGGAACATACCAGAAGCCAATTGGAAAACACAAAAAACAAAAATGGTTGTAACAAAGTAAAATGAGTGTGAGCGTTTTGCGTTTATTAAAAATCTCTATTATACATCATACGTTAGGGTTTCTTGTTAGTTAAATTTCAGAATTAGTAACAAAAGTGGCCTAATTTTGACACGGCTCATCACAATTCATACAATGATCTCGGTAGACTAATATAATTAATTAAACGTAGTTTTTACTCATTTATTTGGTACCTCAACGATGAAAAATGTTTGGAAAAACCGTGGAATGTTGTAATACATCATCCTACTTCCTTCGGTTAATCAAGGACGGACTTCTCGTATGCAGTTGCGTAACTCTTTGGTACAGCCAGACCAACTGTTAGGTTCGGAATCAACTAAAATCACATACGGATGTGAAGATTAAATTTCACATCCATAATGGCTACAAAGGAAATGTTTATTTTAATAGATAAATATTTTATATTTATTGGATGTTTGAAATAGATTTCTTTGAAATGTATGGTAATATGTATTACTGTAACATTACAAAATGTACTATTAAGGTATAAGGTAACAATAAAAATTGGAATATGTAATTTTAATAAACAAAGGAGGAAACAATCACTGTTCAACCATTGTTTAACGTATTATTGTATTTTAAATATTTGTGTGGCCAAATATTATGGTTTAATTAACTTAAAAATATGTACTCATTGTTTACTAGAGTAATGCTTAACACTTAATTCCAGTTAAAAATGTTATTTGTAATACAAAATAATAAACAAAAACATCTTTGTTAACGATGTAAGTGTCAGAAATACTTACTTAACTATACGTTTCTCTTGACCTAAAACTCGATGTTTCTGTAATACTCCTTTATAACGACTGGGATACTATTCATATCGAACTCCGTAGTTACGTAATTATAATCTACTTAGCAAACGATAAATGGTCGAACACATGTTTACAGATGTTGATGTTTGATGACAAAGATACAATCATGTACTAAGTAGGCTAATTGGAACCATTGAGCTAAAACCGACGTTTGCCGTACTATCAGAGCGGTACAATTGCATTTGATTACGTCTCCCATAGTTCCATTGTTAGATGTCTATCTGTCATATGTTCATGACTTATCCCATTCAATGAGAAAACATTGATTACGTACCACTTAACAAATAAAAAGGCTTCATCTTTACAGTTATTAGTGATTCTCTAGACACTTTGGTCATTAATTAAAATTTTATAACATAATATCTTTTATACATAATTATAGATATTTTATTAATAATATTTGCCTTTGTATGCAGATCACTCACAGCTGCACTTTTACTACGACCATGGTAATATTGATGAGACATTTTCTCTGATAAAATCAAATCTAGAGAATATCAGCCTGTTGTCTGATAACAATGGCCACAAGCCCAACGTGGGCAAGTGCAAGATGAATTGTGCTTCATATTGTTACAAGAAACTTGGTGGAGGCTATTAGCGACAGAGATGTGAGAGTCACTCTTGGTGGTGAAAGTTTGGTTGTGTGTGACAGGGATGTGAGAGTCACTCCTGGTGGTGAGAGTTTGGCTGTGTGTGTCAGAGATATGATAGTCACTCTTGTGGTGACAGTTTGGTTGTGTGTGACAGAGATGTGAGAGTCACTCCTGGTGGTGAGAGTTTGGCTGTGTGTGTCAGAGATATGATAGTCGCTCTTGTGGTGACAGTTTGGCTGTGTGTGACAGAGATGTGAGAGTCACTCCTGGTGGTGAGAGTTTGGCTGTGTGTGTCAGAGATATGATAGTCACTCTTGTGGTGAGAGTTTAGTTGTGTGTGTGACAGGGATGTGATAGTCACTCCTGGTGATGAGAGCTAGGCTGTGTGTGACAGACATCTGAGAGTCTCTCCTGGTGGTATGAGCTTGACTGTGTGTGACAGAGATGTGAGAGTCACTCCTGGTTGTGAGAGTTTGGCTGTGTGTGTCAGAGATATGATAGTCGTCCTTGTGGTGACAGTTTGGTTGAGTGTGATAGAGATGTGAGAGTCACTCCTGGTGGTGAGAGTTTGGCTGTGTGTGTCAGAGATATGATAGTCACTCTTGTGGTGACAGTTTGGCTGTGTGTGAAAGGGATGTGAGAGTCACTCCTGGTGATGAGAGCTAGACTGTGTGTGACAGAGATGTGAGAGTCACTCCTGGTGGTGAGAGTTTGGCTGTGTGTTACAGAGATGTGAGTATCTCTCCTGGTGGTGAGAGTTTTGACTGTGTGTGTGAAAGAGATATGAGAGTCTCTCCTGGTGGTGAGATCTTGACTGTGTGTGACAGAGATCTGAGAGTCTCTCTTGGTGGTATGAGCTTGACTGTGTGTGGCAGAGATGTGAGAGTCACTCCTGGTTGTGATAGTTTTGGCTGTGTGTGACAGGGATGTGAGAATCACTCCTGGTGGTGAGAGTTTGGCTGTGTGTGTCAGAGATATGATAGTCACTCTTGTGGTGACAGTTTCGTTGTGTGTGACAGAGATGTGAGAGTAACTCCTGGTGGTGAGAGTTTGGCTGTGTGTGTCAGAGATATGATAGTCACTTTTGTGGTGACAGTTTGGCTGTGTGTGACAGGGATGTGATAGTCACTCCTGGTGATGAGAGCTAGACTGTGTGTGACAGAGATCTGAGAGTCTCTCCTGGTGGTGAGAGCTTGACTATGTGTGACAGAGATGTGAGAGTCACTCCTGGTGGTGAGAGCTTGACTGTGTGTGAGAGAGATATGACAGTCACTCTTGTGGTGAGAGTTTGGTTGTGTGTGACAGAGTCGTGAGAGTCACTCTTTGGGTGAGAGTTTGGCTGTGTGACAGAGTGAAGACTTTCCGTGTGGTGCTGGACACAAAGCTCACCTTCTACGACAATGTCACATACGCTATACACCGTGCCTTTGGTGGAGTAAAAGGGGCTTACATAGATTTATAGATATGCTCCCTAAATTATGCAAATTTGCAGCTAAGGCAGGCTTGAAAGGCTATGAATACTTCTTGAATGGCTTATGAATGGATTCATGTTCTGTCAACGAATCCAGAATATGAAAAACCACATAATTTGTTTTGTTTTTAAATTGAAACGTTTCAACTATGTAGCTACCTTATCACGAAGTTGCTGACTATGTGTCTGTGGAAACTGTATCCAGGATGCAGACCAGGATTATGATCCACAAGGATCTGTCACATGGAGAGCCACAGTATCTGGACGGGAGGCTCTAGTACCGGGAGAAGATCTCTCAATAAGGGAATCGGCATGTCACACATTCGCTTCACTTTTTAAAAGTTGAATAGGGGTTGTGATTAACAGAGTTAACTTGGAATAACAGACAGAAATGAGATTTTCCAGCTTCCCATGTGATAGACTTTGCTTAAATTTAGCCATTAAATCCTAGTCACAAGATGAAGTACAAAAATGTGGCAAAATAACGCTTTAATATAATTATAATGTATTATATTATTATATTACATTATCTTTTATTATTATAACCTTTAAGGCAAAGTTTATATATGAGTTGATGTATTTTTTAATACTATTATTGTGCTAGTCAGAATGTTTGTTTGGATAAGAGTTAATTTTACATGAGTTAATCTACATTTGAGAGTGATATACTCAAGAGTGTAGTTATAGTAGTAAATTTCAAACATAATGAAAAATTTTAAGAAAAATAATTGAATTTTTATTACAAAAATAATAAAATTGTTTCTAACACAATTTTCGCTTGCAAACAGCCTCGGTGTTATTCAACACAGTTTCGACGCTATTAACACGCAAGAGGCTGGGGACTCTTAATGAAGGTTATTCACTTGACAGATTTATCGGATGTTAATAATTAAAAGTTTCAATCCTTAACTGTTAATTGGATGACGTCACTTCTCCAGTAATGTTTTGTCTTTAGCACATTTAACTGACAAGTACTTCATGTTTCTAAATACTATTATTTTTGTGATTAATAATCAAATTTATTCTAAATGAAAAGAACAGCTACTGAAGTTTAATATTCATAAAATCAAAAGTAAATATTAATTGTTTATCAAGTAAAGATATAACAAATATGTTATATTTAATTGTACCCTTGTGGATAATTTTCAAACCCAATAATAACTTTTACATACATAACTAACACATAATAATTTTCAAAAATAGATAAGTAAATTGTCTATTCTACAGTATAAAACAACAATTACAACTAATCCATAATACAATACAACAGATACAACTAAATAAATTAAAACTCAATGGTTATAACTAACTCACAGTACAGCACAACAGTTACAACAATCACAGTACGACAAAAAACAATTACAAGTAACCACAGTACAATACAACAGTTACAACTATCGAAAGTACACAACACTGCAGTTGCAACTAAGCCACAGTACAACACAGCAGTTATAACTAACTCAGAGTAAAACACAACAGTTACAATTAATCAAAGTACAACACAGCAGTTACAACTAACTAAAGTACAACACTGCAGTTACAACCAACCCACAGTAAAACACAACAGTTAAACGTACCTCGGAGCTGTCGATAAGAAAGGATACAGCCCTTATTAATCGTTAAAACTATGATCGGGAAAATTTGAACGTATAAGTTAGCAGTGTTTACCTTATTACTCTATCTAAAGCAATGTTGTTTCGAAAAGACTGTTACACGTGATTTTTGGTATATTTTGTGCTCTTCGTATTCCTTTGTTATGTTTAACAAGTTCATATCTAATCTATCTAAAATAAATTGCGTTTTCACCAGTTTCTCGTGATGGATATTAACATTTATCGGAATAAAATTCTTCAAGTAAATGGAAATCTTATTACGGGCTCCAATTATTAGCAAGGTCCTAGAACGATAACAGAAACAACAAATTTATGGTAAGAAGGATTATAATCCACATTACAATAAATCTTGTACACCAAAGTATGAAAGTAAGATAAATATTGACTATATCCATAGCCATTTGAAGGAGTCTCAGGATCACAAATGTTTTCAGCACAGCTCTAGTTGGACGTTCAAAATATTTTGTGGTTTTGAGAAATAGTACAAGAGAGAGTTTACTGTAGTACATTATGGCATTTACATTAGATGTAATAAATATAGTTCGAGGTCGCAACATATCTACTCTGCACATTTAACGGATACTTGGATTAATGTAAATTACAGAGATTCTGTGAAATACAGCAACACCTTCGTAATAAAAATAACACACATTATGAACTCACGAGAAAGTGTTTGACGCTAGACTAGTATTATCATGATTACACAACTAATATAATAAAAATTTTCATAGATTTAAATAAATATTTATGTAGCTAAAGAAAGGTTTTATTGATGTAAAAACTGAAGGGATTGGAGATCAAGTAATATCAGATTTTTAAAATCATTACGAAGTGTGCCTGATATGGTCCAAATTGTTTACGAAGGCTGGGAGATACAAGTACACCAGTGATATATCGTATTTTTTATAGATTCAGGCAAGAAACTACCTAACTCACACCGGCCGTGGATATTCAGTGACGAAGCTTCCATGGCCTCCGAAGTATGGGAATCTTGACTATCCGTGAGATTCCTACATAGCGATCAGAGATCTGAAGTTTCCATAGCGAGTAAGACGTCTCCACGGCTGATCCTCTCAGAACCCACAAGCTTATTGAGACTAGGAGTACCGGATCTCCTACAGGTCAGGAATATTTTCAGAGAGAAATTTCAGACGGCCAGGAACTTACAAATGTTCGAGGTGCCCAGAGTTTGGAGAATTGAGAGATTTACGTTAAGCTCTGTATCTTTGACAACATTGTTAGACGATACATTACTGCTTGAAGTCCATAACTGTCCACTGGAATTTGCGAATTCAGGTGTAAAATTTTTTCTGTTTTAAATAATTTAATTTTGAAGAAATTAGGCTACTTTCATTGATAATTATAATTACAAAATAAATTATTTTATACTGCCTTATTTAATTAATTGCATTAGCTATGGTTAAGAAAAGGACTTCATTTTACAGGAAAGAATATTAGATTCCCTCTGTCGTGTAAATACTGTATTTCTGTAGTAAAATTTTAAATATAAATTATTGGTTGCAGGAGGCGATGTGTAATATGTAACTGGATATATTTATTAATTAAATTCATTCTTAAACATAATATTTTTAAAGTATTACCTTAAAACCATCATATTAATATAAAATATTATATAAGTATTGTCATCAATCTAAATCATAGCTAAAACACAACGTACAGGTTTTACGTAAACATTAGAAGCCCTTTGCGGTTTAAACTGTGATATAGGCTGGAACCTTTACCACAACTTTTGGTATTTGGGTTGGTCCAAAAGTACTTTATAAGCACCAACTAACCGATACTGTAGAGGATCGTTACGCAAAGTAAATCTCAAAACATTCTTTTGTAGCTTCACTTTTCGTCACAAGTAACAAATTCATAACTTATATAAAGCCTTTTAGATTATATGTGCACTCGATAAGTGCTGACAACTTTTTCAATTTTATTTTGCTTCCTAATATATAGTTTAATATTATTTTAATTAATAGTTTACTAGCTTTTAAGATTTATATTTTACATAGGCTGGTTTCATGTAACCCTACAATATATAACAAAATCCATATCCTATTTTATATATTAATTTCACGGATTTTCATTATCCATATATATATATAATTATAATTTTGGACTATTACAATCATATATAGTATAGATATTTTATAATTTATTCCTCAGGACTGGCTTACGGTACTATTGTTTATTAACGTATGGAAAAATATTTACATTTACTTCTATAATATGGATTTGAGAGATTTATGTTTGACACAAATATAAATATTAATAATACTATTGAATACGTTTATTTATTTTTATTGAAACAATTGAAAACATATTTTTATTATTTATTTTAAATGAAAAAATATAGCAAAAATATTCAGTCTGGTCCATTTAAAATAATTATTTAACTGTTTATGTGTTTTTAACAAGGGTTTTATAAAAAAGATTACGTATCCTTCTTGTAATAGGATACGGGAAACTCAAAAACAATCTTTGAGTCTATTATTCAAACTTCTTTTTTTGCTTTGTTATAACGAGTTAATAATGTAATAATTGTTTCCGTATTGTTTATGATCAACCAAGTCGTGTTTATGATCCAAGTGTGTTTATGACCGTAACCAAGTCGTGTTTATGACCGTAACCAAGTCGTGTTTATTATCTGGTTAGTGAGCCATGTTCCCATACATCATACAACTAAATGGACCGTTACGTTCCACATTTCGAAATAAATGTCAAGAAACCTGTTGAAGAAATCCTTAACAATAAATTAATGTAAGCATATTACGCCGGGCTGGCACGAATCCACCACTAGTTATTAATCATAGAGACAATACATTCTGAGTTATTATTGGTATATATAATGGGTATTAAAATTGTAAAATTTTACACATAGATGTGTAAATAAAGTATTCCTGTTCTTTTCGAACTGCTGTTCCACTGCTAATTATATAAAAAGAACTGTTTCCGTCACTTCTCGCGGGTGTATCAATATTGTTGGAAATAGCAATGCTATGTAATTACAATTTTATATAAAGGGTTTACCTGTTATCCCAAGAATTGTTAATAAATTGCAAGCCACTAGGGCATATTCCCATGTTTGCTACTCCAGATCATTGTGTATTTATTAAAAGCCTTTAAATTAAATATTAAAAGTGTATTAAAATTATTAACGCCTGGCAGATGTCCTATTGAAATTACTAATCAAAACCTAAGCAACAACTCTTATGAGATAACATGGACCTCAATTTTGTAATTCCTATGGTATAAAGACGTAAGATGTTAAGATATCAATACAGCGGAAACGTCCAATATACATTTTATTTCTTGGTGAGCAATTTATTTTAAAAGAAAGTATATGTCAAAGTGTATATACTTGTTTCAATATTTTCTAAAATTTCAATATATTGTTACTGTGCTTTAAAGCACCAGGAGAATCAGTGAAATCATAAATTGTATCTATTTGTTATAGACCATAACATTGCCTGATACAAAATGAAAATGGAATTGGAATGGAATTTTACAAGGAGCAAAAATCAGATTTAAAAAAATTTTATAATTTTAAGTTTTATTTTAATACGAAACTAAATTAATCGTCTAAAAATATTAGCATGTTTATGTTCTTTCTTCCCAATACAAACAGAGCCACCATTTAATTTTAAACTCTTCTATTTGCCAATAGAATATTTTCTAAATGACTGAATAGTGATAAGTTGTCGATTCCAGTAATGTACGTGACAGTATACAGATCAATGATTTAAAAATAGCTCCATATTTGAGTTGAGATATTTAAATATCGATATTTATATGGAAAAGTTCCTATTAATGTGTAGGAATTTTCAGTTCATACATAAAAGTTGTTTATTTTTCGGTAACCACAGGATAACCTATGATGTATGTTTTGGAATTTTATCGATTAACACAAGCGTGTTTAGCTACTTTAATACAAAGCTAGACTCGAAAGTCATGGAATATGAGGAAACAGTCGTTTCCGACTGACACAGTGATGTAATTTGGAGTATTAAAATTAGTCTTATTCTTATTGTCATTGTAATATATCTATATTATTGGCGTTAGATGTAGTATTTATGCAAGTATGATAATGATCTGTGAAGGTCTGAACATTATTACACCGAATAAAAGATTTTTGCACACTGTAATATATCAGTAGGCGTACGAAGTGATAGAGGCTGCAACCAATGAGCAGAAAGGGCGGCATGAGGCATTAATGTACCCGGTGAGCTGGGCAACGAGATGGGTTTCCCGATGTGAATACTGTACTGGGCTGTAGCTAAACCTGTTCGGTACCACCTCGTCAGATCGTCACAGATGTGAGTGTATCCTGTAACTCTGGGGATATGCCGGTGAAAGCTGGCTTTAGGTACTATATATCCCAGGCTTGCTACGATCTGGGCAGTGGATCAGTAGGTTAGAGACCACAGAGGCAGGGATTTGGCTTCCGTTATTTGTACCTTTAGGTTTGGGTAAGAACCTGGGATTTTGGCTTGGCAAAATTTCCCGATGATCTGCAGTACTTAGGGTACTTTGGGAAGGGAAACAAGGATTAGGATCATAGGAAGGCGATACGCCCTTCTATTCATATGGGGGGAAAATCCTGCAGATAAGGAAAGGTCAGAGGACGTAGAAGAACCTACGCTAATGGCGGGGAGGATGAAATACATTGTTTGATCACGGAACTGGCTAAGGAGGTCTCGTACCTATAGTCAGGCTTGGAGGCGAGATAACCAATAAACTGTGTATGTATCAAAAGTTCAGAATTGGTTTTAAATAAACTGTAACAACACTTTAAATATTACTAAATGTTAATAAAAACACAACTTTTTCCAAATTGTGTATTTTTTGGACGAGGGCCTTTTCGAAACCAAAGGTTTCATCTTCAGACAACTCCTGAATTTAGTAATATTTAAAGAATTTTCCAATTGCGCCAAGAGTCTACAATGTAACAACACTGTTTTACAGTTTATAACGATTAAGAAGAAAATCACAAAAAATTAATATAAAAACTGGAATAAACCTATGCCAATAAATAATCTGTCAATAGTAATCTGATATTTTTTATTTAATTCTTATTGTTTTAACTACTTAAGAGAAAATAATGTTTACTTTTTAATTATCTTCTTCCAAAGTTACGAAAGAGTATTTAGATGATGTTCCTCTTTGTTTTTTTCCTTTAATTAAAAGCAGTATTACTTAAAGCAAGAGACAAGAACTTTGACACTAGTTAGAGAGCAGTTTAACTACAGTAAGTAATAAGGCACTCCTTTGTGACTAAATGTATTGTTTCATTTCATATAAAAAATGTTATTTCTTTTATGTGATATTGTGGTTTATGAAAGTTATATAAATGAATATTAAAACAATATAATATTGTTCCACTGAAAGCAATAGTATTTTATTTTATATGTGTGTGAATTTGTGCTTTATTTTAAATCTAAAATTATTTTACTATATATATAAAACATGTTGGTTACATGTGAAAACTAAATAGTTTGTTGGGCTATTTTACTACTAATTAGACGTACATTGTGTTTTAAATCTTCTAAAGACAAAAGCAAATTTCGTTATTCGTTTCTGGTATTTTCTAATGTTTTACTTTTACAGTTTGTTCATTCGGCAATTAGATGAAAACATCGTCGTAAATACTATTTTACTATGAAAAACTAACACTCCATTTACAGTCTTTTATAGTAGAACGCACAAAAAGCTTACGAAAACTTTCTAACAAAATTACAGTTCCACGGATTCAATTTTCTGCTTTCCCTTAGCTGAAATTGTTTTTATTGGTTTAGGCTTTTTATACATGGTGAGGACAATTAATATTACTGACAAAATGTTAAATATATATAAACAGTGACTATTGAAAGGTTTAAGGGTTAAAATGAGTAGACCAAGGATAGTTTTACAACAAGTTATGTCAATTTACATTGAAATTTAATAAACCATAATATCATAAGAAGCAAAGAATAAATTGTTTTAATTAATTTGAAATCTTAAATGTGTTGGTTTGTTTCTAATACAAAAGGAAAAATGAAATAAGCGCCAGAATGACACAAGGCCTGAAAATTCATATTGTTTTATTAAAAAAGTCAGCATGTCTTGCTTGCCGGTTTTTTATTAGTATTTCATCTGATATAATTAATCTGATACTGACACATGTAACAGTAAACTGAGATGGAGAGAAAGACATTCTGTAAGGTATTTATTTTCGTATCTTACAATTTGTGAACAGCTTGTCGATATTTTCATGTTCGGTTCAGTCCATAGGAAACAATAATTATTCTTGTACCGTATTATTTATACAAATTACTGAATAAAATTGTAACAACCTATTTGATTTAATACACATATTAATGTTATTAATTTCAAATCAAAATCCAAATTGCACTATTGTTTATATACGGATGTAATTTTAGAGCGTACTAAAGTTTCATGGCGTTAATGTGTGAGATTTACCATCGATCCTGCTGTTCTCGCTGATATAGTAAAACGTACAGAGAGTGAACTGTAAAGTGATGTGTGATGTTATAATGAAACGTCCAGTAACACAACATCATCGGTGGAGGGTGAACTGTAAAGTAATGTGCGATGTTATGGTGCAACGTACAGTAATACAACATCATCGGTGGAGAGTGAACTGTAAAGTGATGTGTGATTTTATAGTTCAACGTACAGTAGTAAAAAGTCAGCGGTGGAGGGTGAACTGTAAAGTAATGTGCGATGTTATGGTGCAACGTACAGTAATATAACATCATCGGTGGAGAGTGAACTGTAAAGTGATGTGTTATGTTATAGTTCAACGTACAGTAGTAAAAAGTCAGCGGTGGGGGGTGAACTGTAAAGTAATGTGTGATGTTAAAGCCTTGAAGTGACGTCACAGTAAGTGATTACGGCTCACACATTCTGCTTCAGGTGACAATCAGACGAATGTGAGTTGATGTCTGATGTCTGCTGTCTTTGTGTCATCCTGACAGCAGTAGTGCCAACTTCAAATAAAACATCTCCCGTTTCTTGCGTAACAGTAGACCGTCTGGTGAACTAATCCATGTCTTTCAAATACCACTGTCAACTTTAGTTTAGCGCAATTTTACGTTGGAAGTATATAGTGCTTCTTAACTTGCAACGTCTAATATATTCCTTTCATTAATATATTCCGTACGTGTAAATGTTTTTTAATGATATTATGTACCCGTATTATAACAACTTGAAGGGGGGGGACTAAAACATGAAACTGTATTAGCTGTAATTTGTGAAATAGTAAATGATAAACAACTTCTGAATTATTTTATCTGATATTAGCACAACTAACTCTGAAATACATAGCCTACAAGTTGTTTATACTTTATAAAAAATATAATTTAATTACGATACTAATCATCTCTCTACTGTCCTATATGATAATATCTTCCGTTCAAGTTAGCCAAATTATTGAATTTTGTAGCTTGAAACTAACAATCAATTAATGTATGCCTACTGATGAATAATGCAATACCAGAAAGCATATTTTATTGCGACATTAGGTGATTTCCTCTTACAAATATTTCTTGAATATATAATATAAAAAGTTATGGTGCACCACAATAATCATACAATAAGAATAAATATTACTTATAGCTTAAGTTTTATATAAAAGAGTATTCGTTGATGTTACCATCGAATAACAGTTAAAGCTTCAAAGCCGCCGGATCCATCAAATGTTATTGGTTTGTAATTAATAGTGATTGACAATACATTGAGTTCCCACAAATAACAGGTCCAGTGCAGGATCGATTGATGGTGTAGTTATTAGTAATCAATAAAGTTAATATTGAATTATGTTCCCTATTAAATGACACTGAAAGCAATGACAGATGTAAACTTATCCTTGGATAGTTTAAAACTGTAAAAACGATGATTACAAAATAATCAGAAACATGGGAGTTGGAAACTGTAACAGTTATTCGACAACGGTTAAATGAAGTCATTATGAGAGTAACACTGAGTAGATTGACGCGAAACACAGTCCTGTTGTTACTTCTGAATTTACTTTAGCAAAATTTACTAAAGTATAATGTACATGTATATGAGCTCATAACATTTATAAGATATATCAATTGTCTATACCGTATGAATACCAAATTATCGTTTTACAAATATTCATGTCGGTTTTAATACTTCTTTGATCTTATATGATAGTTCAGATGCTTTATTTTGTAGCCATTCTTTAAACAACCAACGATAATATGAATACATGCGTACTTTTGATTTATGTTTATAAAATATTTATTTACTCCCAATTGTACCTTCTTCTTTATTTGAAGTTATTTTCTTTTACGATGGAAAGATTGTGAATGAAACAAGCATTTCCTGATATTTTCTAATTATTTAGTGATACATCAAACCTACGTTTTGAGATCTGAAATCTGATCTCTTCCATAGGTGCATTGCTAACTTAACACATAAACACAATCCAGGTTAAAATAAACTAATAATATTGGAACATTCTGACTCAGGAACCACAACAACCTTGATGTGAGTTAAATTCATGTAGACTAATTCTAAAACATGCACTTAAAAACGCACTTAATGAACTCAATATTCGTTCTTGTTACTTTTTACCCTACCCAGTTATTTATCGCCTTATCAAATATTAAGTAACAAAATTTCGAATTTCATACTATTTATGCTAACAATAATATATGTTTTTCAAAATTCAGGATATTTTTGTGTTTTGTTTTCTGTCATAAATTATTACTAAACACCTAATTGGTTCCTTCGTCTCGTTGTTTTCGAAACAAATGTTTTATAATTTCCATAAGAATAAACTGGAAACAGTATAAAAAATGAAATAGGTGAGAAAGACAATGATGAGTAGCGTACTTGTACCGTCAGAACTAATGCCTTTCAATTTACGCAACTCACACAACACCTGTTCCACGAGGGTAAATTAAAACTGCTTCTTCGGTTAGCCCTAAAGGTGATTCTTTTACGCAACTCTTCAAGCCTATTAATAATAGTGCCCTCGCCTTTCACAAAATGCACGGAGACCCAATACAGTAGCCTATATATGAATATAAGAGTAATTTCTGACTTGTCTCCAGAAAATCCCCAATCAGTTATAAGATTAGTTTTGGAGGGTTGAAATAACTGGGAATTGTTAACTCCAAAAGCAAAGGTTGTCTAAAAATAGATCACGCAGATAAGTATCGATTTTAAATTTCATAAAATTTCCTTTACAAAAGATGCAGGGTTAGGGTTGTAAAGCTCTCTCTGCCCCTCAACCTCATATCATTTACAGTACATTTACAATAATTGAATACAGAAAAACGCTAATGATATCGTACTTTACATTATAATAAAATGTAACCAAAATGGTTTAATTCAGGTAAAATAACTAATGAACTTAATCACTCTTAATGTAAGGTAAATAAAACAATCTAATAATAAATACACGATCATTTTGATTTTTATAGTCAACTATTAAATAGTTCATAGGCAAGATTTGTTTTAATCGGGCTCGACAAAATATAATTGAAATATTTTTGATCTCTTATAATATATATTACTTAAATTGTATAATATATGCATATGAATTATATTACAAATAGCGGATACTATAGTTAGTTGAATTAATGTTTAAAAGGTAAAATATAGAATTATACACATATATAGTTACATTCTTACAATATGTGGTTAGCCTCAAGCGAAGGGGTTTTGAGCTATCTGATTGTTTTTTCGACAGTTGGAATGATGACGTGATGTCCGCTGTTTTATCACTGTTCCACGAGTTGTTCCCCTGGAGCATGTTGTGGGAGGGTGCTGTATGACAACAATACACATGTATAGGTACATTATTACAGTGTGTGGTTCACCTCAAGCAATGAGGTATTGACCTGACTAATTGTAGTTTTGACAGTTGGAATGATGACGTTGTGTCCTCTGTTTTATCACTGTTCCACGAGTTGTTCCCCTGGAGCATGTTGTGGGAGGGTGCTGTATAACAACAATACACATGTATAGGTACATTATTACAGTGTGTGGTTCACCTCAAGCAATGAGGTATTGACCTGACTAATTGGTAGAGTTTGGGTTATTGACCAAAACCCATAAGCAATGGCACCGTTCGATGATTATAAATCGTAAGATATATACTATTTAGATATCATTTATACCTTTAAGCTGCACATTAAAGAATCATACCTTTGTTTCCAAATATGGCAATGAGTTTAACAATATAATTATCAATATATAAAATATAATGTATAATATAAATGTAATGCTCTTGGCAATGGCTTTGTAGGCATTTGGCATATACTCTACTCTTTGGAGACATTACTCAGTAGGGTACCAGTTATTTTAAAAAATATTATATGAAACCAAAACTTTGAGATGGAAGTATATTTGTCATTTGACAAATCCCTCGTCTTTACGCTTTTGTCTTTTGTATAGATAAATGCGAAAAGTTTTTATCATCTCCTGTAATATAATTGTATTGCGATTTAGTAACTATTGTAACGACTACTAATGACTGTCAATACTCAAACCTTAAAGAACGAAGCAAACAGTCTTCGTTATCTGTCCCCAAAATCTGTCGAAAATAAGTATGATTATTCCAAAAATCCGTCATTAATAAAAATATTTATATATTTGGCATGGGGGTTTTAAATGTATAATTTATCATTATCTACCATCTTTATCTATCTTTTTATACCAAGTAATTTTATCTATCGTTCTTGGTATTAAAAATTTTTAATTTTACCCGATGTTTGTGCTTCTTTATCCATTAATTTCAAATTTTTAAATCCTATGCATAATCCAATGGAACCTTAATAGATGTAAGGAGAAGAAAAGGTTGGAAGCAGATAATCTGGGGGATGGCAAACTCATTGGCATATTAATAGCTTAACCTGAAGAGACAACTTCAGTATTTATTAACGTTGCAATTTGACTCGTAGAACATCGTATATAGTTTCTTTGTTACAGTGCCAATTTTGTGATGTGCTATCATAAAATAAAATATGGATGATCTATTTAGTTAGTATAATAAACTTTTCGTAATTTTTCTCAATAGACAAGCGGGAAAACGTATTGTATTTTAACTAAATTTTATAAATATATTTGTTTGCCTTCTATAGGAATAAAATGTATAACTATCGCATCAGGTATCATTTGTAAGTTTTTAAAAACTTAATTTTATTTTTGAAGTCTTTTTATTTTGTAAATAGTGAACTTTTAAAGTTGCATATGGCTGTAGTATGAAACATTAAACACATAAAGAGCATTGTGTCACAATGTCCGAGTAATTTATAAACAATTGTATTACTAATAACTTGTTCTAAAAAGGAGTTATGATCGAAAACAGAATGTTACTGAGTGAAGAAAGTTTATATTTTATCAGATATAATCTGCTTAATCAGTTATAAATTATTGCATGCATAAATAATTCGTACTTTAATATTGGTCACCGCTCATCAAGGACGGTGTCACGAACAAGGACTAACAAACCAGGTCCATTAATTGAACAATAAGTTTCCGCAGTGGTTGTGTTTTGCCACAAATAGAGTGCTTTAACCCAGTTGTACGACTATTGTGTTAAAAACAGTTCAATTATTTAATCTAAAGTTATTGTCTACTTTATAGCAAACAATACACAAGACATAATAAGGTCAGATATGCCCATAACCTCGAATATATTTTATTATTTCCACTATTTTATTTACGTATAAATTAGCATAACTAAACTAAATTAAATACACAGACTAAGATTGTCAATATTATATATTATCTTAAATAAATATGCTCTTTTAAGCCCATGGAGGACTTTTAAGGAACATAATTTTGTTGCTTTGCAGTTCAATTATTCCGTTATTGTTTGTTTTTATAAAATGTTCAATAATTAAAGTATTTAGTTATAATTCATTTTTATTATTCATTACCCAGTACAACAAGACTGAGTCTCCTATCTGGTTCATGCCTTCAGGCAGGGCATGATCTGGTTTTTTGTAAGCTATAAAGCAGCCATGGTCACTGCATTCTGCTGTAGATGTTGGTGCCACCACCACCACCGCCCTTTGTGCCCACCAACACCTTAGTCGCTGTGCCTCAAGTGCGTGCCACGCTTCCTCCTCATAGCAATCGATATTCCTTTCATTTTTGTGTCACGTTTTCAGCATTGTAGCCATTGGACTAACAAGAAATTTCCCACGGATGGGCAGGACTATTGATCCTCAGCCCCACACCTCGTATCAGTGCCTTTTTGAGAGTAAGAACTGTATTAAAGGTCTAAAATATACTGGTAGTTTACACACGTAAAACGCATATACCACCTTAAGTCTTTTTGATTTTGATGCTATATCTTGTTTCATAGTGAACCCATGACATTGCTTGAATTCAAGTACTCACAGACATTTATAAATTGTCTATTTTAATTCCATTGAACCATTGAGACACTAAAATAATCATAGTACTACCGTTAAAGTATATAAGTTAAGCAATAGTTGGTGAGATATGTTGTAAATACAAAAATAGGTGAGCATAAAAACTGTTGAGCATCTTGAGAATATAAAAAAAAAAGTTTCACCAACTTTTCTTTTAAATATAAAAGAATCATGAATAAGGGTTTGTACCGAAGTACAAGGGGGTAAACGCTAATAAATCAAATTTAGCCTTCAAATATGACAGTCAGGTATTGTAACAACCTGATGATATAATGAGCTGATACATGTCTGGGACGAATCGCTGACTAACAATAATTACAATAACTTTTAAAACAAAATAGTCATATAGACCTAATAAACGTCCCTTATACTAACCTAAAGTCTCCAAATAAATTGCCTAATAACGTACTTCCCTTTAACATAAATCCACTGCATGCAGATGATCATGCTTGCTAGTAAAATTGGACTGATGACCCCGAAGTAGTTTTATCACGATATGTTGACCATAAAACAATAATTAGCTTTAAGCAGATAAGTTAATTAATTAAGTACTTTAATTAAGTAACACTGATGCAATAGAAGGTTGTTAATAGCCACGTACAGACTCGTTACTGACTTTAATCAACACAAGCAAAAGGTAAAATCTCAGTTCCTCTTATTAATAACCATATTATTCATTAATATTAATATTTAGAAAACGTTCTCAGATAAATTCAAAATTAATACTTACACACAGCTCATGGGAATCTGGCTCCTTGACTAACACAAGGCCGGATACTATCACACTTCTGCCTCAAGTCAGAGGTTGTTTATTTAAAATAATTTTTGTAATATACTGGATCCTGTTAAATAGTCATTCTATACACATTAGTTTGTGTTTAGAGAGAAACACGTCAATATTTGTTGGGCTGAACATCTGCAGAAGATCAAGTGAATACAAGATCGGAAGAAAATTATGTCCTAGTTCTAGAGTATATTTAAACCCATAAGAAAACCATACACAACACGAGTAAAATAACGTGTGGTGTAGTGGAAGAAATTAATCAAGGTATAAGATAAATGAATTAATAATAAAGACCAAAATGTCGTTTGCTGATTCCAAAGTTTGGTTCTAAATCAGCCAAATTTGAGGTAGATTTCTGTAAAATGTCCATAGTCCTCTAGGATGAAAATTACCTGGTCGATATTTATAAGGCGTTATAATTCTCGCTGTGGATGACCTGTACATGATATCCAGGGGACCGACATTAGACCGTAGCCTGAGTTCATCTTGGGTGAGTTGTGATGCTGTAGGAATGTTATTATGTTGTCAAACAGCCATGACTAAGGCCGCCGTAAACCATAAATACAAGATAGCATACTAGCATACTTTGTTGTGCTTTTCAGTTTTATGTTTATAATAATTGGAAAAAAAATGCATCGCGAAAAGTAAAATGTAGCGAGGGTAATAGCAACTGTGTACAGTATTTTGTAACACAATCATTCCCTTGCTTGGAGTGGTTGGCCGTATAACCTTTAAATCTGCATTGGTTCCGAGGGCCATCTTGGATCTCGGGGTCTCATATAACCGGATTCCGAACCTAGTAATATGTTAATAAAGACGACATCATCTGGGTAAAAATTATATTTTACAGCCAAAGTCATCCACAGTGAAATATATAGATGTGAGGCTAGATAGTGTGCCAACCACAACCTGAATCAGCGTGTTTTTGCATATGAATATGTTCTATCACATCCATCTGCAACACTAATTTGATTGATGATACTGTTGAGCTAAATACACATTTTGTAATTGCCATAGTTTCTGTCATTGACACAAGATGTTTTATAAGTCACAGTAAATATGTGGCTATGATAACCGGGACAGAAAACTTAATTGTCCCTGCAGTTAATAGCCAGACAATGCACTGAACCGCAATTACGGTGCAACATTACGCCCTGTAAAAACTCTTAACTTATCATTTCCTCTGAGTCTAATAGCTCTTTATATAGAGCATAAATGATGCAATACGATACAGGTCAAATTATACTGCATTATAATTCTAATAGTTGAACAGGCATTAGAGGATAAAATATTATTCAATGTTTCACGCTGATTGTCATGAAAATCGAATTAGTAGTTGGTTAATTGGCCAAACATAAGAAGATTAAACTTAAAAATTTACATTTTGGATCATTCCTAAAGAGATTCCACCGTGCTCATTCCTGAGGAGACTCCTTTGTTGCTATGCTCGCTTGATGTGCTCATTTATAAGGAAATTCCTTTGTTGCCATGCTCGCTTGATGTGCTCATTCCTGAGGAGACTCTTTTGTTGCTATGCTCGCTTGATGTGCTCATTTATAAGGAAATTCCTTTGCTGCCATGCTCGCTTGATGTGCTCATTCCTGAGGAGACTCCTTTGTTGCCATGCTCGGTTGATGTGCTACTTTGATTGGAATAAGATAAACTTATTGGTATTAATCACTACTATAAGATTGTTTATGAACAACTAATACGATATTGAGTGGCTAAAAAAAATATTAGTTGTACTTCCGACAGCAAAAATGGTATCATCCAATAGATCATAGAAATAATAAAATAAAAATTAGAATTATAAGGATTCTTACTACGTTTTATAAATTATTATTAATGTATCCAGTCCACTGTGGACAGAGAGAAATGGTAGAAGTCACTGAAGAGTAAAGAATAACAACGATTGTCAGTTACAAAGTATCAGGAGTAATTCACTAACCGTATTGCACCGACACCACACCTCATGCGTGTGCTGTATAGGTACTTACACTTCTAGTCTGCCACTGTGGAACAGGGAGCAATGGTGGAAGTCACTGAAGAGTAAAGAATAACAACGATTGTCAGTGACAATGTATCAGGAGTAATTCACTAACCGTATTGCACCAACACCACACCTCATGCGTGTGCTGTATAGGTACTTATTATTCCAGTCTTCATACATCTGAGATATAGGTACTTACACTTCCAGTCTGCCACTGTGGAACAGGGAGCAATGGTAGAAGTCACTGAAGATTAAAGAATAACAACCATAGTTAGTGACACAGTATCAGGAGTAATTCATAGGCCGTATTGCACCGATACCACACCTCATACATGTGAGATATAGGTATTTACACTTCCAATTTTCATACATGTGAGATATAGGTACTGACTCTTCCTGTCTTCATATATGTGAGAGATAGGTACTTAGACCTCCATTCTGTTACTGTGGTACAGAGTGAAATGGTAGAAGTCACTAAAAAGTAAAGAATAACTATTTTCAGTGACAAAGTATCAGGAGTAATTCACAAAGCGTATTGCAACGACTCCACACCTCATACAAGTACTTGAAGAAATATAGGTACTTACACTGCCTGTTTTCATACGTGTGAGATATAGGTAGTTATACTTTAAGTCTGTCACTGTGGTTCAGAGACAGAGAAATGGGTAGAAGTAACTGAAGAGTAAAGAATAACAACGATTGTCAGTGACAAATTATCGGGAATTGAATAATTCATGGAGTGTATTAAACCAACTCTGTACCTCATACATGTGACAAACTTACATTTAGATCTAGTGCATTCTATTAAAAGGCAGTAAATAATGTTACATAAGACAAAAGCAAATTAAAAAGGAGGTTATTTTAAAGTGTCGGGCTCCTCCATATTCCTGCTTAAAAATTGTCTGTTCATATTAGTTTAAAGAGTAAATTTCAATAGGTAGGAAAATCGTTAAATTAATTATGCCTTTACCACTGACAGAACACGGCACTGAGAAGTGTAGATTGGCATATTGCGAAACAATCAGGCAGTGTACATTGCGGTGTGGAGGAAAAGAAACTACTCGTGGCACTACTAGCGTCATATTCCTGCTGATACTATAATCCTACTATTTGTGTAACTAGCTTACTATTCCCCGGTGCTACTATAGCGCCCTAAACCTTGCGTTACTAGCGTCCTATTCCTGTTGTAGCATATGGGAGTGACTGCATTTCGCGACATATATATGTGTGTGTGTATAATGGTAGCACATTCACCCGGCAAGTGAGAGATCAGGGTTCGAGTTCCGGCGGAGCAAGTACTTTTTGCGATTCAACTGTTTATTGAAATATGCATTTAGTAGGCAATTTGACTATCAAATAATTACTAGGAATTACCATGGATGAAGGAATTATTGAGGACATGGTCACACATTCCTTACATGACACGCATGTACTTGGTAAAATTGTATCATACTATAATAAGTAAATAACTAAAAAATCTAAAATATTAAATCCTTTGTAAAATGTATGTAAAATCTGTAACTTGTTACCCCGGTTCTCTTAAAAATAGACAAAATTAAAATTCTAGTTGGATTGAAAAGATGCATCCTGCTTCCATTTTAATAAAATAGTGCTAGTATTAAAATATTATAAGGAATGAATTAGTCATTCTCAAACATAGTTTCTATGACAACGGTTTAGCATTATGATTTGCTGCACGAGGGAAAATCGATCACACACTAGTATTGTAACTAATAATACTACTGATAATATTTTACCCTAACAAGATAACATGTTGGTGTAAGAGAGGAAGATATGTTACTCCTAACCACAGCTCACGTAAATTACACAGTTTCTCATGGATATTTTCAGTTTGCTACAATTGTCAACAATATACTCAATACTTGTAACACCTGTTATTGATATATGAAATAAATCATCTCACAATTTAGGATGAACCATAAGTGCCTGAAATAGTGGTGAAACCCCTTTTACAGTTACTTACACCTACTTTAATCTTGTACTAGAAACACTTACACTACCATAATTTCTTTACAGTAATAAATAAATAAATTCCTTGACATTAATGCAGACCACAGTTCTGGAGCATATTAATATGTATTCTAACTTCAATGCTTTATTAAAATTTTTACCAGCTGGTGTAATTAGTTGGTTCCTAATCAATAAAATCGGTAATTTCAAATAGTAACTCTTAAAATGGTTAAATATGCAGGAATTCATGTACTAAATTAAAAAAAAAATAGCTAAATTCAAAACTTAAAAATTATAACCTAAACAGTTCGATTTCTCAAATATACCAATTCTCAAAAATTGAGATTGTGTTTATGTGTTAATTTAGCCATGCACCTGTGAAAGAGATAAGATTACAGATCTCGCAACGTAGGTTTGATGTATCACTAAATAATTAGCGAATATCTGGAAATGCTTGTTTCATTCTCATTTACATGTGTGGACTATATTAATAAAAGGAATATATTAGATGTTGTAAGATAAGTAGCTCTGTCTACTTCTAACGTAAAACTGCGCTAAACTAAAGTTCACAGGGGTATTTCAAAGACATGGTTTAGTTCACCAGACGGTCCACTGTTACGCAAGAAATGGAAGATGTTTATTTGAAGTTGGCACCACTGCTGTCAGTATGACACGAAGACAGCAGACATTCAGACATCAACTCACATTCGTCTGATTGTCAACTGAAGTAGGATGTGTGAGCCGTAATCACTTACTGTGACGTCACTTCAAGGCTTTAACACACATCACTTTACAGTTCACTCTCCACTGCTGATTTTGTATTACTGTACGTTGAACTATATAACATCACACATCACTTTACAGTTCACTCTCCACCGCTGATTTTGTACTACTGTACGTTGAACTATAACATCACACATCACTATACAGTTCACTCTCCACCGCTGATTTTGTACTACTGTACGTTGAACTATATAACATCACACATCACTTTACAGTTCACTCTCCACCTCTGAATTGGTTATAACTGTACGTTGCACTATAACATCACACATCACTTTACAGGTCACTCTCCACCGCTGATTGTGTACTACTGTACGTTGAACTATATAACATCACACATCACTTTACAGTTCACTCTCCACCTCTGAATTGGTATAACTGTACGTTGCACAATATCAGTGAGGGCAGCAAGATCGATAGTAAATCTCACACATTAACTCCATGAAACTTTATTATACTCTAAAAAGTACATCCGCATATAAACAATAGTACACTTTTTGATTTTCATTTGAAATTAATAACATTAATATTTTTATGAAACCAAATAGGTTGTTTATTACTGAATTTTATTCAGTAATATGCTTTAATAATACGTTACAACAATGATTATTGTTTCCTATGGAGTGAACCGAACATGAAAGTATCGACAGCATTCACAAATTGTAAGATACGAAAATAAATACCGTACAACATGTGTTTCTCTTCATCTCAGTTTAATGTTGCATGTTTCAGTATCAGATTAATTATATCAGATGAAATATGAATAACGAAAACGGGGCAAGCAAGGCATGCTGTCACATTTGTGCTTGAACAATAAATATTTACTGGCGTTGCGTCATTGTGGCGCTTATTTTGTTTTGTTTTCTATTAGAACCAAACCAACACATTTAATATTACAAATTAAGTAAAACAATTTATTCTTTGCTTCTTACGATATTATTGTTTATTAACTTACAATGTACGTTGGCATAACTAGTTGTAAAACTACCCCTGGTCCATTCATTTTAACCCTTAAACCTTTCAATAGTCACTTTATATATTTAACATTTTGTCAGTAATATTACCACACCATGTATAAAATGTCTAAAACGAAAAAACAACAATTTCAGCTAAAGGAAATCAGAAAATGGAATCCGTTCAATTTTCTTAGAAGGATTTCGTAAGCGTTTTGGGCGTTCTACTATAAAAGACTCTACTATAAATGGAGTGTTTATTTGTCATATTAAAATAGTATTTATGACAATGTTTTCATCTAACTGCAGAATAAACAAACTGTAAAAGTAAAACATTAGAAAGAACCCTAAAATAAAACAAATATTGTTTTGCCAGCTGACGTTTTAAAACACAATGTACGTCTAATCATCGGAGAAATAGCTCAAAATACTTTCATATAATAAAAAATAACTTACATGATAGTATAACCTGATAGATTGCGAAATGGATCGGATTTTTAGACAGTTTGATATGTTATATATACTTGTATCACTTATAAAAAAGTTATAGGAGAGGGGTTCTTAGAGGTTCCATAATTACAATATTTATGTTTGGTACCTTCTGGAAATCTTATAAGTAGATTTACTTTTCAGTAATCCTTCAGCTAAACATTACAAAACATAAACTATTCATAATAACTGAAAAAGAAGTTAAAAATAAGATATTAAATAAACATTTACATAGTACATAACCGTAAATGTATTGTACCATTTTCCTTGGTAATTTCTAACATAGGACTAAATTTGACAAAGAGTTACTGTAAAAACATTACCGCATTCCAAGTAACTTTGTTAGCTGTTCTTGTGTTCTATTGTTGATCTCTTCACAGTAAGTGAGGAAACGTGGAACTGGACATGTTTAGGAACGGTCTAAACTCGCAATGTATCAGTTATTAGTAATAAATATATTCCGTTCTTACCAATTTCCTACAGAAATTTGGTAATATTTTCGCCAACTTATAAATATTTAGATATTTCCGTTTAAATAATATTTAATGCCGCTATTTAATTTTCAAATGCAACCAACATGTTTTATATATATTAAAATATTTTATATTTAAAAATAAAGCACAAATTCACACACATATAAAATAAAATATTATTGCTTTCAGTGGAACAACATTATATTGTTTTAATATTCATTTATAAAACTTTGATAAACCACAATATCACATAAAAGAAATAACACTTTTTATATGAAATGTAAAAATACATTTAGTTACAAAGGTAGTGCTGTATTACTTACTTTAGTTTAACTGCTCTCTAATTAGTGACAATGTCCTTGTCTCTTGCTTTAAGTAATACTGCTTTTAATTCAAGGAAAAAACAAAGAGGAACATCTTAGATAAGGATTAGCTAAATACTCTTTCGTAACTTTGAAAGAAGATAATTAAAAAGTAAACATTATTTTCCCTTAAAAGTAGTTAAAACAATAAGAATTAAATAAAAAATAACACATTAATATTAACAGATTATTTATTGGCATAGGTTTATTCCAGTTTTTATATTATTTTTTGTAATTGTATATCTAAGTCGTTATAAAATGTAAACGTAAATTTTTACTGGAATTCAATGTATGTACTTGCTTACTTACTACACAATTGATATTATTAGGAAAGTAGATGAGTAGTATATCATACATGAATTACTTCTTAATATGTATGAAGATGTTACGACGACTATAGTAAACCACGTAATGGTACGCAATTGGGTATAGTTTGGTAGGTGATCGAGTATTCTGCGGTCTATCAAATTTAATATTGATTTCATAATACAAAACTGTCATTACATTTATTATAAACGTTGGATTCATTTCATTATTAAATTTAATTTTATTTTATGTCAATTGTCTCCTTATTTAGTTAGATAAATACAAATGCCGCACGTAATTTCGCAAATAAATATTGAAAATCAAGCTTCACATAAAACTGTATTGTATGTAAATGTATTTAAAAAAACTGAAAAATTATTATTGACGATTTTATTATCTACATAACAAGATGACGTCACAGCTACAATGACAGCAAGGGTTACTGTCAGAGGGGTATGTAATTTATAATAATTGACAACGGGAAAGAGAGAAAAAAAATTGGTTTATTTCATGGCTTTTTTCCAAATTTCCATTTCCTTATACTTTTATGGTGCTCGAAACATACAAATACTTACTCGGTATAAGTACTTTAATTATTCTAATTGTATTAACAGTGACAACTGTCACCAAATCACACACCTCCTGGATCCCAGATATTGTGTTTTTAAAACCCAGGAAAATAAGAATAATTACTATCAAATTTATTTTTTTTGACACGAATAAACCACTCCTTGTTGGTTTTTTAATTAAAATAAAAAAGAAATGGAGGTATAATCATTTAAAATTATGATTACTTAAAATGGAACCTCCACTAATATTACCGAAATTACACGACATGACTTGTATAATGTTTTTGAATGATAAAATTATAATAAAACAACTAAAACAGCATCAGATTAACTGTTATACTCATGGTACATTCTGCTATCTTCCAAACATTACGCTCCGGTCAATGTAAGAGATGCGGCTGAGAGCATTCCGTAATCGCCAAGCTATTGCATGGAATGATTCATCACACCCTGCAGTCTTGTGCTGAGGTATTGGCAGTAAATAACCCAGGTCGGGGTTTCTTTACTTCGAATCCACAAACATTTTTTAATTTCTATAAAAATAAGTTTTAGAAGTACTGTACATATTAAAACGTTGCAAAATTAATATTAGGTATTGTTAAATCTCGTTTATAGAACTACACAGTCAAATCACCCCCACTAAGTCTATGTAAAACTGACAATTCAATTCAAATTCACTTAGTGAGTCATTGGACACGACCATTTTTAACGCAAACATATTGTGTAATATTTATAATTATGTTTCATAGTTTATTTGGAATCTATATATTTGGTACAACATAAGTTGTTCTGAGTTTTACCTTAAACTCCAACTCAAATTCATATGATCATTTCCGAATAGCTGGTTGCTCTGATCGTTTAGGAAGCGTCTCGGCCATAACATAGTTAGAAAGCGGACTCATTTTCTGTCTCGTGAAGATATGTGGGTATCTCAATAGCTGCTTGTTACCCTCTTATATGTTGTGTACACATTATTGTAGTAGTCGGAAAAGTTCAAATGGTGGAATCCTTTCACCTAGAGTCCCATAAACGATGACAGTGACTTTTATCGAGCGATTGGAGAGTCAACAGCTGCCATGGATCCGAGGTACACGTACTGAACCGTGTGTCTGGCCTTAAGCAAGAACGCTGTCAACGTGTTTTTTTTGGAGCGATTGGAGTGTCAACAGCTGCCATGGATCCGAGGTATAAGTACTGAACCGTGTGTCTGGCCTGAAGCAGAAACGCTGTCAAGGTGTTTTGTGGAGCGATTGGAGTGAAAAAAGCTGTCATGGATTCGAGGTAGATGTACCGCCCCCCGTGTGTCTTTTCCTGAAGAAGGAACGTTGACGTAGACGGTTGTGTAGCAATTCAGGTGTCAACAGCTGTCATGGGTTCGAGGTAATCTTACCGCCCCGTATGTCTGGCCTGAAGCAGGAACGATGTCGTTGACGGTTGTGGACCTTTTAGAGTGACAGAAGCTGTCATGGAACAGAAGTTGACCTAGTGTTTATAATTATTTATAAATAATACAGGTTTTTTCCCTTACCTGCTCCTTAGTGCTGGTAGATAAGCGCTTGAAAATTAACAACTTATCAATCATACTCTAATTGTGTTGCAAATTGGCTCATAAGACGATTTAGCCTAAATACTCAGCAAAACATCACATGAGTAAAAGTCATGAGTCACCCGCACATAATATAAAAGAGTGACAAATGCTCGGCGATTGCTGCAGGAATATTTATGGAAACCATTAACGTTTCACTGATATATTGCTTTATTCAATCACAGTGAATTGAATCGCTAGGAATTTGTCACAGAATATTCACTACTTTATAAAATGAACTTTTTATAAACCTACATACTTTACCATACTCTACATATTGTCCAATATGCAGTGTTTGTCCCTTCTTAAAGTTTATTCATTTACTCGTCCGTTTCGTAAAGTATCTTTTTATCAAATCAATAACTTTTAAGAATTATTATTGTTCAAGCAGTTCTTTATTTTCTAAGCAATTTTCTGTAAACCCTATTTATCATGGACAGCAAGCATGGATTACTCTGGATAATATAGACCGTGGCTTAGATAAATGTAAGTTGGTAGTCCTGGTCTTGCATATATCTGCTTCCTCCAGTTTAGATTGTTTGTTGACTTATCTCTTTAATTAGACATCCAGCACATGTGGCTGTGTTAATTATTATAATTCACCATTACCTAACAATCAGTGATAAAAATTTATAATGAAAGAAATATAAGGTTGTCCTTTCTTAAAAAGATAAATATGTGTTATGAACTCGAACATTTATTGGCAGGTTTTACTCATAATCTTAATTCTTGTCTTATATTGAGTATATATTTGAAAAATGCCAACAGCTGTGATATATATAAATCAAATCAAGCATGTTAAGGGATTTAACAAAGTAATAGGTAACGTATTTATAATGTTAGTGTCAAAATATCTTTTATCTTTTGTTTTGTATTAACTTTAATGTTAGATTCAGGTTCTACTTTTTAATTTTCAAGATCTCTCAACCCCTAAACCCATCCTAGGAATAATATAGCGTGCTAGATACACTTAAAAAAATGAAGACCTAAATTGACCAAAATAGCTCTTTACAATTATCATCGGGATCATCCTAAAAAATTATGAATGCACTGTTCAACAAAATTTCCGAGAAACAATGAAGACTTCCCTAACACACTGTTCACTAATGAGACGTTAATGCGATTTTCCTTATGTATAACTTTGAAAATTCAATAAACGTAAACTAAATACTCTAAAATTGATAGCTGTGAAAAGTACATGCAAATAAAATGAACTAAATTCTCAGTGAAATCTCTTCGAGTGGAAAGTCTGACAGTAACTTCGTTCCCCAGCACGTGTACCGACTGGCTGAGTGTGGGTGCAAACTTGTCAGAGTCAGAGTACGGTAACCATGTATTTGTGTCCATTGGTGATTTGTATGTGATTCTGTGTCATGAGTTTAGTGCGCTTGCCCGTTCTAAAACATCAATTTAACAATATAAACGATGGAATATTTTTCATATACTGATTTTAATGTATAGCAGTAATTTGTTACATTGTGTTACATGAGAGGTAACTCGAGCGTAGTTGTAAATTTGTATTTACAAATCTATCTACTCATGCCGTATTTATTGGTGGAGATGAATACTAAAGTATTTCTGTATGAACGTACTATTAGCAAACTTAAATTAAAATCAGGTACTAAAGACTATTACTCGGAAGATTATATATAAATTCTCTCGAAGCAGAAATGTAGTAAGGAGGCACATACAAGTACAGTCGGTAACTGGTTCCCCTAAAATAACGTTCATTGAGACTTATCCTCAGTTATATTGGCACAAAAGGATTATGCGTTTCAAACGAGAACTGAAGTAGATTCCCGTATCTATTAACTGTGTAATGTAATGCATAGGTTACAGTAGTATGTGTATATTTTGCTATTGCTGAATAGCTAAAACTCCAGTACTGGAATTCTAGTGCTGGAAATAGTTACGGAAGTACTGCAGTCTATAAAGATTATTTGAGGATGGAAGCTTCAGGAAACGGTAGATTGAAGTAGTAGGAAAGTTGTTGCAGTAGCAGTTGTTGAAATCTGTTAGAAGTTTCAACGATCTTTTTCTAAAGAGTCCTAAGTTCTAAAGTCGTAGAGCTTTACCAGTAGCCACAAATTTTCCTAGAGCGGAATCTTCTGGTAGTCTTGAGCTTCTAGGAGACCAGGCAGTGCGCTAGAGGCCAGGTGCTCCGAGTGGTAAAGCGGTAGCTTCTATATCCAGTGGTTCCAACTTGACACTAATAGAGAGCACGGAAAAGGTGAACTGCAGCTACCAGAAACATTCACAGTTGCGTTCTACTGGAGACTGGTGACTCCCAGTGGTCAGGACAGAAATATACATTTATATTAATTAAAAGTATGCGTTTTGAGAATGAGATTTAGTTTTCATCCCATACTATATTTTATTTGGGCATTAGTATACTCGGTGCAAAATAGTCAATAAACTAGCCTGAGTTTTACTTAGATTCTGACAATAGATCGGATGATCGTGTCCCATCGTCATTTCCCACTGTCTGATCCCGACAATAGATTGGACGTTCGTCTCCCATTGGCTAACTGACACGACGTGATGGCTGATCGTTCAGGATAGTGTGCTGGATGTGAACTCCAACAGAGTACCTCGCATTACGATCTAGCATAAACCATCTGTTAAGAAAAAGTGCGGGCCCCTTTGCCCCTTATAAAACTCGTGAGTGTGCTGTAAACAAATGGAACACTTTAACCACGTGTTCCACTCCCAATGCCCAATGCCAATCTATCCATGGAAATCGGTCGCCCTCTTGAGAGCCCTGAGAATCCGAACCAGACATACTGTCCTGTGAGCCTGGTATGAAGCGAGAAAAAAGTTGGTGAGTTGTTATCGCTCCTTGTAGAAGCATTTTGTTTCAACCGCTATCGTTGACCTCTCCAAATGATCTTTCTGTTGAGTTCTGATTCTTAAAAGTAATCAAATCTGATACAATTCAGTATCAAACGATCCGACAGGACCTAATGTTGAGTTTTCGTACAGATTAACGAGGCCTCTCAGGTCATTAACACTAACATACGAGCGTTGCAGAGAACATATCGGTCAGCTAAATTATTCAAATTGAACATGACACAGTTGTATCAATAATGAATACTACAAGAACTTGTAGTGACACAACACCCGGTACTAAAACTTACTCAAACAAGTGTACAAGGTTCCCACAAATATTGTGCTCTCAAGATAGAACGGAAAAATCAAATACGTAGACCCATCTCTATTCAGTGCGGCTGAATTTGAGTAAAGTTCCCACCACAAGCAGGTGTACAAGGCCCCCACAACCATTGTGCTCTCAGTATAGAACGGAAACTCAAATATCTAGACACTTCTCTATTCGGTGGGGCTGTATTTGAGTAATGGTCCCACCACAAACAACTGTACAAGCCCCCACAACCATTGTACTCTCAGGATAGAACGGAAACTCGAATATGTAGACCCATCTCTATTCAGCGGGGCTCTATTTGAGTAATGGTCCCACCACAAACAACTGTACAATGCCCCCACAACCATTGTACAGTTCGAGGACTTTAGCTGTGCGCGTTACCTTGAGTGTGTGGTGATAGGCGGGAGGAGTGGCGGGGTAGCATTATGCGCTGCGTCCCGAAAACAATTACTGTGACTCATGGGTAAAACCCTCCTCTCAGGAATCGTATTGACCCAAATAAGTCATCACACTCACTACAATCAGTCTGCTTTGTGACAGTGCTGATTTTTTGTGGAATTAATTAATAAGAGAATAACAAATAATAGCAATAGTATGACTTATCCTTTTTTTCAGTTGTTTACAGTGTTTTTAAACTTGTTTTTTAAAAATAACGTATTTGTCAATACTAATCTGCAAATCAAAATCGTGAGTTTAAAGTCGTTAAAGAGATTGTTGTGCCTTCGTCTCAGCGGCTAGCACTTAAACGCAACCCGCCACACACATAGCGTTTATTTTGTTGAAAGGGTAGTATTAGGACCCTATAAGCACAGCTAAATTCGTCCAACTGTACTCTCAGGATGAAACGGAAACATCAAATATGTAGACCCATCTCTATTCAGCGGGGCTCTATTTGAGTAATGGTCCCACCACAAACAAACCCTCGTCTCTTTTGCTACATTGTTTGCTTTGTAGTACTCAATGATGTAGCAATGTAACTTTTATCTGTATTACGTTATGTTGTAGAATTTTATACCATGCAAGAGTTTTAGTCTGTAGTGGAGATGAAAATGTAATTGTTATTTGACATATTTACTACAAATTCTTCCATAATACGAAATGTAATTGAGAACTTTTTAAACATAATAAACATATGGGACACGCAGAAAGATAGCAAAATAATTTCATTTTCATCCAATACTTATTTTAATAAAGAATTACCAAGCAGCTTTTGGTAAGTTTGTATAATTTTTTTATTCTTCTTTTTGTTACTTATTTTTTATGTATTAATACCTCACCCACCTTACGAAGAGGATAGATTCCAATCCCCAAAAAGTAGTAACTAATTTCGTCCTTTTGAACCTTCCATTGCCAATAATAAACTTAAACAAAATCTCCATAGTGTCCTTTCCCTCACTGGGTTATTTCTTTCTCTTCCTAATCTTTTCGGCTTCAGACTCAGAATACAGATACTGTGTATTCACTGACACAAGAAGTACTTTCCAGTCACAAACTTCTCACAATTCTGAAAATTGTATTTCTTGAACCCTATCCTCATTCTATCTTCCTCTTCAAAACTGTTTTCTTTCATTCAATGGTGATTTTCCATATTTAAAGTACATTCCATTTGAAACTTCTAGTCACTTTATTGGTAAGACTATACGAGCTCATGTTCTTAGGTGGTCAGGTAAAAACAACACGAATTTTGAGATATGTTAAATATATGTTAGGCTTCAATGTTAAAACACATTAAAGTTGAAATTCCCTTTTTGCTTAAATATTTAAACTAAGTCTTCTTATACAAATTTCACTTATAACGAAAAGTAATAATGCAGTCATAATTAAGGGATTCATACTGGTAAATAATAATATAACAAATGGCAAAGCTATTAAAATAAACAATGCTAACATCTTATTCTATACGGAACAAGGTAAATTTTTATAAGGACAATATAACCCGTAACCAGCAGGCTGAAAACACCACCTATTGTGCGAAGATGGTTCTGAATATTTGATATTCCTTCCTCCATCAAGGCGAACATACCTGGTAGTGAAATATAGCCTAGCAACATAAAACCTTATGTAAGAGTGTCATGAATATCTTACAGTTATAAGGGTTTCTCTCTTAATTTTGTTTTATTAAAAACTTATATATTATTCAGTAAAAACCTAATACTCTGGTATTTTTAGCTTGGCATTGATTTTAATATAAACAAGCTTTTACAATTACCTGAAAATGTAAACGTCCATAAAAGTAGTTAACATTGTAAATACGTGTAGAATATTCTGAGATGCAAAATAACATTATGTATGGAATTTCGAACACTAAACTAACACAATAATTTAGTATCAAACTAATCCCAATAGTAAATCAGAAATATGCTTGGCTTGATTAGGTTTGCTAGCAAAGTTCAATCAACAGAAATTTTAATATGACGTTCGTTTATAAATTTAATTATTAAAAAGCAAAAGCTCTAATAAGCAGAGAACAACAATAAATGGTTTATCACCAGCTTTTATATCTTTCAAATAAGATGTATAATTATATTAGTGTATAACTCTTAAGTTTTCATGATGGCTGCTGGAAAAGGTATCAAGACGGAATAATCGTGCTTCTGCTGCAGGCATAACACTAATATCGAGTAGGGTTTAGGATTTCTGGATCATTTACATTGTATTTTAATCCAATTTTTAACGTGAGGTGAGTTTTTTTTGTCATAGCGTCCGTAACAAGAGTTACAGTAACTTATATTTAAAAATGATAGTAATGAGAATGGACTCAAACATTATTGTCGTGATTCTTAACCCATTCAAAAATGAAGGAAAATAATTCTTATGATGACTAACAAAGGTTCATTACCCACTATCAGTCAAAAAACATTGAAGATGGTAGCCATTTGTATTTATCATGGATTTAAAATAGTTCAAACTGCAGATGCAAGAGCATAATAATAATAATTATTATTTTATAATGATGAGATGCAGTCCGTTACTGCACGTATTAAATTTATGTATCACACTTAAAGAATAGGTTGATTTCAATCCTCAAAATAAAGTGTTATATATTTTTGTAACAATTAGCAATGTAAATGTCCGTAGTCATTCTATCCTTTTAAAACTTCTATTGTCAATAAAAAACTTTAAACAAAGAATAGTTTTATTCTTGTATAACAATTTTACATTGCATGCCAAGCGTCTGAATAAATTATATGAAAGACTCATTTAATCAAGTGGTCATTGAGTCTAAAAACAGAGGTTGAGAAATTTTAAAGAAGAATCATTGCTATGTCTTTAGATTGTCATTAAAGACAAAGAGGATTGAAACAAATAGTGCTAACAATGAGAGGAATAACCGAGTTTATCCTCATATTCGTCATGCCTCAGGCAGTAAGATATCCATCCGTAACACGTTTTAAGTTCAATCATTATTTACAACAATTACAACCAGTACTAACATAACAAGAGGTACAAGTTTTGGGAGAAGCTATAACCTTGAGTATGTTAGATAGTTTGTTGATAACCCTGGGCTCACATGTGTAGGGCGACGGTCGCTAGTTCGAAACCTGTGTTGGGAAACTCTACAGCCCCGCACCTCAACTGTAATACTCTGGTCCATTTCACATCAACAATACATAGTTATTTATAGTGTGTAAAAAACAAGAATTTTTAACAAGATATTGTGCTCTTTAAAATATTTTATGCATATTCTCTGTTTCTAACATAATAATTATAATTTGAACATAGTTAATATTAAATACCACATAAAGACAGGATGGTTTCAAAATTATTAGTAATTCCAAAATAAATTATTTACTTACGAATATATTAAGTATTCAAATTTTTCATACGTAATAATTATATCTTTGGTTTAATTCATTGTATCAAATGTTAAAAACCGTACACAAAATGCAGTTTCAGAAAAAAGGCAGTCTACTGCAAAAAGTTTACTTCTCATGATTTTTAACTTTTATATCTTAAAACTTTTAAGATAGAGTCACTAATAGTTAAATATATACAGAAACAAAGCATCAAAATGTACAGAGTTAATTTACAAATAAACTTAGCAACCAATTTAACTCATTGCAAACAAATCCTCCATTATTGTGTTTTTTCTGCCCTGAGAGCTACAAAACTCCTAATAGATCGATGTGCCGACCATACGTATTGTTTTTCGAACATTTTCTCTCTCCTTTCACAGTTTTTGATCATAACAGTAAAATTATGAGCTTTTACATTTACAAAACATTTTGAGCCATGTTACAATTCTATTTAGAAAAAAATGTAGTGTTTACAAAACCTGACTTGTTTAAAACGCTCTACGTAGTTACATCGTCTAAACACCTGTAGATTTGTAGAATTTAAAAAGGGAAAAGTATTTTAATGCAGTACATTTAACAAATATTAAATCCCTGTTGTATTACCAACTTTGTAAAAATTTGCCTAAAATAAGTACTTAATGCATCCTCAGTGTTTAAATTTACAGTGTGGTATGAAATATACTTTCACTCCAAGGAGGTATTCTACAGGTAGTATGATTATTTTGGTGGGTTTAATTAATTTGTTTGTATACTTTATTAAATAACTTGGAGTACGCTTATTTTGCGTTATCACGTAAGTGTAAGTGTGTATGCTTTTAGTAGAGACTTCACGAAGTGAATAAGATCCACACGATACTTTCGAAATCGTAGTCTTTCAGACGAATTTATAAAAATTAATATTAGTTATCCATATCAATCCCGAAATAAAAATGACCGAACAGAATGACTTAGTCGGAAAAGTAAGGTTTAGATTATACACACATTAAAAAATATATTCTTCTTCTCTTGAATAGGTTTAAGTACACCCAGTTTTGTCTCAATACAAATGCTGACCAAAACACGTATATTTTATTAAATTAGCTCTTTTAACATGTCAAAAAACATTCATAATTCCCAGTATCAGTGTATTGAAACCGTAAACTGTCCATTCCTTCATATAACTCGTCTTACAGGTTCTATGTTACACATTGTCTCTTAATAAAGATAATTGCACGGAGTTTAGAATTTGGACATTCATGGAGGATCTTAAAGTCAACTATTATCCTAATGAATATAGTTTATAATTAATTTAATTACTCTGAAAGTGATTTATTTCTTTATGGTTTAACATTGAAGGCAATATATCTATAGAGTTTCATGCCACCAATTATAATATATTGCGCCATATTTACACTCCACGTCATCTTACAGAACAAATTCAAGATCCTAGAGAGGCACATCTCACGTCTTCACTTGGATGGCGTTATGTTTCTAAGCATCCTTGAGATAATATACGGTCGTTATGCCTTTGTATGCAACTCGACCGCATTTCGTAGTTAGTTCTAAAAATAACGATAAATGACACACATATCTCATGTCACATATCTCATGAATTTTTGTCTGCATAAGGTTTTAGCTTAATGAATATTGGGAATTTCTTGAAATAATAATTTGATTATGACAGGGATAAATATAATAATTACTCTATACTTACTATTTTAATATAAGGTTTAGTTTGATAAATGTTAAATAGTTTTCTTGAAATATGAATTTGTTCAAAATTAAGGATTATTTTACGAATTTGTCCAGACTTAGTTTATCAGTATAAGGGTTGGTTAGAAATAAAGAAAGATTATATTAACTTATTTATTATCTACATTTGTGTATTAGAAAGAACTAACATTGACTGTATCGAGTGTACGTAGTAATATAGTACTTTGTAAAGTGGTACTTCATATTTATATTGAAACAAGGCACGACCATCTTAGCTTTGTTATGGTAGTGAACAAAAGAATCTCTTTGTGCCAAATTGCCACGTTTATAAGTCTTGCCTCGAGGGGAAGCTGTTAATAAATCAGAGAGTTTGCAGTCTCCCTAATTAACTGCATTGTTTCACAACACTCTTTTTTTTGGCCATTTTCTCTTCGTTAAACCTGGGATTATGATTACATTTAACAAGAGCCTTAATGTAGTGTTGTTTACACTTACAGGTTGTTCGTTTGAAACCGCACAGCACATGATTAAATCTAAGTTAAATCTTAACCAATAAAACGTGTTTAGTATTTGTTTGAATATTTTGTGTGTGTATTTGTAAAACCGATTAAAAATTGTTTACTCAAATCCTTTACTTTCGGGTTTAACTCAAGCAACAATTTATATAATACGGTGAGGAGATATGTTTGTTATTATCAAAGTTGTTACAATATAGTGAGTTGATCTGTTGCTCTGCTTGCTACCAAAAACAAAAAAGTTTAACGTTTCTAAAGTCTTCTTTTAGTTAAAAATGTCAGACTAACATTGAACTCAATTTGTTGTTTATTTTAACTTAATTATTAACTTAGTTTAACAATTGAGTAAACAATTTATTTGCACAAAGTTTGCCTTTATGTGTTTACTTGACATATTAAAAACGTTATATGATTTTACTCACTTTGCTTACAAATGTAATTATACTGCGATTTTATCGTCACCATGATGACCCATCATAAAATTTTTAAAATGTTTTCTGACGCAAAGCTAAATGCCATGAAAAGAAATGTACCATAATCGAACTAGGTTTTGATAAATTAAATTTGATGAAAAACTTAAAGCCTATAGGTTAGCTTAGATATGTCGTGTGGACAGAAAAAACAAATTGTAACCCGTCAAGCGATAGGCTTTACTACCGCTCAGTCAATATATTCGGCAATATTGATATATTATGCAATTATGCTGAAATATTTTTACAGTGTGAAACAGCGTACGATGTACAAAAGAGTACATATAGAAATAAATAACTTAATGAAACATTATTTCCATTATTATTAATAATAATTATTATTTTTATTTATAAACTATCATTTTTTAGCGCAAACGGTATTTACACTCAAGATTAGTTTTAACTTAATTTACCAAAGCATAACATACATCTTTTGTATGGTGAGATATCCATCACAGCCAGTATTTTGGTAAAGCTTTAAGTATAAATCAAAAATTATTTAGTGAATGACATTTAAGTTTTCGCCAAAGCCTCACATGAGTTGTAATTTTTGCTTTTGTAAATAAAAATGAGACAGGACCTATCAAGCCCTATTTAGCTTCCATTGTAGATGGAAATATCACAATCAATTTATACATCAGTGCAAGATGTTCAGGTCCTTATCTCATGTTACCCGTATTTTCTCATCTTAGATTTTCCGATTGAAAAATTTGGAATATTGCTTACATTATTAAGGGTTTTAGATATTTTACCTTGCCATGAAGGGCCATTTTTTAAAGAGGATGTAAAGATGTTAAACTTATACTGACTGAACCAGTAATGTCCGTTTTGCTATTAAAGGTTTAAGGAGAAACCAATAATATCTTGTGACTGGTCAACAAATCAGCATTCAAAAACACGTGAAAGTTTAGGTTACTTGATAAATATGAAATCAACGTTAACTGTGAATGAGACATTCTTACGCTCAGTCACATAATTATCCAGCCCTAAGCTCCCTTCACGTGGCAGTTCCTCAAAAACAGTGACTACTGCTAGTTCAGACTACTGCTGCTCACGAGCGGTCGAATGCAGGAAATTATGGGTCTGGGATTGGTCGACAGATCAGCATTAAAAAGACGTGCAAGTTTAGGTTACTTGATATCTATTAAAACCAACGTTCACTCTGAATGAAACATTTTTACACTCTGTCACATAATTATCCAGCCCTGAGCTCTCTTCACGAGGCAGTTCCTCATAGTCAGAGACTACCGCTAGTTCAGACTACTGCTGTTCACGAAGCTGTCGAATGCTGGAAATCTGGGACTGTGATTGGTCAACATATCAGCATTAAAAAAGACGAGAAAGTTTGGATTACTTGATATATATGAAACTAAACTTCACTGTGAATGAGACATTCTTACGCTCAGTCACATAATTATCCAGCCCTGAGCTCCCTTAACGTGGGAGTTCCTCATAATCAGTGACCACCGCTAGTCTGACTACTGCTGCTCACGCAGCTGTCGAATGCTCCAAATTCTCGGTCTGTGATTGGCAGTTTCCGGCTCGGTTTCTTGCAAGTTTATGGCTTCAGGCAGTTGGAATGTGGCTGATCCCGGCCATTTCATAACTCTTGGTCTCAGACCTCTCGTTCTCCGGGAGCAACTATCCGTTGCTAGATCTTTTGCCAGTTTCCGCCCCTTGGCACCCTTCCCGAAATCTAGCTGCTAATGCACATATACGCCTTAAATAGATTTGCAATCACCTAATATAAAAAAATAATAATCATATAATATTCTTCAATGTACAACATTTTGAAACATTTCACAAAGATGGCAAAATTTGTAGATTAGGAATAATCCATACACAAGTTGGACCAGGCAACAAATTCTTTTATTATTGAAGAGTTATAAAGCTATAAAATACAGCTGCTTAGCTAGCATGTTTTAAGCTGACAGGGAGAGCGGAAAGTTACTAAGTTCGGAAAATTTTTTTTTCGTTACATTGGATTACGCTTCCCTCGAAGACAAGTTGTTTTAAATTCAATAACAAAATCAAATAAATATACCAAAGGAATCAGTTAAATTAAATATCACGTTCCAGGAATGTTTGTTCAGTAAACAATTTTTCCGGCCTTTAATGATATTTTCCCATTGTATGGAAAATCAGGTATGCTGTAATTAACACATTTTCATTGGTTTAAAGTAACCAAATAACCATTTTAGTTAATATGTTATTTTACTGTTGGTACGAAATAATAAATCACAGGCATTTTTATTTCAGTAACAGTAAATTAAACGTCAGGTGCGGTTAATTAATCTTCTCTCCGATGGTAATTATAAAATGCAAATGAGAAGAATTCGTTTGGTAATTGAAGATTCGGAGGGCAAATTCTATCATTTCGCACAAAGTCTAGCATCCAATACATTGATAATATTTGTTATTTAACGGGGATTTATTGATTTATTATAGGTAAAGAATAATCCATTATCAAGTACAAAAATGCATAATCATCAGTTAATAGAAAATGGCATAAGAGCTTGAATATAACATAGTGACACTAGAAGCTGTACTGATTACAACTAATCATTACAAATGATTAATGTATGTGTAACGTACTAATGTATGATTGATCATTACAAATGTTTTGTAAATAAGATCATAGCCCTGTAACGAAGATAACCTATTCATGATGAAGAAATAAACATCTTGGTCGTACGGTATATTTTTTGTATAAAGCAATATAATCATACGGTGTTTATTGAAACTCCCTGTTCGAATATTGTATTTAAACATAATATTACAAGTATATTAAATCCATATATATGAAGGAAAATAAATTAGGAACCATTTAAATAAATGTTTTCATTTGTAAATTTGATGACATTAGGAATTTTAACATTACCATTGAGAGGAAATGTAGCACAGGAAAGGCCAACATTACAAACAGTTTGATCGTTAATATTGTGAATACGTAAACAGATTATGATGTGGGCATTGTTTTGCGTGATATTCCGAGGAATATGGAATTTAAGTAGGGAATTATGGGCGTGGGAGAGGACCGACAAGAATAATATCAGGAATGATTGAGTGAACTGAACATTTAGAAATCGCACTGCCACTTCTTTTTTCACACTTGAATTATTTATTTGCAGCGAACGAATTTGCTTTATATATCGAGATCCTAACGTTCATTAAATTTGCGGTAGCAATCGTGTTGAAAGCTTACTAGCTTCTAATCATGGTGCTTCTAAAATGTACATTTTCGTATATGACTTAAGATTTTTGGTACATTTTGAAGCCTTAATTGTAATAATAAACTAATACTAGAAATCTACACCAAAAACTATTACCAGTCCGACCTAATAACAAAGTTTTAATCAATGAGAGAGAAAAAATTGATGTAAAACCCTCTCAAAAATTGAGTAGTAGTAGAAAGGATACACTACTTTTTTCAATACTTAACATTTAGACCAATTAAAACCTAACATAAAACCCCCTATTTTGAATGTAGTTTATTTAAAAATAATTATAAATAAGCATCAAGTTCCCATAAGATATTGTATAACTATTGTATAACTACAGTTGTTATCAGATCGTCGATGAGAGCAGTCGTGTCCTTATCTCTCCGATTGCCTGAACCGTGTCGTTACCTGTCCGGTAGGGTCTGAGTGTGCGGCCTGACTGGTACAGTTATTAAATTGTATTATATCAACATTTTAAATATATATATATTTTTTAATTTTAATAGTTTGTTATCATGGCCGATAACTGTAAAAAGTGTAACAAAGTCTTCGTCGAGAGTGATATAGTAGCCAAGTGCGTCGACTGTAGGCATAGTTTTTCATGCCACGTGCACGCGTGCAGGATCGACCCAAAGTTTCACTAAATCTAAAAAATAAAACCTTGAAGTGTGATTCATATGTTGAGGAAATCTAAATCGAATGCTTCAGTTCGCAGTAGTGAGGACCTCGAAGACAAAAATTTCTATTTTAGAAGCTATTCGGGCCCTAAAAATCGATATAGAAGGCAACTTTAATGTAGTGTTTGTCATCAGTTAGTGCTGTGCAAGACGAAAATAAAAGGTATGCGCGATTGTGTGATTAAGCTGGAGGGTGAACAGGAAAAACTACAGGAGCGCTGCAGCAGGCTGGAGCATGCTAATGACGCGTTGGCTGGCGAGGTGCGGGACTTGCAACAGCGACTGCACGATACCGAACCGCACTCTCGATCTGCTAATGTGGAGATAGTCGGTCTGCCAAAGACTGACGATGAAAATATTGTCGACTGTCTCCAGCACATTGCCGGGTCGCTTGGACTTGAGTTCAGGATGGAGGACATATCGATCGCTCATCGGCTGCGAGCTTACTCCACGAGAAGGCATGTACATCCGCCGATTATTGTGCAGTTCGTCTCCAGACGCGTCAAGGAGGACTGGCTGAGGGCAGCGAGGACGAAGAAGAATTTAAACGCCGCGGAAATCCACCCATCTCTCACACGGAGTAATGTATACGTGAACGACCACCTGACACCTCACAATAAAGCGCTTCTCTGGGGAAGGCTCACCGGCTTAAGCGAGAGGGGGAAGGTCGTCCTAGCCGGATTTTTCAACGGAAAGGTCGTCATCAAGGCTGCTGAGGGTGCTGAGGCTGTTCGCGTCACCATGATGTAGGATCTCGACAGGTTTGACAAGAGATAACTTTCCTCTGTGGTCCGCATTACATAAGTAAGTTTATAAGCCTATAAAATTGTTTTTCTTTCGTTAGCATAATAATCAGGCTTTTTCTTTTGTTTTTATTCACTTTTTATGTCATAAAGAAGATACTTTTAATTTTCATTTGTATTGTATTTATGTAATCTAAAACTACATTTATAATTTTACAATACACTTTCTTTATTAGAGAAAATAATATTTCATTTTTCTCTCGATAGGTTATTGTACGAGGAAATGATAAGTTAAGTATGACAATGAGATTGATGTAATTAGTTATTATTAGTTTGGTGTATGGTTTTGTATTTTAATTTCTATGAGAAAGTCAAGTTACTAATAGGTAAGAGAGGCTCAAATTTTATATACAATTTTCTTTTCATGTAAAATTTAATATCAGTATTTTTTCGGATTATAAATTCAGAATATAACTACCTATTTATTACTAATCAATTAAATATTTTCTAAATTACATATTTGCAATATTTTTTTCTTTAAGTGAGTAAAACATTGAAAAAATAAATTCAATTATTTTAGTATTGTTATATTTGCATTGTCTGTTTTTGATAATAAATTGTCAGCAACTTATACAAGCATACGCTTGTTTTATTATACTTATTATGTTTATTATGGTATACGCATCATAGGCCTAGGTGTAAGAAATTAAGTTTTAATATTATATAGTTAAATACATTTAGTACTATTTAATTTATGTACACAGATGTCTTTATTTAGTCTGTCTTTCCACTATTTAATATCTTTATTATTTAACCAGAAACTATTTTATTATAAAAACTTAATGTTCAGAATTCACAAACTTCTAAATTTGTCTATGTAAGACTGCAATCTTTAAATTTGAAAGACTTTAAAATGTAATAATTATGCAATCTTTTTAAATCGTCTACTGAAAATAGCCATTTTAATGTAATTACATTGTATTAATATGGATTTATATAAATGCATCTTACTGAAGTAAAAATAAGTAACATATTATATGCAATATTTAAGTGCTAATTAAACTTCTGTGTATGCCAGGGTACGTATACGCATTTATAAAATATACTTTTATTACTTTCAAATATTTAGACCGGCCCGGGTGGGTGATTGGGCTTGAACGGCATAAATGGGTGAGAATGATGACAACTCTTTGTTTTTCCACAACGATTGTTTAGAACTAAAATCATATTTTGAGTACAAAGATTTTTTTTTAGTAGTAATTCTGTTGATAAACTTAAAATATTCCATTGCAATATAAGAAGTATTTCAAAAAACTTTGACGAACTTTTGATTTATTTAAATGATCTTCCTTCGCTAGATATAATAATATTGACAGAGTGTTGGTTGTGGGGGGGTGAGGAGGGGTGGAACCATTGACGGGTTTGACTTTGTACTTACTGATAAGCAGCGTAACAAGGCTGATGGTGTAGTTGTTTACTACAATAACCGGTTATCAGTTACTGCATCACAGATTTCTATAAGTGACACGTACGGCATAAAACTCTACTTTAATTTTTGTCATAAAACATTTTGTCTCGTGGCTCTCTACCGTACGTTTGACTGCGACATTCAACTTTTTTTGGATTCTTTAGAACATTATTTTGACAGTTTGAATAAGGACGAAATAATTATCTTAGCTGGAGATTTCAACTTTGACTTGCTTGAAACCAACTCCCCTTATACTGACAGATACTTGAACTGTATAGTAGGTGCTGGTCTTATTCATTGTATAGATAAACCAACAAGGGTTAACAAAATCTAGAAAGTCATGCCTGGATCACTTTATTATACGATATAACGACATGAACAACGTACAGGCAGCTGTGGTGTTACAGACTGAGATTACTGATCACTATAGCACTGGTCTTACCATTACTTTTCCCGTTACAGCACCATCGGTTATGACAAATACAGCTTCACAGACGATTATAGACTCTGCACTCTTGTCCCGTAATCTTGCTCATATTGACTGGAAGACGATTTTTCAGAACGAAAATGTAAACGGTTCTGCATACGAATTTTTGTAAAATGGTAGGCCAAGCGATCGATAATTCTAGAAAACCAATTAAAAAGTCATCTAGATTCAAGAGGCTTAAGCCTTGGATTACAAATGATCTGATCAAATTAATTCGCGATAGAGATAAATTGAGCAAAAAAATTAAAAAAACAGCCTTTTAATATAATTCTTAAAAATAATTATCGAACGTTAAGGCAATTTTATTGCCAATTCTATCAAAACGTCTAAGCGTATTTACTACAGGGCTAAATTAAACGAATATCAAAAATAATCCTAAATTGTTTTGGACTTTAATTAACGAATTGGCAGGTAAAAAAAAGTAATAAGGGTTTATTTCCGGTAGAAAGGTATCTGCCTAATGTACCAAGTGTTACTCACGGTGTATGTAAAGAAGTTCGCTAACGATTTCAACATGTTTTTTTTGCTAGCGTTGGACATAACTTGGCAAGTTCAATTAACACCGGGGGTGCATTAATTATCGATGATGCAGATTACGGGCGAGACTCACTGTTCACGGCTTCGGACTGTCACTGAACTGGACCTATTACTGCACTACGTGGCGGGTCCGCTCCTGGTTATGACGACGTCACAGCTTCTGCACTCAAAGATAATATTCATATTTTCTCTCTAAACCTTTTCTACATATTTTAAATCTTAGCTTGGCGTACGGTATATTTCCTGATAGTTTTAAGTTAGCTAAAGTAATCCCACTTCACAAGGCTAGCACATTTACGGAGAAAAATAACTATCATCCCATTTCTTTGTTAAGTGTGTTCTCTAAGGTGCTGGAGAGAATCGTCAAAGAGCAGTTTGTAAATTACCTTCAACACAACCGTATTTTAGCGGAGTGTCAATACGGGTTTAGGGCTGATAAAAACATTTCAGACGTTCTCTTTGATGTAAACAAAGAAATTTATCATACTTTGTCAGATGGTATGAGGAGCTTTTTTATTTTCCTTGACCTAAAGAAAGCATTTGATAGTGTAGATAGAAACAAATTAATTTACAAATTATCAGCTATAGGTGTAACGGGTAATGCTCTCGCATGGTTTAGGAGCTACCTTGCGGACAGACGGCGGTTTGTGTCTGTCTGCGGTGTGTGAATGGTGATGAGCTTTCCTGTGGATTATGATGTAGTTCAAGGAAGCACTCTGGGCCCTATATTATTTTTAATATACATTAACAAAATTTCAAAACTGCAGATTTCATGGTAAACTATTTCTTTTTGCTGACGACACGCTAATTATTATATCAAAGGTAAATCTTGGCAGGATGTTCAAAATAAATCTTTAAATGACCTCATGACAATTAAAAAATGGATGGACCAAAATGTTTTATCACTTAACATCCTAAAAACTAAATTTATGCCCCTTTCTCTTACGTCAAATTCAGATTACAACTTACACGATTTAATTATTCATAATTGTAATAGTCACTATAACAATGCCTATGGATGTAATAAAATCGAGAAAGTGTCGTCATACAAATATTTGGGTGTGTTGTTTGATTCTCGAATGAAATGGATAGATCACATTAAGTTCTTAAAAAATAAAGCAAGAAAGTATATATTTGCTTTTAGGCAGTTAAATAGCATTTTGAGTTTTGATGAAACTAAAATCGTTTATTTTGGTTTATGTGCAATCCCTTTTTCATATGGCATTCTAGCTTGGGGGGGGGGGTGCTTTTCCTTTCACATATTAAAAGTTTTAAATATAGTTCAGAAATCTATTCTGAAAGCCGGTTTTGCGAAGTGTAGGACGATATCCCTCTGATTTATTGTTTCAAGAAACAGGAATTCTACCAATTAAAAAAATTTTTATTAAAGTCTTATTTATTCATATTTACAAAACATTTCGGCGCTCAATTTTTTCTACAATCCCACATTTTTATAACACAAGATATGCAAATATAGTCGGAATTAACACTATTCAGCAACACAAATCATTTGCGACAACAAACAGTTTTTATCTAGCACACATTTTTATATCGAAATTATTCTAATAGTTTTAGAAATTTCAAGCTGTTCGACTCTCCCTCTCTTGAGGTTTTTAAAAAACATTTTGTCAAGGAGTTTTTGATTCTCATAAGCATTGAGAGTGCCCAGTTACTTATCTCTGTTGACTACAGACGGACCTAGACTGTCTGATACTGACTGACGGCACTGTCCCCTCTCCTCCCCTCTTCAAACTATATATAATAAAATCCAATCACTTACGTAATTAGCCTATTTTTTGTAATTTTTGTTCACTCAATATTTTTATTTGTTTCGTCTACTTTTCTTCTCCACTATATTGCTGATTATCGGAATTCGAGGTCATATCCGTCGTTTATTCTGCTTTAGATGTCTTCTTTCAATTATCAAATTTTATAAAATTAATCTACACTCTGCTCGAGATAAAATTCGAATTGTAACAATTTCAACTCGAGTCTACGCACAGGCCATTAAGGCCCATGTAGGCTCTTTTTTTTCCCATTATTTGAATTAATCCAGAAATGATGTAGCAAATTTAATGCTGTTTTTTTTTACTAGGTATGCGTGTATGTATGTGAATATGTATGTATGTGTATGTACATGTATATGTATATATATATATATATATATATATATATATCTTTATTATATCATCTCTTTATTCATTATATTGATTTATTTATGTAACACAAGTCTTTTTTATATTATTTAACGTTAATTATTTAATTTTAGTTTTTGAATTGTATTACTAGAATACTTCTGTATGTTTATATGAATTAGATAATATACAAATGCTACATTTGTTATCATTTCAATGTAAAGGTTTATTTTGTATTTCATTTCTTTTTGTGTGTGGAAATAAACGTGATTTGATATTTTAACGAGAACGAGTTTATAATTCTCTCACAGATTGTAACATACATGCATGCATGGTTTCACCCGAGAAATGTTTTTGAGTATACGATAGCAGCAGCAGTACAGCTGAACTGCAGATATTTCAAACTGTTCGTAACGAAACCTTGCAATAACACAGATGTGAACGGAACGAGTTTATAAGTCTCTCACAAGTTGTAATATATATGCATGCATGTTTCACCCCGAGAAATGTTTGAGAAGCAGCGGATACAGCTGATCTGAAGATATTTCAAACTGTTTGTTACGAAACCTCGTAGGAACACACATGTGAACAGAACGAGTTTATAAGTCTCTCACAAGTTGTGATATATATGCATGGATGTTTCACCCGATAAATGTTTGAGCAGCAGCGGTACAGCTGATCTGCAGATATTTCAAACTGTTTGTTACGAAACCTCGTAGGAACACACATGTGAACGGAAACGAGTTTATAAGTCTCTCACAAGTTGTGATATATATGCATGGATGTTTCACCCGATAAATGTTTGAGCAGCAGCGGTACAGCTGATCTGCAGATATTTCAAACTGTTTGTTACGAAACCTCGTAGGAACACACATGTGAAACAGAACGAGTTTTATAAGTCTCTCACAAGTTGTGATATATATGCATGGATGTTTCACCCGATAAATGTTTTGAGCAGCAGCGGTACAGCTGATCTGCAGATATTTCAAACTGTTTGTTACGAAACCTCGTAGGAACACACATGTGAACAGAACGAGTTTATAAGTCTCTCACAAGTTGTGATATATATGCATGGATGTTTTCACCCGATAAATGTTTGAGCAGCAGCGGTACAGCTGATCTGCAGATATTTCAAACTGTTTGTTACGAAACCTCGCAGGAACACACATGTGAACAGAACGAGTTTATAAGTCTCTCACAAGTTTTGTAATATATATGCATGCATGTTTCACCCGATAAATGTTTGAGCAGCAGCGGTACAGCTGATCTGCAGATATTTCAAACTGTTTGTTACGAAACCTCGCAGGAACACACATTGTGAAACAGAACGAGTTTATAAGCATTTACATCCAATTAAAAGTATCAGTACGGAGACCGTTTATTCTGTGAACATTTTTCTCAGTTATTTAACAATATAGAGCGTCAACTTAAAAAGGCCATCCTCAAACAGTGTGCTTTTAGATTTAAATTTACTTTTATGTCTTCATTATGACCTTGTTTATAAGAAAACTTTATTTTTAAAAAAAATCGTAATTGTTTATAGAACTTTTGGCCTTGTAACTATTCAAAGAGTGTACTGTCTAAAAATAGTGAACTTTAACACTTTATAATAATAAAAATCTTAGTGTAAAACATGAGTCACACTATAAGCCTTGTAATTATGAATAAACATTTTTATTTTACCCGTTTGCAAAACGGGCAGAATACAGGCTTTTTCGAAAGTTTAAAATAGTTGCTCCTTCCTCGTGTCTCGTCACATGGAAACCTGAATGCACCATTGCACCCCTATACAAAAATGTGTTACTTTCTCTTAATGGTGAATAATTAAGTTACAAATTTAATATTTTTTATTTTATAATTTAAAACAGAGACTTTTTTATATATTACTTCACAGATAAATTAGCGGACTATTTTCAGTAATACGTTTTCACATTGTAATATATATATCACTTGGACAGTTATTTAATACATGACTAGCAAGGGCAAAAAACATTTTGTTGAAATGGTCGTCATATCGCCTGCCATTGTAATTTTTAAAGTTTTATTATATTGATTTAAATTATTTACTGATTGATATTTACTGATTAATAGATTTAAACTGGTCTTCTGTTGCTTTAAGTAAATAAATAAATATTTTTATGTATATTTATATAAAACATGTCTATTTAAACATTTTTAAAGAAAGTAAGTTTAACTGTAATAAAGTAAATTTTAGGTAGCATCATTTGACATTTGCTAATAGTAAATTTACAGACCTTTAAACAATTTTCCTGTTTCATTTTGAAAAGTATAAAGATATAATATAGTATAGAGTAAAAGAGTAGTATAATATATTTTAAAAAACAAAACTGATGTGTACCTTTGCAAAATACGTATTTATTACCTCTATTCTGGATATGAAGCTAACTAAATTAGTCTCGAAATCTAAATGATTAATTTTCATACAGTTTATTTTTATTCAGTATAACTGATGGACCAGGTTCATGGGGCACTCTGGGCCTTGAAAAATAGATGAAGTTTGATATAGATATACGTACTAATCATAGTTAACAAAGTAGTTTTGGAATGACACTTATTTCAATGTTATATAAAAAATATTCAGACTTTCTGAACAATAAAACTAACTTGTTGCCATGAAAACAGTATTTAACAATTTTAAATTATTTAATAAATTGTTTTGTGTCAATCAATGACTCCCCGAGGGTAATCTGCTGAATACAATATGCCGCTTTTACGTTACTACCAAGCTTGCAAGCTGTGGCGCTGACTACCGGACATCGGACCTGCGTGACAGCTGTATTGGTTTGTCTGGAACATTCTTCAACATGATAAGTCAAAATTATATATACAAGTATATGATACCTTTATGTGTAGTATATAATATGCAGTAGATGCTATGTGTATATTGCTGTAGGAAGTATTTAGTTAGAGTGTACAAATTGTGTAAAAATAGGACATAAACTCAGTTGGTTGTTTTTGTGTCGACCTCTGTTGACCTAATCTATATGCTACAAATAGGCTACTACAGTATATGCTAGAAACCAAATTTCTAGATGTGATATGTATAATTATCTCCAAAAACGTCACCTTTTGCTAGTGGTTGGTTGTTTTATGTAGAACTATTTTGACCTCCAATCTTTAGTTCATTTGAAATATTAGTGGTTTTTTTTATTAATTGTTGTTTTATAGATAGCGTGCATGGAGTTGACACACAACATGTTTGTTGTGATTACTTTACTTATGCGTGTCACAACGCTCTGTTATGATCTGTATATTTTAACATACATATATGTATTTAGCCCAGTTCATTAGTCCACCTAAAGAAGAGAAAACCCTGGTATGCGTCCTATAGGCACGCTTACTGTTATAATAATTTGTAATAATGGTTACCTACGCATTCAAGTTCCTGTCTAGTCTGTTTGCTACACTCGCATTTACTGTAATGATAAGTAACACTGCAAACCTACCTACTCTATTATTCTTCTGACTGTTAAACCTGTTTTCTTTTGTTCTTTAGAACTATAATTTGCAACACGTTTTACCTACTTAAATAATCTGACTGACTAATCTTCTTCTTTATTAATGAAGAAATGATAATGCACCTCCAGTGAAATTGCTGGTGTGTAGGACTCTTACCAACTCCCACTCAATCCCAAATCCCACCTCTCGGGGTTTCTTTCTGCATTACTTCAAGAGATTGCCTTCTTAATCGTACAGAGGGCTCCTACAGTATCAGGCCATCGGTTGGTCAACACTGTATTACCGTTCTTCTAATTTCTTGGTGTTTCAGCGGATAAGTAAACGTACTATTGCCTGTCAGAGACAATTTTCCGTACAATTTTATCCGGTGACGTTGGCCCTATGGCAATCACGAGACCCCACTCTCATCACTTGCATTTCCCATTCGACTGCCTTTGCGTTAAAATCGTCGGCGACACTCAAATGTCCCCCGAGGGGTATAGTACGTCCCGGGAATCACTTTCATTGGTTGTGAAATAGTATCTGACGAGAGACACCCGCTACTCTCACTCAAGCGAACCCCCGGCTGGCACCGTGGCTTTTAACGACCACGTTCAAACGGTGCCTAGGATATCGCGGAATCAATACTGCTCGCTTATTGTGACAACGTCGATTTTTGCCCACACGAGTTGCGAGCCCTCTGCAGTCCACTGGAGGTGGCCGAAACGGAAGCACCCGAAGCACTTCGTTACCTCCAACCTACAGATTCTGCAATTGTACAACCAACTTTATATATCCTGCTAGCTTCGCGCTCCATTAGGTGCACTATATTCAGTCGAGGTCGGCGGATTTTCTAAAGTCACCATCGACTCTAAACTTCGAACGGTTTCGTTTGCCCCGATCGTATCCTTCAGTGCAGCACTGAATCACGAACTGTGATTTTCCTGCCAAGTTCCAACAAGACACATCCTGTTCTTGTCTGCCTGGTGGTCCGAACTTCAGTGCCAGAGTCATCAGGTTTAATCTGAATCTCTCCTTTAGCAGGTCTGCATAAGTCCTACCAGCGGCCGGTCTTATAAGAACCGTCTGAGGACAAACCTACTTTTGAGAATTTTGTCTTGATGGTGTCATCTTGAGAAAGGTGCCTCCCAAACAGTTCTCATCACTTTAGCCGCCCGCTTCTCCTTTCCCCCGCTCTCTTTCCGGTCTGCCGAAATAAGATGGAAAGTGTACACAGAAACGTTTACTGTAATGAGTTTTTAACCCTGGTTACCTACTGACTCTAGTCCAAATATTGTTTAACATGTTTTCTTTAGCGACATTTAATTTCATGATTTGTAACACTGACTACCTGCTTACTCAAATACCCTGACTTTCTAGGCTACTCTCTATACACGCGCTTACTATTATATAACAATAATTAATTCTAACATATACGCTATAAAAAAATTTCTAGATATGAAATGTATAATTATCTCCAAAACAAAAAATTTTACTGGTGGTTAGTTGTTTTGAGTCGACCCTTTTTGACCTGTATTCTTCGGTTCATTTTTTAATAATTAGTGTTTGTTTTATTAAACGTAAAGTTTAAAGTCAGTATGAATGGAGTTGACATACAACATATATGTTGTGATATCTGACTTAGATAAGAGTAAACCCTAAAACCCGTTATAAGCCTTTGGCTTCCAGAAAAATTAGCTGTAAATAAACCTCCTGGGGTAGTCGGTCTTTCCGACCTAATTCTTAGTAGGTAGGTTTTGTGACGACTGAAATATTCTTAATTTATTCTCATGGGCTTTATAAATAAAAACAATATCTCGAGAACCAATCAAGATACCAAAACATGATTTATTACAAAATGTTCAGTAAAATCTTACATACATTTCAAATCACCTGTTGTTTCGTTCTCTTGGTTAATAAATAACCGGATTTGTGGATTCCTTAAAAGTTTAAATGACTGCCATATTGAAAAGATGGACGTACCTTGATGGCTAAAAAAAATAGTGAAGATATTTTAAAATGTAAATTTCACCCGTTTCAAGAGGATATAAAAGTTATAATAGGAATTTAAATGTAATCAATAACTTAAAAACCATTTAAGGTACCAAACATTGTTTATAAAAATGTTATAACCATTGCAGAACAATTCTATTTATTCTCTTGTTTCATAAAATAACGGACTTGTGAGGTAATTTTAAAAGTAATTAATAACCACCATATTGAAACGAAAATGGCAAGGTTTCAAACGAACTTAGCCAATAATAAATTTCAAAAATCAAAGTTTACAAATTTTAAACTTGTTTAGACTTTTTTTGACAGTTAATCATTACACAAGTTGCGCAAATACATACCCCACTGACCCCAAACGCAATTTCTTGTTGAAAAGAGGGAAAACGCGGCCATATTCTATTTAAGTGAGATTCTAAACATCTTCTGAGATAAGTGATAATCACGGAAAGATATTCCAATCTCCTGAAAAAATTTAGATTTTAGGATCAAATAGCGGAATTTTAGGATCCTGAAGTCTGAGTGTGAAACAGAGTTCATAAGTACACGTTAAATTAACTCCATTCCACGATATTTTATATAAATAGCACTTTCAGTAGCTATTTTAGACCTGTGTGGAGGAATCCTTAATCCGAAATCCTTAGTTTTGCGGTTAACCCACTTATTATTAAATAAATGAATAATATGTAATTTTAGAAACAGAAGTAGGGACATTGTATGTATATATTTCTTTTATTTTTCTTTGTTAAAAGCTTCAGATGTGACCTCGAATTACGAATAGCTCGTATTGTAGACATTACGTGTGGTATGAGCACTTGGCGCCATGGTTGAGTATGGTTTATATATATATATATATATATATATATATATATATATATATATATATATAGAAATAAAATATATTCTAATATAACATACATATATATATTAGAAAAGATTTCTCAGAGTTGATCTTTTAGCTGTAAACCATGTAATAATAAATGTGGTACTTGCATCATTATGAATAAGACCAGTCAATTCAAAAGTACTTACAGCGTCACTTAAAAAACTTATCCAATAGCTGGTAAATTGGACTGTACTCCAACAATGCATTTTACCAACTAACCTTTAATGTGTTTTTCCCAGGGACTACACTACAGTAAATAGCATGTAAAGCTATTTACTTCAACAAAATCTTTGACGATTGCTATCACTTAAGCTATTAGAAAACGTAACCTTTTAAAAAATAGTTCACGGAACGATGTGAACCTAAGGATTTTGAATTGTCACATTAACACATTTAAAATATAAACAACCATATGAACCCTAACAACATTTACTAAATTATTGTTTTTCATTTGAATTTACCGATATATTGCGTTTCAATATGGTTTAAATCTACATTGAAAAACAATATCTTGATTACCGTAAAATGAATTTTACTTAAGGTTTAGATGTGTGCCTCGACGTTGTGTTATCAAACTATAATAGTTTATGTTGTCTATAATTATACTTTCATTACACTTTTTTTTAAAGCTTTCCCCCTTTATTTTTAGTAATCATATATATATATTAATTATTAACTTTCAGTGCTACGGTAAAAGACAGAATTTTTAATCTATGCTATCTCTAACTGCCGCTTGGCTAACCGAAACTTATTTCTAAAACCACTACAATATTGTCTATACTAAGTATTATTTTTGATAATATACTTATTAAGTTTTGATTATTAATTTGAAATCATGTTTCAGAATGCTTTAATTACTTATCCTCAATGCGAGATGACACAGTATCGTAAGTATTTGGGACATTTCAGGTGTTAAAATTTAATGCCATTCTGAAACTACAGTCTTAGTCAACACTCTTTTATAAGGTATTATAAATAAAGCAAACCTACCGATTGGTGTCATTTGTGATTCGAGAGTTTTGTTCTGATTATTTTCAGGTGGCCTCGGTCCTGCGTTGGCTTGACGTCCCTCTCTGCGAACACTTTTCACGTAACACTTCCCCACGTGTGTTGCAAAACACACAAAGTATGAATGATGATTGAATGGAAAATGTGTGAAAGTCTGCGTGCGTGTAGAACTACAATATAACTACTGCAATAATTCTCCACCACCAAAACACATTTAGGTATACTAAATTTATCTGCTTATATTAGACTTATGTTAACATATTTTTTCCCATGAATATACTTAATTTTAATAATATTTATTTAATTAAGGTATATTTCTGTACTTACAATGGTTTTGGGAACTACATGGTTTATAATATGATACATCTATTATATCCTGTCTTTTTTATTGCTGCTACAGGGTGATGCGGCCAATGCGGCAGGAGGTCGCCCCACCCCCACTTACACTAAAACACTCACGAACACATACACTAGGTAATGTATTGTAATACTTAAAATATTTAAGGTAATTTGGTTTAAAACTGTTGTTTCAGAATGGCATACTAATATTAATTGGCTTAGTATATGTTTACAGAGAATAGTTCATAATCTTAATATAATTACAATTACTCCTGACCGTTAGTAACAAATTGGTTAATTAGATTGTAATATAAAATGTGGACTCACTACCATAAATGAACCAAATAATTTTTACTTATAATCATAGAAATAAATTCATACTTCACTGATGAATAAATACACTATTGTTTTTTCAATCTCATTCCCTATTATTATATTTATTACAGATGAAAGTATTGTAAAATTTCAGTGATTTAACTTGAAGGTATATGTAATTTTGTATTTTGGGGTTCTCTTGAGTGTATAAGTGTATTAGTTTCTGTCTCACAATAATAGTCTATGCGCGTTTTGCAAATCCGGAAAGTTAAATAACAATATAAATTATTCAATACATATTTCTATGTACACTATTAGATTAATCATAGTCTACGTAACAATCTAGACCAGTACACAATATATGAAAGCAAAGCTGACACTTTTTTTATAATTAATATACAATACTATGTCTATCATTCTTATAATATCTTTTATATTAAAGCCAAAAATTTAACCACCTCAATTATTATAAAATCAATATATTTCAACTTCATATAGTAAAAAATTTTTTTGCATGGAATTGGGCATTTTTAAACAATCTCCAACCTACGTTGCTGTCTGCATTTTTAAGACGTGTGCAGCGCTTGAGTCTTCGATTAGCACACAATTATCTATCCTATTATAAGTGTATATGGTAATTATTCAAGAGCCTTTAAAAATATATTAGCACAATTAGCAAAGCTAATATTTTATAAATGTAAAATTACCGGATATTTCTTTTGTTATTACTGCATATATTTTATTAAAAACACTAGGCAGCCATTGACATAAATACATTTACGTAATTATGTCTGTGCATTGGAATTTTTGAACCAAATGTGTCATTCAGGAAGTAAATGTCTAAACATGCACTCACGCAAAGTCCCTTCGTGATCTTAGGTTTTAGTCCAGATATATAATTTATTTTTCCCAAAATTTGAACGGTCGCCTTCTCGAAATTGATTTGGAACTATTATTAAATATTATAATTAAAATATTTTTTTTGAATAAGGGTTTCCACGTCATTTAAAAATTTTTAATTAAATAACGTTGTTTAAAAACACACAAGCTATGTACTACTAGTCTTTTGATCCAACTTTAATCTGGATCTAATTTCAAATACGGTAGTTATTAACTAACGTTATATCGCATATAGCCATTTATATTTCATCAAGATATCGCTTGTGGATATGGAATTCTCTCTCAGGATAAATCAAAGTACATTATGTGGATATGATACTCTCCCTCAGCCTACGTAAAAGTACTCAAATATCAAAGTTCGTACATATTAGATTGCTAACGGATGAAAATGTGGCTAAGGTTTACTAAATGTTTCAAGACTTTGTTAAATTAGAAAAGAAAGAAAAAGAGTTCGGTCACTTCATATTTCCTGAAGATGTAATATAATAGACGTCTTTAAAAAAAATAATTGGTGTGTACTTAGGTCAAAAAAGGGGGGCTGAAACCAGAAATTTACTGTTAAAACGTAAATTTTAAACTGTTAAAGACATTTTGTTCACACCCTGTAAATACCAAAAAACAACCATAATGATTTTTTAGCCCCAAAACGCGCTGCCGACAAATACCTTTAAGACATGAAACCATGTAACACATATATAATTCCTATTTGAAAACTGTTGTACTAAAAACGGCTCTACCCACCGCCCCAAAAAGAGTCGTTTTGGGCCATATTTTCCGGCTTGATAATTTTGTTACTGAATTCTTTGTCAAAACTGCGGTTTATCTGTTAAAACGAATTTTGCAGACTTAATTTTTTTGCTGCTATAGATAATGCACAGGTGGTTTGAAACAAACTGTACATAAAAAATCAGAAAAAAATGTCATGGAGTTAAATTTATACTTCTTGTATTATGTTTTATATGTTGTATAATATATTCATTAAAATTAAATTTTACTAATCCATAAAACCTATTTGTATAAAATAATGTAAAAAATTAAAACTTTATAAATAACACCGTTTTACTCTAATAACATCAAATGTTTATATATAAATTCACTACCTTTATGGTTGTGTACAATACAAATTAATACATAACTGTTTTAAAACCAAACCAATACATGTGTTTTCTTAATAAAATAATAAAACCTTGAAAACTTAAACTATAAATAACCAATAAAAATAAAGATAAATAAATAAAATAATGAAAAACATTACGCTGTGTTTTTTAACAGCGTGTAGTAACAGTTTTTTTATAAACTCACTAAGCTACTGCTTGTGAAAAACATAAAATAATACATAAATCTTTATAACCCAACGAATACGTTGTATTTCGGTGTGTAAGGATGATAATAGACATAATATATTAAAAACTTGTGCAGCGTGGATTCGTTTGTAGATAAATATGATATATAGGCTAATATTAAAAACTTGTGTAGCGTGTTTAGGTGTAAAATAATATAGACATAATATTAAAAAACTTGTGCAGCGAGTTTCGGTGTAAAAATATAGACATATTATAAAAAAAGATAGTGCAAAGTATTTTAATACAGTACATTTAAACAAATATTAAACCCCTGTTTTATTACCAACTTTGTAAAAATTGGGCCCTAAAATAAGCACTTATTGCATCCTCAGTGTTTTAAACTTACAGTGTGGTATGAAATATACTTTCACTCCAAGTATTCTACAGGTGGTATGATTATTTTGGTAGTTTTATTACATTTGTCTGTATACTTTATTCTACAGGGTGAGTCAGAAATATGGTTAAAATATTTTGAGACGGGATTCTAGAGCTAAAAAATAAGAAAAAAAATGTTATATAAAGGTAGGTCCGGAAACGCTCCATTACTGAGTAATGGCTGGCGAAAGATTTTGCTTTGTTTTCAGTTCACCTGGTGAAATTTAGTGATTCTGAAAGGTTTTGTTCTTACTTTTTAACTCAAATAAGATGGTTGTATAAAGAAAATCATCTGAAAAATCAAATAAAACCACTCTAGAGGTTGTAGTGTGAACAGTTTTTGAGAAAAAAAGTATGAAATTTGCCAAAAATCTAATAACAAAAATACCGTCTTAAATGTTTGATGTCTAATAACATTTTTAAATGACCAATAAAACAAATTGTTTTTCCTAATACAGATTGTAGAGAATTTAATTCTGAAAACAACCATAATAAACAAAGTTACACAAACCATGTGTTAAAACAGTTATGATGTTGACTCCTCACGTAATCACACTACACAGCAAACGTTTGCTGTTTTATAATAAGGGAATGAGTATCTGATTGGTAACAGCTAGTAATAATTTAATTGTTTTAACAACAAAACTGTTTAAACATTTTTAAAATAATAAATATTTAGCTGGGCATTTATTATTAGATGACATAATATGTCACCTCATTGTTGAACAAAACAAACAAACTGTAAAGATATTATGTGCTTGTGTTAAGTATTTTAACTAGTTATTTCTATCCATTTTATTAGTGATGTTGTGTTGTGTGTTTCATTTATTAAAAATGGAAGGTAATGTTCATGTGTATTCAAACTCTGATTTAGCAGATATGCATTTTAATGTATGGTTTGGAACGCTGCAATAGTACTTCAGCAAGGACGTCTGTCTAGCAAAAGAACTTTCCTAACTGCAGGTGTCAAAAGCGCTAGAATTTTTGCCACTATTCATCAACGTCTATCTGAAAACAGGTTCTTTGAAGTCTTCGGAGCATAGTAATGCAGGCATCGTCCGATCATGTAGGACTATTGAATTAGAAGAGTTGGTTCTTAATACAATTTATGATTATCATGAAAAGAGCACTAGAGAATTGTCACTACAGTTCAATGTCAGCCAATCAAGTACTCTGAGAATACTACACGAGTACCAGTTAACACCCATACCAGCTACTCCACGTCCAAGCTACTCCACGTTTCAGCAACTCTTTTGCCCCAAGACTACGCTCCCCATGTTGTTTTTGTCGATAGCTTTAAATGTGCTGATCCAAACGTTTTTTATTACAATTTTGTTTACCGATGAGGCTCACTTTACAAGAACAGCTATCATTAACTTCCATAACAACCACACTTGGGCAGACAGAAATCCTCATGCTATCAAACCTAATCGCACACAGTTTTTAGTAAATGTTTGGGGTGGAATCTTAGCAGATCATTTAGTCGTATTCGTGCTTCCTCCTAGGCTTAATGGCGTGGTGTACTTGAACTTTTTAAGAGACGAGCTAACTAACCTGCTTGATGATGTACCTCTGCATATGCGCCAAAACATGTGGTTTATGCCTGACGGGGCATCTACGCACTACTCTCTGGCTGTTCGTGGACACCTAAATGAGAGTTTCACAAATCAATCGATAGGCCGAGGTTGGACCAGTTTCATGGCCAGCAAGATCACCGGACTTAAATCCTTTGGACTTTTTTACCTTTGGGAACATTTAAAAACATTAGTTTACTCTTCCCCAATAGATACCACTAAAGAACTCCGATTAAACATGTATAATGGAATAGAAACCATTAAGCAGACACCTGGAGTTTTTGAATGGGTCCGAAACTTGGTGAGAAGACGCCTAAACGCGTGCATTTTGAACAATGGAGGTCATTTAGATCATCCTTTTTAATTCTTCCGGTGAGACTAAAAGCAATTGTAGATGTTTATTGTATTTAGAAATAAAATTTTGAATTAAAAATGTTTATTTTTCACCAGCTGTTATCCAATCAGATACTCATTCCTTATTATAAAACAGCAAACGTTTGCTGTGTAGTGTGATACGTGAAGGAGTCAATATCATAACTTTCTTACACATTTAGTTAACTTTGTTTATTATGGTTGTTTTCAGAATTAAAATTCTCTACAATCTGTATTAGGAAAAACAATTTGTTTATTGTTCATTTAACAATGTTATTCGACATCAAACATTTAAGACGGTATTTTTGTTATTAGATTTTTGGCAAATTTCATACTTTTTCTCAAAAAACTGTTTACACTACAACCTCTAGAGTGGTTTTATTTGATTTTTCAGGTGATTTTATTTATACATCCATCTTATTTGAGTTAAAAAAGTAAGAACAAAACCTTTCAGAATCACTTAATTTCACTAGGTGAACTGAAAAAGAGCAAAATCTTTCGCCAGCCATTACTCAGTAATGGAGCGTTTCCGGACCTACCTTTATATAACAATTTTTTCTTATTTTTAGCTCTAGAATCACGTCTTAAAATATTTTACCATATTTCTGACTCACCCTGTATAACTTGGAGTAGTATGCTTATTTTGCGTTAATCACGTAAGTGTAAGTTTGTATGTTTTTAGTAGTACCTTCACGAAATGAATACGATCTACATAATACTTTCAAAATCATAGTCATTCAGAGGAATTTATAAAAATTAATATTAGTTATAATATCAATCCCGAATAAAAATTAAAAAATCTTCTGAACAGAATGACATACGGACGAGAAGTAAGGTTTTAGATTATACATGCATAAAAACGTATATTATCCTTCACTTAATAGGTTTATGTACACCGAGTTTATCTGAATACAAAAGCTGCCAAAACGAGTATATTTGATTAAAGTAGCTATTTTACACTAGTCGAAGAACATTGATAAATCCTAGAAACAGTGTATTTAATCGGTAAACAGTCCATTCCTTCATATAACTCGTCTTCCAGGTTATTTCTTAAACATTGTCTCTTAATAAAGATCATTGCACGGAGTTTTAGAATTTGGACATTCATATAGGATCTTTAAGCCAACTTTTATCCTAGAGAATATAATTTATAATTAATTTAATTACATCTGAAATTGATTTATTTCTTTAAGGTTCAACATTGAAGGAAATCTATCTATAGAGTTTCATGCCGCCAATTATAATATATTGCACCATATTTACACTCCACGTAATCTTACAGAACAAGGGTCAAGATCCTAGAGAGGCACATCTCACGTCTTCACTTGGATGGCCTTACGTTTCTAAGCATCCTTGAGATAATATACGGTCGTTATGCCTTAGTATGCAACTCGACCGCATTTTGCAAAGAAAGTTAAGATCCTAGAGAGGCACATCTCACGTCCTCACTTGGATGGCCTTACGTTTCTAAGCATCCTTGAGATAATTATACGGTCGTTATGCCTTAGTATGCAACTCGACCGCATTTTGCCAAAAGAAAGTTAAGATCCTAGAGAGGCACATCTCACGTCCCTCACTTGGATGGCCTTACGTTTCTAAGCATTCTTGAGATAATATTACGGTCGTTTATGCCTTTAGTATTGCAACTCGACCGCATTTTGCAAAAGAAAGTTAAGATTCCTAGAGAGGCACATCTCACGTCTCTCACTTGGATGGCCTTACGTTTCTAAGCATCCTTGGAGATAATATTACGGTCGTTATGCCTTAGTATGCAACTCGACCCGCATTTTGCAAAAGAAAGTTTAAGATCCTAGAGAGGCACATCTCACGTCCTCACTTGGATGGCCTTACGTTTTCTAAGCATCCTTGAGATAATATACGGTCGTTATGCCTTAGTATGCAACTCGACCGCATTTTTGCAAAAGAAAGTTAAGATCCTAGAGAGGGCACATCTCACGTCCTCACTTGGATGGCCTTACGTTTCTAAGCAATCCTTGAGATAATATACGGTCGTTATGCCTTAGTATGCAACTCGACCGCATTTTGCAAAAGAAAGTTAAGATCCTAGAGAGGCACATCTCACGTCCTCACTTGGATGGCCTTACGTTTCTAAGCATCCTTGAGATAATATACGGTCGTTATGCCTTAGTATGCAACTCGACCGCATTTTGCAAAAGAAAGTTAAGATCCTAGAGAGGCACATCTCACGTCCTCACTTGGATGGCCTTACGTTTCTAAGGCATCCTTGAGATAATATACGGTCGTTATGCCTTAGTATGCAACTCGACCGCATTTCGTAGTTAGTTCTAAGAATAACGATAAAATGGACACACATTTCTCATGAATTTTTGTCTGCATAAGGTTTAGCTTAATGAATATTGGGAATTTCTTGAAATAATAATTTGATTATGACAGGGATAAATAATAATAATTACTCTATCACTTACTATTTTAATATAAGGTTCAGTTTGATAAATGTTAAATACTTTCTTGAAATATGAATTTGTTCAAAATTAAGGATTATTTTACGAATTTGTCCAGACTTAGTTTTATCAGTATAAGGGTTGGTTAGAAATAAAGAAAAGATTATATTAACTTATTTATTATCTACATTTGTGTATTAGAAAGAACTAACATTGACTATATCGAGTGTACGTAGTAATATAGTACTTTGTAAAGTGGTACTTCATATTTATATTGAAACAAGGCACGACCATCTTAGCTTTGTTATGGTAGTGAACAAAAGAATCTCTTTGTGCCAAATTGCCACGTTTATAAGTCTTGCCTCGAGGGGAAGCTGTTAATAAATCAGAGAGTTTGCAGTCTCCCTAATTAACTGCATTGTTTCACAACACTCTTTTTTTGGCCATTTTCTCATCGTTAAACCTGGGATTATGATTACATTTAACAAGTGCCTTAATGTATAGTCTTGTTTACACTTGCGGGTTGTTCGTTGGAAAACCGCACAGCACATGATTAAATCTAAGTTAAATCCTAACCAATAAAACGTGTTTAGTATTTGTTTGAATTTTTTGTGTGTGTATTGTGAAACCGATTAAAAATTGTTTACTCAAAATCCTTTACTTTCGGGTTTAACTCAAGCAACAATTTATATAATACGGTGAGGAGATATGTTTGTTATTATCAAAGTTGTTACAATATAGTGAGTTGATCTGTTGCTCTGCTTGCTACCAAAAACAAAAAAGTTTAAGGTTCTATAAGTCTTCTTTTAGTTAAAAATGTCAGACTAAAATTGAACTCAATTTTACCAATAAGCGATTCTTGTGGCCATTTCTCACAATACGCAATGAAAACTGGAAATCGAAAGCTGTTCAGAATTGTAACATTTTATAAATGATGCATGTGTCATTTATCATAAACAAGATATACATAATTTTGAAATATTACAGCATAAACAACTTTGACATATTTTTTTTTTAAATCTTAAGATATTTATTCCTAGCTAATTTGTTTATTTCTAACTTAATTATTAACTTAGTTTAACAATTGAGTAAACAATTTATTTGCACAAAGTTTGCCTTTATGTGACTACGTGACATATTAAAAACGTTATATGATTTTACTCACTTTGTTTACAAATGTAATTATACTGCGATTTTATCGTCACCATGATGACCCATCATATAAAATTTTTAAAATGTTTTCTGACGCAAAGCTAAATGCCATGAAAAGAAATGTACCATAAATCGAACTAGGTTTTGATAAATTAAATTTGATGAAAAACTTAAAGCCTATAGGTTAGCTTTAGATATGTCGTGTGGACAGAAAAAACAAATATTGTTAACCCGTCAAGCGATAGGCTTTACTACCGCTCAGTCAATATATTCGGCAATATTGATATATTATGCAATTATGCTGAAAATATTTTTACAGTGTGAAACAGCGTACGATGTACAAAAGAGTAAATATAGAAATAAATAACTTAATGAAACATTATTTCCATTATTATTAATAATAATTATTATTATTTTTTATTTATAACTATCATTTTTAGCGCAAAACGGTATTTACACTCAAGATTAGTTTTAACTTAATTTACCAAAGCATAACATACATCTTTTGTATGGTGAGATATCCATCACAGCCAGTATGTTGGTGAAGCTTTAAGTATAAATCAAAAATTATTTAGTGAGTGACTTTTAAGTTTTCGCCAAAGCCTCACATGAGTTGTGATTTTTGTTTTTGTAAATAAAAATGATGAGACAGGACCTATCAAGCCCTATGTAGCTTCCATTGTAGATGGAATATCACAGTCAATTTATACATCAGTGCAAGATGTTCAGGTCCTTATTCTCATGTTACCCGTATTTTCTCATTTTAGATTTTCCGATTGAAAAAATTTGGAATATTGCTTACATTATTAAGGGTTTTAGATATTTTACCTTGCCATGAAGGGCCATTTTTTAAAGAGGATGTAAAGATGTTAAACTTAAACTGACTGAACCAGTAATGTCCGTTTGCTATTAAAAGGTTTAAAGGAGAAACCAATAATATCTTGTGACTGGTCAACAAATCAGCATTCAAAAAACACGTGAAAGTTTAGGTTACTTGATAAATATGAAATCAACGTTAACTGTGAATGAGACATTCTTACGCTCAGTCACATAATTATCCAGCCTTAAGCTCCCTTCACGTGGCAGTTCCTCAAAATCAGTGACTACTGCTAGTTCAGACTACTGCTGCTCACGAAGCGGTCGAATGCAGGAAATTATGGGTCTGGGATTGGTCGACAGATCAGCATTAAAAAAGACGTGCAAGTTTAGGTTACTTGATATCTATTAAACCAAAGTTCACTCTGAATGAAACATTTTTACACTCTGTCACATAATTATCCAGCCCTGAGCTCTCTTCACGAGGCAGTTCCTCATAATCAGAGACTACCGCTAGTTCAGACTACTGCTGTTCACGAAGCTGTCGAATGCTGGAAATCTGGGACTGTGATTGGTCAAACATATCAGCATTAAAAAAGACGAGAAAGTTTGGATTACTTGATATATATGAAACTAAACTTCACTGTGAATGAGACATTCTTACGCTCAGTCACATAATTATCCAGCCCTGAGCTCCCTTAAACGTGGGAGTTCCTCATAATCAGTGACCACCGCTAGTCTGACTACTGCTGCTCACGCAGCTGTCGAATGCTCCAAATTCTCGGTCTGTGATTGGCAGTTTCCGGCTCGGTTTCTTGCAAGTTATGGCTTCAGGCAGTTGGAATGTGGCTGATCCCGGCCATTTCATAACTCTTGGTCTCAGACCTCTCGTTCTCCGGGAGCAACTATCCGTTGCTAGATCTTTTGCCAGTTTCCGCCCCTTGGCACCCATCCCGAAATCTAGCTGCTAATGCACATATACGCCTTAAATAGATTTGCAATCACCTAATATAAAAATAATCATATAATATTCTTCAATGTACAACATTTTGAAACATTTCACAAAGATGGCAAAATTTGTAGATTAGGAATAATCCATACACAAGTTGGACCAGGCAACAAATTCTTTTATTATTGAAGAGTTATAAAGCTATAAAAAATACAGCTGCTTAGCTAGCATGTTTTAAGCTGACAGGGAGAGCGGAAAGTTACTAAGTTCGGAAAATTTTTTTTTCGTTACATTGGATTACGCTTCCCTCGAAGGACAAGTTGTTTTAAATTCAATAACAAAATCAAATAAATATACCAAGGAATCAATTAAATTAAATATCACGTTCCAGGAATGTTTGTTCAGTAAACAAATTTTTCCGGCCTTAAATGATATTTTTCCATTGTATGGAAAATCAGGTATGCTGTAATTAACACATTTCATTGGTTTACAGTAACCAACTAAGCATTTTAGTTAATATGTTATTTTACTACCGCTATGCAACAATAAATCACAGGCATTTTATTTCTATGACAGTAAATTAAACGTCAGGTGCGGTTAATTAATCTTCTCTCCGATGGTTAAATTATGAAATGCAAATGAGAAGAAGTGGTTTGGTAATTGAAGATTCGGAGGGCAAAGTATATCATTTCGCACAAAGTCTAGCATCCAATACATTGATAATATTTGTTATTTAAAAGAGGATTTATTTATGCATCATAGGTAAAGGATAATCCATTATCAAGTATAAAAATGCATAATCACCAGTTAATAGAAATGGCATAAGAGCATGAATATAACATAGTGACACAAGACGTTGTACTGATTACAACTAATCATTACAAATGATTAATGTATGAGTAACGCACTAATGTATCATTGATCATTACAAATGTTTTGTAAATAAGATCATAGTCCTATAACATATTCATGATGAAGAAATAAACATCTTGGTCGTACGGTATATTTTATGTATAAAGTAATATCATCATAGGTGGTTATTGACCCTACTGTTCGAATATTGTATTTAAACTTAATATTACAAGTATAGTACATCCATATTTATGAAGGAAAATAAATTAGGAACTATGTAAATAAATGTTTTCATTTGTAAATTTGATGAAATTATGAATTTTTACATTACCTTTGAGAGGAATGGAGCACAGGAAAGGCCAACATTACAAACAGACGGTCGTTAATATCGAGATTCCGTAAACTGATTATGGGCATTTTTTGCGTGATATTCCGAGGAATATGGAATTTAAGTAGGGAATTATGGGCGTTGGAGAATATCAACAAGAATAATATCATGAATGATTTAGTGACTAAACATTTAGAAATCTCACTGCCACTTCTTTTTCATTTGAATTTATTTATTTGCATAGAACGCATTTCCTTCATTCATCGAGCTCCTAATGTTCATTGCGGTAGCAATCGTGTTGAAAGCTTACTAGCTTATAACCATGGTACTTGTAAAATGTATATTTTCGTATATGAAGTTGTGTCTTAAGATTGTTGGTTCATTTTGAAGCCTTAATAATAAACTAATCAGTTCAAACTAACTAATAACGAAGTTTTAATCAATGAGGAAGAAATTGATGAAAAAACCTCTAAATAATTTAGTAGTAGAAAGGATACACTAACTTTTTCAATATTTAACATTTAAATCAATTAAAAGCTAATATAAAACAGTAACTTGCATTTTTTATATCCAGACTCTATGCTCAAATGACGTAAGTTTTTCGATGCACGTAAAATCTCAAAGATACTGGCTAAGAGCAACAAGTGGAACATTCTAGACATCCAATTCTTCCTCTTGCTGTTACTGTAGCAAAGTATGGTGGTAACTTGCATGTTTATATCCAGACTCTATGGTCAAATGAAGTAAGTTTTTCGATGCACGTAAATCTCAAAGATAGTGGCTGAGAGCAACAAGTAGAACTTCCCAGACAACCAATGCTTCCTCTTGCTGTTTACTGTAACAAAGTATGGCGGTAACTTGCATGTTTATATCCGGACTTTATGTTCAAATGGCGGAAGTATGAAACAAACATTCAAAACTCTGTAGGTAGTAGCGACTAGCCAATGTTGTCAGCATATTGTAAAGTAAAACACTATTTGTGTTCTTTGATACACACATACTACATATAAGTAGTTAATAATGTATATCCTAATGCACTTTCAGAGACAACAACAAAAAAATTTTTGGCGTAATTCTCCCAAGAGAGAAGTTCAAAAAGTGGAAGAAACTAATAATGAACTTATAAACCATAACTGAATGTTTTAGAAAAATAGTTTGTGAAACCCAAAAAACATTATATAAATACTTAAAAATAAAACCATAAAAATTATGAAATTTATTGTTTTGCAGTTAGTTTTTGACGATTTGAAATGATAGTAGGATTTTAAAGATTTGCAGTCGTTATATAGGCTACTACAAAAAAATATAACATTGGATTTTATAAAATTTAAATCTACCCTGTTCTTTAGATTTCGAATTATTATACATAAAATAAGTTATAAACTGGAAAATGCAGCAATATACTACCACACAATTGCTATGTGATTGATACATGACTGGAGAGAATGAGCCCAGAGCACAAACGACACATCACACCCAACTAGCAAAGGTAGAGCAAAAGTATAAAAAAATCGCATTAGTTTGCAAGTTTAATCATGACGAAATTAATCTTTGTTTTTAGTTTTCTTAACAAAAATGAAATGCAAGCCATTTTGTATTAAACATTTTACCAACTACTGACATATTTTTGTGACAAAATACTTTTATAATTTTACCTAATATTTAAGTCCATTTTTAACTTTATCAAATTTCAAAATTTCTGAATTTTCTTTTAATTAATAAACTTTTGACTCTTCCATAGAGATCTACCCTTTGAGTGTCAAGCACTTTTGAGGGAGAGGCGCTGTTAGTATCAAGATGCATTACAATCTTAATTTATTTGTATGGATATTTTTTATAGTTCCTTATGTACATAGAAACAAACATACGAAATTTCAAAAAAGTAAGTAGCTGTATAACTAAGTTTTGATTTTGCTATATATGGGCATTTGTAAAATTTTCCGTAAAATAATTAAATTTTTTTCAAAACTAAATATAAAAGAATAATGATTGTTTTATTGTGTTGAGGGAAAAGTAGGATATGAAATAACATTTATTTGAATGATTAAATCTGTTGAAATGTTTAAATTAAAAGTAAAAGAAAAACTGTTATATTTTGATAAAAAACATTTGTAATATTTTGATATTAATATATTTGAAACGCAACTTCATTATTATCCTCTATTGAAGTAGGAACAAGTATAACCTGTCTGTAATAAAGAGCATGACTTTTCTTATATATTAGTGCAAAATATTGAAAATCTGCACTCGCACACAAGTTGTCTCTCATATTTGTCAAATCAAGATAGGTAATCTATGTTTATCAGCTTTATTATATATAAAATTGAGACTACAATGCGTTGCAATTTAGTACCAGAATAATAAATTCTTTTTTTATGTTTGTTTTTGACAATGGAAGAATTGTGAAGGAAACGGGGTTTTATATCTAAATTAACTCGTCACCATTCTAAAACCCCCCCATATTTATGGCCTTCCCAAAATCCACAAACCTTGAATCCCTCTCCAGCCTATAATTATTTCTCGTGATTTACCTTGCAGGGAATTGTCTAAAGCCGTTTTGGACATTTTAACGCCACTGGTACGAAAAAATTACTCTTTTATAAAAAATTCCAAGGAAGTTAAAATGAAACTGACAAACTAGTTTTGACATTGAAAGTCTATTCAAAAAATTTACCAGCTCCAGAAACTCTCGAAATAACTGAATACATCTCAAAGAAGATCAATCATTAAAGGAAAGAACTAAACTCATGGAGACAGTGAATTTAATGAGTTTTTGTATCATATTAATAGTTATTTCTCCTTCCATCCGCCTTACAATGGAAGTGGAAGTATAAAAACAAGCTTCTTCTTTTGAATGTGGTGTGTATTAAGATATAGCGATGACCTTAAGACTACTGTTTTTCTAAAGAAAAACACACAGGAAAATATTTAAATTATCAATCAAATCATCAAACATCTGTCAAATAAGGAGTGACCTATTCGTTATTTGGCAGAGCAAACAGATTATGTTCAGATAAATATGGATTTAAAACTAAATGTAAGAAAACCGAATAGGACCTTAGACCCAATGGATACCCTCTATTAGTTATAAATAAGTGCAAATGAACTAGAAGAATCGTTCCTGAGTAAAAAAACAAAAACAGTGCTAAATTTGTTAATAGGTTTAGTCATTAGAAGGTAAAAAAACAATAGCACTTAATTTGCGTTTATGTCATAATCTCCTATGTGCCGGAATTTACCGCAGGTAGGTAATTAGTTAATAGACAACTTTATTGACAGCTTAACAAGTAGTATACATGGATAGGTTTTCGTCAGTAGAAGATAAAAAACAAACATGGCTAAAGCTAAAAACCAAAAGGCTATGTAAAAACCATGGTAAACTCCATTGTGAGTGAGTGGCACGCCCTGGAGGTCTCCCTCATCACCTGAGTGGTTGATCCTCGCCATAGATGATTATAGTCCGGACAGCGTGAACCCATAATATTTTTTAGCGGTGAGATGGGTATTTATAGGAACTTCTGAAGCCTTGGCAACCTTGCACAATGTCAATGTCAGGGCAGAGTCTCTTCCAGGCCAATCTATTAGTCGAATCTTGCGGTTGTACAGTGCAAGAGCCACGTTAGTAGGCTTCCCAAGTACTCCGGAACAAAGTCCTGCCTTTCTAGCTCAAAGAAGTCTTGAAATCACCAGACTTCTTCGGGGAAAATTATATACTCTAAATGCGACTTACCTCTGATGTTTGTGTTGGGGCTACCCCACGACTCACAATGTCAAGTGCCCAGTCACAATCAACCTGAACGGTGAGGAGGTCCTTAGAACAAAATTAAAGCTTACAGCAATACAAGCTCTGGCACTATTAATATGGGCGGTAACATTTAACCCCTGTCATGGAACGCCCTCAGACTTTACCCTTACAAATCCAGGGTTCCTGTATCAGAGACCCGTGAAACTCTTCCGCCAAAAAGCGTCTGCAGAACTCAGTAAAGCTGTCCCGCGAACTAAGGTCAGCCCACCCCTTGGAACCTAAAGATATAGACTCATACAATCCTGTACAATCTACATAGTGTAAACAAATGTACAAATGACTGGATCAACGAAGCAACTCAGTACAACTAGTAAATAACTCGTATTATAGATGCGGTTCATAACCTGCAATAAGCCAAGCCACAATACAATGCACAATATAGGATTAGCTGATGACATCTGTGTGAGAAGCTTCTCCTGAATGTATTGTGATTGTATTGGCGGAGAGAACCCATTCTCTCTCTGTCCATTGTGGTCACGGATGATCCCCCAATCGCTGGACGTAAATACAGGTTCTTCATCTAGTCCATAACATTATAATTTAAGGATTAACTGGAATATTTATAGCTAAAAATAATTTTGTAACTCAATGTGTCATAATCATAATATACGATTATTGCAGAAATTATGAATGTAAAAGCCAAAAAACAATTATTACATCCAACAAAAGGATAAAAAATTATTTATATTCAAGCACACGTTACACTTTGTGAAACAGAAGGATTTCATAATAAAAATAAAAATAGTGTTCATTCTTGTTTTAAATGAAGATTTTGAAGAGCCGTCCATTCCTCTAAAATTACTACTACCGTGTATTCTTTTTAAGTGTTTTATCATAACTATATTACAATTATTATACTCATCTCGTATAAGAACTAACAAAAACATATAAACATTTTAATTTAAAAACGATACAGATGAAAACATATGAATATTCAGTAAAATTATCAGTTTTTGTATGATTTTAAATACAATAATGTATACCAAGAAACTGAACGACTCTGTATGTAACGACTCTGTGCAACCTCATCCCACAACTTCTACAAGTGTGATTTTATTAAACTTTGGGCTGACTTGACTTTATTAAATAACGCCACTTTACTTTCTTCCACCAATTTGGTTGATAAATTCAAAGATTATATCTCCGAATTTGGAAGACTTGTGAAACAAAATCCTCCCCTGAAAAGAGTTGGTTTCTTCTTTTCCACGATGGTTCAACCTAGATTTAAAAACTAAGGTGATGAGTAGAAAAGGCTGCAGAAAGTACACAAGAAGACTGTATTTATTAGCGACTATAATATAGCCTTTTTTGGTCCAAGACGGCCTGTAGAATCCTGAGTACTAAATGCTACAGCTCTTACATATCGCATGTGGATAAAATCATTCCTTCAAATCCTGAAGTGTTCTGGAGCCATATTAAAACATTAGACATGCCAGTGCAAACCCATCAAATATAAAACGTGATGACGTTGGAGCTTCTAACGTACAAGAACACATGCAAACCTGTTTGCACGCCGGTTTTCCGATGCGTTTTCGGAACCACTTAAAATTCCTCCTGATCTACCGCAGAGTAACAATAATATATTCTTATCTACCACTTTTTGTCTCTACGAAGTTAAATGGATAATGGATATTTCTAGGAGCTGTGGACCGCACTGTATCCCGCCTATAGCAATGAGACACTGCAGCGACCTTCTGTGTGAGAAATTAGCACATCTTTTCAACATTAATCTCCAACAAGTTATATTTCCTATTGTATTGAAAACCAGGTTATGTAATGCCTATTTTCAAAGATGGTGATCGCAATTCAGTCAATAATTACCGACCAATAACCATCCAGTCGCCAGTTGCGAATCGATTGTCCTTGACCAGGGTTCATAAGCCTGTCCTACAGTAATAGTACCAGTGATTATGGTGTCTTAACAAATTTAATATTTTTATCCAGTTTTTTAAACATATTCATCCATGAGTGGAAGTCTAAACGGTCGTTATAATATCGCGAGTGAAATAGTGGAATCGCTTGAACCATCCTTCACCGTAAGTACAAAATATCACCGAAAAATATCAATGAGATACCTCTCAAGGCCGTTTCAATTCTTGGAAATCGTACTCGAGATCCCGTTACCACTCAGAGATAAGCGTACGCGCTCTGCTACCTTCTTATCTTATTTGGAGTGAATGCCTCTGCTATCTATGACCGGCGCGGCGGAACTAACAGTTTAGTAACGATAATAAAGAACTCACGCAGTCAGATAGATTCGCCTGCAATCCAGAAGATACTATTCCGGCACTACGTAGCTGTGTTGAGAATGTTTTCAGATAAGTTGAAGGTTAAAATCTTGTAACTTTTGGAGCGTGTTTAGATAATCCCTATTATTAATTGATTGTAGTGAGCTTAGTACGTAACATGGACTTTATTCTTGAACAAACATAAAGTGGTAACGATTGTATTGTTTTTAAGAATCGTAAGTACAGGGAAAGGAGGGAATATGCTAAGGGTGATATAAACTGGAGTTGTCTTGGTAGTACATGTGGAGCATCGCAGAGAACGGATTCAACAAAAACAAAAATAAAAGCTTTCTGCAACGAGAAACATTCTAGCGATCACCCGGTTAAGATGAGGACTTTTGTCACCTAGCCCGTTAATAACATCTCCTGTTTGCTTAAAACGGAGCAGATTTTGACTGGGCTATTAAGGCGTAATCAACGAACTACAAAATGTGGGAATTTGAACTTTTTAGCAAATAACGATTCTCACGTCACATTATTAAGACAAGTATTTCCTCGTTTAACATGAGGGAAATTTTAAACCAACCGACAAGAATAACCGGAACCGGTGCATCTCTCCTAGATAATGTTTTTACAGATGTTCAAAGTAACATCCGCTGTGAGGTGACATTTAATGGATTGTTCGACCATCATTCTCAAATTGTTATCTCACCAAAAGTCACAGGGTGGAAAAGGTCTCTATTTAAAGTGGATTGGTCCATTTCATCAACATTATAGGATGTAAATTCAAGGTTTGTAACATTCATGAGCTTAATTAATAAAGCATTCTAAGACTCCTTCCCGTTTAAAGAGTCGAGACCTAAAACAATATACAAGGCAACTCTTTAGTTTGATCATACAATTCAGGAGATGGCGTCCAAAAACAGAGATCTATAAATTTTGGTGATCCAGATTTGAAACGCCTTCTCGATCGGCGTCGTACTATTCTGAGGAACCTTGTCAGCTCCCGTAAACGGTTACTAACATCTAGAGCGATTTATGATAGTGACAAAAAAACAAAAGATAGTTTGGGAAATTATCAAACATGAAACTAGAGACACGAGATCGTATGAAAATATCGCTTTGTTGAATGGAGGAGTTGTGGTTGATTCACCTGGGGAAGTTGCTAACATATTTAATTCAGTCTTCTGTGATGTTCAATCAAGTGATGGCTTGAGTTTTGAATAGTGAAACCTGTTCACGTGGAAGAGTAGTCCCTCAATCTTCATTTTTTACACCAATCACACCGGATGATATAGAAAAAAGCGTCATATCAATGAAAACCATAAAGTCTTCGGGTGTTGACGATATGTCCCGCTCTGTTGTTGAAGAAATGTTACGGTTGTTTTCTAAATCCGATGTGTATTCTGTTCAATTAATCAATTGCAGGTGGTGTTTTCCCAAATTGTTTCAAAATAGCTAAAGTTATGCCAGTTTTGTAAGAAAGGTGATCGGCAATTTGCGGACAACTACAGAGCGGTGTCTCTCTTGCCTACTTTATCTAAGGTGCTAGAGAGGCTGGTTTGTTCTCGTTTGTCTGCCTTTATACAGCGCTGTAAATGTACTGGTCCCAAGTCAGTTTGGATTTAGACAGAATCATTCAACAGCTGACGCAGTGATTTCTCTTGTTGACCAAATTATTGACCACCTAGAAAAACGCCAGGCAGCCTTAGGAATCTTTTGCGACCTTTCAAAGGCGTTCGATCGAGTAGACCATGGCATTTTGTGTTCTAAGCTGGAAGGGTATGTATTTACAGGCGTAGCTCTTTCATGGCTACAATCATATTTGTCTCACAGGACACAGTTCGTTCAACTTGGGTTTTCGAAATCAGATTTAATTGAGAAGAGATGGGGTGCCGCAGGGTTCCTTTCTGGGCCCATTACATTTTATCCTCTACATAAACGACATTCGTGTGTGCAGAGGGAACGCCAATTTTGTACGTTACGCGGGTGATGCTACGGTTCTTCTTGGTGGCTCAGATAGTGACGTGGACCTACGAGCATCTTCTTCTCTCGTAAATATTAACAGCTGGCTGTCGAAAAATAACCCAATTTTGAATGGTAAGAAAACAACATTTATTCTGTTTCTAACAAAAAATGAAAAACCCTCTGACTTGTTGGTTAACATAAATAAAACTTCACTAGAACCATCTCAATCTACGTGTTTCCTGGGTGTAACCATCGATAGTAGATTGCAGTGGTCTACTCGTGTATCTAGGTTGTGTGGTAAAGTGTGTTTTGCATTGCGAACGGATATAAGAGAAGCTATTGAATGCAATCTCCTGATTTTCGCAGATGGCGTGAAATTATGTGGAAAATGATATACAGGGCAGTGCCTCTCTGGATGGTCTAAGCGGTTGCTGTAATGCCAATATGATACAACTCAATCTCTTACAGTGCATGGTTATATCTTTGTTGACACAAACCACCGCATTCATGCGACCCAACTAAAGCGCTGTGATTAAGGACCTTAGAGTGTACATTAACACGCTGCTAACTCTTGGCCATTACATATGTGGCAGAGCAAACAGACTTGGCCTTCTATCAAAAGCTCGTAAGAGTGGACTTTCTGTGTACACCATTACATTTCTTTGTAAATATCTTCTGCGTCTGAACCTCGAGTATGACTCAGCCGCATGGAGCCTTGTTACTCCTACCATATGGCAAGACTAGGGGGAAGAAGATTCGTGAGGCTTGCTGGAACGACTCTAGGAATGGTTCTGTGGATGGATGGTTTGGGGTGCACCGTAATCTTTCTCCCGTTGAACATCGCCTCGAGAGTGCTAATATGGCCTTTCTTTATAAACTCATAAATTGAATTTTTGATTGTCCTGACTTACTGGCCAAGATGATATAACTGGTCACATGAGATCTGCTGAACTATTCGTTCATCGATCTCGCCCAAGAAATGACTTAATATTTGACTCCATTGTCAGACTCAACCGCTTACTTTACACACTCCCAGCAGAATCTCTTTTACGACAGCCTGAAACAGTAAAAAACAAGATTTAGCTGTCTCATTAGATCGGCACAGCTGTTCTCATTCTCCATCCAAGCCTATTCTAACCCAGTTGCAGTATTTACCCATTTTTGTTAATAACCAATGGATTCTCTTGTTGATTTTCAAGTATTTTCAATATTTATAATGTTGTTTTGTTATTTAAGTTTTTTAAACCCCTGGTTACATTGTTGATGGTTAGGTTATTATTGTTACATTTAAGTATAATTGTAAATTATTTTCTATTTAAATTAAATGTAAGTAAATTATTGACTTCATATCGATAGAATATTGCATTTGTGATGTTATTCTTTTCATCAGGTGGCACATACAGATTGTTAAATTTAGTAATTTTGGTGCTGTCTTTACGGTTTACTTATGGTTTTTGATCAAATATTTATTGTCGTTAATTTATACCGATATAAACATGCTTCGTTGTTATTTAAGTTATTTTTTATTTTTTTCTAATTGTTAGTGTTCAATACTGATTAATTATTACTTGTTTTGTACGATATCATCCCTAAGTTTGTCTAATGTAATGCATTGCCGTTGAGAGTTAAATAAATACATTTTTTTAAATTTTAAGCTTCTTATATAAAAAGATCAATAAAATTTGATTCCTGAATTGAATGTAAAATATGTTTAAACGAGGTTCTACAAACACACAACACCAAGTGTTAAGATGAGGTTGAATGCAACGTTGTAAGTCTACAGTTAATTTCATTATTCTCTGATTCTCCAACAAGATTACGTAGTGTGTTCTGATATGTAGGCCTGAGGGCTGTAAACGTCTCACCACCGAGCGGCTGACCAAGGAGTTAACGTAATAAATAATAATAATATAGTCTGCCTTAATAATGATAATAATATGAATAGTTTACGATAGTAAACATTGTTAAAATAATATATTTTTCATGACGTCATACTAAACTGTCTTGCCCGCCTCTGACCAGCCACTGTATCATTTAACAAAACCAGTAAAAATACTAAACATTTTAAAACTTTTAAATTTTTTATTCATTAAATTTTATAACAAAAGATATGTAACTTACGTAATATGTGACATTCGGTAAATATTAAAATTATACCAATAGACTTACTCGACAAAGGCAAGAAAAAGTTTTCATTTGAAAATGTGCAATAAATGTTTTTCTTGAAGAGATTAAACGTTTACTCCAACATAATAATAATCTTGGTAAACGTGTATTAATAGTAGAGTGTGTTTCGACCACGGAATCGAAGAAAAACAGTTTAAAGCTGATAACATGGCAAAAACAAAAAGTCTGTTAGTTTTCTAAATATAATAAAATTTTAAACGCTTTAAACACAAATTTTTCATAAATTAAAAACTAGCATAATGGTCGCCCGTTGCGGTTCTAATTGTTATAATGGCAGGCATCTTTATCCTCGTGTTAACCAATTCCCAAATATCGCTTAAAACTGAGATAGCCATTAGTATAAGTAAGATATTTGCATTCAAACTCTCTCCAGTGCACCAGGAAGTGATGGGCGTTGTTTAACGTAAACCGAAAACAGTTGCCCTCGCAACGTGCTACGAGAAACTACCAGTTAAAAATAACAGGGAGTTTTGTCATTATGTTGCCGAACGAATTCATTCGTTTCGTTGTCGGCAACGGTAAGCGTGAGCTGGAAACAGTCAAAAGCGCCAGACTCTTCGGCTGATATTTAAGCAATGGGGTTATAACGAAACTGTAGCGTTGTAGTGTGACTATTATTATTTCATTGCCTGTAATCTATTTACAGCTGTTTTTTTCTTTATCACAGCTCGTTCTTGTATCGGCAATGTTTTGTTATAATATAACCACAAATGAAGTCATGTTTACAAGCTAATAATCTCAGATCAGCAATTAACAGGTCATGTGTTATACTGTGTGTTGCCATCAATGATACTCAAGGGAGGAAGTGGAGGTGGTGTCACATTTCCCTCCATATTTTTGCTTTATCAGAGCTCGTTCTTTAATCGGCATTGTTTTTTTTATAATATAACCATACAAATGAAGTCATGTTTACAAGCTAATAATCTCAGATCAGCAATTAACAGGTCATGTGTTATACTGTGTGTCACCATCAACGATACTCAAGGGAGGAAGTGGAGGTGGTGTCACATTTCCCCCCATATTTTTGCTTTATCAGAGCTCATTCTTGTAATCGGCATTGGTTTTGTTATAATATAACCACAAATGAAGTCATGTTTACAAGCTAATAATCTCAGATCAGCAATTAACAGGTCATGTGTTATACTGTGTGTTGCCATCAATGATACTCAAGGGAGGAAGTGGAGGTGGTGTCACATTTTCCCCCCATATTTTTGCTTTATCAGAGCTCATTCTTGTATCGGCATTGTTTTGTTATAATATAACCATAAAACAACTTATGAGTACAAGCTAATAATCTCAGATCAGCAATTAACAGGTCATGTGTTATACAGTGTGTCCACCATCAACGATACTCAAGGGAGGAAGTGGAGGTGGTGTCACATTTCCCCCCATATTTTTGCTTTATCAGAGCTCATTCTTGTATCGCATTGTTTTGTTATAATATAAACCATAAAAAACAACTTATGAGTACCAGCTAATAATCTCAGATCAGCAATTAACAGGTCATGTGTTATACTGGTGTGTCGCCATCAACGATACTCAAGGGAGGAAGTGGAGGTGGTGTCACATTTCCCCCCATATTTTTTTGCTTTATCAGAGCTCATTCTTGTATCGGCATTGTTTTTGTTATAATATAACCATAAAACAACTTATGAGTACAAGCTAATAATCTCAGATCAGCAATTAACAGGTCATGTGTTATACTGTGTGTCACCATCACAACGATACTCAAGGGAGGAAGTGGAGGTGGTGTCACATTTCCCCCCATATTTTTTGCTTTATCAGAGCTCATTCTTGTATCGGCATTGTTTTGTTATAATATAACCATAAAACAACTTATGAGTACCAGCTAATAATCTCAGATCAGCAATTAACAGTCATGTGTTATACTGTGTGTCGCCATCAACGATACTCAAGGGAGGAAGTGGAGGGTGGTGTCACACATTTCCCCCCATATTTTTGCTTTATCAGAGCTCATTCTTGTATCGGCATTGTTTTGTTATAATATAACCATAAAACAACTTATGAGTACAAGCTAATAATCTGAGATCAGCAATTAACAGGTCATGTGTTATACTGTGTGTCACCATAAAACGATACTCAAGGGAGGAAGTGGAGATTGTGGTCACATTTTACCACCCATATCTTTGCTTTATCAGCGCTCATTCTTGTATCGGCAGTATTTATAATAGTGTATACATCACGGTTTTATTATATTCATCTTTATATTTAAAACCAATTGAACTGTTCTCTTTACTTCTATGAACAAAGTTGGGTATCTAATAATTCAATACAATAATTCTATATTAGTTATGTTATTGTACAGTAAATCATGTAATAGGTACTTTGCTTATATAAGATGAAGGTTTTATTGATAAATTACTCCATAAGGGAACGAGCCAAACGTCGCAGGATCTCCTCTTCTATTATTGTCAGGACTACAGAACTACAGTAGTTTGCTGCCAATAACACGTAATCTATGACGTCATCCCCGGGCCAGGACAAATTGTGCTGAGTTGTTGGGCCGATAAATAATGTATTGTCTCTCCTAACTGGCTTTGCTGGCTCGAGTCGATTTATTGCTTGTCAACTTTCTCTGGCAGCGGGGAGGCGTTCACCATTTGTCCCGGCCATTACATATAATGACGGAATAGTAATGGCTGGAATTTAAAACACAAGGAATTGAAAACAATAATCCTAACCAAAACATATTTGTTTAAATAATAACAATACTAATAGACAAATTAACTAGTAAAGTAAGACATTTAAAATTTTACAATGAAGTTATAAAAGATTACAAGTAATATTTAATTTTTAAATATAAAAATTCTATATTTGTCACAATAATCATGTAATGTTTCCAACTTGTTTACGCTTCACAACTATGTTGTTAAAACTTGTCTGTGTACATAAATTATAGGAATTTTGGATATGGATTTTGATCCCCAGCAGATCTTTCATGTAATTTCCCTTGTGAAAAAAAAACCAAAATATACTATTAAAAGTACAATAATTTGTTTTAAATATAAAACTGCAAATAATACAATCAGAGCATTCACTGTTATGAGTAATGTGCTCAATTGTGTATATTCTAATGAAAAAATGCATAGAAAACATGTGCCAAATGCAAATTTTCACATAATCTTACAGGTAGAGTTTATCACGGTTAGAAATGAAAAGTGAATTATATTTGAAGGATTTAGTACAAAACATACTTTGTTAAAAGCTCGTATCTGAAAACTTAGATTAAAAATATCGAAATAATGTTTAAAAAGTTTCCTTCGACCGAGCAAATAACCGTATACGCGCATATTGCATATATTTGTACAAAGTAAATACTTGTTTCTACTTTGGTGATGCGTAATGTGAGTCATATCAAGAAGCAGGTAAATGTTTTTTTAAGTTTCCACCGACATGAGCAACTGTTTGTATACTTCCATATTGCATATATTTATACAACGTAAATACTTGTTTCTACTTTGGTGGTGCGTAATGTGAGTCATATCAAGAAGCAGGTCAATATAAAAACAAAGTTTCCACAGACACGAGCAACTGTTTGTATACTTCCATATTGCGTATATTTGTAAAAAGTAAATACTTGTTTCTACTTTGGTGGTGCGTAATGTGAGTCATATCAAGAAGCAGGTCAATATAAAAACAAAGTTTCCACAGACACGAGCAACTGTTTGTATACTTCCATATAGCGTATATTTGTAAAAAGTAAATACTTGTTTCTACTTTGGTGGTGCGTAATGTGGGTCATATCAAGAAGCAGGTCAATATAAAAACAAAGTTTCCACAGACACGAGCAACTGTTTGTATACTTCCATATTGCGTATATTTGTAAAAAGTAAATACTTGTTTCTACTTTGGTGGTGCGTAATGTGAGTCATATCAAGAAGCAGGTCAATATAAAAAACAAAGTTTCCACATCCATGAGCAACTGTCTGTATACGTTCATATTGCATGTATTTTAACAAAGTAAATACTTGTTTCTACTTTGGTGGTGCGTAATGTGAGTCATATCAAGAAGCAGGTCAATATAAAAACAAAGTTTCCACATACATGAGCAACTGTCTGTATACGTTCATATTGCATGTATTTTAACAAAGTAAATACTTGTTTCTACTTTGGTGGTGCGTAATGTGAGTCATATCAAGAAGCAGGTCAATATAAAAACAAAGTTTCCACAGACACGAGCAACTGTTTGTATACTTCCATATTGCGTATATTTGTAAAAAGTAAATACTTGTTTCTACTTTGGTGGTGCGTAATGTGAGTCATATCAAGAAGCAGGTCAATATAAAAACAAAGTTTCCACAGACACGAGCAACTGTTTGTATACTTCCATATTGCATATATTTATACAACGTAAATACTTGTTTCTACTTTGGTGGTGCGTAATGTGAGTCATATCAAGAAGCAGGTCAATATAAAAACAAAGTTTCCACAGACACGAGCAACTGTTTGTATACTTCCATATTGCGTATATTTGTAAAAAGTAAATACTTGTTTCTACTTTGGTGGTGCGTAATGTGAGTCATATCAAGAAGCAGGTCAATATAAAAACAAAGTTTCCACAGACACGAGCAACTGTTTGTATACTTCCATATAGCGTATATTTGTAAAAAGTAAATACTTGTTTCTACTTTGGTGGTGCGTAATGTGGGTCATATCAAGAAGCAGGTCAATATAAAAACAAAGTTTCCACAGACACGAGCAACTGTTTGTATACTTCCATATTGCGTATATTTGTAAAAAGTAAATACTTGTTTCTACTTTGGTGGTGCGTAATGTGAGTCATATCAAGAAGCAGGTCAATATAAAAACAAAGTTTCCACATCCATGAGCAACTGTCTGTATACGTTCATATTGCATGTATTTTAACAAAGTAAATACTTGTTTCTACTTTGGTGGTGCGTAATGTGAGTCATATCAAGAAGCAGGTCAATATAAAAACAAAGTTTCCACATACATGAGCAACTGTCTGTATACGTTCATATTGCATGTATTTTAACAAAGTAAATACTTGTTTCTACTTTGGTGGTGCGTAATGTGAGTCATATCAAGAAGCAGGTCAATATAAAAACAAAGTTTCCACAGACACGAGCAACTGTTTGTATACTTCCATATTGCATATATTTATACAAAGTAAATACTTGTTTCTACTTTGGTGGTGCGTAATGTGAGTCATATCAAGAAGCAGGTCAATATAAAAACAAAGTTTCCACATACATGAGCAACTGTCTGTATACGTTCATATTGCATGTATTTTAACAAAGTAAATACTTGTTTCTACTTTGGTGGTGCGTAATGTGAGTCATATCAAGAAGCAGGTCAATATAAAAACAAAGTTTCCACAGACACGAGCAACTGTTTGTATACTTCCATATTGCATATATTTATACAACGTAAATACTTGTTTCTACTTTGGTGGTGCGTAATGTGAGTCATATCAAGAAGCAGGTCAATATAAAAACAAAGTTTCCACAGACACGAGCAACTGTTTGTATACTTCCATATTGCGTATATTTGTAAAAAGTAAATACTTGTTTCTACTTTGGTGGTGCGTAATGTGGGTCATATCAAGAAGCAGGTCAATATAAAAACAAAGTTTCCACATACATGAGCAACTGTCTGTATACGTTCATATTGCATGTATTTTAACAAAGTAAATACTTGTTTCTACTTTGGTGGTGCGTAATGTGGGTCATATCAAGAAGCAGGTCAATATAAAAACAAAGTTTCCACATACATGAGCAACTGTCTGTATACTTTCATATTGCATGTATTTTATCAAAGTAAATACTTTTTTCTACTTTGGTGGTGCGTAATGTGAGTCATATCAAGAAGCGGGTCATTGTTTAAGAAAAGTAACTGTTTGTATATTTTCATATTGCGTATATTTGTACAATGTAAATACTTCTTTCTATTTTCGTGGTGCGTATTGTGGGTCATATAGAAATAATTCCCTGGAAATAATACTAAATGATTGTATAGACACTTTATAATGAGACAAGAGAATATTATGGCGGCAAGGCTCTACGGCTAAAAATCCTTCCTTCACGTTTCTTAGTACTGGTACTTACGAATACTGACTATTATCTTACCTAATATTTAATTTAACAATGCAATTTAGGCACAGCTCTTTATAACATTAGAGTTACTTCCCTGTTATTTATATTCCATAAAAAGCTCAAATAACCTCTACATTCCAGTTATATTTACACTTATACATGTCAATGAAGACTTCAAAAAATCAGTTAGTTTATTCAAAATTAAAAAGACATCAAGAAGCAAAATATACTAGTACTGTTTTACGGGATGAATCAAGTTTTACCTATATAGTATTTAATATATCCAATATTAGAATGTTTGGAAATAAATATTCAACAGTAATCTCGATTAAACTAGTAAACCCTGGCAACTGTTCGGGCAGCACTTGGTTCTCCTCCAATGCTGTGAGTTTTAGATAGGTAATATGTTATAGCTTAATATTTAAGTATAGTACTCGCTGTAGTCTCATTACTGTGGTGAATGTTTGTCAGAATGTTCACTAATACACAACTATCCATATTACTCCCAACACGCACTGTAGTCTAATCACTGTGGCAAGTGTATGTCGGAATGTACACTAATACAAAACTATCCATATTACTCCCAACACGCGCTGCAGTCCCATCACTGTGGCATATGTTTGTCAGAATATACACTAATACACAATTATCCATATTAATTCCAAAACGCGCTGTAGTCTAATCACTGTGGCAAATGTTTGTCAGAATATACACTAATACACAATTATTATCCATATTACTCCCAACATGCGCTGTAGTCCCATCACTGTGGCAAATGTTTGTCAGAATATACACTAATACACAATTATTATCCATATTACTCCCAACATGCGCTGTAGTCCCATCACTGTGGCAAATGTTTGTCAGAATATACACTAATACACAATTATCCATATTACTCCCGACACGTACTGTAGTCTAATCACTGTGGCAAATTTTTGTCAGAAGGTACACTAATACACAACTATCCATATTACTCCCAACATGCGCTGTAGTCCCATCACTGTGGCAAATGTTTGTCAGAATATACACTAATACACAATTATCCATATTACTCCCGACACGTACTGTAGTCTAATCACTGTGGCAAATTTTTGTCAGAAGGTACACTAATACACAACTATCCATATTACTCCCAACACGCGCTGCAGTCCCATCACTGTGGCAAATGTTTGTCAGAATGTACACTAATACACATTTATCCATATTACTCCCAACACGCATTGTAGTCTAATCACTGTGACAAATTTTTGTCAGAAAGTACACTAATACACAACTATCCATATTACTCCCAACACGCGCTGCAGTCCCATCACTGTGGCAAATGTTAGTCAGAATGTACACTAATACAAAGTTATCCATATTACACCCAACACGTGCTGTAGTCCTAATCACTGTGGCAAATGTTAGTCAGAATGTACAGTAATACAAAGTTATCCATATTACACCCAACACGTGCTGTAGTCTAATCACTGTGGCAAATGTTAGTCAGAATGTACACTAATACAAAGTTATCCATATTACACCCAACACGTGCTGTAGTCTAATCACTGTGGCAAATGTTTGTCAGAATGTAAACTAATACATAGTTATCCATATTACACCCAACACGCGCTGCAGTCCCATCACTGTGGCAAATGTTAGTCAGAATGTACACTAATACAAAGTTATCCATATTACACCCAACACGTGCTGTAGTCTAATCACTGTGGCAAATGTTAGTCAGAATGTACACTAATACAAAGTTATCCATATTACACCCAACACGTGCTGTAGTCTAATCACTGTGGCAAATGTTTGTCAGAATGTAAACTAATACATAGTTATCCATATTACACCCAACACGCGCTGCAGTCCCATCACTGTGGCAAATGTTAGTCAGAATGTACACTAATACAAAGTTACCCATATTACACCCAACACGTGCTGTAGTCTAATCACTGTGGCAAATGTTAGTCAGAATGTACACTAATACAAAGTTATCCATATTACACCCAACACGTGCTGTAGTCTAATCACTGTGGCAAATGTTAGTCAGAATGTACACTAATACAAAGTTATCCATATTACACCCAACACGTGCTGTAGTCTAATCACTGTGGCAAATGTTAGTCAGAATGTACACTAATACATAGTTATCCATATTACACCCAACACGCGCTGCAGTCCCATCACTGTGGCAAATGTTAGTCAGAATGTACACTAATACATAGTTATCCATATTACACCCAACACGCGCTGCAGTCCCATCACTGTGGCAAATGTTAGTCAGAATGTACACTAATACAAAGTTATCCATATTACACCCAACACGTGCTGTAGTCTAATCACTGTGGCAAATGTTAGTCAGAATGTACACTAATACAAAGTTATCCATATTACACCCAACACGCGCTGCAGTCCCATCACTGTGGCAAATGTTAGTCAGAATGTACACTAATACAAAGTTATCCATATTACACCCAACACGTGCTGTAGTCTAATCACTGTGGCAAATGTTAGTCAGAATGTACACTAATACAAAGTTATCCATATTACACCCAACACGTGCTGTAGTCTAATCACTGTGGCAAATGTTTGTCAGAATGTAAACTAATACATAGTTATCCATATTACACCCAACACGCGCTGCAGTCCCATCACTGTGGCAAATGTTAGTCAGAATGTACACTAATACAAAGTTATCCATATTACACCCAACACGTGCTGTAGTCTAATCACTGTGGCAAATGTTAGTCAGAATGTACACTAATACAAAGTTATCCATATTACACCCAACACGCGCTGCAGTCCCATCACTGTGGCAAATGTTAGTCAGAATGTACACTAATACAAAGTTATCCATATTACACCCAACACGTGCTGTAGTCTAATCACTGTGGCAAATGTTTGTCAGAATGTAAACTAATACATAGTTATCCATATTAATACTCCCAATACTCGGTATAGTGTCATTATTGTGCGAACGTTTGTTAGGGTGTACATTATTTATCCATAAGTCCTCAGACAGGGCGGTGAGGTTAGTGCCGTACGGACTACAGACTGTGAATTATTCAACCCTCGACACTTTGTCACTGACAATCGCTGTTATTCTTTACTCTTGAGCGATTTCCTCCATTTCTCTCCGTTCCACTGTGGCAGACCGAGTTATTTATTTTACCATTTAGAAGCAGACTGGACGATAAACTGCGAGGTATATTTCATCGGCCCTATTAAGACATATTTATTACATTGACTTCTTCCAGACCAATTACACATTGAATTTCTAATATTGTAAGTACACGTCTAACCTACTCGTTGTAGTGTTTGTGCAAACAAATATAATGTATTAAAACCATGAACTAAATCCTTGATGATTGTACTAAGTCAGGCATAGACCTCTACATTCCTGATTATTACCTATTTTTTTAAACAATTTTCTATATTCTTTTTAACTAAACTTAAAATAAATACTACATTTTCATTCTAAAAGCATGTTTGGGTAGGGTACGATAAACGGACCCGGTTTTTTATATCGAAGAATGTAACCATCGATACCTAATATTCGCATATCAAATCCTAGAATATCAATCGATATAAAAGTATCTGTAGTCCTCAATAACAATCATATGTTTTAAATTAAAATATGAATTTAATATTTACGGTGATCAAACAAATTATTACAACCTAAATTAAGCAAGCTGAAGACGACCATACTTGCTCCTCTTACAGTTACAGCTGTTTCTTTCCCACAAATTTCACGTAATGGGGTTTTCGGTACGATTCCAACATTTTGAAGCCACGAAAACATGTCTTATCAACTTTCAAAGCAATGTCGTGTAGTTATCCTAAATTGACTGCCATTTTTTAATAATCAAATCTTACTTATGTAAAATTGAAATATTACCCTACGTGTATTATTTAAAAGTGTTTACAGCTGTTGATATAGATGATTTAAGTTAATTGTTCAAAATAATTAATCAGTATCAATAGATTATATCGATGGTTATGATTAAGTAATATCGTTTGTCAAATTTCGATATAAAAAACCGTCCGCTTATCGTACCCTACCCACATGTTTGAGTCTGCACTATATATAATGATTTTTCATGGTAATGTATTGGCCTGAAGTATTATAACATTTTAGAAACTTTTAACTTCAGACGATTAAATGGAAAGTTTAAGAGAAAACGGACCTCGATATTTTTTTATTTATAAATTTAATAAAATTCTATTATTCACACAAAGTTGCTATAAACTGGTGAAACTATCATATGGGTTAAAACGGTAATGTATAGTTTTCCTTGGGCCTAGAAAAGAGGCGAAACAGAAAAACTTACAACTTCCAATAGTCTCGTTAATGTTGGAAAGACTCTGAAAGCTCCAGAACTGTTAAACTAATATATACTCTTCCATTACATCATATACACGGATTTCACCGCCATTTGTATGAGACATGTCAACGTAGACATCGTTAAGTTAATATGATCCAGAGGGTTCCTCACATGTTACACAATAATGGACTTTAAACTAGTTTTCTTAAGAGTACCTCAAACTGTTTGAAACTCCCTACTAAACTGTTTATAATTAAATTTACGTGTTTTTTTAAATAAATAATTTGGAATCCAGGCCTTCTCGGAACCCAGGCTTCCCCCCGGATCCCACGCCTATACAGAACTCAAGCCTGCACTTGACCCCGGTCTACAAGGAACCCAGTATTACACAGAACCTAGGCTTATACAGAACCCAGGCCTACACGGAATCCCAACCTTAGAAGGAACCCAGGCCCAGACGGAACCCAGGATTACACTGAACCTAGGTTTACACAGATCCCAGGCCCCCTCGGAACCCAGGCCTACACAGAACTCCGGCCTAGACGGAACCCCGTCATACACGGAACCCAGGCGTAGACGGAACCCAGGACCAGACGGAACCCAGGATTACACGGAACCTAGGTTTACACAGAACCTAGGCCCCTCGGAACAAAACCTATACAAAACTCAGGCCTACACAGAACCTCGGTCTAGACGGAACCCCGTCATACACGGAACCCAGGCCCAGACGGAACCCATTATTACACGGAACCTAGGTTTACACAGAACCCGGGCCCCCCGGAACCCAGGCCTATACAAAACCCAGGTTACACAGAACCTCTGCCTACACGGAACCCAGGATTACACGAAATCTAGGCTTACACATAACCCAGGCCTACATATAACCTGGGATTACACGGAACCTAGGACTACCAGAAATTTTTAACAATTCTTCGAAATTTTGTTTTGGATTGGAGACGTACAATAAGAGGTAGACGATTATAAAACTTGGTACTTGTAACAGGAAAACACTTTATGATTTTATCAAGCCTAACCTAGGGAAAAACAGATTTGCATTACTTCTAGTTGAGTAACTGTGAATACTTCTCTAGTTGGTAATACACACAATTCCCATTTATTTCTGTAGTTTTCAACTTGTTTGTACTTTTTTTGGCTTATATATTATTTTCACAGGCCACGTGATGTAGCATATACACATATATATACAGGGTGTATATTATGTCTGGAAACACCCAAATATATCCTTTAATAATTTAAATATAAATTTGAAACCTCTTACAATCGTGATAGAGATTGGGCATCTACTTTTTGGAACAATGTTTTGTTATGTCACACCAACGGGGGACGTCCTGCCGAGGGTATCGTGAATATTCTTAATGGAAGCCTATACCTTGTGATACATAATTTTAAAGTTAATAGCTTACTGAATTGAATGCCACAAACCGCATCTCAAAGGAATTATTCTATCAGAAAATAGAGCATTTTTAGTATTGAAAATTTACTGATGTTCAACAATGTAATTTTAACATGGTTCTTGCCACAAAATGTGTTACACTAATTTTTTAGCATTTTTTAAATGTTCAATTAAAATAAAATAAACAATTTATTTTTAAGCTGGTTTCATTAGTACAAATTTACCAGTTTTTATTACAATGAATAAAACTTATGAGTCACTTTCTCTGATTACTTATGAATCTGTACTTGGTGTTTTCCAGTCAGCAGGAAGGTTTAAAGAGACAAAGGTCACTAGCCTATGAGAAACATTATTGTGTTATTAACATTCCTGTCGAGTTAATCAGTGTCTCTGAAGCATTGCTGTCAACAAGTTATCTAATTACAGTAGTTCAGTTTTTATTTGGCATTTTAATGGAATTGTCTGAAAAAGAACGAATTACTCTGTTGATGATGCGAGGATATGGCGATCGTCAAAGATCTTATCGGGAAGTTTGTAATTTGTTTAATGACACTTTCCCAGAAAGGAATCCCATAAGTGTTTCAACAATATCAAAAACTATTGAGCGTTTTGAAATGACAGGGAGTGTACGTAATCGGCCAAAGTCGGGTAGGATACAATCTGCAACAGATGAAGAACATGCACTAGATGTTTTGCAAACATTTATTGAAGACCCACATACATCGCTCAGAAAAGCTGCACAGCAACATGATATGCACCCTATGTCTGTGAGTAAGATTTTGAAAATTAATAAATACAAACCATTTAAAGTTCATTTAGTCCAACAGTTAAGTGAGGATGATTACGACAGAAGAGTTGAGTTTTGTGAACTTGTGATGCGCAAATGTGATGACAATAGAGATTTTCTGACTAACATACTATTTTCTGATGAGGCCAACTTTTTTCCTAAATGGCAATGTTAACAGGCACAATTGCCGTTACTGGGCTAGTGAAAACCCACATTGGATTACTGAGTCCCATTCACAGCAACCACAAAACCTGAACGAATGGTGTGGAATTTTAGGTAACAAAATTGTTGGACCCTTTTTCATCAATGGAAATTTAAATGCCGAACTTTACTACAATATGCTCCAAAATGAAATAATCCCAGCTATTCAAATTGCATCAGGAGAATACTTTGATAATGTATGGTTTCAGCAGGATGGTGCTCCACCCCATTATGGGAGACAGGTAAGAGAGTATTTGGATTTCCAAAGTCGGGTAGGATACAATCTTGTTGTAAGACTTTTCTAACAGCATACATTATTTTTTATTTGTAATAAGAAATCAATAACATAAGTATTTCCATAATTGTACTGTAATAAAAACTGGCAAATTTGTGCTAATAGAACCAGCTTAAAATGAAATTTTTGTTTTATTTAATTGAACATTTAAAAAAATGCTAAAAAAATTAGTGTAACACATTTTGTGGCAAGAACCATGTTAAAATTACATTGTTGAACATCAGTAAATTTTCAATACTAAAAATGCTCTATTTTCTGATAGAATAATTCCCTTGAGATGCGGTTTGTGGCATTCTATTCAGTAAGCTATTACCTTTAAAATTATGTATCACAAGGTATAGGCTTCCATTAAGAATATTCACGATACCCTCGGCAGGACGTCCCCCGTTGGTGTGACATAACAAAACATTGTTCCAAAAAGTAGATGCCCAATCTCTATCACGATTGTAAGAGGTTTCAAATTTATATTTAAATTATTAAAGGATATATTTGGGTGTTTCCAGACATAATATACACCCTGTATATATATATATATAATAACAACATAACAATTTACATATATATTTAATATATGTGTAAATTAACAACAGTCCGGACTTGATTATATACAAAGAGAGGTTTACAGTGATCCTTATAGCCTTTGGATTATAATTATTGGATATTAATCTCATAGCTTTCTTCAGCAAAAAGAATTTGACCGACATTATAGGTATTACTCCAAAACCTAATACCATAAAATGGCTCTTAAAAAAACAAAGAGATCTTGTCTTAAGTAACATGAGGCAATTAAAGTGTAGGTCTTCTCAACATACACATATCGTTTACATGGTCATCCCATATTAGCTTAGACTTCAAGACAAAACCAAAGAAACTTAAGAAAATCATAAGTTTGACAATCCTTGGTTAAGGTAAATACTATTTCCTACGTTTTAGTTTAATTTGAATCATAAGTTTGACAGTCCTTGGTTAAGGTAAATAAATTTTTTGCGTTTTAGTTTCATTTAAAACTATCCTATACCTTTGAACCACTGTGAGGTAAACTTTAAACAAATCATGTACTGCAGACCAAGCTAACTGTTGATCTCTGTGGCAAGAGAACAGCGTGGTGTCAGGAAACAACCTTGCCAGTGACACTTTAATGAAGGTCGTTGGTTGCAATTAAAAACAGTATATGTCCCAACACAGAACACTGTGGGTACATTGAATCACTAAAAGTACTTGCTCCGCCGGGACTCGAACCCGGATCTCTCACTTGCCGGGTGAATATGCTACCCTTTCAATGTTGATTGAAAACAAATTAATTAGGCTATTGCCATTTATACAAATTTAATTTATATATATATAGCCTAAGTGCTTAACAAGAAAACTGAAAGTGTTGGATGGGCTTTTGAGATATTTATAATGAAATATCCCTTCGAAAAAGGTCACACAAAGGGTGTAAAAGTTAAAAATATTACTTTTAGACAAGACCTGCAAAATTACTAATAGCCTAATTTACGAAGAAGATTTTTTTGCACACTTAACTATTTCATTTAAAGCCGAAATTCAGAGCTGAAGAGTAATTGGATACGCGAGTAAGAAAACAGCTCTTAAAGCCAGACACAGTAAACTTAGTTAAAATTATTAGTGTCATAAAATCAGTTGTTATAAATAAATAACTATTTATCTATATATTAAAGGAATTTATGAAAACTAATGGCAGTCAGTACGGCAGGTCTGTTCGACTAATTTATTTAATTTTTGGTTTTAAATGGAAGGTATTTGTTTATCAACCAGACATAAAGTATTAAAAGTTACTTAGTTTTGGTATTTTAACTCTTTACTCAAACATTTTTTCCTTATATACATTTCTTATGGGGATCTGAAACGAACCGATACCATTTATTTGTCGAATTATCCGTTGTTAATGAACCTGTATACTTAGTCTTTGTATAAGAACAGTCAGTAAAATGTGCGTTTTATTTTGAGCTACTTAGCCCTCATATTGGTTGAGACTGAGGAGACTTAGGCGCGGAAATTCGATGTAAAGTTTGGTTTGTATAAAGTGATTTTTTATGTCGTGAAGTTATTGTTTAGTTGTTCATTAGGTATCTCAAGGTAGATCGGTTTCCATTCAGTGTCAGCTGTACACTAGGCATCTCAAGAGAGGTTTGTTTACATTCAGTGTTAGCTGTACGCTAGGCATCTCAAGAGAGGTCCGTTTCCATTCAGTGTCAGCTGTACACTAGGCATCTTAAGAGAGGTCTGTTTACATTCAGTGTTAGCTGTACGCTAGGCATCTCAAGAGAGGTCCGTTTACATTCAGTGTTAGCTGTACACTAGGCATCTCAAGAGAGGTCTGTTTACATTCAGTGTTAGCTGTACACTAGGCATCTAAAGAGAAGTCCGTTTACATTCAGTGTTAGCTGTACATTAGGCATCTCAGGTGAGGTTCGTTTACATTCAGTGTCAGCTGTACACTAGGCATCTCAAGAGAGGTCCGTTTACATTCAGTGTCAGCTGTACATTAGGCATCTCAAGAGAGGTCCGTTTACATTCAGTGTCAACTGTACATTAGGCATCTCAAGAGAGGTCCGTTTACATTCAGTGTCAGCTGTACATAGGCATCTCAAGAGAGGTCAGTTTACATTCAGTGTCAACTGTACATTAGGCATCTCAAGAGAGGTCCGTTTACATTCAGTGTCAGCTGTACATTAGGCATCTCAAGAGAGGTCCGTTTACATTCAGTGTCAGCTGTACATTAGGCATCTGAAGAGAGGTCTGTTTACATTCAGTGTCAGCTGTACATTAGGCATCTCAAGTGAGGTCCGTCTACATTCAGTGTTAGCTGTACATTAGGCATCTGAAGAGAGGTCTGTTTACATTCAGTGTCAGCTGTACATTAGGCATCTCAAGAGAGGTCCGTCTACATTCAGTGTCAGCTGTTCAGTGAAAAAAGGAATTGTAGAGTGAAAGAAATAATGTAATTTTATGTGGTCCCTTAACCTCAAGAAAAAGACAAATCCCTCATGATGCTGATTTGATAATATTTGATTCCTCTTCCTCTGAAAGAAGACGACTGGTACCTCCACCAGTTAATCCGAATTTAATGATGTGTCGTTCTTCAACCATCAACATTTTTGAAATGATATCCATTATGGGTAATGGTAACTGTATCGGGAAATATATTATTGTTCATTTATAACTGAAGATTAGCACCGTGAGGCCCATTGTACTGCTGTTGACCTCATTGCTAAGAAGCAACGTACATGTTTATTGTTGGGATGAAATAATTATGCAAAGTATTAAACATTTTACTGATTATAAACGTGTAATGAGCGCCAACGACCAGTATGCAGGACATGCTGAACTTCAGTGAGCTATTTCCAAATAGTTTGTTTAGAGTTTATCAGGAAAATGGTGACGTAATTTCTAATTATGCTTCTCGAGGGACTGTTAATGAATTGCTATTCTCTGGAAGCCGAGATAATGGGCATTATAGTGTCCTGAAGGATAGTTCTAGAACACCTATGTGGAAACACTTGATATAAGATCTTGTAGTTGTTGAATCTGACATTAAGAGGACTAAAGGCAAGGCCACTCTGCCCAGCTGCCGTGAGACAAAGGCCAAAGCCCAAAAGAGTGAGATAGCAGATTATTTAGGAGTAGTAAGAAGTTTAAATTTACTTCAAGGTGTGCGGTTTCTGATACCACTCCAGATGTGAGTCCTTACTCTGTATGTGGTCTTGAGCTAGTTTGTCAATATTGTTCAGAATTTTATTTAAAATATGAGAAGAATACAGCTAGAGGGTTCACTCTCTGTTGTTATGATGGTAAAAATTAAACTTCCACTTCTTACTAAACTTAAAGTAATGAAATAGTTTGTTCTCTGGTAATAATGAAAGAGAAAAAAAATGTCAGACGCGATATTTGACAATATAATAATGCAATGGAATTTGTTTCATTTGGTGCAAAAGTTGTTTACCATCTAACTATGGTCCTTATTCCTGCAGAATCCATGGTATGGTTTATCACCGAATTCGCCCATTATCTCCTGATGATTCCTAAAGTACTTCATATGATCGGTTATATATTTCTAAATTTTGGATATATATATATATATATATATATATATATATAAAATGGAAATTACTACTGGTAAAGAGGTTTGAAAACGGGTATGTTTTTAAATCGCATTGACTTATGACCATATGACACTACTTTTCCATTTTCATAAAAGCGAAGACAATTCTCTACCAAAGTGGAATTCTGCATGACAATTAACAAGGCGTATGGACAAACAATCGAACGAGCCGCGGTATATTTATCTGAACCAGTGTTCAATCGCGGTCAGTTGCATGTGGCCCTATTGTGCGGGAAATCGTTCCAAAAATGTTAAGGTAGAAATTAACCTCAAGGTCGGCTCACATTCAATGTAATTTCTAAGAAATTATTATGAAATCAGATAGTATTTTTGTGAATGAGGTTTGAACAACATTTCTTTTGATTACAATCTTTTATGGTATGGTTGGGAGTGCCGATGGCCGAGTGGTCTAAGAAGTTGGACTTTGAGTCTGAGTTAGATAAAGCGCAGGTTCGAATCCTATCTGTAACCGTTGCACTTTTTATCAATACCATTAACTGTTCAATATTTAATTTAATATAGATAAGCATAATCTAGCCCAGACGCATTTAGGTATAAGAGAGAGAGGGAGCGTGGTCCCAAATCAGTCGTCCGCTGTTCCAATCAGCGCCACACCCCCTGATATCTTAAAGGGTCCTGTCCTTGAAGTATTCTGGGCGCTCTTCCGCTTTGCGACTGCTGCCCGTTCGGCGAATAGCAGATACCCCTCTAACCAACCAGGGCGATAGCGTCCCCTGGAGCGAGCCGCTTCCCGGCATTCTGAGTGGAATCATCGGCCGGAGACCATGTAGCTCTACAGTTCGTGGGTCACTCTTTGTGCTCGACCCTTTCGTATTGACTTTGTTTTCAAGTGTTTTTCTTTAATGTGCATTACCATCCTCCTCCCACACTCCTTTGGAGGTAATTTCAGGGTATTAGTGGAGAAGACAGTGTCCAGTGCGGATTATTCGTCGTTCTACCGCGGCCGCCAGCGGTGACGCCCGTTCGCTACGCGCCAATTACGTCGCGCCTAAGCACTCCTGTCGTTGCTGCTTCCCCCTGTGGATCTCTACACACAGCGAGTTTTCCAAGGTACTGTTAAAACTCCATCACTTGTGTTGTATTCTCCTCTCACCTCTTGTTACCTGCCCACTTTCCCGCCATTCTGCACATTGTTTTATTTTTATTTTCATAATTGGTCCTCCGATTATTAATTTTTAACTTCTGCCCCGTACATTTTTGGTCCTCCGGGCCGGATTATTGTGAATCAGTCCTGTAGATTACAGTAATTTGTGTTGTAATTAATTAATTGTAACAGGCGTCGTTACGCCATTTTGAATCTGCCGTACCGACGCTACCGGCTTGTATGGTGGCGCTGCGAACGTGTTGTACTGGTAAACATTGTTTCTTCTCTCGCGCAACTGGATCGTTGACGTCAAACAACTATTACGTAATTGTCCGTAGGCAGTCTAATTTTACGACCGCCCCTCAACAGCTGATGGCCCGATCGATACTTGAATGCACGGCCTCCGCTGCAGTCAGCTGTACCGGTTTTTGATACTGCATTTCTCTCGCCGTAACGGAACTCTGTTTATATCTCTGAATAGAGACTCGGACACGAGTCCACCCATACTCTCTCTCACATTAGTAATATACTAGTAATGTATTTAGTTAACAACAGGGCAATATCTGGTTTAGTTAATTGACCACTCTTTCTTTGATAGTATTAATTAACTCACAATAATTCTCCATTCCAGTAATGTAACTTTGTGCTAGTGGAAATTTAATTGTTCCTTGTAATTGTTTCTAAAGCAATATATTGCTCACTATTCAATTTGCTATTGAATAACATTTCGCTTTGTTTCCATTGTAATTTACTTGTTAAATAAGCAACCAATTAATTGCCATTCTAAGTTCTCATGTCAATTTAAGATTTAACTTGAACTGATTTGCTCTCCTTTTCATTTCAATTATATCATTGTTGTTTCATGTTCTAGCGTAAATTATGTTAAGAAGTGTTAGATTAACTCTCTGATCGATAGTATTGGTGATTGTAGGTCAATTCTATGGTGTACTCTTGCCAAATTATTGAAAGCAACATTTCTTATCTCTAACCTACATATTAGCTACTTATTTCTCTACACTCCATTGTATTTTGTCAATTTTATTTTAAAAGGTTCATTCACCGTTCTCTACATTGTGTCTCTTTATCAACCTGATTAACTTAGGATATCTCTCACGGGTTACTTAATTGTTTAATAACAATTACTCACTGTCTCTCTTATATTATTTTTACTAATAATTGCTCCATTTAAAATATTTTCTCGCCTTAGGGTTACATAACATTGGTACTTAGATTAGCTATTAAGGTAGCTTAGGTGGACATACCGGCACTTAATGTAATCTAATTTTGTCTTATCTCAACTTAACTTGTTCCCCCCTTTCGCTTACATTGATTTGTTTACATTACGGTATCCCTCCATTGTTTTTTTAAATTATCTTTGTTAATTGTCTCATTTTATTGTTTTGTGGCACTATCGGGAAACCTTTGGTAATTCTCATTTGTAAAACTGCTTTGCCCCTTTCGATATCACAATGGCTCCCAAGGAATTCAAATACGAAACTTATCGTAAATCAACAGATCTTATCAAATCTCGTTTTGCTTCTCTTAACGAAACCGTCACGAAAATCACTACCAGCGCTCCACCTTTGACACCAGTTCAAATCAGACAATTAAACACAGTGTTCGCGGAACTAAAGAAGAAACGCGCGGACTTTGAACTTAACCTTCAACGTGTCATCGAAGGTGACAGTGAAGCAGCGGATCAAGATACTCTTTCCAAAGATCAGGATGAGGTTAACGACCTATATGTCGCTATTTCTAGCTTGATCGAGGTTCATCTTGTCACTGAACCCACAACTCCCGCGTCCTCATCACATTCTGATCATCCCGCGTTTGTTCCCCACGACGGTAACTGGAGTCAAGTTGCCTAAATTAAACTTACAGACGTTTGATGGTTCTCCTATGAAATGGATTTCATTTATCAACCTGTTTGACACTACAGTACACCGCAGTGCTTCACTCTCTAACGTCGCTAAGTTCCAGTATTTACTGAGCATATTGGAAGGCGAACCTCTGAACTTAGTGAAGTCGCTCAATCTCACCCCCGCCAATTACCTCATTGCTTATCAGTTGTTGCGGGACAGATATCATAACATACGCCGCCTCACTACTCTCCATCTAAATTATATACTTGACATTGCCCGCAGTCGCTCGCTAGCAACAATGCTAAACAACTTAGAGCGTTCATAACAACATTTTATGAACATTCAGAGTCCTTGAAAGCCCTGGACTGTGATATCGCCTCTGATAATCCTCTATTGTCAGCTCACTTGTTGCGCAAACTTGACAGCAAAACTGTCCAGAAATTGGAACAGTATCGTGAGTCCCAAAGAGAGCCTGGCGCCGCTCCGCATTCCCTCCCCAAGGTCACGGAGATTATAAAATTTTTAAATCTGGAATGCTCCCAGATTGAAGACGCTAGCCTTCACACCCACTCTGAGACGAAAATACTGTCTACCTCTTCCAGACCGAGGGTTGAAAAGCGTGTTCAGTTCGCCTCCCCCAAGCAAATGAATTTGTTAGCTACTGACGCTAAAATTAATTCAAACTACGAAGCTCTTTGTTTTTGTTGCCGGAAATCTGGGCACAAAACATTTACCAATGTCCTCTGTTTAAGGACAAGTCTCCTAATGAGCGGTACAACCTCGTTAAAGGTAACCAGCGGTGCATTTCATGCTTGGGAAATCATCCGATTAAAGAGTGCAGATCCAAGAACACATGTTCGACTTGCCACAGGAATCACCATTCGCTTCTGCACTTTAATAACAGCGCCGATAGGCCTAGCTCTTCCGCCACTGCGCCTCTACCCCCACCCCCCCCCCCCCCCCCCCCGCTAGCTGTCAACACAACACTGACTTGTGCCGCGCGCTCCACCTCTCTCACTGAAACAAGCACCGTGCTGCTCTGTACAGCACTGGTCAAACTCACTGCCCACAATGGCCAGTCATATATTTTCCGCGCCTTATTGGATTCTGGCAGTATGTCCGACTTTGTTTCTGAGCGTGCTGCTCAGCTGTTAGGCTCACGTCGCCAGCCTTCTAACCTCACTGTCATTGGGTTAGCCCAAAACATGACTAACACCAGAGGGTCACTAGATCTCAATCTTGAAACATTATCGGGACACTTAATTGCCCAAAACCATTCCTTCCAATGTACTGGAAAAAAATCTCTCTCGAACTTCCGCGGGTAGAACTTAACCCGGAAGTACTCATGCGAACAAAATCTTTTGTTCTCGCGGACCCGACCTTTGGCAAGCCTGGTCCAATCGATGTCCTCATCGGCAACTCTCTCTTCCCTCAACTGCTTACCAATGAGCGACACTCTCTCGGGGCGAATATGCCTTCTGCTCTTGGCACTATTTTTGGATATGTGATTGTTGGAAGTGCGCCGTGTCTCTCTACCGCGCAAAGAACCTCTAATCTCGCCATCTCTCTCCTCTCGACCACAGATACTGACCTCCACTCCTCCCTTCAACGATTTTGGACACAGGAAGAACTTCCGATCTGTAGTAAAAAATCGGAAGAAGAAATCGCGTGTGATAAACTGTTTGAGACATCGCATACACGTGACTCGGAAGGTCGCTATGTAGTCAAGCTTCCCTTTGTTGACAACCTCGCCCACACTAAATTGGGAACGTCAAGGTCAACCGCCGCTCATCGCCTGGAGTCTATGGAGAGGCGGATCCACGCCAGAAATAACTCCCCCCTGAAGGCGCTCTATATCGAGTTCATGACCGAGTACGAGGCGCTCGGACACATGAAATGTCTTCCCCATCCTGATTTATCTGCTCCGCATTATTTTCTCCCACATCATGGGGTAGTGAAAGAGTATAGTAGCACTACCAAGCTTCGTGTTGTTTTTGACGCCAGTGCCAAGACCGGCTCAGGCCTATCCCTCAACGACGTACTTCTCACCGGTCCAAAGTTACAAAATAATATTTGTGATATCCTTCTCCACTTCCGGCTGAAAAATTTTGTTTTTTCGTGCGACATCCGGCAGATGTACCGCCAAATTAAGATTCATCCAGACGACCAAAGGTTTCAGCTCATCCTTTGGCGTGAAAACCCCTCCCTTCCGCTCTCTACTTACCAGCTGACCACGGTGACGTATGGTATGAACTGTTCACCCTACCTCGCCATAAAAACTCTCCGACAATTGACACAAGATGAAGGTTCCAATTTCCCTCAGGCAGCTCACATTCTGAAACACCATAGCTATGTGGGCGATTTGATAGCCGGAGCGTCCACTGAAGACGAAGCTCTCCAACTTCAACATCAGCTGATCGAGCTTCTCCGCTTAGGCGGCTTTGAACTGAGGAAATGGGTTTCTAATTGCCCAAAATTACTTCAACCATTGCCTGCCTCTCATCAAGAATCCCCTGTGTTTCTTCAACCTTCGTCGGACCCTCTGTTCTCCATCTTAGGTATCCATTGGTCACCTGTGACAGACTGTTTTAAATATAACCTCAACTTCACATGTGATGCCCCGACTAAGCGGAAAGTGCTAAGTCTCATCGCTCGGATTTACGACCCGTGCGGTTTTTTGTCCCCTTGCATAATGATAGCAAAGCGCTTCATGCAAGTGTTGTGGACTTCCGGTGTATCTTGGGATGAACCCTTGTCTCCGGACCTCGCGCTAAAATGGCGAGACTTTGTGATCGACTTAAAAAAACATTGTTGAAGTGTCGATCCCTCGGCCGATAATGGCCACCCCCTCTAGCTCATGTGAACTACATGGTTTCTCGGACGCATCCGAGACCGGTTACGCCGCTGTTGTGTATATAAGGTGCATAAACACTGATAGTGAAGTGAGTGTGACCCAAATAATTTCAAAAACTCGTGCTGCCCCGCTAAAACGAGTAACTTTGCCGCGATTAGAGTTGTGCGCGGCTCACCTCCTGGCTAATTTAGTTCATTATGTACAGTCTCAGTATTCCAGTGTATTAAGTATTGACTCTACAACTTTGTGGTGTGATTCGACTGTGACTCTGTCCTGGATACATACTCTCCCTTACCGCCTCAAAAACGTATGTAGCGAATCGTGTAGCTCAAATCCAAGAGCTCATTCCTCCCTCTTCTTGGCGTCATGTGTCTAGTGCTGACAACCCTGCAGACTGTGCTTCTCGTGGGATCCTCCCTTCGGAACTTGTTCATCACACTCTTTGGTGGCACGGACCCTTGTGGGCTGCAACTACCTCCTCCAGATTGGCCCACTTCCAGTTTTTCTCCGCTCGATGATTCTTCCTTGGACGAGTTGAAGCCCGTTCCGCTGTCCGCCTTCGTTGCAGCCTCCCAGCCTCCTTGGGATCTACTCACTCGTTTCTCCTCCTGGACCAAGCTGCTCCATGTGTTGGCGTATCTCCTCCGGTTCGTCTCTCATAGCCGCCGGCAAGAACATCATGTGGGTCCTCTTTCTGTCGTCGAGGTGCGAGCTGCTCAACTTCGCCTCTTCCAATTAGTTCAACGAGAATCTTTTCCTGATGACCTGGCAGCCCTTCGAGACAACAAGAACTGCTCCATCAAGCTACAGCGCCTTGCTCCCTTCATTGATGCTGAAGGACTCCTCCGTGTTGGTGGTCGACTAAAGCTTGCTGACTTGACGGAAGAAGAAGTGCGCCACCCCTGTATTTTGCCTAAATCTCACCATGTTGTTAACTTACTAATAGACCACACTCACCTACAAAACTTACATTCAGGGGTTCAATTAAACCATGTCCCTTTTAGCCCAGCATGTCTGGATTCTCTCTGCTCGTAGTGTGGTGCGCTCGCGCATTTTTCAATGCCTCCCTTGCTTTAAACAAAGACCCAAGCCTTTGTTCCCTCTCATGGGTGATCTACCCAAAGCCCGCATAATTCCCGCTCGACCTTTCTTGTCGACAGGCATTGACTATGGTGGTCCCTTCAACGTCAAGATTCACAACCTCCGCTCTATCCGACACACTAAAGCTTACATCTGTCTCTTTGTGTGCCTAGTGACTAAGTCTGTACATATAGAAGTCGCCACTGATCTGTCCACGGACGCATTTATAGCCGCACTCACACGTTTTGTTTCACGTAGAGGCCTATGTACCGACATCTATAGTGACTGTGGTACAAACTTTGTTAGTGCGAGAAACTCTTTACAGCAACTAATCACTTCCTCTGGCAAGCTCCAAATTCACCAATTTTCCCTCGGCCAGAAAATTAACTTTCATTTTAACCCCCCTGCAGCTCCCCACCATGGCGGCCTCTGGGAAAGCGCCATTAAGAGCGCCAAATTTCACTTGAAAAGAGTTCTGGGCACCTATGTTCCCACTCTTGCCCAATTTACCACCCTCACTTGCCAGGTGGAAGCAATGTTGAATTCCCGCCCGCTTACTGCGCTCTCCAGTGACCCCAACGATTTACAACCTCTCACTCCGGGGCACTTCCTGATTGGAGCGCCGCTAGTGGCTGTGCCCGAACGCAACCTTGCAGATTTGCCGGATAACAGGCTGGCTCATTGGCAGCTAGTGCAGGCTTTCTCCCAGCGAGTGTGGAAACGCTGGAGCAGGGAGTACCTCCATTCCCTCCAGCAAAGACTTAAGTGGGAGCGGCCCTCCCGAAATTTACAAGTTGGCGATCTAGTATTGGTCCAACAAGACTCTCCCTCGCTGTGTTGGCCCCTCGCTAGAATAACTAAGCTTTTCCCTGGACGTGACAGTGTAGTGCGTGTGGTAGAACTCAAGACCCCCCAAGGTACCTTCACACGCCCGGCAGTCAAAGTGTTCCTGCTGCCGTTCTTGTCACCAATAGCTTAAGTCTATCTCAACACTTTAGGATAGATAGTTAAGACCTAGTTTAAGATGTTAGTCTTTAGCTTTATTTCTCATGTTCTTTCTCGATCATGCCACTTTGATTTGTTAAATCCTGATGATTCAAAGCCGCCGGTATGTTCAATATTTAATTTAATATAGATAAGCATAATCTAGCCCAGACGCATTTAGGTATAAGAGAGAGAGGGAGCGTGGTCCCAAATCAGTCGTCCGCTGTTCCAATCAGCGCCACACCCCCTGATATCTTAAAGGGTCCTGTCCTTGAAGTATTCTGGGCGCTCTTCCGCTTTGCGACTGCTGCCCGTTCGGCGAATAGCAGATACCCCTCTAACCAACCAGGGCGATAGCGTCCCCTGGAGCGAGCCGCTTCCCGGCATTCTGAGTGGAATCATCGGCCGGAGACCATGTAGCTCTACAGTTCGTGGGTCACTCTTTGTGCTCGACCCTTTCGTATTGACTTTGTTTTCAAGTGTTTTTCTTTAATGTGCATTACCATCCTCCTCCCACACTCCTTTGGAGGTAATTTCAGGGTATTAGTGGAGAAGACAGTGTCCAGTGCGGATTATTTCGTCGTTCTACCGCGGCCGCCAGCGGTGACGCCCGTTCGCTACGCGCCAATTACGTCGCGCCTAAGCACTCCTGTCGTTGCTGCTTCCCCCTGTGGATCTCTACACACAGCGAGTTTTCCAAGGTACTGTTAAAAACTCCATCACTTGTGTTGTATTCTCCTCTCACCTCTTGTTACCTGCCCACTTTTCCCGCCATTCTGCACATTGTTTTATTTTTATTTTCATAATTGGTCCTCCGATTATTAATTTTTAACTTCTGCCCCGTACATTAACCTTGTACTGTATCGACTCTCCCCCTTATTCTGTTTCATAAGATCCTCCCACAGGCCAGTGGCCCACCCATGAGGACGGACAGAATAAGGCTTTAATGAGGATCGGTCTCTCATTTTTTATTTAAAAGGAAAAGAAGTATGTAATTTTTCATTTGACATTAAAAATACGAGAACTAATTTCTTGACTAAGTATGTTACTATTTTTACCTCAAAACTACATAATTCCAATATTGAGTAACATTGCGGTGCAACACGGCTCCACTATAATTTTATTATAAAAGATATTGTTACAGAACAACATCAACATTATTTATATTGCTTATCACATTTAATACTTTTCTTATTATACACTTAAAACTTAATATTTTTGTTACTCTTAATGTATGCTTCGTCTGTCTTATCTGACAACTGTCTCACTCATATTATATGTGAATTAACTTATACGTTGGAAGTAATGTACTGACTACTGTATGGATCATTATTATATTACTTTGTAGGTAGTCCCGGAATGTGGTGAGTCGGGGACTACCTCGAAAATGCAAGAATGTGTCGACAACGACATTGGTATGTATTTTTAATCTATTTATTACACTTATGTTCTGTGGAAAAGATATGCGTTATATGCATAATATGAAAAAACAAGTCCTGTCATTGACAACAGCCACACAAACGTACAAATTCAAGCACTTGTAGATTGTAATAAATAGTACAATATATTTATTTTAGTTTTAGATAGTTCAATTGTCACACGAATGTATGGATGGAACGATAAATATCGCGTCAGCACAAGGAGATACGATTTGACCTGATATTTATTGGTAGAAGTTAAACGTGCTAAACAGTTGTCTCTGTTATAATTAGTTATAACACGGATGTATTGATGGAACTAGAAATATCGCGTCAGCACAAGGAGATACGATTTGACCTGATATTTATTGGTAGAAGTTATAAACGTTCTAAACAGTTGTCTCTGTTATAATTAGTTATAACACGGATGTATTGATGGAACTAGAAATATCGCGTCAGCACAAGGAGATACGATTTGACCTGATATTTATTGGTAGAAGGTAAACGTTCTAAACAGTTGTCTCTATTATAATTAGTTGTCACACGGATGTATTGATGGTACGAGAAAATATCGCGTCAGCACAAGGAGATACGATTTGACCTGATATTTATTGGTAGAAGGTAAACGTTCTAAAACAGTTGTCTCTGTTATAATTAGTTGTCACACGGATGTATTGATGGAACGAGAAATATCGCGTCAGCACAAGGAGATACGATTTGACCTGATATTTATTGGTAGAAGGTAAACGTTCTAAACAGTTGTCTCTGTTATAATTAGTTGTGACACGGATGTATTGATGGTACGAGAAATATCGCGTCACAAGGAGATACGATTTGACTTGATATTTATTGGTAGAAGGTAAACGTTCTAAACAGTTGTCTCTGTTATAATTAGTTGTCACACGGATGTATTGATGGAACGAGAAATATCGCGTCAGCACAAGGAGATACGATTTGACCTGATATTTATTGGTAGAAGGTAAACGTTCTAAACAGTTGTCTCTGTTATAATTAGTTGTAACACGGATGTATTGATGGTACGAGAAATATCGCGTCAGCACACGGATATACAAATCGACCTGATATCTATTGGCAATTGTGTTAACGTCCTGAAGAATTGTTTCTGTTAGAATAAATCCGTGACATTTCTGAAACTGTATATACGTCAAAGACATGTGTCATAACATTCTTTGGAACTAACCTTAACAATATTGACAATATTTAAAAAGTTTTAGAGTCAAACTTAATCATTTGGTTGTATGACCATCCTATTAATTTGAAGCAAATTTTACGGTAGTTGTTTTGTTCTAAAGCGTACAAATAATTTTAAACGAGTCGTTATTTTAGTTGGTACACCAACTTAACTGATTACAAAATAAAAATATGGTTTATAAATTGAACCATTTAAATATCTCCCAGCACGATGGTATCTGAAACAGGATTCAGTATCCGTGCAGAATTAAGTAAGTGAAGTGCAAATATTCGCCGTCTTCCCCAATTCACTTATCAGAGGTGGCAGAGTATTGATGGTCGTGCGAGCGGCTCTGCCTTTCATATATCTTCGTAATAAATATGTTTAATATTAAATGTGCCCTGAACGCGTATTATTCTGCCGTATTTCCTGTTTACAATGAGTAAGGAAAAGAAGGTATCTGCCCTTAATACGCAGAGCGTGCGCGATTGTATTTTATTAATGCCCATCAAAAATGTTTTATTTTATTTTATAAATGTGTAGGATTATCCACGTTATATCTTCACTTTTGTATGACATCTATATATTTTTCAACCCATTTAAATCGTAACAAAATGGTACGAATTAACTGTCGTGTACGACATTGACCAACGAATTCTAAACGGATATAATATACTTAATGATGGAGATCTGGCTATGATAACATTATAGTGCCAAACATATAATTGCAAACCTGGGTTAGGGAACATAAACTCTTGTTTAATGAATGTACGTCTAATACATATTATTTAACTTGGCATAGGAATAAAGAATTAGTTTTTTTCGATACATTATAGTACGATACATATCAAATCTGAGTTGTGGAAAATAAACTCTTGTTCAATGCATGTATGCGCGATACATATTATTCACATTCTCATGAGAATATAATATTACTTTCTTGCGATAACAATAATGTTGTCACTACCAATAGAGATCACTTTACATTACTAAGTAATATAGCCTACGGCCTGGCTTACAGTGATATGTACCGCTCAACTATAATGTTGGTATAATTACCAAGTATACACACAAAACATTTTAAATATTTACTATTATTAATTTTTGTTTCTACTAAATAAACGAAGCAAGAGTTTTTTTTCTGAAAATGACATTTACGAAATATTTACTAAGAAAGCAGGACAAATAGTTTATTATGTTCATTTTACGGTTCGCTAGATAATGCCATAACATATAAAATAATAATAGTTAATAAAGTTTAAATTTGAATGTTTTTAAATAACAATTGGATGGAGACTGAACAATGTCCCGTCCTCACTCTATTTATACTTGTTGGTCTCGAAATGGCTTTACGTGATTATGCATTACTTAAAAAAGAATATGTCTACATTCTATATCTTGTAATATAATATAGGAGAGAAAAGGAGAAGATAGGAAGAGCGCAGCAGAATCCGATGGGTGGGAGGGCAGCTGTAGGAAGCAGTTGTCGCTGTTATAGTTGTCTGACCCATTTACATAAAACTACAATGCTAACGTCGCAGACTTCATGTACATCCTGATCCAGGGGAATTACAAACCCAACAATGTACGTGAATAATCGTATATCGTCGTGCCACTAAGTAGGTGAACTAGTTTTGTAGATCAAGGTGCAAGTATCTCGTACACTAAGTTGGGCGAACTAGATTTTTAGATCATGGTGCAAGTATCGTCGTACACTAAGTTGGGCGAACTAGTTTTGTAGATCAAGGTGCAAGTATCGTCATACACTAAGTGGGGCGAACTAGATTATTAGATCATGGTGCAAGTATCGTCGTACACTAAGTTGGTCGAACTAGATTTTTTAAATCAAGGTGCAAGTATCGTCATGTACTAAGTGGAGCTAACTAGTTTTTAAATCAAGGTGAAAAGTATCGTCGTACACTAAGTGGGGTGAACTAGATTTTTTGATCAAGGTGCAAATATTGTCGTAGACTAAGTTGGGCGAACTAGATTTTTTAGATCAAGGTGCAAGGATCGTCCGTAGACTAAGTTGGGTGAAACTAGATTTATAGATCAAGGTGCAATTGTCGTTTACACTCAGTGGCATAAAATAAATTTTTAGAAAAGTTGCAATTATCGTCGTACTCTAAGTGGAATAAAATAAATTTGTAGAACAAGTTGGAAGTATCGTCGTACCCTAAGTGGGGCGAACTAAATTTTTAGATCAAGGTGCAAGTATCGTCTTACACTAAATAGGGCGAAACTAATTTTATAGATCAATGTGTAAGTATCGTCGTACACTAAGTGCGCCGAACTAGATTTTTAAATCAAGGTGCAAGTATCGTCATGCACTAAGTGGAGCTAACTAGTTTTAAATCAAGGTGAAAGTATCGTCGTACACTAAGTGGGGTGAACTAGATTTTTAAATCAAGGTGCAAGTTTTGTCGTATACTAAGTGGGGCAAACTAGTTTTATAGATCAAGGTGCAAGTATCGTTGTAAAATAAGTGGGATAAAATAAATTTGTAGATCAAGGTGCAAGTATCGTCATACACTAAGTGGAGCGAACTAGATTATTAGATCATGGTGAAAATATCGTCGTACACTAAGTTGGTCGAACTAGAGTTTTAAATCAAAGTGAAAGTATCGTCATGCACTAAGTGGAGCTAACTAGTTTTTAAATCAAGGTGAAAGTATCGTCGTACACTAAGTGCGCCGAACTAGATTTTTAAATCAAGGTGCAAGTATCGTCATGCACTAAGTGGAGCTAACTAGTTTTTAAATCAAGGTGAAAGTATCGTCGTACACTAAGTGGGGTGAACTAGATTTTTTGATCAAGGTGCAAATATTGTCGTAGACTAAGTTGGGCGAACTAGATTTTTAGATCAAGGTGCAAGGATCGTCGTAGACTAAGTTGGGTGAACTAGATTTATAGATCAAGGTGCAAGTATCGTCGTACTCTAAGTGGAATAAAATAAATTTGTAGAACAAGTTGGCAAGTATCGTCGTACCCTAAGTGAGGCGAACTAAATTTTTAGATCAAGGTGCAAGTATCGTCTTACACTAAATGGGGCGAACTAATTTTATAGATCAATGTGTAAGTATCGTCGTACACTAAGTGGGATAAAATAAATTTGTAGAACAAGGTGCGAGTATAGTCGTACTCTAAGTGGAATGAAATAAATTTGTAGAACAAGGTGCAAGTATCGTCGTACACTAAGTGGGATAAAAACATTTATAGAACAAGGTGTGCAAACTATTAAAATCCCAACAAGTACGTAAATAATCGTATATAGTCGTATCACTAATTGGGGTGAACTAGCTTTGTAGAACAAGGTACAAGTATTATCGTATAACCAAACAAAAAACTGGACATGTTTTAATGCTATTACAAATAGTAGCTATTTACTGAATTGGAGTTTTTTAACTATCGGTTTTTATTTGTGTGTTTTATTTTATAGTGCATGAAAATAATACTTTTTTAAAGTCAAAGTTTATTTAACTCGTATAAAAGTTTGATTTGAACTCATAGTTTATAAATTAAACCCGAAGGTTACCTTGTTTTTGTAATTTATAGTAGGCGCACTTAATTAAGAACGTACGGGTCTTTTAGAAGATGTATAATGACTTTCTTCAATTAATGAATAACAAAATCACTTCATTTATGGTTTATGCATTACCTTTAGATATGTACTACGAGTTTAAAGTCGATGTAAAAACCCAGTCTTCGACTCGGGTTGATATAAATTTGCAAAGTAATGCTTCTAAAATTAATGAATTCCGTAAATTTCTTTTCCTGGATAGCTTTTCTAATTAACGAAATATATCACTTTAATTCTCCATCCAGTCATCACGTATGCATTAAAATACTTGATCACAACAATGGAAACATTCCAACCTACATGGTAAATCTGACCTACCAGAATGGTACACTCAGTTGTATTGTGGTTGGTATCGATTGGTTCCTTTGGGTATTATTCTTCTCTACCGATACGTTATACTCGATATTATAAATCATAGCTTATTTTTAAAAACAACGCAATGAGTCTTTGTAAGTGTCACCACATTGTTACTAGAGGATCTTAAATGTCAAACACATACATTTAATCTAAAACGTATTCTTACTTACAGTCTGCATTCACACAACTCAGATTCCTTGTTTTAAGTTATAAGTGGGATTTCATTATGCTTTAAAATGGAGTTTTAACTGTAATTTATAACACTAAAGTTGTTAAGGGGAGACGATCCAAAGCTCTCTGTAGATTTTCTATTGACCTCTCTCCCCTCGTGAGCTCTCCGTTAGAAAGACGCAACCTTGCCCCTACGTTACTAGGAAGGCCTAGTTCATTTAATTTGGCGTTTCGAGCATTTCGGAAGTCTCGCAATTTAATATTAACAATATGAATGCAATAAAATAAAAGACTGATAAAATGCTGATTTAATTTTTGCGATTTTACGAATAAATCAATAATATGGTTACAGCGGTGCAGACATATTATACTTGTGCCAAGCTATTAGATGAGGTAGCCAGCGACGTAGCTACACTTTGGCTACCGAGAACTGTCAAAAACTCCGATCACCACTGGCTACACACTGGCTATAGCCAACGTTAACAATACCTATTTACAATTTCAATTTTTTTCACTAATAGTACCTTGTATTGACCGCAAGATTCTCCTGTAAGGATGTAATAGATCTCCTTATTGCAGTATCAGTTCCAGTAATTTCGTCCTTCATCAGGCCTAATAATTCAAAGAAACTGGAGTTTGACATCCGAAAGTAATTAACAAAAATTTTCTAGCATAAAGGAACACGCATATTTCTCTTTCTTTGCCTCCTTTTTTCAGAAGTAACAGAAGGAGAAGATATTTAGAATCACTCATGATATTCTAGATTAATTCACTGTAAACAAACAGGAGATGAAAACATTAACGCACATACAACCCACCTCATTGTTTATAAATACTGAAAAGGCTTGTTATGACCTTTACTATATTTTGTGAATGACAGTAGTCAACTGTTAAAGGTAGGTGAGATTTATAATAGACAATACCTGAGCGATCAGTTTGGTTGATTAAACTCTGAAACCACTCAGTCAAGTAAACATTCGTTTAAAGTGAGAGACAACGTGACATGGTTTATATTGTAAAATTGGTCCCAGTGCCAAAATTATGATTACACTAAAAGAGGAGAGTAGCCACATCATTGGCACTTAGTGCAAGCAGGACCTGACATAGCAAGTCGGTTCGTACATCTCCGTAATTATTCTCCCACTTTAGGATTAGAGTCTTATTAGACATATCGTGGTGGCACGGCCAGGCCTTACTTAACGTTCTGCCTTGTTACTGGTAATGATTACTGGTCGGCCACAAACAAGATTATACATATCTACCTCTCCGTAATTATTATTCCACTTTAGGCTTAGTTCTTTTGAAAACTATCATGGTGGCACGGTCAGGCCTTACTTGACGCTCTGGATTGTTACTGGTAATGATTACTGGCCGGGCACAATAAGGTTATTCATAGGCTTAGTTTCTTATTAGAACTATCGTGGTGGCACGGTCAGGCCTTACTTGACGTTTCTGGATTGTTACTGGTAGTTAATACTGGCCGGGCACAACAAGGTTATTCCTACCTTTCCGTAATGATAATCCCACTTTAGGCTTAGTTTCTTATTAGAACTATCGTGGTGGCACGGTCAGGCCTTACTTGACGTTCTGGATTGTTACTGGTAGTTAATACTGGCCGGGCACAACAAGGTTATTCCTACCTTTCCGTAATGATTAATCCCACTTTAGGCTTAGTTTCTTATTAGAACTATCGTGGTGGCACGGTCAGGCCTTACTTGACGTTCTGGATTGTTACAGGTAATGATTACTGGCCGGGCACAATAAGGTTATTCCTACCTTTCCGTAATGATAATCCCACTTTAGGCTTAGTTTCTTATTAGAACTATCGTGGTGGCACGGGTCAGGCCTTACTTGACGTTCTGGATTGTTACTGGTAGTTAATACTGGCCGGGCACAACAAGGTTATTCCTACCTCTCCGTAATGATAATCCCACTTTAGGCTTAGTTTCTTATTAGAAACTATCGTGGTGGCACGGTCAGGCCTTACTTGACGTTCTGGATTGTTACTGGTAGTTAATACTGGCCGGGCACAACAAGGTTATTCCTACCTTTCCGTAATGATAATCCCACTTTAGGCTTAGTTTCTTATTAGAACTATCGTGGTGGCACGGTCAGGCCTTACTTGACGTTCTGGATTGTTACTGGTAGTTAATACTGGCCGGGCACAACAAGGTTATTCCTACCTTTCCGTAATGATAATCCCACTTTAGGCTTAGTTTCTTATTAGAAACTATCGTGGTGGCACGGTCAGGCCTTACTTGACGTTCTGGATTGTTACTGGTAGTTAATACTGGCCGGGCACAACAAGGTTATTCCTACCTTTCCGTAATGATAATCCCACTTTAGGCTTAGTTTCTTATTAGAACTATCGTGGTGGCACGGTCAGGCCTTACTTGACGTTCTGGATTGTTACTGGTAGTTAATACTGGCCGGGCACAACAAGGTTATTCCTACCTTTCCGTAATGATAATCCCACTTTAGGCTTAGTTTCTTATTAGAACTATCGTGGTGGCACGGTCAGGCCTTACTTGACGTTCTGGATTGTTACTGGTAGTTAATACTGGCCGGGCACAACAAGGTTATTCCTACCTTTCCGTAATGATAATCCCACTTAAGGCTTAGTTTCTTTTGAAAAGTATCAAGATGGCTCGATAGTAGCTTACTAGATTGGGCAAATACTGTTTTCATACCTCTGTAGTTTAATATTCAAATAGTCAACCCTTTATTTCAGAGACAATTAGTAACATATCTCAAATTTAGAAGTCTGTGAGATTAAATGTTAACAAAACAAAAATACCTACAACTAGCAATGCGACCATTACTGTCGAGTTAAATTTGTAACTTCTTGCTGTCACCCCTAACGACATCGTTCATTAAACACTAGACAGAGATACATTCACCACAACTACACATGACATGTTTCACGTTTCTTGCTTCGCGTAACGAAATGTTACCTGATAGGCTGAGCAAAACGTTCACATATGTAATTACAGAAATGTACTCAATTGATGTTGTTTATTAACAAAGTGAAAATAGTTGAACAATATCTGACTATCACTAACCTGAGCGTTAACGTATCTTATTTTCCATGATTAAATTTTGCATGAAAATTATTTATATATAGGCACATTGAGTTCGATTGTTGGGTAAAACCTCTCATAGGACCTAATTGAGCGTCAGCAAAAGCATAACTTTCTGCAGGATATCTCAAGAATGTATTGAGACATTGACTCGGATACTTTGCACATAATCGCTCAGACTTACCTGGTGATTTACGAAAACTAATGTTTTAACCGCGTTTTGAGTTGCAAAGTCGATATGTGCAAATGTGCCTTAGAAAGTAGCCGCGATACCTGGTGAAGTATGAAAACCCATTTACATCGTGTTTCGTGTTACAAAGTGGATATACGCAATTGTGCCTTAGAAAGTAGCCGCGATACCTGGTGAAGTATGAAAACCCATTTACATCGTGTTTTCGTGTTACAAAGTGGATTATACGCAATTGTGCCTTAGAAAGTAGCCACGATGGAAACCCATTTACACCATGTTCGTGTTACAAAAGAACTCGCAGCGCCGTTAGGGCTGGAATCCATCTTTTCCTTTTATTTACTCTCACATTTTAGGTGAAGTAAAAATATTGTAACGATACAACTCGAGGTCTTGTTTTCAGAGAATATATTTTTCATTATGTACGCATGTGTGTGTTATAATTTTGCAAATTTACAAATCAAGAAACTAATTTTGAATCGGTCTTGACTGAAGGCAACTAAATTTCCAAGTAAATTTGGCAAATAGAAAATCATAATAAAGCCATATATCTATAAATACGAAATCTAATCATTTTTAAATAAGTGGTGTTCTACTAACGTTTATTTTTCAGTAGATGGGACTTCATAAGCGAGGCACTGATATATTTTAAATAAATTGCTAATTCTTTTTACCAACAAATATATTAAGTAAATTTGTAAAGTTAAGTTTATTCTTCAAATTAAAATTCGGTAATTCGATATCTAAATCAGTTATATATATATCTAACTAAATCTAATGGTAACTAATTCTCTAAAGCATGTTTAATATGTTTGAAATAAAACTAAAAATATTAATTTGTCCATTAGCGCTTAAAATATTAACCCTTAAATAAATAAATATTGAACGTCTTTTCAGGAACAAAATCCTCATTGAACTAAAATAATAATAAATGAAACTATTAACAGATTAAATTTTAAGAGGTGATATTGTTAGAGGGCAATGAAATAATAATTGAAAACAAAATGATTCAATACTATGAACACTTTTGACATAAAATTAAAGTGTCTAAGCTTGTAACCAAACTAGAACTATTGTGCAAAACTCAATAAATCATGGGATAATTTTCAAACCAAACCCAATAAACAAACGCAGGCATTGAATAATGTGGTGAGGAAAGTGGAGAATGTTAAAATAGGACATTGGCGTAGAGGAGGTAATGTGATCATTTCTGGTTTATATAAACTATGTTAATTCACGACTGCAACGTACACAGAATATGCTATCAAAGTAAATTGGGCCGAGGTATATTAAATAACACCAATCATTCTTTGAGAACCACAGTAATCAGATTTTCATATTTGAGGATGATTTGTAACGGTTTCTGCAGGCATGATTAGCTTACCTCTAATCACACGTCACGTGGAATCTGTATTCACTATCTGTCAAACATTTTTTGTGACGGTCTCTGCAGGCGTGATTAGCTTACCTCTCACCACACGTCACATGGAATCTGTATTCACTATCTGTCAAGCATTTTTTGTGTCGGTCTCTACAGGCGTGATTAGCTTACCTCTCATCACACGTCACGTGGAATCTGTATTCACTATGTGTCAAGCATTTTTTTGACGGTCTCTACCGGCGTGATTAGCTTAACTCTCATCACACGTCACGTGGAATCTGTATTCACTATCTGTCAAGCATTTTTTGTGACGGTCTCTGCAGGCGTGATTAGCCCACCTCTCATCACACGCCACGTGGAATCTGTACTCACTATCTGTCAAGCATTTCTTTGTGACGGTCTCTGCAGACATAAATAGTTCACCCCTCATCACACATCACGTGGAATCTGTATCCAATATCTGTCAAGCATTCTTTGTGAAGGTCTCTGCAGACATAAATAGTTCACCCCTCATCACACATCACGTGGAATCTGTATCCACTATCTGTAAAGCATTTTTTGTGACGGTCTCTGCTGACATAAATAGTTCACACCCTCCGTCACACCTCACGTAGAATCTGTATTCACTCTCTGTCAAGCATTCTTTGTGACGGTCTCTGCAGACATAAATAGGTCACCCCTCATCACACATCACGTGGAATCTGTATTTACTATCTGTCAAGCATTCTTTGTGAAGGTCTATGCAGACATAAATAGTTCACCCTACATCACACATCACGTAGAATCTGTATCCATTATATGTCAAGCATTCTTTGTGAATGTCTCTGCAGACATAAATAGTTCACCCCTCATCACACATCACGTGGAATCTGTATCCACTATCTGTCAAGCATTCTTTGTGAAGGTCTCTGCAGACATAAATAGTTCACCCCTCATCACGCATCACGTAGAATCTGTATTCACTATATGTGAAGCATTCTTTGTGACGGTCTCTGCAGACATAAATAGTTCACCCCTCATCACACCTCACGTAGAATCTGTATCCACTATCTGTCAAGCATTCTTTGTGACGGTCTCTGCTGACATAAATAGTTCACCCCTCATCACACCTCACGTAGAATCTGTATTCACTCTCTGTCAAGCATTCTTTGTGACGGTCTCTGCAGACATAAATAGGTCACCCCTCATCACACATCACGTGGAATCTGTATCCACTATCTGTCAAGCATTCTTTGTGAAGGTCTCTGCAGACATAAATAGTTTCACCCCTCATCACACCTCACGTGGAATCTGTATCCACTATCTGTCAAGCATTCTTTGTGAAGGTCTATGCAGACATAAATAGTTTCACCCCTCATCACACATCACGTAGAATCTGTATCCACTATATGTCAAGCATTCTTTGTGACGGTCTCTGCAGACATAAATAGGCCACCCCTCATCACACATCACTTAGAATCTGTATCCAATATCTGTCAAACTTACCTATGAAAGTTAAGAATGAGAACGTCACTGAGTCAAGGTCTCTGTCTGTCTGGACAGTTTGGCAACACATTTCTCTGGTTGGCAGAGGCTAAGTTAGGGGCCTATAGGAACCACGTCCTCAACTGTCTTCTCTGCTGCACCCTCGTTAGAACCAGTCTGTGTCTGTTCGGAATAGAAATTTGTTAATTTTAATATACGTTGTCAATTTGTAGGTAAGACGTGGCATTATCAATCCTACTTTCCATTGCAGTAATGTATCACTATTTCGTTCGTACAATATAAATATAAATACCTGGTTTTTTACAGTCCTAGCAACATTTTCTTACCGAGAACAGATAAACAGCATAATAAGTACAGTAGGGGCATGTAATACATTGACGCGTACAAACTTTACCTATTTTAACGTGACCAATTATGGAGAACCTGTTAGGAAACAGTCGCTCACGTCTGTAGAAATCGTAATCTATACTCTAGAATAAATCTTTACTTCTGTTTGCTAGCAGGGACCTGGAACGTAAAAGATTCTCATTCGATAAAATTATTCAGTCCTTAAGATTACTGAAGCCATTCAAAACTTCTACCAATTTAAGTGTGACCTCTCAGGCTAGTTTATAAACAGAGTTCCATGTTAATCTGACAAGAATAAACTGGCAGAAAGAATCAAAAAAAATTGGTTGAAATGTAGCTACTATATTCATGTATCTATAGAACTAGCTCACATCATGTTTAGTCTGATACATTCAAACTCCGTATTGTCTGTTTGCTATCATCTTGCACATCCAAGTCATGTGTACCTAATTTGTTGGATGATTACCTTTAAGTGTAACATATTTGGGCTCCGGAGATCAAATCCAGATGGCAATCATTAAATATATCCGGAGTGTAGCGGCTACACATGTTGCGTATAGAGGCAAGTTTTACACAGTCATTATCTCTCCTGGGAACACTACCAGCTGTTCCTGTTTTTACACGCGCTGCCTGGCGGATTGTTTTTGTAATCAGTTTATGGTCGGATTAGTGACAACTAATCAGCGCTTAGTGTGTAATTGTATTTACACGATAGTATTTTCTAACTAAAACATAGATTAATTTCGCGTACACGTAATTATTTTGCCGTATAGAGGAACATGGGATGGAATTGCGTAATCAGGTACGCTCCTCATTGAGTTCAATAATTTTGACCTTAATGCATTCTGGAATATTCTACTTCCGCTCAAATCTACTCGTACTTTAATCCATGACATCAAAATTTACACTCCGCATGAAAATAAAAATAACACAGTATTTGTTGTTTACTTTTACTGAACGATGGTATGGGAGAAAGTCCATTTGTTTTAAAGTTGTAAAAAAATTCTCTTTTAAACATCGGTGTGGTCACAGTATAATTGGTTATACTATGTGTATGCATATATATTTACCCGAAGGCTTAAACAAAGGGCTGATTTGTTTAACTTTTGTGTCCATATATATTGTGGAGTTACGATTATATATTATAGTCTCTGCCATTTCTGGAAGTTTAATATTTTATTTGCTAAATTTGAACTGTATATAACCAATTGTATGTTCAATTTAATGGTGTACATTATAAGTATATGAAATTTGTATTCGAGATTCATAAAATATTTGCTCTAAAATGTTTTTTATTCGCGTAAAAATTTAACCTAAACGTTTTAAATATTTGCAGTGTATACAAATAACAATATCTACATAGTGGCTTTAGTACACTTCCTTCAGAAGGCATCAGAATGTTTGGTACGAATAAACTTTTATATTTATAGCTATCGGTGGTCTGTAGGAAACGGTATAAACAATCACACAAACTACCGTTAAATATATCACATTCATTATATTTAGTTTACAAATACATCTGTATAAACGGATTCCACCAGAACGGTTCCCGTTGCACAAAAAGCAATAACTATAGTAATGGAGGATTTCTCTGAGTCATTTCCCACCCGGAAGAGGGCGGTATTAAATTCTTTCCGGACAATATTTGAGTCAATCTACGGGTAGTTTAAGATGGTTTCTGAAGTTACACAGTTTCTGTAATAGTGTCACAAACATTAAACAAGGTGTAATATAAATAAGTAGTTATGGAAAATGTGGGAATATTTCGATAATTAAACTTACATGAAAATAAATAATTTCTGAATCATAATAAACAGCAATTTTTATTCTTTAAGTATTTTACGTTTAGTACTTTAATAAAACGACTTCTCAAACATATTTATACTGTCAATGTTGAGTGTATTTGCGTAAGGACGTTCAAAGTTCAGCTATTATTATGTTATAATTTGAGGCAAGAAACGTTTTAGAACAATAATAAGATATTATTATTTGATGGTAAAAATTATAACATATAAATTGCAATTGACGAGAGGTATTTAACAACAGTTTCCTGTAATAAAACAATCTGCAGTTACAGAGAGGATACAGGTTAGGAAAGCAAAGAAATTCCTTTTTTATATTAAAGGACATCCGGGAGGAAAATTTCTATAGAATTACACTAATTCTGAGAGAAAACTCTCCAAGTGTAAAGTTGGCAGTGACTTTGTACTGTACATGCCCTGAATGTATTATTCTGTCTCGTTTGTGTTACACCAAACAATTTACTGAACGTTTATTTTGTGAAGATCTGAAGTTTCATAGTAACTGTTCTTTTGTACGGGGATTACAAAAATGTTTTCATAGTATTTAAAATTACAATAGGATAATTCTAATATAAAAGTCTCCATGTGTAAAGTTGGCAGTGACTTTGTACTGTACGTGGCCTGAATGTGTATTCTGTCTCGTTTGTGTTGCAGCAAACCTTTTTACTGAACCTTTAGTTCATGAAGATCTGAAGTTTCATCGTAACTGTTACTTTGTACGAGGATTACAAAAAGATTTCATAGTATTACCTTTCGTCCGTGAAGATCTGAAGATTCATCTTAACTGTTATTTTGTTACAAAAAGGATTTCATAGTATTAAAATTACAATAGGATAATTCTAATATAAAACTCTCCATGTGTAAAGTTGGCAGTGACTTTGTATTGTACGTGGCCTGAATGTGTATTCTGTCTCGTTTGTGTTGCAGCAAACCTTTTTAACTGAACCTTTAGTTCATGAAGATCTGAAGTTTCATCGTAACTGTTACTTTGTACGGGGATTACAAAAAGATTTTATAGTATTACTAGCTGACCCGGCCACGCGTTGCTGTGGCTCAGTAACTATAGATTAAATTAATATTTTACTCATTATCTAAATACAATTAAATTATTATTCACTAATAAAGCTGAGAATAATTTAAATCTAAATCTATAAATGAGGTAGATAACATTGATTTTGAACAATTGTTTTGATTTAAAGTTTTTTTCTTAAATTATTAAAATTGACAATTATCTCAAAACTAATTTGTGCACAATATTCTTGGTTAATCTGTCTTTTGCTAATACAAACAAATTTGATGACTTTCCCACACGTGAACAGGCCACATACAGTTGTCCATGACAAAAACACGTATTTTCTAAATCTAAACCGCAAGTCAATATTGTTTGACCTTGCGATTTGTTTATGGTCATCGCAAATGCTAAACGAATGGGAAATTGAAGCCTTTTGAATGGTATTGAACATTCTGACGCTATTAATGGAAATTCGCGGCAACAGGACGATTTCGCCTTTTAAACTTTCCAGTCAAAATTGTTGCTTCAAGAATATTTCCAGTGATCCTCTTGATAACTAAACGTGTACCGTTGCATAATTTTAGGCGGGTTTAAGTTACGGAGAAGAATAATTGGTGAACCAATTTTTAATTGCAGATTGTGTGTGGTGGCATTCCTTGTAAATCCAGAGAATTTAAAAATTCGGTGGGAAAGTTTACGGCTTCGTTTTCGTCAACAACTGTATCGATTGATTTAAAAGGCATCAAATCACTGGGTAATAATTGTTGTATCTGGATGTGAAGATTAAATTTCACATCCATAAATGGCTACAAAGGGAAATGTTTATTTTAATAGATAAAATATTTTATATTTTATTGGATTACACTTAAAATTACCCTTAAATTATCACACAACAGAAAAAATCTTAATGCGCTGGCTTAAATATTTTAAATGTTATTTCTTCACAATAGAACGATCTCATTCTGCATTATATGTTAGAAACTTTGTTTTTCTCCAACTTCTAATTACGAATATGAAATATCGTGGTTGCCCTCGTACTGAAATTCATATATTTTTCATATTAACATTTTGAAAAACTTTAAACCCCTACACAAATTTTTAATTTTTAATTGCTGCCTCGGGGAAATTATTTTCCAGAAGCCGAGGGTAAAAATATTTGAAATATATTCTATAAATCCTGTAAAACTGATATTTATTAAAATTTTTAAATAAGAAAATGTATTTATTTATGGATTATTTTATTATATAATAAAGATTTTCATAGATGGATGTGGTGTTCCTTTTTTACGTGGTTCCCATTTTTTGCTTACATTATTCCACGTAAAAATAGCATGGAACTTCGGTATACAATAATGTTTTTGCGAATTGGCAAAACACATCAGATTTTTGACACAAAGTAAAAAATTCAGTTAAAGTCGTCTTTGGTGGCTGAAGTGCTTTTTGGACAATATTTTTTTCAGAAAAATATACTCGCTGACCATTTTTCGAGATGTACTGCAAGATGCTGAACAGGAGGATCTCTTTCGTGTATGGGAAAACTAAAAATATGCCAGATAGCCTCGTTACTACTAATATATCTCCCCATTTGGTATCGTGTTATTTCGTCATTTCGGTTAATATTTTGTACTTCGAATACGGCCAGATCACTTCCTTTATTAACGTATTTGCAAATGTACTTAATGGATTTTCACGGAACTACAAAACTCGACATTAATATGAGCCTTATACGTTTTGGAAAGCAGTGGTGAGTATGGAACTACCCACCGATTATCAATTTCAACTTGATTTGTAGAATTTGACATTTGGCATATTAAATGTACGGCCACCATGGTTAGTGTCTCTACGGCGATACAATGGATAACCATCGATATCCGTAATAGTATCATTCGTAAATGGTTTTGGGAAATCGTTTCTTACATTTTCCATTCTCCATGCATGGCGACGTCATGTTAAAAGTACCCACATGGTCCATGGATCATCTGACTGGTAACAACCTCAAACAACTCTGGGTCAGTTTGATGAATCCGGAATTTCAGCAGAAATTATTTGATCCTATTTCTTCTGGACGAATTTTATTTTCAAGCCAAATCAAAATGTGAGCATGAGGTAAACCTCTCTTTTGCCACTCAATAGAATACAGCCAGCAACACGTTATTACCAAAAATAGAATATTTAACGATTAAATCAATCATAGATTTCAATTTTTGTTTAAATACACGTGCAACGATATCATGGCGATGTATTGATTGTTGACCTGATAATAACAAAGTTTTTATTTCTTCCCCAATTTGGGTTACACGTAAATGTAATGAACCAAATCAGGTCGACCATAATGACGTACGTAAGTCATAGCATCTTGCATGTATTCCTTGCATATTCCGTGGACTGCCTATGTAGCTTGAAGGTAAAATAAATACAGTTCCAATATCATTGATGCTTAAGTTTTCGTCGACGTTTCCGATAATAGCATCTCGTAAATGGATGTATTCCTCTGATCGTAATTTAGCTTGATTGAATCTAATGAAATCGTAAACGTTCACTTTCGATCTTAGCGTACATATCTACAACGTATTGATGGTACAGCTGACGATATCGTAAGATACTCGTATAATTGTCTTGATTAAATCTAATCATCAATCGGTGCGCATAGTAGTTCATTGAACTAACTTTTTTTATTTGTTTTCATTACCAGTGACTGGATCACGCTGTTTGATGTTGATGTGATATTCATCTTGCCCTTGCCAGAATATCAAAGGATACTGAAGTGCGTCATATGAACGATGTATATCCGAAATTACACTAACAATTCTAATCTCGACGTGTAATTCTAATGTCTCTGTTGTTAGATGGATCACCAACCATAATAATAGCAACTTCATCTACAGTTGGCGCGTTGAACCTGCCAGCATGTTCCCCGGATGGTACTTTATCGGCTTTGATGACAATTTGACAATTGTCACTTATTTAATTGTGGTGATACCCTTTTAAATAGCTGAATAAGATGATTATAATTTCGAAAAAAACTTCCAACGATTCCACAATTGCTCTTTCTTGTGCTTCTTCTATGAAATTAATGCAGGCACCTAGTTGTCACACGATCCTCACAACTGCCCATAAAATAAATTTGAAGAAACTTTGAATCCTCATCAGGCATCGGCATTAGTGACCCAATCTTATGATACACTTGGCCTTGGATTTTGAATGTCGTTTCAAAATTACGTCCATCAGATGTTAAATCGCAAATCTTAGTTGCACCAAAAGATGTCATTTGAAAGCAAGAATTAAATTTACGTGTGTCTTACATAAAAATAATTTCGAATCGTCTGATTCGCCAGCAAGAAGTGATTTCAAAGGTTCTGGTGGAGTAGGAAGAAGTGGCAGTACAATTTTTCCTGATGCACAACACATTCCAGTTGTTTCATTTCGAAATTTTAACGTGTGGCAATATTGACATATTTGATCCATCGCACCAATTGTAATTTTAGAATGTGCCGAGTAATTAATGTCTGGTTCATACTCAAACGCAAGGCGAAAGAATGATGCACGTGTTAATACACGACTGGTTTGTTGCCTCGTTTCTTTCGAGTTCTCTAAATCTGGCTATATTCTGTTGTCGCGCAGTTCTTGCCCTTAATACATTTTGTCGCAGACGTTTTATTACGCTGTTCTTGAGATTCTTGACTACGAATTTTTGCTGTTCTAATTCGTTGAGCTGCATTTCTTGCTGCAGTTTCTTCTTCTGATTCTCGAGCTCGCCGCTGGAGTCGTACCTTTCTGCTACACGGATTGTTGAGGTTAGATTTCTTCCGCGGCATTATTCTGAAACTGAAAATATTTATAATTGAAATAAATTAATAAATTAGATCGAAATTAATGAATGTATTAATTAACAATTATCAGATTAAAAATCAAAATAAATATCTTTCCGGGAGATAGTATTTACTCGTTTAAAAAGGAACTGAACTGCAGTGACACTCGACGCCAGTATTTATATCTGGGCCTTGAATTTCCCGAAAGTTCTAGTGCGCATGCTTCGAGAAGAATCGATTGATCGATTGTTCGAAATAGTGACTCTCGAAGGTTCGAGAGAGAGCTTTATTTAGATTCAGAGCAGATCTCGAGAGCGAATGAGATACTAAAGCTTTGGACATTCTAATCAGAGATGGCGACTCGATAGAATTTGATCGCCAGATTTTGAGACTTTGATTCGAATTTGGCGCCAAGACTTTAATAATTCTCTAATAAAAGTAGTACAAAAATTTATCTGTTAACAATGATAATAATATTGTAACATAATACACAGAATATTTATAAAAATATCAGTCACAAACAATTAAAATAAGTACGATTATGTCGTGAATATAAATAAATATTACGTGGAATAAAGTTGTAGAATTTATATTCTAAAAAAACAGAACACAGCGCTATCTATTGGGTGTATTTGCAACTTAGATGTCAAACAATATTGAAGAATTTGATTGATAAATGAATTAAACCGCCATCTATGAGCACTTCATAAAACTAAATAGTAGTAAATAAACACTTGCTTAATAAACATTTAATTAATACATTTTATTCGTTTATATTCACGACATAAGCGAATAATTCAGATAATAACTATCCTATCTTCTAAGTTAGACTAAATTACGGATACATGTGAAATTTGATTGAAAATTGGTTCAGTCGTTTTGGAGTTTATTGGCAACATACATCGTGACTCAAGATTTTTATATATATAAGATAATAATATTATAATTACAATACTATACGAAGTAATGTTATGGTATATCTTATGTTGATATAACATAGCAGTAGATACGCAAAGTGAATAATGTATATGTGGAAACATTGTAAAATTACAATATTACGGGAGTGGATGGTGCGCTGGTTGACGTTGCAGGATTTGCTTAAATTGAGGATCAGATTTAGTAAAGAGATCTTACCCTGCAGAGTTAGTATGTGATACCAGATCTGCATGGGTAAAACTATTATTATATAAAAGTAGGATAAATGTAGAGAGAGGGTTGTTCTTTCTACTCTCCATTATGTCGCCAACATTAGTATTAACCGGGTTGTTAATAATAAGTTATTGTGGAATTTTACCAATGCATCATTACCAAATGTAGTATTATACGAATAGTAATTAAAATTTAAACTTATGGAAAAGTTGAATTATACTCGTATGTTGGAACGTACAGCGCGGCTATATAACTATTATTAAAACTATACGAATACTAAACTACTTATTGCTGGTTCAATCTCTAAAACCACGTTTAATTTTATCGTTATACTTCTATATTGTTAACTTATTAAATGTAAAATGTTTATAAAGGAATATCGCTCAATTAAAAAACCACATTTAATTAATTATTTATAATTTAGTAAGACCAAATATCGCCGTTTCATTTAATGATTATAAATTATTTAAAAAAACATTCGAGATTATAGTCTATTAATAGAATGTGATTCTTTGTGTTGACTATGTTTGTTATAGTGTTATTTATTCAACAACAACACTTTTTTAATTTTATTTTGAATAAAGTAGGAGCTGGGCCAAATAAACATAATTAATTCATATTTTTCAATAAATTTTAATTTAGTGACAAAGAAATCACCCAAAAATTGATGTCTACTGATTCAAACTAAACGTAAAATACTCGTATGGCTACATTTTGGCAGGTCGTTTGGTTACAGGTACCAAACATCACTCTAAAAACGTATACTGCATAAGCTTTGGGAAGGCTGAAGAGTTCGGCAAGTTTTGTCAAAAGCTGCGAAACGGAAACTCATACAATGTTTTATTCTGTCGTGTTGGTAACCCTGCTACATCCTACAGCAGCCGGTTACTCACCACGCGCATACAACACTAAACATGATTTTATGCAGCACTTGAAAATTTTTTAAAACTGCATTAAAACTTAACAGGTACGAATTATTTTTTTTTGTAAGAGCTGTAGAAGTCACTTAAATACTAAGGATTTTTCGCCTTTGGTTTAATGCACTAAATTGCTAGTAAAGAGACAGACGAAATCAGGCCGCGTTGCCGGCAACCATACCGGGCCCAGACGTAACAAAACAACGTGTGATGAAATATTCTGTGCTTGTATGGTAACGTCCAACTGGCTCTATTACGAAATACCTGCAGCTTCATATCACTCTTTTACATAAAATAACCGAGAAAAGATTATAAGTAAACTTAAGATGCAGGAGAAAATGTATTTAATATAACGTAATAAACATGAATATTTTGAAGCGGAGTTTATAAGTAAGAACTATTATATAATAAAATATGGCAGATAATTCTTCAAAGAGCAGAATACAAAAAGTAGAAGAGAAAAGCCGTGAATTTCAACTTGAGAGGGAAATGGAGTCTTTCATTGTTAAAGTTTAAGAAAGACATGTCTGCCTTATAATTAATAGGTCGAAAAAACCGTTAAATAATACAAAGTGTACAATTTGAGTATTTAAAATTATTATAGTATTCATTCAAATTTCAAAGATAAATAGTCTAACTAAAACTAACATAACCTAACTTAACCAATCAAAACCAGACCTAACCTAACGTAATGTAACCGGACCTAACATAACCTACATTATCTAACCAGACATAACCTAACCTAAAATAACCTATACAAACATAACCTAAATTAAATTAACTTAATCTAAAATAACCTAACGTAACCGACCCGAATGGAAACGAACCGAACCTAACCTACTGAAACTCAGCGAACTTAACCTAACCTGACATAACCTATCCTTACCTAACCTAATCTACGGCAACCTAATTTAACGGAACCGTACCGAACCGAACCGGACCTAACCTAACCTAACCTAATCTACCGTAACCTAAACTAACCTAACGTAACCCCGAACCGATACCGTTCCGAAACCAAACCCAAGATCAAAAAAGAATAATTACAAACTTTTAAAAAAATCTGTTGGTTTTGAACGAAACACACTATTCGGTGCAATAGACAAAAAGGAGCTAACTGTCAAGGCATTTTATCTTGTGATTGAAATTCTAGCATAAAAGATGAAGCCCTTCTCTGATGCCATTTAGTCTTGCCATTGACACATCCACAGAAATTACATCTAGGATACTTCTCGATAGCTTTTGTTTGTCAAATATCTGTCCTCAAATGCTTATGTAAAAGATTTGTTAGGATTGGTTCCAATGAGTGGGGAAAAACAAGGTAGATGTGTTTAATGACCACAGCATTGACACGAAAAAAAGTATTATCCGTTTGCCTCATGTAGTTGTCCATCAATGACAGGCAAAATGAAGTTTTGTTCAGCTGTTGAAAAAACAATTATGAAATGACAACTTAGTATTTTCACTGTATAATCTGTGAACTTGAAAATTCTTCATAGAGCTTAATTTTTTTGAAACAAAAATTGAGATCATATTCCCGAGATAGGTTTTACAATACGTAAGTGTTTTAGCTCTGCGTATTTCTCTACTATAGTAACAGATATTATGAGTTTACACTCATACATTGCTCAATTCAAGAATAACTCATAGTTGGTAAATTTTAAGAACACTTTTTTCTTTTAAGCGAATAACGTAACATTGACTATACTCATTATACGAGTATAGTCGTAATAAAAATAGATGGTAAAACTCATAATAAAGTTTAAACCTCTTCGTATGTTGTACTCATATGTCGTGATAACTTACAAATAACTTTATCCACATTATTCTTCTTAAAACTATCTTTAACTTTTGTTGTAGGCAAATAATTTAAAAAAGGAACTATATTATTAGTTACAGATAATAATTGTAACATATGTATGGGTAGAATAGTTTAAAAATAAAATATATTTATTGTCGCAGACATTACAAAATATATGGCATCATCAGATAAAACAAACAGAGACAGGGTCATTCTGTTTCATCACGAGCAAACACATATTCATATACCAATTGTTACATTTGCTTTTCACTATATTATGATAATTATACTGCACATGGAATTAGTACAGGCTCAGTGCGATAGCAATCAGAAGTACTATCGTGTAAATACAATTACACACCAAGCATTGATTGTTTATCACTAATCCAATCACAAACTGATTACAAAACAATCCGCCCGGCAGCGCGTGTAAAACAGGCACAGGTGGTAGTGTTCCCATGTGACTATGTAAAAACCGACAAGAATGTGATTATTATTATATATGGGGATAATTGGGTGATTCAATGATGAAAAGGGCACGTAAAAACTGCGTTACATGTTAATTGTCAGCTACATGATCAGGAATATTTAGGAGCAATCTGATCAATCCCAATGAAAATTCAGGACCAATAGAGTCAAATGAAAGCATGTACATTTATAGATATCACTTATTCATAACGTACTTTAATTACCCTATCCTACTTTTCAAACCACTCTCTATCACACAGTTAGCACCATTCAGTAATTGCTGAGAAACTTAAATATTAGACGTTTACTACAGTGGTCTAATTCCTCAAACAACTTTCTATCACACAGTTAGCACATTCAGATATTGCTGAGAAACTTAAATAATAGACGTTTACTACAGTGGTCTAATTCTCAAACAACTTTCTATCACACAGTTAGCACATTCAGATATTGCTGAGAAACTTAAATAATAGACGTTTACTACAGTGGTCTAATTCTCAAACCACTCTCTATCACATTCAGTTATTGCTGAGAAACTTAAATATTAGACGTTTACTACAGTGGTCTAATTCTCAAACAACTTTCTATCACACAGTTAGCACATTAAGTTATTGCTGAGAAACTTAAATATTAGACGTTTACTACAGTGGTCTAATTCTCAAACAACTTTCTATCACACAGTTAGCACATTCAGATATTGCTGAGAAAACGTAAATATTAGACGTTTACTACAGTGGTCTAATTCTCAAACCACTCTCTAATCACACAGTTAGCACATTCAGTTATTGCCTGAGAAACTTAAATAATATACGTTTACTGCAAGTGGCCTAATTCTCAAACCACTCTCTATCACACAGTTAGCACATTCAGATATTGCTGAGAAAACTTAAATAATAGACGTCTGCTACAGTGGTCTAATTCTCAAACAACTTTCTATCACACAGTTTAGCACATTCAGATATTGCTGAGAAACTTAAATATTAGACGTTTACTACAGTGGTCTAATTCTCAAACAACTTTCTATCACACAGTTAGCACATTCAGTTATTGCTGAGAAACTTAAATATTAGACGTTTACTACAGTGGTCTAATTCTCAAACAACTTTCTATCACACAGTTAGCACATTCAGTTATTGCTGAGAAAACGTAAATATTAGACGTTTACTACAGTGGTCTAATTCTCAAACCACTCTCTATCACAACAGTTAGCACATTCAGTTATTGCTGAGAAACTTAAAATAATATACGTTTACTGCAGTGACCTAATTCTCAAAACCACTCTCTATCACACAGTTAGCACATTCAGATAGTGCTGAGAAACTTAAATAATAGACGTCTGCTACAGTGGTCTAATTCTCAAACAACTTTCTATCCACACAGTTAGCACATTCAAGTTATTGCTGAGAAACTTAAATATTAGACGTTTACTACAGTGGTCTAATTCTCAAATAACTTTCTATCACACAGTTTAGCACATTCAGATATTGCTGAGAAAACGTAAATATTAGACGTTTACTACAGTGGTCTAATTCTCAAACCACTCTCTATCACACAGTCCAGCACATTCAGTTATTGCTGAGAAAACTTAAATAATATACGTTTACTGCAGTGGCCTAATTCTCAAACCACTCTCTATCACACAGTTAGCACATTCAGTTATTGCTGAGAAACTTAAATAATATACGTTTACTACAGTGGCCTAATTCTCAAACCACTCTCTATCACACAGATAGCACATTCAGTTATTGCTGAGAAACTTAAATAATAGACGTCTGCTACAGTGGTCTAATTCTCAAACAACTTTCTATCATACAGTTTAGCACATTCAGATATTGCTGAGAAACGTAAATATTAGACGTCTGCTACAGTGGTCTAATTCTCAAACAACTTTCTATCACACAGTTTAGCACATTCAGATATTGCTGAGAAACTTAAATAATAGACGTCTGCTACAGTGGTCTAATTCTCAAACAACTTTCTATCACACAGTTAGCACATTCAGATATTGCTGAGAAACGTAAATATTAGACGTTTACTACAGTGGTCTAATTCTCAAACCACTCTCTATCACACAGTTAGCACATTCAGTTTATTGCTGAGAAAACTTAAATAATATACGTTTACTGCAGTGGCCTAATTCTCAAACCACTCTCTATCCACACAGTTAGCACATTCAGATATTGCTGAGAAACTTAAATAATAGACGTCTGCTACAGTGGTCTAATTCTCAAACAACTTTCTATCACACAGTTAGCACATTCAGATATTGCTGAGAAACTTAAATATTAGACGTTTACTACAGTGGTCTAATTTCTCAAACAACTTTCTATCACACAGTTAGCACATTCAGTTATTGCTGAGAAACGTAAATATTAGACGTTTACTACAGTGGTCTAATTCTCAAACCACTCTCTATCACACAGTTAGCACATTCAGTTATTGCTGAGAAACTTAAATAATATACGTTTACTGCAGTGACCTAATTCTCAAACCACTCTCCTATCACACAGTTAGCACATTCAGATAGTGCTGAGAAACTTAAATATTAGACGTTTACTACAGTGGTCTAATTCTCAAACCACTCTCTAACACAGTTAGCACATTCAGTTATTGCTGAGAAACTTAAATAATATACGTTTACTGCAGTGGCCTAATTCTCAAACCACTCTCTATCACACAGTTAGCACATTCAGATATTGCTGAGAAACTTAAATAATAGACGTCTGCTACAGTGGTCTAATTCTCCAAACAAACTTTCTATTACACAGTTAGCACATTCAGATATTGCTGAGAAACTTAAATATTAGACGTTTACTACAGTGGTCTAATTCTCAAACAAACTTTCTATCACACAGTTAGCACATTCAGTTATTGCTGAGAAACGTAAATAATAGACGTCTGCTACAGTGGTCCTAATTCTCAAACAACTTTCTATCACACAGTTAGCACCATTCAGATATTGCTGAGAAACTTAAATATTAGACGTTTACTACAGTGGTCTAATTCTCAACAACTTTCTATCACACAGTTTAGCACATTCAGTTATTGCTGAAGAAACTTAAATATTAGACGTTTACTACAGTGTCTAATTCTCAAACAACTTTCTATCACACAGTTAGCACATTCAGATATTGCTGAGAAACGTAAATATTAGACGTTTACTACAGTGGTCTAATTCTCAAACCACTCTCTATCACACAGTTAGCACATTCAGTTATTGCTGAGAAACTTAAATAATATACGTTTTACTACAGTGGCCTAATTCTCAAACCACTCTCTATCACACAGTTTAGCACATTCAGATATTTGCTGAGAAACTTAAATAATAGACGTCTGCCTACAGTGGTCTAATTCTCAAACAACTTTCTATCACACAGTTAGCACATTCAGATATTGCTGAGAAACTTAAATATTAGACGTTTACTACAGTGGTCTAATTCCTCAAACAACTTTCTATCACACAGTTAGCACATTCAGTTATTGCTGAGAAACTAAATAATATACGTTTACTGCAGTGACCTAATTCTCAAACCACTCTCTATCACACAGTTAGCACATTCAGATATTGCTGAGAAAACTTAAATATTAGACGTTTACTACAGTGGTCTAATTCTCAAACAACTTTCTATCACACAGTTAGCACATTCAGATATTGCTGAGAAACTTAAATATTAGACGTTTACTACAGTGGTTCTAATTCTCAAACCACTCTCTATCACACAGTTAGCACATTCAGTTATTGCTGAGAAACTTAAATAATATACGTTTACTACAGTGGCCTAATTCTCAAACCACTCTCTATCACACAGTTAGCACATTCAGTTATTGCTGAGAAACTTAAATAATATACGTTTACTGCAGTGGCCTAATTCTCAAACCACTCTCTATCACACAGTTAGCACATTCAGATATTGCTGAGAAACTTAAATAATAGACGTTCTGCTACAGTGGTCTAATTCTCAAACAACTTTCTATCACACAGTTAGCACATTCAGATATTGCTGAGAAACTTAAATATTAGACGTTTACTACAGTGGTCTAATTCTCAAACAACTTTCTATCACACAGTTAGCACATTCAGATATTGCTGAGAAACTTAAATATTAGACGTTTACTACAGTGGTCTAATTCTCAAACCACTCTCTATCACACAGTTAGCACATTCAGATATTGCTGAGAAAACTTAAATATTAGACGTTTACTACAGTGGTCTAATTCTCAAACAACTTTCTATCACACAGTTAGCACATTCAGTTATTTGCTGAGAAACGTAAATATTAGACGTTTACTACAGTGGTCTAATTCTCAAACCACTCTCTAACACACAGTTAGCACATTCAGTTATTGCTGAGAAACTTAAATAATATACGTTTACTGCAGTGGCCTAATTCTCAAACCACTCTCTATCACACAGTTAGCACATTCAGATATTGCTGAGAAACTTAAATAATAGACGTCTGCTACAGTGGTCTAATTCTCAAACAACTTTCTATCACACAGTTAGCACATTCAGATATTGCTGAGAAACTTAAATATTAGACGTTTACTACAGTGGTCTAATTCTCAAACAACTTTCTATCACACAGTTAGCACATTCAGATATTGCTGAGAAACTTAAATATTAGACGTTTACTACAGTGGTCTAATTCTCAAACCACTCTCTATCACACAGTTAGCACATTCAGATTATTGCTGAGAAACTTAAAATAATAGACGTCTGCTACAGTGGTCTAATTCTCAAACCACTTTCTATCACACAGTTAGCACATTCAGATATTGCTGAGAAACTTAAATAATAGACGTCTGCTACAGTGGTCTAATTCTCAAACAACTTTCTATCACACAGTTAGCACATTCAGATATTGCTGAGAAACGTAAATATTAGACGTTTTACTACAGTGGTCTAATTCTCAAACCACTCTCTATCACACAGTTAGCACATTCAGTTATTGGCTGAGAAACTTAAATAATATACGTTGACTGCAGTGGTCTAATTCTCAACAACTTTCTATCACACCAGTTAGCACATTCAGATAATTGCTGAGAAACTAAATATTATACGTTTATCTGCTACAGTGGGTCTAATTCTCAAACAACTTTCTATCACACAGTTAGTTTTTACTTGTGCAAAGAATCCCTTAAAAGTTTCCTATCTGCTTAATGAAAAAAAGTTTAATTTTTTTAAAAATATCTTTGGCCCCGATGGGAAAAAAAGATTGTTTTAAAATTGTGATTTATTACTTTTGGTCGATTGAAGATTCGTAATTCTGGAAAAAAAAATTTAAAAATGTTCCCCCTTTACCATTCTCAAGAAAAACCCCGCCCAAAATTTTTTAAAAAACAAAAAAGTTTTTTTGGGAAAAAAAACGTTTAGTTGCGAAAAAAGAGCAAAAGAGTCTTTCAAAAGCTTTTATTTGCTATGACCGATTTTTTTTATTTTGTGATTTTTAGTTTATTTTTGCATTTTAAAAGTTCTCCCTTTAAACAACTTTTTTACCGTATTGTAAACGGGGAATTTGCTAAGCAAAGAAAAAAATTTCACAATAAGGATGGATCATAAAAATTTCTTAATAATAAAATTTTCAAAAATTTGTTGGAAGTTAAAATACATCCATTCAGTGCCATATATGGGTTTTCGAGTTAAAAAATATAACAGATTGTACTGGGGGGGTTTTTTAATCGGGGGGGAAAAATTTCTCATCCTGTTCCACTCAGGTCTTGGGGATCGTTAGTAACTTTTCAGTTTTTACATTTTGAAATTTTGGGGTTGGAAAGATTAATGGATCGTTTTTATTTCAAAAGTCCCCGGTTAAACTTAAGTTTTTTATTGAAAAGTTTAGTTTCAAAAAAAATTTTTCAATTTTTTAATATTTCAAAATTAAAATAACCGAAATTTTTCCCTTTAAAATTTTGTAAAGTTAATAAATTTTTTTTAGAAAAAATTTTAATTGAGTCAAAAATAGAAACCCCCTTCATACACGTATTGAAAGATACTCCAAAATTTAACCAAGATGCTTTAAAAACATGGGGTTAAAAATCATTTTTCCTGTTTAGAATGGAAACAAAAGAAGCCATAATTGTTTTTAAAAATTTTCTATTATTGTAATGACAGGAAAATGATTAAAATTTTTGGGCTTCAAATAATTAAGTATATTTATTAAAAACAAGCCCACAATTATATATTTCATGTTTTAATCGGGGTAAGGGGATTAATACTTTTGCAGTTTAGAACGGCTTCAAATCTTATAGCCCTTTTTGGAATTTTAGGTTATGTAAAGGACTCTCGGAAACAAAAAAAAAAATTTTGCGGGAGAGTTGGTACCCCCTTTTATCGGCTTTGAAACCCCGAGGCCGATGCATAGTTTGTAAGTACTTGAAGGGAAAAAACATGAAAAAATTTTTAAACAAAAACACAATAGGTTTTTATCGATTACACAAATTGTTTTGGGGTCTCTTTTGTTATAAAAATTTTTTTTATTTATTAAAAAATTTTTTTTAAGAAAAACCGTTATAAGTAAAAAAAAATTATTAAAATAACAAGAGAACTTTAACATTTTTTATTTTTTTCCCAATACTGTTTTTGGGGTTTTTAAAAATTTTATAAAACAAGTTATACTTACGGAAACGGGGGCACTTTAATTAGAGATCAATTTGGACTTCTAAGGGGAAATTACGCACGGGATACGGTCTTTAACATTTATTTTGAAAGAATCAAAATTTTGGGGTTAAAAAAAAACATAGTTTTTTTTGTTTTTTTTAGTCGTTAAATCTGGTTTAAATTTAAAAAAAAACGAAAATATTTCATTTTTTAAAAAAAAATAATTTTCCTCGGGGTTTAAAATCTGCAAGCAATCACCGCTCGCTACTCCTCCCGCTCGCTCGGACTCCACAAAATTTTTTTCGGTAGCCCCTGATAAAATTTGAAAAAAAAAATAAAAAAAAATTTCGAGGGAATTAATTCGTTTTTTTGGGGAATGAGATCAAAATTGTATGTTTGCCTGGGGAAATTTATTTAAATAAAAAGGACCAAGAAATTTGGAAAATTTAAATGTATTTAAAACGGAAGAATTTGGGGGTTAAGTCTTTTGCAACAGAAAGAGGCAAAATTTCGTTAAATTTTAAAATTTTTAAATTGCCTTCTAGTCCGTAGTAGATTGACGTCCATTTTTAATTTTTATCTTAGGTCATTTTGGGAAAAATTTAAATATTATGAGGGTAAGGAAAATTATTAAAAAAACGTCGAAATATTCAAAAAAACAAATAATTTTAACAATTTAAAAAAAAGTGGAAACAATATTTTAAAAAAAAATAAATTTAAAAAAAAAATTTAAAAGATAAAAAAATTTTGACAATAACAAATTTTAAAAGTAAAAACCAGCTACGTACTTTGTTAAAAATCTGTCATGGTGAAAAAAACTGTCGCCCCTTCTCATCCCCGCGGCCTAGTAAAACCCTAAGCCTAATATACGATCTTTTTTTAAAGTTTTTTACCGTTTTTAAAAGTTGTTAGGAAATTTTTTGTAATATAAACAAAAAAAAACTTGTTTAAAAAATCTGTCGGGGGGCCGCAAATGTCGCTTTATTCTCATCGCCGACTTTTTTTATTAATCATAAAACTAGAATTTTAGGGGTTTTTTTAAAGCATTTTATCAGACTTTACACTTTTTTGGAAATGTTTTAAAATTTTTTTTAAATATAAAAAAACTATTGTAACCCCATCTGTTTGGGGCAACAAAATGTCCCCCCCTTCTCATCGCCCACTTTTTTTATCAATTTCATAAAAATGATTATACGGTTTTGTTTAATGCTTTTTATCAATTTTTCAAGTTGTCTAGGGAAAAGTTTTTAAAATAAAAATTTAAAAAACCCCCCTTTTTTGTTGTTTTTTATCGAAATAAATGTGCTTTATTAAAAAAATTTCGTTTTTGTTAAAGTTTTTCGAATTTTTTAAAAGGTTTTATTTTTTTTATTCCCCCTTGTTTTTGATATTATCACCCAAAAATAAAAAGTTTACCAAAACTTTACATACTTAGCTCAAAAATTTTTTGAAAACCACTTTGGGGGAAGAGAAAAAGAAATCTGACTGAGGGAAATTTGATGAGGCTGCTTATTTCAATTTTTTACAGGACAGACAAATTCTAAATCCCCGTTTTTTCAAAGGATTCTAAAATCTTTTTGTTTCTAAAGTGAGCTATATAATTTTTAATTGACAAAAAATTAGATGATTAGAATATTCTTTGTATTTAAAATTTTTTTAAAAAAATTTATCTGTTTTTAAGAACGACAGTACCAAAAATAAAAGGAATATTTACCTTTTTTAGAAAGGGTTTAAAAATAATGTGTTAGTTGCATTATGGGCAATTTTTTATTTAAATTTGGGCTATCTTCCCCCTTCATTTGAAGTCAAAACGGTAAAAAATTTTTTGGGAAACAAAAATTTTTGGGGGGTAAGGGGGTGTGTGTGTGTGTGTGTGTTGTGTTAAACCCCCTTTTTATATTTTAATAAGTTCCAAAAACCCTTTTTTGGTTTCATGGGGTTTTTATTGTTAAAGCCCCTTTTAAATTTAAATTTTAGGCTTTTAAAAAAAATTTATGTAAATTTTTTAAATTTTTTTTGGTTTTAAAAGGGGAAACGTTGGGGGGGTTTTTATCAGTAATGTTTTTTTCGAAAAATTTTTAAAAAAATCGCACCCATGGAATGTAAAAAATTTTTAAAAAAAATTTTAAAAAATAATTGCAAAAAACCTTTTTAAACATTGTTTTTAAAAAAATTTGCCTTTTAAGGGTATAAGTCAATTAGCTTTTATATTGCGGGCCTTTTTTTTTGTAATTTTTGAAAAATTTTTTTGGTTTTTAAATTTTTAATAAAAATGCCCAATTTTTTGTGGTATGAAAAAAATGGACTTTAAAATTAAAAAAAATTTGCCCCCAAATTTTTAAAAAATAAATTTTTTAAATTTTACATTTTTACCAACAGGGGGGGTTTTGTATTAAAAACCCCCTTTTTCCAAGGTTTCTTCCCTGGGGGGGGGGGGGGTGGGGGGGGGGGGGGGTGGGGGGGGGGGGGGGTGGGGGGGGGGGGGGGTGGGGGGGGGGGGGGGTGGGGGGGGGGGGGGGTGGGGAACAAAGTTTAACATTGGATATTATCAACAATTGATAAATTATCAAAGGGAAAACTAATTTAAACAACTTTATATTTGGGGTCAGTCACATTGTAGAATAAAACACAAATATTAAAAACATTAAATGAATGAGCCGATTCAATGGATATTATCAAACACTGGTGCAAAGCAGATTCACTCCGGTCATTTCAAGCACGATCAAGCACGACTAAGGGGATTGTAACGTACCGTACTTGTCTCTTGGTCTGTTGCAATCGCCTCAAGGGTTGAGCAGGATCGGGTGAGTGAGGCAGGGGTTGTGTTTGATAAGTAGGTAGGCTGTGGGAGATTATTACACTCATAGTGAAATAAATATTGAAGTGAGAATGTTGAAGTTACGACTGTCAGATGCTCTACGTATGTTCAAATAAATTCCAATTTTTGTTACTTTTTTATCCTTAAAATCGTGTCGTCTGTCCTTCCGTCCGATAAACTCTTAGTAGGGCGATCCCTAGAGACTTGGAACTTGGATGAGTTCCACTTGGTTTGAAGGAAGGAGTTATATTGCTTTGAGGTCAAAGGGCATCACATTTCACGAAGCTATGCAAGACTTAAAATGTTTTGTTACATATACAGAGAGCTTTTTGATATTCCGTTTTTATCCTTGTGGTTTACATTTAGACAGATATTGTGATACTCCGTTGTATCCTTGTGGTTCGTTTAGACCGATCTTTTGATACTGCATTGTATCCTTGTGGTTACGTTTACACAGATCGTTTGATACTCCGTTGTATCCTTGTGGTTACGTTTAGACAGATCTTTTGATACTCCGTTGAATCCTTGTGATTACGTTTAGACAGATCTTTTGATACTCCGTTGTATCCTTTGGTTACTTTAGACATATCTTTTGATACTCCGTTGTATCCTTGTGGTTACGCATAGACAGATCTTTTGATACTCCGTTGTATCCTTGTGGTTACGCATAGACAGATCTTTTGATACTCCGTTGTATCCTTGTGGTTACATTTAGACAAATCTTTTGATACTCCGTTGTATCCTTGTGGTTACGTTTAGACCGATCTTTTGATTACTGCATTGTATCCTTGTGGTTACGTTTACACAGATCGTTTGATACTCCGTTGTATCCTTGTGGTTACGTTTAGACAGATCTTTTGATACTCCGTTGAATCCTTGTGATTACGTTTAGACAGATCTTTTTGATACTCCGTTGTATCCTTGTGGTTACGCATAGACAGATCTTTTGATACTCCGTTGTATCCTTGTGGTTACGCATAGACAGATCTTTTGATACTCCGTTTGTATCCTTGTGGTTACGTATAGACAGATCTTTTGATACTCCGGTTGTATCCTTGTGGTTACGCATAGACAGATCTTTTGATACTCCGTTGTATCCTTGTGGTTACGCATAGACCATATCTTTTGATACTCCGTTGTATCCTTGTGGTTACGTATAGACAGATCTTTTGATACCGGTACTCCGTTGTATCCTTGTGGTTACGCATAGACAGATCTTTTGATACTCCGTTGTATCCTTGTGGTTACGCATAGACATATCTTTTGATACTCCGTTGTATCCTTTGTGGTTACGCAATAGACAGATCTTTTTGATACTCCGTTGTATCCTTGTGGTTACGCATAGACAGATCTTTTGATACTACCGTTGTATCCTTGTGGTTACGCATAGACAGATCTTTTGATACTCCGTTGTATTCCTTGTGGTTACGCATAGACATATCTTTTGATACTCCGTTGTATCCTTGTGGTTACGTATAGACAGATCTTTTGATACTCCGTTGTATCCTTGTGGTACGCATAGAACATATCTTTTGATACTCCGTTGTATCCTTGTGGTTACGTATTAGACAGATCTTTTGATACCGGTACTCTCGTTGTATCCTTGTGGTTACGCATAGACAGATCTTTTGATTACTCCGTTTGTATCTGTTGTGTACGGGTTACGGGGAATCGGAATAAAAGACTGAATTAGTTTACATCATCGACTGTGCTCGGTTTAAGGTTGGAGGGTAACAGAGAGAGAGACAAGGGCAGGACACTGGAAGTGGTAGGTGGTGTGATCTGGTGGCGTGATGAGAACAGCCAATGGCATTTATTCAAACTAATCACCCCATATGACGTCACATCCATCATAGATCATACAGTTGGTCTTTGGCTGTGGCTTTAACTTGCCAGTAACAATTTATAATATGTATAATAATTATTATTATAATTTATACATATTATAAAATTTCCCTTCCAAATTTCAAAATAAATTTGAATTCACACAAGTCATAGATAAATTAAACAATACAAGTGTAATAATAAATATAATAATAAACACATATAAATATAAATAAACACATATCATTATTAAATGTCATCCTTAAGTACTGTAAGTTTATTTACAAGTTTAATTTCTCTTACAGGTTTTCCTAATACGAGTTGGGTATCTGTTTGTATGATCAGCTGTTCTAGTGACAGGATGAAGGAACAGCTGAGGGTAGAGAAAGACGTGGTCTAGAATGAAGGGTAGTGATGTGACATGGAGAGGTATGATGCGGTGAGGAGGGGGAGAGACCCAACTGATCTAGTGAGGTCAGTGTTTACTAATTCTGGACTGGGGCTTGGATTTGGGCGGACACTGAGCGCCTGTCTCACGCTCCGCAACTGTACGGTCCTGAGATGGTGGAATTTGACTGTCACTGTCAACAATACTACTGTTGTAGTCCTATCAGCTGATCAATATGCCCTACTCCAATATTAGACCAGTTTTTGTCATAACAGAATACATTACATTATTTAACTGTTTTTATTACAATGCCCTCTATCCCATTTGTCTTTAGAGCGATAATCTTCTCACTAATACAGATTGATTAGGAAATAGAATTCTCGTTTTTCTACCGCCAAAATATTCTTTTTGTTTTGTCCTGTTTTTAATTGCACAGTTCTGGCTATATTAGGTCTGGAGTAAATCTAGCCTGCATCTTAGTGGTCTATTAAACATTAAATTTGGCAGGTGTCTCGTTAGTAGTGCTATGAACGGAGTTTCTGTAATCAAATAACATCCTATTCAAGGCTACTTTAGTATCAATATTTTCTTGAAAACCAATCTTATTTTACGTTTAGCATACTTAACTGAGTTCTCAGCCTGACCATTAGACTGAGGATGATAAGCTGGTGAAAATGTATGTCTTATATACCATTAAGTTGCATGAAATTTTTAAATTCAACTGAGGTAAATGGTGGTCCATTATCACTATGGATAGTGACAGGTAATCCAAATCTAGAAAATAGTTCTCTTAACTTTTCTATAGCTAGCTTAGCTGAAGTAGAGCCTACTTCAAATACTTCCAACCACTTAGTGTAAGCATCAATTACTACCAAGTAGGTCTTATCTTTGAAAGGACCCAAGTAATCAATATGCAATCTTTCCATGGCATAGATGGATAGTGCCAAAACATGTAGATTACTCTTACTAGGGACTAGAACGTTCCATAAGACAGGAAAGAGCAATTGTTCGCTAGGCTTTCAATGTTTTCATCTATATTTGGCCACCAAATATAGGATCTTGCTACTGACTTCATTTTTACAATTCCCCAAGTGACCTCGCGTGTAACTCATTTAATATGTAGCTACGCAAACTTGTTAGGAACAACAATTCTATATCCCCACATAACAATGCCATGCTCAACTGTTAGCTCGTCCTTCCTTTGGAAATAAGGTAAACAATTCCCTATTCTCTCCTGACAAAAAATTTGGGCCATCCGTTACATCACATAGTTATGTATTTGTTTTATAATAGGATCATTTTGGGTTTTCAGCTTTTACATCTTCAAAAGTTAAAGGTACTGAACTTTCAGCGATACAGTGTAAAATAGGTATCTTTCCACCTTGGTTCATTGTTATTATTTACAACGTGTTTAGTGGCTTAATGGTAAGCGGATAATGCGTCTGCGTTACCATGCTTTTCTGACCTTACATACTGTACATCAAAATTGTATCCACTTAAAAATAATGCGTATCTTTGTAATCGGCTTGGCTGCGAAAACAGGTAAAACCCTTTTCGGTCCAAATATGCTAATTAAAGGTTTGTGATCAGTACACAATGTGAATTTTCGGCCATACAAATATTGATGAAATTTCCTTACTCCATATACTACTGCTAAAGCTTTCCTTATCTATTTGTGAATATTGACATTCTGCTGGTGATAAAGTACGAGAGTGGTATGCAATAGGTTTTCTCAACGCCTTCAGGGGTTATGATACTAAGTACGCAGCCCAGCCCTGTCGAGCTTTGCCGTCTACTGCTAGTTTTTACAGGCAACTTTGAATCATAAATGCGCCAAAACTGGTGCTTTAGTCAAAACATCCTTGACATGGCTAAATGATTTAGAGACATTTTTCATCAAAATCATAATGGCACGTCCTTTTTTAACAAGTTGTACAACGGACTCAAGATTGTTGACAAATTTTTGATAAACTTTCCATAATAATTTACCAAGCCAATAAAAGCTTTGACTTGAGTGACAGATTCAGGTAACAGGTGCTTGATTTATAGCTTTAATTTTAGATTCAGAGGTATTGCAGTCCATCTTTATCGATACTAAAAAACCCAAGATACTCGATTTTGTCTACAAAGAAATGTACATTTATCTTTCTTTACGGTAAATCCTTTTTCACTCAGTCGTTTACAAACCTCTTGCAACCTACTTACATGAGTTTCGTTATTAGGTGCGGTGATAAGAATAATCATCCATGAACACTGATGCCTTCTAAATTATGCAAATATTGTTCAATAACTCTTTGGAAATATGCCTGGGGCTGATGTGTGAATGTGATTCCATAAAGGCATTCTACAATATGAGAAAAGACCCTTATGCGTGCTAATTGTACATAATTTTTGTGACTCACTATCTAACTTTAATTGCATATAGGCTTGACTAAGATCTATTTTAGAGAAACGTTCTCCATGCTGTAAATTTGCAAATAAATCTTCTATTCTAGGTATAGGGTACTTGTCTACTTCTAGATACTGATTTAGAGTAACTTTAAAGTCTCCACATAGCCTAATTTCACCGTTCTTTTTAATACTGGTACAATGGGCGTTCCCCATTCCGAGCTGCTTACTGGAACTTAACACTTGTTCGTCAACTAAGCGTTGTAGTTCTTTTTCTACCTTACTTTTCAATGAGAATGGTATCGGTCTTGGCTTAAAATACCTAGGTCTAGCATTTTCTTTTAGATTTAGTTTTACTGGTTCGCCTGTATACTGACCCTAGTTTCTCAGTGAACACTTCTGGAAATTGATTAGTTTAGCTCGGACGTCATTGTCTCGAAATTAGCCTTGTTATCTATAGGTCTGTTATTATAACACACAAGTTATTTTAAACGAAATGTCAACTCCCAGTTTACTTTTAAGCCAATCTCGACCCATTAAAGGATGTGAACCTCCTCTAATCACATACAAATCCAAGCATTTATGTATTTTCTCATAGCAAACATCAACATTAACTTTGCCCACAGGTATAATAGGTTCATTAGTGTACGAACTCAAAGTTAGGTCGTTTTTCTAACAATTTACAAGAACTAAAATTATTTTCATAAAAAATCCTCACTACACACTGTGACACTAGCTCCAGTATCAAAACTTCAAATATGGTTTCTCGACCTTGCATTAGGACTTTAATCTTAATTGGGTCAACTCTAATTCTTTTACGGTGAGTTTCATTTACTTTAAATAAATTCTTGTATGTCCTCGAACATAACTCTCAGATTTTCATCACTCTGAACATAATTCTTAGAATTATTTGAATCTGACAGTTCTGAACTATCATTTACAAAATTATGTTTCTTATTAATCTTTGTTTTTCTTGTTTTGAAAATTTAGACTGATAAGATATACCTTTCTTAACTTTCGAAAGCTGATTGTCTGGTAACTTACTAATTTCAGTAGATCGACATACCTTAGATATGTGATTTCTTTTACCACATTTGTGACACACAACACCAAACAATTTTCACTGCTTCCTATAGTGACCACACTGCCCACAGCACGTTACACTGCACCCTGACTTCGTGCCTTGCGTTGTAGCTCGCGCTGCCACCGCTGCCGCCGACTCTCACATGTGGGTGGTGATGCGCTGCCATCCGCTGGACCCGGCTGCCGCCGTTCACTGTCAATGCCGCCGCATTCTTCTCCGCCGCTTCCACTGAGCAGACGATTTTCACAGCCTGGTCGAAGGTTAGGGTGGTCCTCTCCAACAGCCTCTGCTTGGTCGACTCACTCCTGATGCCGCTCACCAGTCTGTCCTTCTGAGATAGTCGTTGAGGGATGCGCCAAACTCGCAGTATGCAGACAATTTCTTGAGGCTGGGCGATGTACTCTGCGAATGATTCTCCTTCCTGTTGATTCCTTTTGCTGAAATTTGTACCTTTCAGCTATGAATGGATGGCTTCGGGTACAAATGGTCCTGAATTAACTTCACTAATTCATCAAACTTTTTCACTGAAGGTTTTTCCGGCGTACATAAATCTCGTAACAAACTGTACGTTTTCACACCCACGACTGTTAGTAACGTACTAACCTTTTTGTCGTCACTAATACTGTTACAGTCAACGAATAATTCAAAATCGTTCAACATACGAATTCCAAGTTTCTGCACTGTTGTCGAAGTCACCAATTCCGCCAATAATTCCGTCCATTTTTACTGTTTCACTAAATAAAGACGAAATGTTCTAATTTACGACCTTGTCTTCCCAACATCAAAATGTACCGATTTTGAGTCCACGTGACGCCAAACTACAGACACACTTCCTCCCACTATAATTTTCGGAGAAATTATTTACGCACAATCGAACAGGTTGCATTGCACTCGCGGGGGATCGCATTAATACCTCGTCGCCAATTGTTGTGTACGGGTTACGGGGAATCGGAATAAAAGACTGAATTAGTTTACATCATCGACTGTGCTCGGTTAAGGTTGGAGGGTAACAGAGAGAGAGACAAGGGCAAGGACACTGGAAGTGGTAGGTGGTGTGATCTGGTGGCGTGAATGAGAACAGCCAATGGCATTTATTCAAAACTAATCACCCCATATGACGTCACAGCATCATAGATCATACAGTTGGTCTTTGGCTGTGGCTTTAACTTGCCAGTAACAATTTATAATATGTATAATAATTATTTATTATAATTATTATTGTAATTCAATACATTACAGTATCCTTGTGGTTACGTTTAGACAGATCTTTTGATACTCCGTTGTATCCTTGTGGTTACGTTTAGACAAATCTTTTGATACTGCGTTGTATCCTTGTGGTTTTGGTTGTCAGGGATTCAAAAAATCTGTTGGGCTAAGGATTGAATGAAATCGCAAGAGTGTATGCTGTTTTATGTAATGTAAATGTCCAAGGACGTGTCGATGGCCAACTTGTTTGCTTTGCACGTCCTTTTGAAGAGAGGATGTGACAAATGCAGTCCGACTTTGCACGTCACGCTCTAGAATTAAGAGGGACAGAATGCACCAGTTATGCTCGAGAATTCGATGTAATGCTAGAGAAATAGTTTGATAGTGGTTTAAAGTATGGTGCTGTTGCACACTTTATTACACGTTTTTCAGGTTGTACTCATTTTTACTTGAATTACTAGTATGGTCCAACGTATGCCGAGAACATTTAAAGATCAGTAAAGTAGCCCGATTTCAAAAAGGGTGTATACAATAAGTTTTACAAGTACATTAAAAAAAGACATCTATCATTCAAAAGCTATCATTCAAAACAGTTCGTTTGGGTAATTCACGTTCCATTGCTTTAAAATTGCAGTAAACATATTGAAACTGAAGGTAACCAGCAGAAAAACGGGCAGTCCTATTCGCTAATTTAAAAAAAATGTAGATATCTCTCAGCCAAAAGAATTATTAAAAGAACTTAAGCATGTAAGCAACGTTTTTAATGGATGTAGAACGAATTAAAATATAGGTTTTTGAGTGCATGTTTAAAAAAAGCAAAAGACTTCTAACTATTAAAACCACTAGAACAGAAACTGGATTAGAACTAAGTGGATTAATGTATCAAAACATACAAAAATCATTTAAAACCATAAAAATATTATTATCACATTTAAAGCAAACGAATAACTTGAAAATATAATTTTTCAATTCCAAAAGACGATGAAGAAAATAAAAATAGATCAATATAAATAAAATACAATATGATGGCGGTAATAAGATACAAAATGGACAAACAAAAAGAAAAAAAAATCCTTTCTATCTGTTTGTCCGCAAGATATTTCGAAAACGAACTGACTTAAAGACTTGGAATTGAGCATGAAGCTATTTTGAGAAATACTGAGATCAGCGATGGTGCATTATGGGTACTATGGGTGACCATGATGGCAATGAGAAAATAGCAGAACAAATAAATTTGTAAACAATCAAAGTACCTTTGTAGCATATTTTAACATGATATAATATATAAAAATGTGTAGTCTAACTGTATACAACTATATTTTGTAGTAACTGGGTGTGTAGACTTTTATTATTAAAACACTGATATAAAAATTAATTTAATGAACAAATTATATACCATTTAGCAAGACATATCGAACAATATTTCACCCGTAAAGTTAAATTTTATATTAATATTCATTTCTACGTAAGAAAGAACAGTTTTGTGATGGTGCACGTACAACCTTGGAATTTGGCTGAGCGTTGTTGAAGACTATCAGTCTGCAGGCTGGCACAATTTTTATTTGTTTGCTGGGGGTTGTAAAAATGTATTTTTTGTTTTAGTATCTGCCGTTCTATCAGTCAATATCACAATGAGCTATACATATATTATTGTGTTTTGAACCTCAGCGAAGGCTGTTCACAAAGAGACATGGTATAGTAACAACTCCATGCCAACTTTGTCTCTACCTTTTCATTATTAACTAAGGTTCACAAAAGTAAACATACTGTGGTTAGGCCGGTAGTAACAGTCCTAATCTCAGATTGTATGCAAATTGTCAGCAATCCAACCATTATATCAGAACTCAGAGCCTTACGAAACTAAAGCAATGAAGTCAATTGCAGAAGAGTTGTCAGTTTTTGTTCGTACAAATGTTCAGCGAACTTCTAATTGCTGATTCACCACTTTATCTACTAACCTACATCCTACCCTCTTTAATGAACGTCGTTTATATTAGTTCAAAAATTTTCATTGGGTCACAATAAAATATATCAAGAAATATCAATTTCAATTATCCGTTAGAAAAATCAGGATGGTGCTTGATGTTTTATAATTCTGTGCACTCATTTCCTTGCACCGCGTACCCTCATTAATTCAGTGTAACACACTCATAACACTCACGTGTCCATGGACATATATTTATTCATGCATATTCTACAGTTTATGAGTGATCCCAACACAAATAAGAATATACCATTGTTTTCCGTGACCTATTACAAAAAAGGATGTAAATTACACGACCTCATAAATAATAAATGAGCCATAACCATCAAGCAAACAATAACTATGGAAGCTAGCAGGAAAATCATTTATAGACAACTGTAACAACAAAATAAACATATCAAAAGCAAGAAAATATATCTTAACGTCCTTCAATGCTACTTTCATAAGTTTTTTGAAGTTACCTATCATTTTTATCTAGGTACTTATAAAATATTACTTTTACAATCTGAAAATGTGTTTACGTTGGTACGGATGATTTAAGTCAACTGTTGAAATTAAATAATCGGTAACAGTAGATTATACCGATAGGCGTATTAGTTATGCAATATAGTTTGTTAAAACGAAAGAAAAACCCGAGTCAGCTTAACGTACTTCATCAAAATGAATATATACTGTAATTATATTATTAGTTTTTATTTTAGAAGATCTAATTTTTTCAAAATAAAAAATATGTAATAAAATAAAAATAATAAATACAACTACCTATGAAATATAAAATCCAACATTCTGAAAATGAATAAAATGGCAGTTAAAACTAATGGCATACCTTAAAACAAGAGCCGGGTGTGATGAGGAACTTGTAGATGATATAAACAGGAATACAAGAGATGGACGATGCTGTCAGGAGCCAACCCATGTTGATGCTCCACTCAGGATAGACATAGTCTCCAGCCAGCATCTCTTCATAGCTGAGCAGAGAGAACACGAAGATCACCTACAGATAAAGTACAGGATATGAGTGGAAACTTACAGACAATATAAACAGGAATACAAGAGATGGACGATGCTGTGTGGAGCCAACCCATGTTGATGCTCCACTCAGGATAGACATAGTCTCCAGCCAGCATCTCTTCATAGCTGAGCAGAGAGAACACTGAAGAAGCCGGTCATCGGCCACGCTAGTTTTGTGATGTCGTAATGAGAGTATCGAATGGGTTAAAGTATGATACGTTTTATTTCTAATAACATATTTTTCTTAGATCGAGTGACTTAAAATTGACCACCAGACACATAAATGATAGTTATGTAATCATCAGGAAACTAGAGACTGAACTTCTCAACTTTAAGAATCTACAATATGGTTAGCTGGCAACGTATCGTATCATATTCTTAACTCTTTTGATACCCTACTATTTAGAACCCCACGAAACTAGTGTTTTTGACGATCTATCTTTTTTAGGACAAATTTCTCTTCTATAAATTTACATACAAACCAGGCTGTGTGAGTATGTAATAGAAATTACCTCTCGACTCGTGGTAAATAGTTTTGATCAAAATTTGTGAAGGAATTGTAAAAATATAATGCGGCAAATGTTTTCCAGCCATTGTGGTTGGAATGAGTCAGTTCTTAACCCTTTCTTTATTTTACTACAATCATGGAACACGTTTGGATTATTATCAACTAAGAATATTAGAAAAATTCCACGAACATGGTAATAGACCATAATTGAACTTTAAAACTATTCTTATTACGCATAGACCTACATTTATCACTTGATATTATATTAACGCTAACAATGAATATATAAATTATAATTTTAAAAAGAAATTAAATTAAAATTCACTTAATCTAAACGTGCACATAGACCCACAGGACGTTTGTTTGTTTATAAGACCGATCTTGTTGGGAGAAAAATAATGGTGCTAAACCCGATCCCTGGGGTACACCAACCTCTGATACTGACCAACAGGAAGACGGGGCTGATGTAGGCCCAACAGAGTCTCCAGAAGAGGCCGGGCCGGTGGCCCAACATGCACTCGATGTCAGAGGAGAACCTTTCGACGCCGTACACCCAACAGACGCCCGCCGCCTCCACGAACACCACGAATAGGATGGCCAGGCCCGGCCCGTAGACGTTCAGCAGGTTCACCAGGTACACGCCGCCCTGCTCAACACATAGGCCAATTAGATGGTTATATATTTGAGATTTAAATGAAGTACCTCAAGCATGAGTGGACAATGTACTAGAAACTTTCCTTCAAATTAAAAAAAAAAATATACTAACTCCAAATAATCAATGATCATGGTTTGAAAACAGTATAATATCCAAAGGCATGCAGCAAAGTGGTTTATTATTTATAAAATAATTTTTTTTAAGATTTCTATGACCTATCCCTTACAAAATCTGCTATTTTTCTATTATATTATACCTTATTTTCTGCCCATTAGACCCAAATTACCTCTTAGTAGTAACCTTAAATATTTTACTATTGGGTCATTCTGCAAACAGATTTACACTGTAACAGGGTTGCGCTCTTTTGGTACTTAGATGAAGACCCCAGTGGCGCCCTCAGCCGGTTACGTTTTAGGTAGGAACTTAAGCATATCATTTAATTTAAATGATCATATAAGATAAAGAGTATTTCAATTATGAATTCCATTAAAACAGTGAATTATAATTATGTGTTTACTGACATTAATTCAGAATACACTAAAAGACTATAAATTTGCAGCACCAAGAACTCGGATAAAAATAATCATAAATAACAATTTGACGGTAACAACCGCCTGGAGATTTAGCGCCAGCTGACAAGTCAGACAATCTTTTAACCCTAACAAACAAGGGGGGTGGCCATAAGGGAGTTTACAGCCCATGAATTGTAGATGGCGGCGAGCTAAGTGAATGAGCCGACAGACCGGACCTAACATGCATGAACATGAGCTGATCTCGACCTGCAGATAGCGCGGCATCCGTCTTCGTGATGGACCGCAACATTACTCTCTGATACAGACTTTCCTCGCACACAACATCGAATCTTACAAGTGCTCATTAGTGAGTTGCTAGTGATAGCTATTGCGGTAGTCCGCACATTCATTGTTTGCTAGGGCAAAATGGTCTCTTAAAAACGTATTTAATATTCGAGAAATAATCACTAATGGTTTAGAATAAAACTTCTCATAAACTAGTATCAGTCTAATCATAATTTTGGTTACAGCTATTTAAGATGCCATTTCTCAAGACAGGAAAAATTGAAAAAAGGTTCTTTTTATCATTCCACTAGTAGTGGTAGGAATTTGAAGAAAGATTTTAGGACATTCTATAATCAGACCAATAGAAATATTAAGATAAAGGTATGAACATTATTTTTATTTGATTTTTTTCTAAAAATCTGCCACTTAAATTGACAACGTGGTAGTTTTTAATTTCTAAAATAAAAACATGAACTTTGCTTGTATGAAAATGGAAAAATAAATCATTATTTTCACATGTACAGCTTGGCTATATGAAAGATTTCGAGGGAATGTCTTGTGTTTTATTTAAAACAAACTTTCTTAAGAAAAAATTATTGTAAAAATATTTCTTTTTTTAAAGTTATATCAGATTGAAAACACAGTTTACGTACATAATTACTGTAAAAATTGTATATTTTTATCTTTAGCCGTTTAAATTTGGGCCTGATTATAAAATTGCCTAATTTGAATATCAGCAATTCCTTGCCGACTGCCCAAAAAAGAATTCTTTACTTTTTCTGTCTTTAGAGGAAGGAGTTTTCTTAATTAGTTTGAATTTAAAAGTTAGAAATAGTGACAAAACCAAAAAATGATTACGCCACCTTAAAAAAGATACATTTCTTTTGACGTATTTTACCAGCATTAATAAATTTAAATATTATTCTCAATTATTAGAATAAGCATTAGACCTTGTCACTTAAAACGTTGGAAAGTATAACCACATATAAACTCTTTAATATAAAACGAATATAATTTAAACCTCCAGTGGTGACATTGATTGACAAGCGTTGTATTAAAAGCAATTCAGCATTTTAAACATTTTCAGTTACATCTTTAGTTGTCCAGTCAGCGTAAAATTCTCCCCAATGACAAAATCCCCTTAATTTAAAGTAAAACTTGTAATAATACGCCTCTGTCAAGAATTCCCTCTAAGCTCAAGCCCCTCAAATTAAATGTATATAACTTTAAAGTACATAAAATAGTTAAAATACTCAAAGATGAATAAAATATTTACTTTTAGCCTTTTAAAATCTTTTTTTCTGTCACCGGAAACTTTGAATCTCTCCCTCACCTGTTATAGCTGTTACCCACGGCTCCAAATCGAAGTATTTGTGGGAAAACAGAGGTCATGTGCATCGCAAGCATGTGTGACGTTAGGGTTTGTGGTAGAAATATGTTCCAATATCGTAAACCACTTTCGAACAAATTTTTGATTGCTATACTTCTGGATCATAGTCCCAAATATGAGACTAGATTTGATTCAATTTCATTTATACTGAATTCGTATCGTATCAGTATTTTCTAGGTTTACAATACTTTCTATCATCAAGATCGAATGTGGAAGGGAGGAGGATTGCGCTGATTTGTGGCCAATGTATGGGCCACGTGGTTTTTACTAATTTTCTACAAATTTCATTCATTCAACATTCATTTCTTAGCTTACTTGAATTTGTTCGTTAAGCGGCCGAATATAAATAGATTAAGGGGTTTTTGGGGATTTATTTTTTTAAATTTCAGCCTTTTAACATTTTTGGAACAAAATCATTTATAAATGCCATTAAGCTTTTAAGCTTTTGTTGATCTTTAGACACGTTTTGCCGAATTTTAAATAACCTCATGCCTGTTTTAAAGTAGTTATTGGCTCCATAGTGAAATCATTATACTCCCTATAAAATCGAACTAACAATAGCTCTCGTAAAAGTAAACAAACCATTGATAAACATAAAAACGTTTCATAAACATTAACATTGATAAACATATTTTACAGTGTTCTTGAATGGAAATTTGACATTTACGAGAAAATGCAAATCGCAAATATATAAAACACATTTATAAGCCTAAAATAAGTTGTTGACAACATTAGTTTTAAACAACTTCCACTGTTCACGTCCTATGTCATAAATAAGCAAACGGTTTGATCTTTAACGGCCGAAATGTATGAATTAAAAACGGAAGTTTAATCATATATGATTTTAAAATTGACGAATAAATCAGTAAAAATAACTGAACGCATCCTCAAGGTCAAGGAACTCTAGCGAAATTTCCTTTACACGGACAAAGAATGATTCAGTTTAAAACTTGTTAGTTCAATAAACAACCTCTCTTGACTGATTGATGGGGTAAAGGAAATCCAACTTTCTTGCTACAGTCAATGTTCTCGCGAGTAAAATAATGTTTTGTTCTTGGTTATTTTCCTAGCGCTCCATTATAACTATTTCAGTGTTGTCTCAGACAATTACAGTACGCATTGCAGGAAATTAAATGTAATGTTTATTACACCTTTTTGCAGTATAACAAATATTGTGGTTAATGTTTTGTGGGCATAATTTCATACGTTTATGAATGATTTAAATATATAACTTATACGATTTGTCTTTGATTTTATAATTCGTTGTTAAATTTAAATTTCAAACTTCCAAAATGTATTTGTCGATAGAAAAGAAATCGATTGAAAAAATTCCCAAAACATCATCTGAAGCAGAGTATTTAAAACATAAAAAGTTTAACCATACAAAAAATTGAGTGGTAAATATGGTTCTAAATAATTGACCGGCACGTTAGAACTTCTAAGTAATAAAACGCCTCGCCGTGTGGTAGGGACTGTTCTTTATTTGTGGTTACGAGATATGCGATTGCTAACCTTTATAACTATTTATACTCCAAGTAACTATTTATTAAACACTAGCTGTTGTCCGTGGCTTAGCACGCTTTTCGTAAGCTTTGCTCGAGTACGTGAACTTCTGGTTCAAGTGAATTATATTTCCAACATTGATGTAGAGTTTGCCTTGTTGCCTCGATCAGGGCAATCTGTATGTGTTTATAGCCATTGTACACGTACATGTACTTTATTATAAAGTGGTCTAACACTCAAGCCTTAAATTCAACCAGAAATGTATCTTAAAGACAAATAATATACCTTTTACTTAGCGCCTTCATATAGTGTTTTGTTATTTAATATACGTAACTGTCTCGTAATTGCATTTTATAGTGTGCAGGCGCTTTGATACCTATTATATTTTGCAGCGCCACCTGGTGGTGAGTTACATTAATGGGCATATCATTGGCATAAACCTTCTCCATTGGAAAATATATATAAATACAAATGTTCATAATGATTAGTCAAATAGTGTACGATTCTATAAAGGACATACAGACAAAGATTCATTTACACACGCGCACACGCACACGCACGCACGCACGCACGCACACACACGTATAGATATGATTTTACAATCTCTTAATATAGAAAACATTAAAGCTAGATTTGTTACATATTAAAACATCGACTGGAAATACGAAGACAATAAATAATTTTATAGTTCTGTGCAATGCTCCAAGCACATTATCCGATAAGGATGTGGATGAAGGATTAAGGATAATCGTGTTGTAGTAGCGAGGAATATTCATGAAACTTTCAACTGATACCGATTTAAATTTTCGATACTGAATGAGTATTTTGGATACTTACTTGGAATTTATTTTTGCAAAATATTTTGGCCTTCATATGAAATTTTCAAAGGTTCAAAATTTGTTGACTCTGCCTTCATTCCTATATTCAGTTTGTGTGAACAGTTTCAAAAACTTAATGATTTATTTCACTTATCACCCACAGAGGCGTAAAAGGTAATTTACCTTTCATTCCCAATTTCTTATTATATTATTCCTAATTATACCTAATTGGTATGTTCGGATAAAATATTCTAAAAATCGATTCAGTATCTTGGACCAAAAAAGGTAATGCAATAGTTAATTTGTTCAGATCAACTTTAAAAATTGAATTACTAAAGGCATATTTACTCTAACAAAAGATATTTGACAGACTTATCCAAGTTGTAGAAGCCTGTCAATTCCTAGTTAAACATTTTTTTGAAGATAGAGTAGATGTACTCCTAGTTGCTCGACAGTCAACAGGAACTTAGATCCACTACCTTAGAATTTATTTTGACGATATTCTATAGAATATATTTGTTTATGATGAATAAATGATTTGACTTTGAATTTGATTGGCAAAATTTTAAATATGAAGATTTTTTGGCGCACAATGTAGTTTTCATGCTTGTTTTTAATGATTCTGTAAGTGAAACTTCGCATTCTCCATTATTCGAACTATTCGTTACATCAAACTGCTCCGCGAATAACCAAAATTCAAAGTATATAGATGTTTATTGTGGATGTAGAGTTTAGCTCGATTTCAGTGTTACGGAACCGTCCAGCTGATGAGACAATGAGGACACCTGTTTATCTGGATTACACGGGATGGTTGCTGGTAAACCAGACAGACCTTTTTTGTAGTCTAGGTGCCTCTGATGTCGAAACGTTGGAACCAGTTCGTTTTGAACTTCGTCAGTGACTTTTTTTGGAAGTCTTCAGACGGTCATGGACTCCTGGAGGAGTCAGGTCTGCGACAGTGTCAGAATTCAGAGGCTGAACTAAGCGGAAGATGTAATGAGGCTAAACGCAACATTCACATCGTATTAACCGGAAGATGTAATGAAACTAAACGCAACATTCACATTGTATTAAGTGGAAGATGTAATGAAGCTAAACTCAACATTCACATTGTATTAAGCGGAAGATGTAATGAATCCAAACGCAACATTCACATCGTATTAACCGGAAGATGTAATGAAGCTAAACGCAACATTCACATTGTATTAAGCGGAAGATGTAATGAAGCTAAACGCAACATTCACATCGTATTAAGCGGAAGATGTAATGAAGCTAAAAGCAACATTCACATTGTATTAACCGGAAGATGTAATGAAGCTAAACGCAACATTCACATCGTATTAAGCGGAAGATGTAATGAAGCTAAACGCAACATTCACATTGTATTAACCGGAAGATGTAATGAAGCTAAACGCAACATTCACATCGTATTAAGCGGAAGATGTAATGAAGCTAAAAGCAACATTCACATTGTATTAACCGGAAGATGTAATGAAGCTAAACGCAACATTCACATCGTATTAAGCGGAAGATGTAATGAAGCTAAACGCAACATTCACATCGTATTAAGCGGAAGATGTAATGAAGCTAAACGCAACATTCACATTGTATTAACCGGAAGATGTAATGAAGCTAAACGCAACATTCACATCGTATTAACCGGAAGATGTAATGAAGCTAAACGCAACATTCACATCGTATTAACCGGAAGATGTAATGAAGCTAAACGCAACATTCACATCGTATTAAGCGGAAGATGTAATGAAGCTAAACGCAACATTCACATTGTATTATGCGGAAGATGTAATGAAGCTAAACGCAACATTCACATTGTATTAAGCGGAAGATGTAATGAAGCTAAACGCAACATTCACATCGTATTAAGCGGAAGATGTAATGAAGCTAAACTCAACATTCACATTGTATTAAGCGGAAGATGTAATGAAGCTAAACGCAACATTCACATTGTATTAAGCGGAAGATGTAATGAAGCTAAACGCAACATTCACATCGTATTAAGCGGAAGATGTAATGAAGCTAAACTTAACATTCACATCGTATTAAGCGGAAGATGTAATGAAGCTAAAAGCAACATTCACATTGTATTATGCGGAAGATGTAATGAGGCTAAACGCAACAATCACATCGTATTAAGACTTCCCACCACAGCTACGATATATCTAGAGGTAATTGTAATGCGGTAATTGTACAGTTGAACGGCTTACGTAGGTGGTTGTAGGCAGAGCGCAGACGTACACTCCGCACAGCAGACAAGCCACGAACACCTCCCTGTTCCTGCCCAGGACCCGGGGGTACTCGTCACAGAGGGCGGTGATCATCGCCTCCAGGCCGCCGAAGGTGCTGTCCAACCCTGGAAGTCGTCATCGTCAAAGTTAGAATCGAGAACAGATAACAACTCATCCTGAACTTGATACTCTCGCATACTCAAGGATGTATTTTAGTGCGGGTATTGCATGATAAAGAATAGAGTATATCGTCTGCAGCTAAGAAATTGTTTAATAAAACTAAATAACTAATCAGTACACTAGTAATTTGGTGGTGGCCGAGCGGTCTAAGGACTTTGGATCCGAGTTAGAGATAACGCAGGTTCAAATCCTGTCTGTGACCGAAGCACTTCAGTACCATCGACCTTGTACTGTATCGACTCTCCCCCTTATCTGTTTGATAAGATCCTCGCACAGGCCAGTACACCGTGTGGACAAGCAAAATAAAACTTAAAAATGGATTAATTGACCTTTCCTAGAAAAATAAATACACAACAAATTGAATCCTATATTCTGATGTAGAGTTCACCACTCAATAATATTTCTTCACCATATACCGATCTTCCATATTAATCGAATCCATGTTTTCAAATAATGACCATTGCAGATTTTAAATGGCAAACTTCTGTTTTCAAACATCCCTGTTTAAAACCTTCTTCACAATCTAACTCAAAATTGCTTGCAGATTATGCACATAGTCGTAGATTGTTTCAAAAATGTATATATCTGACATGTTTTAAGTTTTGGACTTGGGGACTAAACTGCGTGCACACAATCTACTTGATACATTTCTCTTTCACCCGATCTGACTCTCTACGTCATGAAAGGAGGATCATGCGTACATGACGTCATCATGCAATTCGTGACACAGGTCTTGGAGAGAAGAGCACAGTGAGTGACAGGGAAAATGAGATTTTCATAATCTTACTAAAAAGTCACGAGCATACTTTTTGAACATTTGTGTTCAGTTTAATCATTTTCAGCCTTTTTTTAAGTGCCTGAAGAACAATCGACTGAATAAGTAAATGTAAGATAGACTAGACTGAAAACATGTGTAAAACATAAATCACTATAAAATATTATTAACATAAATTGAATATTATAATATTATAATATTATAAGCACCAATAACAGTTTAACACATCTTTTATAGAAACTCATATTCAAGTTTTCAAATAAATAATCTGTGGCAAATTCGAAATTCGAGGTAATTTAACAATTTGTGAGCTTTTATGATGATGTAAAAAAGTGAAATTACTACATATTCTTGGTTTAGTATCTGTTGTACTGCTTTCAAAACAATCGCATTTTTCATAACTGACTGTCATTATTGAATATTTCATATGTATATTCCTAGCTAAACTATGACATACATTTTTAGTTCAAATATGAAAATAAGTTACAGGATAGTGTATTTGAGATTCACAACAATCAAATCTTTAAACTCCTGATTGTTTGGGTTTTATTAAGTTATTCTCTGAAAGATTTTACGAAAACCATGTATGACATTTGTTTTTGAACTGTTTAATTTACTAGACCATACATATGTTACAATAATTACGTAACACATACATTAATAATGATCTTCAAAGTAACAGATTTGTAAAGCAAGGTTTCTGAGTGAACCAAATATGCGTTAAATATGATTTAAACAATTTTGTCACATTAAAACTTATAGCGTTTCCATTGAAAACGCAGTCACAGATAAAACTATGAGGAAAAATAATTATGATTATTATTTTCAACCACTTTACATCTTTGTATGATACAAATAAAGAACACTAAGTAGCCAGAACTGGAATCTATTCTCTTTTTCAAGTAATCAAAATCTAAACATGTCAAAGTGAAATTTGATACAGCAAATGTAAAAACTATAAAGAAATGTACTTGAAATTCCAGCATACATGTAGTCACTTTATATAATATAACGGGAGTGAAAGGGGAATCATACTTTGCTGTTTCTGCTAGTACAAAATAATAGTCAGTGATAAAAACCTGTTACATTAGGATTGATCCTCATCAGATCAATTCATATGTCTACACCAAATTACATTCTGTTTAGTACCTTTTACAATGTAAGAAGAAATGAGATGAATATAGTAACTATTTACCTTGCAATACTTTGATAACGCTACCTTTTCTATGCTCTAAGCATACTCACCCAAGGTGATGAGCATGAGGAAGAAGATGATGGACCAGAAGACGGAGCCCGTCATAGTTGCAATAGCCTCGGGGTAAACGATGAACACCAGTCCAGGACCTACGGTACAGTGTAACTGTTACTGTCACTGTCACTGTTACTGTTACCAGTAAATATTAGTTACCATAACTAGGAGCAAAAGTAATCGTTTTCGATGCGCAATCGTGTTGTGTTACCAGACGAAGTTAGGACTAAGAAGCCCTTACTAACACTCAGTCTGGGGACCAACGACTTACAATGGTGGCCACCACAAATGGTCGGGCAGGCGGACTGCTTGCAAGGACAGGATCGCTCAGCGATCACCCATCCAAGCAGCAGCCAAGCTCGACGTTGCTTGATCCGGTTATCTTGCGATAACCACCGTACCCGCTACACTGCACCATTGGCAAGCCGAGGTTGGGAGTACGTTTAAACGCCTTAAGACACTTCAAAATCAAAATCTTTTATTGCTGTGACAATATGTACATTGTATGGCAAACGTCAATACGAATTTTCTAAAATTCCAGACATCCATACATACAATTTTACAATCACTCATCTTTCATTCATTCCCAGTGCAACCCACTTCGTACAGCAGAGTCAGTCTTCTAATTTGGCAGTCTCCTAGTCGAATGCCAAAAACTCCGCCGCATTATAGAATTCTTGAGATACGAAGAAGCGTTTGAGGCGAGTCTTTAACGTTGGAGCATCTTTAAGTTAATTGGGCAGTCTGTTGAGGAAATGCACACCCGCTTGGGAGGGCAGGTGTTCATAAACCACCGTTCTGTGTCCCCCAGTTCGGTAGTTAGCTCTTCCACGTGTCTCATACATGTGTATGTCTCGGCCTCTGGTTAAGGCACATTTACTCATACAACAAAAAGCAGTTTCTAAAATGTAGAGGCACGGCAAAGTCAACACCTGCAATTTCTTGAAAGCTTGCCAGCACTCTGAATTTTATTTTGGCGATTTTTCTAATTAATGTTGTTTTTATTTTGGAGTCTGAATGCTCTTTGAAATTGGGTGTTTGCTTTTGCTTCAGTGACGTGAACCATGGTTTTTTATCATATGGGAAACAGAATTAAAACTTGCACCTTTTATTTGCTTTCTGTTACATAAAACTCTAAATAGTAATACAGTATTGTTAAATATTTTGTGCATTTACTTATACTGAAACAATAACAATGTTTGAAGTCAGCGCATAGAAAAAACTTGAATTGAGCGCTAGCTGATTGTTCTGATATAATATGTTAAACAATACTGTATGGACCAACTTGAGCACCGAACAGCTGTTATTTGTGCAGTACGATAAAACTACGTCTGAGCAGTGTGACCAATCGTGTGAGAGATAGCACAACTTGCCCCACCATTGTTTATCGACGGTTGGCATCACTATTGTTGTTTGTTTGGCGTTGTTTTCAACAAGCTATCTCACTTTCGACTCTGTTCCCATTATGACAAAGTTACCGTTTAAAGTTGAGATAAAATTATGCTTTGTAGATGTTTAAACGTTAAAAGTTCTAAAATAGTATGGTACCTACTAAATATTTTGTATGTATAGCTTTTTTATTTTCACCCCATGTAGAGCATTGCAATATCTTCCAGATTATTCCTGCATCCATCGGAATAATCTGGAAGAAAAACAAATAATATTTGTTTGCCTTATATTCGCATAACTGGTACAAATATTGTAAATCTCTTCGCCACAGCTTTGAAAATTGGCGAGGATGTTTGTTCCCTATAAGACTAAGGGCGGGGGGTTTGGTGTAAAATGGTCAGATATGATTCATGATTTACGTTTATTAGAAAATGTCTTTTTACACTTTTTTGGAACTTGCTGACGTGGCCTTTACAAATATTTTTCATTTATAATTTTTAACGTTCACAAAGTGTCACCAAATGCTATCGCAACTTCAAAAGATAGCTTATGCTTTTTTTTGTAATAGACTTATTTTTTTAGTACAATAAGTTTAAATAAATTATTTATGTTAGTTCCAAAGAAAATTAATGCTGAAGATGGAGCTTGTATTGGCTAATGTTAACTTAATTACATTTAAACAAAAAAACAAATATTTAAAAACTTTTGTTTTTGTGACGCCTTTTAATAGCAAGGCTATCTTCCTCAGACAAATCACACAAAAATAAAAGTTTGAAATATTGGTTTATGTTGTAGATGGAGCTTATATTGGTTACTGTTAACTTACATTAAAACATAAAACCAATATTTAATACTTTTATTTTTTTGTGAGGCCTTTCGATAGCGAGGCTATCTTCTTCAGACACATCGTTTTAATGTAAGTTATTGGTTCATGTGTTTAAATGTAATTCAGTTAAAAGAAAAGTAATGTTACTACGTTAAATAATGATGTTGCTATGGTATAAAAATAGTGTATAAGTGATAGTTTAATAATTACTTGTAACAACCGAAGTAGAACGAAGATTCAATGTAACTAAAACAACGCTCCCTGCCAAGCTCGCAGATGTTCCTGGATATCCGATTGTCTTATTTGAACTAGTTAACTAATTAGAAAGTTATTTTATTAATATTTCAATTTCCAGGGATGACTTCTAGTTATATTTTAGGAGTATTCCAGAGGTTTATATAGATTTATAAATTATACATTTCAATAGAATACATTATATTAATATGTTCAATGTAGTACAACAAATGTGAATACTCAAATAAATTTTCGTCTTGCGTAAATAAAGACGAAAAGTTATTTAACGAAAGTGACATTTAAAATATTATAGAACACATAAAACAAATATAAATATAAAAAAGTACTTGCTGTTTCCGCGGCTTCGCACGCTTTACGTAAGCCTTGGCCATGTATTTGCACTTCTGGTTTCAAGTGCATTTTATATTTCTAACACCGATGTAGAGTCTTGCCTTGTTGTCACGATCAAGAAAATCTGTGTATGCTTATTATATATAGCCATTATACACGTACTTGTGTTTTATTATAAAGCGGTCTAACAGTCAAGCTTTAAGTTCAACCATATATTTCTCATAAAGACACAACATATATTCTAACTTAGTGCCTTCAACTAGTCTTTGGCAAATTAATATACGTAACTGTCTCGTAATTGCAGTTTATAATGTGCAGGCGCTTTGAAAACTGTTATATTTTGCAGCGCCACCTCATGGTGAGTTTAATAAATGAATATAGCATATAAACCTTCTCCGTCGGAAAGTACATATACATTCAAATTGTCATAATGATCGCTGTCAAATCAGTGTAAGTCACAAAAAAGGACAAACTTAAAAAATTCATCTTGCGCATACATATATAAAAATGTCATATATAAATTACACATACATTACAAGTTAACTCTTTTCTGAGCCTTTTTAACTTTTACTGTAGTACCTTTAACGTGTTTAACTTTACCTTAATATTAAAATTCAAATTTTCTTTATTGCAGTACACAATTTTTTACAACTGTATTGCATGCATCCAACTTATTCTAATACAATTATTCTATCAGTCGAAGTTTAAAACATCAATTTTGAACAACGTTACATTAATTAAAACATTTTTTACAATCGTCAGCACAAAACTTTTATTCATTTTGGCAACAGAGTTAACAAAATAGTTTTATCGTTCCCAGCGATTTTTCATGAACTCTATCATCAAGAGAAAGAAAACGTATTCGACACTAAAAGATCTCTTAATCGAGCTTTTGAAACGTTTCTTTGTTGCCAATTCTTTGATGCACTGCGGGAGTCTGTTGATCACTTTAACACCAAAAATGAGATGGAAGTTGTTCACAAGCCATCGTTCTGTGAGACTGAATCCTCAGGTTGTCCCTTCCCCCTCGTATTATATCCGTCGACCCTGTGTAAAATCGTATTTGTATCTACAATATGTATTTAACACTTAACTTCGGCTTTAATCAATGCACTATTTTGCTAAATATAAACAATATTTTACTGTATACCCTACCAGAGCATTCCTGTTGTCCTTATTTGACCCAAAACACCCTAAGGCTTTACAGGGTAGAATTCCTTTTTTTGGATTCTTTGTTGAGACGAAATCCCATTATGATATTGCGTGAATATTCGCTAGTTCTTGTGCAGAAACGTTCAAAACGACAATTTGTCCTTTGGTTATAAACTGCAAATAAGATGTTTTAAAGTAATGTAATCACCAAATTATGTTTCACCCTATAATTTTACAACTCCGTACCATTTAAGGGATGATATCATCCCTTAGGCACTGCTACTGAGTGACTCTATGAAATTTTGGCTTGAATTTATCTCAAGTAGTTACACTGTTAGTTTAAATGAAACAGCTAATCCCTAAAATGATTCACTTCTGGATTTACCTTCCAATAGAACCTACACTGGGTTCAGCAAAAACCGGTGTGTCACTTAACATGGGCACCTTATGGATGTCCAGGAGTGGCACTAACCATAAATGTCGAGATTCTATGGTGCAAGGGTAGTTCGATAGGTCTAGTCTACTGCGTAGGATGGACATGGCTCTCGAGTGTACGTTCGGAGTTGGTTGGGCTCCCTAAGTTTTAAAGGCTGTTGCTAGCCTAGACATAAGGGTGTGTCACTCCCTGTCTGCTTTGACTGGAAATGCTGGTACAGAGCTGGCCTCCCGTCTTCCAAGAAGATATGACTGACATTAATGCCCTAAATCCTTCTTTATGGAACTAAACAGGATGTGCCCCCTATCCCTAATCTTACCTATCCAAAATATCCTATTAATTCAGAAGAGGAATTAATTTTCTTTTATGACTAAGTGCAATTACGAAACTTCTTGTCATAAGAAGAAATGTCAAACAGCTTTGAGATATTTTGTCCTTGATTGAGAGTATCAAGTGAATATCTCTTGATTTAAGGTTAAAGTTCATTTGACTTGGATATGGCTCGCCGCAGCGAGGTAGAATACTTCAAGATTATTGAGATAAGATTTTACAACGTTTTGACGCAATGTGAAACGAAAATCTAAGATGATGGCCAATACATCGGCGCGTGAGCCTAACTAAGACAACAAGATGTAATCTGTGGTTTTAGGGGTTTTATAATTTATTCAAATTTAAGGTGTGTATTTACGATTTTACAAGGGAACCTATTCAAACATATGTAAACATTCATTGACCGTCTTGGGAATCGAACCAATGACAAATTCATTTATATCTCTGGGACTAAGCTAGTAGTATACGAAAGTGAAACTAAAGACAAAAATTAAATTATTGTTTTTGATTTTCATGTGAGAGGATGAAAAGATTTATCTCGTGTTCTTAGGATTGAAAGGGAAGTGTGCTTGAAATGTTTTTACATCCTGTCATGTGAAGCAGTTTTGAAAGCAATGTAGCGAGATTATTATGTTTAAACTGTAAAATTGGCGCTTGAATGCATATCAGTGTAACTGGCAATATACCTGCCCAAAACACAACATTAAATTACTCGTACTGCTTATATATTCGCAAAAAACAATTTTATTAAACTAGGTGTACGGTAATTATTCCTATATTATATAATAAGTGTAAAAATAAATATAATAATTTGATTTTAATATAATAGTGCCTTAATTGTTAAATATTACAAATTTGATCATTTAATTTCTGTATAAATTCCTACACCAAACACACTGGTAATATTAAACGATACGGTAAATTATTAATGTTTATTTTGAGGATGAGATAGGAAAGGCTATATTTGTGTTCTATATTTTATATTTTAAATATCACTTTCATTAGAATCCGAGGAAACATAAATTTCAGTGAGGCTGCCATCTTGAAATCTCAATTTTGATAAACTATTTTCAAAACATTAGGAGTGAAATAGTTATAAATACGTAGTTTTTATATCACTTTGTTTAGCTCTATGAGTCACACGATGATAAAAAAATGTTATGTAGTTGTAACATCTCACCATATTAGGTAATTGAAATAAAATGGTTATTTTCTTAAATAACCAATACAATGTTTCATGAAGTAATATATAGCTACCGCCGAATGTAATTAAGCATTATTGCATGGATAGTCTACATGGCGTATTAGGTACAATAACGCTAGGTTCGGTTGCTATCATCAATTACGCTATGTTAGTGATTTAATAACTCGTGTTGTCATGATGGCATCCTTTCGAGGCAATACGGCCTCCAATCCTTACCTAGATAAACTTACATGTAACTTACATTGTTGTAAAAACTTAAAAATACAATGTTTTTCTAAATGGCCTTGACAGTTAGAAACTCTTTATTTTTGCTCTACGATGACTTAAATTTAGAAAGTTAAAATTTCCTTTCTAAATTTCGATCAGCTAAAATCTTGAAGCGTTGAAAGATATAAAAAATGCGCAAGACGAAAGTTTATTTAAGTATTCACATTTTTTGTGACTTACACTGAGTGAACAGTAGCCTAAAAACACAAACATGGCTCTCAAACATGAGCAACGGAAGTAACATGATCGAGCCGAAGAGTAACAATAATGGAAATAAATACATTATGGGTTTCAGAATGGATCATAAAGTTATTTTGGATAGATATCACACATTAATATTGTTAAAATATTTCAAATACCCATAATGTCATAAAATAGTTATTAACACTTGGTTACGATATTTCATTTATTGATATCAGTTTGGTTTTAATAACAAGTTTAATAACGTAAAATTAAAACATTGAATTTAAAATTTTATTATTTCAGGATCAGAACCTCATACGGAGATGAGTGTTTACGGAGTTTTTTTTTTTAATTAATTATAAGGTGCCGAAAGGGTTTTTATTTATTTTTTAAATTTTTAAACCAAATTAATTTAAGATTTATTACTTTTAAGATTTAAAGAATGTATATGATGAATGTGCAAGTCTGTAAAGAGATAAGTAACAGATAAGCCCTCTGGAGGCCGCCAGAGATTGGAAAACTGATAAAAATAAACCCTCTTGAGTTATTGCATATCTTTGAAAATTAAAGACTGAGAAAAATACAAAGTGGACCAAAACCCATTGATAAATATCATAAGACAAGCAATAAAGACTTACTTTTCTGAAAAGTTAGCATAATCTGAAAACCCTAAAGATTTTTGGAATTACTTAAAAAAGGGTGACATAATAGGTGAAACAAACAAGATGAAGTCACGTCACAAAGTTTAGCATAGATGGTGTAAATAAGTACTTTGTTGAAATGAGTTCTAATAATGATACTGATCTAGATACTGTTGAGTTCTTATGGTAAAATAAGACAAATGAAATGATAGAAGATTTTTAAGTCGTAGCTGTGAGTTAAGATGAGGTTAAGTCTGCTATAAATTAAGTTAAAAGTGTTAAGTAAGCTGTGATAATCGATGACATTTCCATTCAAATGATTTTAAGTTAGTGAGTCTGTACGCATTTGGGACTGTTAATCTGTTAGTAATTAAAAGTTTAAAAACTAGCGTCTTCCCTAGAAGAATGGAAGAAAAGTATTGTTCGGCCGCTGCCTAAAGTTACAATCCCCAAAACTAAGCAGGAACTAAGATCCATCTCAATATTGCTGGCTATGTAAAAAATTGTGGAAAAGATAACAATAAAACAGATTATAATTCTTGCCCAAGATCAAGAATTTTTACCAAAATTACAGTCTGGATTTATAAGAAATCACAGCACATGTACTGCTCTCACAAAATTGTTTAGTGATTTATAAAAAGCCAAAGATAAAGGAAAATGCAGCTCTCTTGCAATGATAGATTATTCATAAGCCTTCGATTCAATAAATCATGAAATGCTTCCGGTCAAGATGAACTATTATGGCTTTGGTGAGGGTGTGATTTCACAGATAAGGTCATATCTGCAAGGAACACAGCAGTTAACAAAATTTGGCATTGAGACATCTCAGTCCCTTTTTCAAATTGCATGGTGTACCTCAAGTCATCTGCCTCGGCCCAAATTTGTTCAGCTTGTGAAATAAGACTTTCCGCTTTGTGTTCAAAGTTTTACCGACCATTTGTTTGCAGATGGCTGTCACCTGTACCTCGCTTATGAGCCAGATATGTTAGAAATGACCATCGGTAATATCAATGCTGACCGATACCACGTGTGAACTTGGTCAATCCTAAATGGACTCAGACTACTAGAAAATGCAGAGTCCTGCGTATTGCTTCGCACAATCTGTTACAGACCCTTAGTGAGAGTGCGGTGGCAGTGGTGCTCGAGTGTGAGATAGAGCGACTCTTGGCGTCATGTGAGACCGTGGTCTCACTTTTTCCGATAACATTTCTCACGTCACCCAACGTGCGATCGGCAGATTGAAGGGTTTTTGCAGATTCAGAACATTATTGCCAGAGACTGTGAAACTGCGGCTTATGCAGACGTTAGGCTTGTCAGTCTTGTACTGCTGTCTATCTGCTTATGGGAACAGCATTTCGAGAGAGGACTCTGGCAGAGTCCAAAAGCTACGGAACCCAGCCACCGGGTTCATTTTCAACCTTAGACGGTTTGATCAAATCTCTCCTTTCCGGAATGGTGTTAAGTTACTTCCCGTGGAGGCAGTGTGCAGGCTGCTGACGTGTCGCATGGTTCACAAGGTACTCAAATTTAGAGAACCACAGTACTCCAACAAGAAAGTACCTCTTGTATCGGGAGGAGGTCTTTCAACGAAGCACCCGCCAAGATAGGAGGCATCAATTTCTGAAAGTGAGGCTGGAACTTGGAAGAAGAGGCTTGTCTTATTTGGGTCCCAGCATTTGCAATGACCTCCCCGAACATACTTCGAAGTACTGAACCATGTTCGTATTTTTAGATGAAGGAATTTTTAATAAATAACTTGTTTTTTGTTGCTGAGATGTGATTTTGGTAGTTTTGTAGTTTTAGTTTGCATTTTGTGTTGACCTGAGTTAATTTGAAAACAGTTCTTTGCTGAGACACGCTCATGAATAAAGGCACTTTTATTAATGTATTTATTTATTATTTTTACATATTTGTAAAGTGTTCACATTTTTATCTACAGCTTTTAGTTTAGTTCTCATTACATATTTGCCTCAATTTTCTACTTTAAATTTAGCTCCAGTATTTCCAGGATTGGTAAAAGAACGTTTTTCTTTCATTTTCTTTAGGGAATTTATCTTAAAAGTGCTATGTTTAAAATAAAAAAATAGCCGAACCAATGATCAATTTCACCACTTGGATGGTGGACACACTTTCCGTTATTAAATGACACCACACAATGTTTAAACTGTAAATCAATTTTTTTAGGAAGTGACAGTTACGAACTTGTTAAATAAATCAAGCTGCCAACTCGATGACTTCAAAATAATTGATGTTAAAACTGTCAAGAAAAGAAGTTTCAATTCATAAATAGCATGAGACTAATTGTTGGGTTGTCTCAGACTTCATAATTAATGGCCTCCGTTATGTCTAGAATCTGTCAACAGTTCGCGACAACTCCGTCTGAACAGATGATACAGCTTTTAATTTGATCCTGATGAAGTAACTGTGAAAACTTCGCAGCGAAAGTAATCACTTCTTAGGTGGACTCGTCTCTTCATTTTTAAATTATTCACAGCTTTACAATAATCCGGTGCAGATTTTAAATTCGTAAATAAAAAAAATTATCTGCTTTAAGCCTAAAAATCAGAAAGAGTCAACCTTGTCATTAAAGTTGCAATAACTACTCATTAGAATGTGTGCACATGCGAAGTCCAAGCACTCTCAATGAACTAAATTGTTAGAAAATAATTAAAATTTATTCATATACCAAAATAATAATTACATAAAGACAAAAGTTAAGAAAATCACAGAATTATCAAGTTTTACGAGAAGTAATAACGATGTGGCAATAGATCTTGCAGAATATTGAATTGCTGCAAAATTTGGAGTTTAAAATGTGATTAACCTGGACCTCCATGAGTCAGACCTTTGTGAAGATTCATTCGACTTTAAAAGATTGCTTTGACTTGTATAAGGGATTCTTCGACCTCTACGAGGAATATTGTGATTTCTCCTTGGAATTAGTTGACATCTAAGAGGATTCTTTGACCTTTACGAAAATTAATTTGACCTCTACGATGATTAATGTAACCACCAAGAAGGTTCGTTTTATAAACACAAGGGTTTATTTGACGTCTATGAGGAATTTTTTAAGATTTAAGGGGACTCCTTCGATTTTTTGAGGAATTCATTGATCTATGAGAAGATTCATTTGACCTCTACGATGGTTAATGTAACCACCAAGATGACCCCTTTGACAAAAACAAGGGCTTATTGGATCTATGGGAGAATTATTCTAAGATGTAAGATAATTCCTTTGACTTCCAAGAAATTATATATGCTTTAGAGAAGACAACTCCAGCAGCTCCTTGTGTTATCAGGGTACAGATCAGAACTAAAAGATTCACCCTTAGATTCACAAAATACAAAAAATGGGATTGGTACATTGAAACTTGGGCCTTTAATTGCTTGTCATGTATCCTAGAGTAAGACCGTTACCCACTGTACACTATTTGCTTTTATAATGCTCTTACATCGGTTAAGAGCTGATTTTGTGTATCCAAAGTGGTTTCGCTGTCAGTTTTAGTGAAATGTTTGCGATTAATCCTGAATCCTAGTTGTTTTACTCTAACACAACAGTGTTAAAACACGTGGACAAGAGTAAAAACTCTTGTGTTCACAACTTGAAAATATTTGTAGTCCTCGTTGTTAAGACGTAAAACGTACAGTAACCACGTTGTCTTGAAAGAACATTACGAACCCAGCAAATAGACCCTTGAAAAACCTTAAAGATTCTTAACGTTTATTTCATATATCAAGGTGTAGTAAAATAAGTGACGGAGATTACCTTCAAGGCCGACCTGGTCCACGCTTTTGTTCTGCACATGCGCCATATATCCCAGCACGGAGAAGATGACAAACCCCGCCAGGAAGCTGGTCAGACAGTTGATACTGCTGGTGACTATGGCGTCTCTGGAACAGGCAAACGGTCAAAGTTGAGTCAGTATAGAGTTGCTATGGAAGCTTCACCTGTTATATTATCGTACTTACTCTAGCTATAAACTCTTAGGCGAGTTCTGAAGGGAGTTACACAAATCATAGAAATTGCAGCTTCAAAGCTGATGTGTTGCGTAACAAGCTTCACTGAGGCTGCATCATCAATTTGTAAAGTTCATCTTCAATTTCATTTTCGAGATGTACTGGATACAGATATACAGGCATACACCGCAAAGAAAAGAAATTTTGAAGTTCCCAGTGGACAAAAGCGGAACTGGGTCAGTCTATCTGAAAGGCTTCAATGACGCTCAGCCAAAGTCCATGGTTGGACATGCACCATCACACAACTCTTTCTTATCTCTCTAGACATGAAATTTTATGCAAAATTAAAAAGTCTAATATGATCTTTCTCGACACATCTTGCTACAAGGTACATTCACATTCCGTTCATTAAGTTAGGTTCCATAGGTAAAAGTGTTCAAATAGTAAAAGTCTGGTGGTATCCTCCTTCAGGAGAGGCTCTATAAGTAGAGTGCACTGAACATTTCTCTCAGCGTTGCCTGTGTAGAAGTGAAGCTTCATGCAAATTTTCACGTCTATAGGTTTGCTCGTTTTAGAAATATCGTGCAGACAGACAGACAGACAGGACTGTAATTTTCCACGCCCACGAGTGACAGGCTTTGCTAACTCTCAGCCATGTTTACGAAAATTATTTTGATATCACATAAAACCGAAGATGAAATTTATTGACAAGAAAAAGCTGGAATACTCTGTCATCTGACTGTTTCTAAGTAAAACTTTTGCCATAAGAATTTATTCTAAGGAAATCCGATAAGGATGGAAGATCGATACTAAAAATGTATGATGGTGTTGGTAAATTTAAAGTTTAAATTTTAAACCAGAGTTGCAGCAAATAAAATTATTGTTCCCTATGGTGGCATGTATTTTATTAGAAGTTTGCTTTACGGAATCACAATTATTACCTCCACCTGATTGTCGAAGCTTCACTATTATAGTGATCGGCCATTGTGTAGACCCAGACCATTGATGGGATAATCGATATCTTTTATAATCGAGTATTCGAACAGTTAAAAGCCGATTGAGTATTCAGAATAGAAACCGTAGGAAATTAGGTTATGCGGAACTATTGTTAATTTGTACTGCCATATTAAGATACCACGACAGAATTATAAAATTAAAAGTTATATTTAATCATTAAAAATAAAATTTTTGAATTTGCAAGACTTTGAAACCAACAAATAAAATATATATCGATACCAACATAAAACGTTACGCTCTTTATACGTAGCACATAAAAGTAATTTTATATAATTTTTGAGGATTATAGGAGAAGAATAAACTGTATTCCAAACCACGCGTACATTGCATGTATTAGATAGACTTGATGGTCTATGACCTTGCCTTAACCAGTCAGTAACACATACCTGTAGCAGTTGTTGTTGAATTTATTGTAGCTGGAGAGGGCGAGCAGGGTTCCGAACCCGGGACCTAGGGAGAAGAAGATCTGAGATGCAGCGTCGATCCAGACCTGATAAACATTGAACAAAACAGATAAACATTTATTTTAGTATTGCTGTGAGGCGGATGTTTATTACAATCTAGTCCAACATATAAAGTAGCCCAGGTACTGAAATGGGAGAGCATGCATCTATTTTGTATTTTGTATTTCAAATATATAAAAAAAAACATTTATTTAGCCAGCGTAATTCAACTTTTAAATTGCCATTCAAATCAACTAAAAATCTAAATAAAATCAAAATTAAACTAAGAGGTAAAACAATTGTTATTTCTCGAACAATGAGAAAATACTAATTATAAATTGAATTATCCTTAAAATGTGTAATTTATTGTGAGTATATGTCTCAATTTACGTTTAAAGTTCTCAACGACATCTTGCAAGGGGAAACTCCCGAAACCCTCTCTCTCATTTTGAGTTAGGAAAAATGGAGCTTACGGATTTTGGCGTGTGAAACTTTCGGAGACCTCCCCAAATATAAAGGCCTCTCGTCTAGGTACTATGGCTCTTAAGAGATTTGTGAATCAAGCTACATGTCACCATTCTGCATACCACTTCCATGGGCAGCATTTTGGGAGTCTCTGGGAGGAAACATTGATACAGCGTTTCAAATTGAAAATGAACTTAATCGTTGAGTTTAGGTCTCTTTGAAATCTTCACTATCAACCAGTGCCCTAAGAGTAGGTTAGCTAGATGCTGTCCTAACTCCTTTAAGAACTGAATTTAAATACCATCAATCAAATTTATTTATAGTTCATGATACTACATCGGAAATTCATATTTCTCATTCTAAAAAATAACGATTTTAAAAAAGGCGTAACTCTAAAACTTTCAACCTTAAATCAAATTACTCAGAAGACAGGAAACATTAAAAGGCAAAGGGAAACTAGAACTAAATTATCCGGTTATGCCGTAATTTGGGACTGATCCACACAAAATAATTCCAAAATTCTAGTCCGCGATATTAGTTGTTCTTCACTGGACATTTCTTACGTACCTTAGAGTTTTTGAGCTTGTGCCACTGAGGTGTGAGGTAATATCGGATACCTTCAGCAGCACCTGGCAGTGAGACTCCCCGCACCAGCAGAATTATCAACACAAAGTAGGGTGCCAGCGCTGTGATCCAGACGGCCTAGATAACATAAGACCAAACAAAACTTTAGTATAACTAGTACAACAATCCTCACACGTTAAACAACTGATCCTGGTCATTGTTAGGCGGCAATTAGTTTATTGTTTTGAAATAATCTTTATGGTCTTCCTCAAGGATTCATATTAGGTCCAATTTTCTTTCTGGACAAAAATGTTAGGAACTATATTTGCTCAGAAAGAGAATAAAAATATTATTTGATAAGAGGGATATATTATTATTTGTTTTTTCTGTTAGGCTGAAAAATTGCACTTAGTCCAAAAAGGACATTTACGCTGCTTCCGGAATGGTAGGTTATTCTGGATGGGTAAGATTGAGCATTAGGCCGCCCCTGTCAAGATATATAAGGAAGGATTTTGGGCATTAATCTCAGTCATGTCTCCTTGGAGGAATGGAAAACTAGCTCTGCACCATCCTATCCAGTCAAAGTAGACAGGGAGTGGCACGCCCGTTTGTCTAGGCTAGTAACAGCCCTTAACACTTAGGGAGCTCCACCAACTTCAACAGTCATCTCCCGTAGTAGACTAGATCTATAGAACTACCCTTGCACCCCAGAATCTCAACATTTGTGGTTGGTTAGTGGTGTGCCGCTTCTGGACATCCATAACGTTGCCCAGATTTGTGATATAGGTTTTTGTTGTACTTAGTCTACGTTTAACTGGAAGATATAAACCAGCCAAAAGTGAACCTTACTAGGGAAATATTATTAGTTGATGGTAATAAAAATATAATTGTTGATAGTAGAGTAATCTTTAAAATGTGCAACATGTAATTTCTAAAAACAATTCCCCCGCAATCTCTCACCTTCTAATTCGTTTTTTTTCAATTCAATGCCATTGGAATAAAACAAAGTTTACGTATATCTGGAAGAAATTGTATTTTTGCTAGTAAGTTATAAGACAGGAACGTTGGTTTTGGTACGTTTATTCTTTAAGAAATGCATATTGATTAAAAAAAGATATATGTTATAAGGATTTAACTTTTGAGATTTTATGGGTAAAAACAATATTTTGATTGGAAACCACATTATGTATTTCAAAACATTATATGGTTTTCATATTTCAGTCACACTATGTTGAACCGTAAAGGATGAAAAGTGAAATTTTCTTTTGCACTTTATTACATCGTTTCCTTTGTCCAAAACCATAAGAAATGTATAAACAGTGATGACGAAAAATGTAACTTTTTAATTTTATATTTTCATGCCAAGTGTAACTCTAGCAAGCCTCACATATATATTTCCGTAGAGGTTTTTAAACCTGGTCTACCAAGGTTGTAACAGCAAGCTCCTAGGGGGGACTGAGTCTGTCACTACCAGTCGTGTGTTTGTTTATTAAGCTGCTTTAAATTGATCTACGTCTAATTTTAGAAAAATGTATATTTGCGTGTTTGTTGGAGTAAATTTCCAAAAATAATATATACCGGGTCACATTAATAAAAGAATTATCTCAGTTCACATTCTGAATAGTATGGAAAAAGTTTCGTGACACCGCTGTTGTAAATTAGGATCTAGGAAATCATTTATATTCTATTCCATCTAGTTCCTTAGTAAAAAAGATAAAAACGTGCGCTTTACAGTAAAGGCTTTAGTCCACCAATAGTAAATACGCGACCTCACCAGATAGATGAAAGAACCATCTGACCAATTCCTTTATAAGAGCAGGATCAATAGATAGAGCCTGGTTTTGGAATCAATCTAATGCTAATGCCCCAATGGAAGCTTCTAATGCATTTGTAAAGTGCTTTGTTCTTTTTGGCCAAAGATATTGAAACTCAGGGTTTCCTTTCAAGAGCCCACAAGTGGAAGTCAGAAAAGATTCTGGTACTATCTCGAGCGCGTGTATCTTGATTCGTTCCAAGTGTCTGTTGATGAATTTTGAATACATCGAATTTGTCTAAACTACAACCAAAAATCTTTAACTGTTCTCTGATTAGTACCAAACATTTATTGTTATAGCATAATATTAAAACAATAGTAAGTAAGGTTTATAACATTGCTTATCCAAATAAACCATTTAACTTACGTGAAAATATTTATTATTCTTAGAGGACTTGTTTTAAATAAACAATAATTATATAACCATCCTTTGACCAGTTTTGAAAATAATTAGCACATACAGTATGACATTATTTTATTTATAAATAATCTTACTTACACTTAACACTGATTAAACCTCTTCGTAAACGCTTGGAAATTACTTGTTTTTAAAATTATGTTTTTTTATTAACAATATTAATTTCAGTTTTACATCTCTAACCGTCATTGAGATATAAATTATTTAAAAAATCTGCATACGGTCAGGCAGACAGAAAATAGGCAAGATAGGACCTCAAGTTACTACACAAAAATTATTTGTACTTATGGAAGAACTTGGTAAACCTTTTGACAGGAGATACGAGATACTTTGTATATTTTCTATCCGCTTTTACAACTTCTGAAAATTGAATATTAATCAGAAAGTTATTATAAAAGATGTATGAGGCATACAAAAGATGTATAATCAAGAAGCTAGGCCTAATTTCACATCCGACCCATGATTTTGGACGGAAAATAATAGAAACAAAATGAATACGTTCTACACCTATTATGCTGTAGGTCTAATAAGTGACTGTAAGCTCTTTATTTCAACATACTTGATAAACAAGAGTGGAGCTGGCAGATATTAACTGTATCGAGTTACAGCTACCATACATTGGTTATATCGTCATGGCATCGACATACTAACAGATCATGTTATGATTTTTAAACATATTAATGTCCGTGACCCATTACAGGGAGTCAGTAATTACAAGTAATACTATTCAGCTATTCAGCGATTGCAAGTAACGTATTTATTGTTATTTTCAAGAAGAGCAAGTTCAAAACATAATAAATATAGTCTACGGATGAGAAAAAATTTAACTATTTTCTGTCTTTGGAAGACGATTATTATACTACTAACAAGTACTAACTAAATTACATTAAAAACATAAAACCAATATTTAATACATTTTATTGTTTTGTGAGGCCTTTCGATATCCAAGATATCTTCTTCAGACACATCACAAAACAATAAAATGTATTAAATATTGGTTTTATGTTTTTAATGTAATTTAACAGTGACCAATATAAGCTCCATCTACAGCAAGTACTAACTAGTCACAGAAAAGTGCATGGTTTGGTTTATGCCTTCATTGTTAATCGGCGTGAATTATATGCAATGTGTTCCATTAATGCGAGTCAAATAGCTTTTTATTTTTATAGTTGCTCAGATAAAATTTCAAACGTGTTTTATCAATCACAGTTTATATATTTAAAAAGTACAAATTTTACAAGAACATTTTGAAAGCGTTTGGACGCGTGTTAATATTATATATTTAAAATTTCCCACAAATCTACGACTAAAGTAAGGGTGTAGCATTGGTAGGTTTTTATCATTGTTTTTATGGGGTGAAACTCAATGTCGATTCACTCAAGCCAGGCCTGTTATCTAAATAAAATCTCCCTAAATTTTTCTATTTAATTTTGCAACTCAAAGATACAGAATGTGTGATGACTCATAATTATATTTTATTGGAGGAATCTCTTGTTTATAAAGTCACTTCTAGATCAACTGGAATTCTTACGTCACGTTTACAGTTTATATATACGGGAAAGATGTAGAACAAATGATACCATTCCGTGGAGACTCGCAGGGAGGGGTGGAGGGAGTGACGGGGGAGGGAGCGAGGGAGGGAGGGAGGAGAGGTGCAATATATTAAAAGTATTCGTATGCCTTTAGCCGCTACAGATGAAATACCCGATGGCTTTGAGGGTAGTGTTGGGAGGGCGGGGGAGGGGGGGACTACTCACACTTCTTACTCACAACAGAACCTGTTGCTCATTCTTCAGCGATTCATCTGTGCGAGAAATATTCAGACGTGACGTCATACGTTATATTTGGCTATCTGATTTATTCCGTTATTACATTATTATAACCTGACGAAAATCTAAATAAGAAAATAAATAAAACAAGGAAGTCAAGTTAAAAATATCAAACTCTGATTTAAGAATAGCTTTTAAATAATCAGTGATGTAATTGAAATAAGAAAACAATACAATGAGAACCTATAAGAAATCATATTGAACGTAAGGAGCTTTATAGTAACAGATCTGTACATTCAAACGAGGTATCACATCAAAATTACTTAATCACAAAAATCTTATATTTAATTGGAAGTAAAAAAATATTTAAAAAAACTTGTGAGTAGGCGGTCAAAGTAAGTACGAGCCTATGTGTCTGAACTGAGAATAAATTGAATGATAACAATAGTAGTATGGAGTAACTGCTTTCATCCTGGCGTGAATGCATTGAATTATGGGTGAAAGATGTGCTCTCGACAATAAGAGGATATCATCATTCATTATTCGCTTTCGTTATTTAAAGTAATAGTAACCGATCCTTCAGAAAGAAATACTGTTTGAGACTAGCATAATGGGCGTATGCGTGGCATGGCAACGCTAGGAAATATGGCAACACAGCGAGGACGTACACGGCAATGCCTGCTGAGGCATACAGGCATGTGCGACGCGGTTGGTACGCAAAGGGCGTACACGGCATTGCAACATCCATAAAATAATACTCGTATTGACGCATAATGTATGTTTTATTTACGTTCCTAAGGAATAAAATACGTAGTCCGTTTAATAAGTTGCTAATTTTTATTTAACATTAAAACTTTTAAAACTGTTATGCCGTATGAGATACAATACTATGAGTTTGTTCATTTACTAGTAGACATACAAGAATTCTTATATTACTCCAGCTTATTCCTGAATTTGTTGAGGGTAATTTTTGTGGCTAGATCTGTTCAGAGATGTAGACGGAGAACACCGGGCCCTAATTGTTGCTGTAAAATAAGTAGCGTTATTACTCATAACATTTACAACAGCTGTAAACTGTAACACTGGCGTGTGTAGGGTGCGCGCTGTAGTCGGGTACTTCATGTTGCGTAACACTCCTTCACACACACACACACACACACACACGGACATTGTAGTTAGTGATGTGAGTACGAGAAACAATGCTGATACAAGCGATCATTAACTGATCATTAACTTACCGAACTAAACGATTCTCTTGGTGAAATCAGGAGTATCCAACGTACACAAAGAGGAAGAGTTATTATCGGGGCAGCAGCTCAGAATAACCCACTCTTCAACTAGAAAAAGAAGACACTAAGGTTTTTTTGTAGATTCTGCACTGAAGTTTGAAGTTTTTTTTATGAAACCTGGATGCACTTATTCTTTTCTCTTTATATTTTGTACTGCTGTGTCTTAAATTCTTATTATACGCAAAAACATATTAATTGTATTGTAGAATTTCTTGGGTTTGTAATAACGTTTTATGGTTAAGTTATTTTAGTATTAGTATTCATGATATGGTTGTGAACACTGCAGTGGACCGCCAAGTTGTAAGTTTATTTAGACTGTAAGAGACGTTTTTTCCATTTCTTTTTGTGATAGCCATCTCTACTTGATTCGACGGCTAGAAATTCCAAGCTAAATTTTGATTGTGCACAAAACTATGGAAAATAACGGTAGGAATAAATACATATTGTGCTCTTCTTCGTAGTCCGATGGCTTGATAACAGTTGACATCTACACGTCACGCAATAGAAGAGTGCGATGTATGTTAGTGGGAGTTACTTGGGTTCGGAGTGTCTCTGCCTGTGACGGTGAAGACACACTACTACTACTTGCTGGGGTAGAACACTTCGCAGGTCTGGGAAATCTGGATTCATAGTCGAGATGAATGGTACAGTAAAAGAATGAAACCTAGTTTTTGACAAATTCTTTTCCACTAAGAAACATACATCGTTAGCCGCTCTGGTTTTGATAAGGGTTGAAATGAGAGGGAATCTAAAGGTTTAAAAATATAAAACAATGTATTGTTTTAGAGTACCTTATAGCTTTAACGGACTTACATCAACCGTCGGATGTGTAAATGTCAGTTATAAACAGTTCACCATTGATATGGAGCCGCTGGAAACCACCTCACTCAAATGGTTAGTTGGCGCAGACCACCAGAGGATCAGGTAGTGAGGTCAACTTCCGCTGGTATCAGAGTTGGACGAATTACATGTCCTTTTTTTGAATCGAGCGAGAATTTTGGTAAATAAAATTGCGAAATAAAATACTTAACACAATTAGTTGCCTGCTAGTAATAAAGTACTTAAGAAAAGAAAATTAATAAAAGTTTGGATATATTCTTTAAATAAGATTTATAAATTAATTAAAACCCTACATCCAGTATTGTACGTAGACGGTACTCTACAATATTATATTGGTAGCTTTTTGTTTTTGGCAAAGTTTCACATATAAGTTGAAAACTATTATAGATTTGATTTCCCAAAGCCTTTATACACCATACAGAGCCACACCACATATTGTAACAGGTTTCGGTTATGTTGCATTAAAACTTTTGAATCTATAACTCATTTAATTTTAGAGATAGGTAGACAGAAATACAATAAAACAAGAAAGAAGTTAACAAAAAATGTCGCATATTCAAATTGTTTCATTAAATTGTAATTCATATTAATGTTTAAATAATAAAAGTCTATACACCGTCAATATAAAATGATGTGTGTTGTAAGCAATATAGTTTCCCAATAAGTGAAAAGTTTTTAGAATGGTTTTTAATTGATTAGTCAATTATATCAGATTGAATATTCACTGATATTTACCATTGGATATTTTATAATACACAACCAGGAGTTTCCATTTATAGGATTTTAGTTACACAATTTCAATTCTAACCTTGGAATAGAAACTAAGTGAATAAATCGGTGATAAGATTCTCAAGAGCACCTCCCCCTTCAGGCTTGAAGCAGCAGTCAGGGACTCAGCACTCAGTTTCAAGAGTCGACTCACGGGTAATTCTATGTTAAGCTGATACAGTGTCCTAACATTATTAGAGTACAACTCTGTCCGACTCCCAGGCAAACCTTCACCTTTGGGGCACATTTATGAAGCCTTCGGTCTTGGAAAAGGTCCATTAACTTTATATAGTCGAAACCATGCTTTGAAGATTCTACGCCCAACACGTTTTAAATTAAATAGTCAACTGATATGTCATGTGAACGTAGCGGGTATTGGTTGTCATGCAGAGGGTGTACCCAGCATTGCGACCAACCGGTCATATGCGAGTATTTTCTGAACCGAAGGTCAAGAGAACGCGAGAATGCATAGAGAGACAGACCAACCACAGTTTCTATACAGAGGCTGTACCCGGCATTGCGACCAACCGGTCACATGCGAGTACTTTCTGAACCAAAGATCAAGAGAACGCGAGAATGCATAGCGCGGCAGACCAACCCAAGTTTCTATAAAGAGGCTGTACCCGGCATTGCGACCAACCGGTCATATGCCAGTATTTTCTGAACCGAAGGTCAAGAGAACGCGAGAATGCATAGAGAGACAGACCAACCACAATTGCCTCGCTACGTAGGAGCGTACCAACACGTAATATAATCTTTGCTACACCGGAATCAGAGATATGTCTGGCATACGCTTGGGTTCATGCATAATGTCTTTAGTATAGACTAGCAGTACGATATACAAAGAAACATTTGTATAAATTTTAAATTTGAATTAATAATATATAACATAATTTTTAGTATTAATACGTATCAGTTGACTGACAGAAGGCTGTTAAAGACGAACGATGAAGTTTTGGGGTATTATCAATACTAGTATAAAGAGTTTTATGTAGTGAAAATTAGCATATAGCTAATTATATAAGGATTATAATTATATATAATTATTATAAGAATATAATTATATAATTATATTCCCGAAATTGCTTCACGACGCGTGATCCTGTATTACCTCCGAGAGGTGCTCAATACTGGCTGTGGAGACACGCCAGTGAATACTTTTAATATCTCACCTCCGCCTCGCGTCTAAGGTAAACAGCTCTCTACAGATCGCGGCGGAAGAGAGCGGCTCAGTATTACCTCCAGGAGGTGCTCAATACTGGCTGTGGAGACACGCCAGTGAATACTTTTAATATCTCACCTCCGCCTCGCGTCTAAGGTAAACAGCTCTCTACAGATCGCGACGGAAGAGAGCGGCTCAGTATTACCTCCAGGAGGTGCTCAATACTGGCTGTGGAGACACGCCAGTGAATACTTTTAATATCTCACCTCCGTCTCGCGTCTAAGGTAAACCCCTCTCTACAGATCGCGACGGAAGAGAGCGGCTCAGTATTACCTCCAGGAGGTGCTCAATACTGGCTGTGGAGACACGCCAGTGAATACTTTTAATATCTCACCTCCGCCTCGCGTCTAAGGTAAACAGCTCTCTACAGATCGCGACGGAAGAGAGCGGCTCAGTATTACCTCCAGGAGGTGCTCAATACTGGCTGTGGAGACACGCCAGTGAATACTTTTAATATCTCACCTCCGCCTCGCGTCTAAGGTAAACAGCTCTCTACAGATCGCGACGGAAGAGAGCGGCTCAGTATTACCTCCAGGAGGTGCTCAATACTGGCTGTGGAGACACGCCAGTGAATACTTTTAATATCTCACCTCCGCCTCGCGTCTAAGGTAAACAGCTCTCTACAGATCGCGGCGGAAGAGAGCGGCTCAGTATTACCTCCAGGAGGTGCTCAATACTGGCTGTGGAGACACGCCAGTGAATACTTTTAATATCTCACCTCCGCCTCGCGTCTAAGGTAAACAGCTCTCTACAGGTCGCGACGGAAGAGAGCGGCTCAGTATTACCTCCAGGAGGTGCTCAATACTGGCTGTGGAGACACGCCAGTGAATACTTTTAATATCTCACCTCCGTCTCGCGTCTAAGGTAAACAGTCGGAGCGTTCCTAAACCCTACTCCGGTGATTGGGTCCGCTGTAGTCACTTTCTAGCATATCTAAATCATGTAACCCATTTTAGCTCTTATACTTACTATATAATCCCCGTCTGCAAGAAGAGAGTTCTGTAATTTTCAAATACAATATTGAATCGAATCAAAATTATTTATTCATTATTATATGTTAAAAATTATTTTAAACACGAATGTTTGATACCTAATTTTATTTAAATATAACTATATTATTTATTTTAATAATTTAGGTATTGTCGCACAAAGGCTTGCGGTTGGGAATGAGTCTCCAGAATTTGTTTACATTTTAAGTATTTGATTGCAGTAAGGGAATTACCGTGGTAAGCAGACAATGATGTCAGTTTGGAAAGAAATATCACAAAAATAACATAATAACGACTGTAGGAGACTACAGTATTGTATAAATCAGTTTTTTGTTTAGAGAAGGTTGTTCTATATTCCCTCTCTCTCAATTCTCTCAAGTTATCTACCTCCTTAACCTGCTAAAACTTCAATTTCTCTTTGACCCTCACAAATCCGCATCCGCAATTGCCGTACTTCTTACTTGATTAACTTACGTATATAACAGAAAGTGTACATTTAATTTTAAAAGATATGTATTACATATTCTAGTCAAACTAGTAATTGTTTAATCTTAAATGTCAAAAATGTTTTATGCAAATGCTGACGATACAATTCAATGCACTAATGGTGTGTCTAAACAGAATTTAAATCATATAAGCAACCAAACTCATTTGCATTTTATGTCAGGTACGAGTATAAAATGTTTTTATCTTATTTTGATATCAGGTTAGAAATTTATTATATATTTGTAATTTTTTTCAAATGTTTTACTTTCTGAAAAATAACACTCTATAATAATAATTAGTATTTCCAAGCATAGCTTCCATCTTCATCAATGTGAACCTAATCTATCACTTTTGTATCATATATCAATAAAAATGCATAGTTTTGTAAGTTAAAACCCTATAATATCCACTCCTTAAATACTTTAAAGTTTTATCAATTCCATGAAAACGCTTATTCTAAGATTTTCTGGATTGTATCTAAAGATAAATATATAGTAAAAATTTTCCTACTAAACTACTCAATAAAAATATTATTCAAACCAATAAAACCTTCCTAGTAATATGGGAGATAATTAAAGATTGTGACAATAAAGAAATTAAGTCTTAGAGTACACAGGTATTAATATTTATGTATTATATTAAAATCAGAATACACTTATTTTATAAGTTCAGAGGACAGTAACTTTAAAAAAACTAACAACTCTTTTAAACTCGTGGAAGATATTAGTTTAACACCTTTTAATTTTCCATTAAACGGGTTATGTGCTTATAAAGTGCATGACTTATAGTAAAATGTATATTTAGGTCTACTAGTAGAACTTAAGTAGATTTTGGCCACTCGGTAGATGACATCTGCAGCTCTAATGGCCAAAGTGTGTCCGCCTCTCCCTGTCCACAAACACTACACTGACGGGAGACATCGGTCTACAACTAACACTAGTGCCTACTAATAGATCTCATCAGCAGTAGGTCAAGACACTGCTGCAACACAGAGCTCTTGTCCACCTCTCCCTGTCCACAAACACTACACTGACGGGAGACATCGGTCTACAACTAACACTAGTACCTACTAATAGATCTCATCAGCAGTAGGTCAAGACATTGCTGCAACACAGAGCTCTTGTCCGCCTCTCCCTGTCCACAAACACTACACTGACGGGAGACATCGGTCTACAACTAACACTAGTGCCTACTAATAGATCTCATCAGCAGTAGGTAAAGACACTGCTACAACACAGAGCTCTTGTCTGCCCCTACCTGTCCACAAACACTACACTGACGGGAGACATCGGTCTACTACTAACACTAGTACCTACTAATAGATCTCATCAGCAGTAGGTCAAGACACTGCTGCAACACAGAGCTCTTGTCTGCCTCTCCCTGTCCACAAACACTACACTGACGGGAGACATCGGTCTACTAATAACACTAGTACCTACTAATAGATCTCATCAGCAGTAGGTCAAGACACTGATACAACACAGAGCTCTTGTCTGCCCCTCCCTGTCCACAAACACTACACTGACGGGAGACATCGGTCTACTACTAACACTAGTGCCTACTAATAGATCTCATCAGCAGTAGGTCAAGACACTGATACAACACAGAGCTCTTGTCTGCCTCTCCCTGTCCACAAAACACTACACTGACGGGAGACATCGGTCTACTACTAACACTAGTGCCTACTAATAGATCTCATCAGCAGTAGGTCAAGACACTGATACAACACAGAGCTCTTGTCTGCCCCTCCCTGTCCACAAACACTACACTGACGGGAGACATCGGTCTACTACTAACACTAGTACTTACTAATAGATCTCATCAGCAGTAGGTCAAGACACTGCTACAACACAGAGCTCTTGTCCGCCTCTCCCTGTCCACAAACACTACACTGACGGGAGACATCGGTCTACTACTAACACTAGTGCCTACTAATAGATCTCATCAGCAGTAGGTCAAGACACTGCTACAACACAGAGCTCTTGTCTGCCCCTCCCTGTCCACAAACACTACACTGACGGGAGACATCGGTCTACTACTAACACTAGTGCCTACTAATAGATCTCATCAGCAGTAGGTCAAGACACTGATACAACACAGAGCTCTTGTCTGCCCCTCCCTGTCCACAAACACTACACTGACGGGAGACATCGGTCTACTACTAACACTAGTACCTACTAATAGATCTCATCAGCAGTAGGTCAAGACACTGATACAACACAGGGCTCTTGTCCACCTCTCCCTGTCCACAAACACTACACTGACGGGAGACATCGGTCTACTACTAACACTAGTGCCTACTAATAGATCTCATCAGCAGTAGGTCAAGACACTGATACAACACAGGGCTCTTGTCCGCCCCTACCTGTCCACAAACACTACACTGACGGGAGACATCGGTCTACTACTAACACTAGTGCCTACTAATAGATCTCATCAGCAGTAGGTCAAGACACTGATACAACACAGGGCTCTTGTCTGCCCCTACCTGTCCACAAACACTACACTGACGGGAGACATCAGTCTACTACTAACACTAGTGCCTACTAATAGATCTCATCAGCAGTAGGTCAAGACACTGATACAACACAGGGCTCTTGTCTGCCCCTCCCTGTCCACAAACACTACACTGACGGGAGACATCGGTCTACTACTAACACTAGTGCCTACTAATAGATCTCATCAGCAGTAGGTCAAGACACTGATACAACACAGGACTCTTGTCCGCCCCTACCTGTCTACAAACACTACACTGACGGGAGACATCGGTCTACTACTAACACTAGTGCCTACTAATAGATCTCATCAGCAGTAGGTCAAGACACTGATACAACACAGAGCTCTTGTCTGCCCCTACCTGTCCACAAACACTACACTGACGGGAGACATCGGTCTACTACTAACACTAGTGCCTACTAATAGATCTCATCAGCAGTAGGTCAAGACACTGATACAACACAGGGCTCTTGTCTGCCCCTACCTGTCCACAAACACTACACTGACGGGAGACATCGGTCTACTACTAACACTAGTGCCTACTAATAGATCTCATCAGCAGTAGGTCAAGACACTGATACAACACAGGGCTCTTGTCCGCCCCTACCTGTCCACAAACACTACACTGACGGGAGACATCGGTCTACTACTAACACTAGTGCCTACTAATAGATCTCATCAGCAGTAGGTCAAGACACTGATACAACACAGGGCTCTTGTCTGCCCCTACCTGTCCACAAACACTACACTGACGGGAGACATCGGTCTACTACTAACACTAGTGCCTACTAATAGATCTCATCAGCAGTAGGTCAAGACACTGATACAACACAGGGCTCTTGTCTGCCTCTACCTGTCTACAAACACTACACTGACGAGAGACATCGGTCTACTACTAACACTAGTGCCTACTAATAGATCTCATCAGCAGTAGGTCAAGACACTGATACAACACAGGGCTCTTGTCTGCCCCTACCTGTCCACAAACACTACACTGACGGGAGACATCGGTCTACTACTAACACTAGTACCTACTAATAGATCTCACCAGCAGTAGGTCAAGACACTGCTACAACACAGAACTCTTGTCTAGCTGTACTATAAAAGCTTTTAAAAGTAGGTTTCTGAATCTATACAATTCAGAACATTCAGGATGTCCATCTTTGCAGTGCCACCAATATCTAAACACGATTAAATATATTCTTACAGGGAAATTAAAACAGGGGACTTCACCTACTTCTCAGTGTCTATTCATAATTTAATATTACAGTTTTTGTTGTCATTTTATATATTGGCTGACAACCGTAACATTTTTGAATAAACACCCTGTTTTAATCGCCAATTTAATTAAAAACTAACACTTTAAACAGTTTTAATGTTTTAAAGAATCATGCAGGCGTTTACTCACTTATATATCCAACACATTTTAATAATGATCTCATTCGCTAATTTTAATAAGCCATTTAACGTTTTTATAATTTCTCATTTTGCCAAATACTTTATTGTGTACGGTATTTCGAATAGAGAGAAACAACTTAAGTGAACTATTTAAGAACTGATATTCAATCAATGATGTCACTTATCAATAATAAAACCGTAGTGTAATTAATGAGTCGCCAGCATGAGTAAAGAAAATTACTTACGACATAATTGTAACCATTGCAGGTAAGGAAGTTACCTTTGTACTATTTTATGTACCATTATAACTAATAAAGTTACAAAAAATTCCCTTTTTGCCATATTTAAGGTGAAAGTTATTAAAATTGGAATGAAATGTTAATTACGATTAAGTTAACTTATCATCTGATATTGTATCAATTATAAATAATAAATCATTAGTCGAATTAATTAATCGCCGATATGAGTATGCTCACTATAGCCGACATACAAGTATGGAGTATTTTATGTTCTGTTAGTGTATACAGACCGATATGAGTATGTAGATTATTGGTGACACAATGCTCACCATAGCCGACATACAAGTATGGAGTATTTTATGTTCTGTTAGTGTATACAGACCGATATGAGTATGTAGATTATTGGTGACACAATGCTCACCATAGCCGACATACAAGTATGGAGTATTTTATGTTCTGTTAGTGTATACAGACCGATATGAGTATGTAGATTATTGGTGACACAATGCTCACCATAGCCGACATACAAGTATGGAGTATTTTATGTTCTGTTAGTGTATACAGACCGATATGAGTATGTAGATTATTGGTGACACAATGCTCATCATAACCGACATACAAGTACATACATTTAATGTTATGTTATTGTATGATCGTGTATAATATTTAGGTACATCGTTTTATCTCAATTACATGAAACTAGAACATGAACAGTGTGAGAGCTTTTACAGTTAAATTTCTCTATTTATATAATAACTAAGCGACCGACATGAGGGTCAATTTCACCCAGATTGAAATTTCATTCAGCCTGTCGATATTTACAACCCATAATTACATTTAAATCCGTTTATCGTCGATTGTCACAATGTTTTTGGCGATACCCTCTCTTATAACTGGATATGGGCGTTATATTTCCATTTTAAATGTGTAATTTAAGATGTGACATTATTTTATTGTGTAGATTAAGATTTTGACTTTATTTATATGCCATACGATATAAATTATTACTATTTATGTTATCACAGGATATATATACTGTCTTTCGAATAAGCCAGAAATGACGATTAGTTTATTACCAGATTTAGATAAGTTGTAATTTTATTTATTTTTTAAATATAATATTTTTTATAAAACAATTGTTTTACATAATCTTGGCCTCACCAAGTTCAACAAAACTTGTCGGTGACGTCCACTTGAGAATTTATGTAGAATACATTGATACAAATATTCAAATTTTAACTTTCTTTTAATTTACTAAACTATAAACTCAAATTCGGCGGTTTAGGGCAGGCATTAGCTTAGATATCTTGGTATGTGTGGTAAATTGATTGATCGAAACGGTACATTAAAAAAAAAAAAAAACTTAAATAGATTAATCGTCATGTTTAGCAATTCTCACGATTTATCCTAATGTTTGAATATTTTTGTTACATGTTCATGTTAAGCACTTATCACGATTTATCCTCATGTTTGAGAATGTATGTTAGATCTTCATATTTAGCAATTCTCACGATTTTTCGTCACGTTTGAATATTTATGTTAGAATTTCACGTTTAGCTATTCTCACAATTGATCCTCATGTTTGAATATTTATGTTATATCTTCACGTTTAGTGATTTTAACGATAGATCCCCATGTTTTAGAATTTATTGCAGATCTTAATGTTTAGCAATTCTCACGATTGACCCTCATGTTTGAGAATTTATGTCTTCATGATCAGGATTTCCGCTCCAATCCTGTCAGTGCTTCTGTACTGTTAAATTATTTTTTTAATCTTGTTTATCTTTCAATGAAAGATTTGAACTGCACTTTATAAAACCGATTAGGGTAATTTAAAACTTAATTTTATAAACGTCCATAATTCCATCAACTTGAGAAGCTTTAGTGACGGTGACGAGGCTAGAGGTGGGGAGAGCAGGTGAGATATCGGAAGTAATCACAGTCGAGACTTAAACCGCCGAAGATGAAATATCCTTGAGGGGTGAAGGGTTACGGGGGGGGGAGGGTAAACAGTACCACCACAACCCGTTCCTGACTCTGTCAAGATTTTTCAGAGTATGTCAGTATTTCAACTGCTCTGAAGACTTTCGCTCGTTGACTAACGCAATGCATGCCTACTTTAAAAGCTTCAGGGCACAAAAGTCTATAAATAAAACTAGAGTAAAATTGTTTGCTTCAACATGAACATTCTCAGATTATGTTATTGAGTAGAATGGTTGGACTTGGCTGATTATATCGTATTCCTTATGCCAGTCACTGTGGAAGAAACGTAATTTATTAGTTTCCAACAGTTTCTCCTACTACTCCAGAATGACAAATGTACAATTTATGGGTCGGAAAATGGATTAAGTGACAAAATACAATCATAAAACCGCAAGAGGTAGTTATGGGAGTATATAATTTCCCTTGCCTTGCTAGATATTTTATGCTGCTGCGTTATGTAATTTCCGATGCTGGAACAACTAGAGAAGATAGCAATACTATTTTTAATAGAAGTTTTTATGGTGTTTTACTCTAAGCCAATGACATTTTAGTTGATAAGCATAACAGTTTTTAAGGAAAAAACTGTCTAAATGTCCTCGGGTATCGAACTCGTGAATTCGTGGCTAGAGCGCCACAGGCTAGGCTTCTGTGAAAGTCAATATAATAAACAAAGTCAATATAGTAAATATGTGAAATAGCTAAACCATTATAAATAAAAACATATTTGTGATATTAAATAGTCGTTATTAACACCTGTTGCATTATCAACACTCTTATATTGTACTTGTGTTATCAGGGTTCCGATGAACCAAAAGAATGGTCGACTGATTTTGGCGTCTCTAGAATCATGAAATTCTGAATAATCATAGTGACTATATTTTAAACAAAAAATGTTCCGAAGTGATGTTGACACACTTCGGAAAAGGTTGATAGACACACAAACAAGTAAACATGCTACTGGGAGCATTACGTTCTGTTCGATGTACCTAGCACCTATCATCGACACCGGGACTTGTCCAATCCGTGGGGGGGCCCAGAAGTGCACAGCACAAGCGAGACTAACACCCCGTTCCGAGGACCTAACACTACTAACCTACCCAACTTCCCTCCCCTGTAGAATCCTTCACTTCCTCTTGCACGCCTGACTCCAACAAAACTTCCACTCCCCAAGAATCCCGTCTATCCTGCATGACTAACACCGTTCAAAAACTAGGTTAAGTGGTTAGGATAGATTAGGGACTTTCATGTAACAAGTTCAGGATTGCAATAGTTAGTTTAGGATAGTTGTAGGATATGATGTCTTGCTAGACAAGTATATCTTTAAGACTTAGATTTAATTTAAAAAAAAAGAAAAAAATACCTAGCAACTATCCGTCTGTATGTTCTCCTTGAAGAATTTACTGCTTTACAACGGTCAAGAGTATAGTGTTGCAATACGTCAGTACTATTGACTTACTAAAATAGTTAGTAGTAAACAACAATTCACTTATTTAAAAAAACAAGTTTTTAAAAATTAATGCTCAGTAAAAATTTCTTCGATTTCATAATCAGACACCAGTGTTAAAAAACATTATTTTTGGGATAGAAATTTTGAGAACGGAAATAAATATTACTACATCATTTATTACCTCAACCTTTTAAACGTACGTACCCCTTAGTTTTTGCATTACATATCTGGTCTTTATAACCCTTTAAATGATAATAAATAATAAAACGTCAAATTTTATGAACAAATTTCTTGTAAAATATAATAATTTTTACTTTATAAATTTCAATGCTATCCAGGCATTGTAAATTAAATTATTAGAAAATAGTTATATATGTAAGCAATCAATAACTTAACTTAACTTTCAATAAATACAGAACTTGCAGTTTGGTGATACGTGTGAGCGGAAGTCTTGAAACTGTTGACGGCTGATATTTTGATTTCGGTACGGTATTGGTGACACTGTGAAACATGTCCCCCCGGGCCAGACAGAATGTAAACAGAATGTGAATCCCCTGCGGCACGTGGTCTACATTCCATCTACATTCCCTGCCCCGTACCGTCACACTCCATCATTTGTTCTAGAGCATTGGAATATGCTCCTTCATTTGTCATTTATATCAACATTAAACACCAATTATTCTAGTGCATAGGAACACAGTCCTTCTTTCGTCATTTACATCCACATTAAAAATCCATCGTTTTAGTGCACAGGAACATACTCATTTCGTTAGTTATATCTACATTAAACATCATATATTGTAGTGCATAGAAACATATTTCTTCTTTTATCATTTATATCTATATTAATAATTTTTTCTAGACCATTAGAGTATGCTCCTTCATTTGTCATTTATATCAACATTAAACACCAATTATCCTAGTGCATAGGAACACAGTTTCTTCATTTACATCCACATTAAACATCATATGTAGTGTATAGGAACATATGTCATCTTTTATAATTTATATCCAAATTAAACATTTGTTATAGATTATTGGAATATGCTCCTTCATTTGTCCTTTATATCTAATTTAAACATCTATTTTTCTAGTGCATAGGAACACAGTCCTTCTTTCGTCATTTACATCCATATTAAACATCATATGTTGTAGTGCATAGAAACATATTTCTTCTTTTATCATTTATATCTACATTAAACATTTGTTCTAGACCATTGGAGTATGCTCCTTCATTTGTCATTTATATCAACATTAAAGACCAATTATTCTAGTGCATTGGAACACAGTTTCTTTCGTCATTTACATCCACATTAAACATCACATGTTCTAGTGCACAGGAACATATTTCTTATTTTATCATTTATATCTACATTGAAAATGCGTTCTAGAATATTGAAATATGGAATACTTTTGTCATTTATATCCAAATTAACCATAAATTGTTCTAGTGCATAGGAAGATATTTCTTCTTTTATTATCTATATCTACATTAAACATTAGTTCTAGATCATTGGAATATACTCCTTCTTTTGTTATTTATATCCAAAATTAACATAATTTATTCTAGTGTATAGGAACATACTTCTTTTGTTATTTTTATCCACATTAAACATTATCTGTTCTAGAGCACTGGAGTATACTACTTCTTTTGTCATTTACTTAAATATCATTCGTTCTAGTGCAGAAACATACTTCTTTTGTTATTTTTATCCACATTAAACATATCTGTTCTAGAGCACTGGAGTATACTACTTCTTTGTCATTTACTTAAACATCATTCGTTCTAGTGCAGAAACATACTTCTTTTGTTATTTTTATCCACATTAAACATATCTGTTCTAGAGCACTGGAGTATACTACTTCTTTTGTCATTTACTTAAACATCATTCGTTCTAGTGCAGAAACATACTTCTTTTGTTATTTTTATCCACATTAAACATATCTGTTCTAGAGCACTGGAGTATACTACTCCTTTTGTCATTTACTTAAACATCATTCGTTCTAGTGCAGAAACATACTTCTTTTGTTATTTTTATCCACATTAAACATATCTGTTCTAGAGCACTGGAGTAAACTACTTCTTTTGTCATTTACTTAAACATCATTCGTTCTAGTGCAGAAACATACTTCTTTTGTTATTTTTATCCACATTAAACATATCTGTTCTAGAGCACTGGAGTATACTACTTCTTTTGTCATTTACTTAAACATCATTCGTTCTAGTGCAGAAACATACTTCTTTTGTTATTTTTATCCACATTAGACATATCTGTTCTAGAGCACTGGAGTATACTACTTCTTTTGTCATTTACTTAAAACATCATTCGTTCTAGTGCAGAAACATACTTCTTTTGTTATTTTTATCCACATTAAACATATCTGTTCTAGAGCACTGGAGTATACTACTTCTTTTGTCATTTACTTAAACATCATTCGTTCTAGTGCAGAAACATACTTCTTTTGTTATTTTTATCCACATTAAACATATCTGTTCTAGAGCACTGGAGTATACTACTTCTTTTGTCATTTACTTAAACATCATTCGTTCTAGTGCAGAAACATACTTCTTTTGTCTATCGCACCACATTCAGTTTCGTTAATCTCGCCACACTGATTAATAAGATGTTTCTAAAAATGAATAAAAAGTCATTTTTGCTCTATATATTCGCGTGACTTAGATAAAAGCGTTGTATAAGAAGGAGGACTCTATAAACACAATTGGCAATTTTAGATTGATCATACTAAAAGTTTTAAGGAGAAACCCTATATTGTGTAGTAACCGAGAGATGTATAAATACTAATACAATATGAAGGAACAGGAATATTCTAGATACCTGCCATCATCGTTCTGTGGTACAAGAAATCGGTAACACAACGTTTTGACTGCAAACAAATCATACCTGATTGTTATGACACACATAAGGTCTATACTGACCGACCAACCATTGAAAACTGAACAGAGACCAACAGTAAATGGCGATTGTCATGGCGTAAACAAGAGGCAAATTTTTATTGATTTATTTATTCATTTCCAACGGTAAACCATTATAATTCTTACAACATATTTGACACAATATTTCACACAATAAGATGGCATAGCTGACAGTATAAGACATAGAAACAACTGACCAGAAAGAATGGAATAATACACTTACTAAACTGTAAATATAAATAATAATATTACCAAGTGATACACACCATAATAAAGCAAGTCAGTTGCAACACAAATAGAATAATAACTCTCACACTAAGCATACACGATCAAATTTATAATCATTTCAAACGTTTTACTCACGCAGAAAATAAAAATAAATAATAAAAAACCTGAACATAATTTAAATACCTAACAAAGTATCATGGAATAAACTATTTGTAACAGCGTAACAAAGGAATAGCTATGTATCAGTACGTAACAGGGAGAATGACTATATACAGAAATAGCAAAGAGAATAACTATAGACGGTAGATAACAAGGTAAATAAACTATGAACAGATAGAAACAAACCATAACAATATTTAACAAGAAATAAAACTATAATGTTTTCAACAATAAATAAAGCAACAAATCTACAGTTAACGATAATAAAATGACATAAAACAGAATTTATAACAACTATAGCCAGATAATTGAATGACATTCAAGCAACCCAACATGCAAATTTTTCTCAACAATTTAAACCATGATCAAGTCTCGCTCACCTACGGATTAGCACTACACATGATCTTGAGTAAGCAATTCAATTCAGCATCATTGGTTCATTCTATATGAACATGCCAGACCATACTTTGAATTCACATGTCTAACCTGTTTGATACTTAAGGTTCTTTGTTAGTTAATCTTTCTCAATTGACAACTAAAGCAGCACTAAAGCAGATGATTGGTTTCGACTACATCCAATCTAATCGTAACCTTGTTTGAAAGGTTATTTATCTGCCTGATGAAGAGATGAGATTTCAGATCTCGAAACGTAGTGTTACCAATTTCTTGTACCACTGAGCGGTGTCAAATGTCCAGAAAACCCGGGTTTCTTCACAATACTTCTGTTGTAAAAAAAAAAAACTTTAGACCGCAGGTAGCCTATAGTTAAAAGTCAAAACTGGGCATACGGGTTACGTCACACTAGTGATTGTAGCAATCAGTGACGAGGTGTGACAGACCTATCTGATGTGATGTTTATGTTTTCAAAACGTTATACAACTGCCAATTCAACATCTTAGGTAAAAACGAATACTATAAAAATTGTTGGTATAACTGATTAACAATTCTAATACATATTTCATTTGTGCTATTAAAATATGTCAACACTTTCTTATTTATATATTTACTTTCTTACATTCTTACAGGTTCTTAAAAAAGTTGTTGCTTCAAAACCGAGAACTCTTATATTCTCTGTGTAAAATTAAATAAAAATTGCTAGAACTGAACAAATATTGACGTTTTCAGATATCAGATCCTGTTGTGCTTGTGCTTGTGCAAGATGCGAAGAAAGCTCTATGAACCACAACATATTTATTTCGAGTCAGAATCAGGCTCAATAACAGGATATCTCGCGCTAGGCAATATTGCTGAATGTAATACAGTCTACACAAGTTTCTGTATTAGTAATGCAAAGTTTACACTGTATCGGTCAATAGCGTTCCACATTATGAGAGCCAAAGCCAAATCTGCACCAGAACCCGACCAGCACGATCGCGCCTTATAATAAGCCTTCACAGAAGTAAAAACTTTATTTTTACTACATTTTAAGGAGACAAGTAACAACGTATGGGTATATACAGAACACGTATAACAACAGCTCTTTTCTTAGGGCACGAATATTTTGGAGCACAGTCTCATAGTTTCAAAGTCATAAAATTTCTTATTTTACCAGGTGAAGTTAGAGCTAAGAAGCCCTCTCTAACACTTAACCTGGGGACCAACCTCTTAAGCACGGCGCCCAATGCGACCGGCCCGGCCCGACCCAGCCCGGTCAGCCCTTGTTACGTCAACGCCTTTATATCTACTCCATCTGCATCAGCGCAATCAGTAGTCTCTCTCCAACTTCACACTACGTTAATTTACCGTTGTGAAGTCACTGTTACTAGTTCTACTCGTGGTTTACTAAACGTGTTACGTTGTGAGGTTACAAATACAAGTTCTGACGAAGAAGACATTATAATAGCTGTAGCTTGCTATGAGCTAAGGTAAATTAAATTTAAAACTGGGTATTTTTATTGCTTTTTAGAGTTTACTTCGTAACAAGCTCAATACTGTTCTGCAATATTTCTATTCCTTGTTTCTATCATTTAGGTAGGACGCCAGCAGAACGCTTCAAGTGCCTACAAACTTTAGCATTGGGTGCAGTATTCACAGAAGGACTGTTATGTAATCAAAGCCAATACCACTGACATTCCTCGCTAATAATAACCGTCCATTACGTTATCTGGTCACACACGGGCGATCACTGATAACGTACACGACACTATCTGCTGCGGGCTGCACGGCATGTAAGGGTACGATCACGGTGACACGGCATGTCTGAGCAAGACGGATTATATTATGTCATGTCTGTTTGTTCAACTTATAGACACGTATAGAGTAGGAGAGTGAGGTGTGTGAGGGAAAACGGCAAAATGACGAATACAATAATTTATTCCCAGTTTTTAACCAAATGAAAACTTTTTAAACAATCTATCTTGGCATCCAGAAAGTAGAAGACATACTGGAGGGAACCTTAAGAACACGTGAAGGAAACAGTATTTTCCTGGACATTTGCCATCATTCGACGATGGATTGTGAAGGAAACATGATTTTTTTCTGACATTTACTGTCGTTCAGTGATACAAAAAATCAATCACACCACGTTTCGAGATCTGCAATCTGATCTCTTCTTTAGGTAATAAGTAAATAACAAATAATTACAAACTAGGTTAAAATAAATAAATCATACCAGAGCATTGTATCACGCCTAAGTCGGGAATCACAACGACCATGTTGTTATTGTGTGTCAACTTCACTAACTCTAAAACTTGCACTTAATAAAAAATTAAACTACAGAATACAGATTAAAATAGGTCTGCATTCGCCGACCACCCACCTACGACTGACCAGAGGCCAATAGCAAATGACGATCTTCAGGGCAGAAACAAGATGGCTCAGTAGTTATGTATTAGATTATTACCTTGAATTATTGCCTGGAGATGAGATTAGATTGCAGATTTCGAAACGTAGTATTTATTGATTTTTTTATCACTGAACGATGGCAAATGTCCGGAAAAAAATCCTGTTTCCTTCACAATCCATTGGCAAAACCAAACTTCAAAGAACGCGTTGTTAGTCAAATATTCGCCATCAGTGGTAAAAACCGTGTACAAGGTCCAAAATACCCAAACTAAACTGATTCAAACCACTCATTCCTATATCCGCCTTGTATTTATTTTTGAAGCCGCATCCTTTGTGTTTGTACCTTAACTAGCTATCGACCACCTAGAGTGGAAACCTTCCTGGAATGTGGGAAAATTAATAAAATTTAAAACTCTCCCATTCATCCCAACAGTTTAACCCTACTAGTGACAGTACGTTTTTAATAAGACATCGGTTTTTAATAGAATTTGGGAAAAAAACTAAAGGATCTATATGATATTAAGTGTAATTAATTCCCATCGAATATTACTGTTGTGACAAAATAAGGGTGTTTAATTAATTTTTTTAACATTTGTGATGTTTTGCATTCGTAAATTGGTACCTGTAGTAGTTCGTTTTAAAAATATATTAATTTTGAGATATAAAACACATGCACACAAGAAATAGTTATAAATGCACACTTTTAGCGGAAATCGTGTACAGTAATATATACGTCGGTGATGTGGTCCCCTGCCAACCAACATGTGGTTAGGGGGGGGAGGTTCAGAGAGCAGAAAAAAGAATATTTAGTAATAAAGAAGATTACAGTCATAACACAAACCAAAGTACTTATAGTTGTAAGTATGGTATTTTGTTCTGAATAAAGTTAATAACATTTAAGAAACGCAACTTTCATTATAACTCATTTGTATACCAATTGTGGATTTAAAAAACTACTATCATACCAATATGTACATATTAATACCACGGAGAACTCCAGGGGAATTACTCCGCGTAACAAAGATAAAGGTCTAACTTTTCCAAGAATTCTAAAGTCTAAGGCGACTAGATTTCATGTAGCCCCTGTAGCTCTGGAGTTAATTTCTTTCCACCTACTGAAGCCAACATTGCTACCTTTTATAGTGCTAGACGCTCAGCCAAGTCCCATGCGGGACCATTATCTAACTCAATCCTGCCTTATACGAAATGAAGTTATGTCCACAAAATTAAATCTATAGCTTAATTCGCGCTTGAGATATACTGTTCAGTGAAATGCTTCGCTAACGCTCAGCCAGATCCCATTGGCGGACATAGACCATCATCCAATTCGATCTTGCTTTATACGAAATGAACGTATGACCATACAATCAAAGCTATAGCTTAACTCGCGCACGACATATACTGTTGAATAAAATGCTTCGCTAACGCTCAGCCAGATCACATTGGCGGATAAGGACCATAATCCTACTGGATCTTGTGTTTGTAGAAATGAAGCTTAATGAAAATTTTAGTCTATAACTAATTTCGTTCTTTATACTCGTATACCCTGGACAGGAAGGAAATCCATACTCACAGATGTAGAAACAGAAGAAGATTTTCTGCACCCTCGGTGGTAGCCAAAATACTCGTATGGAAAGTTTGAATCCCATACATCAGCAATTGGTTCTGAATACAACGTGCGAATAGGTAAGCAATAAGCCAGAACGTAAAGCTGGCTAGCCTAAAATTACGTTCTTTCCATTAAAATGTTGTATTTGATAAATAACTTAATTATGATCTCAAAGTAAATTTCCTTTCTATCTATTTGAAATAAATTTAAAGAGAATAAGTAATGAATTTGTCACACAAAGTGATTAATTTCTGTATTACTTACTTTATACTTAGATATTTTATTTTTTGTTAAATGTTACGCATTAAAAATAAGGCACGCCCCTTTGGCAAGAACACATGGGAGTGCCGATGGCCGAGCATTCCAAGTAGTTGGACTTTGGGTCTGAGTTAGAGATAGCGCAGGTTCAGATCCTGTCTGTGACCGTTGCACTTTTTATCAGTACCATCGACCTTGTACTGTATCGACTCGCCTCCTTATTCTGTTTGATAAGATCCTCGCACTAGCCAGTGGCCCATGAGGACGGACAGAATAAGGCTTATAAGGGGATCGGTCTCTCCTTTAATAAAAAAAAAATAAAAAAAAAAATAAAAACATCTCTCACTGGCATATCAGAGGGTTCTTTAGAGGTATTATGGCACCAACAATTTATGCTATAATTACTAAAATAGTAAATAAGAATAACGAAAGCTATCTGTCATTGAGTAAGCAATAAGTGATTTGCCCGTGCTGTAAACAAGCTTATATAAACACGTGTTAAGCTTTAAGTACGCGAGCTACGACACGAAAGGGGTGGAATGTAGACCGCATGCCACAAGGGATTCACATTCTGTTTATATTCACTTTGCCTTAAGGGAACATGCCATATAGTTTCATCAATATCTGCTAAAAATGTCACATCATCCATCACTTTAATTCCAACCAAGCACTTACTATTTATTATAACATGTCTATAATGACGGAGAAAGTATCATAGGCAACATAAAGGTATGGTATCGATTGAATTGTATATTTTATTCTTTCAAAGCAGTGGCGTAGCTACCTTGGGTAGCACCCGGTGCGGAAGTTGGTGGTGTCATCCATCGAAAGTAAAAAGCAATACATTTCATAAGATAAAGGTCGTGAATATAATATATTTTTCATTTTATTATCTATCACTATATAATAATATACGTTTAAAAATTCACGCCAACCAAACACAACACAATGGGAAATGTGACAACAGAAATGTCAAAGGTCGCGAGTATGGGAAGGGTATCCCCACGACGTCAGGCTCTTTTGCAGGAATCCCCGATTTATACATAGAGCTGAGCTAGTGCTAGTGGAGGAATCCCCAAAAAAGAAATTTTTGTGCTAGCGACTTATTTTTTTTTGTACATTGTGCTTAAAGTTGAGAAGTTCCTCAAAGTAGGAAGTAAGCAATCCTGCACAGGTGTTATATACATGAACAGTCATAACAACATAGTATTTATAACATGTCCTTAGATAAACACAGCACAAACTTAATATAAATTGAGGAACCGCTGACGTTACTTTGAGAGAAGTTTACTCAATTCTAATTTACATTCATAGACTAAGGTATTAGATTAGATAAGGTAATGATGCAAACCTTAAAATATACAAGGTCAACAAGAAGATAACTGGGTGCTACTAAATCGTAAACATAAAAGTGACCTTTAAGTATCTTTAAAAAGTTTCATGTCTTTGCCTTAATTTAACTTATCTTTTAACGCTGCAAAAAATATCCTGATAGTCGGGTTAAAATAAGGATGCAACCTCGGAATGAAAGATAATAAGCCAAAAATTTGCATACGTCTTTATTTTTGATGGTATAAAACTTACCTCAAAAGTCTCATATAATCACGTATACGCGACTTCAGATATTTAAGGTCAAAGTTCACGAAAATCAGTTTTTTACAAATATCTCGTTTCTCTTACGCTAAATGACTTTGAAGGTGGTTAGAGAAATTGTAGAACGGAACATTCTCTTCAACTTTTATCTGAAGTAATTTTATGTACGTTCAACGCTTTTTGAGATACAGCGCAAAGAGTAGGGGACCGCTTACCTGTATATACGATAATGCGAGGTCAGCCAGTAGAATACAATAAATAAATGAGTTGTATTGTTAATTATTCATTCCTTAATATTATTATTATTACTTAATACTATTATTATGTTATTATTATTATCATTATTATTACTTTTTTATTTTATGATTTATTACTTAATATACCATATTTATAGATATTAAATATAAATTATATATTCTCTAAATAATACTTATTTTATTTTTTACCAAAACATACAATATTAAAAGAAATTACTTTTCGTCCATATTACTATATTACTATGAATATTATATCTCGAAATACAAATCTCTTGTACGACGTTTGCTGTTTCAGCGATAAGCTGTAGCAGATGCTGCTCCATTGTTATATATGAAAACCACACCGTAACGAATGAGTTTGGAATTTCTAGTGTATAAGTACAGTAGTGGTGGTGAGATATTTTACTTTATGATGGGAATGGTAGGGTATTTCTCTGTGTTAGTATTTCTATACTGATAAAAATTTATTTTATCCGTTAGTTGAAAACGACATCTTAGCATTAACAGACGTACGATTGTGATTGTATCTTTTAATTGCAATGGCTGATTGTTGTTTATTTGTAATAAATAAATATCAGAAAGTGCTTATGTGCGTGTTGTGCGTGGCTTACAAACATTAAAAACTGCAAGTATTGACAGAAATGACGGTCATATAAATTATTATATATTTTTGAACTTCTGTGATGATGCATGTTGATTGTCGAAAAGTGTATATAAGTAAACATTCAATTGCTGGATCGAAGCGACGTGCAGAGACGATGAAACTCCAACTGCAAAAAAGTCCACCTCGTAAAAAACGAGAAGAGGTATTTGGTTTTAAAACATAACATCTTGCTTGTTTTGTGGTCAACTAGCTGATGAAGTCGTAGAAAAGAAAGAAAAGTATAAACGCACCATCAGTAAAGTAAATACTCTTGAGGCGACTTTTTAGGAAAATTAGTCAAATATTGTATTACTTTTTGAAACATGACTTGTTAGCTGCTGAGGCTAAATATCATGCTATTTGCTACTCTGAAAATCAGGATTTCGATGCACTTTAATTTGTGTGTAGTGTAATGGACAATCATGCCTCAACGCTTCATCAACTTCAGATGATTTCAATGAAGAAAAAGAATATGCACCTGATATTCTTGAATCTTTCTATTCTGATACTTTAGTAAACGAGAATGATGATAATGAATCCGATATTGAACAGCCAGAGGACGAAAGAAGAAGAAGAAGACGATGAACAAGAAGAAAATTAAAACAAAAATATTAATCATTAATATTAAAAAAATTTTATATATATATAATTTTAAATAAATTGATTATTGGATCAATAAATAAATATATAATTAAAATTCATTTGAAATATTTCTTTTAATATTGTATTTTTGGTAAAAATAAAATAAGTATTAATTAGAGAATAATACATAATTAATAATTAATATCTATAAATATGGTATATTAAGTAATAAATAATAATAAAAAAAAGTAATAATAATGATAATAATAATAACAATAATAACAATAATAATAGTATTAAGTAATAATAATAATATTAAGTGAATAATTAACAATATAACTCATTTATTTATTGTATTCTACTGGCTGACCTCGCATTATCGTATATACAGGTAAGCGGTCCCCTACTCTTTGCGCTGTATCTCAAAAAGCGTTTGAACGTACATAAAATTACTTCAGACAAAAGTTGAAGAGAATGTTCCGTTCTACAATTTCTGCTAACACCTTCAAAGTCATTTAGCGTAAGGGAAACGAGATATTTGCAAAAAAACTGATTTTCGTGAACTTTGATCTTAAATATCTGAAGTCGCGTAACGTGATTATATGAGACTTTTGAGGTAATTTTTATATCCATCAAAATAAAGACGTATGCAAATTTTTAGCTTATTATCTTTCATTCCGAGGTTGCATCCTTATTTTGCCTTATTTTACTGAGTTATGAAGGAGAATCTAGAAAGACTGGAAAATGGTAAGGCTGTGTTTAACATTCCTGTTTCATGTTTTTGTAGTAACAGAAAGAGATACTGGGATGGTAAAAATTATTTGGGATTTTATTTGAAGGATAGTTCTATTGCCGTCAACAACAATAATTGGTAGCTAGATGTGATACAAGATATGTTGTTGGTTTTGTCATTGATCCTGATAAATATCATCATCTCGTCCAGGTCAAGTAATTCATTGAGCAGTGGTTGACTTCCCCTGGGAATTCACTCTGGTCCCTTTTTATATGTTACTATTCATTTAGTCAACTATTATTTATTTTATAATTATGGCATGCTAGAGAAAGTATAACAATTAAAGTCTCTATTCTTATAATGTGCAAAAAACAAATTTTACAGCGAGTTCATTGAAAAGCGTCCCAAGAGAAGGGACCCCAGTTGAAGAAGAGAGAAAGGCCAGCAATAACCGACCCGTGTCAACTCAAGGAGCAGTTCTCTGTCAATACTCAGGGCCAACATTAGCTCAGTAACTGCTCTTCTTAGTGTTTGGCGGCAATTTAATTTATAAAGCTCAGTAGTTATTACTTCCTTGCTCTTCACCGCTGCGCTGTTACTTTACTAAGATAATGTCTTTCAATTCAGTGACTTGAAATTGAATTTATTGTCGTTGTAACTTAACATACTGCGGTTACTCTTATTATACGTTAGGTATTTATACAGGGTGAATAAGAAGTCAGGACCCCCCCCACTATATTTTGTTCTAAACTTTATATAGGGAGATACCCTTTGGATAGTGGTGCAATGAAAAAAAGTTTCATTTGATAAATTTTTTAATGCGGGAGTTAGGGGGCAAATAAAAAATTTCAAATGGAAACCCCTCTCAAGTGGCAATATAATTAACCATCAACAGTTTAATGCTTTAACATTAACACTTACAAAAAACTTGTAGAAAACTTTGAAGATTTTAAGAAACAGTTATGTTGAGGCTACAACCAAATGCCAATTCAGACTTTTCAAAACGTGAGAGAGGAGCTCAGCCTACGCTTGTCTCACTGCCAAATGGTAGGAATCAATTTGGACGTTCGATTTGGCTTGGCAACGTGGTGACTTGCTAAATATATTGTTCTGATAACACTAGCTATTATTTATGATCGATTTAACGATCTCTGGTCTCCACCGTTTTTGAAGATTGCTTATGATCCTCAAAATTATGAGTTTACATTTGAAATGTTTGAATGGGCCCCCAATTCCCGCTTTTTTGGGGGACACAAAAAATGTGGACATCATAAAATGAAACTTCCTTTCCACACTGATCCACTATTCAAAGGATATCTTCTTGTATAAACTTTAGAAAAAGTATAGAGAGAGATCCTGACCTTTGATTTACCCTGTATATGTTAGAGAGGGCTTCTTAACCCTAACTTCGCATGATAAAATAAAACATCTCTACCTTTTTTATATTTCTTAGGCGATAATCTCGATATCTTGTTGCTGAGAAAATAGTGTGCGCGACAAAAAATGTTAAATCATGCCCTTACGAGTATTACGAGTATAATAAGAAGCAAATATTTTCGAAAGGGCCACCATTTTAAACCTCACCGTTTTCAAATTAAAAGTGTATAAAACAATTATGAAACACAGGATTATCTTGGCTTTTAATTTGTTTGTAATAAATTGTGTTAATGGTTGTGAATAATGTTTCAACATATAATTTAAGTAACACGGCTCATTATTACCTCTGCAAAATAATTTATTTGTACAGAAACATACATTTAATAGGTATTTCTAATAGATGACAAATTCGAAAGGTAAAACCTCAATATTAATCTAACTAGTGTGGATTGATTTCACATCTAATGAGCTTAAAGTTTCCAAATAATTGGGACAACTTACCTTCCCTGTGCTACGGACTCCCTTCCACAGAGAGAAGTAAACCAGGATGAAGACCGCCATCACACACAGAGCCAGAGACCACTTGATGGGTCCTATCCTGTTGAGGCCGTCTGACCTGTGTTGCTCCAGCACGCTACGTCTGCAACAGACATGATCATCATCATCACACACTGAGCCAGGGACCACTTGAAGAGTCCTATCCTGTTGAGGCCGTCTGACCTGTGTTGCTCCAGCACACTACGTCTGCAACAGACATGATCATCATCATCACACACACAGGGCCAGGGACCACTTGAAGGGTCCTATCCTGTTGAGGCCGTCTGACCTGTGTTGCTCCAGCACACTACGTCTGCAACAGACATGATCACCATCATCACACACAGGGCCAGAGACCACTTGATGGGTCCTATCCTGTTGAGGCCGTCTGACCTGTGTTGCTCCAGCACACTACGTCTGCAACAGACATGATCATCATCATCATCACACAGGGCCAGAGACCACTTGATGGGTCCTATCCTGTTGAGGCCGCCTGACCTGTGTTGCTCCAGCACACTACGTCTGCAACAGACATGATCATCATCATCACACACAGGGCCAGGGACCACTTGAAGGGTCCTATCCTGTTGAGGCCGTCTGACCTGTGTTGCTCCAGCACACTACGTCTGCAACAGACATGATCATCATCATCATCACACAGGGCCAGAGACCACTTGATGGGTCCTATCCTGTTGAGGCCGTCTGACCTGTGTTGCTCCAGCAAACTACGTCTGCAACAGACATGATCATCATCATCATCACACACAGGGCCAGGGACCACTTGATGGGTCCTATCCTGTTGAGGCCGTCTGACCTGTGTTGCTCCAGCACACTACGTCTGCAACAGACATGATCATCATCATCACACACTGAGCCAGGGACCACTTGAAGGGTCCTATCCTGTTGAGGCCGTCTGACCTGTGTTGCTCCAGCACACTACGTCTGCAACAGACATGATGGTCATCATCACACACTGAGCCAGGGACCACTTGAAGGGTCCTATCCTGTTGAGGCCGTCTGACCTGTGTTGCTCCAGCACACTACGTCTGCAACAGACATGATGGTCATCATCACACACAGGGCCAGGGACCACTTGATGGGTCCTATCCTGTTGAGGCCGTCTGACCTGTGTTGCTCCAGCACACTACGTCTGCAACAGACATGATCATCATCATCACACACTGAGCCAGGGACCACTTGAAGGGTCCTATCCTGTTGAGGCCGTCTGACCTGTGTTGCTCCAGCACGCTACGTCTGCAACAGACATGATCATCATCATCATCACACACAGGGCCAGGGACCACTTGATGGGTCCTATCCTGTTGAGGCCGTCTGACCTGTGTTGCTCCAGCACACTACGTCTGCAACAGACATGATCATCATCATCACACACAGGGCCAGAGACCACTTGATGGGTCCTATCCTGTTGAGGCCGTCTGACCTGTGTTGCTCCAGCACACTACGTCTGCAACAGACATGATCATCATCATCACACACTGAGCCAGGGACCACTTGAAGAGTCCTATCCTGTTGAGGCCGTCTGACCTGTGTTGCTCCAGCACGCTACGTCTGCAACAGACATGATCATCATCATCATCACACACAGGGCCAGGGACCACTTGAAGGGTCCTATCCTGTTGAGGCCGTCTGACCTGTGTTGCTCCAGCACGCTACGTCTGCAACAGACATGATCATCATCATCACACACTGAGCCAGGGACCACTTGAAGGGTCCTATCCTGTTGAGGCCGTCTGACCTGTGTTGCTCCAGCACGCTACGTCTGCAACAGACATGATCATCATCATCACACACAGGGCCAGGGACCACTTGAAGGGTCCTATCCTGTTGAGGCCGTCTGACCTGTGTTGCTCCAGCACACTACGTCTGCAACAGACATGATCATCATCATTACACACTGAGCCAGGGACCACTTGAAGGGTCCTATCCTGTTGAGGCCGTCTGACCTGTGTTGCTCCAGCACGCTACGTCTGCAACAGACATGATCATCATCATCACACACAGGGCCAGGGACCACTTGAAGGGTCCTATCCTGTTGAGGCCGTCTGACCTGTGTTGCTCCAGCACACTACGTCTGCAACAGACATGATCATCATCATCACACACAGAGCCAGGGACCACTTGAAGGGTCCTATCCTGTTGAGGCCGTCTGACCTGTGTTGCTCCAGCACGCTACGTCTGCAACAGACATGATCATCATCATCATCACACACAGGGCCAGGGACCACTTGAAGGGTCCTATCCTGTTGAGGCCGTCTGACCTGTGTTGCTCCAGCACACTACGTCTGCAACAGACATGATCATCATCATCACACACAGAGCCAGGGACCACTTGAAGGGTCCTATCCTGTTGAGGCCGTCTGACCTGTGTTGCTCCAGCACACTACGTCTGCAACAGACATGATCATCATCATCACACACAGGGCCAGGGACCACTTGAAGGGTCCTATCCTGTTGAGGCCGTCTGACCTGTGTTGCTCCAGCACGCTACGTCTGCAACAGACATGATCATCATCATCACACACAGGGCCAGGGACCACTTGAAGGGTCCTATCCTGTTATGGCCGTCTGACCTGTGTTGCTCCAGCACGCTACGTCTGCAACAGACATGATCATCATCATCACACACAGGGCCAGGGACCACTTGAAGGGTCCTATCCTGTTGAGGCCGTCTGACCTGTGTTGCTCCAGCACACTACGTCTGCAACAGACATGATCATCATCATCGCACAAAGGGCCAGCGACCACTTGAAGGGTCCTATCCTGTTGAGGCCGTCTGACCTGTGTTGCTCCAGCACGCTACGTCTGCAACAGACATGATCATCATCATCACACACAGGGCCAGGGACCACTTGAAGGGTCCTATCCTGTTGAGGCCGTCTGACCTGTGTTGCTCCAGCACACTACGTCTGCAACAGACATGATCATCATCATCACACACAGGGCCAGGGACCACTTGAAGGGTCCTATCCTTTTGAGGCCGTCTGACCTGTGTTGCTCCAGCACGCTACGTCTGCAACAGACATGATCATCATCATCACACACACAGGGCCAGGGACCACTTGAAGGGTCCTATCCTGTTGAGGCCGTCTGACCTGTGTTGCTCCAGCTCACTACGTCTGCAACAGACATGATCATCATCATAACACACAGGGCCAGGGACCACTTGAAGGGTCCTATCCTGTTGAGGCCGTCTGACCTGTGTTGCTCCAGCACACTACGTCTGCAACAGACATGATCATCATCATCACACACAGGGCCAGGGACCACTTGATGGGTCCTATCCTGTTGAGGCCGTCTGACCTGTGTTGCTCCAGCACGCTACGTCTGCAACAGACATGATCATCATCATCATCACACACAGGGCCAGGGACCACTTGAAGGGTCCTATCCTTTTGAGGCCGTCTGACCTGTGTTGCTCCAGCACGCTACGTCTGCAACAGACATGATCATCATCATCACACATAGGGCCAGGGACCACTTGAAGGGTCCTATCCTGTTGAGGCCGTCTGACCTGTGTTGCTCCAGCACACTACGTCTGCAACAGACATGATTATCACCACCACTACCACGCACATCATCACCAACAATATGGCTTATGGTCAAAAACACAATCAAATCATCAGCATCATTATCAACAACTGTATTACTAATGTCTAGTAGTGTTACTTTAGTCGTGATCATCTTCATCACCACTATCGTATCCAACACCACCGCTACCACCTTTATGGTCGTCGTCATCATAATCATCATAGTTTTCACCACTTCTATTATTTTCCGCCATAACCACTGTCTCTATCATCAACAACGTCATCACAAGCATCATTATCAACTACGCCGTAATTAGGAACGTTTATTTTCAAATGTTGTAATTGCAGTATCAATTATAGGCACTGATAAATTAAAATCATATTGTTATGGCTGTAGTAGAAATGAGGTTTTTTCAGGCCTGCCATGCTAGATTAAAACTGTGTAAATAGACTGACTAAAACAAGGATGCACACAAGTATGAATACAAATAATAAGTATGCACACATGTATGAATTCAACTAATAGGTATGCACACAAGTATGAATACAAATAATAAGTATGCACACATGTATGAATTCAACTAATAGGTATGCACACAAGTATGAATACAAATAATAAGTATGCACACATGTATGAATTCAACTAATAGGTATGCACACAAGTATGAATACAAATAATAAGTATGCATACATGTATGAATTCAACTAATAGGTATGCACACAAGTATGAATACAAATAATAAGTATGCACACATGTATGAATTCAACTAATAGGTATGCACACAAGTATGAATACAAATAATAGGTATGCACACAAGTATGAATAAAAATAATAGGTATGCACACAAGTATGAATACAAATAATAAGTATCCACACAATTATGAATACAAATAATAGGTATACAAAGTATAGCGTTGCGCACGATCACCTTGTTGTCCATTTCAGTCATTAGTTGTAACCGCTCTAAGAGGCCAACATATCGCTTAGTGCCTGCGCCTAGAGCAGCTGTCACGCGCCTCGGTATTATTACTGTCACTTCAGAAGCGGTGAAACAACAATAAATATACTACCACAGTTTTAACTATGGCTCGTACACGTTTCTTTTATTTTTAAATATTATGTATGTACAGTGCTAGTAGCTGCCTAACAGAGGCAGTGAGGAGTAACTTCCTCTACTCCCCCACCCCTTATCCTTACATGTTACTTAGAAATATCTTAATTAAGCTGAAGGACAATTATTGAGTTTAGATTTTAACACAAAATATTTTTATTTGTTTATAAGTCACGTTATTTTACCCAACCGTCATTTCTTCTTATTCTTTTTTTAAAATACATTGAACACTAGGCCGTTGTTTTTAAAATTAGCATTTTATTAGGGCTTTTTTGCACTTATTCAGAAATATTAGATGTCTCAATTTTGTCAAATTTAAAATCTATAATTTTTGTTCATTTTGGTATCCTGTTGTGATCATTAGAATTAATTATTAATTTAGTGTTACAATATCAGCAAATGTAATATATACGAAAAATGTCATTAAAATATTTATGTGATTTTCCAAAGTTTATTCGTGTAATTTAAACGAATTTTTTTGTATTGTGACATAAAATAAAAATACTCTTTTATGATTTTTGAACTAAGAATGTTCTAAAGAGTGTATTTTAAAGCTGGTGACTCACTATTAAATCATATTAAAAACGTTATAAATTATTGGAAAATTAAAACACTTTTTACTAATATTGGCACACTCTAAATAAAAACAGAGCTAAATAATCCCAACCCAAATAAGTCAGCACAATTTTAATACGAGTATTTTAGGGACTTAATTACCCTTAAGTACTTAAGTACGCGCGCGTAGTGAAACACATACACACTAGCGAGAAAGAAGAGTTTTCTTTTTGCAATCCGTTATTTCTACCATCAGCGGACTATAAATGAAGACTTGTAACACAAATTGATGAACACTTCTTTCTTTCTAAAATTAAATATTTATGTACTTTCTTTCAAGTGATAGTATAAGTTTATAAACGAAAGATAAATCCTATTATAAGAATTGTAAAACAATAATCTTGAAAGTATAACAGGATTTCGGATATTTGCCATCGTTATACGTTTATAAAAAGGTATAACTCATCGTTTCGAGGATAGATTCCATTGTGTTATACCTTTATAACTTAAACCTTATACTTTATACTTAATACTTATACTTATACTTTATACTTATACTTTTTTATCCTGTTATACTTTCAACCCATAGTTAATAACAAATGTTAAACAAGGAAGAATCGTGAATTAATTTAAAACCGTATTGATTAGTATTTTTTCCAAATGAAGGAAATCTCGATTTCATTCAATCGGAATTGTTTTAATTTAAAGATAAAAGGCCAAGAAATTAAACCTAATCTAAAAAAATGTTGTCAATTTTATTTCAAAAAAATAACGTCATGCCTGTACAAATACATTTTAGCGTGATGTGATAGATTTATAGGAAACAAAGCGCAATTTGCACAACGTTTATTCATCTCGTAGGATCGACCGTTGTAAATGAAGTCGTCATTGAATATTGTGACTGATATCGTAATAAGCCATTAGCAAGCACAGGGTTCCGGAAATATGCACAGGGGGTAGGCATAATGGACAAATGAGGTAGTTTATAATCAGGCACGCACGATCTGTTCTGCTAACGTCCCCACCTTGCACATTACATCAGTGATGGTAACAGTGTTGTAACCTCAAACTAACAACGTATATACACTCAACTGATAGATAATATTGATTACGAAGTACCGTATAGTTCTATCATACAGGCAAAGTTAAAGTTTGCACATTACATCAACGATGGTAACAGTATTGTAACCTCAAACAGGCAACATACAGGGTGAGTTTTAAGTCCCTTCCCCCTATCTTTTTTTTAAACCGTATAAGTTAGGAGGTTTAAACTCCGTACATATTCTTTAGACCTAAATATCTTGTTTTTCATGGGTTCATTGACTCTCCACCTCCAATGGGGGACGGTCCACGAGGAGTAAGCCGAGATTCTTAAATGTAAGCATAGGTTGATATGCACATCAAATTAAAGGTCTCTGTAAGTAAAATACAATGCCGCAAACCGGACCTCAAAAGGTTCATCCTAATGAAAATTACAGGGTGTTAAAATGTACAAAATAGTAATGTGCTATTATCTGCGTTTTATCGCGCAACTTTTTAAAAGTTCATTTCAAAACAATTTTTCTATTGCTGTTTATTCTTTAAAAGAAACTTTATTTTGTTGTGTTTAATGATTTTAAGGGATCACTGGAAGTCCGAGATCTAGGAGTTAACTAAAGGATTTAATAAGAAGTCGATCATGTGTTGTGTCGCCTTGTAAGTATTTTATTTAAAGAATTGTTGTCTTACAAAGGTTTTAGACCCATTTATTTTTATTTCAACAGCGTTTCCGGTTCTATGGTGTTTATTTTTGGCGCTTCTGGGAATAATTACCACGAAAAAATGAGACGATTTAATGAAAACCATCCAGAAAGACCTGTTAGCAGAACCTATTTAAGGCAGTTAATAACAAAACTTAGAGAGACTGGTAGCGTTACTGATGCAAAACGTTCAAGCCGTCCTCCTTTGTCAGAAGAAGTTTGATTTTGAGGTTCTTTGTACAGTTGTAGAAAATCCTCAAACCTCTTCGAGACAAATAGCAGACAATATCGGGGTATCACAACGCAAAGCAATAACTACCCTGAAGAAGCACAAATTTCATCCCTACAAAATTATCCTACATCACGCATTAAATGAAGATGACCCGGACAGAAGATTGCAGTTCTGTGAAACTATGGATAGACTAATTATAGCAAATCTAACAACCGTAAATAATATCTGCTTTAGTGATGAGAGTACATTTTACGTAAATGGTTTAGTGAATAGACACAACTGCCGATACTGGGATAACTCTAATCCCCATGTTCACAGAGAACATCATACCCAGTATCCCCAGAAAGTAAATGTTTGGTCAGGTCTCTTTGGTAACCACGTGATTGGTCCACTGTTTATTGACGGAAATTTAAATGGAGAACGTTATTTACATATGCTCCAAAATAATATTCATCCATTAATAGAAAATACAATTCGCACTAATGGTGGGGAGTTTAATCGAGAAGAAGTAAGGTACCAGCAGCACGGTGCTCCTCCACACTACGATGTTAATGTTCGTAGTTACCTTTAAATGTACATTTTCGTGAGAAGTGGATAGGACGACGCGGGGCAATAGAATGGCCGGCACGGTCCCCTGACTTGAACCCACTGGATTTTTTTTTGTGGGGACACTTGAAGTCTGTGATTTATTGTACACCAGTCGCATGTGTGGAAGATCTTCGGAACAGAATTACTGAGGCCTGCAGGAAGGTAACACCAGAAATCCTAACCCGTGTAAGGAGTGAATTTGTTAACAGACTATACTACTGTCAGGAAGTAACAGGCAATTCAGTTTGAGCATCTACTACAATAAAAGGGTAAGTAACAACCTACTAGTATCGGAATCGTACAATATTAGAACCAGGATCGCTGTTGAAATAAAAATAAATGGGTCTAAAACCTTTGTAAGTCAACAATTCTTTAAATAAAATACTTACAAGGCGACACAACACATGATCGACTTCTTATTAAACCCTTTAGTTAACTCCTAGATCTCGGACTTCCAGTGATCCCTTAAAATCATTAAACACAACAAAATAAAGTTTCTTTTAAAGAATAAACAGCAATAGAAAAATTGTTTTGAAATGAACTTTTAAAAAGTTGCGCGATAAAACGCAGATAATAGCACATTACTATTTTGTACATTTTAACACCCTGTAATTTTCATTAGGATGAACCTTTTGAGGTCCGGTTTGCGGCATTGTATTTTACTTACAGAGACCTTTAATTTGATGTGCATATCAACCTATGCTTACATTTAAGAATCTCGGCTTACTCCTCGTGGACCGTCCCCCATTGGAGGTGGAGAGTCAATGAACCCATGAAAAACAAGATATTTCGGTCTAAAGAATATGTACGGAGTTTAAACCTCCTAACTTATACGGTTTAAAAAATAAATAGGGGGGAAGGGACTTAAAACTCACCCTGTATATACACCAACTGATAGATAATATTGATTACGAAGTACCGTATAGTTCTATCATACAGGCAAAGTTAAAGTTTGCACATTACATCAACGATGGGTAGCAGTATTGTAACCTCAAACAAATAACGTATATACACTTAACTTGATAGATAATATTGATTACGAAGTACCGTTAGTTCTATCATATAGGGTAATGTTAAAGTCTTCCCCTCTGATAACGTTTGCGTTTAGGTCAGGACGTTTTCAAACTGTAATTCCACTAATTTGATAAGATTGTATAAAAGGAATGTAAGACCAAGAATTTGGATAAGAATCAAAAATATTTTATATAAAATTAATACTGTAGCAGTTTATAACAATTATTAACTCTAATATAAACACTCCAAAAATGTATTTCAGCTGAATATTCGCTTTGTAAAAATGTATAAAATAAAAATACAGGATAAACCCTTAAGGACCTCAAATGCCATTGGATCCTCGTGTAAAGTTTTCAGTTTTTTATTTTATAAACGCGACTAAACTCGACCCTTTATTGGCAGGGGGAAGGGGGGAGATCTCTCAGGCGTTTAAAACGTTCCGGCAAGAGTATTGACAATTCTAAGATGAGTTTTCAATTTATTAATATAGTATACTGCAGCTAGAGTGGTATTTATATACAGGATAGAAGTATGCCTATATTGATATATATATATATATTATATATATATATATATATATATAATTGTACGAATTGTTAGTGATATATATATATATATAACTAACAATTCGTACAATTTTCAAAAACTCTATACCAATGCTACTGTAAACTCTAATATTTCCGCAAAAATAAAAGTATTTGTGCAAAATAATATCAGAGGTTTCAAAGAAAATTGATATAATATTTATACTCGTACATGCAGATCTGGCCACTTACTCGAAGAACTCTTTGGCGGGGCTGACGGAGGAGGTGTCGTTGTCGGCCAGGGCGAGGACAGGAGTGCAGTTGAGGGTGTTCCAGGGGTTGTCACAGCTGGTCCAGGGCAGTTCAGAGCGGAAGGAGGCGAAGAGATAGTAAACAGCCCAGCCGATAATGGTGTTGTAGTACATGCCCATGTAGATGTCCAGCAGACAGATGGCGTAGCCGACCCTGCAACACAGGAATATAGGGTACAGTCGAGGGTGTTCCAGGGGTTGTCACAGCTAGTCCAGGGCAGTTCAGAGCGGAAGGAGGCGAAGAGATAGTAAACAGCCCAGCCGATAATGGTGTTGTAGTACATGCCCATGTAGATGTCCAGCAGACAGATGGCGTAGCCGACCCCTGCAACACAGGAATATAGGGTACAGTCGAGGGTGTTCCAGGGGTTGTCACAGCTAGTCCAGGGCAGTTCAGAGCGGAAGGAGGCGAAGAGATAGTAAACAGCCCAGCCGATAATTGTGTTGTAGTACATGCCCATGTAGATGTCCAGCAGACAGATGGCGTAGCCGACCCCTGCAACACAGGAATATAGGGTACAGTTGAGGGTGTTCCAGAGGTTGTCACAGCTAGTCCAGGGCAGCTCAGAGCGGAAGGAGGCGAAGAGATAGTAAACAGCCCAGCCGATAATGGTGTTGTTAGTACATGCCCATGTAGATGTCCAGCAGACAGATGGCGTAGCCGACCCCTGCAACACAGGAATATAGGGTACAGTCGAGGGTGTTCCAGGGGTTGTCACAGCTAGTCCAGGGCAGTTCAGAGCGGAAGGAGGCGAATAGATAGTAAACAGCCCAGCCGATAATGGTGTTGTAGTACATGTCCATGTAGATGTCCAGCAGACAGATGGCGTAGCCGACCCCTGCAACACAGTAATATAGGGTACAGTTGAGGGTGTTCCAGAGGTTGTCACAGCTAGTCCAGGGCAGCTCAGAGCGGAAGGAGGCGAAGAGATAGTAAACAGCCCAGCCGATAATGGTGTTGTTAGTACATGCCCATGTAGATGTCCAGCAGACAGATGGCGTAGCCGACCCCTGCAACACAGGAATATAGGGTACAGTTGAGGGTGTTCCAGAGGTTGTCACAGCTAGTCCAGGGCAGTTCAGAGCGGAAGGAGGCGAAGAGATAGTAAACAGCCCAGCCGATAATGGTGTTGTTAGTACATGCCCATGTAGATGTCCAGCAGACAGATGGCGTAGCCGACCCCTGCAACACAGGAATATAGGGTACAGTCGAGAGTGTTCCAGGGGTGGTCACAACTAGTCCAGGGCAGTTCAGAGCGGAAGGAGGCGAAGAGATAGTAAACAGCCCAGCCGATAATGGTGTTGTAGTTCATGCCCATGTAGATGTCCAGCAGACAGATGGCGTAGCCGACCCCTGCAACACAGGAATATAGGGTACAGTCGAGAGTGTTCCAGGGGTGGTCACAACTAGTCCAGGGCAGTTCAGAGCGGAAGGAGGCGAAGAGATAGTAAACAGCCCAGCCGATAATGGTGTTGTAGTACATGCCCATGTAGATGTCCAGCAGACAGATGGCGTAGCCGACCCCTACAACACAGGAAATATAGGGTACAGTCGAGGGTGTTCCAGGGGTTTGTCACAGCTAGTCCAGGGCAGCTCAGAGCGGAAGGAGGCGAAGAGATAGTAAACAGCCCAGCCGATAATGGTGTTGTAGTACATGCCCATGTAGATGTCCAGCAGACAGATGGCGTAGCCGACCCCTGCAACACAGGAATATAGGGTACAGTCGAGGGTGTTCCAGGGGTTGTCACAGCTTGTCCAGGGCAGTTCAGAGCGGAAGGAGGCGAAGAGATAGTAAACAGCCCAGCCGATAATGGTGTTGTTAGTACATGCCCATGTAGATGTCCAGCAGACAGATGGCGTAGCCGACCCCTGCAACACAGGAATATAGGGTACAGTTGATACAGAGCTGAACATTCAGACTGCATTGTTGGTAGACTTTCTTGTAGACGATCTGCATCATAGAGCAAGCGTTTCCCAGGAAGGTCAGTTAGTAAATAAATTCTAGGCTCCAAATATCTGTGAATTTTAAAGAACACAGCGTTAAGAGACTGTTTGAAACAGACGATTTGGTTCCTGAAAAAAGTACCAGGAATACTCTTTACTAACTGAAATAAGAAAATTTACTTTGATTTGACCATAATAAATCCACAATGTGGATTTTAAATGTATTGCCTTTCACATTTTGATTAAATCTTTAACCCTCCCCCCCTCCACAGCTTTTGACGCAATAGTGAATATTACATAAAAATTTGCTACAGACGTAATATTATGTATCATTATATTGTTACTGTTTTATTGTGTTGTCTGCTGTAGTAATGTAAAATAAGCGTTGCTCTGTTAAAAACTATGGGTTAAGGGTGTCTAGAATTAGATGAAAAATCTAGAGCGAAGGATTCTACAGTATTTACACAATCCTGCAGGACATCCGAGGGTCAATGATGTGAGGTTGAAAAATTCACTTTGTAGTAATTTTCAATAATTAGTAGATCAAGCTTATTTGCGTTTAAATCGTACAGAATTTAAACGGAAATTTGGGTAAAAGGCAAATAACTTTACTACAATTACCATAAACGCGTTACACTATTATTATCAAACTCTTGGTAGCTGAACTAAGAGTGGAGGATAGGAGAGTGACTGGTAGTCCTCAAAACGTCCTTTTCTGTAATTCTTTACCGATCCTTTATAATGATCAATATTTATTAGAAACAATGTCCACGTCATAGAATTGTCTTGAAAAGCGACCAGTATAGTTAAAAAATTCACTTATGCTCATTTATTTAAAATATTAAACCATTTAGAGGGTTTGCGGTGAATAGAGTATATAAAAAATATTTTTTAAGGCCAATACAACTAACATAATACTGACAACTATAATTATTCTAGTGTACTTTATAAAGCTTAGGTTGTTGATAGTATCGCTTCAAATAGACGACTCTGCTGACATCTAAATGTCCAATTAAGGTCGGTGGAAGAGTGGACTTCACGTGGATGACGGATTGGGGTCGATACTGTCATCAATAACTCCGCGGAAGCTTTGACCTCAGGATATGAACTTAAACATGGCCGGAATAGCGGGGTTATTGCCAAAACCACAGAAATTGGTTTGAGAAAAAACAAAATTTAGAATCTCATATTCAATTATAATGACATTAAGGTTTTATTTATTAGTAAAAATAAAACCACACACAGAATGTTTTTTAAAACGGTAGTATAGTATAAAATGGAAACTAACCATACATTTTATGTGCTAATAAAATACATTTTAAAAATCTTAATATAGTATTTAAGGGTAGAAAATATCCTGTTTGATTTGTTGTTTGACATTGCTTTGGTTTGTTCAATGAGTAAACCTTTACATAGTAATGCACTTTTTTAAGAGTTCAAATCCTATAAGAAAAGGATAACACTTTTTACCTTCTTATCGCCACTCCTCACTTCGCTTCGCTTCATTAATGCATGCATTATGTCCAAAACTATTATCTAAACACCCAAGATATCCTCTTTTAGACCCCCTTTTACATGACTACCCATGAGGAGCGACTATCAAAGTTGCTTAAAAACATACTTTTATAGTAAGAGTTTGTGCTATAAATTCCTGATGGATTTTTGATTTCTTCCTATATTCCTGGAACTATTGTAGGCTACATATTTCGAGTACACTTAAGTGTACTGATTTGAAGTGAATATTTCCAGCATTTGATTCAATTTGCTTTATTTAATTTCCAGCATAAGACTTAATTTACTTAAATTGTACGTGTGGAAGTTTATGGTAAAATCATAACAGCTCTTCCGTGGCTCATTGAAATCCTCAGATCATTGGATACTTAGTAGGGGAAGTGAACACAATAGATGTAAGGCTCAAGTTTCTCAAAAAACAATTTCTAGCCGAGGTCCTTGGCGATAAAAATGTAAAAACTACAGTTTAAAAACGTCACCGGAAATTCAACTACAGTTAAAACACATATAACTAGTACGCGCCTAAATGGGTTTTGCTATTAGAAGATTTGTTCGGAGTCATCATAAATCACTAAATTTCACGGTTACACATCAGTAGATGTTTACTTTCAGTTTCGATTGAAAGTGAATATAGTTAAGTAAAAAAAATATAAAAAGTAATGATACTAAAATTTGCATATCTGTTTTGGAGCAGCGGGACAAAGTTCAGAGTTACGGAAGATTCTAAATAATCATAACTTACTTCAGAGATGGCTATAAGTTTCGGGTTGTAACATTGTTTATTATTGGATAATATTTTGGCAGTGTTTTTAAGTTTCCAAATGGAAAATTTCGGGTGCAAGCAACGTAATATTACTTGTCTCACAATTACCAGACACCGCAAAAGTAAAATACAAAACTGGGGTAAGAAAAGGACTTCCTTGGACTAAAGGCTATAAGAATGTTAAGGTTTTTTAGAAATTGAGGCGAGATGAGGCCTTCTCCGTTTAATCTACTGATGATTCTGAAGCCTTCAGAGCCTGGTAGAAATCATGAAGTCTCCTGTTATTTGGATGGTAGAGGACAACTTTTCCACACTGATTCTTCTTCTGGGTTGGCTTTCTTCCCAGTACAGCCTCATCTTGATCGGGGTGACAGACAGTCTACACCTAATACTTGACAACAAGATGTCGGTTTCTCCACCTTCTCCATATCCTCAGCCTATAGCTTCTGTTCAGTTCATAACTTATTTCATACTTGTATTGCAGCAGTAGTTGTGAAACCTTATCACAGCTAGAACACTCCACGATTCCTAGATAAAAGTGATAGACAAATTATTTTTTGGATCAAAAGTTATTCAGACAATAATAGGATCAATCAGGCTATTCACAAGTATAGGAATGCTCATGGTGTTCAGGAACCATCCTGGCATGATGAAAATATATTACAATATTGTGAATAATGGAAAAATGTTTTTGTTCATATATAAGTTTAAGGAAAACTTTGATTTTTTACAGAATGATTCAGCACACATTTTGGCAAAAGAACATGGACTGTTTTGGCATCCATCAAAGTCACCTACAGGTAACGATATAAATATTCACTAAACACATTTGTACAACACAAATTGAATTACAAGAACTACGTATAGTTAATTACGTGAACTAGTGGACATCAACAGGACAGCAAGTAGGCTACCCAAAGTCTTAGCTTCAGATTTTAACTTTTACTATTTTCGAATTTAAATATAATACTGTGGACAGTGTTGTACATAAAACGGTCACGCAGATACGATCTTAAAACATTTAGTTGTATATCAATTATTTACTAATTAGAAATTAACTCAAAATTAAATCATCTGTTGTTTTTAGTTTTATTTGTTACCACGATAGTATTGGAGTAAAAACATTGAGTGTGTTACATCATAGCTTAATGTGCACTTGTCAATGCTACGATACACATAATTAAAACACGAATCACTGATAATATCCTAGAATGTATACTTTGGCAAGTATAAACAGAAATAAAAACAGAATTTTTAAAATCAACCATAATATGTATATATTATTAATTAAATGGTTGTTCTAACAGTGCAATTACAAACCACGATCTTAACAAACGAATCATGCAAGTGACCAGCCGTAACCGTATTGCTTACAAAAAGACATTATTTCTGTGTTAAGCTGACGCCTCTTTCAGATAATTCTTGAGCCTTTGAAGGAGACAAAGGATGTGTTCAGTGAGCACATGAAGCCCAATATCGTCTTTGTCGGGACGAGAAAATTTAATTGTTTGTATTGGTGGGAACATTGCCACTTGGCCTGCAAGTTTATAGAAATCTTACGCGCTAGCATAATAATAGCGAGTTAAGAATATTTAATTTAAAGCACTTCGACTGTAAGTTTATTGCCATCTTAAGCACTGGCATAATACATGTAATGGCGAGTTAAGACCATTTCATTTAAAGCACTTCGACTGTACCTTTATAGACATCTTAAGCACTGATATAATAATAGCGAGTTAAAAAATATTTAATTTAAAGCACTTCTACTGTAAGTTTTTAGACATCTTAAGCACTGGGATAGTAACAGCGAGTTAAGAATATTTAATTTAAAGCACTTCGACTGTAAGTTTTTTAGACATCTTAAGCACTAATATAATAATAGCGAGTTAAGAAAATTTAATTTAAAGCACTTCGACTGCATGTTTATAGACATCTTAAGCAATAGCATAATAATAGCGAGTTAAGAATATTTAATTTAAAGCACTTCTATTGTAAGTTTTTAGACATCTTAAGCACTGATATAATAACATTTAAAGCACTTCGAATATAAGTTTATAGACATCTTAAGCACTGATATAATAATAGCGAGTTAAGAATATTTAATTTAGAGCACCTGGGACTGTACATTTATAGACATCTTAAGCACTGGCATAATAACAGCGAGTTAAGAATATTTAATTTAAAGCACTTCGACTGCATGTTTATAGACATCTTAAGCAATAGCATAATAATAGCGAGTTAAATTTAAAGCACTTCGACTGTAAGTTTATATACATCTTAGAAATTGGGGCATTATAATTATGTATTAAGAATATTTACAACACAACCGTTGGATATTGCAAACGTCCGCATGTTTTAAAACACTTTAAACTGCAAGTTCAAAGACATCTTACGCAAATGCATAATAACTACGTTTTTAAGAATCCTAAAAACCTGTACAAAACCGTTGGATATTGCAAACTTCCGCATGTTTAAAACACTTTAACTGCAAGTCTAAGACATCTTACGCAAATGCATAATAACTACGTTTTAAGAATCCTAAAACCTGTACAACCGTTGGATATTGCAAACTTCCGCATGTTTTAAAACATTTTAACTGCAAGTTCAAAGACATCTTACGCAATTGCATAATAACTACGTTTTAAGAATCCTAAAACCTGTACAACCGTTGGATATTGCAAACGTCCGCATGTTTAAAACACTTTAACTGCAAGTTCAGAGACATCTTACGCAATTGCATAATAACTACGTTTTAAGAATCCTAAAACCTGTACAACCGTTGGATATTGCAACGTCCGCATGTTTAAAACACTTTAACTGCAAGTCTAAGACATCTTACGCAATTGCATAATAACTACGTTTTAAGAATCCTAAAACCTGTACAACCGTTGGATATTGCAAACTTCCGCATGTTTAAAACATTTTTAACTGCAAGTTTCAAAGACATCTTACGCAATTGCATAATAACTACGTTTTAAGAATCCTAAAACCTGTACAACCGTTGGATATTGCAACGTCCGCATGTTTAAAACACTTTAACTGCAAGTTCAAAGACATCTTACGCAATTGCATAATAATACGTTTTAAGAATCCTAAAACCTGTACAACCGTTGGATATTGCAAACGTCCGCATGTTTAAAACACTTTAACTGCAAGTTCAGAGACATCTTACGCAATTGCATAATAACTACGTTTTAAGAATCCTAAAACCTGTACAACCCGTTGGATATTGCAACGTCCGCATGTTTAAAAACACTTTAACTGCAAGGTCTAAGACATCTTACGCAATTGCATAATAACTACGTTTTAAGAATCCTAAAACCTGTACAACCGTTGGATATTGCAACGTCCGCATGTTTAAAACACTTTAACTGCAAGTCTAAGACATCTTACGCAATTGCATAATAACTACGTTTTAAGAATCCTAAAACCTGTACAACCGTTGGATATTGCAAAACGTCCGCATGTTTTAAAACACTTTAACTGCAAGTTCAAAGACATCTTACGCAATTGCATAATAACTACGTTTTAAGAATCCTAAAACCTGTACAACCGTTGGATATTGCAAACGTCCGCATGTTTAAAACACTTTAAACTGCAAGTTCAGAGACATCTTACGCAAATGCATAATAACTACGTTTTTAAGAATTTTAAAATCTTTACAAGCGTTGGATATTGCAAACTTCCACAGACATAAAGCACCTCCTGATTCCAAATTTGTGCCTGATCCGTATAATACTATTATGGAATAGTTACCAAAACATGAAAGGAAGGATCGGAGTAGATGACAAGTAAATAAAGCAAAAAATGCTAAGGGGTAATCATTTAATTATATGCATCAATGTGAAATAAACTTGATATGAAATGTGTCTGTGTGATTTAAACGTGCTAACTATACAATTTACTTCACGATATTAAATTAAATGCATTTAATTGAACTAAGCAAATCTATACAAGTGAATAAAAGATATTCTTACAATTTTCTTGAAATAGTATCACAATTTCGTACTCTATTTGAGGCCAAAGTTTAATAATTTGCATTTAATATATACTTTAAATAATTTTACTTAACCGAATGTGTCCACGTGGTGAAAGATGGGTGGAAAGAAATTCAAGCCTATCATTATAGAAGCCTATGATTACGATCTTAAAACTGATTAAAGTCACGCAATGAATCACAATAAATGCGTATAATTATTACGGGAGGTAGCAGGGAGCCACTAAAAAAAAACACCCCAAAAGACTTAACTTCAGGTAGAAAACATTTTAATACTTTTACAATTTCTCAATTTAAACTATTATAACGTAGACAGTATTGTGTATAAAACAGCCACACAGAAATGATTTATTCATTTTTCGTTGCGTATCACTTTTATCAACTAGATCGAAATCAGTCCGAACTGAAATTATCCTTTGTAATTTTAATTTTAAATGCTCCCACGCATGCTACATACAGAGAATTAAAAGATGATGCCAAGTGTTCAATTGCTGAAATCTAGATATTAATCTATTAATGGATATTTTGGCAACTGGAACCGACATGTTGGCTCAACACACCCACAGCCTATCGTCACTTATCTAACCGTAAACAGACATTAAAGTGATGTCTTAGTCCCTTAGCCTAGTTTATTGGCGGTGATATAAACGGCTGCTATACACGTGTCTAACGAGTTTTGAGTGCATCAAGCTAAGGTAAATATAATCTGAGACAAAAACCGGTGTTGAATTGTTTAACTCTTTCTATACCGCTCTCATTTTGGGTTCGCCATTAAAAACTAGCGTAGCTGACACCAATTTGTTTCTTAAGAACAGTTTGTGTGCTAAGGATGGTACCTATCCTAACACATAGTTACACTTTTATCCCATTGTTGTAACATTTTTATTTTTATTTTTTTTTAAATAGTATATTGTGTGGATTAAGTGTAAAGCTGTTGTGTTATGGAATAAAATTTCTTTCTTTTTCCTCTTCCTCTTATACAATGGAATTAGCTCCCGCCTCCTGGACTAATAATAAACATTCTTCTGGCTGAACTTTTCAGGTGTGTAATGATACACGATACATAAAAAATGATAAACACGTCATTCAAAACGTGACAGGCCTATCGCAATACATGCAAACCCAACAAACCATTCTCCCCCCCCCACCCGCAAGGCAGTCGACTGGAAGTAACTTGTCCAGTTTGTTATCTCCTGTTAACAGTCGATCGAGAGTCAGGTGGTCTGAATTTGCGCTGGAGGAGGGCTTTGAACAGCCGAAATTCAATACCGGAAGCTTTACGAGTACATTGAGTAGGTCACTCTTCAGTTCACCACTTCGAAACACTTGACATTTCTCTCATGTTATTAAGATATTTAAAGTTTTCAAATATTATTTATGTGATTGTATTGGCAGAATTACAGGTTTTGCAAAACTTAAACAGTTATTACTAAAAACACATATTGATAAAATGTTAAGAAAAAAACATGCATCCATACAATACAAACTAAACAGCCACTATACCATGTTTTTGTAGACGAAACAAGGTTCACTAAAATATCTACAATTACAACAAAAAAATACTGGCAAATAATTTATTATTAGTGCACAAACTAATTAATAATTAGAGAAAATATTTCACAAGCGAGTATTTATGGTTCACAACTCAGGAAATATTAAAAGAGAAACAAACTATATAAAAACGGGAAACGTTTTACCACTTATTTACCTGTATTTTGGTTTTTTTTTAAATAATATAGCTAAATATTATACAAAAAAATGTTGGTAAAAAATTTTAAGAAAATACATGCATACATACAATCGAAAACTAAAAAAGCACTATACCATGTTTTTGTTTAAAACGTTGCAATTAGAAACATTTTTACCAATATTATAATAATATTATATTATATTTAGAAGAAGACGAAACAAGGTTGGTCACTACAAATCTGTAGTAAAAAAAAGCACTAGCAAATAATCTAGTATTAGTGCAGAACAAATTAATAACGAAAGAAAATAATTCATACACATTATTATGGTTCACAACTTAATAATATTAAAAGACAAACAACATATATAAAACGGGAACGTTTTTGGCACTTATTTACCTGTTATTTTGGATTTTTAAATAATATAGCTAACAATTATACAAAAAAAATTGATAAAAGTTAATAAAAAACATGTCATTCATACAATACAAGCTAAAAAAACACTATACCATGTTTTTGTTTAAAACGTTGCAATTAGAAAACTTTTTAACAGTATTATAAATAATATTATATAATATTTAGGAGAAGACGAAACAAGGGTTGGTCACTAAATATCTATAGTACAAAAATCACTAGCAAATAATCTAGTATTAGTGCAGAAACTAAATTAATAACGAAAGAAAAATAATTCATACACATTATGTATGGTTCAACAACTTAGGAATATTAAAAGACAAACAACTATATAAAACGGGATCGTTTTGACACTCATTTAACTGTATTGTGTACTTTTTGATAATATTTCATTACAAAGCTATTCCGCTTGATTTTGATTTGCAGAGCTAAATGAGACATGCGTACCATTTTCTGTTAACACTAACACTTTTATCCAGCTTTAAACAGGGCCATATTTTACGAGCTTAGGTTCTTTAGAGTTTAGAGTTAGGGTTATCACCCCATAACTATACAAGTAACGATAAAACAGTTTCAAAGAAAAAACCTTCAAATGTTAGCACATAAGCACATGCAAATAAATTACATTTTGAACTTAACTTTTCATATCTTTCTTCAGTTTTCCTTTTAAGAAAAACTGCATTCTTCGTTTTATGTCTGATACTATGATTATACATTACTTGTAAATAGAATATTAGGTGTATATTGTTCTATTTAAAATTGTGTAACATCGCCCACAAAGATATACTCCTCCTAAAAGTACGAAAATGCTGTGGAACATATAGAAAACACTTTATTTTGCAAATTACTACTGCATACCAATAGAATAAAACTGTTAATATATTAACAACACATTAAATAAAAAATTATACATTAGCAAGGCAGGTAGTCTGTTTAAATCTCATATCGCAAATGCATCCAATACAATACAAGTGGCTTAAATTTAATGAGTTTAATATAATTATTTTTTAGAAATTTGAAAAATCAGTTGGGAGGCCTGATATGCACGTCCACTTCGATTGAAACTCATCACTTCATCAGCTAGCGGAAATGAAAAAATTATTGCGAACACATTCGAATTTTCGACGCGGAAAGTGTTTAACGCAATCATCGTTTCAGGTTCATTTTTAAAAATTACGTCATTGACGGTAGATGATCTGGAGCGATGCCAATGTTGCAAACGTTCTCAGTGTTGCCAAAAAATGACACACGCGATTCTCAGAACTGTTATCTACAGTTTTTACAGCTTCCTAACTGTAAAACATAAACAAAAGCACAGATGTCTTCCTGAAGCACAATTCACAGCGCCATCCTACGGCCAGACCTAGGACATTTACTGGATAGGAAAAGTAAGCCTACTGATTTTGGCAAGCCGTGCAGAACTTTTATGAAAGAAATTTAAAACTGCTTTCTGGGTTGGATTTTATGGGAAACAGAAAAAAACTTACCCCCTGATTGTTTTATTGTTCATTATTGAACAATAATCCGTTTTCCTCTCAATCGATTTGAATCTTATGAAATACCTGTTACAATTATGGAAAGGAAAATCATAGCCAAATAAATACTTTCCTAGAGGATGAGTGGGTCAGATTCCGTATATACCCCCAACGTTTGAACTTTTTTCAATGAACTTAGAACGTTATAAAACGATGTAGTTGAGTGACAGAACTAACATTATGCCCCCAATGCTAATTTTTCATTTACTGATTATTATCATGAATTGCAATCGGTTACTAGCTAAGAAAAAAAAAAAAGGGTACTTTACGTATTATATCGAACACACCCCTACATTTCTCCCAAACACAAAAATTAACCAAAAACATTACTAAACAAAAACTAAACTCTCTTATTGAAAAAAACACACAAAACTTGTGTTTTTATTCTTGATCACACTCACGCCACCTAAAAATGCGAGTGCCTCCGGCCATCCAGCGCGGATGTCAACAAAAGAAAAAACATCCCCTCGAGATAGTACCTATCAGTAAAATATCAAATTTCTATAGGGGCTGATCAGAAATATTAAATTGAATTGTAATGGAAAGGCAATTATGTACGCTTGTAAAAAACTTAAATAATCATGTGATGCCGGCGCGGCCTGCCGTAATCGGGATTCTCGAGAAAGATAAGATAAACAGCGACAACAATACCGACCGCAATACCTGTAAATAGCTTGTTGATTGATGGAATGTTAGTTCTGTTACTCAACTACAACCGTTTTATAACGTTTTAAGTTCATTGAAAAACGATTTAAGCATTGGGGCATATAACGGAATCTGACCGATGAGTGATAATTTATAACAAAGGACACAACCTGGTTCATTAAATCGATAGAGATATTTCTCATAGAAAAGAAACCGACTGTCAGCAGCGCCTGTTTTGGCGAGGTCAAAATATCAGGGGTATCAAAAGGGGTTAAAAATATGAAAATGACAATTTTTTCCACAGATCACGTTTTTTACCTTGATACACTAAGAAATAACTGTCAGACGCGTACGTAGATTTTAAATCATCTACAAATATTTATCTTCTACAAATTTTGAAAATATTCTACATCCGAAGTGGAGGAAATGATGGAAATAAACAATTTCAACTCTACACTCGTGCTGGTCACCAAACTCTGTTTTACATAAGACCAAAAATCAATAAAACTATGTTCGGAAAAAACTTTTATTTTTATGGGTTTCAAAGTTTTTTAACATGTTCCAGCATTAAAAACTCCAAAACCTTAAAACTTTTCAAAAAAGAAGTTAAAAGATGGGCTACGAGAAAAAGAAGGCACGAAGGTTTTTTTGAGATTCTGCACTGAAGTTTGAATGCTTTTTCAGGAAACCTGAATGCAATTATTTTTTTGTTTTATATTTTGTACTACTGTATCTTAAATTCATACGATACACAAAATGTATTTGATTGTATTGTAGAATACGTCATTTCTTGGGTTTGTAATAATGTTTCGTTGCGCATATTATTTTAGTACCTATTAGTATTTATTTGTATGTTATTTTTATTTCGTTGTGAAGACTGCAGTGGACCGCTAGGATTTAGGTTTATTTAGACTGTAAGATACGTTTTTTTGTCACAATTTCGTTTTGTGCTAGCCATCTCTACTTGATTCGATGGGCATGGAAATTCCGAGCCCAAAATTTGTCATAAAAAACTATGTAAAATAATGGAAGGTATAAATTTCATATTCGTTCGACATTCAATTTCAAACTTTGCTTCTCGTCTCGTTTAGGCCAACAAAGGGCACACGCAACTCTCTAAACCAAATTTTTATTGGAAGATTCAATATAAACAGTATTTTTGAGAAACATAGCATTCAACCTAGAATCTCTGTGGATTTTTTAAAAAGCGGTGGGACCAGGGAAGCTGAGTTCAATACGGTGAAGATGGCCAATCTAATTAATAAAGGAAGTATCGCCTTGTAAATATTTGGCCGGGGAGAGAAGGTACACCCTAAATTCCCTTTTATTACAAGCACACTCCCATAACAACCTCACAATACCCCCTCACAGTACACACTTAACACTGGCAGGCATGTCACATTCTTTAGATAATACGATAATAATTGAATCGGTAACATGTAAATATTTTGGGTTATTTTAAGATGCGATTCTTTGCCAAATTACTGATTTGATAAAGTTTATATCATTATCAGAAATTATAATGAGTGAAGTAGTAATTAAGTACTATTTTTGTAATATAATTTGTTTTTGAAACGTGGTTAAAACTAACCCTAATTATATTTCCTTGTAATTTAGTTCATAGCTTTTGAAGATGCTTAGTTAAATGTATAAATAGGTTTTTCCAATTTGTATATGATATTCCTTTTGAATTTGGGATATTTTCAATAATTTTATATATGTTCCCAAAGTTTGGATAGGTTTTGTTCCCTTTCCACCAACAAGGTTTGCCTCCAAGCTGGGACGCCTACAATTTTTGTATTGACATGGGATCCAAAAATTTATTATATTCTAGTATCTTTTAAAGTCATCGCATACGCGGTGCCCTTTTCACCCCAATTACTGTTTGATTATTATGTTAAGGGATGCATAAATATAGAGATTCTCCAACACCCGATAGCTCAAATTATTTATGTTCTTTGAGGTATTAATCTCTATTAAACATACTCGATCATCTTGTGCAAAATTATTATTTGGTATTATGGTATAAATATTTTTAATGCAATTTTGCATTAACTTTTATTGTAAGGGGGTATAAGTTGGTATACCCAAATTAGCTTACCCCACATTTTGTCATACCCTTCTTTAGTTCACTGTTAATTCTCACGAAACTTTCGTTAGTTCCGCAATATGAAACGACTTTACAGCCTTATATTCAGTGGGTACGCTTAAACTTCACACCATGAAAAGTAGGGCTTACCCAGATTATTAAATCGTTATAATTCTAATTTTCTAAGTATACACTCGTTAGTTCCTCGTATAGTTCCCGTTAGTTCTCATTTGAAAATGATTTTATTCAGTAATATTAACCATTTTTACAGGCTTCATTTAATGGGTGTTAAGCCAACTTTACAGTGTGAGAAAATACCTAGCCTACCCACATTAAATAAATATAAGCACGTTTCTCGGAATATTTATTGTTAGTTATTCGGTTAGTTTTCCTGTTATGGTCTCACAAAAAACTAGTCTTCTTACATTTCATCTTTAAACAAGTTAATTTTTTCAAGGAGAGGCTGGATCCCTTTAAGCCCCCCATTCTGTCCACCTCATGGGCCACTGGCTCCTGTGCGCAACGGCTCTTAGTCAAACAGATTAAGGGGTGAGGGGGAGATGTCGATACAGTTACAGGTCGATTGTAGTGATAACCGAGAGGTACTGAGGAGGATTTGACACCCGCGCTATCTCTAACTCAGATTTCATCAAGGACGATCTGTCTTTAGACCGCCTGGCCATCGGGCAGTCTCAGCTGCAGTGAATACAAATGTAATTTTCAAGAGATTTTCAAGAAATGTATTTTTTATTTCTATCCCATCCCATTATACGGGAACAATGAAACACGATAGTAGAACATCACATGATTCACAACCAGGAGAGCTGTCAATAGTTCAAGAGGATTCACCATTTTTTAGTCAAGGAACACAACTTCAGCAGCGGGTAAATGAATTTTAAAAAATTAAACTAGATTCACTATGATTCAGTTCTGTTACATTCATCATCTCAAATTTTACATTCTTTCATTTGAGAAGCTATACGAAAAACCGGAGCAGAAATCGTAAATATGAAGAACCCGAAGTCCAATAGCTTCCTTTGTGTTGATGGTTATTTTTGACAATGGATGGATTTGTGAGGAAACAGGATTTTTCCTGGACATTTGCCATCGTTCAGCTGAAACAAGAATCAGTAACATTACGTTTCAAGATCTGCAATCTGATCTCTTCTTCAGGTAAAGAACTAACTAATACATACTTACAAACTAGGTTAGAAATAAACCAAAGCTTAGTGTGTAATTATCTTTAGTTAGTTATTTACCTGAAGAAGAGCTCAGTTTGCATATCTCAAAACGTAGGGTTACTGATTTCTTGTTTTCACTGAACCGATGGAAAATGTCCGGAAAACCTGTTTCTTCACAGTCCAATAGCATTCGGATAAGATAACGGTAAGTTTGGCAATTACACATGTTATAATTTATTTTTCCTCCTTGTAAACCGGTAAGGTACATTAGTTTTGCTGGAGTAATTATTGTATTCATCGTAAACGAGTAAATTACTAGTTATAAATAAGCTAATGACAAATTTGACATATAATGCTATACTATTTTTTACTCACTACAAGACATAAACAAACAAGTACATGGAAAAACTATTCAAAATTAATATAATGGGAATGTAAGTGATAATAAAGTAATTTAATTAGTTCAGTAGGCAAGAGGGCGGTTTTTTTAAACTAACTGTGTAGCCATTATCCCAGAGTGAGAATATCCCGGTGTTTTAAAGGAAGTGTGAAGAATGCCCTGGATTATACTTCGGGGCCCAGCTTGTGAACACGGGCTACCAACTGGTCTACCTCAACACAACTGATGTACCATTCAATTGATCGGGCCATTTTAGTGCCTGAGTGTTGTCGTAAGGCTTGAGAGCATAAAAGTATACAGTGAAGGAAATTTCAGTTTCTCTCACCTTCGGGAATCTTGAAATCCCAAACACATATTACTTTAGGTACTAATAATAAATGTTATGTTGATTGAAATGACATCTTTTGACAAAAAAATTGACATTTTTTTTCATTTCATGGGTAGAAATAAATCTTAAATGAATGGCATACGTTGGGGGATTCCATAAAGTTAAAGGTCTTTATGAATAGAAGTAGAATGACTGCAAATTCAAATCAATGCTGATAAAACAAAATGAATGTAATCTTTCCGGAATTAAAAAATATTTTATATATATATAATACAATAAAATATACAGCTAAAAAGATACCAAACAGTAACAGCCCTTGAGGGCGTTGACTTGATAAAATAAAGATGTTACCACGTAATACCGTCTTAAACCTGCTTAGACTGGCTGTGAGCTCTATAATTGTCTTTCATTTTTTCACTTTGTCTTTAGAATAAAGAAAGAAATTGATTTATTGTATAGGTACCGTTCTTATTTACCATGGTGTGGGCATGGATATAAATATAACTTTTTCGTAAAATATAAAAACAATACTTTTAAACAAATTATGGTAATTTTGATCGGTTACATTGGATTTACTTAAGGAGCATACCTTTTTAAAGCAAGCCATTTTTAAAAGTAATTTTTTAAATGGAGCTGTAAACAACCACGTGGTTATGATTCTGTCTTACCTGATATTGCGTGTTTTTTAGGGATATGCGTTCGAATTCTTTATGGAGTGACATTTCGGGTTTTGTATTGAAATTAGGGTATTGCGATTAAAAAATTGAATCCACCTTCTCTAAATTGGAAATGCATTATTTTATTAGCAAAGATATAAAATTATGCCAGGTGATACTATAATTTTACCATCTTAAAACAGAAAATAAGATAGACGATGTTGAAAGTGTTTGCGGTTTTTTTAATATATCAGAACAAAAATATCACATAGAGATTATGTGTACACTGCCTATCCCTTGATAGCTTTAACCACCAATAGTAAAATACAGTACACCAATAAAAAAAAAAATAAAATCATTAAGTATAAAAAGTTAAATTTATAAAGACAGGCTGTTATAAACTTCCAACGCAGGCTTGACAATGCCCGACCATAACAAGTAAAGCAGTTTAAAACTTAACACATTCATTGCTGCACCTATAAATATACTTTTTTGAAATTAGATCTACCTTTTTTTGTCATTTTCATGGGGTTGTTACCACAAGGAGTCAGAATTTAAATTTTAAATAAAAGTATAAGTTGAGCGATTACATCAGGTTTTGAAGGCTTTATTTGATAGAGTATATTGCGGAAAATCCAAACCTTAAATTGTTACTCCTTAAAAAATTACGCCTGAACCTTAAAGTTTGGAAACGTTTAAAAATGTAAGTCCTGTTCTACCTCTAGACGAGTTTAAAATTTTGTCTTTGGGCTCAAGTTGTTTAAACTTAAATCTTAGTAAATGCATTACTGGACTTTAAGAAGTAGTTTTTAAGTAGTGGCGGGTGTGCTGTTGATTATTTCTCGTCTCATGGAAAGATGGTCTACAAAGTAGTTCAGCAAAAAATATTTTACGATGTGAAGAGTCAAATAAACCTACCTTAAAAAAACTATTTTTAGATGCAGTAAATGATGTACCAAGTTTTATTGCTCTACCTGGTAATCGTTCCCCCTTCGGGAATACAGCCCGCGCGGGACTTAATTAAAACCCTGTATGTTGTCTAGATGTAGACAGCTCGTGCGTGAAATATCGAGGGAGTCGGTGTCTGTCACGTTCAATCATTTTTCACTGTTCTACTGGACTAAATTGAAGTTTAACTCGGCGTAACAGGACAAACTTTTTTGCAGATTTTTTGTAATTTACCTTTAATTCTTCTAACAGTCTAGGATTGTCTCGTAAACAGTCTATGACTCACATATACAGTTCTATGATTCTCAGTACAATCTATGACTCAAGATCAGTCTATGATCTCTAACAGTATGCGTTCTTCTAAACAGCCTATGTTCCTAAAGTCAATGTTCTCTAACAGTCTATGATCCTCTAACAGTCTATGATTCTCTATTAACAGTTCTATGATTCTCTTTAAACAGTTCTATGGATTCTCCCTTTAACAGTCTATGATTAATCTGTGTATAACAGTCTATGATTCTCTATTAACAGTCTATGATTCTCTAACAGTCCCTTTTTGGTTCTCTAACAGTTTTAAGGGTTCTCTAACAGGTCTATGATTCTGTACATTCTAGATCAAATAACAGCCTATGATCCTCTTTAAACAGTCTTTGAAATTCCTTTCTAACTGTCTATTTTGGGTTCTTAACAGTATATGGGGTTTTCTCTACAGTCCATGATTCTCTAAACAGTCTTTGGTTTTTAGAAGATATTTGCCATGATAATTGCAAACTTTGATAAAGTAATGGAGGGTCCCCAAGAAAGTTTTTACGTGCGGCAGGGCTGTTGACTTTCTGTAAAGGTATTAACCCACTTTTTCAGAACTATCTTTAGTTTTCCAATCCTCAAACCCCATAAGCTTGAAAGAGGCAGAAAAGTAACCTTTTTTAAATTTCTAAGTTGTCGATCAATGCTCGAAATATTCGATTTTCCAGTATCATACAACCAAATGTTTATTTAAATGTCTGGGTAAAATAATTGAATACTGTTCACATTGGGTTCAGATCAAAATTAAAAAAATGTTAATATAGTATAAAATAGCATAATAGTATAGTTTATATAAAAAGTTTAAATAGTTCTACTATTTCGAGGATATATTGACGGCAAAATGTCAAAAAGGTCTAGTTGTTGAAATTTCCCCTTTTGTTTAAAAAAAATTTTCTTTATATTGAATAGATCCTTTTTCAATTAAAAGATTAGTCTTTGACTCTGACCCCTTTGAGATTGATATTTTACACTGAACCCTTTTCGTTGCGTTTGCAGTCCCCCTTGCTATCACAGGGATGCTTTCAATATGTTAAAACATAATCAATTAAGGATTATCTAAAGGGTGGCTTATTACCACTGGCCAAAATTCTAACTAAATTTTTTGTGCACCATGATGAAAATTTCTTCTGACCCTATCTTCCATAAAGATATTATTTATTTGTGTGTACCTGGCCTTATTTCCAACTTTTATTTTTCAATGATCAAATTTCCACGGGGAGTTTCAGCTGTAAAACTTTTCCCCAAACCCAAATCACATGCTCCCCCTTTCCGGGGTTATTATGGAAATTACGTGATGGCCCAACGCACCCCTGAATTATTTAGTACGATTACTTTCCCTTCGACGAGGGGTCACAATAAACCCCTACACTAGACCCCAAAATGTGCAGACACTTTGGTTGACATCCTCATCCACTTTTTGGGGACAAAACGTTTTTAATAGCGTTTTTCCCCACGAAAAATAAAATTCTAGGTTTGTAATCCCTTATTTAAAAAATTTTCTATGATGACCTAATTTCGATTAACTAAAAAAATTTATTAAAATTTGGGGAACTCTTGTTATCTACCAGAATTTACTCAGTATAGTATGATTAATAGTGTTTTTTAATGTATTTATAACTTAAAAATTTTCTCCCGGGTTGTTTGGGGCTGGATAGCAATTCAATTCACTTTTCAAACAGCGACAGAGTTCAAACTGTCTACTCATAGACTGTTAGAGAATGATAATCACTTTTTAGAGAACCATATAAACGTTAGATTGAACCATTAGACTGTTAGAGAATCATAGACTGTTAGAGAAATTTCATAGACTGTTAGATTAATTCCATAGGGACTCATTATTGAATCATTTTAGTCTATTAAGAGAACCATAGACTGTTTAGAGAATCATAGATGTTAGAGAATCATAGACTAATTTAGAGGAATCATGACTAAAATTAGGAATCATAGTACTGTTAGATAATCATTTAAGCTAGTTAGAGAACTCCATAAAAACTCGTTAGAGAAACAATGACTGTTTAGAGAATCACTAGGGGGGACTGTTTTGTGAACCATAAAAACTGTAGGAGAAAAACCATAGGGACTGTTAGAGAATCTTAGGACTGTTAGAGGGGAAATCATAAGGAGGTTAGATAATCATTTGACTTTTAGGAGAAATTTTCATAGGACTATTAGTGAATCATAGACTGTTAAGATAATCATAGATGGTTAGAGAACCTTTAAACTGGGTTAGAGAACTTTAGACTGTTAGTGAATCCCATTGACGGTATAGTGGGAATCATTGAATGTTAGCATAATCAGAGACTTTTTAGAGGTATCTTTGGGACTTTTAGAGGGATTAATTTGTACGGGGTTAGAGTTTATCATACCCCCGACTGTTAGTGTATCATAGAGAAATCATAAGACTGTTGAGAAAATCATAGATGTTAGATAAAATTCATAGACTGTTAGAGAATCATAGACTATTAGAGGAAAACCATAGACGTTTAGAGGATCATAGACTGTTAGAGAATCATAGACTGGTTTAGAGAAATCATAGGATGTTAGATAATATAGACTAAATTAGAGAATCATAGAATATTAGAGATTCATAGACTGTTAGATAAATTTCATAGACGTTAGAGGAAAACCATAAAACTGTTTGAGAGAAACCGTAGGACCCCCTGTTAGAGATCATAGGATGTTAGAGAATCATAAAGACTAATTAGAGAATCATAGACTAAATTAGAGAATCATTAGATGTTAGAGAACCATAAACTGTTAGAGAACCCTAAGGGACTGTACTAGAGAATCATAGACTGTTAGAGAATCAATAGACTGGGGTTAGATAATCATAGGGACTATTAGAGGAAATCATAGCACTATTTAGAGAACCATAGTAATGTTAGAAGAAATTCATAGACTGTTAGAGAAACTATAGACTGGGTTAGAAGGATCATAGACTGTTGAGAGACCCCTAAAACTGTTATTAGAGAATCATAGATGTTTAGAGAAACCATAGACTGTTTAAAGAGAATCCCAAAGTTTGACTGTGTTGAGAATCATTAGGAATGTTAGATAATCATAGACTATTTTAGAGAAAATCCATAGACTATGTAGAGAATCATAGAATGTTAGATAATCATAGAACTGTTAGAGAAACATAGACTGTTAGTGGAATCATAGACCTAAATTAGAGAACCATAGACTGTTAGAGAATCATAGACAGTTAGAGAAACCTTTAGACTGTTAGAGGAATCTTAGACTGTTAGAGAACACCATAGGGACTGTTAGATAATCATAGACTATTAGAGAATCATAGACTATTAAGAGAAACCATAGACTGTTTTGAGAGAATCATAGACTGTTACAGAAACCATAGACTGTTAGAGGATCATAGGACTGTTAGAGAACTATAGACTGTTAGTTCATCATAGACTGTTTAGAGAACCATAGAACTGTTAGAAGAATCATAGACTGTTAAGGAGAAATCATTGATGTTTAGATAATCATAAGACTATTATTTGATTCTTAGAACTATTTAGAGAATCTTAGACTGTTATGATACAATCATTAAGACTGTTAGCAGAACCAATACACTTTTAGAGAAACCATAGACTGTTTTAGAGAATCTAGATGTTATTTTGAGAATCATGGACTGTTAGAATAATCATAGGAATATTTAGAGAATCATTTTGACTAATTAGAGAATCATAGGATGTTAGAGAAACCATAACTGTTAAGAGAACCAAGACTGATTAGAGAGAATCATAGAACTGTTGGAGAAATCATAGACTGTTAGATAATCATAGACTAATTAGAGAAATCATAGATTGTTAGAGAACCATAGGACTGTTAGAGGATTATAGGACTGTTAGAGAACCATAAACTGTTAGAGAATGAAATGAAATGAAATATGCCTTCATTCAAGAGGCGGAGTTAGGGCTATTTAAGCCCCTCTCTCTACCACTCCAAAACCCTTTATATCTTTCTAAATACCTGCTTTTGTTATGTGGGGGGTGAATTAGGAGTACGTAAATTTGCGGCGAGTTCCACTATAGATTTTTTAAATTTTGGGGCGAATCAAAACAGTAAACCGCGAACCCCGATAGCTAAACTGTGGGCCCACCCTTTAACCCCTTAAACTTTAACATTTTGGAATTCCCTGAACGGAAATTCCCCGGGAGGGTTTGACCCTCCTAATTTTTGGGGGTGGGGGGGGGGGGGGGTGGGGGGGGGGGGGGGTGGGGGGGGGGGGGGGTGGGGGGGGGGGGGGGTGGGGGGGGGGGGGGGTGGGGGGGGGGGGGGTTCAATTTTTTATTTTATAAACGCGGCTGAAGATGAGCCTATTGTGAGGGGTGGGGGACGATCCCTTCATCCAGGGTTGACACACGTTCCGGCAAGAGTATTGGGCAATTCTTATGATTAGCTTTCAGTTCTAATAATATAGTATACTGACAGCTAGTGTGGTATTTATAATACAGGATAGAAAATATGCCAGATCATACGTCCGCGAACAAGCTTGTTTTTATTTAAACACTATCAATTGCAAATTGATCATTACAAAACGTGTTAATCTTTAGTTTATGTTTACATTTATCAGGTGTATAAAAGTTCAATAGCCAGTTTCAGCATTGCGTTTTAATTACAATAACAGTTAATTTAAGATTAACAGCTGTTTAAATACTGGTTCAAATTTATATTTGCCAGTTAGTTTTTGCATGTGTATTACGAAACCTGCCAATAAAATAGTTATTTCTTAACAGATATTTTTTTACAAATAAGAATCACTTAGAGGAAAGGAAAACGGTGATTTAAAAAACTTTTCCCCTCTTGTACAATCCTTGATAAAAAAAGGTGGGGTTTTAAATATTTCCATAAAACAAATAATAATGGCCCGCCATTTTGAAATCACTTGAAACGAATTTAATTATTTTTTTTATTTATATCCTTTTGAAATAGACCCGTTTACTAAGTTTTGTAAATACGTAAAAGACAGCACAAAAATAAAATTGTTTTAATACATGTAGAATGACGTATAGCTATGAAACGAATTGAAATTTGTAGCTTACGATTCACATGGAATCTGAAAAATGCATAGCCAGGCTCAACCTTGTTGTAAAACCCTGTGCATATATATATATATATACTAACACAAAAAAAAGAGTTCTTACCTATCTTTTATGTTATAATTATATGGACATATTTAGACAAGGGGGGGTTATATTTATCTGAAGAAGTGTACTTAGACATACGAAAATTTAAAAATGTTTTCAACCAATATACCGTGGTTTAATTATGTTGGAAGAGAATAAACACTTTTTTTGTAAATATATATAAAGACACAGTTTATTTCTTATATATATAATACATTAACAATTCGTACAATTTTCAAAAACTCTATACAGATGCTTCTGTAAACTTCTTCATAATTTATCCCACCAAAATAAAAGTATTTGTGCAAACAAATATCAGAGGTTTCAAAAGAAAGTTGATATAATATTAATTCATGGTGATCTGGCCACTTACTCGAAGAATTCTTTGGCGGTGGCTGACGGAGGAGGTGTCGTTGTCGGTTCCAGGGCTGGAAGGACAGGACGTGCAGTTGAGCTGTGTTCCAGGGGTTGTCAACAGCTAGTCCAAGGCAGCTCAGAGCGGAAGGAGGCGAAGAGATTAGTAAACAGCCCAGCCGATAATGGTGTTGTAGTACATGCCCATGTAGAGATGTCTCCAGCAGACAGATGGCGTAGCCGACCCCTGCAACACAGGAATATAGGGTTACAGTTGAGGGTGTTTCCAGGGAGTTAGTCACAGCTAGTCCAGGGCAGTTCAGAGCGGAAGGAGGCGAAGAGATAGTAAAACAGCCCAGCCGATAATGGTGTTTGTAGTACATGCCCCATGTAGATGTCCAGCAGGACAGATGGCCGTAGCCGACCCCCTGCAACACAGGAATATAGGGTACAGTCCGAGAGGGTGTTCCAGGGGTTGTCACAGTCTAGTCCAGGGCAGTTCAGAAGGCCGGAAGGAGGCGAAGAGATAGTAAACAGCCCAGGCCAGCCATATATGGTGTTGTAGTACATGCCCATGGTAGATGTCCAGCAGACAGATGCGTAGCCGACCCCTGCAACACAGGAATATAGGGTAACAGTGTTGGAAGGTGTTTGGTTTCCAAGGTTGTCACTGCTTAGTCCAAGGCAGCTCAGAAGCGGGAAGGAGGCGAAGAGATAGTAAACAGCCCAGCCGATAATGGTGTATTGTAAGTAACATGCCCATGTAAGGATGTCCAGCAGACAGATGGCGTAGCCGACCCCTGCAAACCACAGGGTAATATAGGGTACAGTTGAGGGTGTTCCAGGGGTTGTCACAGCTAGTTCCAGGGGCAGTTCAGAGCGGAAGGAGGCGAGAAGAGATAGTAAACAGACCCAGCCGATAATGGTGTTGTAGTTACATGCCCATGTAGATGTCCAGCAGACAGATGGCGTAAAGCCGAACTCCCTGCCACACATGGAATTATAGGGTACACTGGGGTTGAGAGGGTGTTTCCAGGGGTGTGTCACAGCTAGTCCAGGGCATGTTCAGAGCGGAAGGAAGCGAAGAGAGAATAGTAAACAAGGCCCAGTCCGATAATGGTGTTGTAGTACATGCCCATGTAGATGTTCCAGCAGTACAGATGGCGTAGCCGACCCCCTGCAAACACAGGAAATGAATAGGGTAACTAGTTGAGGGTGTCTTTCCAGGGGTTGTCACTGCTAGTCCAAGGCAGAGCTCAGAGCGGAAGGAGGCGAAGAGGATAGTAAACATCCCAGCCGATAATGGTGTTGTAGAGTACATGCCCATGTAGATGTCCAGCAGACAGATGGCGTATGCCGACCCCTGCAACCCACAGGAATAATAGGGTACAGGTTGAAGGGTTGTTCCAGGGGTTGTCCCTGCTAGTCCAGGGCAGTTCAGAGCGGAAGGAGGCGAAGAGATAGTAAACAGCCCAGCCGATAATGGTGTTGTAGTACATGCCCATGTAGATGGCCAGCAGACAGATGGCGTAGCCGACCCCTGCAACACAGGAATATAGGGTACACTTGAGGGGTGTTCCAGGGGTTGTCACTGCTAGTCCAAGGCAGCTCAGAGCGGAAGGAGGCGAAGAGATAGTAAACAGCCCAGCCCGATAATGGTGTTGTAGTACATGCCCATGTAGATGTCCAGCAGACAGATGGCGTAGCCAACCCCTGCAACACAGGAATATAGGGTACAGTTGAGGGTGTTCCAGGGTTGTCACTGCTAGTCCAAGGCAGCTTCAGAGCGGAAGGAGGCGAAGAGATAGTAAACAGCCCAGCCGATAATGGTGTTGTAGTACATGCCCATGTAGATGTCCAGCAGACAGATGGCGTAAGCCGACCCCTGCAACACAGGAATATAGGGTACAGTCGAGGGTGTTCCAGGAGTGGTCACAGCTAGTCCAGGGCGGTTCAGAGCGGAAGGAGGCGAAGAGATAGTAAACAGCCCAGCCGATAATGGTGTTTGTAAGCACATGCCCATGTAGATGTCCAGCAGACAGATGGCGTAGACCGCCGACCCCAGTAAAGAAACAGGAATATAGGGTACAGTTGATACAGAGCTGAACATCCAGACTGCATTGGTTGGTAGACTTTCTTGTAGACGATCTGCATCAATAGAGCAAGAGTTCCTCAGGAAAGTCAGTTAGTAAATACATTCTAAGGCTAAAATATATGTTGAATTTTGAAGAACACAGCGTTTAGGAGACTGTTTGAAACAGACGATTTGGTTTCCTGAAAAAAGTACCAGGAATACTCTTTACTAACTGAAATAAGAAAATTTACTTTGATTTGACCATAATAAATCCACAATGTGGAATTTTAAATGTATTGCCTTTTCACATTTTGATTAAATCTTTAACCCTCCCCCCCCTCCACAGCTTTTGACGCAATAGTGATTATTACATAAAAATTTTGCTACAGACGTAATATTATGTATCATTATATTGTTACTGTTTTATTGTGTTGTCTGCTGTAGTAATGTACAATAAGCTTTCTTCTTCATAAGTCCATAGCCATGTCAAAATTTCTCTGTAAACTATGGATTAGGGTGTCTAGAATTAGATGAAAAATCTAGAGCGAAGGATTCTACAGTATTTACACAATCCTGCAGGACATCCGAGGATCAATGATGTGAGGTTGAAAAATTCACTTTGTAGTAATTTTCAATAATTAGTAGATCAAGCTTTATTTGCGTTAAAATCTTACAGAATTTAAACGGAAGTTGGGTAAAAGGCAAATAACTTTTACTACAATTACCATAAACGCGTACACTATTATTACCAAACTCTTGGTAGCTGAATTAATAGTTGAGGATAGGAGAGTGACTGGTAGTCCCTCCAAAACGTTCTTGTTCTGTAATATCCTTTACCGATCCTTTATAATGATCAATATTTATTAGGAAACAATGTCCACGTCTTGAAAAGCGACCATATATGTTAAAAAATTTCACTTATCTCATTTATATTAAAATATTAAACCATTTAGAGAGGGTTTGCGGTGAATAGAGGTATATAAGAGAAAATATTGTCACGGCCAATACAACTAACATGCATACCGACAAGTAATCATATAATATCTAGTGTACTTTATTAAAGCTTAGGTTGTTGATAGTATCGCTTTCATATAGACGACTCTGCTGACATCTAAATGTCCAATTAAGGTCGGTGGAAGAGTGGACTTCACGTGGATGACGGATTGAGGTCGATACTGTCATCAATAACTCCGCGGAAGCTTTGACCTCAGGATATGAACTTAAACATGGCCGGAATAGCGGGTTATTGCCAAAGCCACAGGAAATTGGTTTGAGAGAAAATTTATTATAAAAGCACAATTTAGAATCTCATATTCAATAATTATAATAATATTAAGGTTTTATTTTATTAGTAAAAGTAAAAACCACACACAGAATGTTTAAAACTGTAGTATAGTATAAAATGGAACTAACCATGAATTTGAAGTGTTAATAAATATTAAAATATATTTTTAAAACCTTTAATATAGTATTTAAGTGTAGAAAATATCCTGTTTTATTTGTTGTTTGACATTGCTTTGGTTTGTTCAAAAGAGTTTGATTTGCTTTACATAATAATGCACTTTTTTAAGAGTTGATATTCCATAAGAAAAGGATGATTCTTTTTTACCTTTTTACTCGCCACTCCTCACTTCGCTTCTCTTCATTAATGCCTGCATTAGGTCCAAAACTAGTATCTGCGCCAAGAGATCCTCTTTTCGGCCACCTTTTACATGAACCACCACGTGGAAGCGACTATCAAAGTTGCTTAAAAACTTACTTTTACAGTAAAAGTTTGTGCTATAAATTCCCGATGTATATTTGATTTTCCTCCTATGTTACTGGAACTATTCTAGGCTAACATATTTCAGGAAGTACACTCGATGATTTGATTTGAATGTGAATATTTCCAGCATTTGATTCAATTTGCTTTATTTAATTTCCAGCATAAGACTTAATTTACTTAAATATGTACGTGTGGAAGTTATGGTAACATCATAACAGCTCTTTCCGATTTTGATCTAACCGTGGTTCATTGAAATCTTCAGATAATTGGATACTTAGTAGGGGAAGTGAACGCAATAGATGTAAGGCTCAAGTTTCTCAAAAAACAATTTGTGGCCGAGGTCCTGCGATAAAAATGTGAAAACTACAGTTTAAAACGTCACCGGAAATTCGTCTACAGTAAAACACATATAACTAGTACGCGCCTAAATGGGTTTTGCTATTAGAAAGATTTGTTCGGAGTCATCATAAATGACTAAATTTTTTTTACAGTTCCTTATCACTGGATGGTTACTTCCAGTTTCAATTTAAATTAAATATAGTAAGTAAAACAATATAAAATGTAATGATACTAAAATTTGCAAATTTGTTTTTGGAGCAGAGCGGGATAAAGTTCAGAGTTACGGAAGATTCTGAATAATCATAACTTAACTTCAGAGATGGCTTCATAAGTTTCGGGTGTAAACAGTTTTTTATTGTTTGGATAATATTTTTGGCAGTGTTTTTAAGTTCCCAAATGGAAAATTTCGGGTGCAAGCAACGTAATATTACTTGTCTCACAATTACCAGACACCGCAAAAGTAAAATACAAAACAGGGGTAAGTAAAGGACTTCCTTGGACTAAAGGCTATAAGAATGTTAAGGTTTTTAAGAAATTGAGGCGAGATGAGGCCTTCTCCGTGAATCTACTGATGATTTCTGAAGCCTTCCAGAGCCTGGTAGAAATCATGAAGACTCCTGTTATTTGGATGGTTAGAGGACAACTTTTCCACACTGATTCTTCTTCTGGGTTGGCTTTCTTCCGGTACAGCCTCATCTTGATCGGGGTGACAGACAGTCTACACCTAATACTTGACAAAAAGATGCCGGTTTCTCCACCTTCTCCATATCCTCAGCCTATAGCTTCTGTTCAGTTCATAAATTATGTCATAATTTTATTTTAGCAGCAGTTATGAAAGCTTATGATAGCTAGAACATTCCAAGATATCTAGATCAGAAGAGATAGACAAATCATTGTTGGATCAAAAGTTATTCAGATATTATAGAACCAATTAGGAACCTCATGGTGTTCAGAAACCATCCTGGCATGATGAACATATATTATAATATTGTAAATAATGGAAAATGTTTTTTGTTCATATATAAGTTTAAGGAAACTATGATTTTTTATAGAATGATTCAGCACACATTTTGACAAAGGACTATGGACTCTTTTGGCATCTATCAAAGTCATCTACAGGTACCGTTATAAATATTCACTAAAAACATCTGTACAACATAAATTGAATTACAGGAACTACGTATAGTTAATTATGTGAACTAGCGGAAATCATCAGGACGGCAAGTACCCAAAGTCTTAGCTTTAGGTTTTAACTTTTACGATTTTCAAATTTAAATATAATACTGTCGACAGTGTTGTACATAAAACGGTCACGCAGGAACTATTTTAAAACATTTAGTTGTATATAAATTATTTACTAAAACAGAAATAATTTCAAAATTAAGTTATCTGTAGTTTGTAGTTTTATTTGTTACCACGATAGTATTGGAGTAAAAAAATTGAGTGCACAAAATACTGAATGTAACATCATAACTCCATGTGACTTTGACCATGCTACGACACACAGAATTAAAACATGAATCACTGGATAATATCCTACAATGTATATGTATATGCAAGTAGAAACCGAAATAAAAACACGTGTTTTTAAAATCAACCATAATTAGTATAATATATTAATAATTAAATGGAGTGTTTCTGGTTGTTCAAACAGCGCAATTACAAACCACGATCATGCGAAATTGCAATTAAAACCAACAAACGAATCATGCAAGTGACCAGCCGAAACCGTATTGCTTACAAAAAGACATTATTTCTGTGTTAAGCTGACGCCTCTTTCAGATAATTCTTGAGCCTTTGAAGGAGACAAAGGATGTGTTCAGTGAGCACATGAAGCCCAATATCGTCTTTGTCGGGACGAGAACATTTAATTGTTTGTATTGGTGGGAACATTGCCACTTGGACTGCAAGTTTATAGAAATCTTACGCGCTAGCATAATAATAGCGAGTTAAGAATATTTTAATTTAAAGCACTTTCGACTGTAAGTTTATTGCCCATCTTAAGCACTGGCATAATACATGTAATGGCGAGTTAAGACCATTTCATTTAAAAGCACTTCGACTGTACCTTAATAAACATCTTAAGCACTGGGATAATAATACTGAGTTAAGAATATTTAATTTAAAGCACTTCGACTGTAAGTTTATTGCCATCTTAAGCACTGGCATAATAATATTGAGTTAAGAATATTTAATTTAAAGCACTTCAACTGTAAGTTTGTAGACATCTTAAGCACTGGCTTAATAATGGCGAGTTAAGAACATTTAATTTTAAGCACTTTGACTGTAATTTTGTAGACATCTTAAGCACTGATATAATAATAGCGAGTTAAGTACAATTTAATTTAAAGCGCTTCGACTGCATGTTTATAGACATATTAAGCAATAGCATAATAATAGCGAGTTAAGAATATTTCATTTAGAGCACTTCGACTGTACATTTATAGACATCTTAAGTTACTGGCATAATAATAGCGAGTTAAATTTAAAGCACTTCGACTGTAAGTTTATATAAATCTTAGACATTGGCATTGTAATTATGTATTAAGAATATTTGCAACACAACCGTTGGATATTGCAAAAGTCCGCATCTTTAAAACACTTTAACTGCAAGTTCAAAGACATCTTACGCAATTGCATAATAACTACGTTTTAAGAATCCTAAAACCTGTACAACAGTTGGATATTGCAAACGTCCGCATGTTTTAAAACACTTTAACTGCAAGTTCAAAGACATCTTACGCAATTGCATAGTAACTACGTTTTAAGAATCCTAAAACCTGTACAACCGTTGGATATTACAAACGTCCGCATGTTAAAAACACTTTAACTGCAAGTTTCAAAGACATCTTACGCAAATGCATAATAACTACGTTTTAAGAATCCTAAAACCTGTACAACCGTTGGATATTACAAACGTCTGCATGTTTAAAACACTTTAACTGCAAGTTCAAAGACATCTTACGCAAATGCATAATAACTACGTTTTAAGAATCCTAAAACCTGTACAACCGTTGGATATTACAAACGTCTGCATGTTTTAAAACACTTTAACTGCAAGTTCAAAGACATCTTACGCAATTGCATAATAACTACGTTTTAAGAATCCTAAAACCTGTACAAACCGTTGGATATTGCAAACGTCCGCATGTTTAAAACACTTTAACTGCAAGTTCAAAGACATCTTACGCAATTGCATAGTAACTACGTTTTAAGAATCCTAAAACCTGTACAACCGTTTGGATATTACAAACGTCCGCATGTAATTTAAAACACTTTAACTGCAAGTTCAAAGACATCTTACGCAAATGCATAATAACTACGTTTTAAGAATCCTAAAACCTGTACAACCGTTGGATATTAAAAACGTCTGCATGTTTAAAACACTTTAAACTGCAAGTTCAAAGACATCTTACGCAAATGCATAATAACTACGTTTTATAGAATCCTTAAAACCTGTACAACCGTTGGATATTACAAACGTCCTGCATGTTTAAAACACTTTAACTGCAAGTTCAAAGACATCTTACGCAAATGCATAATAACTACGTTTTAAGAATCCTAAAACCTGTACAACCGTTGGATATTACAAACGTCCTGCATGTTTAAGAACACTTTAACTGCAAGTTCAAAGACATCTTACGCAAATGCATAATAACTACGTTTTAAGAATCCTAAAACCTGTACAACCGTTGGATATTACAAACGTCTGCATGTTTATAAAACACTTTAACTGCAAGTTCAAAGACATCTTACGCAAATGCATAATAACTACGTTTTAAGAATCCTTAAAACCGACTGTACAATAGCGTACTGGATATTACAAACGTCTGCATGTTTAAAACACTTTAACTGCAAGTTCAAAGACATCTTAGAAATGCATTGTAATAACTACGTTTTTAAGAATCCTACAACCTGTACAACCGTTGGATATTGCAAACGTCCGCATGTTTAAAACACTTTAACTGCAAGTTCAAAGACATCTTACGCAAATGCATAATAACTACGTTTTAAGAATCCTAAAACCTTTACAACCGTTGGATATTGCAAACTTCCACAGACATAAAGCACCTCCTGATTCCAAATTTGTGCCTGATCCGTATAATACTATTATGGAATAGTTACCAAAACATAAAAGGAAGGATCGGAGTAAGATTACAAGTAAATGAAGCAAAAAATTGTAAGGGGAAATCATTTAATTATATGCTTTAATATGAAATCAACGTAATATGAAATGTGTCTGTGAGATTTAAACGTGCTACCTATACAATTTACTTCACGATATTAAATTAAATGCCTTTAATTGAACTAAGCAAATCTATACAAGTGAATAAAAATATTCTTACAATTTCCTTGAATAGTATCACAATTTTGTACTCTATTTGAGGCCAAAGTTTAATAATTTGCAATTAATATATACTTTAAATAATTTTACTTAACCAAACGTGTCCACGTGGTGAAAGATGGGTGGAAAGAAATTCAAGTCTATCATTATAGAAGCCATGATTAGATCTTAAAACTGATTAAAGTCACGCAGTGAATCACAATAAATGCGTATAATTATTACGGGAAGTAGCAGGAGCCACCAAAAAAACCCAAAAGACTTAACTTCAGGTAGAAACATTTTAATACTTTTTACAATTTCCCAATTTAACTCTTATAACGTAGACAGCAATGTATATAAAACAGCCACACAGAAATGATTTATTAATTTTGTAGTTGCGTATAACTTTTATCTACTAGATCGAAATCAGCACAAACTGAAATTATCCTTTGTATTTAATTTTAAATGTTCCAACGCAATACATACAGAGAATTAAAACATGATGCCAAGTGTTCAATTTTTGAACTAGATATAAATCTAGTAATTGGTATTTTGGCAAGTGGAACCGAAATGACAAACTCACAGCCTATCGTCACTTATCTAACCGTAAACAGACATTAAAGTGATGTCTTAGTCTCTTAGTAACGAGTTTTGAGTGCATCAAGCTAAGGTAAATATAATCTGAGACAAAAACTGGTGTTGAATTATTGTTTAACTCTTTCTATACGCTCTCATTTTGGGTTCGCCATTAAAACTAGCGTAGCTGACATTGATTTGTTTCTTAAAAAGAACAGTTTGTGTGCTAAGTAGGTACCTATCCTAGCACATTGTTGCACTTTTAACCCATTGTTGTAACATTAACATGTTAACGTTATTACTTTTAGTTTTTAATAATAGTATATTTTTTGTTATTAAGTGGATTGAGTGTAAAGCTGTGTGTTATGGAATAAAATTTCTTTCTTTTTCCTCTTCTTCTTATTCAATGGAATTAGCTCCCGCCTCCTGGACTAATAATACACATTCTTCTGGCTGTACTTTTCAGGTGTACACGATACATAAAAAAATGACAACACGTCACTTAAAACCTGACAGGCCTATCGCAATACATGCAAACCCAACAAACACTCTCCCCCCCCCCCCCCGCCAGGCAGTCGATTGGAAGTAACTTGTCCAGTTTGTTATCTCCTGTTAACAGTCGATCGAGAGTCACGTGGTCTGAATTTGCGCTGGAGGACGGCTTTGAACAGTTGAAATTTATACCGGAGCTTTAGATTGAGTAAGTCACTCTTCGGAGCTTTACATTGAGTAAGTCACGCTTCAGTTCGCCACTTCGAAACACTTGAAATGTCTCTCGTGTATTAATATTTATAGTTGTATAAGTGTTCAAATATTATTTATGTGATTGTATTGACAGAATTACAGGTTTTGTAAACTTAAACAGTTATTACAAAAAAAAAATATTGATAAAATGTTAAGAAAAAAACATGCATCCATACAATACAAACTAAACAGCACTATACCATGTTTTTGTAGGCGAAACAAGGTTCACTAAAATATCTACAATACAAAAAAATACTAGCAAGTAATCTAGTATTAGTACGTAAACTAATTAATAACGAAAGAAAATATTTCATAAGCAGTATTATGGTTTACAACTTAGGAAATATTAAAAGATAAACTAATATATAGCTAACAGCTATATAGCTAACTATTATACAACAAAAATGTTGATAAAAAGTTAAGAAAAAACATGCATACAAACGCATACATACAATCGAAACTAAAAAGCCCTATACCATGTTTTTGTTTAAAAACGTTGCAATTAGAAAACTTTTTAACAATATTATAATAATATTATATAATATTTAGGAGAAGACGAAACAAGGTTAGTCACTAAAAATCTATACTAAAAAAAGCACTAGCAAATAATCTAGTATTAGTGCATAAACTAATTAATAATAACAGAAAATATTTCATAAGCAGTATTATGGTTCACAACTTAGGAAATATTAAAATTAAAAAAAAAATGTATGAAACTAGTAGGTTTTGACACTTGTTTACCTGTATTTTGGACTTTTTAAAGTAATATTTAATTACAAAAATATATCGCTTGACCTTGATATGCAGAGCTAAATGAGACATACGTACCATTTCTGTATACAATAACACTTTATCCAGCATGAAAAAGAACCATATTTACGAGCTTAGTTCTTTAGAGTTTAGAGTTAGGGTTATCACCCCATAACTATACAAGTAACGATAAAACAGTTTCAAAGAAAAAAACCTTCAAATTTTAGCACATAAGCACATGCAAATAAATTAAATTTTGAACTTAACTTTTCATATCTTTCTTCAGTTTTTCTTAAAAGGAAAACTGCATTCTTCGTTTTATGTCTGATACTATGATTATACATTACTTGTAAATAGAACATTAGGTGTATATTGTTCTATTTAAAATTGTGTAACATCGCCCACAAAAATATACTCCTCCTAAAGTACGTAAATGCTGTGGAACATAATAGAAACACTTTATTTTGCAAATTACTACTGCATACCAATAGAATAAAACTGTTAATGTATTAACAACGCATTAAATAAAAATTATACATTGGCAAGGCAGGTAGTCTGTTTAAATCCATATCGCAAATGCATCCAATACAATATAAGTGGCTTAAATTTCATGAGTTTAATATAATTATTTTTTTAGAAATTTGAAAACCAGTTGGGAGGCCTGATATGCACTTCCACTTCGATTGAAACTCATCACTTCATCAGCTAGCGGAAATGAAAAATTATTGCGAACACATTCGAATTTTCGACGCGGAAAGTGTTTAACGCAATCATCGTTTCAGGTTATTTTTAAAATGACGTCATTGATGATCTGGAGCGATGCCAATGTTGCAAACATTCTCAGTGTTGCCAAAACTGAAACACGCGATTCTCAGAACTGTTATCTACAGTTTTTGCAGCTTTCTAACTGTAAAACATAAACAAACACACAGAAGTCTCCCTGAAGCACAATTCACAGCGCCATCCTACGGCCAGACCTAGGACATTTACTGGATAGGAAAGGTAAGCCTATTGATTTTGGCAAGTCGTGCAGAACTAAAAAACATAGTGAAAGAAATGTAAACGCTTTCTGGGTTGGATTTTATGGGAAACAGAAAAAAATTACCCCCTGATTGTTTTATTGTTCATTATTGAACAATAATCCGTTTTCTTTCAATCGATTTGAATCTTATGAAATACCCTGTACAATTACGGAAAGGAAATCATAGCCAAATAAATACTTTCCTAGGGGATGAGTGATAATTTACTTAAAGACACAACCTGGTTCATTAAATCGATAGAGAAATTTCTCCTAGAAAGGAAACCGACTGTCAGCAGCGCCTGTTTTGCCAGAGGTCGAAATATTACGGTATCAAAAGGGTTAAAAATACGAAATGACAATTTTTTCCACCGATCACATGTTTTACCTTGATACACTAAGAACTAACTGTCTGACGCGTACATAGATTTATTAAATCATCTACAAATATTTATCTTCTATAAATTTTGAAAATATTCTACATCCGAAGTGGAAATGATGGAAATAAACAATTTCAACTCTACACTCGTGCTGTTACCAACTCTGCTTACATATGACCAAAAATCAATAAAACTATGTTTAGAAAAACCTTTATTTTTATAGGTCCAAAGATTTTTAACATGTTATCCTACAGCATTAAAAACTCCAAAACCTTAAAATTTTTCAAAAAAGAAGTTAAAAGATGGCTACGAAAAAAAGAAGGCACGGAGGTTTTTTGAGATTCTGCACTGAAGTTTGAATGCTTTCAGGAAACCTGAATGCAATTATTTTTTTGTTTTATATTTTGTACTACTATATCTTAAATTCATACTATACACAAAAATGTATTAATTGTATTGTAGAATACGTAATTTCTTGGGTTTGTAATAATGTTTCGTTGCGTGTATTTTAGTATTAGTTTTTTATTTGTATGTTATTTTTATTTCGTTGTGAAGACTGCAGTGGACCGCTAGAATTTAAATTTATTTAGACTGTAAGAGACGTTGTTTTGTCAACTTCGTTTTGTGCTAGCCATCTTGATTCGATGGCTGGAAATTCCGAGCCAAATTGATATTGTGTACATAAAACTATGTAAAATAATGGAAGGAATAAATTCATATTCGTTCATTCAAATTTTCTCTCGGCTCGTAGGCAACAAAGGGCACCGCACTCCTAACCAAATTTTTATTGAGATTCAAAAACAGTATTTTTGAAATAGCATTCAACCTATAATCTCTGTGGATTTTTAAAGCGATGGGACAGGGAAGCTGAGTCAATACGGTGAGATGGCCAATCTAATAAAAGAGTATCGCCTGTAAATATTTGGCGGGAGAAGGACACCCTAAAATTCCTTTTATACAGCACACTCCCATAACAACCTCACAACCCCCTCACAGTACCACTTAACACTGGCAGCATCACACCTTTAAAATACGATAATAATTGAACGGTAAATGTAATATTTTGGGTTATTTTAAGAGCTATTCTTTGCAAATTACTGATTGATAAAGTATATCATATCAGAATTATAAAGAAGTACTAATAACATACTATTTTGTAATATAATTTGTTTGAAAGTGGTAAAACTACCCTAATTATATTTCTGTAATTAGTACATAGCTTTGAAGAGCTTAGTTAAATGTATAAATAGGTTTTCAATTGTATATGATTCCTTTTAAATTGGATATTTTCAATAATTTTATTGTTCCAAAGTTTGGATAGTTTTTTTCCCTTTCCACTAACAAGTTTGCCTCCAAGTGACGCCTACAATTTTGTATTTACATGGGATCAAAAAATTTATTACTATCTATTTTCTTTAAAGTCATCGCATAACGGTGCCCTTTTCACCCCCATTACTGTTTGATTATTTGTTAAGGGATGCAAAATAGAGATTCTCAAACACCGACTCAATATTTATGTTGTTGAGGTATTAATCTCCAATTAACATACTCGATCATCTTGGCAAATTATTTGGTATATGGTATTTATTTTTAATGCAATTTTGCAACTTTTATTGTAGGGTATAAGTTGACATACCCAAAATAGCTTACCCACATTTTTTCATACTCTTCGTTAATTTCTGTTAATTCTCACGAAAATTCCGTTATTTCCACAATATTAACGACTTTACCGCCTTAATTCAATGGGTGTACTAACTTCCCACAATGAAAAGTAGCTTACCCAGATTAAATCGTTATAATTAGATTTTCTAAGTATACATCGTTAGTTTCCTCGTTAGTTAGTCGTTAGGTCTCACGAGAAAATTAATATATCAGTAATATTAACCATTTTACAGGCTTCAATTAATGGCCAACTTCACAGTATGAAAAATACCTAGCCTACACAAATTAAATAAATATAAGCACGCACTCGGAATATTTATTGTTAGTTCTTCGTTAGTTCCTGTTAGGTCTCACAAAAACTTGTTCTTACTTTGTTCTTAAACAAATAATATTTTCAAGGAGAGGCTGGTCCCTATAAGCCTCATTCTGCCCACCTCATGGGCCACTGGCCTGTGCGAGGATCTTACCAAACAGAATAAGGGGGAGAGTCGATACAGTACAAGGTTGATTGTACTGATGACAGTGCAACGGTACAGAGAGGATTTGAACCCGCGCTATCTCTAACTCAGATTCAAAGACCGATGTCTTAGACCGCCTGGCCATCGGCAGTCCTCAGCTGCAGTGAATACAAATGTAATTTCAAGAGATTTCAAGAAATGTATTATTTATTTCTATCCCATTATAGGGAACATGAAACACGATAGTAGAACATCAACATGATTCACAACCAGAGAGCTGTCAATAGTTCAAGAGGATTCACATTTTTGAGTCAAGAACCATTTCAGCAGAAGGTAAACGAATTTTAAAAATAAAACTAGATTCACTAATAAATTAGTTCTGTCACATTCATCATCAAATTTACATTCTTTCATTTGAGAGCTATAAAAAACCGGAGCAGAAATGAAATATGAAGAACCGAAAAGTCCAATAGCTTCTTTGTTTGAAGGTTATTTTTGACAATGGAAGGATTGTGAAGGAAACAGGATTTTTCAGGACATTTGCCATCGTTCAGTGAAACAAGAATCAGTAACACTTACGTTTCAAGATCTGCAATCTGATCTCTTCTTCAGGTAAAGAACTAACCTAATACATAATTACAAACTAGGTTAGAATAAACAAATCTTAGTTTGTAATTATCTATTAGGTTAGTTCTTTACCTGAAGAAGAGATCAGATTGCATATCTCAAAACGTAGGGTTACTGATTTCTTGTTTCACTGAACGATGGAAAATGTCCGGAAAATCCTGTTTCCTTCACAGTCCAATAGCATTCGGATAAGATAACGATAAGTTTGGCATTATACATGTATATTTATTTTTCCTCCTTGTAAACTGGTAAGATACATTCGTTTTGCAGTAATATTTTATTCATCGTCGAGTAAATACTGCTATAATTAAGCTAATGACAAATTTAACAATAATGCTATACTATTTTTTACTCACTACAAGACATAAACAACAAGTACATGGAAACTATTCGAAATTAATATAATGGAATGTAAGTGATAATAAAGTAATTTAATTAGTCAGTAGGCAAGAGGGCGGTTTTAACAACAGTGTAGCCATTACTCCAGAGTGAAATATCCCGGGTTTAAGGAAGTGAAGAATGCCCTGGATTATACTCGGCCCAGCTGTGAACAGGGCTACCAACTTGTCTACCTCAACACAACTTGTACCATTCATTGTCGGCCATTTTAGTGCGTTCTGTCGTAAGGCTACAAGCATAAAATAGACGGTGAAGGAAATTCTGTTTCTCACTTCGGAATCTTGAAATCCAAACATATACTTTAGGTACTAATAATAAATGTTACGTTGATTGAATGACATCTTTTGACAAAAAATGACATTTCTTGTCATTTCATGGGTAGAAATAAATCTTAAATGAAGGCATACGTTGGGATTCCATCAAGTTAAAGATCTTTATGAATAGAGTACAATGCTGCAAATTCAAACAATGCTGATAAACAAACTGAATATAATCTTTCCGGAATACAATTTTTTTATATAAGTATAAAATAAAATATACAGTAAAAAGTACAAACAGTACAAGCCCCTGAGGCGTTGACTTGATAAAATAAAAATTACAACGTAATCGACTTAACCTGCTTAGCCTGGCTGTGAGCTATATTGTCTTTCAATTTTTCTTTGTCTTTAGAATAAGAAAAAACATTGATTTATAGTATATGACCGTACTTATTTACTATGTGTTGGATGGATATAAATATAACTTATTCATAAATATAAAACAATACTTTTACACAAATTATGTAATCTTGATCATTAACTTGGATTTACTTAATGCGCATCCTTTTAAAGCAAGCCATTTTTAAATGTAATTTTTTAAATGAGTGCAAATAACCATGTGGTTATGATTCTGTCTTACCTGATATTGTGCTTGTATAGGATATGCGTTTGAATCTTTATGGGTGATATTTGGGTTTGTTTGAAATAGAGTATTGCAATTAAAAGTTGAATACACCTTCTCTAAATTGGAAAAGAATTATTTTATCAGCAAAGATATAAAATTAAGCAGATGATACTATAGTTTTACAATTTGAAAAAGAAATCAGATAAAAGATGTTGAAAGATTTGGGGTTTTAATATATCAGAACCAAATAGCACCTAGGGATTGTGTGTACTGCTATCCCTTTATAGCGTAAACCACAATAGTAAATACACCAATAAAAAAATAAAATCATTAAGTAAAAAGTAATTATAAAGACAGGCTGTTAATAAACTCCAACGGAGGCTTGACAATGCCCGACCTAAGTAACAAGTAAAGCAGTAAAACTTAACACATCATTGCTGCACCTATAAATATACTTTTTGAAATAACTATCATTTTTTGTCATTTCATGGGGATGTCCCACAAGGAATCAGAAATAAATCTTAAATAAAAGCATAGGTTGAGGAGTACATCATGTTGAAGGTCTTTATTGATAGAGTATAATGCGGCAAATCCAACCTTAAAATGCTCACCTCCTTAGAAGAATTACGCTGATTTAATTTTGGAAACATTTAAAATGTAGATCCTATTCTACCTAGATGGTTTAATATTCTTGTCTTGACTCAAGTTGTGTAAATGCATACTGGACTTAAGAAGTAGTTTTTAAAGTAGAGATTCTTCACGTCACATGGAAAATAGTCTACAAGTAGTTCGGCAAAAATATTTTACGATGTGAAGAGTCAATAACTACCTTAAAATCTATTTTTAGATGCAGTAATGATGTACCAAGTTTTATTGCTCTACCTGTAATCGTTCGGGAATACAGCCCGCGCGGGACTTAATTAAAACCCTGTATGTGTCTAGATGTAGACAGCTGTGTTCAAATATCTAAGAGCAACGTTGTCATGTACGTTTATCTATTTCACTGTCTGCTGGACTATGAATTAACTCGGCGTACAGACAACTTGCATATTTATGTATTACCTTTAATTCTCTAACAGTCTATGATTCTCGTAAAGTCTATGACTCTATAACAGTCTATGATTCTCGTACAATCTATGACTCAAGATCAGTCTATGATTCTCTAACAGTCTATGATCCTCTAACAGTCTATGATTCTATAACAGTCTATGATCCTCTAACAGTCTATGATTCTATAACAGTATATGATTCTCTAACAGTCTATGATTCTCTAACAGTCTATGATTCTCTAACAGCCTATGGTTCTCTAACAGTCTATGATCCTCTAACAGTCTATGATTCTATAACAGTCTATGGTTCTCTAACAGTCTATGATCCTCTAACGGTCTATGATTCTATAACAGTCTATGATTCTCTAACAGTCTATGATCCTCTAACAGCCTATGATTCTATAACAATCTATGATTCTCTAACAGTCTATGATCCTCTAACAGTCTATGATTCTATAACAGTCTATGATTCTCTAACAGTCTATGATTCTATAACAGTCTATGATTCTCTAACAGCCTATGGTTCTCTAACAGTCTATGATCCTCTAACAGTCTATGATTCTATAACAGTCTATGATTCTCTAACAGTCTATGATTCTCTAACAGCCTATGGTTCTCTAACAGTCTATGATTCTCTAACAGTCTATGATTCTCTAACAGCCTATGGTTCTCTAACAGTCTTTGATTTTCTAACAGTCTATGATCCCTCTAACGGTCTATGATTCTATAACAGTCTATGATCCTCTAACAGCCTATGATTCTATAACAATCTATGATTCTCTAACAGTCTATGATTCTCTAACAGTCTATGATTCTCTAACGGTCTATGATTCTATAACAGTCTATGATTCTCTAACAGTCTATGATCCTCTAACAGCCTATGATTCTATAACAATCTATGATTCTCTAACAGTCTATGATCCTCTAACAGCCTATGATTCTATAACAGTCTATGATTCTCTAACAGTCTATGATTCTATAACAGTCTATGATTCTCTAACAGCCTATGGTTCTCTAACAGTCTATGATCCTCTAACAGTCTATGATTCTATAACAGTCTATGATTCTCTAACAGTCTATGATTCTCTAACAGCCTATGGTTCTCTAACAGTCTATGATTCTCTAACAGTCTATGATCCTCTAACGGTCTATGATTCTATAACAGTCTATGATCCTCTAACAGCCTATGATTCTATAACAATCTATGATTCTCTAACAGTCTATGATTCTCTAACAGTCTATGATTCTCTAACGGTCTATGATTCTATAACAGTCTATGATTCTCTAACAGTCTATGATCCTCTAACAGCCTATGATTCTATAACAATCTATGATTCTCTAACAGTCTATGATCCTCTAACAGTCTATGATTCTATAACAGTCTATGTTTCTCTAACAGTCTATGATTCTATAACAGTCTATGATTCTCTAACAGCCCATGGTTCTCTAACAGTCTATGATCCTCTAACAGTCTATGATTCTATAACAGTCTATGATTCTCTAACAGTCTATGATTCTCTAACAGCCTATGGTTCTCTAACAGTCTATGATTCTCTAACAGTCTATGATTCTCTAACAGCCTATGGTTCTCTAACAGTCTTTGATTTTCTAACAGTCTATGATCCTCTAACGGTCTATGATTCTATAACAGTCTATGATCCTCTAACAGCCTATGATTCTATAACAATCTATGATTCTCTAACAGTCTATGATTCTCTAACAGTCTATGATTCTCTAACAGCCTATGGTTCTCTAACAGTCTATGATCCTCTAACAGTCTATGATTCTATAACAGTCTATGATTCTCTAACATTCAGTGATTCTCTAACAGCCTATGGTTCTCTAACAGTCTATGATTCTATAACAGGCTATGATCCTCTAACAGTCTATGATCCTCTAACAGTCTATGATTCTATAACAGTCTATGATTCTCTAACATTCAATGATTCTCTAACAGCCTATGGTTCTCTAACAGTCTATGATCCTCTAACGGTCTATGATTCTATAACAGTCTATGATTCTCTAACAGTCTATGGTTCTCTAACAGTCTATGATCCTCTAACGGTCTATGATTCTATAACAGTCTATGATTCTCTAACAGCCTATGGTTCTCTAACAGTCTATGATTCTCTAACAGTCTATGATCCTCTAACGGTCTATGATTCTATAACAGTCTATGATCCTCTAACAGCCTATGATTCTATAACAATCTATGATTCTCTAACAGTCTATGATTCTCTAACAGTCTATGATTCTCTAACGGTCTATGATTCTATAACAGTCTATGATTCTCTAACAGTCTATGATCCTCTAACAGCCTATGATTCTATAACAATCTATGATTCTCTAACAGTCTATGATCCTCTAACAGTCTATGATTCTATAACAGTCTATGTTTCTCTAACAGTCTATGATTCTATAACAGTCTATGATTCTCTAACAGCCCATGGTTCTCTAACAGTCTATGATCCTCTAACAGTCTATGATTCTATAACAGTCTATGATTCTCTAACAGTCTATGATTCTCTAACAGCCTATGGTTCTCTAACAGTCTATGATTCTCTAACAGTCTATGATTCTCTAACAGCCTATGGTTCTCTAACAGTCTTTGATTTTCTAACAGTCTATGATCCTCTAACGGTCTATGATTCTATAACAGTCTATGATCCTCTAACAGCCTATGATTCTATAACAATCTATGATTCTCTAACAGTCTATGATTCTCTAACAGTCTATGATTCTCTAACAGCCTATGGTTCTCTAACAGTCTATGATCCTCTAACAGTCTATGATTCTATAACAGTCTATGATTCTCTAACATTCAGTGATTCTCTAACAGCCTATGGTTCTCTAACAGTCTATGATTCTATAACAGGCTATGATCCTCTAACAGTCTATGATCCTCTAACAGTCTATGATTCTATAACAGTCTATGATTCTCTAACATTCAATGATTCTCTAACAGCCTATGGTTCTCTAACAGTCTATGATCCTCTAACGGTCTATGATTCTATAACAGTCTATGATTCTCTAACAGTCTATGGTTCTCTAACAGTCTATGATCCTCTAACGGTCTATGATTCTATAACAGTCTATGATTCTCTAACAGTCTATGATCCTCTAACAGCCTATGATTCTATAACGATCTATGATTCTCTAACAGTCTATGATTCTCTAACAGCCTATGGTTCTCTAACAGTCTATGATCCTCTAACAGCCTATGGTTCTCTAACAGTCTATGATTCTCTAACAGTCTATGATTCTCTAACAGCCTATGGTTCTCTAACAGTCTATGATCCTCTAACAGTCTATGATTCTCTAACAGCCTATGGTTCTCTAACAATCTATGATTCTCTAACAGTCTATGATTCTCTAACAGCCTATGGTTCTCTAACAATCTATGATCCTCTAACAGTCTATGATTCTATAACAGTCTATGATCCTCTAACAGGCTATGAATCTCTAACAGTCTATGTTTATCTAACAGTCTATGATTCTCTAACAGTTTATGATCCTCTAACAGTCTATGATTCTCTAACAGTCTATGAGTAGACAGTTGAACTATGTCTTTGCTTAAAAAGTGACTGATTGATATCCAGCAGCAACCGGGAGAAATTAAGTTATAAATACATTAAAAACAGTATTAATTATATTATACTGAGTAAATTCTGGTAGTAACAAGAAGTTCCCAATTTATAAATTTTAGTTAATCGAAATTAGGTCATCATAGTAAATTTAAAAGGATTAGAAACCTAGAATATTTTTCGTGGAAACGCTATTAACGTTTTGTCCCACAAGTGGATGAGGATGTTCACAAAATGTCTGCACATTGTCTAGTGTAGGTATTGTGACCTCGTCCGAAGGAGTAATTCGTACTATAATTCACGTACGTTGCCATCACGTAATCCATATTACCGGAAGGGAGGATGTGATTGGTTGGAAGTTTTACAGCTGAAACTCCCTCGTGGATTGATCATTGAAAAATAAAAGTTGGAAATAACCCGGTACAACAATAAATATAATCTGTTATGGAAGATAGGGTCAAAATAATTCATCTGTGGTGCACAAAAATTAGTTAGAATTGGCAGTGGTAATAAGCCACCCTTGAGATAATCCTTAATTGATTTCTGTACATATTGAAAATTGAAAGCATCCTGGATGGAAGGACTGCAAACGAGACGAAAGTTCAGTGTAAAATATCATCTCAAAGTCAGAGTCAAAGACAAATCTTTTATTGAAAAAGGATCTATTCAATAAAAGAATTAAACAAGGGAATTTCAAAACTAGACCTTTGTCATTCCGTCAAATATTCCTCGAAATAGTAGTACTATTTAAAATATATAAACATATACTATATACACTATACTATTACGCTATTTATACTATATAAACATTTTTTAAGTTTTGATCTGAACCACGTGAACAGTATTCAATTATTTTACCCAGATATTTAAATAAATTTGGTGTATGATACTAAATCGAATATTTCGGACATTTGATCGGAACTTAGAAATTAAAAGGTTACTTTTCTGCCTCGTTTCAAGCTTATGGGTGAGGACTGGAAAACTAGCAAGTTCTGAAAAAGTGGGTATACCTACAGAAAGTCAACAGCCCTGCCGCACGTAAAACTTTCTTGACCTCTCAGTTACTTATCAAAGTTGCAATTATCTGTCAAATCTTCTAAATACCTGCTTTGTATGTGGGTGGATTAGAGTAAGTAAATTTGCGGCGAGTGCCACTATAGATTTGAATTTGGCGCGTAATCTATCAGTAGCCGCGAACACGATAGCCAGCTGTGCCGACCTTTAGTCATAGCTTTAACTATCTGGAATTCTCCTGAACAGATTCTGGTAGGATCGACCCTCCTAGATTAGCAAGCGGGGAGCGGAGGTTGTGTCGGAGTCGTTGTGCGGCTATCGTGTAGAGTAGACCGGATGAAAGTGCATGTAGATCGTCTAGATTTATGTGTTATAGTTAGGGAACTTTCGGAACCATATCTAAACTATTAGGTTATCTTTTCCTCATCAAAGCTGGTTATGTTTGGATAGGGGAAATCTAGTGGCAGATCCACGGTTAATAGTTAATACTCATCTGGAAAGGTTCCCTCTTCCGGTCGCGACGGCACGAGGTTGCAAACTGTATAGGTAATTAGTGGTATGAGTATAATAGATTTCATAAATCATTTTTGGATTAATATACCTTACTTTGGGAGTTTATCTGTTACAACAAATTTAAAAACCAATCGGGAGGTATAACCATTCCCATGTACTTGGAAACATGTTCAGGAACATACAAAAGTAACATGATTGATCCTGGGATGAACGTTTTTCTTCATCCAATTCACAAAATTAGCTTACGACCTCGCCGGGAGCTCCAGACGGAGTTAGACAGTCGAGTCAAATCAGCGACATTGTAGCAGCTGAGATTGCATTAGACAATCAAACACCCGATATTGAGTTAGACGCTGTAGCGCGGACGGGACGCTCATTGGCCAAATCACGCGCGGCGCCGCGACGCCGTATCGGTGACGACGCCAATAGGACACGCCGGGAGTCTTTCTTAGAGCAGAGAGAGAAGAGACAGCAAGACTTTCGCGACTTTTAAACTCCTTGTACCTCACTCAGCATCATTAATGTCACAACAGAACAACTCGCGACTGCGACGTTTAAACTTCTCACTGTAATGGTCGTAGTCGAACTTTTCTTTTTTGCCTCCTTGATTTCTCGATGTAACAGCGTTATCGAATATTCAGGAGTAAATGATAAAAAATCGCTATTGCTTTTGATGAAACATACAATTTAAATAACCCTTTCGTATCAGTTATGTAATGAGTCCATTAAAACACTAGTGAGATTATAAGTTGAAAAGACGATTTGTCACGTGATAATAAATATCAGTGGTCCCAGCAATGAACCTTGGAGTGAGGAGGTTATACAGTGTTTATTACCTGTCGACGAGTAAGCTTCGTCTGGCATACGTAATAAATGATCTAGGAACACTGTAATATCATATACTATATTACTAATTTTTAAAAAGTTTTTGGTTTAATAAAAGGGATTTAAACATTCCGTATAATTAAGTAGCTGAAAGTCTACCTGCATTGTAAAGTACACAGCTTTCTTTACTTGAAATTAATAGAGAAATTTCTTCTTAGACAAAAATTGATCGTCAGCCGTAACAGTTTTGGCGGAATCCAAAATGGAAGAGTAAAAGGGTTATAAGTATAAAAGGATTTTTTTAATAACATTTTTTCTCATATATTTTTTTATTAGTTTGACACACTTAAAACCAATGTAAACTCCGCCAAAGTCAACTGTGCGTCTGACATCGCTTCTTTTCTTAGAAAAAATCCTTCCAGAAAATTAAGAAAATATATTGTGTGCTTTTATAGAGTGCAAATTTGAGTACAATGTTGAACCCAAGTTAGTGTGCCATTGCGAATACACCGATAACATTAAAAAGTATTAAATGAGTTTATGAGTAAATTTAAAAAACAGTATTTTCCTTGTATTGAAATATGTTTTTATATTGGCATTTTGTTAGATTCATGATTATAACATTTTCTTAAACGTATGTAAAATACTCACTGATGATGATATGTTATGCTAGAATGAAGACGATTACATAATACTTTGAGCGAATATATATATATATATATATATATATATATATTATATATATATAATAAACTCGTATGAAGTAAATGTTTCAAATAAAGAAACACATATTTATATGTTCCACATTGTTGTTTTGCTTAAAGTAGATACATTATCTAATTATAATGACATCGAAAGATAATAGGTTCCGGACATTTGTCAATGTTATATAAGTTATATAAATGTAACACAAACGCTTCGAGAGTTGAAATCTATCATCTTAGTTAGGTGAGAATGTAAATAGTTCATGGAATAAGAAAGAAAAGGAATAAAAATAAAGGACGAGTGTCCGTCAAACTCTCTTCAACATAGATGACAGTCCACGTTGTAAAATAGATGTGTTTTTGTATATCAGCTCTAATTTTATATATTAGCAGTATTTTATATAAATCTTTTAGATGTGCACCAATACTATCATATAAAATCATACCAGAAAACCTAGAATTTATTTAAGTTCAGATAGTTTCGGAGTATTTATTAATGAAGTATACTAAAAATCCCTGAGCACTCTGATTACATTATATTATAAACCTAAAACTGTACAAAACTTTAATTTTGCCTTAAGTTTAAGAAAGTATTAATTAGTACATGAATATTAATAGAGGTTCGAATATGAAAGGAGAAATCTAAATTTCTTTGCGTTTATGGAGACTTAAAACAGTCATTTCGAAGGAATTCGGGATACTTTTTGGGAAATGCCCTTACATATTAATAGTTAGAGCTTCCGAAAAACTTGTCACCAGACTTTTAGTGATTACTCCACGTTTATAAGCCGAGTGACCGAATGTGCCGACCAACAAAATCCAAAGTCCAGACGTTGGATGCTCTAGGCAGAGAAGGATTAAGAGACCTGAGTTACCTATCCAGTGTGGGTCACTGGATATAAGATTCAATCCCCGACTAGTAAACAACAGCTGTCAAGAAAGAGCAATACAATTCTTCTTTTTCAATAACATGAATGACAGCCTCCTGCGCTGGTAAAAGAACTGCCTTGCCAACCTGCTTTGCCTTTCATAGTACGATGCCTCGCAAGTCCCAAATCGAGTTGTCAAAAGATTATAATTGTGGCGAACCGTCCTCATGTCCCGGATAAAATGAGTATCTCCATTCTACCAAGTTAGTACAGCAAACTCTTCAGAATAGGTAAAACTCATCCAAGAAGAACTAGAGAGGAGCCAAACTTAAAAATAGATGTTGGGAATTTATAACTGCTGCAAAAGTTACTAGGCATTGTCTAAATTCATTTTTATGTATCCAATGTTTATCACCGAGTGGATCCAAAAACCATACCCTAAGAGACCCGAGCCTTTAGAGACCAGGCGGCCTCTGTGGATGAAGGCTTGAAAACTCCACTCAGAGTAAAATTTAATCGCTTCTACATATCAATGTCTGAGAGTTCAAAATCTTATAAGAAATAAAATGGATGAAACTTGTTTTAATATCAACTTATAGCCAAATAGCAAATCCGAACTTTCTTGGTGGTCCTCCAAGAAGACGAATTTCTTGTAAAAAAAATAACTATGAAGATCTTTCGCGGAAAATAGTTTTAAGTTTTTTTTTTAAAAAAGTCAATTTTCAATGTTTTGGAATTTTTTTACTATGACTTCGGTAATTTTAGGTCTTCACTGATGGCCACTAACACTACCAACCCTTTACGAGCCTGCCCAATTTTCAATTATGTGCAATTTTTTACTACGAAATCGGATATGTTAGGTCTTCACTGATGGCTAGTAACTTCACCACTCCTTCCGAGCTTGCACAATTTTTTTTTTTTGAAATGTTTTACTATGAAATCTGGAATTTTAGGTCTTCACTGATGGTTACTAACTCCGCCAACGTTAGCTTGCACACTTTTAAACGTTTTGTGATTTTTACTATGAAATCGGATATGTTAGGTCTTCACTGATGGCTACTAACTCCACCACCCCTTACGAGCTTGGACAGTTTTCATTTTTTTTTTGAAATGTTTTACTATGAAATCAAGATATGTTATGTCTTCGCTGATGGCTACTAACCCTACCAACCCCTTACAAGCTTGCACAGAACCCACTCCAAAATACATTTGGATATTGCAACATTATTAATCAACTATATATTGTTATGTAAAAGGAGAAGCAGTATTTCTTGTACTACTCGTGCTAATAACATTTATTTTTTTATAATGTCACCAATAACTCGTGTTAGTTATAAGTTCTTATAGGCTCACATTTCATCATGATAATTAGCTGGTTGACAATATTGGCTTCAGGTCCAATATGTTCACTTCCCCCTCCACCCCTCCCATCCAAGCCCCCGGCTCCAATAACAGAGGAACACAGACCCGCACTCCCCGGGACCATCCGTAGCAATACTGCCTTTGACAGGGCAGATGTTACCTGATCCACTCGCGGATAGTTAGTGGAGCAGAGCGGGTAGTCCGGGTAGTTGGAACATCCGCAACCACACACCATCACCAACTGACAATCTCGTCGGACACAAAAGTGTACACAACTTATTTCTTACTACTTAATCGTTAGTGGACATTTCAGACTGACTAACTGGCATTTAATTCAGCTACTAATCAATAAAATTCTCTTTAGAATAATTTATCTAATATGTTACATATATTCAACTTTTAATTCACCTAAGAGATTTCAGAAGTCATATCTGCCAGTTAAACTATTAGTAGAAATTAAGCTGTTACATGATATGGCCAACAGTACTGTTTCCTATAGCATAAAATTCCAGGAGCCGATATGCAATTTGTATAAGGTAGCCACTTCCTGTCATAAGTATAGTGACCTGTGTATAGTTCACCCTTTGGCTAGCTGACGATGATTTAACATTGATTTACGTTTCTAACACCAAGCTACGTTGAGTTTTCCAACTTAAAAATATTATCTAAGAACAAATTATCGTTTGATAGTTTTAAGCGTTTTGGAACCCTTCCATTTCGACCTGTACCAAAACTAATGCGGCTGACGGTCGATTTATTTCTTACAGAAAATTCCTCTATTTGTTCCAATAAAAACTAAGTTACACTTACAAAATTGACTCTCGAGTCCGGGACTATAATAATTTCACATTAACAGTAAACGGAACAGCCAGTGGCCGCGCTGTCTAAGACATAGGATTTTGGTTCTGAGTTAGAGATAGGGCAGATTCAGATTCTTTCTGTGCTGAAGCATTTTTTACTAGTACCGTCAACCTTTTACTGTACCGACTCTCCCCCTTATTCTGTTTGAAAAGATCCTCGCACAGGTCAGTGGCCCATGAGGACGGACAGAAGAGGGCTTCAAGTTATGAATGGTGGGGGGGGGAGTTAAAGTTACGATAATATAGATGGTGGCCATAGAAAATTTTTGATTGCTACAACCACAGACTCCAAACCTGAAAATAATATCTGCTAGAAATTCAGAAACAATATTTTTAAAACAATTTAAAACTAAAGAACGATTGCTAAAAGATCAACGCTTATGATATCTTGAACTATTATTGGTACTAAGGTACACCCGACATTTTGGATTCGGTTACCAACTCAATCTATTAAAATTTATTCTGCCCTTTTCTGTAAAGAGTAATTAAACAAATTATTATTGGCACTGAAGGTCCCTAAAATGGCCCATCAAGGCATCGCCCTTAGCCGTATTTCACTAAATTAACATATTTAGGTACACTCTATCTACCACTATCACAGTTCCTACGATATCTACTGGTAAAATATACTTCTTATTCTGATTGATAAGATCTCGCACAGTTCACAACCGCATAGTAAGGCATAAAAAGAGGATCTGTCTCTCCTCAAAAAGAAAAGAATAATAATAGTTCCCTCCTTATTTGTAACAATTATTGATGTCAAAAATGCCTTACTTGTAACAATTATTAGTTACGTCACAATTAGTTACGTAGCTCTGTTTCCATAGACCAACTCATTTTCTAATGGGGTAAAACAATTTTGTTATTCTTTAAGCAGCGACGTTTCCAAACTGGCGCGACCTGAAGATTTCATGATGCAACTTTAGAACAAATTGGGGGTAGAGTACGATAAGCGGACCCGGTTTTTATATTGAAATTGGCAAACAATATTATTTAATCAAAACCGTCTATATAATCAATCGATACTGATTAATTATTTTGAACAATTAACTTAAAGCCTTCCTCCGTAAACTAATGGTTATAGTCTCGGCTCTCTAACTGAGGGATCACGGGTTCAAATCCCGGGGAGGGCCAATAATGTATAGACAGTAAACAGTGTGCGTACTTTGAAAATAAACCAGTGTACATCGAAGCCTACATAGCTGAAGCTGAGGCTTAAAAAGAGAACAAAAAAACTTAAATAATTTATATCAACATCTGTAATTACTTTCAAATAATACAAGTAGGATAATATTTCAATTGTACATAATTAGCATTTGATTATTAAAAATGGCAGTCAATTTTAGAAAACTACACAACATTGCTTTGAAAGAGAACTGTAACTGTGAGAGGAGCAAATATAGTCGTCTTCAGTTTTCATAATTTTGGTTATAATAATTTGTTTGATCACTGTAAATATTAAATTCATATTTTAATTTTAAAAATATGATTGTTATTGAGGACTATATATACTTTTATATCGATTGATAGTCTAAGATTTGAGATGCGAATATTAGGTATATATGATTACATTCTTCGATATAAAAAAACCGGGTCCGCTTATCGTACCCTACCCCAAATTAGAAACAAAACCATTCGAGTTGCACTGGGCTATAACAATAAATATGGAGCGACCCTTCTGTAACAAATAATGCTGTAATACGAGGAGAAAGTGATAGGTGCGGGTGTAAAGCGACTATAAACTTCTAACGGTGGTATCACTTTACTCTCTTCTGCACAGACGTAATATAGACAGGGAGAGTACTGGTAGCAAGTAAGTGTTCCAGCTCTGAGAACAAGTAGGATCGAGCGATTAGAAGTTTAATTTTAGTTTAACTCTAGAACTCTTTTAGTCTGCTGCTAGGAAATTGACTATCGATAGTAAATGAAATAAACGTTTCGATTAAACTCACCCAAAGATAGTAGCATAAGAAGAATTAAAATTACTTGAGGTTAGTCGTTTTCATTTACTTCCTTCACTCTAAAAGAAACCTCAATCTTAAGGACGGAGAATAAAATGTACGCCCTCGAGGCATAAATGACTTGTAATTAAATAATTTAGTTCTTTTCTTTGAGAGTTCTCTTGGCTATTCGGCATTTATTACAACTAACTGCTCGGGTTTAAATGATTACTGTATAATCTGCCTTGACAACACTGTTTTATGGTGAACTACTCTGACAATCAGTCACTCTTATAGCTGTTTCCCACGTGACTGTACAGCACGGTGCTTGTGTGTCTGAGTGTACGAGCCTCAACTCACAATGGTACAAATACCCCTTGTAGGTTTACGAGCATCCGGGTTGGAGTAAAATTTATGTCCTCTCAGTTGTCCACTCTCACATCGTAAATATTTTTGAGCCCTGGTGTTGTTGAAATTCCGGTTAAATAGCATGGGAAACTGAATTATTTATTTTTAATGTTTGGTTTTTCTCAAACAGTTAATTAAATTCATACAGCCACGTACTCTAATATTCAATGCCTAGATTCAGGTAAAGTACGATATTTTGATAATTTGTTTGAAAGCAGGTAGGTTATGGATAGTTTAGTAGGTTACTTTGTTACAAGTTAAACTGATACTGGACTTCAGGTCAGCTTGTATTTTGATAATTTATGTAATATGTTTAAAAGCAAGTAGGTCATAGATAATTTTGTAGGTTACTTTATTACAAGTTAAACGGATACTGGACTTCAGGTCAGCTAGTATTTTGATAATTTATGTAATATGTTTAAAAGCAGGTAGGTCATAGATAGTTTTGTAGGTTAATTTATTACAAGTTAAACGGATTCTGGACTTCAGGTCAGCTTGGAGATGTTCAGTTCATTCTTTTTTTTCGTGTAAATGACGTCATAAACAAGTCCCTACATGAGCTGGTACTTGTGTAATGATCTTATCAATCAGAATAAGTCGATACAGTGCGAGGTTGACGGTTGCAACTGTCGTAGGCAGGATTGAGACTTGTCATCTCTAACTCTGATAGAAGGTCTAACGTAGTAGACCACTCCGCCATAGACACTTTTAAAATAAGAAATACATTTACAAGATTAACACGACAAATAATTGTATGAGTTTGATACAAAAAAAAAACGAATCTAAAGACGATTGTATCAATGGTAGCAGCAACCTGAACACATCTCTTATAGATCCGAAGACGCCAGTGTTACTAGTTGCAGCAACATGATCACATCTCTTACAAATCACAGACGTCCGTTCACTGCTGGCATCAACTTTTACACATCTCTTACAAATCCAAAAACGCCAGTGTTACTAGTTGCAACAACTTGAACACATCTCTTACAAATTCAAAGACACCCGTGTCACTGGTAGCAGAAACTTGAACACATCTGTTATAGATCCAAAGACGCCAGTGTTACTAGTTGCAGCAACATAATCACATCTTTTACAAATCACAGACGTCCGTGTCACTGCTGGCATCAACTTGTACACGTCTCTTACAAATCCAAAGACGCCAGTGTTACTAGTTGCAACAACTTGAACACATCTCTTACAAATTCAAAGACACCCGTGTCACTGGTAGCAGAAACTTGAACACATCTGTTATAGATCCAAAGACGCCAGTGTTACTAGTTGCAGCAACATAATCACATCTTTTACAAATCACAGACGTCCGTGTCACTGCTGGCATCAACTTGTACACGTCTCTTACAAATCCAAAGACGCCAGTGTTACTAGTTGCAACAACTTGAACACATCTCTTACAAATTCAAAGACGCCCGCGTCACACTGGTAGCAGCAACTTGATCACATCTCTTACAAATCCAAAGACGCCAGTGTCACTGGTAGCAGCAACTTGCACACGTCTCTTACAAATCCAAAGACGCCAGTGTCACTAGTAGCAGCAACTTGATCACATCTCTTACAAATCCAAAGACGCCAGTGTCACTAGTAGCAGCAACTTGCACACGTCTCTTACAAATCCAAAGACGCCAGTGTCACTAGTAGCAGCAACTTGATCACATCTCTTACAAGTACTGCACGGAGTTGAAATGTATAAGGGGGTTTGTACGATCAACGATTGAGGAATTGGGAACTCGCCCAAACCAGCGAACTCACCCAAACTCCCAACAATAACACATTGTGCAAAAGAGAGTAATAAATAATGTTCCAATTTACTAGTACGTAATGATTTGACATACGAATACATAAATGATTTCTTACACTTTTTTCATATATCAGTTTAAAAGGTTTGTTTTTAGATTACAATCAATTTTATTCAATTAAACTCACCTATGATATTACAATTTCCTTTTTACAATGACCGGCACAATTGATTTTCAATTCTCCGGTTCACATGCCAACAACATAAATTTGTTAATTGTAAAATCTCGAGATATCTCTGTCTCGCCGAGAAGAAATAACTTGTGTCAAGGGATAATGAACTGAAATGTTCGCTTAACATGTGTCAGTCTGTTGTTAATTGTGTCGCAGCGTTTTAACGCAGCGTGGACCGGGAGACTGAGGAGATAATATTAATGTTGTTTTGTATCCCTGGTTATCTTTAAAACTAGTATTTCGTTGTTTTCAATTATTTAATGACTATTTACATGGTTTATAAAAACACTTTTAAATTCACTATAGAGCTTATGAGCATCTATACTGTCCCAATGAACATTTATAAAAGTAAATTTTGATAAAATATTTCATTACTACTACTTGGGAATATATCTGTGAATCTTCTAATCGTGAGAACTCACTGAAAACATCAATTTCATTGGAACATAAACAATTTATGAATACATTACGAGTATAATATTTATATCAATCTGGACCAGGAAGCAGTTGTCATTGTGGAGTCTTACCTCAGTCTTAAGCACTTAGGACTACGAGGAAAAACGAACGCACATAAGAAAAAATATAGATAAAAATGTTTAAACTACACCAGTGCCAATTAAATTTATTATAATAACCGTTTTTAAAGAAAGTCGGGCCAAACCATTTACACATTTTATGTCCTCTCCGAGAATCGAATTCTTGACCTCTCGTTTAGACAGCTCCAGCATTACGCCCACGCAACGGAGGGTAATTTTAAATGCGCTTCTTATGAGTGGAGCATGGTCTAAGCATCGGACTTTTGGACGCGAGTTGAGACAGCGCAGGCTCAGAAACCTGTCTACGACCACAGCAGTTTATATCAGTTCTGACTACTTTGCACTAAACCTACTCTGCCCTGTAATTTGCTTGACAAGACTCTTCCACTGGTCAGGAGACGGGCTGAACAAGGATACAAAGAAACTAAACTCTCTAAAAATTAAATAATAGTTTATATATTGAATCTGTAATAATATTAAAGAATGATGCGTTACTATTATGACTCGATTAGATATTAACTAAAAACACTTTTCCGAGTAAAAGCATTCAAAAGGTTCGTATTTTATGACGCTGATTGCTAATACTTATGCGAATTTATTAATCAAATCTCTAAAGTAAAAAACCGTTGTAATCCGCTTTAAAATAGTAATTACCAGTGTAGTTTAAAACGAGTAGGATGATGGGTTGAAAATATTTAGTTAATAAATTTAATTTTTAAGAGAAAACAGGTTACCATCGTAATATTTACTTGAGTCAATATCGCGAGTAAAAACTAAAAGGCCGGATAGCAACGTTCCTTGTTGCTAACCCGCATGGGTCTACTAGCGTGACAAGTTACTAATTACAGATTAATGATTGTGTGCGAACTGGCCAACGACATCCTGAGCTTCATTCTGCCCGAAGATCTCAGAGTGATAGAAATTTGATGAAGAACCTGTACACCAGTTAGAGCTTGGTCGATTGAACATAATTCTTTTGTTAAGACAGGATTTATTTAAAAAGATCCCTTTCAAAGTTAGTGAAAACGAATAAATTTTAAACTGCTCCAAAAGCATGATGTGTAACGTACTAAAGATTCATTGTATAATTAACGTACTAGTGTGTTTTTCCGTGTTAGTGTGTAATCTGATTATAGGTCAAGGTCGGGCAGTCCTGAGAACTTGCTCTACATTTACTTGTAAATGAATACGGCCCCTGGAATTCCTGGAAATTCCTCTATCCCAAACAGCCAATCATCTACAGCTATTGGACTAACAGTATATGGTAGTTCAATAGCCAAATTATCAATCCAATCAGGTTGTCTACAGTTCAACTGGACTGGGGCAAGTGTTGAGGTGAGCAAGTTGAAAAATATTTACTCAACAAGGAAATATACTATTTATACACTGAGCATTTTGACTGTAATGACTTAGTTTAAAAAATATCGACAATTCATATCTATCTAACAAGTAACGTTATAGGTCAATTACAGCACGAGAAGGAAAGTTTGGGAACGCTAAGCTTTGTGGAAAGTTAAAATACTCGCTTGAGCTGTGTAGAATAGCTACGTAATATGTAAGTTACAATATCTTAGTTTCTATAATTTAAGGATATTCTAAAAAAAGGTATTGCATTTCCCCATTACACAATCGGCAGGGTTGTGATACAACGTGTGAAGTTTGTTCGTTGGTTGGTTCAAAGTTACTGATAATTTAGATCAACACCGTTAGACATTATATAATCGTACAATATTGGCTTATTACTACACTTGTGCAGTAATGATAACCATTATATGACTCGTGGAATGAATGATTTAATTTTTCGCAGTCGCGCACAAGCCATACCTCTCGCAATTCACATAATTGAGTATTAAGAAGCATCGTTTCCTCACCAGCTAAAATATTACATAAATAGTATACAGAGTGTCCAGAATATTCTCCCAGCCAGGTGAAATGAACATAAAAAGTAAGAGGATCTATATTTTTAATTCTGCATTTGTTTTAATTGATCGGTCATTGGTTGTGATATTTATCACTGAGTTATTTTAAGGTCGAAGCCCTGTAAGATAACTTACCTAACGATACCGCCAGGAATTACAGCCATTTAAAGTAGAAAGTTTAGGCATTTTTCAATCAAGCCAAAATAAAACAACTAAAGATAAAAATGAGAAATTACATTGATATTATAGCTTCTTGGAGGAACATGTTTTTTAATGTTTTGTAACTTAACAAAGTAACATGTGTATTCTAAAATTTTCATTATTCTCTCTAATTATAATTTCCACACACTATTCATACACTGTAACCATTATTTGGACCTGAAGATGAGATGCTTCTAAATTCTGCTTCAACCTGTCCTGTACTGACTAAAAAGACATTTTATATTTCCCATGTGTTCAGAAAATTTATGTAAAAGAGCTGTGGGAAAAATGTTGTTTCAGAGTTTTAAAAATGTATTCCAATCGCAATCCGACTGTAGCCTTGAAATATAGTTTTACACACATACGCACACACACATATATTTTTAGTAAATTACTCTACAAATAAAACGGTTTTTTTTAGTTGGCACTATATTTCGGTGAAAACCGTCTTCAGGTGCATAAATTGTATAAAATATAAAATAAAATAGTACAAACGAAAGTAAATAAACAGTGAATAAATAATAATAATAAATACAGATGACATGAACTAAATAATTGTTACATATTTTGATTTCACATTTTGACGTTTTTGGCTAAGTTATCAGATGTTGAGTCCAGTGAAATTTTTCTCTTTAAAACCAATTTATTGGTGTGTGCTTGTTCTAATGTTCTGAGGTAAATTTGGTTTGAATTTGTGTGTACTTGCCGAATAGGTTTGACTGAATATGTATTTTCAAACGTTTCATTGTGATTTTAGACCATGAGTCACGACAGTTTTCTTTAAATCTTGGTGTTTATAATCAAATCGATGTCCAGTCATCTTGTCCTCAAGGTATTTGTTGTTGAGCCAATATAATCTGCTGGAATTTTTTACATTGAATTTGGTAAATCACATTTTTAGATTCACAAGACAAGTTGCCAATGATAGGATATGCCTTGCGTGTTTTGCTACTAGAGAATTCTGAAGAATTTGGTAACATTTTACAAATCAAACATCTTGGTTTATTACATGGATATGATCCTTTTTGTTTTTGTATTGCTTTTTCATTGGCGTTTGTCATTGGTAATTTAGGTTTGACCAATAAATCTTTAAGAATAGAAGGTATTTTAAAGGTTACTCTAGGAGTTGTTTGTATTTTTATATCATTAGTTGAACTAGAATTTTGTAAGGTATTAAATGCTATTTTAAGAATATTATTAATTTTGGATCACTGTTTTCAAATTTAGAATATATTGTTTTCTTTTTTACATTAAGTTTATCTTTGAGTAATTTTCTTGGATAACCTATTCTTAAGAATGCATTCATTATATCGTAATATTATATATATAATATAAACGGATAAAATAATATAAATATGAAAGGATACAATACTGATTCACTGCTCATATGTTATAGTCTTTTCCACTTACGAAATGTATATTCCTGTTAAAAGACTAAATATTAAGAGCCATGAAATATTTACATTAATAGTAGGAAGACCTATATTTTAAATGCGGTATCTGTTTATTTAATCGGTCATTAGTAGTAATAGTCGTCAAAGATTTATTTAAAGTCAAAGCCCTGTTTGTGTATATGTCTTATATTACAGATTTTCGAAACCCAAACCGTTTAGTATCTAGAGATCGTACAAGTATATTTTTGATGCTTACAAATTCAATACTGTATATGTTGAGTAGGGACAAAATTAAAATGTTAAAAATTCACTCAACCACAGACAATAATGCAGGATTAAAACAGTTACATATTGATTTGTGACAGTAATTAACAATATTTTATGCGTTTAGTACATCTACCATCTAAAGATTAAATAAAAAACAATTCTAAATTCTCCTTGGACACGTTCTCATAAAACAAAGTGAAGACATTTGATTTCCTAAATTATATTTAAAAGATATAATTTCATTTTTTATTTTGAAGGTTCGATACGTTTTTTTAGTTTAAATGTTTATTTACTAAAGTAGTGTGGCTGGAGTCGTAATATTTTAATCCAGACATACCCTTAATAAAGACCATCAGTTAGTGTTTACAGTAAACAATATACTGAAAAATTGTTTTAATTGCAGTCATTATAAATAAATAAATATATCTGTTTAATTTTGTATTTTGCGTTAGTATGAAACGATATAATTATTCTCAAGGAGAGATAGTTGCAAAGTTAGATAATTAAAGCACCTAAAGCACCTAATGCTTGTGCTGGCCACCAAAATAGTTGTGCATGTGCTGTGGAGGTAAAGGTGCGAGGCAACGTTTGTGGCCCACCTGACCCAATATTGGATTTCAAAGGCCACCATTGTCATCTTGATAGCTCCCCACGCAGCAACAGTGTTAGCTGATGGCAATATTCGTCAATCCCATTTCATCATTGCGTTAATTAATTTATACACAAACAAATAAACCAATCATGAGGGGCAGCGTGGTCTAAGGCGTTGGGCAGCTCGAACTCGTTGCTACACGGGTTCGAATCCCTCCTCCAGGCCATCTCATACGGTACTTATAAGATCTTCCCACACAAATCTTTTGCCCTAATTATTTATTACTAGCCTACGTGACATCAGTGTATCTTACTATATTGTTTACAAATAGTTTCTACAACTGTTTAATTATGAGTTGTAAATCTCTATATGGACCGAAAAAATAAAATAAATACGTATTAGCATCTGAATTAAGAATTTGTAATTGTGAAAAATTTACACGTTAATAAATTAACGTTGATCTTATGTCTCTTCATATTTTGTCTTCATAATTTACTCTTACAGCTGCACGGTAGATTCCTTATTTATCTGTCTCACTCTTATGCGGTTTTCCTCATCCCTCTAATGAGGAACGTGTTGTATGTTTCTTCCCTCTTTTCCGAGCGCATCTGTACGTCTGTATAAACCTCAAATGAATGTGATTGCTATACTTTTTACAAAATAGGAAAATTTTCATTTTTCTAAACATTTAAGTTTTCATTCACCCAGACGTAAACTTTTAACAGTAACATATATAACTTTACGTTAACTATTATTATTCAAACATTTACATAACTAAAATTAAAAATGTTAGTATGCCAAAACCGTAAGATTTTCACCCATATAAAGCTGTCTTTATTTCTTTTACAAATACTTCAAGAGTTTATTTTAAATGGAATTTTAGAGATGATTCGATTCCAAACGATAAGTTTTTTTTACTTAACTAGAAATAAGATGTATATGGCCATATTTTGATATAGAATATTCCAGTTTTCTAGGGGTTTCTACTTAAAAAATTTAACTAACCCTCAAACTACCCATTTTTTTAAAGAATGGTCAAACATTTTCATGCATAAAATCACCTCAGTATTTATATAAACTTACTCTAAATTAAATCATTTCATCAGAAAGTTATTAGATAGGGGAGGGATCAGTATATATACCGAAACAGTAAGTGTTAACGTTGAAATGTTTTAAAACAATTAATTAATAATATTGGTACGAGTTAAATCAATAATGTTATAGAAGATCTCCCGCTGATTAGGTACAATTTGTTCTTGCAAGTTCGGGGATTCTTGCAGTACAGACGTAGCAATAATTTACCCAGATTTCCGAGCGGAAACATTATGAAATCTTTACATTAACAGCTGAGACAAGGTAAGATCATCAATCACAGGATACAAGTCTGTTTCTGGTTATCTTTAGAAGAACGCAATCTCGCTGTGAGTGCTTCTGAACAGAAAAAATAAAACAGATCTACGTTAATCTGACATGAACGAGCAATCTTCATTGTTCTGCATTTGAATGAATTTAAATTGAAATATAAATCTTAGTTTGATAATGGTATGTACATTGTACACAAAGGAGAACAATTAATTAAAGAGAAATTTATACACCTTTGGAATCCAATATTTTTTTGCCAGAAAAGGTCAATTTAAATAAAAATTTGTAAATACCTCATTCTTCCGAAAAATACTTACGTTTTGAGATTATATATTTTAATAAAACAAAAAATCTCAAGGTTTGTGAAGGAAAAAGGATTTTTCCTGATTTAGGCGTGCCACAACACTTTGGTATGATTGTTTTTATTTTAACCTAGTTTGTAATTATGTATTAGGTTAGTTATTACCTGAAGAAGAGATCAGATTGCAGATCTCGAAACGTAGTGTTATTGATTTATTGTTTCACTGAACGCAAATGTCCGGAAAAATCCTGTTTCTCTCACAATCCTTCCATTGTCAAAAATAAACTTCAAACAAAGTATCAAGGTTTGTTATTATAAAGAGACAGACCTGCTTGAAGGTTTTGAAAATTTCATCATTTTTCGTATTAAAAACAAAAGATTACTACGTATTGTAATATACATATAACCTAATATTACTTGTTATTATTTGTTGTTTTTATAGTTTTTTCTCTTTGTGGGTATCTATATATATATTTTACTCTTGTTATTCATTTACAGTCTTTTTCCCATTGTTGTTTACTTTATATAGTTTATTTGCACTGTTATTATTTATAATTTTATTTATTAATACGTCACGTCTTAGACAGTAATGTACACGCTTTTAAGTTAAGTATATTTTTTCAGTTTTTATTTACCACTATCACTAATTAGTATTTTTTACTCTTGTTATTCATTTATAGTTTAGTTTTCATTATTATTAATAATTTTATAGTTTACTTGCTCTGTTATTATTTATTTTTTTATTTACTCATATGATGTCACATCTTATACAGTAGTGTATTTAAGTTAAATACTTTTCCCATTAATTATCTACCATCACTAATTTTTATTATAATTTTTGTAGCGCGCACGCACACTACTATTTTAATATAGTAATTTTTAGATGGTATTTTAGTAATTTACACAGTGTGTAAATTAACTGGACTAACCCAAGTCCCTTTAACCGCGTGATGTGAGGTGACTGGCCGTGCTGAGGAAATGCAAGGGTCAGCACTCGTCAGCACGGGTCGGCAGTCGAGTTGAGGGCTCGGAGGTAGGCGGAGGGATTGGCAATGTAGAGTGTGTGAAGTAAGTCTATTTTGGTGGAGTGAGATGCGAACACACCGGTACAACATATAGTAGTTTGGGTGCGCCTACGAGTGTTTTTAAGTGCATTTTGAATATAGATTGGACTCAAACAAAGGAGAAAACGTGAGTAATTATTTCAAGACCCTTCTCAAACCACTATTCTAAATTTCCCTACGAGCTAGGGTTGGTGGCAGCAAAACGCTATCCCTTTTATTAACCCATGAGCCTCTCTGGCTAATATCGGAGGGCTTACAGTGGTGACCAGCGGTGGGATACGATAATTAAACCAGCAAATTATTTCAAAATGATTTCAAAACTTTAAAAAGAACTCTAAAAGAAATAAAGAAGTGTACCACGTGGTTGAGAAAATTATTAGAACATTTCAGTTTACACTCCATTATCCAAATAACTACTATTCTAAATTCATTTACAAATTAATTTGCAATGTTATATTTCTAAATTTCGAGTAAATTCAACTTATATGAAACGAAGATGGACTTGGATTAGTTCTGTGTGCTTATTACACCATGTGCAAAGCCATTACACTATGAAGCGGAAGTTGGACGCCATCATCATACGTCATCATAGAACATAGAAAGGAACAAAGGGAGGGCATACGTCACCGGACATCCAGTGATCCAGACCGGAACTACCAACTGCCGACCACTGTCTACGCAGATGTTGTCCATCTCCGTCAACGCAGTCACGATTCATCCACAGCCTTCGAGATGGCAGCCCTGTCACTATTTGGTGAGCAGCAGTGGGAACTTTGTTAAATTAAATTAAATTAAATCATTGGCGAAACCTAAGATTAGACTACGTATTATTAGTAAATAGTTGGTTAAATAATATGGTTCAAAATGCTTTGGAAATAAAATGGTGAATGCAGCATTGAGGCCAGGCTTTAAGCATTAAACTTCTTTATTGACAAACAGATTCAGAATTATTTAAAATAAGAGAAATTAAAAGGATAACATCCTAGTATTTTATTTTGCCAAAAGCCTCCATGTCAGGTCGTCACCTCCAGGGCATTCAGTCCATCATGTTTTCAGCGTAAATATAAGCAGAATAACGTGTTGATTAAAATCATTTGCTTGGAAATAGGATATGCCAATGATTCTATATTAGCTTACTGTTCAATTTGATTGATAATTCATTAATATCTGTATACAAAAAGAAACCCGTAGAAATTTTAATATAAGTGGTAAAAGAGTATAATAGCAATAATTGTTGGAAGTAACTTGTTGCTGACTTATAAAAAGGGTAAATTTCGAATTATACTGAAAACAAAGTGATATCAGTTAATGTGATTAACTATTAGAGTATATAAGTAATAGCACATAGTATATCATATAACAAATACGATTATTTAATATTATTGCAGCTGTATTGAGTCACATTACAGTATTGATATACGTGTATATCGAGGCATTGTTAGACTATTGATCCATTGATAACTCAATACTACCGATTAGTGATTGGTATCATTTGGAAATCGAAAAACTTTATTGTTTGATTGATCCATTATCGAAAATTGAAAAAAAAGGGGAAAAGTTATTTTTACTGAAAAATAGGAAAACTAGTTATTCACATTGTTGCTGTCAATGTCTTTTAGGGATTTCATTTAGAGCGTTTAAGTTTAACTATTGAATATCACTGATAACCTAGAGAATTGTATAGCTACTGTATTCCAAAGAGGAAAACCAAATTTTTTTAAATTATTAACGATGGGCACTGTACACCTAGAAGGGAAGACCGTTGAGGTCCAAGACGCCTTTGATGCCATATCGAAATAAAGTGAGGTCGCTTCAAGTAACACTAGATGAAACGTTAGCCAAACGCTTCTACCTCCGCGGTGAACAAAACTGAAACATCTCCGTACCCGATGGACATGACCCTTGCAGACAGCAAGCCGTCATTTGAGCTTGTCTCAAGTATAGCCCATTACGATGGAGAGAAAGCAGATCTAGTCGCCCCCTTCTTTGACAACATCGAAGGAATTGGAGAGCTCAGCAATTGGAGTGAAGCTCAAAAAACTTCAAGTTTTAAAACTTAAACTAACAGGCAGTGCTCTACAGTTTGCAAAGTCAGACGAAAAAATGTAAAAACTCAACAACTTTAGAAGAAATAAAAGCTGCTTTTATGGAAAGATTCGGCGATAGCCTACCAGATCATTACTACTTCGAGCAATTGGCTAGCATACGACAAAACAGAGGAGAAAACTATTGAGCAGTTTTCTCTGACCGAGTAAAAAGGGTCAGTGATAAAACTCTAAGAGTTACAAACAACGCTGAAGCAAACCAAATTCTGAGAGAAGAGGCCGATAGAAGAGCCATGGATGCCTTTGTAAGAGGATTAAATGGTGAAATAGGACGGCAAGATCCAGGATCAAGTTTCCCTAAAACATTCAGAGAAGCCTGTAACCACGGCGATAGCTCTAAACAACTTAGAGAAAAGACCATCCGAATTTGAGGAGAAGACAAGGCGAGTTTTTGAGAACGATCACCGATACTACGTGTTACACTTGTGGGAAACCAGGCCATAAAGCCAGAGAATGCCAATCCAGGCGAGTAGATATTGTATGTTATACATGTAAGAAAGAAAGGTCACAAAAGAGAGGGATTGTAGAAGTAAAGGTGAAACAACTACCTATTATTGTGAAAATTGCCGAAAACCTGGACACACAGCAAACAATTGGTTGGGGTATGATGAAAATACAGCATTAGGAAGAGAGGCAGCTAGAGGAGGAACCTTCAGGAGCAGAGGGTATCAGCATGGAGGACGTGGATCAGCTTCGAACACACGTTAAACCACAACGAGGGACCCAGGCACGCCGCTGGGAACCTCAGAAATCATTAAATCTGAACCACACGGGACTCAGACAGGCGAAGTTGAATTTCAAAGCTGTTGCCACTTTGACACAAGAAAATGTGAGTGAATTAATTGTACAAGGGTGCATAGGAGGAGTGAACGGTCTCATTGTAATCGATACAGGAGCACAAGTATCACTGATCGATAGGACAATGGCTCAGAACAAGCTAACTCCAACTGAAATCCAAATACGAGGTATCACTGGTGCTGTTATGAACGTTTACGGCACTGTAACAGAGACCTTGCAACTGGAGTTACTTGATTTTAAAATGTGACTTCGTAGCAACAGATCTCCCTGAAGATTATATTGCTATCCTAGGATACGATGTTTTGAAACGAAAAAAGGCTGTGATTGACCTTGAGAATAAGTCTCTGAGTATTGGAAACAAGATAGCATGCAGTTTCCATGAAAGAGAATCCCCTGTAACTCGAAGCAGGAGAAGTGGCATTGGCAATTGTTCAATGTTCCCACGAAACAAGTTCAACAAACCTTAATCCACCAAAACAAATCCTGAAGGAAGAAATACCTGACATTTTAGCGTATAGTCGCTCAAAAACATCAACGTGCCTGCCCGTTCAGAAATGCTTATTCAAGTAAAATTAAGCAAAAACAAAAAGGATCAAATGGAACAAATGGAAGGAAAAAAACAGTAATTACAGAACCAGCGTTAGTAAAAGTTCATGGCATCAATGTCGCTAGAAGCCTTTCAAAAGTGAATAAAGGATGTGTTGGACCAAAATCATAAATATCACCTCTGAAAATTTAGTGATATTACAAGAATACGCTGCTCTGCAAAATAGAAGAGCCACACAGTGAAGCAAATAAAGGAGCATGGAAACGAGTAAAATCTAACACAAAATAGGACAGAGGAATTCAATGGAAAACTTGAAGAAAAATTAAAGCACCTCCCAACTGAAGACCAAAATAAAATTAAAAAATGTTCTCCAACGCTACAAGCGTCTATTTAGCTTAGGAGGAATAGAGAATTTGGGGTGTACTTCTTTAGTTACTCACAAAATCAACACGAGCCAACATCCTCCGATCAATAAGAAACCTTACAGAGTGCCACAATCACAGAGAGGTACTCTACAAAATTTGATACAAGAACAATTAGATAAAGGTGTAATTGTAACCAGTACTTCCCCATGGTCAGCACCGGTAATCATTGTCCCCAAGAAAGCAGGCTCTGATGGTACCATCAGTTATCGTCTATGTGTAGACTATCGGGAACTCAATAAAATTACAGTTCCGGAAAATATATCCCCTTCCAGATATACATGAAACTTTAGACATGTTAGGAGGCAGTCAGTACTTCTCGGCACTGGATCTGAATTCAGGTTTCTATCAGGTAAAAATGCACCCTGAAAGTCAAGAGAAGACGGCCTTCAGTACTCCTGATGGTCATTATGAATATACACGCATGCCAATGGGATTGATCAATTCTCCTTCTGTATTTCAACGATTGGTTGATACTACTCTCACAGGTCTGAAAGGAAAAGCATGTTTGCCCTACATGGATGATATCCTAATCTTCAGTTTCGAGTATTGATCAGCACGCTAAAGATCTTAGTGAAGTTCTAGAGAGATTTCAAGAGTAAATTTGAGTACCAGTTGAAGAAATGCCAAATAGCAAAGTCTGAAATTAACTTCCTAGGCCATGTTGTATCGAGAGATGGAATCAAACCATGTCAGAATAGATTGAAGCTGTCAAAAATTTTCCAAGACCCAAGAATGAAAAGGAACTTCGTGGATTTATAGGACTATGTAGTTACTATAGGAGGCATGTACCGAAATTTGCCGACATCGCTAAACCTCTGACAAAATTAACCAAAAAAGACCAAAAGTTTGAGTGGAACGAAGAAGCGGAAAACATCATTTGAAAAATTGAAGACCATCCTTGTAACTGAACCTTTATTAGTGTATCCAAATTTCTCCAAGGAATTCGTCTTAAGCACTGATGCAAAGTAATGTTGCACTTGGCGCAGTATTAGGACAAGTGAATTAATTGGAATAGAACACCCTATCGCCTATGCGTCAAGACAGTTAAACTCTGCTGAGCAGAATTATACAGTAACAGAAAAAGAACTTTTAGCAGTTGTATGGGCAGTAAAGTATTTCCGATGCTACCTGTACGGACGATCATTCTCCTTGTATACTGATCACAGCGCAATCAGATGGCTGCTGTCGCTAAAAGATCCTTCGAGTAGACTCACTAGATGGGCACTGAAATTGGCTGAATATGACTACAAGGTATTCCATAAACCAGGGATAAAAAATCAAAACGCTGATTGTCTGAGCAGAATTGTGTGCAAGAATACTGTGGAAAGTCTACCTATATTGGATGTGGACAGCATTAAAGAAAATCAATGTAAGGATGAAGAGTGCCAGAGATTGAAAAAATACCCTCAGTTCAAAACAAGTCCACAAGGAGTCATCTATATAAAGAGGCAGGACAGACAACTGATAGTCGTTCCAAGACGGTTAAGAGAGAAGGTTATTCGTTTACACCATGATATTCCCGACAGCAGGTCATGGAGGTATCAAGAAGACGATGTTAAGAATCCAAGAAAAGTTTTATTGGGCCGAAAATGAAATTAGATGTTGTCTCCTTTATCAGAGCATGTGATCCATGCAATTAAAAGAATGGATTACGGAAAAACTAAAGCACCTTTAGGTAAATTTCAAGAAAGTACAGAATTTGGATACCGGATTTCGTGTGACATTGTTGGCCCATTACCCCTAACAAGCTCCAAAAACAAATACATACTGACAGTTTATAGATCATTTTACAAGGTACGGAGAGTTTATTGCATTGCCAGACCAAACTGGCAGAAACAATAGCCCGAGCACTTGTGCAGAGAGTCATTACGAAGATGGGAGTACCCTGTGAATTAATTACTGATCAAGGCTCAAATTTCACATCCGAAATAATGAAAAGCATGTGTGCTCTACTAAGAATAAAGAAACTTCAAACCACCGCATATCATCCATGAGCAATGGTAGAACAGAAAGAGTTCATAGATCCATACCCAAGATGCTAAGTCATTATGTCAACCGAAATCAAAACAGACTGGGACGAGCTCCTACCAATGGTAAATATGGCTTATAACTCTCAAGTGCATGATTCAACAGGATTTTCTCCTTTTGAGCTAGTCTTTGGAAGAGAGATGAAGACTCCCTTAGAAGATGATCTATTGATCACAGAAGAAGATGATGGTTACCCTGATTATGTCGAAGATCTTAAGATGAAGTTGAATGCCGTAAGGAATTTGTCTCAACAATGCCAAGACCATGCAAGAACCCAGCAAAAGAGACAATACGACAAGAATTCTAAGCTAAATAAATTTGAAGAGGGCCAACGAGTTATACCTTCACGTGCCCCAAGTGAAAAAAGGAAGAGTGAAGAAGTTGTCTAGACCATGGAAAGGGTCCATACACAATTGTCAAGGTTATATCAGATTTGAATGTCGTACTCCGAATTAAAAGGAAGAATGTAACTGTACATGTGAATCGAGTAAAACCTGTCACCGAGTTTAAGTTGCAAGAACAAGGAAGTAGCCAAAAAATGATCCAAAAGCTGCTCAGGTAGCAGAAGAAGAAGAACAGGAAGAAATCATTGAAGAGACCGAAGACCATGAAGAGGCATTCAATAGAGTAGCCGGACAAAATGAAGAACAAGACAGGAGAGAACCAAGCCCAGGAACCGCAGAAGAGCGACCAGGCCCTTTTAGATCCATAAGAGATAGAAGAAAACCGTGTAGATTCAAAGACTATGAAGTTTATTAAATAATAGGAATGTATATACATATTGTTATGACAGTGAACGTGTATTGCATCGTTTATTTAGTAGTTAAAAGTAAACGCAAGTGTATTGAATAATTATGTATTGTTTGTTATTTGAGGATGTTATATGATACACTAAAAATATTCCTCGTTAGTATGTTATGCTTCTTGTCTGATGTGTAAGTAAAAGATGTTTTAGAGTACCACGTACAAAGTAGAATGCAATAGTTACTCCGAATTGAATGGGTTGTATGCGTGGAGTATGAATGTTGTATGACTGGTGAAACGAATGTTGATGAATGAGTATGCAAGGTGTGTGAAATAAAAGCCAAATTAAAGGATCCAAACAATTCAAATGTGTGATTGAGTACACTATAAGGAAAGAAGTTATATCTACGCAGGTTAAGATAAGAAACATAAGATCAAGCTGTACGTAATAAAATAAATTCGAATAAGTCAGGATATTCATGAAGTAAACAATTATTAGGATCTAAATGATGATTTCAGGAATACTTGTACTCTTTGTCGAGACAGGAATGGCAGAGAATGAAATGACACAGGGAATCGTTTTCAAGAAACTTCATGACACAATTATTTCCGAGGATTGAATGGAAGATTGTATTAGATTTTAATATGATAGAAATAAGAGACGAACTTGAGTCACTTAAGACATTGTGCACAGACTTAGTTTATTATACGAACACAAGTGTAAATGTGTGGGATGAGGACTTTGCTTTCGAATTATAGTAGAATTAAGACCGGGATAGACCAGTATGAATCCGATGTAAAGTGACTTATTTAGGACTTCTACCTACAGAACGCTCCAAGCGAGGACTAGTTGATGCAGGAGGATATGCATTGAAATGGTTGTTTGGTGTGCCCACTAGCGAAGATATGGAACAACAGTTAATAGTAAAGTATGAAGAGATAAAAAAGATTAGCGGATCACTGTTGAAGTTCTAGAGAAAACCAAATCACCTTAATGAAAGACATGAATGAAAAGATGGTAACAAATACCTAAAGCCATATCAGAGATAATGACTAAACTTACTCATTCAAATAGCATGTTAATCACTTCACTCCAAGGATTCGAACAAGAAAACATTATGCTACATCGTTCATTAACAAAACATTTAAAATCCGTCAGTCTAGCACGTCATTTAGGTCAAACCATAGATGAAGCAAAGTTAAGAATTGTTGAGTTTAGGCAAGCTTTAGAATTAGTAAACACAGGTTAGAATAAGCAGCAAATTACTACCACCCCATGAGTTTGTAAACATATTGCTTGACATAGGAAAAGTCCATTACCTCGTCATTTGAAACTAATTATACCAGTTAATGAAGAGGGACGTATTTATGTTATTACACCTTTTGCACTGCTCATGCTTTAGCCACCAAGACAGGAATTAGATTGATCGTAACTGTACCTTTAAGTTCGCAAGACAGACGTCTTGAACTTTATAAAGTAGAAGTTATTCCATTGTACCAAACAAACCTTCAACATTGGTTAAAATGGAATGTACAAGTTTGATTATTTGTTGATCTCCAAAGAGAGACAGTATTATGCACCTATCGATTTAACACACTAAGTCAGTGTAGACTAAGTCATTTTTATTTTGTGTCCTACTCTATAAATGTATTGCATCATAGCGTTAATGATTGTATATTCGCTCTATTCATGGGATCTAACCTAGTCACAGAAAAAATGTTCACGAACCTTAACCATCAATGTAACTTCACCTGTATGGATCCAAAACGGCAATGATTGGGTCTATAGCCTAAAGGAACCATATAAAGTCATAACTTAATTGTATGAGGAGTTCTGATGGAGAAAAAACTCAGTTATCTCTCCACCACATCTAGGTTATTTAGAATTAACTTTAAACAAGTCTGGAATATTAAAACAGGCTTCAAGTTGCGCTATCTTTGGTAAATTATAATAAGTTATTTCTCGAGGACTCAAGGAAATATAAAATATAAATTTGACATTAACCATTTGCACATCCCAAAGATTAACCTGTTGCTATCTCACGAAGAAAATCTAATCTTTAAAAAACAGTAGCTTGTTTATTTGAAACAATGCAAAAAGTCAAGGACAATCTTAAAGATAATCACATAGAACTAGACCTTAACAAGCTTTTAAATGATACACATGTTTTGTACCCTAGTATCAAAGAAAGTATAGAAAACCCCCACTGAACTATTTCTACATTATCATAGTTTCAATGTTTATTTTGTTCATTTTGAATAGTGTACTTTGCGTAGTTTTGTTTTGTCACAGGAAAATGCCAACCTGTGCGAGGATGTCCTCAGTTGCTGAGCGGCAAGCCCCAACCATTCGAGTAGAACATGGAACTCCGCTCGCAGAAATTATTCAGGAGTCTTCCTTTGTTCAATTCAATACACCAAGCCCGCCTTGAAGTACGGTATTGTGAAATTCATTGTAGTGCTGAACCAGTCAGGTCAGTGTTGCAAAGACTATATTTGTTATAAATATGTGGGGACTTGCCAAGCTCAAGAAATGTAATGTAGTTAGGAGGACATATATCTTAAGTGATTGTCAATGTCAAGTAGAATTAAATTGTAGATTATAAAGACTTACGCAGCCTAATAATACTACTTTGTCCTTTTGAGTTGTGAAAAAAATGATGTAATGTAAAATGTTATCCTATACATTTTTTTTTTGAAGTATTGTAAATGTTTGTTATATTCTGAGAATCTAAGATGTATCACCATGAAAATTCTGTATGATCCATCTTTCCTGAAAGGGAGAGTGATGTAGCGCGCACGCACACTACTATTTTAATATAGTAATTTTTTAGATGGTATTTTAGTAATTACACAGTGTGTAAATTAACTGGACTAACCCAAGTCCCTTTAACCGCGTGATGTGAGGTGACTGGCCGTGCTGAGGAAATGCAAGGGTCAGCACTCGTCAGCACGGGTCGGCAGTCGAGTTGAGGGCTCGGAGGTAGGCGGAGGGATTGGCAATGTAGAGTGTGTGAAGTAAGTCTATTTTGGTGGAGTGAGATGCGAACACACCGGTACACATATAGTAGTTTGGGTGCGCCTACGAGTGTTTTAGTGCATTTTGAATATAGATTGGACTCAAACAAAGGAGAATACGTGAGTAATTATTTCAATGACCCCTTCTCAACCACTATTCTAAATTTCCCTACGAGCTAGGGTGGTGGCAGCAAAACGCTATCCCTTTTATTAACCATGAGCCTCTCTGGCTAATATCGGGAGGGCTTACAATTTATACATTTCTTATTTATTGTGAACTATGCCTAGATTTTATTTAGAGTCCAGTTGCATGTTTGGTTTGGCCCTTTTCTTTAAGTATTATACAATTATTATTTAATCATCTTATCATAAGTTTATAAATGTAAATTTGTTTTTGACCGTTGAAAGGAAATAAATAAATAAATAATCTCCTCCTAGGATTAAATAGTTATTGTAAATATTCCCTCAGACATTAAATTGTTGCATACAATATTCAATGTTTTATTTTATACGTTGGTACAGTCAAGAACACTTCTCCTGTTTTGCACATGACTTAGAAGAAGACTGTACCACGTCGAACTATCACATGCGAGACGAGAGTGGTTCACGTCCAATTCCATAATCAAAGTGTCCAATCCCGTATGGTAACGTAACGAACGCTCCCTAATGATTGGTCAGAGATGAATGGGAGGCATAACCGGTTTAATCCGGTTATTGCGGTGCGACAGGTGGGATTAGTGCAGTTAGGCTTCCTGAAGTTCGGTATCATTTCGTGGTGTGTAACGAAATAATGACAATTCCTAAACTCGAAATAAAAAATCCATTCATTAAAATGATACTTCGCTAATAAATAAAGTACAACCTCAGGAGGGATTATAAGAACGAACTTTTAATTACGTCATTCTTTCCACAAGAGCAGCCAAAGCAAATCCAGGAATTTAAATGTGATCTAATAATTGAACCAAGAACAATGAAATAACTCGCCGAAATTTTGGAACTACTTGTAATCTTGATTTTAAAATGGTAGTAATATACATCATTATCTTAACTCTAAAAGCATTATATACATTTATATACACCTACTATTTTTATAAAACTAATTGTTTTGAAACTTAATTTCCAAGAGCTTTCATTTTTATTTCCGGCCAGTTTTTAGGATTTTACCTGTGACCTGGACCAGTGATGTACTCAATCTAATTAATGGTATTTTTTTGCTGAACCAAGATGTCATCGATCCTACGGCAAATTTTATAGTGAGCTTAAATTTAGAGCTGCCACATTTGGTGAGGAATTAATTGAAAGACTGATCCCTCGTATTAGCTCTCTTATAAGCAAACAAAACGATCTGTCCAAAGTTTATAGTGAGGTTTTGCAGGAGAGGGAGTTGCTGAGTGAGGACCTCTCGTGAGCTGAGCGTCGGTGCATGCACCTCAACAATAGCTATATGGTCAAGTCGGCGGAATGTTGTGAGCTGATGTAAACTCAGCGCTCAGCTGACTGAGAAGAGTGTGCCTCCAGGAGACTGAGATCATATTTCTTTATTTGGTTTTCACGAATTTGGTTATATATGCTGCAAATTAGCTCTCTGGGCTGTAGATTATTATGATGATAGTAAACAGTAAGCTTTAAGGGAAGTTTAACTTTCCAACAGTGTTAGTCGTGTGAATGGTCCGAGTTTGAGTTTTCTCATCTGGTGCATGATTCATGAATCATTTTGGTACCTAAATTTTTAAACTATTAAATGCGTTTCTTTTATAATTTGTATCCAAAACGTTTCTCCTATATTATCCCTCTGAATACTTGCGTTTACCATTTACCTATGTACACTGTACTGCATGTATACCACCATTAGGTGTTCCACAGGGAGCATCCTTGCAAAAAATCGTGACAACCAATCAAAATCTTTTTGTTATTAGACTGCAATATTTGGCATTACCTATGCATTTTTAATCATAGATATATCAGTAAACGTATCAGCACATTATCTATTTTTGAAACAAAATACAAATAGGACCTTGAAAAATACATGAATAAACTTCTTAGACTAACAGTTAAAAAATGCTTAATATTGCCCATCATTCCAATCACAATTATGCTTTTACTTTGGTGGACTCAGAGATAAAAAAATTTAGTACGAACTCATTATTATTTTGCCATATTTTTTGCTACAACGCGAAACAAGAAGAGAATGTCAGGACGAATAACTGCAGGGTTGTAAAGTCAGGGGGATGTTTTACCAATGAGGGCCACCTTCACAACGGATCCGGAATCCTGGACGACATATGGCGTCTGCTTTGTCGTGATATCTATAGTAAAGTAGTTCACACTACATTTTATATTAGCGATTTATTTTGTTTCTGGTTTCTATGCTAATGGATTTCGTATATTTGTAAACAGTATAGTTTCAACCATTGATATAACTAAATCGATTATTTCAATCGTTAATAAACCGATACAACGAAGTATCGAAGAACCCTACAGGACGTATCAATAGTCTTACAAATCGATCCAACAAAGTATAATTATTTCGTTTGTCACATTATAAAATGTCAAATGATTGTCATGTTTACAAATTTTTTAATTCTGCTATTTCCTCGTTTCTACCATGGTCACTAATAAGACCAACGCACTATGTATTACTATCGATTTATTTTTAATGTTTTAATTTTGACCACAAAATCAATAGAGTTCTTCCTTGGGCCAAGAGAAACATATGTACAAAGTTTCAAGTCCCTAGGAATGTTTTATCAACAGTTATGCGTGGACAGACAGACGAACAGACGATAACAAGATTGTAAGAAGTCTCTGTCGCATCCTTAAAAATAGTAATTATTATACCCATTACAGTAGCCTGCACGAAAATAGTCCAGTTGCTGGTGCGTCACGACCCCCCACTCTACACCTGCGCCTAGCGCTGTTGCAAGTTTTACGTGTATTCAATGGAAATTACTGATCCTTCGTAATTCAATAAACACATTCATCAGCTGTTACCGTAAACAAATATACGTATATTTGATTCCATTCCTCTGTTTTGCGGACAGTATCGAACAAACATTAAGAACAGCAAGTGATCAGCAGAGATGTGGCAACACCGCCTCAAACGTCACCGGACTACTTTTGAGCAGCCAAATATATACCTTAATACATTGAAACATTACCCGTGTTATGTTATTAAGATAACAACTGAAAGTAAAAAAATGTTCTCTTATAACAAATTTACTAAAATGACAATGCTGTTTTTTATTAATGGTCACACAACAAAAATTAATAAATATTAACAAGGTAAACGGTAAAATAATCATGAATTTGCGTTGTACAAAAATTAAAAATACTTTACTAGCCAAGTTTGGCCGAATCAGAGTAACATTTTTCAGCTCCCATGATTTCATAGGATCTAAAGGGGTAAAGCCATTCTGTAAGGGTCTCAAGAATCCATCAGCCCTTGACAATGCCTGGGAACATTAGTCACTCTTAATGTATATATTGACAGGGTGTCTAGCCACCGGCGGGGTTAGGACTTCCAGTTGATAGTTACTTACTAAGCTTTTGTCAATAAAAATATGATCTTTGGAACTTTGGATTGTTTTTAAATTTGTTATACAGAAAATGTTTTATACCCAAAGACTGTGTACAGTCATCATTAGATGAAATAAATCATCACGTAACTAATTGTATTGTTTGCTTAAAACCTAGCACGTGCCTAAATGTAATAAAAAATAGACCTTTCGATTCAGTCAGGATTAGTAGGGAAATTAATAATTTATTTCTCGTGGGATTTAGATTGACTTGTCTTAGAAAAAGTTTGAGATACATCAATTAATTGCTTACAACAATATTTTTAGTACAAATTAAATGCATTTCAAAACATTGTGTTTTATTTTCAATAAGTCCAAAAATGACGGAATTCTGATTGTTTTAGGTTTTACAAAGAAATGATGTTCTAGGTTGGCCAATCGCATGAACCAAGATATTTATAACAACAGTTTGAGATACATCAATTGTTTATAACAACATTTTCAGTACAAATTAAACGCATTTCAAAACAACATGTTTTATTTTGAATAAGCCCATAGATGACGGAGTTCTGATTGTTTTAGTTTTTCAAAGAAATGATGTTCTAAGTTGGCCAATCGCCTGAATCAAGATAATTATAAGAACAGTTTGAGATAAATCAATTGTTTATAACAAAATTTTCAGTACAAATTAAACGCATTTCAAAACAACATGTTTTATTTTGAATAAACCCATAAATGACGGAGTTCTGATTGTTTTAGGTTTTTTCAAAGAAATGATGTTCTAAGCTGGCCAATCGCCTTAGCCAAGATATTTATAAGAACAATGTTTGTACCACGTTTTCAACCTGTTTTGGCCTTTTTTTGGGACAGTTATTTTATTTCTCGTGGGATTTAGATTGACTTGTCTTGGAAAAAGTTTGAGATACATCAATTAATTGCTTATAACAATATTTTTAGTACAAATTAAATGCATTTCAAAACATCGTGTTTTATTTTCAATAGGTCCAAAAATGACGGAATTCTGATTGTTTTAGGTTTTACAAATAAATGATGTTCTAGGTTGGCTAATCGCATGAACCAAGATATTTATAACAACAGTTTGAGATACATCAATTGTTTATAACAACATTTTCAGTACAAATTAAACGCATTTCAAAACAACATGTTTTATTTTGAATAAGCCCATAAATGACGGAGTTCTGATTGTTTTATGTTTTTCAAAGAAATGATGTTCTAAGCTGGCCAATCGCCTTAGCCAAGATATTTATAAGAACAATGTTTGTACCACGTTTCAACCTGTTTTACCTTTTTTGGGACAGTTATTGAGTCCACAAGCTGCGTTGTGCAGGGTGTTTTGGAGAGGGAAGGTGGTTTTCGGGTCAAAGTTCATGTTTAGTGGACAAATTTTAGGGAAGTGCTTCCACGAGGACATTTGTAATAAGCTGATTTTTATATACGAACTGTACATAGTACTTAAACAAATTAAGGCTAAATAAATACTGGATCACATACAGTGCAATCGAATTAGGCCTGTAGCAAGCTCTAGTATTGTGCATTTTTACTTCGGCACGATGCGGTGGAGATCGGTATAGTAGTTGTTTATTGGCTTTATAGTCGATAGTATTTTTCTCATTGGACGTATTAACACGTACTTTCCAGGGATAGTTTTAGAGATTAGAGTATTGGCAGCACTGTTTGCCCATAAATGTTACACCGCATCACACAACTCCTGTGAAGTTTTAGATGACAATGAACAGAAATGTTTTAATGATTATACAAGTTTACTCATAAATGTGTTCTATGTTTATATATAATAATATTATTATAAAATAAAATTAAAATGTATATAACAAAATATATTAATTATAAAACAATTTATTTTTTAGGTTAGAGTACACGATATATTTTTTAATATGTTTGTTACTAAATGTTTATACCAATAAAACTTTGAGAAAATAAATAAATAAAAAAACAAAATAAAGAGTTTATAAATTTGAGTGTGTGGGTGTGTGTGTATATATATATATATATATATATATATATATATATATATATATATATATATACACAGGGTGTCAATTAAGTCTGGAACCACTCTTTTAATTTTTAAACCACAATATAAAAAATTCCCAAAGTTCACACGTGTTTACTGGTGATAGTAACGCATACATCTGCCCAATTACCGACCAGATAATCCCTATGGGGGACGGTCCACTAGGAGTCAGACAAAATTCTTAAATAGCAGCATAGGTCAAGTTTGGTATCAAATTAAAGGTCTTACTTAGCAGAGTACAATGCCGTAAACCGGACTTCAAAAGGTGGATTCATTCAGTAGTTATAGCTATTTGAATTTTAAAACAATTGAACAATGTAAATTATTAAGTATTACAAGTAAACACCAATTTTTAAGTACCTGTAATCAAAGTAAGTGTTCAAAATGTTCCCCTCCCATCGTCTGGCAATGTCCTAGGCAGTTTTAAAAGCCATCCACTGCATTTTGAAGGTAGTCACGAGTAATATCTTGAGCTTCTTGGACTATGAGATTTCTTAGGTGCGCCAAAATCTCGAGGCTTAGTACGATAAACTTTATCTTTGAGGTATCCCCAAAGAAAAAAATCCAGCGGAGATAAATCAGGGGAACGAGCAGGTCACTCTACTGCACCACTTCTTCCAATCCATCTGTGAAGGAATATTTGTATCCAAGTATTCTTTAACAAGGAGAGCAAAGTGTGGTGAGACGCCATCTTGCTGGAAATAAATTCTTTGAAATTGTCGACCAAGAGCAGCCTGTAGTGCAGGAATTATCTCATTTTGGAGCATTGCTAGATACAAGTCACCATTTAAAGTACCATTGATAAATAATGGGCCCATAATTTGATTTCCTGTAATACCTGCCCAAACGTTAAGTTTCTGTGGATGCTGTGTATGACTCAATCTGTCACTTTCACATTCTAACAGTAGTTGTGTTATTGGTAATAATTATTAATTCCTGGATTCGATTACTACATTGTCAGATGATGGGAGGGGAACATTTTGAACACTTACTTTGATCCCAGGTACTTTAAAATTGGTGTTTACTTGTAATACCTAATATTTTATATTGTTCAATTGTTTTAAAATTCAAATAACTATACCTACTGAATGAATCCACCTTTTGAAGTCCGGTTTACGGCATTGTACTCTGCTAAGTAAGACCTTTAATTTGATACCAAACTTGACCTATGCTGCTATTTAAGAATTTTATCTGACTCCTTGTGGACCGTCCCCCAAAGGGATTATCCGGTCGGTAATTGGGCAGATGTATGCGTTACTATCACCAGTAAGCACGTGTGAACTTTGGTATTTTTTTATATTGTGGTTTAAAAATTAAAAAAGAGGTTCCAGACTTAATTGACACCCTGTATATATATATATATATATATATATATATATATATATATATATATATATATATGAATCTATATATATAATATAATTTCAATAAACATTGAATCATAAAAAGTACTTGCTCCGCCGGGACTCAATTAGCAACATTCACCCGGCTAGTGAGAGATCCGGGTTCGAGTCCCGGCGGAGCAAGTACTTTTTGTGATTCAATGTTTATTGAAATTAAATTAGGCTATTGCCACTTATACAAATTTAATAAATAAATAAATAAATATATATATATATATATATATTATACATTAAATTGTATAAATGGCAATTGCCTTATTTAATTTCAATAAACATTGAATCACAAAAAGTACTTGCTTCCGCCGGGAGTTGAACCCGGATCTCTCACTTGCCGGGTGAATGTGCTACCATTACACCACCACAGAGCGCTTACTTTTTCCGATTCAATTATTCTGTATTTGGCCGTATCTGTCACATATGCGTTTATAAGGCAATTGCCATTTATACAATTTAATGTAAATAAAAGTCGTTTGACAGGTATTTGGTCTTCCGATCATATGTTAGTTTGCTTATTTAAAAGCATATGTGACAGATACGGCCAAATACAAAATAATTGAATCGGAAAAAGTAAGCGCTCTGTGGTGTAATGGTAGCACATTCACCCGGCAAGTGAGAGATCCGGGTTCGACTCCCGTCGGAGCAAGTACTTTTTGTGATTCATTATATATATATATATATATATATATATATATATATATATATATGTGTGTGTGTGTGTATGTATATATATATATATATAATATATATATATATATTATATATATATATTATATATATCCACGTGTTTCATATTTACGTGAATAACCAACTAACTCAACTATGGGGGGGGGGGTGGGGGGGGGGGGGGGTGGGGGGGGGGGGGGGTGGGGGGGGGGGGGGGTGGGGGGGGGGGGGGGTGGGGGGGGGGGGGGGTGGGGGGGGTTCATTTTTCATTTCATTTCATTTATTTATTTCCAAACAATTCATGAATACAATTGACTTACAAAATATTAAAACGAAAATTGGAATAATACCTGCATAGACTTCACGTCTGTGTGCAGGATTAGAGTTCTTAAATCAGTCCTGCAGCACTAATAAACTTATTTATTTGAACTTTGTTAGCTTACATTAACATTAAATAAATGAACTTCTAAATGTGATATAATTTTAAACTAAAAACATTGTATACATCCTACATAATATATAATTAAAAAAAGTAAACACGACATTCTACGATATTCTATTAATTAATAAAGCTAAAGAGAGAGTTAATCGAAGAACTAAGAGAAAGTTACATACGTTACTGTCAGAATAATCGGAGCTAGTCTAGCCAATCATATATTATGTTGCAGAATAGGTGCAAGGAAGCGCGTTACTTGTTGGTTTTGTGTGTGTGTGTGTGTGTGTGTGTGTGTGTGTGTGTGTGTGTGTGTGTGTGTGTGTGTGTAGTGTGTGTGTGTGTGTGTGTGTGTGTGTGTGTGTGTAAGTGCTTGTGATGGAGTGATCGAACGTGTGTGCAATTTACCATTATGTGTATGGCGACTGAATGAGCGCCTCCGCTGCCGCCCAGCCCAGTCCGAGCAACCACTCGCCCACCCTTCGCTTGTATGCAGCCAGCACCACCACCCTCGGCCTGCAGTACATCAGTTGGGAGATTCCTATAAAGTTGGTGAGCTAAATAAAACGAATTATTAATTTCCAAAGTGTGTGCCGGTCTGGGAATATCAAATCCAAAATTTACTCTATTTCTTGTTAAGTATGTATGGGAACTTTCTTGGAACATTGTATTTTTATTATTGCGAATATATATTAATAGGGACTCAATAAAAAGCTGTCTTAAATTTAAAACAGGAAACTGCTCGAATAATTATTCAGTAGGATATCTTCTGTTTTTCATAAGGATAACTTTCATTATGGATCTCTGAGCAAACCGCCAGCGGCTCGAGAGTAGACGAAGAGGCCGCCCCCCACGCCAGAATGCCGTACTGCAGCGTCGACTGTACATAGGAGAGGTAAACCTCCCTACACTGACCAGCAGACAGACACCTGCGCCAACTGCATGAATGCATAAATCATGGTTTCGAAGCTTCTTTTTTACATACTGGACGTGTGGAACCCAACTTAGCTTCCGATCGATAATTATTCCCAAGTTACTTGTATTGTTCCACACGCTCAATAGTGCCACAGCCGCAAGCTATCGCACGGTGGTCACCGCAGGAGTGCATCCTCAGTTGCCTCGGACCTGGATCGTTCTTCATGAAAATCGGTAGGTGTTTTGTTTTGTCAAACGTTTACGCTCAGTACATTGTAGTCAAACCAATTCTTAATTCTCATGAGAATCCAAGGACGCGGTGGTCATATGCCTCCTCCCAAGTGTCACCAGTTGAAACTAAGGCCGTATCGTCTGCAAATAGAAATAATTTCCCTTTTAAATCAATTTTGACAATGTTTATGTAAACACTAAACAGAAGTGGTCCTAGGGTACTTCCTTGAACTATACCATAGCTTACAGGAATGGTGTCGCTATTAATGTTGCTGATAGAAACCATTTGGGTTCTATTGTTAAAGTAGCTGTTAAAACAATTAAGAGCGTTGTTTTTCACTCCAATAATTTCCAGTTTTCTAATGAGATTTGTTCTATTGACGGAATCGAAAGCCTTAGATAAGTCTAGGAATGTCACTATAACATGTTTTTTTTCTCCAATTTTTATGTGAAGTTAATTTAGTAACGTCAATTAAAGCATCGGATGTATTTTTTTCTTCTCTAAAACCATACTGCTCTTTAGTTTACAATGTGAAATTGCTTTAGGTAACTCGCTAAATCTGAATTTTTACAAATTTCTCGAATCTTATCTATTGATGTCAAGAGTGAAATTGGTCTATAATTACTGTATTGGTGATTTCTGGCCAGACTTATAGATAGGTATGACTTTGGCGATCTTAAAAGCGTTAGGAAATTTTCTGGATCGTATACTTAAATTTATTACATGGAGAAGAAGCTGTGCCAATACGCAAAGATTGTTTTTAATTACATTTGTTGGAATTGCATCCCAACCAGAAACCGACCGCGCACTTAAAGAATTTACGACCCTGAAAAGTTCTTGTTGAGTGACAGACCTCAGTACAAACACGGCATTTCAAAGCGTGGTCAGCGTCCTCGACCTCAGAAGGCCCACTGGGGTTGAGTTTGCTCGCCAACCGCGACCCCACTGAGGCAAAATAAACATTTAAATTCGTCACATATGGTTTTTCCATCTTGAGGTATGGCAGGGCCACCGCGCGTCACAAAAGGCTTCAATCGGGAACCGTTCCTTTCCCCCGGGGCTTCCCCGCAACCTCTTTCACCCACAGCCCAAAACTTTCCTAGCGTCACTGGCATTTTTCCACCATTTTTATTTTGATAAAAATTGTATTTAGCCCGTTTAATAGTTGCATGGAGAGTGTTTCGGTTAACGTAAATATCTATTACGCAGATTAACGTTAAAAGGTTTCCTTATTCAATTTAGTATGCAATTGATCCCTACGCCTGATTGATTTAATGATTCCTAAAGTTATCCACGGTTTAACTTTTTTAAATTTGGATGTGATTTTGATTTTTTTTCGTGTATATTTATATCAGCTCTCGTTAAACTTTCCATAAATCCCTCAGTAGCAGAATCTAAATCTTCATTGTCTGTGATATGGTCCCACTTTTTATCTTTTAAGATCTCGCCAATTTTTTGCCAGTCTGTTTTAAAGTAGAATGTTTCTGGGCTGTGGGAATTATATTTTTTATTATTTAGGCCAATCTGCATAGTTAATAAACTGTGGTCGGTGATCGCAGTGTTTATTACATATGAACTTGCCACCGCGCAACTGGCAAACTTTACAAAAAAGTGATCAATGCAAGTTTTACTACTCGGGCCGCGTCACCTGATTCACTACTGCAAACAAAACCTTTGTCATACAAGACGTCGAGATATCGTTCTTCTACGGAATTGTGGTTGGTATTTAGAATGTCGCAATTTATGTCGCCAGCAAGAATGAACAGCTGGTTGTTGTTTGCAGTGTCAGTAAAGTGACGACTAATTGCCTCAGTGAAGCGGGTAAGATTGGAGTTGGGGCTCCGATACACGGCAAGCAGCTCACACGGCGTTCCGGCCAATTGCAATGTAAGAGATAAGCTCGTGGCTTCCCCGCCCAGCAGAGCTCACATACAGGTGACTAGCAACGTGTCATCCATGTACACAACAAGTCCGTCGCTCTGGTTCAGGCTATTCTGCGACCGATAGAGATTATAACCATCCAAGTGCATTAAATTACTTCCAGTATTTAGCCAAGCTTCAGTTAAAATAATACAATTAGCCTTAATTTCTAAATCTTGTAACACAACCAAAAACTCATCAATATTTTTTATTATAGCTCCGAATATTCTGCTGGATTATTGTAAAAAATGAGCCGCTGTTTCGATTAACTCCTATGCTCTGTGCCTTAAAAATTACTAATTTCATTAAACACTAAAACATTGAACTATATTACACTCATCATCACTTTGAAACCATGATGTTTAAAATATAAATAAATTAAAGTTAAGTTAGTGCCGTCCAGCATGCTTCAAACCACTCCAAAATGCCAATCTCTAATATTGTAACTAGGTCACATTTTCCGCAATTTAATTCATTACTGAATAGAAAAAAATATATGTATATATATTACACACATATACATACATACATATATATATATATACATATACATAAATATACATACATACACATATACATACACACACACATATATACATACATAACATAATATGTCATTGTTCACTGTGTTTATTAAAGTTATGACGAAAGATGTTATTAAACCTTGGGTGTGTATGTGATGTCGATTACTCTTTACTATGTGTTATCTATCTCCTTACAATATAGAATGTGTTTATATTAGTTGCAAATGATAGGAAGTTTATAGCAAACTGCAATAGGCTATATTCCAGTGTGAATCCAGATTAAGAACTGTTATGTTTTGTATCTAAATAACAGTACTTATGCCGGGGGCGGGTGAATCGAAAGAAGGAACACTTTTACATTTCTTCAGACACGGCCACACGAGGGTGGTGTGGCAAGCGAGACTGGGAGTAGACCAAGGCGCGTGGAATAGGAGTAGATCCTTGGGAGTAGACTGCCTACTGCGGCTCAAGGAAAAGCTCGGACGAGGCAGTGACCAAAGGAGAGGGGGGTCAGGTGATCTCGAGTAGCCAATGCCGTTTATTCAAAATCATTACGATTGAAACAGCCGACAACATTACGTCATATGGGGTGATGTGCACCTGTTGCAAATATATTTAAACTTACTAGATAATGATACAAAGAATATTCATATATAACAATTTCCTCCCTATTAAATTCAAAAATTACAAACAAATCAAATTTAAAAATTAATTGTCCTTCAATAGTTTGAAATGCTTCCTCTTGATACTTAAAGTAATAATAGATAAAAGTACTGATATGACATGATTCTATAATTAACAACAAAGTTGACAAAAAGTAAACACTAAACAAGTTTTAAATTAAAATAAAGCTTGATGGAAACCACAATATAATAAAAAGAAAAACACATAATATAACATAATACACAACCATTACTGAATAAGTACATCTTTATTATAAGTCAAGTTTATTTACAGGTTTTTCTAGTGCGCTCAGGGATAGCGTCGCGTCCGACTTTGACAGGTGCTGTCAAGAGCAGCTGATTTTACGCGCGCTGATACGGGTGTAATACGGTTGCGGGGTAGAGGGGGAAGAGAGTGACCTTCCACCACTCGCCGTAGTGTTTGCCATGCCAACTGGCGATCGATTTACGTCATGTGCAGGGGGAGAGTTACACTGCGATTGGTATTGCGGCGCTGCCAAGTCTACGTTCTGCGTATGCGGAAGTAGGGGTTTGCCCACGTTTCTCGGTACAGTTTCTGCTACTGCACTCGAGTGTCTGTCTAGCGAACTGTCACTGAGACCGATCAATTGATCTATGTGACGTTTCGTTACAATGCCAGAACTTAACTCTATTTCATACATAACAGGACTGATTTGTTTATTTACAATACCTTGCACCCATTTGTTGTTTGACCTATAATCTTGAATTAATACAGTTTGACCTGGATAAACTACCCTAGTAATATTTTTTATTAAAACTATTTTTGATCTCCTCTTGTTTCTTATTTACAAAACCGGGTAATGTTTGGTCTCAATAGATCCAACCGGGTGCGCAGTTTCCTCCCAAAACATTAACTTTACTTGGTGTTTCATTGGTAGTACTATGTACGGTAGTCAAACAATATCCTACTCAAGGCTACGCTAGCATCTGCATTGTCATGAAATGCTCGCTTTAATTTGTCTTTAGCAAATTTCACGCTGTTTTCTGCTTGGTCCATTACTTTTTGGATGATACACAGGGACTGAAAGTATGTTTTATACCGTTCATTTCCATGAACTTTTTGAACTCCGATGAGGTGGTCCAAGGTGGGTCCACAAGGGTGGTCCATTGTCAGAATGTAAATTAACAGGTAGACCAAAGCGACTAAATAGCTCTCTTAGAAAACTTATAGCTAGTTTAGCGGAAGTTGAACTAACTTCACCTACTTCTAACCATTTTGAGTGAGCGTCAATGACGATTAAATACATTTTATTTTTAAAAGGTCCTAGGTAGTCCACATGAATACGTTCCCAGGGAGCGGAAGGATAGTGCCAAACATGTAATTGACTCTTTGACGGGTTTGTTTCCGTTCCCGGAGACAGGAAGAACAACTGTTAGCCATATTTGTGATCTGTTCATCAATACCGTTCCACCAGACGTAGCTGCGTGCTACCGATTTCATTTTCACAATACCTAAATGACTAGAATGAAGCTCTTTAAGTACATTAATCCCTTAAAGTTACTGGTACGACTAACTTTATAACCCCACATAATTACTCCAAATTTAACTGTCAGTTCGTTCTGTCTCTGGAAATACGGAGTAAGCTCTTCGCTTCCCTCAGGAATGACATTAGGCCAACCGTTGTATAATGTAACCATACACTTTACTTAAAAACTGGATTCTTTCTGTGTATCTGATTTTACATGTTCGAAAGTCAAAGGTAATGAGCTTTCTTGAATACAATGTAAATATGTACCTTGCCACGCAAACTCATCAGTAGCATTGTTGTGATTGACACTTTAAAGGCAATCTAGATAACATATCTGCATTATTTAGGTTCCGTCTTTACGTATTGAATGTCAAATTCGTAACCGGACAGGAACAAGGCATATCTTTGCATGCGACCGGCAGCAAAGATAGGTAACCCTTTTTTATTTCCAAAGATACTTAAAAGAGGTTTGTGATCAGTGTACAAAATAAATTTCCGACCGTACAAGTATTGATTTAAACTTTTTGACTGCAAATACGATAGCCAGAGCTTCTTTTTCTATCTGTGAATAGTTTCCGCTCAGCTTGTGAGAGTGTGCGTGACTGATATGCTATTGGTTTCTCTATACCACCTGGTGGAGATAACACTTAGGACGGCTCCTAAGCCAACTGAACTAGCATCTACGACTAACTTCAAAGGCAAATTAGTGTCATAATGCGCCAAAATTGGTGCGTTTGAAAGTAACTCTTTTACTTTGTCAAAAGCTGCGATACAATTCTTATCAAAATTGAAAAGGGTGTGTCCTTCTTAAGAAGACTGTACATGGGACTTAGTATAGTGGAACAATTTGGTATGAACTTTGAGTAGTAATTAATTAGACCTACTAAAGCTTTGACCTCTGTCACTGTTTTAGGTATGGGAGCATTCCTAATTGGCTTCTACCTTAGATTCGGAAGTGTGCAACCCTTTCTTTGTCAATACAGAAACCTAAATACTCCACTTTAGGTGCAAAAAATGTGCATTTATTCTTTTTTACTGTGAGACCATTTTCGCTTAGGCGCTTGCAAACTTCCCTAAGTTTTTGATAGTGTAGATCATCGTTTACATCTGTAATCAATATATCGTCTAAAAATACAACAACATTGGACAAGTCTTGTAAACACTGTTCGATTCTGTACTGAAATATACTCGTTGCGGAAGAAATTCCCGAACGGCATTTTGATAACTGAATAACCCTTTATGGGTACTGATAGTGCATAATTTCTTAGATTCTTCATCTAACTCTAGCTGCATATAAGCTTGGCATAAATCTATTTTACTGAATTTCTCGCCTTTCTGTAAACAAGTAAACAATTCATCTATTCTGGGGATAGGGTACTTTTCAACTTCTAAACATGGGATTTAAGGTAACTTTAAAATCTCCGCAAATGCGTATTCCTCCGTCTGGTTTTATTACTGGAACAAATGGGAGTGCCCCAGTCACTACTTTTTACTGGAACAAGTACTTTTTCCTCAGTTAACCTTTCTAGTTCTTTTTCGACTTTAGTTTTAAGTGAAAAAGGAAATGGACCGTGGCTTAAAATACCTTGGTGTGGCGTCAGGTTTTAAACTTTAATTTAACTGGTTCACCTTTGTATTGACCTTATTTGTCACTGAAAAACTTCCGGAAATTCTTTGATCAAATCTTTAGTTAATTCAATGCAATGTTTACTCGTAACATCCGGATTACTGTCTTTATTGCTTATGCCAAATATTTTATTTTTGAAAGATATTTCCACACCGAGACTTTGAAAGCCAATTTCGTCCTATGAGTGGGTGAGCTCCTTTCTTGATTACAAACAATTCAAGAAATTTGCTAACTCCTTGATATTGAACATCCACTTCAATTTTCCCTAACGGAACTATAGGTTCATTCGTATACGAACTTAGAGATAAGTCAGTGGGGCAATTAATTTACAACTATTAAGGTTTTCTTTGTAAAATTTCTCGCTGCACACGCTTACTGACGCGGCCTGTATCAGCCTCAAAATAGATTGGCTTACCCTTAACTATTAATTCTAATTTAACCGGACTAACTTTAATGTGCTCAACTTTCCCTTTCATTCATTTTAAATAAATTTGAAATATCTTCCTCATAGCTTTCAGGTTCAACATTACTATCAGTGTTTTGACTACATACTTCTTCTACATAATTATGTCTACTATCATTTTTATTTTTTAAAGTGTTTAAACTTAGATTGTTGGTTTTGGGGCTTACCCTTTGATCGACAAACCCTTAGCAATGTGATTCTTTTTTTCCACACGCGTTACACGTAACACCAAACAATCGACACTGATGGCGCAAATGGCCCACATTACCACAACACGAACACTGCACTTTGTAGTCGTGCGAAGCGCTGCTTTTGGGGTTGTGGTGGTGACTTTCCAGGTGTGGTAGCGCCGCCGGCACCCGCCGATGCTCCCAGCTGTTACACTGCGGTGATGAGCTGTCATCTTTTGTAGTCGCTCGGCGTTGCGGCTTCCGTTGATCGCCAAGGCTGCTGCATTTCTTCTCAGCGGCTTCTGCTGACGTGATGATTTTAACTGCTTGGTCAAATGTCCAAGCTGGATTTCTCCTAACAGTTTTTGTTTTGTTGCTTCATTTCTAATTCCGGAGACTAAACGATCTCGCAGGTAATCGTTTAAAAACTGCCCCAAATTCACAATGGGTGGACATCTTTCTTAACTGGGCGATGTAGTCTGCTGCTGATTCGCCTTCGTGCTGATGAATCCTCTTGCTGAACTTGTACCTCTCGGCAATGAAACGATGGTTTTGGATACAAGTGATCTTACTCACGTTACTATATCATTACCGCTTCTAAACACTACAACTATAGTTAACTACTTCCAATCATAACAAACGTCTACGCTACACCTGTTTCTCGAAACTTTATAATTTATTAATTATGTTTTAAAAAATTAAGATTGTTTTATTTGAACGCTTGCTATATTTATTGATAAGTGTTTTATTCAATTTATGGTTAATATAGTAGTTAATATATAGTTTATTTTTCTTGTACAAACATAAGTCGTACTTTAATTCTTTAATTCTATTCTTTACTCTTTTTTTTCCTTTTTTTAATTTTAATATTTGTTTATGCAAATATGTATGTGTATGTATGTATATATATTTGTGTATATGTGTGTATATATGTGTGTGTATATATGTATGTGTCTGTAATGTCAAGATGCTTTTATTTATTTCATTTTATATACAGTATTTGTTTTTTATCATTTTTTTTTGTACACGTCTAGATTGGGCTGGGCAGCACGCACAGACACACGTTCTATGTGCTGTCTATTTTCATACTTATATGTGTACAAACTTATTGTTGAATTTGGAAAATAAACTTATATTTGATTTGATTTGATTTGATTTGAATCAAAGATACTAATGCGTCAAAACATTTTGTAGACGGCTTATTGGGCGTGCATAAATCCCGTAACAGACTGTACGTTTTTACACCGGCAACAGTTAATAACGTGCTAACCTTTTTCTCCTCCTTAATATTGTTGCACTCGATGAATAGTTCGAAGCGCTCGATATAAGAACGACCACGCTCTCACTATTTTGATCGTATTCACCAATTCCGCCGATTATTCCCGACATTTTTGTGTTGCCCGGCAGTTCGATATCGTGTAGTAACGGCGCTAAATCCACTTCGTCATCCGACATTTACACGTGTTGTCCGAAATTTACACTACGCGGCACAATCGAACAGTTGCATTGCCCGGTATGTAAATTTTAACTGACCTCGTCGCCATTTGTTATGTTTGTATCTAAATAACAGTACTTATGCCGGGGGCGGGTGAATCGAAATAAGGAACACTTTTACATTTCTTCAGACACGGCCACACGAGGGGTGGTGTGGCAAGCGAGACTGGGAGTAGACCAAGGCGCGTGGAATAGGAGGTAGACTCCTTAGGAGTAGACTGCCTACTGCGGCTCAAGGAAAAGCTCGGACGAGACAGTGACCAAAGGGAGAGGGGGGTCAGGTGATCTCGAGTAGCCAATGCCGTTTATTCAAAAATCATACGATTGAAACAGCCGACACATTACGTCATATGGGGTGATGTGCACCTGTTGCAAATATATTTAAAACCTACTAGATAATAATACAAAGAATATTCAATATATAACAAGAACCATATTAATCAGTATCATAATTTAGTTGCCATGATGTAAAAATAGAATACATTTAAAAAATAATAAAAAAATAATATGTGGAGACAAAAAAATATATGGTGCATACAAACTGGGAAGTTTAGTTGTAAAATATATTATATATCTAGCTAGAAATAATTGTTTCTTAATTTGGATTAAAATGTTGTCATTGTAAAAAATAATAGAAAGTATGCTATAACTTTTTCCACTAGTTGAAAATTAGTTATCTACAGTTTTCAATGTGTATAGTAGAAATTGAAACGGTGTGTATAAATGTATAATTATTAATTTAATTATGTACCATATTTTTACCATTTATTTTATAATTTAGTTATATTGTTATTACTTTATTTACCAAAATTACAATAGACTAGAGAAAAAGATAGATATGTTGGAAAAATCTTTAACCTAAAAAATTTAGTTTGTAATTATATTTTATTTGCACAATAAATTAAAGGTCTTGTAAAGAACCCATTTCTCCCTAAATACATCAAAATAATAACAAACTTCCAAAAAAGAGGAATTCTTTACCATTAATTGTGTATACCATTTACTGCAAGCTTTAAATTATTAAAACAACTGAAAATCTGAGATTCATGCATTATAAAATATATTATTTGAACTTTCGTCAATCGTATGTAAACTTTAGTAAAATGTTACCCCACCAAAGTATGATTATAATTTGCCAACAACTCATTCATTAGCCCAAATACAAAACAGGTTACCATCCACAGTTCTTGTTTTTAATACAACTCAATTTATTAATTAGGACATCAGAGTGTAAATAGAATTATTTAGATAAAAGTAAAAAATTATAACAACAAGTAAATAAACAAAATCTCCTATTATTATATGCATAGCCTAATGTTTTCATGAAATAAATCCTAGGATAAACACAGGAAAACAATTGACTTCACATTAATACAATATCTCTACAATTGCTTCAATAAATAAACTTGTAGATAAAAGGAGGCTTCAATGAGCATATTATAGGTTTTATTAATAAAGAATTTAACAACAGAAATTATTCTTTCTTCACGTCTGAAATAATAATATTATTCTTTTGTTTTCTTTCCTCCCCATAGACAAACTAAACTGTTTTATTCATTAAATTTGTCCTTTACCTTCTGTGCTTCTACAGTTAGATTTATTGAACGCGTAGAGTTGACCTACTGGAGATCTAGGTGGCTGCGGCGGGAACTTTGTCTGCACGTGTGATGGCCTGGCCCCCCAGCCTCCTGTGTCGTTAGCTCCATGATCCTGCGCTTCATCTGGTCCAGTTGATCTTGATGCTGGATACGGAAGGTAGCACCTCCTGGGGTTGACTTAGCCAGCACCCACCCGTCGTTGGTCCACGCCACTGACAGTACCCTCTGCCTCACAAGCTCCCTGGCGCCGTTGAACAGCTGTCTGGTTTGTGTCGTGTCAAATGTTCATTGATAAACACCTTCGAGTCCGGTGGAAAAGAGGAATGCCATGGTACACAAATAACGTTTGACCTTGAGTTTCTGAAGTGATAAGGTGAAATACATATGATTGTGGTAGCGATCTAAATTCCATAGCAGATATGCATAACAATGAGAAACATGTATTAACTATATGAATTAATGTCAATTTTACCGCCCACACAGAATGCGAAACGAAAAAAGTTTTATCACAACTATCAAATTTGAATCACTGATGTTAATTGTGAATATTTAATCAAACAAAAATGTCACAAAAACCTACACTTTAGTGTTAAATTGCTAAAGGTATATATTGCCAATTATTAAATAGGCAAAACGGGTTTTCGGTTGTGTTAATTTCTTAAGATATAGCTACAGCCACTAAGAAAATTTCGGTGATAAGGGAGTAAACAAAATGTTTTTTTACATTCTCATGAAAAATATGAACATTTTAAGGGATTGAAGCCATCTAGAAGATAGAATATGAATATAACTAATATTTACATTTACTTAATTTGTATTTTTTAATGTAAATTCAGTTGCTAATTTAACGACTATAGTTTCTTGTGAAAGATCGAAATATTTTTTACAAATTACTAATCTGCAGGTAAGATATTTAAAGTTATAATTTAAAAAAAATATATTTAAAATTTGTAGCATTCAGGTTTATTTTGAAATCCTTTTTATTGATAGATTTCTATGAACTTGAGAAAAATCTCAAAGTAACTGGATGACAACACAGTGATTAACTTTCTAGGTTTAACTAATTAGTTATACACTAATAAGTTTTGCTGTAGATAGTATACTAAACAGTAAAGGGCTATATAGCATAATAGTATAATTTATAAAGTAACGTATCTATATATTTATTTAAATCATTGGTATAATAAATATATTGCTATACTATGCAGTCGAATGACAAAGAAAGCACTTATAAAAAGTTTAAAGCCGTTCTGCTTAACAAGTTTCGTGGTTTAAGAAGTTTAAGTAAGTACAGTAAAGTTACTAACATTGTTTTTTGTTTAAGTGGATTTTCTTCTGTAAGTCGATAGCTTTTACCTCCGAATGATTACTTATGTTATGTGGTCTTATGGATTAGACATTTTGTTATTTGTTATTCCCTATCGATGAGTCTTAATAAAATATAAATTTCAAGTAATGGGAAATGTTATGTCTTATCACATTCCAAAAACTATTGCGAGGAATTTCTATCATAAAAATTTTAATTCTCAGAATTCCTTTGTGTTGCTAAGGCCTGAAGCCAAGGCCTAGTAGCTTAACTCATAAATGAAATAAATCTTAATTATTTACTTGAAGGTGAGTTTTCGGGAAGAAAGTTTTATAAGAAATTATCCCTGAAACCCATCTTCTATTTCGTAACTTTAATTACCTACTATTAGGGACGTGTGTGTGTTTGGGAAACCTTCACTATGAAGTCCTAGAACATTGAAGAGAAAAGTGAAGGTCGTTAGAACAAACTCCTACCTCCTCACACGACACACAAGTCCCATATGTTTTGCTGCACGGAACGTAAAATAGCCTCCACTATGATATAAATTATGAACACTTTATTGGAAGATGAGTTGTCTGGAAGTTGTCTGTAAATGGAATCATCACTGTTACCAACATTTCCTCAGTGAAATTGAATTTACCTTCTATTACAGACGTATTTGCGATATTGAAAGTATTTTTAAAAAGATCGAACACTTTCCCCCCTATAACCTCACGCTGGCTAGTGCTTGAAATCTGTGTAATGCAACAATAGGATTATGGGAAAATTCATCTTAATCCATTCTGAAGCAATTATATATCAAGTAATGAATAGGGAAAAGTACATAACCCTAACTATTCAGTGTTAAATGTAAAGATTGAAATCTGTGAGTACCATAAAGGCACGCTGTTATAAATGGTTTGTTTACTGTGAGGATTTTTCTCTTCTTCCAAAGTACTGTGCCTTGTTAGGCCTTCAGGAGTAAAAATATAAGTATGGAATTAATGTTATTGAACGGCAGTATATCCCCGTGTTTTCTGACTAACTTTTGTAGAAGGTCTTTGTATTGCAAGCTCATTCTGTATTATTGATTAATTATATTTATCCCATATGGTCATTAAACTATATATTACAATACACTCACTACAATACATATGGTCTGATTGTGGTAACTTATTTAAAACCTGTTTAGTTTGGTCCTTAAAATAAAGTCGTACTGTTTGGTTACAGAATAAGAACTAGGGAGAGTTATATTAGCAATATTGTACACAGTTAGATGAAAAGCGTCACATATGGATACAATGAAAGTGAGAAAATATACCCAACTTAAATAAAAGCTACCGAGATAAATAAGAGATAAAAGCAGTGTTTTTGTAAGTAACAGGAGAAAGTGAGGAACTGCTCCTATATACACAGGCATCCACTCACCCATCTGTTGCGTCTTGATGTGCTCCAGATTTAGATTTGTCAGGTGCTCTCGCTGTTTACAGATGCTTCTATAACAATATACTCATCATTGCATTACGTATAAGTAAACACTTCTTAGTCCATATACTTAAATATTATGAACATTTTGGGTCGTAATTCTTAATAGGCCTTTTCAAAAATAATCAGCGTATATGGGCAAATTTACTGCACATTTCCAAAAGTTTATAAGGCTAAGAGCTCAAAAGGCCGGAATCTCTCAGAGGCCTAGAGCTTCCACATTCTAGCCTATAATAGGAACCTCTACAGACTGAAATTGCTCAGAGGCCTAAAACTCCCAGATTATACCCTATTCTAGGAACCTCTACAAACTGAAATACCCAGAGGCCTAAAACTCCCAGATTATAGCCTATTCTAGGAACCTCTACAGACTGAAATACCCAGAGGCCACCCAGATTCTGAACTACGGAAGCTTCCAGATACTTAGAATATAGTTCTCAAGAACGGATTCAAAAATATAAAAGAAGTATAGACCAAATTTGAGTAAATTATACTTAAATGTTTCATTGCAAATAAGATAACAGTGAAATAGTCGGTTATACACTAATATAAATAAATATAAATATCGGTTTTGTGGACAGAATACTGGGTGTTCAGCTGACCAAGCTACATATGGACAGCAGACGTCAGCTGTGTATTATGTAGAGCCATCAGACCGTGACAGTGTAACTATGTGGTCAGGTTCGGGGTATTTTTTACATCATCTCCTATCATCGTTATATGGTTAACCACATATCACACTGTATTCCTCGCTATCAAACAAATGTTGTGACTCGTATCAAACGTGTTAAACATATGAGAGATATCGGTTTGTGATCAGGTTCAGGTTATTATTACATCATCTCCTGTCATTGTTTATATAGTTCGCCACATATCACAGTGTATTATGTAGGTAGGTAATATGAGAGATATAGGGTGGACCAGTGTATTTTATGTGGTCTGGTTCGGGGTATTATTACATCATCTCCTCTCATAAGTCACTTGTAGTAGGGTTATCATTAAACTCGTATGTTGGCTCTGTAGTCACTTAACTTCAGTATCGGCACAAAGTTGAGTTTGACTACCTCAATGTAAGTCTCTTGTGCGGGGGACTATCCATTAAACTCGTATGTTGGCTCTGTAGTCACGTAATTTGTGTGTCAACACACAGCTGAGTTCGACCTAACTCGATGTGTCTCTTGTGTGCGGTTCTCTTCATAAACCTCGTATGTTGGCTCTGTAGTCACGTAACTTTAGTATCGGCACAAAGTTGAGTTTGAGTCTCTCAATGTAAGTCTCTTTCGCGGCACTGTCCATTAAACTTGTATGTTGGCTCTGTAGTCACGTAGTTTGTGTGTCAACACACAGCTGAGTTCGACTATCTCAATGTAAGGTCTCTTGTGCTGAACTCTCCATTAAGCTCGTATGTAGGCTCTGTAGTCACGTAACTTGTGTATCAACACACAGCTGAGTTCTATTATCTCAATGTAAGTCTCTTGTGCGGGACTCTCCATTAAACTCTTATGTTAACTCTGCAGTCACGTATCTTGTGTGCCAACACACAGGTGAGTTCGACTATCTCAATGTAAGTCTCTTTTGCGGAACTCTTCATTAAGCTCTTATGTTAGCTCTGCAGTCACGTATCTTGTGCGCCAACACACAGCTGAGTTCGACTATCTCAATTTAAGTCTCTTTTGCGGAACTCTTCATTAAGCTCTTATGTTAGCTCTGCAGTCACGTATCTTGTGTGTCAACACACAGCTGAGTTCGACTATCTTAATGTAAGTCTCTTTTTGCGGAACTCTTCATTAAACTCATATGTTAGCTCTGCAGTCACGTATCTTGTGTGTCAACACACAGCTGAGTTCGACTATCTTAATGTAAGTCTCTTTTGCGGAAACTCTTCATTAAACTCATATGTTAGCTCTGCAGTCACGTATCTTGTGTGTCAACACACAGCTGAGTTCGACTATCTTAATGTAAGTCTCTTTTTGCGGAACTCTTCATTAAACTCTTATGTTAGCTCTGCAGTCACGTATCTTGTGTGTCAACACACAGCTGAGTTCGACTATCTTAATGTAAGTCTCTTTTGCGGAAACTCTTCATTAAACTCTTATGTTAACTCTGCAGTCACGTATCTTGGGTGCCAAAACACAGGTGAGTTCGTCTATCTCAATGTAAGTCTCTTTTGCGGGACTATTCATTAAACTCATATCTTAGCTCTGTAGTCACGTAACTGGTGTGTCAACACACAGCTGAGTTCGACTATCTAAATGTAAGTCTCTTTTGCGGAACTCTTCATTAAACTCTTATGTTAACTCTGCAGTCACGTATCTTGTGTGCCAACACACAGGTGAGTTCGACTATCTCAAATGTAAGTCTCTTTTGCGGAACTCTTCATTAAGCTCTTATGTTAGCTCTGCAGTCACGTATCTTGTGCGCCAACACACAGCTGAGTTCGACTATCTCAATGTAAGTCTCTTTTGCGGAACTCTTCATTAAGCTCTTATGTTAGCTCTGCAGTCACGTATCTTGTGTGTCAACACACAGCTGAGTTCGACTATCTTAATGTAAGTCTCTTTTGCGGAACTCTTCATTAAACTCTTATGTTAACTCTGCAGTCACCTATCTTGTGTGCCAACACACAGGTGAGTTCGACTATCTCAATGTAAGTCTCTTTTGCGGAACTCTTCATTAAGCTCTTATGTTAGCTCTGCAGTCACGTATCTTGTGCGCCAACACACAGCTGAGTTCGACTATCTCAATGTAAGTCTCTTTTGCGGAACTCTTCATTAAGCTCTTATGTTAGCTCTGCAGTCACGTATCTTGTGTGTCAACACACAGCTGAGTTCGACTATCTTAATGTAAGTCTCTTTTGCGGAACTCTTCATTAAACTCTTATGTTAGCTCTGCAGTCACGTATCTTGTGTGTCAACACACAGCTGAGTTCGACTATCTTAATGTAAGTCTCTTTTGCGGAACTCTTCATTAAACTCTTATGTTAGCTCTGCAGTCACGTATCTTGTGTGCCAACACACAGCTGAGTTCGACTATCTCAATGTAAGTCTCTTTTGCGGAACTCTTCATTAAGCTCTTATGTTAGCTCTGCAGTCACGTATCTTGTGTGTCAACACACAGCTGAGTTCGACTATCTTAATGTAAGTCTCTTTTGCAGAACTCTTCATTAAACTCTTATGTTAGCTCTGCAGTCACGTATCTTGTGTGTCAACACACAGCTGAGTTCGACTATCTCAATGTAAGTCTCTTTTTGCGGAACTCTTCATTAAACTCTTATGTTAGCTCTGCAGTCACGTATCTTGTGCGCCAACACACAGGTGAGTTCGACTATCTCAATGTAAGTCTCTTTGCGGAACTCTTCATTAAGCTCTTATGTTAGCTCTGCAGTCACGTATCTTGTGTGTCAACACACAGCTGAGTTCGACTATCTTAATGTAATTCTCTTTTGCGGGACTATTCATTAAACTCATATCTTAGCTCTGTAGTCACGTAACTGGTGTGTCAACACACAGCTGAGTTCGACTATCTTAATGTCTCTTTTGCGGGACTATTCATTAAACTCATATCTTAGCTCTGTAGTCACGTAACTGGTGTGTCAACACACAGCTGAGTTCGACTATCTAAATGTAAGTCTTTTGAGGCGGGCTTTCTATAAAATTCGTAACATTTCTATTTCCCATTTTCTCAAATACCAGTCAAACGACTTTTATTTACATTAATCAAGTAAGAGATTAAACGGCAAGTGAGACAACCTTGTTTGAGTAACAGTGGAGCAAGTAATTTTTTGGTTAACATTTTATTGAAAAATACATGAGTACTGATGAAATAAAGAATATTATTATCATTATCCCCAACTCCCTCCCACCCTTCTTCCCATTATCTCTATCTATGTATCTATATACTTATTCGTTAATAGAGAGAGAACTAATACGTTCAGGATAAACTAGCTCTATTATATATTATTATTGATAACTGTGTTATATAAAATTATATTGAAGTACTCAAATCATTTTCAGCATTCACGTTTTTCATGACTAATGTATTCCATTGCAACAGATGAGACGAAAGTTAAATTATTTGGCTGCTGATAAGAAAGTAAATTGGTAAACAAGGCGAAATAACAAAGTTATGTAGTTTGAAAACAAATTGATCGTTACAAGCGGAATAGCAAATAGAGTTTACTAACTAGTATTACTTTTCTCTCTGGTCAACCTTCACCCCTTTCTGAACCAATATCGGAACTTTGATTATCCGCAGTTTATAATGAGATTATTTTATAACCTGAGTGACTTAATTTGTAGTGAAGAGAAATCAAGTGTTTAATGTAATAATGTCGTGATTTGTTCAAGCACAATATAAACACATTAGAATTATTAACATATATATGCTAAAAAGGCTCTATAATGAAGACTATATATCGTATTCTTACAACTTTTTTTGTATTTTTCTTTTTCAACTGGTTAGAAGTTTTATTGAAAGATATTAGAGCTGTACCAAAACTAATAATAACTTAACAAATGTTAAATAACATTGCGATTTGTGTACGAATAAAGATTATCTATGAGTTTATCTAGTACATATTTGTTCCGTCTAAAGATGTCCACCCCATTTTTAGTGTGTTTAAATGTTAACTATGTGATCTTGATAGTATAGTGCTGAGAAAATAAATCATTTCTCTATTGGTGTGATGAGACGAAAGTTAAATTATTTGGCTGTCGATAACAAAGTAAATTGGTAAACAAGGCAAAAAAAACAAAGTTATGTAGTTTTGAAAACAAAATTGAACGTTACAAGCGGAATAGCAAATAGAGTTTACTAACTGGGGTTACTTCCCTGTCTGGTCAACTTTCACCCCTTTCTGAACCGAGAAAGGGAACTTTGCTTATCCGGAGTTTTATAACGAGATTATATTACAACCTGAGTGATTTAATTGCAGTAAAGTGAATTCAAGTATTTAATGAAATACTGCCATTGTGACTTGTTGAAGCACAACAGAAATACATTACAATTATTAACGTATATATATATATATATATATATATATATATATATATATATATATATATATATATATATGCCAAGAAGGCATTATAAAGAAGGCTATATAATGTATTCTTACAAAAGTTGTTGTATTTTATTTTTTAACTAGTTGATATAGATATTAGAACTGTAAACATCTATTAATAACTTCATAACTGTTAAATAAAAGTGTGATTTGTATAAGAATAAAATGTATCGATGAGTTATCTCGTACATATTTTTAGGTCTGAATTTGGCCATTTGAGACCTCACTTTCAGTATGTCTAGATGTTAACTATGTGATTTTGATAGTATAGTACTGAGAAAAATAAATTCTTCCTCTTTTTGGTGACACCACACTCAGCTCTCTCAGGTTTTACAGCGCATTGCTGACCTTTCTGTTATGGAAAGGTAACGAGGTAAAAGTCGGTAAAATACGGTATTGTTTTAACAGCAAAAAAATCCTGTCACATGGTTCACTTTTATGGTGTTATAAAACATGCTGTTTTGTTAAAATATTAAAGCATATCATAATAGTGATATAATGTTGTTACAAAGTATCATATCAAACAGTTTAGTTTAATCTAGTATCTAAATAATACATTAAAAATTTAGATAAAATACTGTACTAATTTTTATGTTGTGACCCATTGAGAATATACTTAAAAAAATATTAATTGGACTTTTGTTCAGTTAGGGATTATGTTGGAATGCTATTTTATTTATAAATTGAAGTAATATATTTATTTTGAAATTAGACATTTATTTCGTTTTGTTTCGATTATTTCAATGTATATGCGAATTTAGTTATAGAAGTTTCAGGACTTAGGGAAACTAATAAGAATACGCCACGCCAGGTGTCACTTAACGGGATCCCTGAGGTCGCACGCATCATTTAAAGACTGCAATAACCCATTCCACTATTGAGAAGTCCTGCAGAAATAGACACATGACAATGTGTGATATCTATAAAATATTTTTTTCTCCAGATTTAATGGTGCTTCTCAAAATCATGTTGATGTACACACATCATCGTCAAACTTGACGTTGCTCATATGGAAATGAAGCTTAATGCAAATCTCAGGCTTGCAGGTGAGTTCGTTCTATAGATATCGTGCGAACAGTCGCCAGCTTGAGCCCCTCGAGAGATACATAGATAGGCTTCGTTACAAAAATCCTATTGGTATTGCTATTGTGTATAAATGAATAATATCTCAAATTAAAAATGAAAGCTATGTGAAATTTAAATTTGATTTATGCAATTCGGTTACTAATAAGCTGTAAAAATATGTCAAAATTAACGAAAAATGGTAAGAATATTTTATATTTTTATTAAAACAGGAGGTCAAAAGAAGGCAAATAAATTTGAAAACATGGATAAATGAATAAAACGGGATGCATCGGATGATTCCGCACATAGGTGGAAACAATTTTCCATGTAGTCACTCTTACTCACGCAACATATTTAAACGTTTCAACTAAAATAAAAAACTTCATTGTTTTCAAATCAAAGATTTGTATGGGGAAGAAAGTAAATACAACCAAAACACTTATTTTATTCGGACTCTCCACGTTTTACAAACTCTAGTTGCTATTACACGCCCAGGTATCAGTCGTGGAAATACTACATCACAAGCGATAGCAGAGTGCTGCTGCTGATTGTGTTATCAGTCCTGTCACGACCGGCTGATTGAGATGATTCCATCAGCTAGGGAAAGACGGACCAAACCTAATAAGCGCATCAATTTATCTATCTTTATACGTTACCTAAAATACGATTACATGTTGTAATCTTGTTGTTGTTATAAGTCTTCACAAGAAGGCGTTTACTGAATAATTCACTATTTATTTTTATGTTGACTGTTTCGTGTGATTGACATAAATGGATTTTTGTGTGACTAACCTGGTTTTTGCAAAATTTACAATAAATCTCATAAATCTCTCAGTGAATAATTATGTGCATTAATAAAAATACTCTTGATAAACTTGTATGGAAACTGTTTGATTGGAATAACAAGCTATTCTATAGTAAAATAATATGTATATAATTGGTTCGACAGGGACTCAAATGCGGATCTCTCACTTGCGAGTCGAGTATGCTACCATTAAACCATAGAGCCCTTATTTTTTAAATTATTTAGTTTTTGACAATTTCTGCCACATATGTGCTTAAGTACGTAAACTGACACATAATTGGGAGCACCAAATACCTGTCAAACGACTTTTAGCCTTCATTAAATTTGTTTCTGTGGTGTTTGCTTAGTCGTAGGCTACTGTGTCTTCAAAGAGTTTTGATGGTTTGATTGGTAGTTGAAATATTTTGCTAGTTATGTTTTTGCTACTGAGTGATTACGTTAATGGCGTCCATAAAAAGTCCATGAACCATCATAGAACTTATTCTTCTCTGTGTAGATATGTCATGTCATGAATAATATGAAACCTAGAGATTAATTCATCCTAAAGGTACCTTACTACACGATACATTTATTTTGTTATTCGTTGAGTTAGGTTTCATATCGGTCTTGAAATAATAAAAGTTCGGGATTTAGGGGGGGGGGGGGAATACAAACAACGCAGGAGTGCACTGAAATCTATTTTGCCACCGGCTTTAACATTGATTTTCCACTCTATTTTTAATATATTACTGTATACACAAGCTACACATGTTTATATGTAACATTTAAATGTCTCCTATATGATTGTATACAAATTGTTTACAAAATTATTTACTGTTTTTATTGTTGCTATCATAACCCATAAGACCAATGTAGCAATGTTCACTAATGCTCAGCCAAATCCATGTAGTGACATGCACCATCATCGAACACAGTGTTGCCTATTTAGAAATGAAGCTTCATGCAACATTTAAAGCCAATTGGTCAGTTTGTTTTTGAGATATCGAACATAAAACAGGCAGACGGACAAACAGAAATGAATTTTTCCATCCCGTCGAGTGTTATGCTGTGCTAACGATAAGCCGATAAAATAATCACTATTAAGTTCCGTGATAAAGCTGTAAGAATTTTAAAGGGAGAGAATCAGATTTCATGTAGGATTAAGTAGTTTGCATATTTTTAGGATTATGAATAATGTTCAGATTTCTTTACAGATGAGTACAAAATGTCCTGAATGTATCATCGTTATCTATATCAGGTGCTGTGTGTGTTTGTTACAATACCAGTTAGTAGGTGCATGTAAAACTAGAAAGTAGCGAATTAATCTATGAGAAACTCCTGACATCCACATTCTGCTTGAACCAGTTCGATAAATGCCAGACAGACATTAGGGTAAGCGCGGGATTCATCGTGTTTATGTACAGACCTAGCACGGTACACTCCTGCTATAGATTAGCGGCTCATATCGTTCTCGTTTTATGAAGATATGTCTTAAAGTCAGACTCTAACTCGGCAGTTTTTCTAATCCTGTTTTAGATAAAGAGACTAATATTCCTCTTCACTTACACTATAGTTTAGTATCTACATTCAACAAAAATATATTGGAAAAATTATACTGCATATTGCTTTTTAACTACTATACATAAGTAACCACTATCAGAAGGAAATTTAAAGTATGCGTGCTGATACTTTACTACGGGTACATAAGTTCGTTTGCATATGAAACGAGATCTATAAGTTCTATGAAATCAAATACAAATATTATTTATTAAAAAACCACAAAAATAATTTCATGTGATATAAAAGTAGGAACTGGTTGACAACCGATCTAAAAGGAAAAGTGTAAGGGATTACAAATAACATCTACTGTGGTATGTAAACACGACACTCCACTCTGAGACCTGACTCCGTGATGGTGTATCAGGTGTCATGTGGATTATGAATAATACTCAAGAACTGGGTGACAACCGACCTAAAAGGAAAAGTGTGAAGGATGACAAATAACATCTACTGTGGTATGTAACACGACACTCCACTCTGAGACCTGACTCCGTGATGGTGTATCAGGTGTCATGTGGATTATGAATAATACTCAAGAACTGGGTGACAACCGACCTAAAAGGAAAAGTTTGAAAGGATGACAAATAATATCACCTGCGGTATGTAACACGGTACTTTACTCTGAGACCAGACTGCGTGATGGTGTATCAGATGTCATGTGGATTATGAATAATACTCAAGAACTGGGTGACAACCGACCTAAAAGGAAAAGTGTGAAGGATGACAAATAACATCAACTGCGGTATCTAAGAAATACTCCGTGATGGTGTATCAGATGTCGTATGGAGTCTGAATAATACTTAAGGACTGGGTGACAACCTATCTAAAGGGCAAAGTGCATAGGATGACAAATAACATCAAATGCGGTGTCTAACATGACACTGTATTCTGAGACCAGACTCCGTGATGGTGTATCAGATGTCGTATGGAGTCTGAATAATACTTAAGGACTGGGTGACAACCTATCTAAAGGGCAAAGTGCATAGGATGACAAAATAACATCAAATGCGGTGTCTAACACGACACTGTATTCTGAGACCAGACTCTGTATCAGATGTCGAGTAGGGGGAACACAATAGCTTATTCATGCACTCTCCAACCAATTTATTTGACCCTTATTCAACTGGCATATAAGTAGTATCAAGGTAATTCAAGGCTGTAAAAATATAAAGTACATAAATAAAAATTTAATTCTTACTGGAAAATAAAAATCCAACTTATATTTATAATACATAGTACACGATAGGAAATTGTAATTGAGCACGGAATTATTAGCCTACAAGAGGGTTATTGTATGAGCTTAATCGTTTTATATTGGTGAATGTAAAAAAAAAAAACACATCTGTTCTAACTATTATAATAATGTATTACTGTCGTTTGTGACATATGTAAGGTTGGTTTGTGAAAATAAACCGTTGTTTAATTCATTTAGGCCTGTGGTATGTAGTTTAAAACGTTGCACGAATAATATTATGTTTATAATATAATTAGTATTTAATATGTCCTTACATTATTAATAAATAGGAAAGTAACAAAAATCAGGCTTGTATCTATGTCTATAACAATAGTTAACTTAGAATTCTCCTGTATCAGTATATAATGGTAAAATTATATATACATTTTTATTTTATAAAATAACATTCTTTTTATTATTAACTAGCTTTTGTTATTTATGTGAAATATAAAATCCAGTACGATCTTTATTATAAATTAATTTTATAGTGTAAAAATAATATTTTAAATGTTTATTGCTTTATTCTATACGTTGTTGCTATTTTAGAAAAGTTGCTTCAAACAAATCGTTAAACAGTTCTCTGTGAAATTTGGCTTAAGCTTTGTATTCTTAGCGTTTGCTTGCTTGCACTAAGGATTTTTACAAATTCACTCGAATTGTATTATTGTTTGTTCTCAAATTTGAATTTAAACCCATGGTCATAGTATAGTTTCAATACAAATAATAATAACATTTGAGTGATGTAAATATTGATATGATGTAAATGACGTGTTGCTAATCCGTACTTTGAATTTATTCCAACAACAGTAAATTAATTATTCCAAGTCTGTTTAAATCCCTTTGAAAAGAATTCACTGGCCCAGAAGGTTCAAAGCTGTGTACACACATGAACGCACGGAAATCTTTCACTCGTGTAATAATAGTAACATCTTTCATCTTTTAACATCTGAAATTGTAATGACAAGTCTGCTTCCTATTATACATGCGGGAACATACTCGTATAACTGCGGGTTTTAACCATTTCTATAACGTATAACTTCAACCTTTAACAATACAAATTTTCCTGGTTGAGTATTATTCGCACGTGTATGAGTATTGCCTGGATTATTTATGATTCAGTTACGGTTATGATCATGTTTGGTTATGACCATTAGACGATTTTTAATTACATGTTAAATCTTATTTATGTTACATGAAAATAATATTGTGGTTCTTAAGCAAGATATTCATTTTGTTAGAATAGACACTGATGTTATCTTACATATACATATAAGGTGAATGTGAATTAGTTTTAATGCATCTTCGTTAAACTACTGTATTAATACTAGGCACCTTGCCTAAAATAACTATTTTGACGTACATTTAGATAGAAAGAACCTTTACCAAATTCAAAATATAATACTTGTTGGATAATATAAATAAAGATTAAATTGATGTACGTCTATCTAATCAGATTTTTTATGCAGCTGATATTATACAATTAACATTTACGTTTGGTTTAAATTTTAACTTATTATTATTTGTAGGTTGTTACATAAAAACACCTGAGTTTTTGTTTCCAAAAAGTTATTTATACAGTCACGAAATAAACATTTTCAATCGCTAACTAAAACGTATTATAAAGTGTAACTTGTTTAGTTTTTCCACTTCGAAGCGAATTACTAGCCAGGAAACGCACACACGCACACACACACACACACACACGTCTGCCGTTTGTGGACAGTTCTTACAACCGTCTCAATTTCACGCCTGGAATAACAATTATTTTCCTTATAGTCCGTGTTTTTCGTCTGAGGAATTGACAAGGAAATGTCAATTCAATGACTGACGGTTTGGAAAGTTTTTAATATTATTTAAAAAGTTTGTTTTAAATTGAACATATTACAGAAATATTATATTGTACTGAATTAATAATCAATCATAGTAAACTATTCAGACAAGTTGTAAAGCTTTACAAAACTAAAACAAATTTATTATAATAAAAAAAATAACCTGTTTATTTGTTTTTGTTACATTTTATTGGAAAAATATTTCTCCAATTGTAACATATAATTACTTTAAAAGTCATTTGCATCCATTTTCCACGAAGAGAAACTTTCTTTACCTGAAGTGAAAACACCGAAAAGCTTTAGAATCATAGATCTTAAAGTAGTGAACTGATCAGATCATAGATATATTGAGGACTTGGTACTCTACATTGCATGGCTTTTATACCAACTTAGTGGGTTCAATGATTTTGTAAAGTTTTGGTACCGTTATTTGTGTTGTAGAAATACCAAACATTAGTACTATAGAAAATTATATACAATTTACGAAATATACATATTGTTTTCCCCTCTGAAAAAAGTGGTTTGGTGTCAATAAAATCCTTAACTGTGTATTTTAAACTATATTACACACCCGCTCCCCCCCGGCTTAATTGGAAGAGAAAGGTTAAATTTAGTGCAGGACGATCTAAAAATATCTCACTAAAAACGTTCTATTATCAGCTGAACATCTGATGTGTAACTAACTGAAGTCTAAATGGTCTCTTAATGCATAATATTGTACATGACTTTAGCCTCTAGCCTTCTTCAGGAGCTTCCTTACTTCTAAACAAGAATGGCTTACACATCTTGTCTAGTCTAGAAGTGTCTCTGCCCTGCAAATTGAACTAGTTTTTATAAACTTTTCTTCCTTGTAAATTACTGGTCTCTGATGAAATTATCTCATCTCTTGCAAAAATAAGAGCCTTCTGGTCTCTGAATCTAACTGTCTCTACCTGTCTCTCTAGACATTTGTCTTGTCGCGCTTTATCCTCCAGTAGTAATGAATTTTATATGCTTACCACAGCAAGCTTAAGTAAGTGGTTTTCCATTTATTGGGGTAATATATTTTATTTTTCTGCATAAAATTAAGGTGTACACGGTTTTATGCGATCACAATAAAAATATATCAAGTTAATATTTTTCTCCTTTCCATTACTAGGTTTTTTTATAAATATTTTACGATAAAATATGTTTGGAAAACTTAAAGTACGTGAATTTGTACATATGTAATCAAGTTCATATAAATAATCAACTACAGCAATGAAAATAAAGTTAAGTGGTATTACTGTGGGTTAGTCCGTCAGTGCTCTATCGTGAGTTGTTGATTTAGGACCTGAAGTTAGTTTATCCACAAAATGACGTTTGTACAGGGTTTCAGCGAGCGACCCGGACTAGTTTGATTTACAGTAGTTCAACATTGCAATTATCTGATATTAGGAAAATCAACTTTCAGTGACACGCCTCCATGAACAATAACATAGTTACGTATATACATTTACTTAGTTGTAATGACTTAAAAAGGTTTTAAAGTAAGATAACCTTCTAAATTATGGCATATTTTTTTCTATTTATAGTTGCCGTTACATGATTATAATTATTCTACCCTAATATTAGATATAAATGTATTATTAAGTTGTAACACTAAAATTAAATTGCATACAAAGATTTTTACTACAACTAAAAGAATGATTTCTTAGTACCTAAAAACATGTGGAATGGATACCTATATAGGGTGCATATAATCGTTTGGGAATATATATAAATCTAATTTTGGAAAAGAAGAGCCTTTATTCTAATCTAGACAGAAACAACTGCAACTGTTAGTATACCCAAAATAATAGAATTTAATTAAGTTTTCTTAAATGATAAATTATATTTAAAACATATATTTTGTCATATTTCTTGCAGCCTTAGATTAATGTAGCTTGATCTCATATCAAACAACAACGAAATCACAAATTAGAGCTTTTATCCCATTCTGATCTAAGTTGACGATTATACGATTATACGATTGAGTAATATTCATGTAAATGAATTTATGGTGCGTAGGAAAAAGAAAACTAAAAATAAAGTTTGCTGCGTAATCCTTGTAATTCATTATTTTATTTCAATAAAAGCATATTCCAAATAATAATCGACCAATGGAGGTCAGTGGTGTACTGAAAAACATCAAACGTAGAGCCACGCAACCGTACCAAGTGAAACCATTCCACTGTTAACGAACAGTTTATATATAAATGTAAAGTCACACACAACTGTGGAAAGTTAAATAACTATTCAACAGTTAATGACCAGTTTACGTACTAATCAATGATTAATTCAATAAAGTGGATTGAATTTCTCTTTTAATAAGAAACTTACTTTCTGAATAAACGGAGAGGCCACCCATTCATAGGATCTTGAGGTCACCATGGTTATTTTTTTATTATTGGTGCGATTGCGAAAAATATCATCGAGATATGAATTTTTCAACCTGTTCAATCATTGCCTTAAATATTCAGGAATGGTATTCTACATTATTATTAACACTGACTTTGGTCATCGGTTTTGGCTTGTGTCTGCGAGTATTTAAATGGTTTAGATGTATTGTATTGGGAGAAGCTAAGTAGGCTGAATATGAATGAGGTTCTCAGTACGATGGAGATATTCAAATATATTTGCTCACACGGTCAATGATCACAGCGCCTTTGTGACAAAGTCTACCCTTATATCTTTGACGATTTGCCTTTCTCACAGTTACAGAACTCAGTATATTTATTGTGAGTGAGCGAATGATTAAAATTGATTCATACGTGGTTTTAATTACTTGATAATTTGATTACAACGGTGATTATCTTTTAGTTTTTCTGTAAAACAAACAAAATACTTTGGATAAGCAGCATATAGTAAAATTATAGATTTCTAAAGTCAAATTAATTTTGATATAATATAGTAAAAAAAATAAGGAATCTGTATATTTTGATCTAATATACGAGGTCAATATCTTTAAAAACTTACACAATTTTTTCAATCACTGTATAACACACTTTAAAACATCGTGATGCGATTTACTATACGTAGAAAACTAAAGTTAATAATTTTAACATTTAACGTATTCAAGAGGGACAACATGATCGCTTTAAGACATAAACGGCTTTTAATGTATCGTACAACAAACTTTAGTACACTCGTTAAAATTTATATTTCAATTTATAGAAAGCTTCTAAGCTTTAACATAAATATAAGATTCTTTAGAAGTGTAATATGTGTATTTAATATTTATAGGTAACAACTAAATGTTTCCTAAGGTTCTTTCACTAAGCAATACGTAAAGGGATAAGTATTCGATAGTTTTATTTCAGTCTGCTGCGATTCCATACAAACATTACTGACTGTACGCTAGAAGAGATTGGGCAATAATGTTGACGTTTCGGCTTAGATTCCTTCTGTCGCATTGTATCCATGAAACATAACCATGGTGATGGCTGAACAGACAAACTCTAAAGTGCTCAATTGTAGATCTGATGAGACAACAAGGGTTCCTACGTTATCTAAGGTCGGACGAGTTGAACGAAATGGTTTCGTAATCTAAATTCAGGAAAGTACCAATCTGAAATGCCCCTGGCCATCAGTCCTGTCTTCAATGACGGAAAAATTGCGAAAAAACATCTCTCAAGATAGTACCCAAATTCAAGCTTACGTAATTGCTCGTAAGGGGTATATTAATTTACATTTGGTAACATATTTATGATAACTAAATATAAACCTACTTATATAGAATTATACCCAAGTAGTACATAGACACAGAGTGGCCTTCCTCCTCGTCATCGCTTCCTTTTGGGAGTTAGAAAACAAGAACCGATTATCGCATCGTAATAACCTGTACTTTTCACAGTAAGTAAATGAGTCTGTTCTTTCTAATAATGCAATTTTTAAGGTCAGGTAGGAAAAATCTTCAAAAAATAGTGGCCTCCGCATTATACCAAAGTACCAAAATAACTTTTAATATATTAGTTTCACTAATAAAGGTGAAGTATATTTTAAAACTTTTACCGAATTAAAGACTAAAGTTGCTAGTATAGCTAAGCAGAATTCATTGTTAGTTAAAAACACGTTATTTCTTATTTTTTTAGGCACAAAATGAATATAATTAAATGAACAAAATTGTTTAGACATATGGTTGTAAAATAAAATATACATTAACTGACATTATTCAAAATGCGCGTCATAATTTAAAAACGCGATTCATGACCTCTTGGTGTTGGAAGGTATTTATTACAGATCATAGACTTATAAGAAGCTATGAAACTTCTTTTCATTTCATTCAGAATAGATTAACTGAGGATTCAATTCCGCTTCCACCTACATTTCCATTACACTACCTTGTGTGTGTTGTGATACCAGCATTGTACTGTACTGTACACAGTGTTATAGCTGCATTTAGTATCTAGACTAACTGTTGATACTCTAATCTAGTTTAATGAGGTTAGTCGAGCATAAGCTATGGAACTGCTGTAACTAGATTCTTCTACATACTCATGTACTCGCATTTAATGTATAGAACAATCCTTACTATCGTAATAGCTACAGTGTGCGATGTAGCCTATAGCCTAGTAGGTAAGGCTGCGTTTATGGTTATAAAATGTCTTCAGGAATTCGAATGGTAGTATAAAATATATATATATATATATATATATATATATATATATATATAATGTACATATATATAGTATGTACACACACACACACACACACACACACACACACACACACACACACACACACACACACACACACACACACACACACATATATATATATATATATATATATATATATATTATATATATATATATATATATATATATATATATATATTATATATGTATATATATATATACACATAGTTACTTTCGTGCACAGACCATTGAAATAATAGACATAGCCTTACAGCTTTCGAATTTACGATTATATTCATTGAATACACTTTTTAAGGTTACTTAATAGTTAACTGGTCGTTAGGATTTTGTATACGACTGTGTATTATTTTGTTTATTTGTTGGATATATTTAAAAGAAGTATACCGTTACATGCTCTGAGATGCTTGGAAAGTAATGGATGAAAAGTGCATTGATATTCAATTTCCGCTCTTACTAGAATGTAATTTTAATCTATGATTCGCCCAACAATGTACAGTTTCTACTTAGTATATAAATCTATTCTAATTTTGTCCTGCCTTAAAGGATACCAGTCTGTGCGTATCTTAAATGTCATATCAGATCCACTATTTCTCCATCACTGTTTCTTATGATTTGTCTTATTAATGTTTATTATGAAACTAATGAAGAGTTAGAAATACATTCTTCTTTCAGTTTGCTCTTGATTAATTTATCGCATTGATTGTAAAGGCAAAAACGTTCAAAACCCAGTATCCTGGAAAACAGAAAATGATAACCAACCTGCGTTGGTGGATACTAAAGTCAAAGATGAATAATATTCCTTAAAATTATTAGACGCGCACACATTGACCGACTTTTGACTGGGAATGAACGTAGAAGTGTAGGTTACATATGTGCTAATGCCTTTCCTAATGTGGGTTCATAGAAGTCTTAGGAATTACATATTTTAGCCGTATTCTCCTTCAAGAACCATATCGTTTTGAGGTGGCTAGGACAAATATATAAACCCAATATAGATTTTAGGATTTAAAAGAAAGCTGACCATCTCAAAATTAAAAGTAAGAGATCGAAAATTTCCGAAGGTGCTACATTGTTTGCGTTGTACTCAGTACAGGTCTACCCTATGAAATATTACATAATATCATCACAAATTCGACAACAGGACCTCATCTATTTTAGTTTCTTCTTTTTTTTTGTTGCCAAGTCTTGATTAAAGCTTTTTAGAATAATTCAAGGATTATGCAGTTCTCTGGGTTCATGCATCTCGTTAACAAAAATTCAAATCAGTGATCTGAGAATCTGCTTGGTAGATACGCACGTAAATTCGCAGCTACAATACAAGGAACATGGAGTGATGTGTTAAATAGCCGTGAAGTTGTGAATCAACCAACGTTAATTATCTGTTTTAATTGTGTGCTTAGCTAAGCATGCCTTATCTGCACACAACTTGATGACAACAACAGTCAAATCTGTTTACTTTTAATCACAGGGATTTCTAAATTATACTGTTTTGCTTACGTAGGCTATATCAAAACCAAAATATAAACATAATCATCGTGTAAAAACCAGTTCCGAGTGATGAAGAAATATGCACATTTATACTCTAGTCTCGTATTCATTGTTAATCGCCATTATCATGTATTCCTCAGTAAAGTTGGTGTAAATGAGTAATAAAACATAATACAAGTGGTTAGATAAACTATGTAGCGGATATTAAATGTGATACAGTGTCGTTGGCCTTAAATTAAAACGAGCGAGTACACGGCCTCACCGGTAACTTATAGATTACGGCACAAACACAAATGATGGTTTCAACTTTATGAATGTTATATAGTGATTAATTTTCTATTCTTAGGAATTTGTATAAAATTGTAAATATTTAGAAGAGCTCACACAATATGTGTCAAGATTTATTATTGAAAAGACTTTTCCACCGTGAGTGCACAACTGTACATGTATCGGTTTTTTGGATTATTGTATTGTCAATACTTTAAATATTTTTCAGTGTTGTCATTTCATTGTTCGTTTACATTTTTTGAGTTTAAAAACAATTAGCAAAGTGAATCTTAAGCATACGATAAGATAAAAGCAAGGAAAAGACATGTAGTGGACTGGGAGAGCTGTTTGCTTAACAATACAAATAGAGCGTCTTGTTGAAAGTAACTTTTGTTTAAGTTGTCAACTTCTTCAGAAGCCTGGTAAACCCTGTGCTGAAACACGGCTTCTCGCAGCGTGTACACGTTATACTCGTAGTGTCGTAATAACGGAATAACATGGATTATTATGAGGTTTTGACGATGTACGGTGTATATATTAAGTAATTGTTTATTCTCTCACTAAAAAATAGCAATACGATTGCATTTGTAATAAACATTAAAACTACTTCAATTTATTATTACGTAATACTGTAAGCAGAATTACGAATTCTTTTAATTTATTCATAAAAAAAATTATAATAGCCACTTAGCCGTTCAGAAAATGCATACTTACATTCTGTATGAACAAGTAATATTATTCATGAATTCATGTTTTTGCCTAAATTAAAAAAAATTCTGTGAATCAAAATCACGATACGTTTCAACCCCATAGTAAATTTTATGTATTGCAAATATACCGAAGTAGATACGATGAAACCCAAAGTTAAGGTTACCCAAGCATGTGTCGGGGTCGGTTTGGACCCAACCACTGTAAATTTCAGTAACTGTGGTCACTTATTCAAATTGAGCGTAGCAGTTATACATATAGACAAGAGTGTAAGTAGTAATTCTCTACAAGTAGTCGGCTAGTCTACCTAAGTAGATACAACCGAAACAAAGTTAAGGTTACCCAAGCATGTGTCGGGGTCGGTTTGGACCCAACCCCTGTAAAGTTCAGGAACTGTGGTCACTTATTCAAATTGAGTGTAGCAGTTATACATATGGACAAGTTTTCAATTAGTAATTCTCTATAAGTGTCGACTAGTCTACCTAAGTAGATACAACAGACCCAAAGTTAAGGTTACCCAAGCATGTTTCGGGGTCGGTTTAGACCCAACTACTGTAATGTTCAAGAGCTGTGGTCACTTATTCAAACATGTGGCTGTTACACATGTAGCCATGTATTAACTTGGTAATACTGTACAAGTAGTGGCTCTGCACATAGTGAAAATAATAGGATGCAGATTCAGAACAGTTTTTAAAAGGCATTTGCCAAAATGAAGAATGGTACATACTTTGATTGAGGAATTAGTAACCTCTTTTATTATTAAAAAAAAAAATAGATTACAATTTATAATTTTGGAAAATACAGAAATTAATTCTTAAACTTAAATACTGAACTAATATTCCCAAGTGTTACTCTGTGCCTTTAGCATCTGTCACGGTTTTAATTTGTCTTGTTATTTTGTTTCCTACGGAATACAGGAACGAAAAGTTTTTGTTTCGTTTTTTATTTCTTAAGTAAATTATTTTATAATACAAATATTAACCTGTGACATGACCTACATCTAATAAGTTAACACAATGAAATAATACACAAGCTAGAGGTACGCAAGATCACATGTCATGGATGGATGGAAACCATTGTGTTTATGTTTCCACGAAAAATGTTCTAAATGTAATGAAATCGTTTTTTAACTATCCTGCCTTAGATGTGATACATAAAAACTCAATACAAAATCCCCTCTGCACGCAAAATTAATATTCCATAGGTCAACAAGTTTTAAAATAATGGGAAAAAGACCCACAGGCAGGTACGCAGTTATTTCATATCTGTCAAAGATTTCACTGTCACTATTATGGTATTTAGGGGCTTCAATAATACAAAAATAACAAATTAATTTCAATAAATAATAACAATTTTAAAAATACAAATAAATTCTAAGTTTAAATAGGTAATTTAAATAAATAGTGTTGTACTTTAATGAGACATCTAAATAAAAACATAGTCTACATTTAACATATCAGATAATATGCCCGTTTAATGTACGCTTATATGGGCATTTTAACCGATTCAATTATTGTTTACGTCTAACAATTTTAACACTTTACTTTGAGTCACTGTCCACTACATTAGTAATTGAAATTTTTAGTTTTCTACTCCGTATTCGAGTTTATTGTTTTATAAGTGTCATTTATTACAAAATATGTAAATAAAACATTTATGTGTGCCTTACAATCATAATAAAAAGTAGTTACATTAAATTGTAGTCAAAATTTAACATAGTCACTCTCTAATCCTAATAAACGGTAGGCCAGTGAGAAATTGTTTAACACGAGATTGATCACACAAATCACCCACGAAGGAACATGGCAATTGTCACATATAAGTAAGCTGCAATTTGAGTTAAGTATGAAAATATCACGATTGTAATCGGCTTTGTTACTTAAGAGATGTTAAATTATTAATGATCTATCGATAGGTTTGGCTAGTCGACCTTGCTAATCTGTCCTAAATGCTATTACTATTGCATCCCAGCAGAGAGACAGTTGTGCCAATATTTACAAATGTAAAGAACAATATACAGTTTAGTGGCAGCACTGGATCCATCGGTGGGATCTACAAGCTGAGACAAATTTAAATTAATCGTATTTTAGCCTCAGTGGGTTTATGGCATTTACTTTGTAAAACTTTACGAGTAAGTTAATGTTGCATTACCAATTAGAACCTTCCATCGATACCCTATACACAATTTTTACGAAATGAGAATTGTGACTCAACCAACATCCGCTGCTCACCATTGTGTTGTCGGTCGTGTCACTCAGTACGAAGGCAGGAAGGAGTGAGTTCACCACACCGCGTGTGACGCGTAACGAGCTTTGCTGAGTCTGCTTGCAAAACTTCAAGAGTATTACTTGTCACAAGGTAGATTGTAATATAGCAAAATTACACTTGTTTGTTTACAGACTTAATTATTCTGCAACAAAGTCGTTCCATTCATGTTTACGCATAAGATCAATGTACAAATTTCCATCAACGATCAATACACCAAGTTTTTTTATCACCTCATATGAATGCTTCGCTAACGCTCAGCTAATAACTCTCCAAGTAATGATGAAAGCTGATATATTATGATAAAAATAACCATCCTGAGGGTTAAATCCTCTATAAGTTCTTAAAATTGTCAGGTATCAAACAGTTCAAGCCAGTAACGGTTGCTCCTGCCCACTATTTCCGTAGTTTCGCTTTCGGATGATGTTATTTGTTACATAATTCACCGTATATATTTTTTAAACTTATGTACTAAAAGATTCATTCTGTATCAGCAAAAAACTTTAAATATGGAGTTTTTAAACTTATGTTTTGGTAGATAATTATTAACCCATCTAAAATATCCTTTATTCAACAAGGATAGAGATAAATCAATGATTCATGAAACAGGTACAGTGAACCCACTCGTCATTAGTAACAAAGACAAGGTACAATCTCTACTGTACACCGATGTTAAACTTATTTGGTTATAATGTCCAGACTAGAGTTCGGAGCCCGAGCTGAATACATTGAGTGAGTCACGACTAATTGGTACCCAAGCAATCAAGTTGGAGACCGCCGCCGCGCCGATTAATTGCAAACAGCGTTACAAAATTGACTAAACATTATCTCATTCCATATTGGTGATGTATTATTATTATAAACAACATTAAGAAAAATCTAACTCTTCGTAAATATAATACAAAATTTTAAGAAATATCAGTTACATTCTGATATAATATACAGAGCTATTGACAATCGTGGACATGACATTATCATTTCCCACACAGTCCTGTCCGCCCACTATCTCGACTATCTTGTATGACATCTGTTACTATTCTAGCTGGTAGTGTGACACAGTTTAAAGTGACATGAAGGTAGTATTTCCTCCCCTAACATCTCTGGCTGGTGACATTATTACTTCCCCCACAGTCTTTTCCACCCATTATCTCGTGTGTCTTGTATGTCATCTGGTACTAGCCTAGCTGGTAGTGTGGGCAGTTTATAGTGACATTAAGGTAGTTTTCCTTCCCTAACATCTCTGGCTGGAGACATTATCACTTCCCACACAGTCTTGTCCGCCCACTAGCTCGTATGTCTTGTATGTCATCTGGTACTAGCCTAGCTGGTAGTGTGGGACAGTTTATAGTGACATTAAGGTAGTTTTCCTTCCCTAATATCTCTGACTACAAAATTATCACTTCCCACACAGTCCTTTCCGCTCAATAGCTCGTGTGTCTTGTATGTCATCTGGTACTAGCCTAGCTGGTATTGTGGACAGTTTATAGTGAAATTAAGGTAGTTTTCCTTCCCTAACATCTCTGGCTGGAGAAATTATCACTTCCCACACAGTCTTGTCCGCCCACCGGCTCGTGTGTCTTGTATGTCATCTGGTACTAGCCTAGCTGGTAGTGTGGGACAGTTTATAGTGACAGGAAGGTAGTATTTCCTCCCCTAACATCTCTGGTTTGTGACATTATCACTTTAAAGTTTCTTGTTTACTTTGTATTTAATCGTATTTGTCTTAGTAGTTGTATACTTAATTCTTGCGTTTATCATGGCGTTATTTTGGTGATGAGTCTAAAAAAAATTTATAACGTTTTAACCTTACATTTATAATCTCTGACATATATAATATTAATACCTGCATTATATGCAAAATGTGTATGTACATATTTCATTTGATGTTATTATTAAGATAAGACACGTATGACGATCGTTCAGGAACCGTCCTCATTTATCATATGCATTAAGAATTTTGTTTCACAATCTGCGTTCCTCTTAAAATTAAGAAAAACCTTCCTATAATTACAAATAACTTTAGTTTTTAAACAAATAAAAATAAATTACATTATAATTTTATTTAATGCTGAATTTGTTATTAAATATATTCTATATGTTCTAATACTCAACTAAAGGTTAAAATTTAACATGTTTCACTTAAAATTTTCGCGATCTTGAGAATTTTTACGCACATTTGTGAGTTAATAAAAGTTAGAATGTATTGATTACTGAATAATATGACTAACACAGTTGGGAGAAGTGATTTGACCTGATGTCTAACGAATTATGTTCGTCATATAATAGTATATTTCTCGTCAATATAAAAATGCAAGGTTTAAAGTAGTGAACTAACTACTTCAGGATAAAAGATTCAGCCAAAGTTCAATAGAAGTACGAATGAGTCTCAAACAGCGTTATTGCAAGCCAGAGAGTGAGGGGACCAGTGTAATCGGAAAAGCAATTAAGTGCTAGTTGCATTTAGATGCTAATAGAACATCTTGCACTAGAGTGCTGTATTAAAGTGCTCTATGTGTCATTTAAATTTCAAGTCATACTAATTTAAACTATTTGAAATAATGGCAATTTATCAAACAAATGAAAAATAGTTAATAAAACATCAAACGATTTTTTTAATACGAGCACTAATTGTCATACCTTTGTAAAATATTGCAAAATAATTTAAATATACTATTTTAAACATTGAATAACTGTAATAAATATTTAAAAAATACTTTATTACTAATTTTACAATCTTGCACTTGCAATACAAGTATGTAAAAATACTTGATAGTAGTTTCATTTATATTTCAAACTTTTTCTGTAATATTTTTGCACTCTATACGTAAATGAAAAGTCCAAGACCATTGACGTAGCCGCATGGTCGGAACATGGCGGAGACTGGGTGATGAAGTCGTTCCTACATAGTTACTCTTTACATATTATACGATTTTGTATTAAACTGAAATCGGAAGATATATCGTATGTTACTCAAGGTTATTTATAAAATGTCCATGAAGCCAGTAGAATAAAATGTAAGGAAAATCAAACTTTAAAACTCCAAAGAATTTATTAATTTCAATCAAAGTAGTGGTTTAATGGAACAATCTGAAAGACAAATAAAAGAATTTAGTGCTGTATTCTCGGAATTTAATTACCTTACACATCATTTATATCCATTAGTTCTGTTAAAATAACGTCAATGGAATTTTATTTAAACATATCTTAATCTTATGACCTATGATACTTTCCTGAGGGCTAGGAGGCATAACTTTCTACTCAGAACTAATGTAAGTTCCAACGAATGAAAACTTGAAAATATAGTTTTTATTCCTAAACTAATCCTATTTACATCCGAAAATAAATGCACTCCTTCATTGCACATTGTACCAAAAGATAATTAAATAACAAAACCGAATTTTTGTAATTGAATCTAACGATTTTAAATTTACTAGATTGATTTTACTTCTTTGAGAAGCAGTTAATTGTTGAAAAATTACAGGAATTGTGATACATTAGTTTAAAAGTTTATGCGTTCGGAACACTAAAATGCGAAGAGCACAACTAGTTTCCTAAGTTGAAGAAATGTGTTTTCAGGGTGCGAATAAGAACTTAATAAGATGACAACAACAACAAAATAATGTGGGAACCTCCACAATCTGTTCGATCTTAAATTCGAATTTTCCATAAAATGGGTTGAGGAAACGAGACTGGACTTATCAGATCGATAAGCGTGTTTAATGAGATACAGGACACAATAGACAAAAATGTAGGAATTATGATCATGATTAGAAAATTCATGTGGTTCAAAGCTACCTCTGAGAAAGTTATAAAACACAAATTTTTACCAAAGATAATCAGATGCTAATAAAGCACACTCAATTAATCCATGTATGGGTTTAATTAATCTTTCAATTTTCCGTCCGTTACGAGACATGGTAGAAATGTTTATGACCGTTGAGTCTTATTATGTACTTGATTTATTTGTATTTGAATAGATTTATTTTGTAATCTAATCATTTAAATTATAATTTTGTAAAATGTTTTAATTATGTAGCAGTATATAAAAATGTTTAGATTCATAATATAGATTTATACTAATAGAACATTAAAAGATTAATTTCAAACTCTTTCATATGCATTCGCAAAAACTAACGGGTGTCTAACACTTAGCATGATCATAATGTATTGAAAGTCTTCTGAAATCTTCTAAATATCAATCTAGGCAGTTCAGTCAACGTTAAATATTCGACAAAAGGAATAATCGTAATTAAAAAATATGAATCCAAGAACTGTCTTGAAATATTACTTTATTCCATTCATAGTTTTTCATTTTCTATTTTTAAGTCCCGATAAAGAGGAACATGTTTAAGATTTTATGAGAATTTTGAGGATTATCGGTGAAAGTTGGCTTTAGGATTTGTAATTAAACAGGCTGTGGGTACAGTGTCATCTGACATAGGAGAGAAACACGTCATGAATGATTATTGCGGTTATTAATGTGATATAAGTACATAACTAAGTATCTTAAGTAACTTAAAAATGTCCATAACGTAGAATAGTAGTTGATACATTATTTTATATAATACTATAAAAAGGTATGCATTTAAAATACATTAAAAATTATTGGTGCATCAAAATGAAACAAATTACTGCCTTCATTAAAATATAAATAACTTCATGGAAGTCTTGTTATTTGTCGAAAATTTGGTAAACGATAAAGAATTAAGAAACATTATTCTGGTTCAGATAAGTTAGATGAATAACAATAATATCGATTACAAAATACGGCGAATGTGTAGAAGTATTTAAAATTATATTATAAACTATGACCTGGATGCTTAGAGGAAGCTCTACCTTACTTATGAAGATATTTACAAAAGTAATTTGCTCTTCCAAGAACGTTTTTGCTCGCAAAACAATGCAATTCCCGCGTTCTTTGACAAAAACCTTACTTCATAAATGTTTATTCTACGTCTCTTTCGTCTCAAAGAAAAGTTAAGTAAAGTGTAGATAATACATAATAAATCAAAAATAACATCTAAGCTTTACTGCATTGTTTTAAAGTCAAATGTTCCTAAGTTGATTGATTATTCTTACCTTGCAGAACAGTGCTACAAATTTTAGTCGCCAACTAAGTCATAAACGCTTTATAATACATTAGACTAGGATGTTATATGTGGATATATATATATATATATATATATATATATATATATATATTCCTGTCTATTAAATGATTATTTTGACCTCCAAGAATGAGAAATATAAGTATTACAAAAACAATTATTATCCAATTTTCCGAATATATTTTCAGACAAATTAACGTGGTGACATGGAAAATGGGGGATGCCAAGTACAAAAATTCAACAAATGGAATCATACGATTGATTAGACCGTCACGTGATCAGTGACGTAATAACTGTGAGCACTGCCCCGGGAAAAATGCAACACTAATCGGCCTGTTCAGGAACATCGGTTTGATATTTATGAAACTATTATCGAAACATATAACCGTCAGCCGTGTCACCTAGAAATGTAAATTTAGTGAAATTCTTGTTTGTTATTGTTTTTTATTGTTTAAAAAAATTAAAATAATTGTTTAACTGAGAAATAAATAAATAAGGACTTTATTTTGGAGCGGTTTTCAACAATAATTGCTGGTTTACAAAACGACTCATGTCTTATTATAGTTCTTAAAAAATTAAAAGCTTATTTTATAGTTATTAATAACTATAATGAATATAAGAAATGAGCCAATGTATGTGCTAACTAAACTCTCATTTATTAGATATAGGTAACTTCAGCTGCTGATCATAGTGTCATATTATAGAGATAGTTGCATTGTGGAGGAAAACAGGATTTTTCAGGACGTTTGCCATCGTTAAGTGAAACAAGAAATCAGTAAACATTACGTTACGAGATCTGCAATCTGATCTCTTCTTCAGGTAAAGAAACTAACCTAATACATAATTAAAAACTAGTTTTAATATAAACAAATCATATCAAAGCTTTGTGAAAGGCCTAAGTGTTTTTATTAAGTGCATGTTATTTTAGAGTTATTTAAGTTGACAAACAACATGGTGGCTGTGATTCCTGACTTTCATCAATATCTGAGTCGCTCAATACTCGGATAGTTTTTTCAAAACATATATTCCTCGTTTTGAGCAACGTGGTCTACGTTACAGTCCCAAGTCAACCCTCGATCAAGGAAAGATATATGGAGAGGGTGGAAGGGGGAGATCGAGAAGGGGGAAGATTCTAATCAAATATTGTTTTAAATAAATTATTTTCAAACATCAGCAACGTGTCCCTCTTAAGAAGTCGTCAATCGTTGACCCAGTATCTTTTCTGGAGATTTCTTTTACCTTTTCTCGGGTGACTTCTTATCAAACAAAATCTGTTGTTGTCAGAGTTGATCAGCTAGTTGACATCACTTCCTAGAAACTATCTGACATGACAACCAGGTATTTAGTAGTACAAATAAACTCTCAATTTTCAATAGGAACTGTTATAATTACTCAATACAACGCAGATATAAGGAAAATTATCACATTAAAATACGGAAACATTTACAAATTGAACAAAAAAGCAAGAGTTTTATATACCATTGAAAACATAGTTAGCAAACGTCATATTTGCAGTAGCAGTACAAAGCGGTAACGGAAGAGCATTCAAACATTTCAAACCGCAGCGAATCCAAGAGACAACGAGAGCTCACTTCATTTATTCATATCACACAAACCAGAATTCAAAAGTTTATTTTTAGCTTCCCACTTTTTAATCCTGTGGTTCGTTTGATATTCAAATGGAATGCGTAGGAGGTCTTCATCGAAACATTAAAAATGGACAGTACTTGGAAAATGTATAATTAGTGATTCTTTGATTTTGAAATATGCGAGGTATTACTTTTGTTTTTAAATTGATAAATGATTGCATTGGAATATTTTATCTACATTTAACAGCGGTATAAATGGTGTATTGTAATAAACTACAGTGCAAATCATCATTCAAAATATTGAACTATTACAACCTCTTGGATAAATATATGAGTTTGCCAGTGATAAATGCTAATGTGCCAGCCTCAATAGAATTCGGATTTCCTGAGAGCTCAGAGAGGAACTAACGATTAAAAACATCATCAGAACACTCTGGTGGGAGGTATCGTCACTACTGAAGTTGTGTTCCGTTTCTATCGTTGCTTCATTAGGGAAGTTCTGTAGGGATCATTACCTCAAGACTGCTGTCGCCCTTCCAGTAACACTAAACCCTGTTGGGAAGTGCTACCTAATATCCTAGTCTCCAGAAACACACACAGTTGTTTTTATAAAACTATGTATGTAACCGTACATATTATGCTGGACTGTAAGTTAATATTAGTGATTCAGTTGACGAGAATAATTGACAAACCTATATCAGATAAATATTTCATAAGAACTTCGATGAGGATAATTTTCACCGTCCAAAAGTTTTTCTCTATTACCACGAAATCGTCACAAATTTAGATCTCTAAATTTATAACTTCATGCATGCTTCTAAAAAATATGTCAAAATGTATTAGAGTTTTTCTTTTTACGATGTTCACGAAAGAAGTTTAAATCTACCATTTAAAAATGACGATAGCAATATTTTTACATTACTGAGACGTTTAGGGGACTGTAGTAACAACATCCTTAAAATGTACAATAATATAAATTTTTAAGAGAATAATGAATTTAATTAAATGATCCTTTCTAATTACGTGATAAACCAAATCTAGAAAAGGTTAAAAATTCATGGAACTATTCAGTTTAGAGATAGTTTTAGTAGTTGACGAGAATAACTGACAAAACCCATATCACGTAAATACGTCATAAGAATTTTCTGTACGAATAATTTTTGCTGTCTAAAAGTTCTCTAATATCAGGAAATCGTCCCCAATTTTAGTTTATAAAATTTAGAAATATATGCATATTATAGTAACAAAACTTTTCTTTTTACAAATTGCACAAAAGAATTTTAAATCTACCATTATAAAACATTGATAATAATATTTTTTAGAAACAAACAGGGAGCGTATTGACAACATTTTTACCTTGTACAATAATATAAATTAAAGAGAACAAAGAAATTAATCAATTTACGTTTTTTTCCAATTATGTGCTGCAAGACTAAACCTAGAAAAGGTTATAAATTCATAGAACTATGCAATTTAGAGAAGCTAAAATTTCTTAAAATGTAAACAATAATGAATGGTTTTGTAAAAAAGTTGGGAGTTGGCCAAACCAATTTTCGCGTAAACAGGCTTCACTGACGTTACGTGCAAAATTTTAAGTTTAGAGTTTGTTTCATTCTCCTTATGACCTGAGTACATATATACACACAAACTATACATTAAATAAATGTTCAAATCGCCTGGAAAATAAAATGTATTGTCTCAGACTAATGAGTGATAGGCGTCAAAGACTCTCACCCGAATCCTTTGCTTAATGACATGTACCATCATAGAACTCATTCTAGTCTATATTATACAAATTAAGTTTCCTGGAAAGTTTAATATCTACAGAACAATTTACTCATGATATCTTACCACATTATAAATTCACATTTATGTTCATTCACTTAGGTTTTCATAGAAGTGTTTCATTAACAAAGCTCTGATGAGTTAGCAACCTTTCCACCGAATAATAAATGCACTAACCACTCTATTATTTTTTCTAAACAGAAAGTCACATAAAGTTGATGTTGCATGAATTTGGGGAAACAGGCTACTAATCTTTTTAATGTCACATGTAGAAATCTTGTATGATTGAATTTAGTTGTTAACACATTTATTTATTCTGCTGTTTTTATCGTTGCCATCATGGTTACCTACTTGACCAATGTAAACATATTTACTAAAATTCAAACTAAATCCCATGGAGTGACATGCACCATCATCCGACTCGTATTTGCTTATACAAAATGAACCTTCATGACAAACTACAATTTCTTACATCAATTCGTGGTTCAAGATATATTGCCAACATACAGATAGACGGACAGCCCTATAGACAGAAATCAACTATGGACATCTGCTCGAGTAATAGGCTTCGTCCTAATATCTGTAAATATAATATGTTTAAATACATAGATATAACCACGGTATCCATAGAGTTACTTATACTACCTCTGCCAGAAGTTTGTTGCCAGAAGTTTGGACGATAACAGTCCAGGATTGTATATACTGTTTATAGCTATACTATTATGTGACATTCATGTAATTAAGAAGATTACACTGTCGATAGATATCGATGGAATTCTTACAATATATGAATATCTAAATATTCAACTGTATAGTAATAGAGACAGAAATTTCTTGTTTCTTACTGTATACATTGATGCGGGAGCTACTGTATAGGTACACGAACTAGTTTCTCGTAACGATAGAAAAATATCTCCTAGGAAATACATCGACATACATACATGGTAGGTTAATCATTTCTTGGTGGAGAGCGAAATGTGCGGATATTAACAATCGTAACTCCAACAGGTGAATATTTTCACAAATATTTCTTATACTTACTTATAAGTTTATTAACCTTTCGAGATTTCACTATCAATATCAGTGTCAGAAGAGACAATTCACGTGTGCCAAGGTAAACTTAAACTTTTATCACATTTATTCTTTTTAAACCATTTTCTAACCTTCTATTTCAAATCTCACTAAAAAAAAGCTGCCCGATAGACCATAACTTTTTGAAGATAAACTTTTCCACCGATTTCTCAAATGTCTACGTCTCGTTGTCATACATTAGAATCAGGTTTTCCTCTCAGAATGTAGTCTATATAAAACTAAAATATTTACATTTTGGAGTTGAAAGAAACGACAATCGTGTTTCTAAGTAAGGAAAGAACCGACTTGTAGTTTTAAGAACTGCCAAGATTTACAGAGGTAAATTTACATATTTGATCTTTTTATTTACATATTCATTCTCTGTTCGATGGGAGCTTAGTTCTTGTACTGTATATTAAGAGTTCTCTTTATCTATGTAAAATTGTATGTCAATTATGTTACCATTAGTTTTATACAATGCTTGACCTGAATTTGTAATAATTTCGACGTAGTATTATGTAAAACGCAGATATAACAATAGGTTATTCTATATAAAAATAATTAGTTGTTTAGGTTTTCTTAACTAATAGAAATAAAAATTAGGGAAAATAAAAATATAAATTCATCGTTATTATAAAAAATAAAAATTGCATATTTTATACCTGATACTTTAGGCGTTAAGGTGAATTTTTCATTTCAGTCTCTCGAATCTCAATATAAACTATGTAGTTCTTAAATATTCCAAGATGTCGGTAAAAAATTACATAACTTTTGGCATGATTTATAATTCAAACAGTAATGTATTAGCGCAAACATATCACTATATTACATGAAATTGTAAAAGTAACCTTAGATAACAAGGAGTAACGTTTTTACGAGATAGAATGTAAAATATAAATCCATAATCTATTGCATTAGCCTCATTTTGTTAATTTTGTAGTGGTTATTTATAAGAATAATCAGTTCATAGAATGGTTAAAATTCATTAAGAACCCTCCAGCCAAAAACTTTTTAAAGCGACTGATTGTATTTGTCTGGACAGTTCGCACAATGAAATAACGGTCCAGATTGTTTGACGTCACGGTCGACTGTAAGTCTGTATCACTGTCATTCATTTCTGTTTTGTTGGCTTTATCACTTTTATTCACGTCTCTTGCAAATCGTACACTGAGTCAATGTGGGAATTTATATTCAAACTAAACCCAGTCTACGTGTCTTGTTCTCATTATGTTGCATCAATCAAGTCAATATTAAAATGTTCCATTAAAATATTGCAATTACAAACGTACATACATAAGAAAATGTTTTTCAATAAAAATTCAGCGGAGTGTGTATAGAAAAAATCCGTTTACTATAAATTTCCCCGAAAAAAATAATTATAAATCATATTGTCTTAAGATGTGTTTTGCTTATTTACAAGACTGGTAAACAGAGGATTTTAATCTATACGAAAACTTCGTTTTGGATACTTCTGATAAACGTGGGACTCTGATCTCTGTGAGATCTCGGAGAGTGGATACTTCACGTAAACGAGATTTTGATCTCTGTGATATATCTGAGAGTGGATACTTCCGGTAAACGGGGGATTCTGATCTCTGTGAGATCTCGGAGAGTGGATACTTTCTATAAAAGAGGATTCTGATCTGTGTGAGATCTCGGAGAGTGGATACTTCTGGTAAACGGGGGAGTATGTGAAATCTCGGAGAGTGGATACTTCCGGTAAACGGGGATTCTGATCTCTGTGAGATCTCGGAGAGCGGATACTTCCGGTAAACGAGATTTTGATCTCTGTGAGATATCTGAGAGTGGATACTTCCGGTAAACGGGGATTCTGATCTCTGTGAGATCTCGGAGAGTGGATACTTCCGGTAAACGGGAGTATGATCTATGTGAGATCTCGAAGAGTGGGATTCTGATCTGTGTGAGATCTCGGAGAGTGGATACTTCCGGTAAACGAGATTTTGATCTCTGTGAGATATCTGAGAGTGGATACTTCCGGTAAACGGGGATTCTGATCTCTGTGAGATCTCGGAGAGTGGATACTTCCGGTAAACGAGATTTTGATCTCTGTGAGATCTCGGAGGGTGGATACTTCCTATAAACGAGGAGTATGATCTGTGTAAAATCTCGGAAAGTGGATACTTCCTATAAAAGAGGATTCTGACCTGTGTGAGATCTCGGAGAGTGGATACTTCCGGTAAACGGGGATTCTGATCTCTGTGAGATCTCGGAGAGTGGATACTTCCGGTGAACGGGGATTCTGATCTCTGTGAGATCTCGGAGAGTGGATACTTCCGGTAAACGGGAGTATGATCTCTGTGAGATCTCGGAGAGTGGATACTTCCGGTGAACGGGGATTCTGGTCTGTGTGAGATCTCGGAGAGTGGATACTTCCGGTAAACGGGGAGTATGATCTCTGTGAGATCTCGTAGTGGATACTTCCGGTAAACGGGGTAGTTTTATCTCTGTAAGATATTTGGATACTTTCAGTGTTTGGGAGATTCCAAACTCTGCAACCTTTGAACATTTTGGAATATCCAGACAAATTGAACGCACATACGAACTATTGCAATTATTTCAATACTTGAAATCCCTTGTAATCATACCGACCTGACAGCTGCTTAATAAAGCGTTCATAAATTATCCTGTCTTTTTTTAAAGATAGGCGATCCACTTTTAAACATTATTTTACCAGTCCTCATGAGCCACTGGCCTGTGCGGGGATCTTATCACAAAGGAGGATAGTCGGTACCGACAAGGTCAAAAGTACTGATTAAAAGTGATACTATCACAGACGATATTTGAACATCCGCTATCTCTAACTGAAATCCAAAGTTTGATGTCTTATACAGACTCACCATTTTATTACATTTTTATTAGGTTTGCTAGTTTGGTTTAACTCCGGTTTCTATAAGATTTATCTTATGACATCTATAACTAGATAAACACTGAAGAGAAGTTTAGATATTTATCCTCCCAAATTTAAAAGTGCATTTTATTTCATTGATATATTTATCACAGAACGGCAATGACTGATTTTTGTTAAAAAAACTAGGAATCTGTTAGATGCAGAGTATATGAGAAGTGTATGGAGTATGTTCCTGTTGTGGATTTTCAACTCATACTTTCATTTGTACATCATAATTGTACCAACATTTTTAAATACGTATCTAATATATTACCTTGACATACATTTCAATAATTATCGTGTTCTACTGTCTTTCAATAATAAAATTTCGTAGTATTTTATTCGAATTTGTTTAAGAGATATCAAAAATAGTGCTATGGAAAATGGTTTCCTTCTTTCATTCCGGTTGCCAAAAACGATCTAGAACCTTTTTTTTAACTGACTATTTTTTGTAAGTAATTTCAGTTACGCATTACTTACGAATACTGACCAAGAGCTGGGGACTAATCGTGGTGATACTTACGCAAACAGTGACACGTTTTACATCTCGGAACACATTACAGTTTTAGATGTCAAAACTACCAGATTTCAAACCCATCATAGATAAACATGGTTTTGAGCATTTTAAAAAAATTTTTAAGGAGTTTTATGAATCATACTAATTTGTACACAGTTAAGAAAATAAATTATAGTACATAAGAGTGTTTTAGACTTGTTAAACATAAAAAGGAATACCTACGAGAAAGCTGTGTAATGAACTAACTTCCTGTCACAGTTTATTTATACATAAGCATGTTAGACACATTGACAATAACAAAGAATACCTGCAAGAGAGTTGTGTAATGAACGATACTTCCTGTCATAGTTTATCTGTACACAGGAATGTTTAAGACCCACTAAAAAACCCAAGAAAATCCTTGACAGAGTTGAGCAAAGAACGACACTTCCTGCCACAGTTTTAATTGTACCTAATAATTTGTATGTCCCATTTAAAATAGCAAACGAGTTTTACGAGAGAGTTGGTCAAAGAACGATACTTCCTGCCAAAATTAACTTCCCCCTAACAATTTTTATGTCCCATTAAAAATAGCAAAAAGATCTATGAGAGAGTAGTTCAAAGATCGATACTTCCTGCCACAGCTTAATTGTACGTAATAATGTTTATCACCATTGAAAATAACGAAAAAGATCGTACGAGAGAGTTGGGAAATGAACGATACTTCCTGCCAAAGTTTAATTGAATCGTAAATTGAGGAGAACGGTTCATTGTGAAAAGACCGTAACATTCCTGAAACCACTTGCTGCTATTTTATCTACATTGTTATACAATGGATTGATAATGTTCTTGTTAGGTTAAAACTATTTAATACATACTAAACTAAAATACAACAGTGCAACAGTATAGAACCTTAACTAATGAGTTTAGTTCCGTGAAATTATTCCAATGACCAGGATTTAAAAACTTCATGATTTGGTGCAGTTTGGTAAACCATACAACTACATAAGCGGTTAACATTGACGCTTTGTTCTTCGTGCGAGTCCGCTCTTAAACATTGGAGTTGATACTTATACTTACATTATACTTAAATACCTGCGCTGTATTGTAGAGTAAGAGAGCTATTCAGCACTAACACTGAGTTCGTGTAAAGAGTTAAGTAAATGGGATTAATGGATATTGCTTCTACTGGAAACCAATACACACAGATTGAATTCAAATATATAGTCTAAAACCAAAGTTATTCAATTACAAACAAGTATCTTAACTATCTTCCATCCACAGCACAAGTAATATAATTAGGTCGATTTTTGGTATTAAAACTAATTAATGTGATTGATGTCGTTCGCACAGAGATAGAATATTCACATCATGGATATCGCATCAAATATTAAAATGTCAAACATTTGTGTCCCAATGCCATAATTAATTACCAGCGTAATTGCTGCCAATACAAAGCGTGCAGCAGCCACATCGTGATTATTTCAGTTTTATCCTGTAATTATTATGTAATTACATACGTTGTCTCTTTTTAAATAAATCTCAGCCAACTTCATCAATCAAGGCCGGCTGACTCGGGTCTTGATTCTACATTCGAGAGATAAAGAAATAATAATTAGTCAGAGACATGACAGTCAACTTGCATTGTTGATCAAAAACCTGGTTTTTGTAGAAATTAATATCGAAATATCTTGTCAGCCACGCTAATGTTGAACAAAGTCGAGACCTCTTGGAGGGGTTTGCCAATTGAAAGGGTTACAAATACCGATCAATAATTGTTCTCTTCTCGTATTTTAATTAGTTCGACATACGAGTACTTCAGACAGGACATCAAGCACGTAAATAACAGTAGAATCTCTGCCATATAACCTAAGTTCCTGAATGATGCTAAATATTTTGTACGTATATGGTTTATTTATGGTTTAGGTCTGTTGGTTGATGTTTTGATATTCTTAACCCCCTCGATACCTTCCCTTTTCGACTTCTACCTAAATTAGCGCGGTCGACGGTTATTGTATTCAAGAAATTCCTCTATTACAAAAAATACCAGGTTTTGCACTTATACAATACACCGTTGACTACTAATAGCTGGACTAGTAAGGTATTGAAGACAAATTCAATATTTTGATTAAACTGATTTACTAAGCAATTTTTATTTTTAATTCCTATTCTATTTTTACGATAAAAAGGTTAAAGAAATATTGAGAAACAAAAGATTCGATATATACTTCAGGCATTATTGTAAATAAGACATTAAATTGACTTCATTAGACAAAAGAAAGAGTTGAAATGGTTAGGAAAAATTGAGGTAGCGGACGCAATAGTTGCTGAGGCAGTACAAAACACTAATGTGAGAGCTTTCAAACATTTCAAACTGCAGCTAGTTTTAGAGAAAAAGGGAAGTCATTTGATTTTATGAGCTGACAGTCTCGTATAAAAGCGGAATTCTAAAGTTTATTTTAGCCTCCTACCTTTTAATGTTTGGTAGCTATATCGTTGAATGGGGACGCGTAGGAGTTTTTATTACCGTCTATAAACCCAGCTCTGTTCCGCGGTTTGCTTTGTTTTGTTAATTATAATAAATACAAGATCAGTAATATTTATTTAAGTGGTGTAAGATTAAAATTTTTAATCTTATACCACTACAAAATATTGTAACAAATGTAATACATATTTCAGTGATTTAAGTTAACGATTTCAATAGAATACAGATTTCCTTTGAGCGCAGACAGGAAACTAACGAATCAAAACATCATCAGCACACTCTGGCGGCGGTGAGAGGGGGTAATGACGTCGCTACTGTAGTTGTGCAATGTCCTGCCTTAAGTTCATAAACGTCATAAAGAAAGTAAATTATTGTTATGCCCCCAGTCCGTAGTGTGAACTGTGAAACCACTATTAGCCACCAGCATAAGTGATAAGTATTGTATGTCCGAGAGTTTCCTGGTGGTGTTTACAAACTATTCAGGAAATATTTAGATAAGGGAAAATAACGAAACAAACGTGCAATAATGATTGAGACAGTATAAATACTGATTATATTGGATGAAGAAATTACTGAGTGTGTACTACATCAGCAAGCATGCTGTATATAATATAGGCCTATTCTCTTTACTGTGCATTCTTAAACTAAATTAAAAATATCCTCCTGTTAGGAGTTAAACGATAATATGTTTTTGAGAAAAGAGAGATACAGATTTTACATTTTTAAACAGTGCAAATATTTGCTCAGGGAAATTTACATATTTGAGCCTTTTGTTTACATATTCATTCTTCGTTCAATTGCTGAGTAATTACTGTGTCTTATAGAGTCTGTATTGGGTATTTCCTGTTTATTTTATTGCAATACTTTTTGAAAATTATTTATTAGATTTTAAAATATATTAAATAAATTAATAATTATGCTTTAGAGATAATAAAGTGGCAATATATTCTAAAGAAAGGATTAAATAATTATTTAGATACATTTGGATATAAAATGTTTTATATAACCTGTAACATTAAGAAGAAAGTTTCTAATTCAAACTCCATAAGCACATGAGGTTTTAAATGTCTTCCAAAATTAGAAGGCTCTAATTACTAACGACTAATATATCATTAGGACAAGAAAGTCACAAGTTTTGAGGGACAAATTAATATATAAATACTTAGCTGTCATTAAAATAATAATTTCACAAATATGAATGGAGTAGTAACTAACTAGTTCATCACGTTTGAACAATAATATGGCTAATTTGGAGTACTCAATAAATAACTACTTATTCATAATTAGAACATAATATCACAACTTTGGAGGGACCACAAACTAACTAATTATTTATGATTTGAACACCATTTTCACAAATTTGATATACTAATAACTAACTATGTAACTACCCATGTATGATTTGAACAATAATCTCATAACTCAGTAAAATAAGGCAAAATAAGGATGCAACCTCGGAATGAAAGATAATAAGCTAAAAATTTGCATACGTCTTTATTTTGATGGTATAAAACTTACCTCAAAAGTCTCATATAATCACGTGTACGCGTCTTTAGATATTTAATGTCAAAGTTCATGAAAATCAGTATTTTGCAAATATCTCGTTTCCCTTACGCTAAATGACTTTGAAGGTGGTTAGAGAAATTTTAGAACGGGAAATTCACTTCAACTTTTGTCTGAAGTAATTTTATGTACGTTCAACCCCTTTTTGAGATACAGCGGAAAGAGTAGGGGACCGCTTACCTGTATATACGATAATGCGATGTCAGCCAGTAGAATACAATAAATAAATGAGTTATATTGTTAATTATTCATTTAATATTATTATTATTACTTAATACTATTATTATTGTTATTATTATTATCATTATTATTAAATATTTATTATTTAATATACCGAGACGAAACCACTACAACATATATCATCAATGGTGGTTTTCTCTTGCATCACGTTGTATGGAATAAAGATGATACTATCTCTGATATTTTGAATAAAATACATCAAATATTTACAAACACATTATGGGTCAAGTATCGTTGTTGTATTTGATGGTTACTCAGACAACACTAAGAACATTAAAGCAATGGAACAATTAAGAAGAACTGCTGGTGTGTCAAAATCTTACGAACTCGCTCTGATGAAACAATGGAGGTGCCAATCAGCCAAGAAAAATTTTTATCGAATTCATCTAATAAAAAAAATATTTATAAACATGCTTATCAACAAATTAAAAACTGTTAATATCACTACAAAACAAGCCAGAGATGATGCTGGACGTTCTTATTGTAGAAACAGCTATTGCAGAGTCTGAACTTAAAAAAAAACTTGTCATAGGCGAAGATATTGATTTGCTAGTTATCTTGATAGGACGTGCTCAATCACATCAACAAGAAATTTTTTCAAAAAAATGGTTAAGGGTAATGTGGAGACAAAACTGTATTCATCGAAAAGTTTTGATAAATACCCTCATTCTAAGAAACACATATTATTTTTACACGCATTTAGTGGATGTGATACGACTACGGCTTTACATAAAAGGTAAAATATCATTTATTAAAATGTTCGAAAAACAACACGATTTAAATCAATCAACTGAACTATTTAAACAAAAAAACTGCTCCGTACAAGAATTATTTGGAAATGGAGTACGTATTTTCTTAGCAACGTATAATGCTCCGAAATCAGAAGACGATATAGACTCTTTTCGATATACCCAGTTCATCAAATCAACAAGACTCAACAAACCAGTGCAGTTATCAAGTCTTCCTCCTTCAAGTACAGCAGCTCGTCAGCATATCCTTCGTGTCTATTATTAGACCCAAATTAGGTTGGGAAATGCTTTAGAACCCCAGGAATTCGGCTGGGTACTGCAAAATGAACTCCTGGGACCATTAACAACATTATTACCACCAGCACCAGAAGAACTGCTGAATACAATATTTTGCAATTGCAAGTAAGGTTGTGCTTCTAATTGCGGATGCAGGAAATCAGGATTGCGATGCACTTTAATTTGTGGGCAGTGTAATGGACAATCATGCCTCAACGCTTCATCAACTTCAGATGGTTTCAATGAAGAAATTGAATATGCACCTGATATTCTTAAATCTTTCTATTCTGATAATTTAGTAAGAGAGAATGATGATAATGAATCCGATATTGAACAGCCAGAGGAAGAAGAAGAAGAAGGAGTGGAGGAGGAGGAGGAGGAGGAGGAGAAGAAGACGATGAACAAGAAGAAATTAAAACAAAAATATTAATCACTAATAATGAAAACAAATATTTTATATTTGTAATTTTAATAAATTGATTATTGGATCAATAAATAAATATATAATTAAACTTATTTTGAAATATTTCTTTTAATATTATATGCTTGGTAAAAATAAAATATGTATTATTTAGAGAATATATAATTTATAATTAATATCTATAAATATGGTATATTAAATAATAAATAATAATAAAATTTAATTATAATGATAATAATGCTAACAATAATAATAGTATTAAGTAATAATAATAATAGTAAGTGAATAATTAACAATATAACTCATTTATTTATTGTATTCTACTGGCTGACCTCGCATTATCGTATATACAGGTAAGCGGTCCCCTACTCTTTGCGCTGTATCTCAAAAAGGGTTGAACGTACATAAAATTACTTCAGACAAAAGTTGAAGAGAATTTCCCGTTCTACAATTTCTCTAACCACCTTCAAAGTCATTTAGCGTTAGGGAAACGAGATATTTGCAAAATACTGATTTTCATGAACTTTGACCTTAAATATCTAAAGACACGTGATTTTATGAGACTTTTGAGGTAAGTTTTTATACCATCAAAATAAAGACGTATGCAAATTTTTAGCTTATTATCTTTCATTCCGAGGTTGCATCCTTATTTTACCGGACTATCACTAATATGGAAAGGACTAAAGGTAACTAACTACTCATGTATCGTTAGAACAAAATATTCACAATTTTTTATAAAATTATTAATCGAAATATTAACTGTGCATCTGATGAGACAATGAGAGTGCCAACTCAACCTGGATTACACTATATTTAATATTTTTGTTTTGCGTGTCTCTGACGTAAAATGAGCAAGTTTTTATCAATTTGTCCGTTCCTTCCTGAAATATTACCATAAAGATAGCCGTTCGTTTATAATTTTCCCAACATGTATGTATGGTTTTATTGAGTCATACGGTAGAATCACCTCACTACCGCATACGGAGACGGTGAGATGTGGTGAACATATAAACATCGTGCTATAAAGCGCACTATATCAGGTCGTCTGGTTTAGTACAGATAACGTTTTCAAATAATCTGGTTCTATTTAGTCGTACGGTAGAATCACCTCACTACCGTTAGAAGAGACTCCGGTAGGTATATGGCTTGAATTGGCTATTTTTATGATTTCCCTTCACATTCGCCGAACAAGAACTGTTTAAGGGAAGCGATAAGACTGTTACTGTTTATAGTGACATAGACGTAACTCTGGATGGTTAGCGTTTTCTGGATGATTATTTACTTCTTTACTGTATTATTTTTTTAATTAATGTCAACACAAGGAGATAGTAGTAAGATCATATTTTTCTACCCATAAAATAAAAATCTAGTGGCTTTCGCTCTTTATACTATACTAAGATTTCTGTAGTTAAAGACAAAATATGAATTATTTTTGCTAGGCATTTACTATACTTTTATGATTTATTACTTCTATTCCCAGTTCAGTTTTACATACAGTACAGCTTGTATTTAATTAAATAAGTACATCGATAAAAAAAAAACATTAGTATAATTTCGTGAACTATTTCTACAGCTTCTTTTACGTCGAAATGGAATGAAAAAATGTGTTTTTATAATCCCTGCTAGTTTTTATTACGTTTTTTCACCTATTTTCTCTTCCTTTTAATCCTCATGTATAATAATAATTTATATCCATATGTAAACATGATTGTGTATCTTTTTAATAACCTTGTGGAATAATAATTAACTTGGTTTAGTTTTTGATTATTTCTTTGATATTTATTTATAGGATCATGTATGACTACTGTGGTCGTTGTCTCTGTTACTATCGTTTACAAAAATACGTGAGTGAACGTCAGTAGAAGAATATGTAGAATACTGTAACTCTGTAATATTTGTTTTGAGAACTTTTTGTTATAGCTATGTTACGTTTCGCGCCATCATATATTTTAAGGAACAGATAATGTTATGGATTGAGCTAATAATGGCGGTGCATAAAAAATTAAGCCTTTAGTCTTGGGACTCTAATGCACCTTATGGTTCCAACACAAAAATACTTAAACTGAACAAATATAGGTTAAAGAGTTCTGATAGATTTAATTATCAATTTTTATTGTTTGGGAAAATAGTTTACCTCGACATTTGAACTTATTTATATGGTATGGGTAAAGTTACTTTTTAGCGTAATGTAATAACCTTTTTTTATAGCCAAAACACTTTAAACCTATTTCATTCTATTTGTAATTTAATCAATTATCCATTCACATTTATAAGCCAAAGCATGCACTTTCATATAATGTGGGAATTTTTCTAGTTTTCTATCCATCTATACTAAATTAAATGTCATTACACAAACCAATTGCTTTCTCCCTCACTAAATAACACTCTCCTAACTTTCATTATGTAAAGTACGCAATCATATTTATGTAAAATGTAATCTAGAGCTGATAATTTCTTTTTAATTGTGTATCAATTTGGAAGTTCTCAGTTCACATTGACGTGTAGCAGTCCTGTGCTTGTGATATACTTTTTTAAATTCATAGAAATCTTGTTTATTTTGACAGTACATCATTTAGGTATAATTCATGCAGAACGATATTGAAACAATGTTTCTTATTTACTTCTATTATTTTCTTTTAATGTTCTAAGTGCCCCAGCATTTGTTATAATAAAAATTAGAATGAAGTTGATTATAACTACCTAAGCCTCTAAAGCAGTAACTATTCCCATCACATTTATGTAAAACATTGCTGGATAATAGCTATACCAACAACTGGAAAAAAGTAAAGGATTAGGCACTATTTTTGTATGAAGTGTAATATAAGTTTTGGAATATAACGTAATGACAGACAGGTTTAAATAATTCCATTCAATTTATAATTCTAAAACACGTAAGAAAATAAAATTTAATAAAAAATTTACGTGGGCATACTCATAGATGAATTTTTCGTCGATGTTAATAAAATATTAGTTGTAGGTCAACAAGGTCAAGAATTTAAAAGAGGAAATTTCAACGCTGGTTTTTAAGATATAATTTCCTCACCTCTGAGAGCACTAAAGCCACTACCTGTAGATATACAAGGTGAAAGGTATAAAAGTGAAAATATCAACGTTGGTGTTTAAGGTGTAATTTTATTATTCCTCACCTCTGGGAGCACTAAAGCTACTACCTGTAGATATACAAGGTGAAAGGTATAAAAGTGAAAAGCTCAACGCTGGTTATAAAGGTTGTAATTATTCCTTACCTCTGAGAGCAATAAAGCTACCTGTATATATACAAGATGAAAGGTATAAAAAGAGAAAAGCTCAACGCTGGTTATAAAGGTGTAATTATTCCTTACCTCTGAGAGCACTAAAGCTACCTGTATATATACAAGATGAAAGGTATAAAAGAGAAAAGCTCAACGCTGGTTTTTAAGGTGTAATTATTCCTCACCTCTAAAAGCAGTAAAGCTACTACCTGTATATATACAAGATGAAAGGTATAAAAGAGAAAAGCTTACATTATTTTTTAAGGTATAATTATTCCTCACCTCTGAGAGCAGTAAAGCTACTACCTGTAGATATACAAGATGAAAGGTAATAAAAGAGAAAAGCTTACACACCTCTTTTTTTAAGGTGTAATTATTCCCTCACCTCTGAGAGCAGTAAAGCTACTACCTGTATATATATACAAGATGAAAGGTATAAAAGAGAAAAGCTTACACTCTTTTTTAAGGTGTAATTATTCCTCACCTCTGAGAGCAGTAAAAGCTACTACCTGTATATATACAAGATGAAAGGTATAAAAGAGAAAAGCTTACATTCTTTTTTAAGGTATAATTATTCCTCACCTCTGAGAGCAAGTAAAGCTACTACCTGTATATATTACAAGATGAAAGGTATAAAAGAGAAAAGCTTACACTCTTTTTTAAGGTGTAATTATTCCTCACCTCGGAAAGCAGTAAAGCTACTACCTGTAGATATACAAAGTGAAAGGTATAAAAGAGAAAAGCTTACACTCTTTTTTAAGGTATAATTATTCCTCACCTCGGAAAGCAGTAAAGCTACTACCTGTAGATATACAAAGTGAAAGGTATAAAAGAGAAAAGCTTACACTCTTTTTTAAGGTATAATTATTCCTCACCTCGGATAGCAGTAAAGCTACTACCTGTAGATATACAAAGTGAAAGGTATAAAAGAGAAAAGCTTACACTCTTTTTTAAGGTATAATTATTCCTCACCTCGGAAAGCAGTAAAGCTACTACCTGTAGATATACAAAGTGAAAGGTATAAAAGAGAAAAGCTTACACTCTTTTTTAAGGTGTAATTATTCCTCACCTCCGAAAGCAGTAAAGCTACTACCTGTAGATATACAAAGTGAAAGGTATAAAAGAGAAAAGCTTACACTCTTTTTTTAAGGTGTAATTATTCCTCACCTCGGAAAGCAGTAAAGCTACTACCTGTAGATATACAAAGTGAAAGGTATAAAAGAGAAAAGCTTACACTCTTTTTTAAGGTGTAATTATTCCTCACCTCTGAGAGCAGTAAAGCTACTACCTGTAGATATACCAAAGTGGAAAGGTATAAAAGAGAAAAGCTTACACTCTTTTTTAAGGTATAAATTATTCCTCACCTCTGAGAGCAGTAAAGCTACTACCTGTATATATACAAGATGAAAGGTATAAAAGAGAAAAGCTTACACTCTTTTTTAAGGTATAATTATTCCTCACCTCGGAAAGCAGTAAAGCTACTACCTGTAGATATACAAAGTGAAAGGTATAAAAGAGAAAAGCTTACACTCTTTTTTAAGGTATAATTATTCCTCACCTCGGAAAGCAGTAAAGCTACTACCTGTAGATATACAAAGTGAAAGGTATAAAAGAGAAAAGCTTACACTCTTTTTTAAGGTGTAATTATTCCCTCACCTGTTGAGAGCAGTAAAGCTACTACCTGTATATATACAAGAATGAAAGGTATAAAAGGAGAAAAGCTTACACTCTTTTTTAAGGTATAATTATTCCTCACCTCGGAAAGCAGTAAAGCTACTACCTGTAGATATACAAAGTGAAAGGTATAAAAGAGAAAAGCTTACACTCTTTTTTAAGGTGTAATTATTCCTCACCTCTGAGAGCAGTAAAGCTACTACCTGTATATATATACAAGATGAAAGGTATAAAAGAGAAAAAGCTTACACTCTTTTTTAAGGTGTAATTATTCCTCACCTCTGAGAGCAGTAAAGCTACTACCTGTATATATACAAGATGAAAGGTATAAAAGAGAAAACCTTACACTCTTTTTTAAGGTGTAATTATTCCTCACCTCGGAAAGCAGTAAAGCTACTACCTGTAGATATACAAAGTGAAAGGTATAAAAGAGAAAAGCTTACATTCTTTTTTAAGGTGTAATTATTCCTCACCTCGGAAAGCAGTAAAGCTACTACCTGTAGATATACAAAGTGAAAGGTATAAAAGAGAAAAGCTTACACTCTTTTTTAAGGTATAAATTATTCCTCACCTCGGAAAGCAGTAAAGCTACTACCTGTAGATATACAAAGTGAAAGGTATAAAAGAGAAAAGCTTACACTCTTTTTTAAGGTGTAATTATTCCTCACCTGTGAGAGCAGTAAAGCTACTACCTGTATATATACAAGATGAAAGGTATAAAAGAGAAAAGCTTACACTCTTTTTTAAGGTATAATTATTCCTCACCTCGGAAAGCAGTAAAGCTACTACCTGTAGATATACAAAGTGAAAGGTATAAAAGAGAAAAGCTTACATTCTTTTTTAAGGTATAATTATTCCTCACCTCGGAAAGCAGTAAAGCTACTACCTGTAGATATACAAAGTGAAAGGTATAAAAGAGAAAAGCTTACACTCTTTTTTAAGGTGTAATTATTCCTCACCTCTGAGAGCAGTAAAGCTACTACCTGTATATATACAAGATGAAAGGTATAAAAGAGAAAAGCTTACACTCTTTTTTAAGGTGTAATTATTCCTCACCTCTGAGAGCAGTAAAGCTACTACCTGTATATATACAAGATGAAAGGTATAAAAGAGAAAAGCTTACACTCTTTTTTAAGGTGTAATTATTCCTCACCTCGGAAAGCAGTAAAGCTACTACCTGTATATATACAAGATAAAAGGTATAAAAGAGAAAAGCTTACACTCTTTTTTAAGGTGTAATTATTCCTCACCTCCGGAAAGCAGTAAAGCTACTACCTGTAGATATACAAAGTGAAAGGTATAAAAGAGAAAAGCTTACACTCTTTTTTAAGGTGTAATTATTCCTCACCTCTGAGAGCAGTAAAGCTACTACCTGTATATATACAAGATGAAAGGTATAAAAGAGAAAAGCTTACACTCTTTTTTAAGGTATAATTATTCCCTCACCTCGGAAAGCAGTAAAGCTACTTACACTAAATTGCCAACTTTGTAAAGGATGTTGTCTTTTACTTTGAGGGGACGCATTTAATAAATCACCGAACTTGTCACGGCGTCGTGTTACATTGTTACTTCTAGGCTTCTCAATCATTTACGTTTTTAAAATTGTTCTAATTATAATAGATTATTATCGCTTCAATTAAATTATATTTTGCATTTTAGATGTATTGAGTAATGTTTAAATGTGATAGTAAAAGTGTTGAGTAAAACGCGTTTAAAGATATCATAGAGTTCATCATCTGCACAAACTCGTATTACCAACATGTCTGCACTCTCATTATCTAGGAAAAGATTGAACTACACATGAGAAATTCTTCAGTTTTTTAAATACCTGCATGTGATATTATGATATATTGTCACTCCTTATCCACTTAAGGAGCCATTTTAAATTCAAATTCCAATATATTAAATTTATTTTTAAATAAAAAAAAGAATCTAATAATTCACAGAAATACAGAAGCACTTTTGATAATTTCTTCTTAACATTAAAGAAATTGTAATAAAATTTAACGAAATTTAAAAATTAAATTTTTTGATGAACAAATTCTCAAAATTATAAAAATTCTTTTTTAAAGCTTACAAATCTTGAACATTTAATGAAAACCAATAATAAAAAAACAATCATTTCACCTAGTGATTATGTAGTCAAATTTGTCCTACATATATAAATCGTAATACATGACTTTGGACTTCAAGAATCACTACAATTTCTTTTCAAATATTTTCAAAATTACTTGTAAAGAGTACTCTTATTGGTGGAAAAGTCTATATGTTATTTCATGCATGATTTCTGATCTGAGCCAATAACTCTATTAAAATGTTTCAAATTCATTTCTTATTTTAAATGCATGAAAAATTTATCGAAATAAACGACTTATTCAGTTTTATTAAGAAGGGTTGTTCATAGTTTATTTTTCTAATGTTTAGGACCAGGTGGAAAGATCTTTATAATAATTGTGTAAACTTGTTGACTATTGTAGATAAACTTCAAGAATAAATATACATATGATTTATTACCAGTAAGTTGTTACATTTTTCTCGGTCCATTCTTAAATTGTCTTTGAGTTTTTGGACTCATCCATTCCATAACATCATAAGGTAACTTTTGTGATAGTTTACAACAACAAAAATTATTTGCATAAACATACAATAGAAAATTCCTGTTTTCGTTTTATCAAAATGTTTTAAACACTATTATTTTATTATTATGGATCCGCTTATGTTATTGTATACATTTGAGCATTGAATGGTTTAGAAATTACACTAAGAGTGATAATGGATTATCCACTCATGCCATTCAATATGATTTGGCTGACTATTAGCAAATTTTTACATTGTCTTTTTGATAACTGATGGCAACAATAAAACCGTAGAAAATTCTGTTATGTTTATTAGGCAGATAATTGCAGATTTGCCTACCTGTCTGAAAACCATGTATCGATCTTTCTAAAGCTCACAGAAAAGTGAAAAAAAAAAAACAGGAAATATTTAGAACAGACTTTGTGCAATAAGTTAACTAGATTTGACACTTAGTGCTGAACTGGAGATCATGTGGATGTTGTCTATAGTGACAATTACTGAGTGGGTTCTTTATATTGTTCTGCAATATTAGAGTCAAAGGACTTTTAAGCGGTTTCTGCACATACTGTCTATGTGACATAGTTTTCTCACTAGAATTTATTTTTATTTTAATACACATAACACATACTATCATCATACACATAGTCATCACTTTATGGTTCTTATAGTTATACGAATTTGTATCCGTAGCTGAGTATGATTTTAACATTTATTTACATATTTGACGGCTATTATAGGTGATAACATAAGAAAATTATGATCATAAATAAAATTATGATTGTTACGCTTTAGATTCTTCTCGTTTCGATTTTGAGTAACAAAAGTGTAACAATCAGTGGTGTGTTTGTACAATGTAGATTGGTTCTGGGACTCTGGACTGCAAGTATAAGTGACGCGTGGTGTGGCATTAGTGGTGTGACGTGCATGGTGTGGTGTGGTGTGCACGGTGTGACATTCGTGGTGTGGTGTGCATGGTGTGGCTTACATGGTGTGGTGGGAATGGTGTATCGTGCATGGTGTGGTGTGCACGGTGTGGCATTCGTGGTGTGAAACGGTGTGGCATTCGTGGTTTGTGAATTTGTGTGGTGTGGTGTGCATGGTGTGGCTTACAAGGTCTGGTGTGAATGGTGTGGCTTACAAGGTCTGGTGTGAATGGTGTGGCTTACATGGTGTGGTGTGAATGGTGTGGCGTGCATGGTGTACCTTGTATAACCAAAACCATTTGCAAGTTTCTACAACATATCTACACTTGAGACTCTTATGCAGAATACTACAACATTACGCTTGTTTTGTAGATGTAAAGATTAAACAAAAGATGAGCATATTAAAAGGATCTAGAAAGTACGACTTTGTCGTAAATTATATACTATAGAATCGTATAAGTTTCAAAACGAAAAATAATCATCAATCCATTACTTTGTTTAAAAACATCTTGGGATAAAAATCTTTATACGCTTTACTGGGACAGAAGGAATTGTTTAAGTTAAGGTTAGTCTTCATGATTTTGGTACTTCTTCCGAATCCAGGGAGTTAGCCAGTGGCACTATTAGATTTTAGACTCCACCCTGGGCGAGAGGTAAAATGTACCTAACCTTAAAATTCACATTAAATCACTATTATAGCTTCGTATGTGTAAGAGATTTTACTTCACAGCCATATAGAAGCCAGCATGACTATAAAAATGTGTCCTTATAACATCTAAAGGATACATTGATGTCGATTATATGTGTCAAATGTACTCTGTAAAACGTACGTTTATCTACTGTAACGTATTAAGACAAGGATAATACTGCTAGTGGACTAACGATACCATTGCCCTAGAAGTGACGTCTGTAGTAATGTCATCATGTTACCTCTTGTCCACACTAAGTATTGTTTAGTAGTACGAATGTTGTGTTAATCTAATGTGACGTCATAAGACATGTTGAAGAGTGGTAATGGACTAACGACACCATTGCCCTAGAAGTGACGTCTGTAGTAATGTCATCATGGTACCTCTTGTCCACACTAAGTATTGTTTAGTAGTACGAATGTTGTGTTAATCTAATGTGACGTCATAAGACATGTTGAAGAGTGGTAATGGACTAACGACACCATTGCCCTAGAAGTGACGTCTGTAGTAATGTCATCATGTTACCTCTTGTCCACACTAAGTATTGTTTAGTAGTACGAATGTTGTGTTAATCTAATGTGACGTCATAAGACATGTTGAAGAATGGTAATGGACTAATGACGCCATTTCCCTACAAGTGACGTCTGCAGTAATGTCATCATGTCACCTCTTGTCCCCACTAAGTATTGTTTAGTAGTACGAATGTTGTGTTAATCTAATGTGACGTCATAAGACATGTTGAAGAATGGTAATGGACTAATGACGCCATTTCCCTACAAGTGACGTCTGCGGTAATGTCACATTGTCACCTCTTGTGCCCACTAAGAATTGTTTAGTAGTACGAATGTTGTGTTAATCTACTGTGACGTCATAAGACATGTTGAAGAGTGGTAATGGACTAATGACGCCATTTCCCTACAAGTGACGTCTGCCGTAATGTCACATTGTCACCTCTTGTGCCCACTAAGAATTGTTTAGTAGTACAAATGTTGTATTACTCTACTGTGACGTCTAAGACATGTTGAAGAGTGGTAATGGACTAACGACACCATTGCCCTAGAAGTGACGTCTGCAGTAATGTCATCATGTTACCTCTTGTCCACACTAAGTATTGTTTAGTAGTACGAATGTTGTGTTAATCTACTGTGACGTCATAAGACATGTTGAAGAGTGGTAATGGACTAATGACGCCATTTCCCTACAGGTGACGTCTGCAGTAATGTCACATTGTCACCTCTTGTGCCCACTAAGAATTGTTTAGTAGTACAAATGTTGTATTACTCTACTGTGACGTCTAAGACATGTTGAAGAGTGGTAGTGGACTAATGACGCCATTGCCCTGGCAGTGACGTCTGCAGTAATGTCATTAAGTCACACTTGTCCCCACTAAGAATTGTTTAGTAGTACAAATGTTTTGTTAATCTACTGTGACGTCACAAGACGTGGTGAAGTGTAATAGTGGACTAATGACGCCATTGCCCTAGAAGTGACGTCTGCAGTAATGTCATCATGTCACCTACTTAGTATTTTTTGTTAGAGATAAATGTGTATGTTTATGTGTTTATCGATCCAGTATAAGCCTTTACAACTGTTGTTCAGTTGAAAGTATTCAGTTTTAAGAATCAGCATATATTATAGTTTCAACGAAGTCTATAAAATTAAATCATATATTATGGTACTAAAGTTAGACAAGTTTTATTATATTATGATAAACAATATAATATTCCATCTACTTATACAAAACACAATGAAAGTCTTGGCACAAAGAGTTTTTTTTTAATTATTTAAGGCGCGTGATGTCATTAACGAAGATATAATATTTTATATAAACAAACCTCTACTTCAAACTACTATTTTCTATAATTTTCAATAAGGAGAATTGCGTGTAACTCTGTCATTGAAGTTTGCTTTTAATAGTAAATATTTTAAACGAACAGAATTTTTGTTACATTTTTACGTCTAAGTTGAGTGAACAAACAACTAAAGTATATTACGCAGTTTCATTCAGAATTTATTAAAAGGATAACAATATTTGGGAATAGTTATCGCTCATTTCAGAGTGAAAATCTGATTACATAAAAGTACGGCAGATGGAATGTAGAACTACTGCGAAGACGAGAAGATGTATACCACCTGTTAATCGCGCTCAGGAAAACACCACATTTTATCCGTTTTAAATATCTCGGTAATTATTTTTTGTTTTGTTTATCAATATATCATTCGAACGCTGACTTCATACAAACTTACGCCACATGGAACGAAAAACCTCCGAGTGTACCAACAGCATTCAGACCAGACTGATGAGAGTAAAAACAAGCGACATCACTGCATAGAATCAAAAAACATTACACGACACCTAACTGGTGTAAGAGCAGCATTTAGTGCAGACTGGTGAGTGAAAACAAGCGATATCACTGCATAGAATTAAAAACCTTACACGACAGCTAACTGGTGTTAGAACAGCATTTAGTGCAGACTGGTGAGAGTGAAAACAAGCGATATCACTGCATAGAATCAAAAAACATTACACGACACCTAACTGGTGTAAGAACAGCATTTAGTGCAGACTGGTGAGAGTAAAAACAAGTGATATCACTGCATATAATTAAAAACCTTACACGACAGCTAACTTGTGTTAGAACAGCATTTAGTCCAGATTGGTGAGAGTGAAAACAAACGATATCACTACATAGAATTAAAAACCTTACACGACAGCTAACTGGTGTTAGAACAGCATTTAGTATAGACTGGTGAGAGGGAACGTAAGTGATGTCAGTGCATAGGATCAGGAGCATTACACAACAAGTAAACTGGTGTACCAGGAGAAACAAATCCAGGACTGGTGAGAGAGAACGTAATTGATGTCAGTGCATAGGATCAGGATAATTACACAACAAGTAACTGGTGTACCAGGGGAATCAGTCCAGACTGGTAAGAGTGACCGTAAGTGATGTCAGTGCATAGGACCAAGAACATTAGACAACATTTATTTCACCCGCACCAGGGATGATTTGAAGACTGGGGATCAATTGATATCGATATTACAATTCGTTATGTGAAACAAATAAAACCGACCGGCATAAATAGTTGGAATGTGACGGGTTTTTCAGTAACCTATATACCACAAAAAATTTTGACAAGAAAATATTACACGGTAAACACAGTATAGTGTTCTTATATTGAAGGATTATACAGGTGAATCGTAAGGAAAATATTTGTTTGTGAAGGATAACCTTGAAGGTGTGTGAATTTCCCTTACAATGGAAGTAGTTTCAAACGGTCTTATCACTGTCTTCCAGTAAAGGACACCTGCATGTAGTTCAGATTCTTGAAAGGCTAACTACGAAAGTGTGTGAGAAGCAGTTTCCCTTACAAAAGTAGTAGTTTCAAACCGTCTTATCTCTGTTTTACAGTAAAGGACACCTGCATGAGGTCAGTTTCTTGTAAGGCTAGACAGTAAAGGTGTGTGAGAAGCTGGTTCCTTTACGAAAGTAGTACTTTCAAACAGTCTTATCGCTGTCTTACAGTAAAGGACACCTGCATGAGGTCAGTTTCTTGTAAGGCTAACAGTAAAGGTGTGTGAGAAGCTGGTTTTCCTTTACAATGGAAAGTAGTACTTTCAAACAGTCTTACCGCTGTTTTACAGCAAAGGACACCTGCATGCGGTCAGTTTCTTGTAAGGCTAACAGTAAAGGTGTGTGAGAAGCTGGTTCCTTTACGAAAGTAGTACTTTCAAACAGTCTTACCGCTGTTTTACAGTAAAGGACACCTGCATGAGGTCAGTTTCTTGTAAGGCTAACAGTAAAGGTGTGTGAGAAGCTGGTTCCTTTACGAAAGTAGTACTTTCAAACAGTCTTACCGCTGTTTTACAGCAAAGGACACCTGCATGCGGTCAGTTTCTTGCAAGGCTAAACAGTAAAGGTGTGTGAGAAGCTGGTTCCTTTACGAAAGTAGTACTTTCAAACAGTCTTATCGCTGTCTTACAGTAAAGGACACCTGCATGAGGTCAGTTTCTTGTAAGGCTAACAGTAAGGGGTGTGTGAGAAGCAGTTTCCCTTACAATGGAAAGTAGTACTTTCAAACAGTCTTATCGCTGTCTTACAGTAAAGGACACCTGCATGCGGTCAGTTTCTTGCAAGGCTAACAGTAAAGGTGTGTGAGAAGCTGGTTCCTTTACGAAAGTAGTACTTTCAAACAGTCTTATCGCTGTCTTACAGTAAAGGACACCTGCATGAGTTCAGTTTCTTGTAAGGCTAACAATAAAGGTGTGTGAGAAGCTGGTTCCTTTACGAAAGTAGTACTTTCAAACAGTCTTATCGCTGTCTTGCAGTAAAGGACACCTGCATGAGTTCAGTTTTCTTGCAAGGCTAACAGTAAAGGTGTGTGAGAAGCTGGTTTCCTTTACGAAAGTAGTACTTTCAAACAGTCTTATCGCTGTCTTGCAGTAAAGGACACCTGCATGCGGTCAGTTTCTTGCAAGGCTAACAGTAAAGGTGTGTGAGAAGCTGGTTCCTTTACGAATGGGAAGTAGTTTCAAACAGTCTTATCGCTGTCTTGCAGTAAAGGACACCTGCATGCGGTCAGTTTCTTGCAAGGCTAACAGTAAAGGTGTGTGAGAAGCAGTTTCCCTTACGAAAGTAGTAGTTTCAAACAGTCTTATCGCTGTCTTACAGTAAAGGACACCTGCATGAGTTCAGTTTCTTGTAAGGCTAACAGTAAAGGTGTGTGAGAAGCAGTTTCCCTTACAAAAGTAGTTTCAAACAGTGTTATCGCTGTCTTGCAGTAAAGGACACCAGCATGCGGGTCCTGTGTCGAGGTCTAGATTGTGAACTTAAACCGTCTCTGGAATTACCTTCCTTTGGAATACAATGGTATTGCCATTACCCTTTTGTGAGAAAAATCACGTTTACCAAATGTAAACTAATATTATAGTATATCGTGACATTTTCTGTAATTATTAAAAAAGGAGTGAAGAAGAAATTTAACGTATTACTTGTGGAGACATTTTATCAGCTACCAAGATTTTAAAATCTATATTGTTATATTTATTTTTTTTGAAATATAACTATTAAAATATATACACGCTACTATAATTTTTAATTGGTCTTTTTCTTTACTAAAAGTTATAATTATTCCTAGTATTTTCACTTTTTACAGGGAAGAATGAAAATGTAAAAAGCTATTTAGTTAGAGATGACGTCCCTCGTAATCACACGGAAGGATTTCTCTCATATTTTATATAATGTAATGCCACTATGTATAATGAGAGAACTCTACTTTTATTAATTACTATTTGACGAACTAAAAGTTATTGATAAGAGTTATGATATACACAAGTGCATATATCATATTAAATTTAACTTTGTGAGTTGGAAATCTGCATGGCTAATCAGACCTAATTAGTTACAAATCGGGCAAAACCAGTTGAAAATGTAATGTACAACGAAATACTCATTTTACACTTTAGTAATTAGTGCTACATTGTTTTGTTATAGAGGTCGTTTTTCTTTAAAAATGAGAATTTTTACTTTTAATGAATGTAGTAATAAAACATGATGGTCCTAAAATTATGGCAACATGTTCGTCGATTGGAATTTTACTTTATTACCAGCACTTATATGCTTAAAATACACGTAGACTCATCATACACTTGTTTATTTATAATGTGCTTAAAATATTGGAAATCTAAAGAACTATTAGAAAATGTGTACGTTACAGTCTTCTGAGAGATTGATGTATGTTTTGGAGTGTAATACCGGTATTATAATGTTCATACATACAGAATTATCTTTACTAGATGTTTAGTATACTATTATTCTTATTCATAGTTTTGTTTATTACTTCAATTTTATTAATATATCAAAGAATCTTAACAGCACCTAAGGGTAGATCTACAGAATTTATGGGTTTTTAGAAATGATGTAAAATTGATTAAGTATTGGAAAGTGTTATATACCACTAAAACGGCATTTGTAAATCCACGTAGTTCTCTATTACAGATCTCATAATCAGAAGTAAATAACATTGAAGTGTATTATTTTGAAAATTTTTTAGATGTACATAGACATGCATTTGTCAATATATTTATTTAACTAATCAGTCAAAGAAGGACAAACTATGCATAATGAAGATTGTTTTTAAAATTATTCTGTAGTGTAAGGACATGGTTTTTGCACGTAATATTTTTCAAACTTTAACTATTGTTAACAAATAAAAAAAAATATTTCTTTGTTTGTTTTAGGTACCTACTAAAAGGTTAATGCTATACAGATACAAAAGAAAACATTTAAAACTGTCCAGAATATACGCTTCTTTTGAAGCGTATATTCTAGACGATAGAAAAAAAGTTGTTTGAAGTAAGTAGAGTGGACTCAGTTGTAGAATTTTTTAGTGAAGTTGTAGATTTATAAAATCACTGGCTTAACCCGTATCACTGAGTTCAAATTCTTATAATGATAAATTAAATAGAATCGCGTTTCAAAATTATGTTAAACACAACTTTAGAACAACTTAAAAACAACCACTTCAGCGAAATAAATCTTCCACTCGAGTTGTGCAATTAAAGAAAATTAATTCTTTAGAAGTTATTTAAATGCACTCACAAGAGAATATTTTGCACACACCAATACATTTTTATCATTAAAACGTGGTTCTTAAATCAAACGCTCTCGTTACAAGTTATAATTTTGTCCCAGTTATATTTTTAATTGGATTTTTATGTGAATAGCATAGCTTCCTCGAAACTTCTAGCATCTATTACTTCGAATCCTTCTCTTTAAATCTAGATTAATACAACAACGATTAATGTATTTTATGGCATATTACTTTTACTTAATTAGGTAAAAGAAATATAATGTAATGGAATAAAGATTCTCCTTACGGTGTATTTATGTCTACAGCTACATATGAAACTTCATCGTATCTAAAATAAGGTTAGCATTGCTTTAGTTGTAACCAAATGGCGATGATGGTAACTTCATTATTTGGCACTTCTCCTTTATGATCTGAAGTTCATTGAACAGTTGTCAATGGTGTCAAGCAACTTCAGCACACTGAACAGTAGCCAATGGATGCCAAGCAAATTCAGCTCACTAAACAGATGTCTATGGATGCCAATGCAACTTCAGCTCACTGCACAAAAGTCTGTGGATGCCAAGCAACTTCAGCTCACTGAACAGTTGTCCATGGATGCCAATGCACCTTCAGCTCACTGAATAGTTGTCAATGGATATCAATGCAACTTCAGTTCACTAAACACTTGTCTATGGATGCAAATGCAACTTCAGCTCACTGAACAGTTTTCCATGGATGCCAATGCACCTTCAGCTCAGTCAATAGATGTCAATGGATATCAATGCAACTTCAGTTCACTAAAAACTTGTCTATGGATGCAAATGCAACTTCAGCTCACTGAACAGTTGTCATGGGATGCCAATGAACCTTCAGCTCACTGAACAGTTGTCTATGGATGCCAATGCAACCTCAGCTCACTGAACAGTTGATAATGAATGCCAAGCAACTTCAGCTCACTGAACCATTGTCTATGGATGCCAATACAACTTCAGCTTACTGAACAGTTGTCAATGGATATCAATGCAACTTCAGCTCACTGAACAGTTTCTGCTTGAATAAATTTAGTAACTAACACCACAGATGAGTTAATAATTGAAGACATTATTCCACATAATGTAGTTGTTATAAAAGGAAACATTTGTATTTCGCTTTCAAACCCATTAAACCGTGTTCAGATCAAGCTAAGCTTCACCAAGCACGACTTACAGTGGATCATAATAAAAGGTAATTAATGTAGATGGTTTACTAATTACCTCGCTCTTTAAGGGAAAACTCTTCTTTGTCTGAAATGTGTCTGTGTCGGAGGTCTGTAAAAGGCAATCTTTTTGTAGTTAGTTATGAAATGCTATTTATTTTATTCGATTATATATACTACTCGTGTAAGTGTAATGGTATTTATAAAACTTCTTGAAATATAAATATACTACTTAATGATAATAAACAATCTAATTTATAATGATGTCAATTTAACTATTAAATATTTATACTTTCAAGTTCATACCAAATATGCCTAAAATATACATTATATAATAGGACTTTTAAATTTTTGTTATTTAAAATTAAGTATAATACGAATTGGATTTACTTTTAAGTTCTAAAATCATTAAATGTCAATTATTATTTTACAAAGTAACTAAGTAGGATTTCTGCACATGAAATGGAATATAGGAAAATATTCATAATAAAAGAAAGGATAATGTATATTTAATAAAGGTTCTTGAAATAGTTGTAGACTAATTTAGAAGAAAGGAGAATTTTGAAAAATAATTTAAAACCATAAACGTGGTTAGACATGGAAATCTATTCTGACATCATTACTTTTACTGAGGGAACAAAGTGCATTATTCATGTTCTCACATAATGTCTTTACTACTATACTTCTCTTAGGACACAAGGGACAGACCTAAATTAACCTAAATACATGAGAACTAAATAAATGTACATCGTGATTCTCTTATATTAAGAGACGAGGTTATGTTAACATTTATGATGTCTGTTTAAATACGTCGTTTTGTTATTTTGCATAGCAGACTGTTTCATCTATTACCGACATTCTTTTAACCATCAAAACAGAAGTAAATGTTTTTAATGTGAAGATGTATGATGACGATCCTTTAGAGACCCTACATTTCCAGACTACGAGATGATAGAAGAGATAATGATTCACCTTAATGTCCGTAAACCAGTCAGATATACGATGAAAATATGAAAATTATATCATCTTCAATGTCTTTATGGAGTATCTTAAGTTATCATACAAAAGCTACACATACCTCAAACTGTAACCATATACTTTGTAATCCAGAACTGTAAATAATATTTGTGATTTATATTGGTACTTGGTGGATCAAAGATTAACGTTGGGAATTGAACAGAAAAACGTATATTTGCTTAATTAAAGCCTACAAGACTATTATAAGACTGCATAATAACACTGGTGAGATGCATATTCAATAAGTATATCATTACATAATATACAAATGTAATAAAAGTTCCAACAAAAAACACCTCGTAATGTATGTATAATTAAAACCAATTGAAACATAGCTTTGTGCGGATTAACTTACAGTATAAATATTACTCCCGGTTATGATTACAGACTGACCTGTCTCTATTCCTCTGATACATCGTATGTAATATTGAAATAGTGCTTTGTACGGATTACAATATAAATATTACCCTTGGTTGTAATTCATACTGGCCTGTTTCTATTACCTTGATACATCGTATATATTATTTAACTAGAGCTTTGTGCGGATTACATTATAGATATTACCCCTGGTTGTAATCAAAGACTGGCCTGTTTATATTCCCCTGATACATCGTAGGTAACATTTAACTAGAGCTTCGTGCGAATTACAGTATAAATATTACCCCTGGTTGTAATTAAAAACTGGCCTGTTTCTATTCCCCTGATACATCGTATGTAATATTGAACTAGAGCTTTGTGCGGATTAACTTACAGTATAAATATTACTCCCGGTTATGATTACAGAATGACCTGTCTCTATTCCTCTGATACATCGTATGTAATATTGAACAAGTGCTTTGTACGGATTACAGTATAAATATTACCCTAGGTTGTAATTCATACTGGCCTGTTTCGATTACCTTGATACATTGTATATATTATTTAACTAGAGCTTTGTGCGGATTACATTATAGATATTACTCCTGGTTGTAATCAAAGACTGGCCTGTTTATATTCCCCTGATACATCGTAGGAAACATTGAACTAGAGCTTCGTGCGAATTACAGTATAAATATTACCCCTGGTTGTAATTAAAAACTGGCCTGTTTCTATTCCCCAGATACATCGTATGTAATATTGAACTAGAGCTGCGTGTGGTTTCCAGTATAAATATCACTCCCGGTTGTAATTACACGCTGACCTGTCTCTATTCCCCTGATACATCGTATGTTATATTGAACTAGAGCTTTGTGCGGATTACAGTATAAATATTACCCTTGGTTGTAATTCATACTGGCCTGTTTCTATTACCTTGATACATCGTATATATTATTTAACTAGAGTTTTGTGCGGATTACATTATAGATATTACCCCTGGTTGTAATCAAAGACTGGCCTGTTTATATTCCCCTGATACATCGTAGGTAACATTTAACTAGAGCTTCGTGCGAATTACAGTATAAATATTACCCTGGTTGTAATTAAAAACTGGCCTGTTTCTATTCCCCTGATACATCGTATGTAATATTGAACTATAGCTTTGTGCGGATTACAGTATAAATATTACCCATGGTTGTAATTACAGACTGGCCTGTTTCTATAACCTTGATACATCGTATATATTATTTAACTAGAGCTTTGTGCGGATTAACTTACAGTATAAATATTACTCCCGGTTGTATGATTACAGACTGACCTGTCTCTATTCCTCTGATACATCGTATGTAATATTGAACAAGTGCTTTGTACGGATTACAGTATAAATATTACCCTTGGTTGTAATTCATACTGGCCTGTTTCGATTACCTTGATACATTGTATATATTATTTAACTAGAGCTTTGAGCGGATTACATTATAGATATTACTCTGGTTGTAATCAAAGACTGGCCTGTTTATATTCCCCTGATACATCGTAGGAAACATTGAACTAGAGCTTCGTGCGAATTACAGTATAAATATTACCCCTGGTTGTAATTAAAGACTGGCCTGTTTCTATTCCCCTGATACATCGTATGTAATATCGAATTAAAGCTTTGTGCGGATTACAGTATAAATATTACCCCTGGTTTTAATTAAAGACTGGCCTGTTTATATTTCATTGATACATCTTATGTAATATTGAACTAGAGCTACGTGTGGATTCCAGTATAAATATCACTCCTGGTTGTAATTACATGCTGACCTGTCTCTATTCCCCTGATACGTATGTAATATCGAATTAGAGCTTTGTGCGGATTACAGTATAAATATTACCCCTGGTTGTAATTAAAGACTAGCCTGTTTCTATTCCCCTGATACATCGTACGTAATATTGAACTATAGCTTTGTGCGGATTACAGTATAAATATTACCCCTGGTTGTAATAAAAGACTGGCCTGTTTATATTTCATTGATACATCGTATGTAATATTGGACTAGTGTTGCGTGTGGATTCCAGTATAAATATCACTCCTGGTTGTAATTACACGCTGACCTGTCTCTATTAATGATACATCCTATGTAATATTGAACTAGAGCTTTGCGCGGATTACAGTATAAATATTACCCCTGGTTGTAATTACAAACTGACCTGTCTCTATTCCCTTGATACATCGTAGCCGAGCGACATCAGCTGAATGATTTCAGCATTAATTTTATAGATGGACGCGTCGATTCCAACTCAGATCTCAGTTTAAATTAATTACATGTTTCACTTCGATTCAAATTAGCTTGCTTTTTATTCTTTATTCTTATTTTATTATTAGGAAGATTTTTCATTCACCTCTGAGAGGCGCGTATCTCATGTGTCTGTGTTGTGAGTTTGTAGTGCTTGCGTTGTTGTTAAAGAATAATCATTTTGAAATATTACATGCGGTATCGTTTTGCCTAGTTACTTATAAAGAGAAAAGTACACTTTCACTCCGTACCTAAGTTTACAGTTTATTTGCTATATTTCTTGGAAATAGAAAATAACTTTAAATGTATAAGTTATATATTTTTTGTACAAACATTAATTTTTGCTTGCAGCATCCCTCCTTAGAATTAAAATTTGTACGTTTCTTGTTACTTTTACACTAAAATGTAAATTTTAGAGTGAACAAATTAAAATACGGCCATACAGGGTAAAATTTAGGTGTGGATTTGTATTACAGGAGAGACAATAAAAATAGGAAATAATAAGTTACTTTTCTTTGCCAAAATGTTTAGGATTCTTTGAACCATTAGAATAATATATAAGACGTTTGGATACTTTTGAAAATTTTGTGATTCGTACATGGAGCCTGTTTTTGGGACACACTGTATTTCTATAAATGCAATGTAAAAAAAAGTTATTTGGGATTTGTTTCGTTGGATATCCCTTTAAAATATACATCTGAAGTTAGCCGTTTAGCTGCTAAAATTGAGATGGTTGTACATACTGTGTTTTGGGTGTTTTAAATAAGAAATATTTTTGAAAAGGAATATACTTAAGGTTTGGCCAGGGACCCTACAAATACCCGTTCAAAATTTCAGTACAATTGGTCATGTTAACATGATTACAGGTTACCATGATAGAATAAAAAAAACTCATGTACACACACCAAGAAATTTTTACACAATATTGTAGATTTCAAATACAAAGTAGTACAGCTCGAAAAGATCCTGTGGTTCACTGATACTGGTAGTATATCCGCGAATAATAAGCAAAAGCCGGAAAAATGGTTAATTATATTTCTTGTCAGTGATTATAGGTGTTCTAAATATTTATCACATAAATAAGAGTATAGAATAATAATTATATTTCTTTATACTCTGTTATTGTATAAAACGAAATAAATGATCACTATGTCACGTAATAGCATATGAATTTATGTTATAAAAATATTGTTCATGATATAGTATAAAATAGGGTTTTGATTAGCGATATGGTTACAGGAAATGCTTTTATTTTTAATAAGTGGTGAATGAATTGTAAGGCAATGCATTCGGAAGCATGTTGAGAAATATACAAGTACAGAACTACTACTTTGACCCTGCAACAGTTCAGCTTCCGATGTTAAATAACACATTTAAAACGTTACATTCAAGACATAGGCACGAAGAATCATAAGTATCGTTTCTACATTTCATATTCCTGTGGTTACTACTATTTAAAGTACCGTAAAATCATTATAAAACAGAACGTAAAATGATAAATATTAATAATTTCATATAGCTTCCAGTATTTAATATATCATATTGGGTTGCAACAGATTATAAGACTATTCTATGAACGTCACTGTATCTAGGACTTGGCTGAGAGTGTGTGTGTGCTAACTTGGTAACAGTTGTGACTTAACAGCCAACACCACAGTGGTGTGTATCTAGCACTTGGCTGAGAAAGACAGTGGTTCATAAAAAAATGCGATTGACAGAACGTCTAAATTGGTTAAAGTTGAGACTTAACATCCAACACCACAGTGGTGTGTATCTAGCACTTGGCTGAGAAAGACAGTGGTTCATAAAAAAATGCGATTGACAGAACGTCTAAATTGGTTAAAGTTGTGACTTAACAGCCAACACCACAGTGGTGTGTATCTAGCACTTGGCTGAGAAAGACAGTGGTTCATAAAAAATGTGATTGACAGAACGTCTAAATTGGTGACAGTTGTGATTCAACTGCCGACAGCTCAGTGGTGTGTACCTAGCACTTGCGTGAGAGTGACAGAATAGTTTTATAGAATGTGATTGATAGAATGTCTGAATTGGTTATAGTTGTGATTTAACTCTCTTCCGCTCAGTGGTGTGTACCTAGCACTTGCGTGAGAGTGACAGAATAGTTTATAGAATGTGATTGATAGAATGTCTGAATTGGTTATAGTTGTGATTTAACTCTCTTCCGCTCAGTGGTGTGTACCTAGCACTTGAGTGAGAGTGACAGAGTGGTTTATAGAATGTGATTGACAGAACGTCTGAATTGGTTACAGTTGTGATTCAACTGCCGACAGCTCAGTGGTGTGTACTTAGCACTTGAACAAGACAGTCATGGTGGTTTGAAATAGAGACTTCATTGGTCTCTACGTCTTAATCGTTAAAAGTAATTTGAAATAGAACAGAGTAAACAAATTACGTGTTTAGTATATTATAGGCATTATATTTTTTTATTTTTATTGATAAACTAATTTCTTTCAATATTTGAACTCGTTAGTAAATTTATAATGTTTTAGAAGATTAGTATCCTTAAAACACATCCATTGGGTGATCTCGGTAGTCGTAGATGTACCGGAAGAAGGATGATTCTCACTGTACTTCCTAGTGATGAACAAATTTCACGTATAAATATATTATCTGCTGGTCTTGTAATTAGTGGTTGTTTTATAACAAATGTTATTATAATAAAGTAACATACGTCAACATAACATCCTGTACTAACACAACACATAACACATTGTACTCTTGCTTTCTATAATTTCTTCCATTCTAATAGTTTTGTAAATTTTGTTTATCGTTGAAGCAATAGATATTTTTAAATATTCATTGCAGTATAAATGCTGCCATTACATGAGACAAGAATACTGTGAATAGCGACATAATATAAGTTTTAGTAGAGTTATATTTTAGCATAATTAATTAATGTTATGCCGATACCTGCTTGGATAACTAAAGCCTTTTCGTAAATTTGACAGTGGTCTGAGAATAAAAATTATTTAAATTATCGTTGCAGACTTGCAAAATATAAAATACATGGTGATGTATTAATGTAAATAAACTCTGAGAAAACTTTCAAATGAAATTAAACCATTTATTGGCACTAAAATAGCAATATAGTATATGTGCACATTAAAACACAACTAATAAATCACACTGAAGTATTTATTAATCTTTTGCCTACCCTAATTAGTTCTTCCAAGATATTTCATACAATATGGAGGCAGCCTCATCAAGACTTTAGTAACCTTATTCGATCAGAAGACGCCTCATACGTGCCTTGAAAACTCTCATGTATGTTTGGCATTCATGAAAAATAGTAACTGTTTAAAACTAATATAGAATGAATTTTCCATACTAAACTCGTATTTTTGTCGAGTATTGTAATTTATGTTTTAGTGCTTGAAGAATATTTCGGTTCCTAATGGCAAATGTAAAGGTGTGTAAAATAGGTAGTGACGGCAACGTTAAGACGCCATCCGATCGGAAACGCTCCAGGCAACTGCCTCTAGGTCCTAGTCAAAACTTAGAGCTTTGCTGTGGCAGAATAAAGAGTCTATTAAAGTCACGCTGGCAACAAAAACCCCAGAATATTACACCGTACACAACTCTCGATTGGAAAATTCTAATATATGCGGTATTGAGAGTTTTTCAGAGACAAGGTCAGACAGATATCGCAGATCCAATACTGTAGAGTTTATATTTTCCGCAATGAAATTATATAAAATTTTTTCATTCCGAATCCTGATTCAGGAGTACACATAACCAACGTTATCGAGATAGTTTTATTAATTTTTAATATCAAATTCTCACGAGATGGTCTTGATGTACTCCAAAATGAGTAATGAATTCTATAGGTCTGTCAACCTGCAGAAAGTAAGCATGGCTTAACATTTCTTTACTGCGAAGAATTACTTGGTTCAACCATTTTGTACGAGAAGTTGTTTATGGAAGGTTTTTAATAAAATAAATGCAGAGTTGTAATATGTACGTAGTAGGTCCATGATATGAGAGAGTACCATCTGCTAATGTTTGCAGAAAAACATCTTCCCATGATTCAGTGAACAATACATTGTTTAAATCCGCTTTTTCTTGGGACTAAATACTCGGATATAATAAGTTGTTCTCTATTTATTAATCCATAAATTTAATAGTCGAAACTACAGAACCTGACCCTTGTAACCCGAAAAGCAGAACTTACAAACACAAAGCTTTACTAGATGTCCAGGAATGGATTTAAAAACATTACTTAGACACGAAATTACTAATCTTGAACATGAGTAATCCCACTGTCATTGGATTCAATGAAAAAACACTCCAACAAATCAACCAAATATTCATAAATCACCGAAGATTTCAGCAGATTAATACTAAAGCTCCCTCCAATAGGATTTCTGTGATTTGGATTAATGTGTAGCAGAAGCAGAGCCAACCTATCCAAGAAATCGGTTAGGAAATGAATAAGTACGTTAAGTACGTTGGGGGTGTGTTACTGTATAATACCCCCAATTAATGCAAAAGACAATGAGAAGTCATTTTATTTTATAGATTGATAGTTTTGTAAGTCTGAAATTTAGAGTTATATTTATGACGTGAACTCCAGATTACTTTACCTGGAAAATATAAACCCAGTATGTGTGGGAGGGCATTAAAACCAATTACGGCTATTAGTATCTGCTGTAGTTTGTTTATTAATTTGGTTTACAGTAAACTGAATAATTATGGTAAATGTAATTGAGAATGCTTGGTTCACACAGCATGTGCTGGATAGTTTACTACCCAGTGAAGCATATCATGTTTTTTACATAGGACGGAAAATTGCCATTATCATTTAAAATTTTTATGCAATTCGTTTTCGGCTAAATGTTTGGTATAATAATGTTTACTAAAATGATGTGAAATATAAAGCGTACCACAAGTTGTTATAGGTGCTTTTAAATTTAAAAACACTTTTTCAAAACCACTAGTCTTCTCACGGAATTATCGTTACGAATGGGCTACGTATAAAAATGGAATTCATTGCAATTTTAAATTTTTGTTTTAGAGGAGGGAATTGAAAAAACACAGTTAGGTTAGGGGGCAATACACCAAGAAACAAATGTACTAACTTGTAAGACTAATTATTAATGGTAGGGGAAAATAATTAATACATACAAATATTGAAAACATTACAACAGAAGCACTACATTCACTTATCTATAAATTTAAGATTATAATAGGATCTTTTGGTAATTTAACAATATATACATTTTCTCCACAATATTTAATAATATATATATATATATATATATATATATATATATATATATATATATATATATATATATATATCGTGGGGGTTCACAGCACCTAATCTAATAGCACCTAATATCACAGCACCTAAAATTGAACCGTCTAATAAGACCGATTCTCATAGCACCTAATATTATAGTACCTAATCTCACAGCACCTAAGGAAATGCCCGAGAGTTGCACGGCACCTAAAGATCGTGCTGGAGTGTTATAGCACCTAATATCACACCACCTAAAAGGGAGTGGTGGGGATCGCCGGAGGTGTAGGCCGCCACCACTGTCCGTGGCCAGTGGGCGACCGTCCGTTGAGTCGCGTGGATAGGGGAGAGCTCTGAGTTGGTTATTGACACGTGCTGTGCGGGTTGCATTAATGCGCTTGCTGGAAGAATTGAAGGCGATGGACGTTTCATTTTGGATTTATATATGTTATTGTTACCGGATCCCGACGACCTCTCTCACACACACTAAACATCTCACTTAAAACATCTACCACATTAAAATATACCCCTTTATTACATCTGAAAAAGTTTGACGGTTTAGGTAGTATTAATCCATATATTATAGCTAAAGTGAGATATTTTAGATATTTTTATTGATTGTGATAATCTAAAATATGAAGAAAATCACAGTTTTTGTTTTAAATTTAAGCTTTTTCCAATTTAACTCCTCCTAATTCAAAAATAATTACAGTTAAAAAATATAATATATCATTTGTTGTATGTCTCTTAAAGAACGACATGCTGATAATTTAGAATTCTAAGTTAATAATTAAAGGCGTAACAAGTTTTTTGGGAAACTCATTAGACTTGTATTTATTTATAAATCACGCAATGCTTATTAATAATTATCTTTACTTATGAGTGAGGGTGCAGAACAAGCGAGGTACACAGAACTGTGCCGGAACCTTACTACAAGATGGCATGAAACATACCAACTTGCCACGTGTGCCAAAAACACAAGATAAAATATCGACAGGTGTATTTTCACACAAACCACCACAGGAAAATTGTTTAAATTAGGCTTGTATGATTCTGGTAAGTATATTAATTCAAGGAAAGGCAATTAAATTGTTTATTTACCCAAAACAAACATTTAATTAAACTTATATTCGTAAATTCACTAACATATAATTTGAGGGAAGTTAATATTCCTCAAAGCGAAGCGGCCGAATACCTTCCATAATCTTATCATCATCATCTTTGTTATCGGTGTTATATTTTCACTGTTTACCTCATGTTCACTGACACAGCCTTCCGACGAATTTATGTCCCCCAGTCAAAATATTAGTAGTCTTCTACAGCCTCCCCAGCAATCATTTATTGGTCCAAGCGTTATCAATAACTATTTTTTTATTCTCTACAACTTTCATTCAACAATCAGGTGTAGTCTTTTCCAAAGGTTCTTTACAAATTATGTTATAGAAGTAATAGTGAACGACTTGTTATTTTTGCGATATGTAAATTAATTTGAGCCCATATTAGTTCTATCGCGTGGAACTTGACTGTCAATAGAAGTTCGGCTTTATCATATCTGAACTAAAGTGACTCCTTTCTAGTATACCATTCTGTAATTTCTGCCTTATATCTTTTGCTCCTAGGTGCTTTACTTATTCATTTTGAATTATACAGTGTATTATACATAGCAATAACTACATCTTTCATTAATATAATCCACCCATAGGGGTAGAAATGGACTTGGAATTCTTAGAAGAACTTCCCTATGTCCTATGTACATAAAATGTGGCACACACATGCCTTATGACTTGCAGAGAAAAACAATAGCGTCTTTATGAAGATCAACTACCATAGCGACTGAAATATAGTTGCAAACCCTAGAAAAAGTATATTATTATTTTTCATCTTCCCGCTATCCGAAAAAAGTTAAAATTTCACACACACACACACACACACACACACACACACACGCGCGCGCGCGCGCGCGCACAGTTCTCGTCATATAAGTTGATTACAAAACGTATATTAAAGAAGATAAACCCAGATTAATGGTTTACATGGAAGTTGTACCCGCTATAAAAACTACGTTTTGCTTTGTAAACTTCCCGGTATCCTATGAATGTAAAGTTTGACATACATGTGTATTATGCATTAATGGCAAACCAACTTGGGGAGCCCATTGTCTTGATAATGTTATTTTAGTCTGCCTAGATCAGGTTATTTCATGCAACATCTTTGATTTTTCTTTCTCGGATCGTAATGGGCTTATTTTAAATATTTAAAAGAATACTTTATCTGAAACATCTAAAAACTTGCTAAACCCAAAAGTAAAAGTGACACATTTTTATTTTAATTCTTCCAGAATCCTCTATTGATGGTCTGACAAACCATTTGTTTTCACATGATTGGAATGTCTTGCTTAGTAATGGAAGAGTATTCTCTACCTAAAAATTCGTTCATGCATATTTCTCCATTTTAGTTAATAAACAAACATTTTACTCTACAGTGAAAAAACAACGTTCCACAATTAGTGAGATTAAAGGTCGAAATCAAAACGATTGGTATAGTGGGGAACTGGACCAAATGAAAGAAACTTTTGTTTTTGGAGAAATCAACAAAACTTTCTACTAGTGATAGGGCTCATGTAAATCTCGAGAAATGTTATAAAAAGTCCGTAGTAGAAGAGGCAAAGCTTACTCATAATGTCGCAAAAATAGAAAATAGCAGTAACCAATATAAGGATTTGATAAACGAAAATACAAAAATTTAGTATTTCAATCAGCATTATCAATAAATATCACTCCAGATAACTTAAACCATTTGTTTTATCAATTCGGTTAACACCAAATAAAGGGTAGTATAAAAAAGCCTCATGTTAATAGATTGAGCTTAATAAAAAATTACCATATTGAAAGAAACACATTTATCTTTGTAGAAGTCTTGATTGATGAGGCCATTAAAGCTGTCAAAAGAGTTAGAAACTCAGAAAGCAAAGACATTTATAACTCATCTAAAATTATAATATTTTAACGAATTTACCATACGTTTTTGAACCCATTAACTATATGTATATCTGCCCGATTCTTAAGAAAGGGTCTAGGAATCTCCCTGAGAGCTATTGCCCAGTATATATTATATCTGTCCCGTAATAATAGAAACTGTTTTACATGATGAACTTTTTGCGTATCCGGAAAATAACAAAAATCTAAATTTATTACAATAGAAGAGGTATATACACCACTGATGCAGTTTATTCACTAATTAAGGAGGTCCTAAACACTTTTGAGATTAAAGCCTTTGCTCAGGCAACATATTTTGATTTGAGCAGGACCTTAAAACTTAACTATTACGGTATTAATAGGAGTCCGGCTTTAAAAAGTTCTTTAAAGACTATTTATCTAACCGCAGGCAAAAAGTTTGTTTGTATTAATGGAAATCGGTCCAACAATTTGGTGATCAGGAATGTTGTACCTAATTTGGTGATCAGGAATGTTGTACCTAAGGGTCAGTCCTGTGCCCTATTATGTTTTTATTATATACAAATTAATTTCCTACCGTTGTTAAGTTCAAATCTCTTTTAAAAGCTAACGACACAACTCTGTAGAATATCCATACAAACTTTGACGAATTACAAGTTCTTGTCATTGAATCAGTTGAGGAAGCCTCAGTGTGGTTTCGATCAAATGGATCTTTACTAAATGAAGTCAAAACTCACAACATTTTGTTTACTTTACGACAAACCCCTACAATTGACACACCAAATTATTTCTTTTCTTGTGTTAAATTTCTAGGAATATTTTGGTAGAGTAATTTTTTTACTTAGACGTATTATAAATTGTGTTACTGAAAAAATATGTTAAATCTGCATACTATGCCTATTTTCAATCAATGGCAAGGTATGGCCTAATATTATGGGGTAATAGCGCTAAAATTAATGAAATCATTATCCTGCAAAACAAAGCTATCAGAATAATAACAAAATCACAACCACTAGAACACTGTGAACCACTTTTTATTAAGCTTTGGTGGAAACTTTCATAAATTTATATATTTTTGACTCAGTGTTGTATATTACAAAAAAACATGTCATCATTAATTTTGACTAGCAACTTGCATAATTATTATACGAGAAATAAATATAATATTTATAACAACTTGGATTTGTAGATATTAATATTCCAGAATATTAATATTTAAATTATCAATGAGACATCCAAGACGATATAAAATATTTTTTTATTAGTAAGCTCGGAGTGAATATGCAGTACAATTTATTACTAAATTTGTTAACTATTAAATATTATCTGATTTGTCTAAAATAAAAGTCACAGTTCTAAATAAATATAATGGATTTATTTTAAACTGGCAAATCAATAAGTTCAACGTTTCACAATTTTCATCACTCTATTTTCCACATAGAATTGACAAACCTTTTAGTAAATTTAAAAGTTCCTTTGGCAAGAAATAAAAAAAATATTAATCAAATACATCAAACTAAAATCAGAGCTCTCTTCTAAAATAAAATAATTAAGTTTTAAAATAAAAATCAAATACCTCTTGGAAATAACTAAAATAAAAATGTTCACTTCTAAGTTCACTGAAAATTCAAAATAAAAATTTAAACTTCTCTTTCCACTAGTTGAACCTTAACTTTCAAGTCTCTGCAATTCAGATTAAAACTCTCTCAAACAATTATTAAAGTTCAATTAATTACCAATTAACAATTCACAATAAAACAGATCCAATTAAATATTAATAAAGTACCAAATCTCAATTAAAGTTATTAACAAAGTTCAATTTTAATTCACCTTTCTTGCAAGTATGAACCAAATTTAACTTGTATGATTCTATTATACGCTATTGTTCATCGAGAATTAATTATGCAGATTGCTCTGTAGTTTTCTATGAATTTAATTTTTTCCTATAAAAAAGACAACAAAATTAGTTTAATATCAGATCAGGAAGACTATTTCAATAAAACGTACAGTAAATTTGGTGCTTACCTCAAAATCCCTCGCGGAAAAAATTTAAGAAGCACGGCGCACTGTAATCAACTTAACTCACGAAAGTAATCAAAACAAGGTCGAAAATTATGAGTTGGCGCTTTTATACTCCCTCCCTCCAAGGAACTTTGCAGGACATCCGCGGTGTTCTCTCATTGGTCCAGCTGTATCAAACAAGCAGAACAGTATTCGTAACAAGACAAGTTCTAATCAATTCAAGGCAGTCAACCTGCCTTCCTAACAATTTAAAACTACCAGTACTAACTTGTCAAAGGATTACATGTTCGTTTTTACCCTGACGTTTCACAATCTAATTTCAAATTAAATCCCAATATTTCGTTCCCAAAATTTTCATTTAATTTAAGTTTTAATAAAAATATAAACCAATGTAGCTTTAAAAACGCTACAATATTGTTATTGAGCATTTCAGATTAAACAAAAAACAAAATATGCATGTTATAATTACTCAGAAGACACAACAAATTGCAATATTTGATGTATTGCACGAGGCACGCAGCGGGAGTGTCTCATAATTGTGCAGTGTGCCTGACTCAAAGGTCTACACATGTGGTCTTTCCTTGTGGCCACTTGTGTATGTGCACTGAGTGCTGAGACACACTGCCTGGTTACCAAGTTAATCTCAAATGCCTGTTGTGTAGGCAAGTGAGCCAGGCAATAACCAGAGTTTATTTCTGATAATTATACTTTAAAAAAAAATGATTAAAAACCGAGATTGAAAGCCTATTTTGGTTCTATATTATAAAATTTTATTTCTTTCCTATGTAGTACATCCTGTATAAATAGATTACAATGAAATGGATATGTTATTAATAGTATCATATGGAATATATTGAGAGTTATTGAGATTTCGTCCTAAACAATTAATAACTTTGATCCTCAAAAATCAGGGAGATTAATTTTAACAACAATCAGTCTACAAATAGACTGCGGCAAACTTCTTACGGCGCAGTGGGAGGACTAAAAGTAGTCGATCTCACTCACAGTATATACCAGCAACAAAGGTGTTAAGATACTTTTTCGATGTTGTCGTCTTGCACTGTATGTCATGTTATATTGGTCTTCTGAAGCCTTATACTTGTTCTAATTTTTTTAAGTAATTTTCTAATAGCCCTCATCCTCTTTTTAAGATTTGACGTCTTTTTTAACATGGTCTCATACATTCTTTTTAATCTATGAATGTTCAGCTTTGACAATGTGATTTAAATATTAATTTAAATTTGTTGTGCAATCATTACTAAGAGAGAGATTTGCGCCCAATACAACAAAATTCAGAGGTAGCAGGCTGATACATAATTTTTGTAAAGACTCATGACAAGTTTTTATTTTCTTAGAACAGCCAAAACAAGACGCGCTCTTATAAGTGCGTTACTGGCGCAATCTGTAATAAGATATACATATACATCCCACTAATATTATAAATGCGAAAGTTTGAATGTTTGGATATTTGGATGTTTGTATGTTAAGATGTTTGGAGGTTTGTTCTCGAATCACGCTGAAACTGCTATACGGATTGTGCTGAAATTTGGAACCGGTATAGCTTTTAGTCTGAATTAACACTTAGAGTAGCTGTTAACACTTTCAGCTAAAGTTCATCCAAGAGGCAGAAAGAAGAAACAAGTGTTTACATTTAAATTTGAGTAAATATTTCAATAATTTTAGAGTACTTAATCAGTAGTGTAATGTAGATTGCAAATACGAAGTTATTTAATTTTAAATTTTAGATTGCGCCAATGATCAATAATCCATCTAATACAATAGAAATGCTATGTATACGCTGTTATAACAACTACCTTATTGTATAAAGCTGTGAATGTTTGCATATAACGTAATATAATCTGGTTAGTTCCTTTAACAATGTGTATGGCCTTTTTACTGTAGTTATTGAAAAGCAAATGGAGATAATATTGCTCTAATACTTGAAGCATATACCAATAATAAATATTTAGTGATCGGTAAAAATATCAAAATCACCTAATCATAAAAATTTAACCTAAGTTAGATTCCGAAACCAATATATGAGACCATTGTTTTGGTTAGTGCAACAGCATAAATCAATAGTGGAACTGTAACTAGATTAGACTGGGGGTGAATTTAAACGACCAGAACAGACCCATATTGACCGCAGCAACTTTTTTGTTGTACTATACACTTTCGTCATTGGGATTAAAAAGGCAAACTGTTATTGTTACATGAAGGCATATACAAATATATATATATATATATATATATATATATTATATATATATATAAGTAGATATGAATATGGGCGGTTCTGGCTCACTTTTGGGACAGACAGAAAATCAAGGGAAAATACTGTTTAAAGGACAATAAACGAATCTGTAAAATCAAACAGTATGGCGGTTCTAGCTCACTTTTGGGACAGACAGAAAATCAAGGGAAAATACTGTTTAAGGGACAATAAACGAATCTGTAAAATCAAACAGTATGGCGGTTCTGGACCACTTTTGGGACAGCCCAAAAATCAATACAAATACTGTTCAATACACCATAAATATGTAAAAACAATTCACAATACAATTTACTTAAATAAACTATGGTAAACTGTATTCAAGCAATATTTCAAGATATGAATATGTTTTTTTTTAAAAAAATGGACCACTTTTGGGACAGCCCAAAAATCAATACAAATACTGTTCAATACACCATAAATATGTAAAAACAAGATAATAATATGGCGGTTCTGGACCACTTTTGGGACAGCCCAAAAATCAATACAAATACTGTTCAATACACCATAAATATGTAAAAACAATTCACAATACAATTTACTTAAATAAACTATGGTAAACTGTATTCAAGCAATTTTTCATGACAGTATGACAACATAAATTGTGGAATTTATAATACTCGAATGTTGAATTTAGAATATGTTGGCATTACCGTTGAGCGAGAAATGTTGGTAGCACTGCGCGGCACACAGGAGAACTTAGTTAAAAGATTTTTCTATAATAAATAGAACAATCTGAAAACATTTGACCAGAAATTGTGCTGATTTGTGTCAAGTTGTCACAAAAATCACCACTTCTCAAAATTTTAGTTTACAAATTTTTGCTCTTTAAATATGGAGCGGAAAAAGATAGAGTGCCCATACTGCAAAAAAGACATTTTTGAACATCACTATACTCGACATTACAATTCGAAAAATCATTTGAAGAACAAAGAAATTTATAATAAAGAATTGAATTATTTAAGACAATGGGCTAAGGAGAATCAGATCGATGGTCACGAGAAGATGTACAATATAGAAAAATTGCGTGAATTAAAGAAAAACTTTAAGGAAGATAAAAAAGATCTCAATCTATTTAATGATGAAAAAATTCAATCAATCGCTGAAAAATTGTCCATAGAAACAAACGATAAAACTAAGTCTGAAATGATCGAAGAAATTGATAAAACTCTTAACGAAAAACCTGAAAATATCATAGATGTAGAAGTTTTATCCTCTATACATGGTCTTTTCAAACAATACATTTTAACGAATTTAAACGAAAATTTCATGTCAATTTACAAATATCTATCAATTATGAGGCCAGAGATTAAAAGTTTAATAGAAAAATTTCAAGAAACCGTTAAAAATATGAAAGGTTATTTATCTTTAGAATGCGAATACGAACGAACTTTTAGTGAACGGTGAACCACAAACTTGTCCTATGTATTTTACTATAAAAGCGGATGAAATCTTCGATGTGAAACGACTTTATTACTAAGCAATTTAATAAATTAACACATCGAGAACAAATGAATCATCCAAATAAAAGGTTCTGGATGGACATTAAAACGCTGCAAACAACTAGTTTTGAGCCTTAATAAACACGAATTTATGAACGCAGGATCATATATCGATTTACCACAAGAGATCAAAGTAAAGAAAGCTTGTGCAAATATCAAAAATAAAGATGATTTCTATTTTGTTTATTCTATCCGATGTGCTATGGGAAAACCCGAAAAGAATGCTGACAGAGCAAAGCAATACGAGAAATTTGTAAATGACGAGATATTTTCGGGCTTTGAGTATCCAATGTCTTTAAAAGATATACAATTATTTGAGAAAACGCAGCTCCAATTCCAAGTACAAATATCCAAAAATGTCTATAAATATCTATACTTATGACGAAAAACTCAACATTGTTCCATTACAAATTTCCGAAGTTTATAATGCCGAGTTAGAAATCGATTTATTGTATGTTAAACAAGAAGACAAATCTCATTATGTGTTGATAACAGATTTAAATAGATTAGTGAGTTCTCAGTTATCTAAACACGAACATAAAAAAATTGCTATGTAGAAGATGTTTAAGCCATTTCTACAAATCTGGAGATTTAGCAGATCATTTAGAAATTTGCAAGCAACATGAAAGTATGCAAACCTATTATGCCATTTCCAGGTCAAACAACTAAATTTACTAATTATCAAAAGAAGTTTAGCCATCCGTACGTTATTTATATGGATTTTGAGAGCATATTAGAAAAAAATTCCGACATGCAAGAACAATCCACAAAGATCGACTACAACCAAGATTCAGAAGCACATTCCTTATGGTTTTACTCTATAATTTAGTGTCAAATGTGACCAATCGTATGTACAAGCCGATATGTTATCGAGCAAAAAATGAAGAAGAGTTGCCGAACGTTCCTGCAAAATTGTTTGAAGAAACTCAATAAATTATCGAAATACATAGCTACAAAATATAATTCTAAGAACAAAAAACCTATGAAATTAACTGAAGAAGAAGAAATTTCATATCAAAATTCAAACGTTTGTCATATCTGTGAATGGTCTGCTTATGATGTTGGATCAATTCAGTATGATTTTACTCCTGATAGTTGGAAAGATAAGAGTTATAATAAAGTGAGAGATCATTGTCATTTAAACCGGCAAGTTTCGAGGCGCAGCTCATGCATGTTGCAATCTAAATTTGAAATTTCCTCAGAATATTCCCGTTTTCTGCCACAATATGTCTAATTACGATACGCATTTGTACATAAAAGAATTGGCAAAAACAATACGGTAATGTTGATTTGATTGCAAACACCGATGAACGATATATAAATTACTCTGTAAATTCTGGATATGGGTATGAATTTGATGGTGACAAACCTAAAAAGTTCATAAAAATTCTCTTTCGTAGACACGTTTAGATTCATGGCGTCAATCTATCGAAAAATTAGCGAAAAATTTAAAGAAAGAAGACTTCAAACATACAAATCATTTTATACAGGATGGAAGAATATTGAATGAAATTATAGAAAGACAGCCAAATGACAAAGAAGAGATTTTTAAAATATTGTCAGGAAAAGGAATATTTCCCTATGAATTTATCGATAGTATTTAAAAACTTGATTACACAGAAGAATTAAGAATTCAAGATTTCTATTCACTTTTGACAGATGAGAGCATATCTGAGAAAGATTATCAACACTACTTGAGCGTTTGGAACAAATTAAAAGAGAAAAATCTTGGAAATTACTCTGATTTGTACAATATCCAAGATGTTTTATTGCTTGCTGATATATTCGAAAATTTCAGAAACATTTGCCTTAATTGTTATAAACTCGATCCGGCACACTATCTAACAGCTCCCAGTCTCGCATGGGACGCAATGTTAAAATTAACGAAAATTGAGCTTCAGCTAATTAACGATTATAATATGTATTTGATGATTGAAAAAGGCATTCGCGGGGGCATTTCTCAGTGTATTAAACGATATGTGAAAGCAAATAACAAATATTTGAAAGATTTCGATAAGACAAAGCCCGAAAACTATTTGTTATACGTTGATGCTAATAACCTTTATGGGTATGGCCTAATGCAAAAACTGCCGTTTAGTGATATCAAGTGGATGGATCCAAAAACTTACACAACTGAAGAATGGAAAGAAACAATTTTGGAACTCACTGGCGACGAAGATTATGGCTATATTCTCGAAGTTGATCTTGGATATCCAACAAATTTACACGAACATCACAAGGATTTACCTCTTGCTCCAGAACATTATAAAAACAAACTTTGCACAACTCTACAGGATTAAAACTGAATACGTTGTTCATTCGAGAAATTTGAAGTTCTATTTGGAACAAGGTTATGATTTTGAAACATGTGAATAGAGTTATTGCATTCGATCAGAAGCCTTTTATGAAAGAATACATTGATTTTAACACAAACATGAGAACCAAAGCTACAAGCGACTTTGAAAAGGACTTTTATAAGCTGATGAACAACTCAGTGTTTTGGAAAATCTATGGAAAATGTGAGAAACAGATGTGATATTAAGCTTGGAAATGAAGAATTTTCAATGAAACAAGCTAAGAAAACAAATTTCAAATGCTTTAACATCTTTGACGACAACTGTATAGCGAGTCACATGTACAAACAAAAGGTTAAATTTAACAAAACCGATTTACATAGGATTTTCAGTTCTCGACCTCTCAAAATTGCTAATGTACGAGTTTTATTACAACAAATTAAAGAAGTTTGATCCAGATTTGAATCTGTGTTACATGGATACAGACAGTTATTTTCTAGAATTGAAAACGAGATCCTTTTAAAATTATTAAAGAAAATATAGATGACTTTGATACAAGTGATTTATCCAAAAGATCATGAATGTTTCACTACTAAAAATAAGAAGGTAATAGGGAAATTCAAAGATGAGTTAAATAGCGAAGTTTTAGAAGAATTTTGTGGTTTAAGGTCTAAGATGTACTCGTACAAATATCTAGATAAAAACCCAGTTAGGTGTAAAGGAATTAAGAGAAGCGTTGTAAATAAAACAATAAAATATCGAAAACTTGAAGAGATGTTTGTTCGAAGATAAAGAAGAATTTAGGGAGATGACAGTCATCAAAAGTTATAAACATGAGTTGTACACTGTTACCATAAACAAGCTGGCACTGAACGCTAAAGATGATAAGAGAATTGTCCTAGAAAATAAGATCGATACAGTACCGTATGGCTATGAAGCAAAATCTGATATATTAGACGAATTAAATAAACTTGGAAACTTTGATATGTAAATGGAAGATGATTTAATTCACTGTCACAAGTGTAAAAAGAAAACGAAAAATATAGATTCAAAAATCGTTCAAACTCAAAATGGATTGTATAGAATTGCTGCAAAATGTTCAAAATGTAAGACAAACAAGAGTAAGTTTATAAAAGAATCCAAATCCAAAACCTGTTAAGCAAGAATTGAAGACTAAAGATGAGATAGAGATTGAAGCTCGAGAAATTCATGCACCAGTACGAAAAAAGTTTAAAAAGAGAAAAATTATAACTTTAGGAATTGACGATTTATGGGCAGCAGATTTAGTAATAATGTCTAACTATTCAGATGAAAATGATGGATTTAAGTATATGTTAAATGTTATTGATACTTTCTCAAAATATTGCTTGGTCAAGAGCTATCAAAAGAAAAAACGGCAAGGATATTTCAAAAGCTTTCGAAGATATAGTAAAAGATGCCATAAGGATCAATCACAAACCTCCTAACCTACTTCATACAGATAAGGGTTTAGAGTTTAAAAATAAAGAATTTAACGATGTTTTGAGGAAATACAACATTAAGATTTATCATACTGAAAACGAAGAGAAATCAAGTATTGTAGAGAGATATAACAGAACTCAAAATGAAAGAATGAAGGTTCTTTTTGAGATTAATAAAAACTTTAAATGGATCGATATTCTTCAAGAAATCGTAAAGAAATATAACGATACTGTTCATAGCACAATCAAAATGAAGCCTAAAGACGTAGATAAAGATGCAGAAAAAGAGTTATTAGAGTCGGTTTTCAAGTATGTTCCACCTGAAATTCACACGAAAACTAAATTTAAAGTCAATGATCATGTAAGAATTGTTAGTAAAAAACAAACATTTTCGAACAAATATAAGAACAATTGGTCAAGAGAAATCTGTGTGATTTATCAAATTAATAACACAGATCCTGTAACTTATAGTATAAAAGATTTAAATAATGAAGAAATAACCGGAAAGTTTTATGAATATGAATTGAGAAAGTCAAAGATTTTTTCTATATAAATGGAGGCCCAAAAGAAATGTTTCAATGTGCAAAGAATTAAAAGGTTTTGAAGAATTTTATAAAGATAAGAGTAGAAAAGATGGAATTATTTATAATTGTAAAGATTGTTATAGGAAGTATCATAAAGAGCTGTATGATAAAATAGAAAAATTAACTTTGGAAGAGAAAGAATGTCTTAAATGTAAAGAAACTAAAAAAATTTCAGAGTTTAATAGTGATCACTATAGTAGAGATAAGAAAGACTCATATTGTAAAGATTGTGTAAAGAAGAATCAACATAGATTATATTATGAAGATACTCAATGTGAATGTGGAAGAACTATAAAATGGTTAAATAATTATCAAAAACATTTACAAACAAAATATCATAATTCAAGAGTTTAACATTTTCATCGTGTAATAATTTTTTCTATTTAAATGGAGTCTCAAAAGAAATGTACAAAGTGTCAAGAAGAGAATAGAAAAGACTGTTATTGTAAGGAATTATACGATAAAATGAACAAATTAACTTTAGAAGAGAAAAAGTGTTACTTTTGTAAAGAAATTAAAAATATTTCTGAATTTAATAACTGGCAGTATAGTAAAGATAGAAAAGATGCTTTTTGCAAAGATTGTGCTAAAAAAATTTTCAGCGAAAGTTATAAAAACGAAATGCCTTGTGAATATGAAAAAAAGAATTCTACAATGGTTACCTAGTTATGCTAAACATTTACAAACAAAATATAATAAATCGAGAGTTTTTAGTAAAATTTAGAAACATTTTCATCGTGTAATTTAGATATTCTATAAATCAGTCGAGATTCTGCCATATTTGTAGTAAAATGATTTCCGTTGTATAAAATATTCAAAGATTCTTTCATTTGGTTGTAGAGATTTATACTATTTGGATCTCCTTGTCTTAATAAAATTTCCATTTCTGGGTAATCAATTTCAAGTTCTTTCAATCTTTTCGGTATTTCTCTCTTTTGAGCTCTGATAACGTAATAAGGATATTCCCACATGTGATTCTTCTTAATTAATACAAAAACATGGTGTTTTTTCTTAGCAAAATCTTTACAAACAAGGTCTGGTTTCATTAAGTCAATTTTTACACTTTGTTTTGCGACTATTTCCGTTTTTATTTCATCTTTAATTTGCAAGTGTTTAACTTTGTCCTCTAAATATTTAATCTTGTTTTCAAGTTTGTACACACCAAATTTACGAATGCTTGGTAAAACATCTCTCGTAACCCATTGTTGAAAGCTTTTCGCTTCTATTTTATGAGATCTTAAAATTAACGAATAAAGTCCTAATTCATTAATGAAAATAGTATCTTTGTGAATATTTGCGAGGTGGCCCTCGAGGGCTACCTTATCTTTTAGATAAAAGTATTGAGATTTGTCACCTTCATCGACATTATTTCTAATCGCTTTTTCTGTATTGTTATATTCCAATATTTCTGCAACATCTTTAGCCTTAAAACCAAAATTCATTATTTTCGTCAACAATTGTTAAAATTTCTTTATTATTGAATTTTAGTTGATTATTTCTTAGATCTATGACTGACTCCATTTAGATAGAAAAAATTTAACAAGCAATTTTTATTTTGAGAGACCTGGTTCATTAATAAAAACAGTACAGGGATGAAGATTGTTAAGGGGCCATTCGAATAGACCCTTGTTTTTTAAGTAAAAATATTGAATTTTGTCATCATCATCAACGTTTAATATGATTGCTTGTCTAGTGTTTTCATATTCTAATATTTCTGCAACATCTTTCGCTTTAAACCAGATCACATTGTTTTCGTCTACAATAGTTAAGATATTCGTGTTATCGAATGTAAGTTGGTTATTGAGCAGATCCACAACTGACTCCATTTAGAAAGAAAAAATTTAACAAGCAATTATTTGAGTGTAAAGTCCAGATTCATTAATAAAAATTGAACTAGGATGTAATGTTTGTAAGAGTCGCGATTCGATACCCTTGTCAGAACGTATGTTTTTGAATATTTTCTCGGGGTCTATATGATAGACTCCAGTGATTTATACATTTAAGGGCTATTTTCTCGTCATTATCGTCATTTTAATCTAATCGCCTCTCATCAATCTTAAATATATTGTTGTTTTACTCTCATTATTTAATAAATTTCCCTCAGAGTCTTGTATAGTTAGAACGATTTTTTGAATTCTTTTAATATTTTTTCTAATTGGAATATAGTCTATTTCATTCGGTTTTTCACTAATTTTTGATCCATAAGCAACATTTGGGAAAAAAGTGTACAAAATTTCAGATTCTTTGTGTAAATGTTCGGTATGATTTTCAAAACTAGGTTCAACGAGATTGCAGTGCACTTCAATTACATCGAACGGTCTAAATTTTGGCGTTTTATTTCCTAAATATACCTGATTTGGCTCAATAGTTTCTTGAACAAACCCTAACAATTCCACAATAATTGCTGAAAACATTATTTTTACTGGTGATTTTATTTGAATTTTATTAGAGAGATAATTTTTTTGCATTTCAAACTTGTTTTCGTCAAAGTTTAAAGATTTATCTGATTGTTTGAATGTTTTCAGATAATTTTTAAGGGAATTTTTTATTTGATCGAAGGTATAATATCCTTTGTTTAAACCATAATATTTTGTTATGTTCTTCTCACTAAATCCTATACAATAAGGAGAACTTTCACTAATATTTATTACAAAATTGTCAGAATAAAAACCGCTTAAACCGATAAAATAATTTGATTCTTCCTCTAAGTGTATAGGATGTTCCAAGTTTAAAACTAATTTAGAGCTTTCTGAAGTCAACTTGAACAGCTTCATTTTCGCAAGCGTTGCTTCAAGATGAAAATCTTCTATTTAAATGGAGAAAATTTTTTAAAGCAAAAAGATCAGATAAAACTTCAAACGTTTGAAGAAAATAAGAAAGATCAACCAATCAGATTGTTAATTGTTGGTTCAAGTGGATGTGGAAAAAACAACTTTATTATTGAATTTTATCTACAATAGGTTGATTCCTTATTCCAATTTGTATGTTTTTAGTAAATCTTTAGAACAAGACGCCTATAAAAAATTACAAGAAAGATTTGAAAATATTGAGAAAAACTTAAACAAAAAAATATCACATTTTTATAATGCTTCTGAGGACATAGTTCCGTTAAGCGAATGTAAACCCCAATTCGTTAATCGTTTTTGATGATTGTATTTTAGAAAATCAGGACGTTATTAAGGAATATTTCGTAATGTCTCGTCACAAAAACATATCTTGTATCTATCTTTCCCAATGCTTTTTCAAAGGTTGATAAACAAGTTATTAGAAATAACCTGAATATGTTGTGTATTTTTAAGCAAGATGATCACTATTCGAGAAAAATTTACAACAATTTATGTGAGATCTGATATGAGTTTTAACCACTTTAATGAATTGTGTGATAAAATTTGGAAGGAAGACTACGGATTTTTAACTATTAATCTAACTTTGAAGCCTAAAAATGGCAAATATTTGAATAAATTTTCCAATATAAACGTGTGATAATCTAGTTGTTTTCATGTTTTTACGTTCACGTTTACGTTTCGTGTTCTCGTTTTTACGTTCCACGTTCACGTTCCACGTTCACGTTCATGTTTCACGTTCCACGTTTCGTGTTTCACGTTCGTGTTTACGTTTCACGTTCATGTTTCACGTTCATGTTTCACGTTCGTGTTTACGTTTCACGTTCATGTTTCACGTTCGTGTTTACGTTTCACGTTCACGTTTTACGTTCCACGTTCACGTTTTTACGTTCCACGTTTCAAAATTTTCCTAAATAAATGGCGAACGTAACTTCAGAAGAAGCAAAAAAACTTGATCAAATAGAAAAGAAATTAATCAAAGAATTTAAAGAACAGATTCGAATTGATGAAAAAGAACAAGAATTTATTCAAAAAATTAATCAACCTGTAACATCTGCAATAAAAAATGTTGAGGGCAAAATTGAAAATGTTTTAAGCGATAATCAAAATTTGATGAATTTGGTTCCAGTTGTACGGCAATTTGCTGATATTTCGATACCAGAATCTGAGTTTGAATTGCCAAAATTACCATCTTCAACACCATTTAGACCTCGAATCATTGAAGACTCTACCATATTTGAACCAATAAGTCCTGGAACAACGGATATAATAATTGGTGAAATTGGTAAAAAATTTCTTCCTAGAGCAAAGGATGATAAATTTGGTTTGTATTGGGACAGAAAAAAGAAAAGTTTTATGATTGGAAATTTGCCCGTGAATTTTGAGCATAATGATATCATTATTAATGAAAAAACATATGAAGGAACTCAAGGTTTATGGAGATTATTAACAGGCACTGATGTTCCAAAAGACGGTTTATATTCTGAAGAAGACTTGAAAAAGTATACTGAAATTTTATGGAAATCTGATTCAATTTACAAAAATAATGATCCATCAACTAAGAAACCAAAGTCAAGTAAAGGTAAAAAATATCTCAATTTGATTAAACCAATTTGGGAAAAACGAATCGAAGGATCAGGTGTGAGAAAATACAGTGATAATAAGATTGAATACAGATATATCGACGATTTGACAAAACTCGATGGAATTATTAATTATATTTATGCTCAAGAGAAGGCTGGAAACAACAATTTTTTTGAACGAAAAGAAAGCGATTAAAGATTTTATTTCGAACAAACTTGATGAAATGATTGAAAAACCTGATGGAATTAAATATTTAAAACGAGTTTTGCCGGCAATAAGTTCATCTATGATTGAGGGTAGTGGACTTTTGAATGATTTTATCAACAATTTACCTTTTGAATTACACGTACCAACTTATCAGTATCTGGGGCCTGGCACAAAACTCGAAAAAAGACTAAAAAGAGGAGATCCTGGTATAAATAAATTAGATCAAGCTGCTATGGAACACGATATTTTTTATGCAAAACATAGAGACACAAATTCCAGACATATCGCAGATAAAGTTTTGCAAGATAAGGCAATGGATAGATTTTTATCAAAAGATGCTAGTTTAGGTGAAAGATTTGTTGCGCTTCCAACAGCTGGAGCAATGTTTTTGAAGAGAAAACTAGGAATGGGAATCGAAGAGAACTTGAAATTTTAACTATATAAATGGAGGTGAACGTAAACTTCAGCAAAAATCAGAAAGAAAAAATAAAATCCGCTTTTAAGAAGAAAATACCCGTTAGTATTCAATTTAAAATAGATCAACTAAAAAATGGCGAAGATAAGATATTTTTAACAAATAGACAATACAATAAACTCAAAAAACATAAGAAAAACAATAAAGGAACCAGAATAGAATTTTCTTATAATCAGTTGAAAGAACTCAAAAATGGTGGACTTTTGAAAGATTTATTAGATTTTGGAGAAAATATTCCAGTTGTTAAAAATGTTGTTCTTTATGTTCGTAAAGCTGCTCCAATCGTTAAAAAAGATGTGATTCCTATTGTTCGAAACATTTTAAATTGGTTAGATAAAGAGTTGGAAGATGTTACAGGATCTGGATTAGATGAAAAAACTTTGAATTACGTGAAATCAAACATTGAAAAAAAAATTTAAACCTTTAACATTCGGGGAATTGGAAGAAATCTGCAAAAATATTAAACATTTTAGAGGAATCTTCATGAGAGATACATTACCTGAAAAAGTTAAGAAATTTGAATGTGGAATTGTGAATTTAGACTCGATTATGGGAAGTGGAACGCATTGGATTTGTTATTATAAAAATGATAAGAATGCATGTTATTTTGATTCGTATGGAAGAATTGAGGACAAACCACCTATAGAATTGATTAAATATTTGAAAAAATCAAGCGTCTACTACAATGATTCTCAGATTCAAGACTATAAAGATCCCCCAATTTGTGGTCATTTATGTGTTTTTGTTTTGAATGAACTGAGTACTGGTAAAGATTTTAAAGAAGTTGTTAACAAATTATTACTTAATAAATATGGATTCACAAAATATTTTTGACGTATTTGGAACACAAATTATTCAAAATGTAGATAATAGTTTGAATTTTGATAGTTTGAGAAATGAGTTTGATAACAAGTTATAAAATTTATTACAAAGCCTTCCAGATTCAGATATGTTTGCTGTCGAGATTGAAGATTTTAAAGCAGAATATGATAACAAACTTGCAAATTTCATGAGTTCAAATGAAGTTGCTGATAAAATAAAAACATTGGAAAAAGAAGTTGATGATGGTGTTAAAAAAATTATTTACCAATTTAATGTCTCATATCGAAAAAGCTGATGAAATTACTGAAGCGATCAAAGTTGAAAAGAATTATGTTAGTTTGGCTAATAAGAAAAGAATTGTCGGTGTTCGACCTGGTATTGACAAACATGATGTTGTTGTTAAAGAACAAATTTTGAAACCTCTAAAATTATCAGAAAACATCGATATTGTTGATTTACATGATCCGAATGTTAAAAATGCCTTAGATTTTAAAGGAAAAAGAATTAGCGGTGTTAGTAAAGGAATTAATCCATTTGATGTTGTTGTAATGATTCAATTAGAAGATCCTATTAAAATGTTTAATGAACTAAAACAAAATTATGAGAATCATAAACAGCATGTTAAAGATTTTACAACAGAAGTCTATGACAAGTTAGAAGCCAGAAATAGAAGATCAGTAGACGATGTTTGGTGAATTACTTGATAAAGTAAATAAACTAGAAGAAAAACTTTAATACATATAAAAATAGTGTTAATGTATTAGTTGGTGAAGTAATTAACAAAATTCTGGAAGATTTTGATACACATTTCAATGAGAAAATAAACTTTTTTGAAGATTTTGGTACACGTTTAAATGAGCAAATAACACATAATAATGAATTACTTAAAAGAATAGAAGATCGATACTCTTTATATCTCGATAAAGTAAATAAACTAGAAGAAAACTTTAATAAATTTAAAGAAGATGTTAATAAAACTTTTGAAAATATTGATAACAGATTTAATGGATTAGGTGGTTACGATGACTAATTTTCCTTATATAAATGGCGCTCATATATTGTGTGAGATGTAAAGAAAAAACTGCAACAAACGATATAAAATACTATGCAAACATTAACGGAGTTAAAAGAATTTCGGGAAAATGTGCTGAATGTAACTCAAAAAAGAGTCAATTTATAAAAACTTGATTTTGAAATTTTTTCTTAATAAATAGAGATGGCGGGACATTACAGTGCTTTCGATCTTTTTATCATGCAACACGAAAGAGATTTGAAAAAAGAACATTGGGATGATATTTCTCAAAAATATGAATTATCCGAAGATATGATGAGATTATACGTAAACAAATTGAATTGGTATAACATTGCTAAATATCAAACTTTATCATCAGAGTTCATTCAAGAAAATATACATTATCAATTAAAAGATCATATGTCTGTTCTTTGCCTCTATCAACACTTGAGTATAAAGTTTTTGGATGAAAATAAAGATATAGTTGATTGGAATAATATTATAGATAGCGGTTACTATCCTGTGCAGATTTTATTGAAATATGTGGCCGAAATTGCAAAATTTAAGGAAGAGAATCCTGAATATGACGAAGTAGATCATTAAAAATGACTCTAATCTTTTTAATTATTTTACTAAAATTTATATCTTTTCTTATAAAAACTTACATTAGATCGATGAAAAAATGATACACGATGTTTAAAATTTCTAAATTTTCTCTTATTAAATGGCGGACTACAGAAAATATGCTAGTGATATTGAAAGGGCGGAGTTTAAAAATTTCTATCCAATTAGTAAACAACATTTGAATGAACCGAATAAAAGAACTGAGTTTAATATTGATTTTGGAGATAACTTTTGCTCGTCTAACTTCCAGTTTTATATTTCTGGAACTTTAACAAAACAAGATGGTCAAGCATATCTTGGAACTGATAATGTTAGATTAATCGATAATTTTATACCGTTTTTATTTTCTAAGATTGAAGTAAGAAAACACAATAAATTGATAGAAGAAGTCGAAAACTGTGGCCAATTAAGCACAATTAAAGGAACTATTTCGTATTCAAAAAGTGATGTTATTTCTCAAACTTCTAATGGCTTTGAATCAGATTTTAAATTTGGTGTTTTTGAAGCAGCTGGAAATTTATCTCATTTTGGATTAGGATTTTTTGAAAATGTTACTATTCCGATCTATAAAGGAGGATTTTATCTAAGTTTTATAAGAGCAGAAGACGATGATGTGATTCTGAAGACTGCAACTGGAAATGTTATGCCTGTTGATGGAAAAATAACAATTACACATTTTTTATTAGAGTTCCAATGATTGATTATAAAATCACGAGTAAAATAAGGTTGATTGATGAAATTACATAAAGTCAAAACATTATGTTTAATTTTCTAGATTGGCAATGTATTGAACAAAAAGGTATTTCCGGAACAACTTATTCGTTCGATATTACAAATATTTATAGAAATATCTTCAATCCCAAGTTCGTTATCATAGGTTTTCAAACAGATAGACAGAATAATCAAGAAAAAAATCCTTCAAAGTTTGATAGTTTGGATGTAAAAAATATCAGAGTAAAATTGAACGGTTCTTATTATCCAGATGAATTACAAAATTTAAACATTTCCGGAGGTCTTTTCAGAATCATGTATCAGATGTATCAAGATTTTAAGAAAGTTTACTGTAATAATAAGGAAATGTATTACAGTCCTAAAGAATTTTTAGCGAATAGACCTATTTATGTCATTGATACAACAAAGAGTATGACAAATATTTCTGGTTCAAAGAACGATATAATTATCAATATGGATTTTCAAAAAGCTGTTACAAACACGATTTGTTATGTGGTTGTGGTTTCTGAGAAATTTTTAGCCTATGATGTGATTAAGAACGATATTAGAGAAATTCAGTAGTTAATGATGTTCATATTATTCTCTTTCATTCCTTCTAAAACTTCAAAAATATATTCTTTCGCTGATGAAAAATCTCGATTTCTTCCGGAATAATCTTTGTAATCATAGACAAAATATCCTAAATAGTTGTACAGTAGAATGAAATTATTTCTATTTATCTCTGTTGTAGAAATGTAAACATAAACATTTGCGCTGAAAAATTTATATCTCGGCAGACTTAGTTCCATAATCTCCATTTATAAAAAGATCTTTTTGTTTAAATTGAAGAGTATAATGCCAACTGTTACAAGTGTTCTAATAGAGGAGAAATTATCGATAAAAGATATTTAGTTTGTAGAGGTTGTAATTTAATTTTGTTAGAAAGACCTAAACCTAAGAAATTTCGAAATAAATTAACACATTTGAATAACCTGCTTACAAAATTGCAATATGGAGACAAGAAGCAAACAAAATTTGTTACAGAATTTAGAAAACAGAATAAAAATTTTTACTTATCTCTTGGAACCGTTGACAAAATTATTTTCCTTTTCAAAGAATACATTAGGTTTGTTGGTTTAAATACACACGTTTATTATGAAAAGATATTACCTGTATTTTTTCATTATCTGGATGTTGAATTTGTCTACGATTTTAAGCCAGAAATCCTCGATGATTTTATAGTACATTTGGAGAAATTAAACGAGGAACCTCTTGAAAAGAATGCGGTTTTACTCACATTCTCCCCGACTTCTCGAGTGAAGGTTAGCGAATTTCATTTTTTCCGTCTTTAAATTTTTTCTATTTAAATGGAGTTCTTGAAGGAGTTAAATGATATTGGAGAATGTAAGTTTAAAGAGTATAAGAAGTTAAATGAATTGGAAGAAAGGAAGAAACATAGAATCTTGAATTTGGAGAAAATGAAGGATAAATTCGGGTTTACAATAATTGCCGAGTTGGAAGATTGTAAAGTACACTTGCCGAACAGATTTTTGACTGTTTTGGATGAAAAAAAGATTAAAGAATTAAACAAAAATGAAAAATTACACTTGATTGTTACTGGAAAGAAGACTATTAAAGATAAAGACTGTGTTACTATCAATTTTGTAGAGTAGAAGATTTTTCGTCGTAGCAGACATTTCAAATAGATTGATTTGACAGCTCAAGAAAGTAGAAGCAAACAGCTATAGATTCGGTAATTTTTCATTCGTGAGTTACAGATTCGTTTATTGTCCTTTAAACAGTATTTTTCATTGATTTACCGTCTGTCCCAAAAGTGAGCTAGAACCGCCTTACTGTTTGATTTTACAGATTCGTTTATTGTCCTTTAAACAGTATTTTACATTGATTTTCTGACTGTCCCAAAAGTGCGCCAGAACCGCCATATTCATATCTACTTATATATATATATATATATATATATATATATATATATATATATATATATATATATATATACGTATGTATATATATATATAAATATATATATACGTATATATATACATTAAATTGTATAAATGGCAATAGCCTTATTTAATTTCAATAAACATTGAATCACAAAAAGTACTTGCTCCGCCGGGAGTCGAACCCGGATCTCTCACTTGCCGGGTGAATGTGCTACCATTACACCACAGAGCGCTCACTTTTTTCCGATTCAATTATTTTGTATTTGGCCGTATCTGTCACATATGGGTTTTAAATAAGCAAACTAATATATGATCGGAAGACCAAATACCTGTTCAAACGACTTTTATTTACATTAAATTGTATAAATGGCAATAGCCTTATTTAATTTCAATAAACAAACATTTTTTGCTGTCTATATATCTACTGATCAAGCACTGTTCTGAAATTTAATTTGTATTAAAATGTTTCTGCCTGTTTTACGAACATGAACTGAAAGTGTCAACAACTGTTAAATACTCAGTTAAAATTCTATTATGAAGCAATAATATTAGAATAGTTTTCAAATTGTAAAATATTCCAGGCAACTATTTTGATCCACCTCTTCTTAGAAAATTTCTTCACATTTCAACGGATTACAAAAAAATTGTCTAAATAAGAATATGTTGTGATTCATTTTTATGTATAATATGTAGGCCTTATTTGTAATCGTAATATGGATATTATTTCATATAAGCCCATAAGCCATTTGAAAGAATTTAGACATCTTCACCTTTTTTAAAATATATACTCATGCCATTGATATACAACAATAAACACTTTTTAATAGAATATTAAAATAATATTCTTAAATCAAATTTTTCAAGTTCAAGATCAAGTTCAATCTTTTTATTATCTCAAAATACATATAAAAATATACAATTTACCTCCCAGTGCACCTCAAGCGGCGCGAGCGGGAGTTCAGTTGAATCATAATTACAATTATCTTAGTGTTCATTGTCCAATTCATATTTCGATAACATTGTCAAAAACTAAATTCATAAACTACTCAAAAGCAGTGTAAATCTAATAAATGGTATACCACGAGATTATTATAATATTACTTAGAATAAAGCAGCATTAACAGTTATATGTGCAAAAACAATGTAATTATAAGCATTGCAAATTTACTAGGAATAATAAATAGATGAAAAATAAATAATGCAGTGATATTGATAATAAGTAATAAATATTGCAGTGGTAAACAATAGAATCTGACATTCCCAAACCAAATAAATAAATAGTCTATGTATAAATTATGCAAGTGTGCAACAAGTAGTTTAGATAATATATGTAACTTTCTAACAGTACAATTTTAATACATTTCCAAGCAAATTCCTTTGCAAAGTTTATTTGCTTGCAATGCACAAAAATAATGAAATAACAAGCAATTCAAATTGACATAACATATAAGATATATATTGTAGATATAAACAAATAAATGTATATTGTTGGTGGTTTTGAAATTGAATAACGTTCAGTAAATTATAATTATAAACTATAATAACAAATAATTTAATAAACTATAATATATGAAATCTAATAACAAATAAATAAACATTCCAAGTGGCTACAAACATTAAATAAGTATTTAATAAATAATTCAGTAATTGCAATAGTACGTAATAAATATTGCATTGGTAAAACAATACAGTTTAACATGTACAAACCAAATAAATAAATAGTGTAAGTTATAACAAGCAATGTAAATAATATATATGGTTGTTATATATTAAAACTTCATTACATATTTAAACTAATTCTTTTAACAAGTTACAGCTTTGATTTTAACATTCTGATTTTTATCAAATATAACCTTATTTCTAAAGAATCTCACAAAGTCATTAAACGATTTGGGCCAAGATAACAAAACGGATGTCTACTCGATTCCTTGGTAAAAATGGTACCTCGAGTAAAATATAATTACTAGATCTGGTAGTTCTAATGGATGGTTTTAGATTTAACATAAATAAACTCTTGTGGACATACCCAATTGAGGCGTACTTATAAATCTGTGTGAAAGTTAAAATATTGTGTTCTGTAAAAAGGTAGCTCTTGCTTTCATTATATTTTACATTGTATATATTTCGCAATGCATGTCTTTGGTTCATTGCAATAGGTTTTAAAACAGTGGCATATGCACATCCAAAATGCAATATCCCATACATCATGGTATTCTCAAACCATGACACATACACCTGCTTCAACTGGTCACTCCTAAGAACATTTTTCAAATAGTAAAGTGCATAGTTTATTTTCCTTAACCTTTTTGTTACATAGTTTACATGTATATCTCACTTTAAATACTCACCAATATATAAACCTATATATTTAACACTTTCAAACCATTTCTATACTAGAAAATTCACAACTATATATACATTGATGGGAGTGAAAACGCAATTCAACTTGTCGTGCAAATATTCTTTTGTTTTTTTTATCATACAAAATCTAATACACTTAGACTTATTTACATTTACAAGCAAATCTATTACTGATTAACCAATTATAAATATTCTGCAAGTCATCATTGATTCTTTGAAATAATGAACGTCTATTGTAGGCCCCACATGCAAGAGCAGTGTCGTCTGCGTATGCAAAAACAGAAGAATTAAGAACCATGTTCAACGTATCATTTATAAAATCAAATCTAAGGTTTCACTATACGTTGTTAAATGTTACAGCTTGCTTTCTTCCTTTGCAGAAAGACTTAGAATTTATATCGATTCTCCAACTTTTTCACAAAAACTTTACCTTCCACAGTCCAGACAAAACGTCAATTATGTTTCTTGAGTTTCTTTGCACGAAATAACAACTCTTTTGTTATGGGCTTTAAGTGTGAGTTAACATAAATATTCGTTTCTGGAACACCTTGAACAAAGTCCGTGGATTTTATTTTCAGTTTTTTACACTTATTTAGCATGGCATCTCTAGTCTGTCTGCTCTAAAATTTAACAACAATGGGCTTTGGTCCCTTTTCCCGCTTTGGTGGAATCCTGTGCATTGCTTGCACATCAGTGGCAAAATTCAACGGTATACTGGACAACTCTGACAGCTTTCATTAGCTGACTCCGGAACTCCATCAATCTGAATATTTTTATTTTCTATTATATTGCTCCATATTTTCAAGTTTGGTCTTATACTCAGTAACACATTTTCTTAAATCACTATTTTGTTGTTCAAGCGCAGATTGTGCGGACTGAAGGTTTTTAAATTCAGTCAAGTACGTTTCAATTTTCCCATCGTACTCATCAATCTTGTTAGAAAAAAAATTGTATGGACTCCTTAAATTCACCCATTTGTTTCTTAAAAATAATAACATATTTTTCAAATTGAGCCTCAACGGTATCCTCCATTTTGACAAAAATTCTTCGTGCAATCTGGCCAAAATGTCCTTAGTAATTGTTTATTTTTGCTGTTTACTCTTACCTGTGCAGCAGTTCTTACACTTCCATGATTCACGACCTGATTGTCCCATGCAATTCCATGTGCTTTCTAAAATATCAGCACACACGAAGTGTAGATTTGTTTTACATTGAGAACAAACAGCATGTTCACTCACATGAGGCAGAGAATCGTCGCAATCGGCACAATCACTCATCTTGATAACACGGAGAACAGCATTGTGTTAAATAAAACTAATATAATCTATTTTTTTCCAGTTGGATTTTTTTACTATAAAAAGCTCAGGTTAGTTTCGTTAATTTATGGAATGAATTATAGAAATTGCAGTTTGACTTATAAGTTTATGTAGTAATTATAAAATAAATATATTTTTTAATGTAATGTAATGAGCCACCTATTTATTAACGCTTCATGAAGAATCGAAACGCTTTATTGAAATGGTTTGTTGTGCGTCCGTCTGTGCTATAACTCTTATTATACAGGTCCTAGTGACTTCAAACTTGGTGCATATGCTCTTATTGGTCTAAATAAGAACTCTATTGATTTTAAGATAAAGAAGAATCGTCTGTGCGCTACCACTTACGTTACACTCTGTGGAGTCTTTCCATGCTTCTAACATCGTTCGGGTTATTTTAAGTAATCTCGTATTTAGTTCACAAAAACAGCATATATGTATAGTACTTGTATTCATTATAACACTTATCTAACTATTTGACATGAAATAGCTAGCTTTTTCAGCTGAAAGTATAAAACTCGTGAGTCAAATTTCACTGTTATAGAACATCGGGAGGTTAAAAAGCTAAACTATAGTTCTAATGGTTGCAATTCCCTATGGATGTTATGTTTTAATCCAAATACTTTTGCTTTTTATTTAACTCATGGTGCTTACGTGTATTACATTTTTACTTTGTGTGATGTAGGGAAATTGGAGAAGGCTTTACCTATTTTTATAGAGATTTGAATGCAAATTATTACCGGTTTTCAGTGCACGGTATATACGATTTGAAACACATTTAATTCCAATGACGATAAAAACTATTATAAACTTATATAAAAATGTGAAACACAGTGAAATTAGATGAACAGATCATAGACATTATTGGATTATGTGCAAGATTTGCGGTTTGGCCTAAACATTCCTTCAAATTCAAGGTACTTAATATTTGGTGCCATCATTAGTTGTAATCAACAACCGCCGCACGCCATACGCACGGACCCTTCCCTTGTGCGAGTAGACAGACTGTCTATCTCGTGTCGCCTCGCCTTGTGCTGTCGACTGCTCGCCCTGCTGTAATGGCGGATCGTCGGTAGCGGGGTGAGGGGGCAAGGTTGGATTCTCCTCCAACCGCTCTGTCCCCACCAAGACCCCTTTGGAACAAAGAGAGAGGTGCTGTGACACTGAAACTTGAAAACAGTCTCACGGCACCTAAACGAACCGCGGATCGTTGCACAGTACCTAACCTTATAGCGCCTAATATCACAGCACCTAAACGACGACTTTTTTGCTGTCGGTGGTATGAGATTAGGTGCTAAAAGATTAGGTGCTATGAAGCCGCACCATATATATATATATATATATATATATATATATATATATATATATATATATATATATATTTCAATAGGGTTGGGTACAAAGATGTAATAAATAATATGAGTTATGCTCTTTTATCGAATACTCGTAACTAACTAAAATAATGCATAGTTCAGTTGAAATATTAAGAAGTTCAGCTAATTATAAAATTATCCTAATGTATCTAACATATCCAACATATTTAAATGCTCGTATACAATCAGTGAGACAAGGCGAGTAACTGATGCAGTATTAAAAGACGAAGGGGTTTGCCGCTTGTATATTTAACCGCGGCAAACATTTACCTAGGAACATTTACATGTTTGAGCTGTGCATTTACATTACGTTGTCTTGTTGGTTGTACTCGTAGTACTATTCTTGTGCTTTGTTAAGTTTGCATAGGCAAAACAAAACTATTGCATTCAAATGTGATCCTACCTCTTTTAAAGTCAATGTTTCATTCTATTAAACTGTTCCATTCAAATATTATTTACAAAATAAATAATATATAAAGGAGTATCGAGCAAGGAATGAAAAGAAGGATTAAATAATTGCAGTTACAGACGTCTCTTGATTTTTTGAACTTAATATCAATAGAGTTCTTCATATAAATAAAATAATATTGTAAACTAATGATCAAGTGCCTATAACTTTCCTTCAGGATTATCACATAGACGGACAGACAGACATATAGACAGCCTCCACTTTTACCTTTAGACTCCAAAAATAGAGTTCTTTGTCGGATCAAGAGAAACCATCATGTCAAGTTTGAAGTCTCTTGGACCTTTATTTAAAGCCTTATGGAGTATATGAGCAGACGGATAGCCATACAGACAGCCTCCAATTTTACCTTTAGACTCCAAAAATAGACTTCTTTATCGGATTAAGAGAAACCATCATCCCAAGTTTGAAGTCCCTTAGACCTTTATTTGAAGATATTTGGAGTATATTAGCAGACGGATAGACATACAGACAGACTAACCTTTGACCTTTAGACCCCAAAAATATACTTCTTTATCAGATCAAGAGAAAACTTTATACCAAGTTTGAAGTCTCTAAGGCCTTTATTTGAAGCCTTGTGGAATATATATGAGCATATGGTCAGTTAGATATGCAGACGGATTTTCATTCGAAGTCAAAAAAAACAATAACGATTGATAGGAGCAAGTGCTGTTTTATCAAACATTTCTGAGTGTCTTATAATACAAACACACTTTCCAGTGAAACCTTTGTCGAAATATATTATACATAATTTAAGGAACTTCATTTACTATATTAGATTTTTAATAAAGTTTAGGTTACAACCATTACTATATTTTTAACAGAAATATGGAAATTCGCGGTTGTAGTAATTAACATAATTAAACAGTTGTTGGATAATGTAATCGATTAACATCTCAAATCATGCTCATATTGTGTTGGATATTAAAAATATCAGTTAATCGAAAATTAATTATGACTATGTTTACGAGACTGTGGTAGACTGTTCCAGATAAACAGGTCAACTTAAAACACAAGAGAACGTGACCGAACATTCAAGATCCTTGACAATAATAAGAGGGATAATAGATTAATATAGCATTGGAGAGAGATCGCTTAGTGGGTTGGGTCAGTACCTTTTATCTGGTCCGTTCCCCCAATCCTACATGATCGGTGGGTAAGCACTGTGACCCTTCACTAGTAAATTCTCGAATTTGAATGATCTCGAGTGTCAATAGCCATCTAAGGTGTTCTTATACTCTTAGCTATCATTAATATACTTATACTCTTTTTTTTCTCACAGCTATAATTCTGCCATTTAGTATATAAAAGGTTGGCTATTCCGTCTGTATACAAATTAGTTGTATAAATTTGCATTCGAACTTGTTAAAACAGTTTCGGGACATAAAGCTCTCCTCATTTGAGATTTAGTTCCAAACTCAATTAGAGATTAAATGACATTGTATCCCTACTCGGGATTGGTGTCAGTGATTACTTGGTTATTATATATAGAAAATACCGAGCATTCGAGTTGTAACAGAATCTATACTTCCCGCACTAGGCGTGAATATTTACATGTTTAGGATGGTTGCTTAGGATGAATAAAATATCTAACGTGTTTAAATGAATTCAACAACCTACGGTCCGGTTAGTACTGCTCGTGTGGTAAATGATGGTGTGTAATATTGTTTTATTGCAAGTTCTGGGATTCTGAAGCACTGAAAGGACAAACTATTCCATTCATAAATCCTCTCGGGGACAGTCGTTTGGATTAATTCAAGAGTGTTTACTTTCACACAATACGGCTATTGCGGCAGTAAACCACTGGTGTGAGGAACATTGTGCTGTATTCTCCATCACCTCCATTCAGACGATTGTTCCTCCCACCTGTCTTCAGCTATGAAGAGAATTATTCTAAAATTTGTATTTATTTTGTCAAAATTCACTATTACCCTGATGAATCAATCTGTGATACTTCGAAATCTCCGTAAATATTATAAACAATTTTCTTCGTGATAAAATTGATTTAGTTGTAAGTTAAGGGCAGAGTTTATATCAAATTGTTATAATATTATTAAGGACTTGTTGACATGGCCATCTTAAAGTCTTGTCGTTGCACTTACGCCTGTTCATTTATCCACCTTGGTAAGACGCACCTTCGTGATAACTCTTGAAAACAAGTTTTAAAGACACGAAACCTGTTACTCAGGTTCCTTTTGCTCCAAGAAAAAAGTGTATTGAATTTAGAGTAATAAGGTAAGTGAGTCCGTCTGGTCAATAGGTCTTTAGGCGCGTTATAGTGTTTCTTCCATATTCCAATTTATAGGATTATATAATGAAAATTTATTTAAATATAATAATAGTTATATATGTATCAAGATGTGAAGATCAGAGCTTTTTCTGGTTACATTCAAAGAGGCAAACTAAACATTGATTTGACCACAAAATTAAACATTATGAGGTATTTTGTAGATAAATTCACTACCAATTCGTTCTTACAATTACCTTCTGTAAACGGTTTGGGCTTTCTAAGTCAAATGCCAGGTACACGGCACTGAGCTGTCGGCTGTTGAGTGACAACCACTACCAATTCAATCGTTATGAAAATTACATTCTGTAAACTATTTTGCTTTTCTAAGTCAAATGCCAGGTACACGACACGGGCTGTTGGTTGTTGAGTGATAACTGTTACCAATATAAATGTTCTGTCAATCTCAAACTCTAATCCATTCTGTTTATTTCAGTCATGTACGGGATACCAATTACTGAGATGTTGAATAGGAACTTTTACCAAATCAGTTTTCCTGCTAATGTCAATAAATAATATAAATTTTCTTTATATTCCAAGGGAAATGAAAACAATAATATAATTTGAATCTATATAATTTACTAATTATAAAAAAGCAATAATCAGTTGTTAATCTCTCAATTCTAAAATTAGATGAGCTAAAAAAATATAAACCAGTACAAAACGTTGTATCTATAAAGTGACAAACTGCCAATTTTTTTAGTGTTATTGAGATATTTTATTGCTTTAATCCGTGTTCAGAGTGTAATAAACATAAAGAGGAACGGATGAGTGATATTTAAGAGCCACAAATATAAGATTATTCTTCTCACCGATTTCCTGGAGCTAACAGACCAAAAATAATCAATTTATTATCAAGATTTTTTCATTCGATTGAACATGAAGTTCTGTACTCACATTTCATAAAACCTTTGGTAATATTTTCATTAAAACTCAACCAGTAAATAAGAAATGCATTTATCTCTTTCTTTCAAGTATGCAGCTAAAATATAGTGCTGTACAGAATTTCATATATTGCTGTAATTAAAAAAACTCAATACGAATAAGAAATGTAAAGAATAATTATATTATCTTTATTTCTAAAATAAATTATAAACTAAAATAACTAAACTAAATTAAATAACTAACTATACTTAAAATCATGTTCCCTTCACAATTCTTCCCTCGTCAAAAACAAACCTGCATTTCTTTATTTTCAAATAGAAAAGTAATTTTAAGGCATTTTTATTCTCAACATAAGTTAGATTTCCAGTTAGGAAGAATATTAAGTTAGACGCATATTATCAGTGAGGTTCATAAATGTAAACTTCTTAAGAAATTCCACCACTTTGAGCTAAACAAATATACAGGGTATGAAGAAAATAAATATCTTAAAATTAGTTTTCTAACTTAAATTATTAATAAAATATGGCGTTTTCAGTAAAAAAGTACACTGAGGTCACCGTATTGGAAAATATCGGTACTATTTAAACGTTTGAATGCTTATTTTGAAATGTCTCTATAAAGGACAGATGGATTTCCTACATCGCAATTTTAAAAGCTATCAGACTTTTTATTTCCAAAATCGCAATGGTTTCCCATTAAACATACCACCCTGTATAGATATTACAGCATTAAATTAGCATCATGAAGTGTCATATTAAATATATGTTATATAAGAGCTTGAAGACGACAAATGTATAGTGTGTAAACAATTATTGTACAGTAGAGTGTGGAGGTTAAACTTCTACGCTGACATCAGACAAGATGTAGGATGGCAGTAGACTAATGACGTCATTGACCTGGAAGTGACGTCTGCAGTAATATCATGTCACCGCTTGTCCCTATTAATGGTAGGTCTGTAGGACAAATTTATAGTGTATAAACTATTATTGTACAGGAGATTATGGAGGTTAAACTGATATGATGACATCAGACAAGATGTAGGTTGGCAGTAGACTAATGACGTCATTGACCTGGAAGTGACGTCTGCAGTAATATCATGTCACCGCTTGTCCCTAATAATGGTGGCTTTGTAGGACAAATTATAGTGTGTAAACTATTACCGTACAGTAGAGTGTGGAGGTTAAACTGATATGTTGACATCAGACAAGATGTTGGATGGCAGTAGACTAATGACGTCATTGACCTGGAAGTGACGTCTGCAGTAATATCATCATGTCTCCGCTTGTCCCTAATAATGGTAGCTCTGTAGGACAAATTATAGTGTGTAAACTATTGTCTTACATGAGATTAAGGATGTTAAACTGCTATGTTGACATCTGACATATCAACCGATCAGTGTATCGTGTGTCGTAGTATTGAAGCTAAGAACCTCACTATTTTTACAGACAATTATCAAACTGGCTACGACTGTTTTTTTAAACAATAAAATGAATTGCTTTGATTGTTCAAATTTAGTTTTGATTACCCATTAAGTCTATTTTACCTGTTTTATTAAATACAATTTATATCCTAAAAAAGTGCCTTCATTTAAAATTGCTGAGTTTTGAATAGTAAAATATTATTTTGGATTACTATCTTATACTTTTTAGGAATACTATTATTTTTATATTACATCTCACCTCTTGTCGCAAATATATTTTGACCTTCCTTTCATTATAATATTTGATCATCTATAAGCTCAATAAAAACATTCTACAGAAGAAGGGGGTGTGCATTACATGGTACTGGTGAAATCACACCTGATTTCGTTTAAGTTTTATTATTTACTAAATAATACACAGATAATTATGTATCAAATATATTTTAAAGCATCATTATGGTACCTGTAATATATTCACACTTTACCCATATAGTAAACTACCATAATATTACTTTAAAATGTATTGGATAAATTAACGTGTATTTAAATTTACAAGTATCATAATGGTACTATAAAATGCGTTTGATAGAATATAAGTAATGTATTTAATATAGAAAGTACTCAATTGTACATTAATATCCAAACAACGAAAGCTTTTGTTGTCATTTACATCCAGTTTCATTTTGAATAAAATTATATTCAAATTGTAAGGTATTTAAATGATGGCTGATGTAAGGCACTACATAATATAGAGCAGTGACCGAAAATATTCCATGTTACCACAAGAGCACTCTACCTGGAGACGCTGCCACTCTTAAGAGTCAAGAGTTTTCTACTCTCCAGTCTTAGCGAGCTGCCATCAATCTTTAAAAGCATTGGATTGTTCCAATTTACTAGTTACTGAGAACAAGTTGAACTCTACCTGGAGACGCTGCCACTCTTAAGAGTCAAGAGTTTTCTACTCTCCAGTCTTAGCGAGCTGCCATCAATCTTTAAAAGCATTGGATTGTTCCATTTACTAGTTACTAAGAACAAGTTTAAAACTACTGCACTCACAAATCAGTTTCTACTATAAATGTCTTACACAATCGTGTTTATTATTTAGTTATAATTTTTTATATGTAATAAGAAGAATTTAATGAATATCATACAATCATTCAGAAACCATATTTAGTGCTTATGATATTTATGAGTACTTTAATATTTTAGTTCCTATTGAGACATAGTATTAACATTACACTAAAACATTGCATTCACACTGCACCCCCTAAAAATTAACAAAAAATACAACAACGTTTGATAATATTTGCAACATTATTCTTTTATTTTCGTAACTGAATATATAAGGGAAGGATTATTTTTTTGTAGACAAAAGTAATTTATCATGGATTAATTTTAATACAATAGAAAGATTTCGAACAGTGGCTATTTTCATATACAACACAAAGTATAAAACTATGTTTCGAATGTTAACACCACCTAATCACTATCTCGAAACGTAATGTTATGCATTATACAGGGTGACAATTAAGTCTGGAACCCCCTTTTTAATTTTTGAACCACAATAGAAAGAAATACCAAAGTTCAAACGTGCTTACTGGCGATAGTAACGCACACATCTGCCCAATTACCGACCAGATATTCCCTTTGGGGGACGGTCCACAAGGAGTCAGACAAAATTCTTAAATAGCAGCATAGGTCAAGTTTGGTATCAAATTAAAGGTCTCACTTAGCAGAGTACAATGCCGCAAACCGGACTTCAAAAGGTGGATTCATTCAGTAGTTATAGCTATTTGAATTTTAAAACAATTGAACAATGTAAATTATTAAGTATTACAAGTAAACACCAATTTTTAAGTACCTGTGATCAAAGTAAGTGTTCAAAATGTTCCCCTCCCATCATCTAACAATGTAGTAATCAAAGCCAGGAATCAATAATTATTATTAATAACACAATTACTGTTAGAATGTGAAAGTGGCAGATTGAGTCATACACAGCATCCACAGAAACTTAACGTTTGGGCAGGTATTATAGGAAATCAAATTATTGGCCCATTATTTATCAATGGTAATTTAAATGGTGACTCGTATCTAGCAATGCTCCAAAATGAGATAATTCCTGCACTACAAGCTGCTCTTGGTCGACAATTTCAAAGAATTTATTTCCAACAAGATGGCGCGCCACCACACTTTGCTCTCCTTGTTAGATAATACTTGGATACAATATTCCATCACAGATGGATTGGAAGACGTGGTGCAGTAGAGTGGCCTGCTCGTTCCCCTGCTTTATCTCCGCTGGATTTTTTTCTTTGGGGATACCTCGAATATCTGGTCGGTAATTGGGCAGATGTGTGCGTTACTATCACCAGTAAGCACGTTTGAACTTTGGTATTTCTTTCTATTGTGGTTCAAAAATTAAAAAGGGGGTTCCAGACTTAATTGTCACCCTGTATAACATACAATACTCTACATGATATCCGAATATCATAGATCCTCACATCCCTTCAAGTCATCAATGTTTAATAACAAACTTAACACCACTAAGACTAATTTGAGCGTCAATAATTACCGCTTGTCTATTGGCAGCAGTTGACATGATTGGTACGAATGTTTTGATACACCGAATTTTCACCTACGTTTAAACTATAAATGATAATTTTTTTGCTTACCATATGCATGCATTTGCATTTACGCTGCATTCCATATAATTAAAAATACATACAACAAATTTTGATTGTTATATCCAGGCCTTAATAATTACCGTTTGTGTGTTGGCATCAGTTGACATGGTTGATACGAGGGTTTTCAAGCACTGTGTTATCACATAAGATAACTATAAATAATCATTTATTTGCAAGGTATATGTGTGAATTTTTACTTTTATAATTTATAAACATAATGCATTTTGTATATGCTTTGTTAAAGAATAACTTAATTTAGAAAGTTAAATAAAGATATAATAACACTATATCGAGTCACGTGAACTTTGTGGAGGGGGTAATAAAGGTGAGCTGTCGCCTGTAGATATCGGGATTAGTTCTTTCCGTCATATACTGTAATACTTTTAAATTGTTTATTTCCACATTGAAAGTACCTTGTGAATAAATTTAAAGTGCCTCGTTTATCAGCCATTGATGTTTAGTAATAAGTCAACATTGAAAAACTTGAAAAAAGGTAGATTATTAAGTAAGTAAGTAGCAAAAGACAATTTTTAGTTTAACAATTTTAAAATATTTATTTAAGTAATTTATTTTTAAGTTTTAGTGTGTATAACTAAATTACTATAATCCAGTGCAGTTCTGAGAAAATATAACACACAACAACAGAAACAAAGATATTTTCGAGGTCCAAAGTAAACATTGATAAGTTCCTATTGTGAAAGCTCTTGTTTATTACAACAATTTTAAGTTATAATAAAGTATTTTAAACCTAAAACTTGGTTTAAATCCACATGAGGTGCCATCGATAGCTCTTTTGTCTCTTGTCACATATATATCTTTAGAACATTACTAAAGAGCAACCTCTATGAAGCATTCGACTTTCACTAGCTTCTGTTCTGAGGAACCTGGTGCTATTGGTTTTCCTCTGAATTAGTTTTTATTATTCTCTAGTAACCTACCCTAACTTGGATGCCCTTCAGATAACTTACTTAAAGACAGGAAAAATAGATATAAATTTGGCTATTATTAAAACTAGTTCATAAAATATCCTGATAATAAAAATGTTGATTAAAATAACACATAAATCTATATAAAAGAAAGGGAACGGCATGCTTTTATATTTCCTTATGACAATAAACTCTACAAAAAAATCAAATAATTGTAATCGTTATTTAAAATATTTATAAACTTTTCTTGGTTTGTAAGATAATTGTTTGCTTATTTTTATAGAAAAATTATCTAAAGAGACGCTATGCCACAGAATCTTTGGTTTACTCACACATACAGTATCAAAATACAAAAATGTACTAATATTTTTATAGCTTGTTTACTCCTACATTTTTAAAACAAATAGTCATATATACTAGAAGTATATTTAATTTTAAAATATTAGCAGCACTCTTCGTTTGTCAGATTTACAGTTTTAAGAATATGTCATAATTATTTATACATTTCAGTTAATGTTTTTAAAAACGAAAAATTTACTCAGAGTACTATTAATTTAGGCTACTTGACTAAATATTCCTTCAAACAACATTTAATGAAATTAAAGATATAGGACATTACTGTAATTATTATATGGATGTTTTGGCATATATTCTAAAGCAATGGAATTAAGAAAATTATAATAAACAAATATTAACTGCAAATAACAGTAAGGGTGTATACAAGACTGTACACCTCGTGTCTCAAGTACACACACAATACTGTAAGGTCTCTCCTCGGCGGAACCATTATGTTGAGAAAACTGCCCATGTGAGGGTCGGATTATAGGTTAGGTTTATACCTAGCTCTAAATCCATCACCATCAATCCTTCAATGCCATACAGTACACCTATAGTGTACAAACAATGTGAGGGTCGGTTTATTGGTTAGGTTTACACCTAGCTCTAAATCCATCACCATCAATCCTTCAATGCCATACAATACACCTATAGTGTACAAACAATGTGAGGGTCGGTTTATTGGTTAGGTTTACACCTAGCTCTAAATCCATCACCATCAATCCTTCAATGCCATACAATACACCTATAGTGCACAAACAATGTGAGGGTCAGTTTATAGGTTAGGTTTACACCTAGCTCTAAATCCATCACCATCAATCCTTCAATGCCATACAATACACCTATAGTGCACAAACAATGTGAGGGTCGGTTTATTGGTTAGGTTTACACCTAGCTCTAAATCCGTCACTATCATTTCGTCAATGCCTTATAATACACCTCCCGTGTACAAACAATGTGAGGTCATTTTATCGGTTAGGTTTACACCTAGCGCTAAATTCGTTACTCTAAATACTTCAATGTGACAGTATACATCGACCGTGTAAAAACAGTTATACCTGTTCTTTTTACATTTAATCTTGCATTGAAGCACAATGACAAATATTTATGATCCTTATATGGCAAATCTTGAACTTCACAAAGTAGAATAACCAATATGAATAAATTGATACTGAAATTATAGAAAAAATTGTATATCATGGGCTAATTATATCTGCAATCCAAATTACAACGCAGCATTTGAATACGTGTTTTGCGTGATTATGAGCCTTTTTAACTGACATCGAAACAATTGTTTGCAATTCTTATAACTGTAGTAGGAGAAAATAGTGTACAAAAGTATTAAAATCCTACAAGCAAATAGTGGTATATAGAATTTCACGTATTATATTCAGACTGAATGTTTCAACTACCTTTGATTAATGGAAACATATGCTATCTCTGAAATGTTATCTCTTAACTTGAAATTAAGATGTTAAATAATATGTATTTTTGTATTAAGGATTTAAAATTAAGTACACAACTATTTATTTAATAATTATTACGTATGGACTTAGAAGTTTCTGTACGTAAACAAGATTCTACCTCTTAAGAAATGTGCCCCAGTAGACAGATTTTCCCATTTCACAAATAAAAAATAAATATTCTCCCTTTGACTAATACAACTGTTAAAAAGCATAGCTGAAACTGTTAAAAATCTGGATATCTTTATCGCTATATTCTTCCGAAGCTTAATTTTCTGTTCCAAAAATAGTATAACTGTATAAATTGGTATGATGTGTATAGTAGCAGGACGGAGGTTTAGCTATAAGGTATCGATAATCCAAACTTTGAAAGTTTGGCGCTCTCAGACTTTATAGCGTCCATGTCGACCTTATATCAGTGAGTAACTGACACAACCTCACGCAGGCTTCAGAGCTTTTTATGGTGGCCCCTCGATATTTTTTGTAGTGCTATTTGTTATTTTACTTTATAGCGTCCATGTCGACCTCTATCGTAGGGCAACCAACACAACCTCAAACAGGCTTTACAGCTTTTTATGGTGGCCCCTAGATATTTTTTGTAATGCTATTCATTATTTTAATTTATAGCGTTCATGTCGACCTCTATCGTTGAGCAGTCAACACAACCTCACGCAGGCTTCACCGCATTTTATGGTGGTTCCTCGATATTATTGTAATGCTATTTATTATATTAAGTTATAAACATTATTATCTCTGTTATCTTAAATAACTTAAACATTAAAAAAAGATTTTTTAATAATATTCAAAATATAAAAATTAATTGGATAGCTGCTAAAAAACCAAAAAGCTGGATTATAATTACAAAAAGTTATTTAATTTTTTAATTGCTCTGCGTCGAAGTGATAGAGGAGTGAGCGTTAAAAAATTCCAGTACACAACTAGAACATCTAACTAGTTATATGAAGTTAATGATTTTAATATTTTAAACTACTGTTGGGATTATAGCTTTTAAATATTATTCATAAATAATGCTTCCTATTACCTGAAATAAAACGAAACTAATCTAAAGATTATTTAAATATGGAGTGGCATGATCAGCAGTGATACCAACAATAAAAATAGTTCTAAAAATCTCATATGGGGTGTAGATAGACATACAACCAGGTCCCTGTGGCGTTGGTTCTTATTGCTTCTGATTCACATGGGTAACATGGTATTAAAGCCCTGAGATTGACTAATAGTCACCAAGCGTTATCTGTCGCCAATTATTTAATGAACCATACAAAAGTTACAAATTTTTTACTCAGAAATCACGTGCTTTATCCGACCATTTCACTAGCATTGCAAGTTAATAATGATTGTCACGCATGTATTAAAACTTACTTTTTAATACTCATTGCTTATTGCACATAGCAGTTTGTAGGTTCATCCTTAGAAATTATCAGACAAGCTGTGGGATGGCGCTAGAATAATGTCGTCATTGACCTAGAAGTGACGTCTACAGTAATATTAGTGACATAACAATGTCACAATGACATCAAGTGCCGGTTGATAATAGTAGTGCTTACTAGATTGTTTGTAAGTGTATCTTGTTACCAGTTAAAACTAAACAAATTTGTTTAATATTAATTTTAGTAATGTACACACATATGTATAACTCTAACTCTAACTCTGTATTGTATCTCGAACACTGGGCGAAATAAGACCGCATAAAGGCAAAGCCCGCACACTCACAACGGTACAGAAAATAGGAATAAGTAATATTGTTAGACTACGATACGTATAGGGTAACAGTTATGTTCATGTTATTTCTCGTGTAAAACATTTATGTAATCTATTGAAACAAATAGATACCCTTCTTCTCGCTTCTTCCCGTTAAAACGTTCAATGTTCCTTGTAGCCTGACTTATTATATATCTATTATTGTTAAATGCGTAAGCATTTCTCTGCATACAAAAACTGCATGGTTCATAAACTATATTAACCCAAGAAACTTTGTTCTTCTGGCTACAGTAAATTTCTTCAGCGAAACAATGCTATAATTGGTCATATCCAAGTCTGTGATTTATATTCTTAATACACACTACTCTCACGTATGAGAGCTAGCAGTATGAACATCCTGAAAGTAATTTAAACGAAATAGAACCTATAAAAAGAAACTCTCTCTTGTCTAGTTGTGTGATAACAAGTCATGTGAGTGCTTTCTAACAAGTATTGTTGATGAAATACGCTTTCAAGAGTAATTTTTCTTCATAAACAATTTTACGGCTTACGCTGCAGATGAGTTACAGCGTCTGTGTGTGTTTTGTTATAAACAGTTCTCTTATGTCAAGACATACGAGTGTACCACATTACTTCTAACTAACCCTTACGTGGCACTGATCTCTCTCCTGTATGTCAACTACAGTATTTGGGATATTTACTTTGGCTTGATGAGGTCAAGAACATAATCTTGTGAGTGTGTGAGACTGATGTACAATATAATTATCGAAGTGTTGGCATCCTCCAATATATATACAGGGTGTCCCATAACACTCTAGACAAAGGTAAATAACGTTCTTGCTAGAGACAAAAAGATTTCAAACCTACGAACAAGGGTCTCCTGTGCTTAGTTCTCTCTCTGTCTGTATGTATGTGTTTTTATAAAACCAATAATATTTGACCAATAGTATTTAAACAGAGAGTAAAAGTCATTTTTTTATTTATGCAATACAAATGTTAGGGTATTTAAATCTATCCATCCAGTCCTTATAAAATTATGGGGACGATAATGTATGTTTCACAATTTTCTTCCACCTTCTTCTGGATATTGGTCAGTATTGTTATTCATATCGAGTTTTGGAATTTTACTATTGTATCCATTAAAAAGAATGAATAAGAATAGTAATTGTAAAAAAGCTCATAATTGTAGCTTTGTGCCACTCATTTCATATAAAGTTTCTGAGTAACGGTGTTGTGAGGTCGCATGTGCGGGATTTAGTGCTTCTAAAGTAGATCCTATGTACTATTCGTCCCATGATATAACTTTATACGTTCTATTCTCCTGATAGTATACGAGTACGACTAAGACCTATTTTTGTGTTATTCCCTGTTGCGATGAAAAATTGATCGTTATCTTCAAAATTAGACATTTAGGTAAGTTCGATGTATAAAGTCTTATTGATTTTTTTATATAAAATCCTAACTTAGTATGTTTTAAATTATTATTATAACTAGTAAGTACCGTATTCCCATATCAATTGCACATATTTTCTATAAAGTTTGATGTAAAAATAACTAACCTGGTGCTAGAACATTTTTATGAATACTGGAAAATAAACCTGTTATGATGAGTGGCAAAACTAAAAGTAATATATGTTTATATACAAATTGTGGTTATTTTTATTTTTTTTATGAAATTATTGTTAATTTAAGAACATAAAGTAAAGAGATGACAATTATAGCATATAATTGTGGATAAAAATGAACTATATGAAATATTAAGAAATTGAATTATAAAAGTAATTTCGGATATTTGTCCTAAATTCCATCCAAAATCTTTAAATTTCCCACACAATCAGTGATACAAGGCGAGTAACTGTTGCAGTATTAAAATACCAAGGGGAAAACCGCTTGTATATTTAAGCGCGGCGTTTACCTAGGAACATTTACATGTTTGAGCTGTGCATTTACATTCCGTTGTCTTGTTGATTGTACTCTTAGTATTATTCTTGTGCTTTGTTAAGTTTGTTTATGTAAAACAAAACTATTGCATTCAAATTTGATCCTAACTCTATTAAAGTCAGTGTTTAATCTTACTATGGTTAACGATTTCATCTGAATAATTTTAGCATGATTATTTATATAAACTGGAATAGTAATGAATTGAGAGTTCGGTAATGTCGTTGCAATTTTGTAACTTAGTTGCACAAGCATTTCTATCCAAAATGTTTAAAACATTTTTGGACTTTTACTATGTTACTAACACTGTCAAGCTCAATGGCATATTGCTTGAATCTGAGAGCTTCTTTTTGGGCTCATATTTAAAAAAGTTACTGACACTTAGTCTTCTGGAAAAAATAACTCTGCGTTGCATATCTGTTCATGTGTTTTAACTGATAGCTAGTGAAGTTTATAAGTTTTGTCAAGAACGAGTTGACCTAAAATTTTAAAAGAATCATAATGTAATTAATGTAAACGAGATCGAGTTTTGGCGATCGTAAATGTTTAAGTAAAATAATTAGTTTAAGTAATAATACACATTTTTACTTCACATAGATCACCAAAGTGACGAAACCTTTTGCAAAAATGTATTCCACATAATATTTTTACTGTTCTCGACAGCTGTACGACATAAATATGCTCCATGTACGCAAATTTCCTAGTATTTCGCTTAACGATTGCAATTTCTTAACAAGTTACAAGCAAGTATAATTAAGGTATTCTAATTGTTCATACAGTGTGTTGTAATTCGATTTTAAATGAGAATAATTTTATAAGATTTTGTTTACAGATTATTTAATAGACGTGGTCATACAGATTTACGCAGAACTGGGTGGACATGGAATATTTAGAATTAAGTATAAATGTATTATTGAATAAATAAGAACAATACCTTTTGTTTCAAAATTGTGGTGTTTTCAATTTTAACGTTATAAATCTCAAAATTATGAAAAAAATATTTCCTACCTACGGAGTAAAAACCATTTTTATATAAATGTATAAGAGTTAGTAATGTTTTTTTTTTTTAATTTCCATTGATTATGTCAAGAACTCATAGTAACCTAGTGATATTTTATTGTAGATTGCTCCCTTTATACTAGAAAATTGAAAAATATATTTATTTTACAGCATTAATCAAAATTACCATTCTGAGCAGTAAAAAAATGCAAAACAAATAATACTTAAATTATACTGAATAAATAACTGTTTTTATATATTTTACAAAACGAAATCAACTCTATGAGTAATATTTATTATTTCACATAAACATTTGTCTCACTAAAGTGTAATATTATAATTAAATGGCTTTCCATAAAATTAAATGAATGGATTTATCATTACAAAACAATTTTTGGAGTAATTAAAAGTAATGACAATGAGGGACAAGCCCGCCGTGCGCCATCCCATACTACTGTGAGGGAGAGATAACGAGTGTGTTATTGTGATTGTATTGTTGTGTATATTTGTAGCGACAACACTGGATTTGGGGACAATACCTATTACATATTGGAACAACAACGTAATATAAAAACATGTTTTACTTGCTACAATCATCCCAATTGCATTACTTATTAGACTGTTACATTATAAACAACGCGTACTGCAAGTTTGACTTAAGGACATTTCTTTATTCCTTATTTATAGTTTACTTAAATAGAACCGGAAATAAACGCACAAAAGGATTATATCGTTCAAATAATTTATTAGATAAAATCTCGACCTACTGACGTTTAAAACGATTCCACCACCAATAAGTATATCAATGTTACTAAACATTTTACCTGTTAATTTATTAGGTTTGGGAAACTCCTATCTAAAATTTACTAGTATATTTGTAGTAAAAGTACGTTTAATTTAATATAATTTATTTACACTTGTTTTAAGATAATGTTTAGAAAATATTTATCAACAGTATTATGTAAAATAATTTGTTTTCTTATAATAAAACATTTAACCATTTGACGTATTCAGAAAAAAGTAAAACAATGGTTTTGTTAGTATTAATTATATTATAAGTACCTGGAATCACCTAAAATACTGCTTATTAATACAGTATATTAAGTATAATATGTATTAAAATCGTAATTGTAGGACAATATTATATCCTCTTCAAATTTAATACTATTATTTGTTTATTTTCCAATTTTGCTTACATGTGATACAGTTTAAAACGTAAGAAAGCAACAAGTGGGAAAATCTTTACATGAAATACGTAAATTTCTTATATATGTGAAAAACCTTAAGATGAAAAACTCTTTTTATTGTATTATAACTACTATTGCTTTTTATTTATATTTTATTGTTTTTAATTTTACTGCCTCCTCCAGAAGATAAAACACATTTGTGAGAATCAAGCACCTGATAAATGCAGTAACCTGCTTTCTTTATAAAATGTAGACGCTACAAATAACGTCTCACAGTTGCTGTAATTACATTATTCGTATTGAAAAAACTCAATTCAATCAAATTTCTCTGCAAAAGTACATTGTTAAACTTCTTGAATCTCTTAGGAAGAACATGTCGAAACTTGTTAGAAAGAGCATCTTGAAACTTTCCTTATGCAGTAATTGGTATTCAACTAAGTAAAATAAACTTACACCAGAGGCAAAGTTTATTGTTATGCAAAGTTGCATGTATTCGTATACAGATTGCCTTTTAAATAGAATACGCTTGTTTCCACAGTTTAATTTAAGAAAAGTTTATACATAAATAATGATTTTATTGGCTGAGTCTCAGCTAATTCTATTGTGGGGCTGTGAACAAGTCATTTCTGTCTGCCAGATTGTCCGCATGATATCTCTAAACCGGACTGACCTTTACAATTTAAAATTTGCGTGAAGCTTCATGTCTCTATAGGTAACAATAAGTTCAATGATGGTGCATTACTCTCCATGGGATTAGGCTGAGCGTTAGCGAATATACATTGGTCTTATGGTAACGAGAAAATAGCTGACTAAGGATATTTGTAAGAAAGCTCAATACATGGGTGTTATGAGATTTAAAAATATGCAATATTAACACATATTGCTTATTAATACGATAAAAAGAATAAATATTGGAAATTCAAGATAAAAAGGTATGTGAGAAGAGTTTAATTTCAGCGCACTTTTGCGTTGTATTACTCTTCCTACCTCGCCAAAACTTAATATTTAAACTTTGATATGAAGCCTATTCTATGAACAAAAATGTGAATGTATATTGTGGGAAAAATATCTCAAAAAGATAATCTGTAGAATTAAAACTTTGCATTAAACTTCATTTGTACACGGACAAGAATGAGTTCTATGGTGGTGCAAGTCCAACTAAGGCATTTATTTCTCGTTGAAGTACATTACTCGGTAGACTGACAAAATTTCTCTCTCGTTTTGCGGGGGAGGCGGGATTTAAATATTTCTAATCTGTACGATGTATGTTTGTCTATCTATCGGCAGGACATCTCGGCAATGAAGTTAGCTTTACACTTGAAATTTTACACGCAACCTCAGCAAATCCTGTCACGTGATACGCGGCCTGCTCCTGTTTTGTGTTATAGAAGTATGATACCCGTCCAACTAGTCACTGTGAGTTCCGGACCTTCGGGATATCTCCAATTAACGCAAAGTAAACTTAAAACTTATTTTCCCATTAATTACTTTTTGATTTCGCCATTTAAACCCTCGAAAATGTAATAAGGATGTTCCTAATTTCTCTGATTACTCTACAGTAAGTGATTCCGTACATCAGTTTTGCAGGAGAAGAAATGTAAGTAATATTAATAGTAATAGGTGTAAGTAATGAAATGTAATGGAATCCCACATTAGGCATAGCATTTCACACCTGCTTTTTCTTTGCAGTCGGATATACTGTGTTTATAAATACGTATTTTGATATAAATTTTGACCTATTATCAATATTTCGATATAAATAATGAAATAGATACTTATGATAGACCGGAGATATACTCCACACTGTGTCCACATGGTCTATGTAAGTATTTTGGATTTTTTATTAAAGAGGCAGTAAAATTATGTAAAGCTAATATACATACCTCGTCCAGTGTTGCCACGTTGAGCCATACATGAGTCAACACAGTTTTACTGTCTCAGGTCGTAGGATTAGGGACAAGAATCATGTCAACATACACTTTACCACCAAAGGCCATCTATCGCTTACCTGTACTAAAAGGATAGGAGCTGGCAGATGGGAGAAATATTTAAGTCTTGTATAGTAGCTCACAGTCTAGTGAGTGTTAGTTACCAACAGTACATAATTTTCGTTATTGCAGTATAGACATTATATCACTGGTACAGCTCACCGTCATTAAGTGTCACAGATAACAGCTGAGATTGGTGTCATTGTGGTGGCAGGCAAAGCAATCAAGATCAGACAATATTACTCACTAAAAAATGAACTCGTGCATTTTGATGCTATGCATTGTTGGTAGTAGCGACCACCAGTAACAGCTGACAGTCATGAAGTGTCACCGATGATAGCCGAGATTGCTGTCCTTGTTGTACCAGGGAAAGCAATCATGACCAGACAATATTACTCGCCAAACAATGAACTCTTACAGTTTAAGGCAATGCATTGTTGGTAGTAGCGACCAACAGTAACAGCTCACCGTCATGAAGTGTCACAGATGACAGCCGAGATTGCTGTCCTTGTGGTGGCCGGTAAAGCAATCAAGACCAGATAATATTACTTGCTAAACAATGAACAATTACAGTTTAGGCAATGCAATGTTGGTAGTAGCGACCACCAGTAACAGCTGACCGTCATAAAGTGTCACAAATGACAGCCGAGATTGCTGTCCTTGTGGTGGCCGGTAAAGCAATCAAGACCAGACAATATTACTTGCCAAACAATAACTCTTACAGTTTAAGGCATTGCATTGTTGGTAGTAGCGACCACCAGTAACAGCTGACCGTAATGAAGTGTCACAAATGACAGCCGAGATTGCTGTCCTTGTTGGTGGCCGGTAAAGCAATCAAGACCAGACAATATTACTTGCCAAACAATGAACTCTTACAGTTTGAGGCATTGCATTGTTGGTAGTAGCGATCACCAGTAACAGCTGACAGTCTTTGAAGTATCACCGATGATAGCCGAGATTGCTGTCCCTGTGGTAGCAGGCAAAGCAATCATGACCAGACAATATTACTCGCCAAACTATGAACTGTTGCATTTTGAGGCATTGCATTGTTGGTAGTAGCGACCACCAGTAACAGCTGGCAGTCATGAAGTATCACCGATGATAGCCGAGATTGCTGTCCCCTGTGGTAGCAGGCAAAGCAATCATGACCAGACAATATTACTCGACAAACAATGAACTGTTTGCATTTTGAGGCATTGCATTGTTGGTAGTAGCGACCACCAGTAACAACTGACAGTCATGAAGTGTCACCGATGATAGCCGAGATTGCTGTCCCTGTGGTAGCAGGCAAAGCAATCGTGACCAGACAATATTACTCGCCAAAACAATGAACTGTTGCATTTTGAGGCATTGCATTGTTGGTAGTAGCGACCACCAGTAACAGCTGACAATCATGAAGTATCACCGATGATAGCCAAAATTGCTGTCCTTGTGGTGGCCGGAAAAGCAATCAAGACCAGATAATATTACTTGCCTAAACAATGAACAATTACAGTTTAGGCAATGCAATGTTGGTAGTAGCGACCACCAGTAACAGCTGACCGTCATGAAGTGTCACAAATGACAGCCGAGATTGCTGTCCTTGTGGTGGCCGGTTAAAGCAATCAAGACCAGACAATATTACTTGCCAAACAATAACTCTTACAGTTTAAGGCATTGCATTGTTGGTAGTAGCGACCACCAGTAACAGCTGACCGTCATGAAGTGTCACAAATGACAGCGGAGATTGCTTGTGGTGGCCGGTAAAGCAATCAAGACCAGACAATATTACTTGCCAAACAATGAACTCTTACAGTTTGAGGCATTGCATTGTTGGTAGTAGCGACCACCAGTAACAGCTGGCAGTCATGAAGTATCACCGATGATAGCCGAGATTGCTGTCCCTGTGGTAGCAGGCAAAGCAATCATGACCAGACAATATTACTCGACAAACAATGAACTGTTGCATTTTGAGGCATTGCATTGTTGGTAGTAGCGACCACCAGTAACAGCTGACAGTCATAAAGTGTCACCGATGATAGCCGACATTGCTGTCCCTGTGGTAGCAGGCAAAGCAATCATGACCAGACAATATTACTCACCAAACAATGAACTTTTGCATTTTGAGGCATTGCATTGATGGTAGTAGCGACCACCAGTAACAGCTGACAGTCTTGAAGTATCACCGATGATAGCCGAGATTGCTGTCCCTGTGGTAGCAGGCAAAGCAATCATGACCAGACAATATTACTCGCCAAACAATGAACTGTTGAATTTTGAGGCATTGCGTTGTTGGTAGTAGCGACCACCAGTAACAGCTGACAGTCTTGAAGTATCACCGATGATAGCCGAGATTGCTGTCCCCTGTGGTAGCAGGCAAAGCAATCATGACCAGACAATATTACTCGCCAAACTATGACCTGTTGCATTTTGAGGCATTGCATTGTTGGTAGTAGCGACCACCAGTAACAGCTGGCAGTCATGAAGTATCACCGATGATAGCCGAGATTGCTGTCCCTGTGGTAGCAGGCAAAGCAATCATGACCAGACAATATTACTCGACAAACAATGAACTGTTGCATTTTGAGGCATTGCATTGTTGGTAGTAGCGACCACCAGTAACAGCTGACAGTCATGAAGTTTCACCGATGATAGCCGAGATTGCTGTCCCTGTGGTAGCAGGCAAAGCAATCATGACCAGACAATATTACTCGCCAAACAATGAACTGTTGCATTTTTAGGCATTGCATTGATGGTAGTAGCGACCACCAGTAACAGCTGACAGTCATGAAGTGTCACCGATGATAGCCGAGATTGCTGTCCCTGTGGTAGCAGGCAAAGCAATCATGACCAGACAATATTACTCGCCAAACAATGAACTGTTGCATTTTGAAGCATTGCATTTTTGGTAGTAGCGACCACCAGTAACAGCTGATAATCATGAAGTATCACCGATGATAGCCGAGATTGCTGTCCTTGTGGTGGCCGGAAAAGCAATCAAGACCAGATAATATTACTTGCTAAACAATGAACAATTACAGTTTAGGCAATGCAATGTTGGTAGTAGCGACCACCAGTAACAGCTGACCGTCATGAAGTGTCACAAATGACAGCCGAGATTGCTGTCCTTGTGATGGCCGGTAAAGCAATCAAGACCAGATAATATTACTTGCTAAACAATGAACAATTACAGTTTAGGCAATGCAATGTTGGTAGTAGCGACCACCAGTAACAGCTGACCGTCATGAAGTGTCACAAATGACAGCCGAGATTGCTGTCCTTGTAGTGGCCGGTAAAGCAATCAAGACCAGACAATATTACTTGCCAAACAATAACTCTTACAGTTTAAGGCATTGCATTGTTGGTAGTAGCGACCACCAGTAACAGCTGACCGTCATGAAGTGTCACAAATGACAGCCGAGATCGCTGTCTTTGTGGTGGCCAGTAAAGCAATCAAGACCAGACAATATTACTTGCCAAACAATGAACTCTTACAGTTTGAGGCATTGCATTGTTGGTAGTAGCGATCACCAGTAACAGCTGACAGTCTTGAAGTATCACCGATGATAGCCGAGATTGCTGTCCCTGTGGGTAGCAGGCAAAGCAATCATGACCAGACAATATTACTCGCCAAACTATGAACTGTTGCATTTTGAGGCATTGCATTGTTGGTAGTAGCGACCACCAGTAACAGCTGGCAGTCATGAAGTATCACCGATGATAGCCGAGATTGCTGTCCCTGTGGTAGCAGGCAAAGCAATCATGACCAGACAATATTACTCGACAAACAATGAACTGTTGCATTTTGAGGCATTGCATTGTTGGTAGTAGCGACCACCAGTAACAGCTGACAGTCATGAAGTGTCACCGATGATAGCCGAGATTGCTGTCCTTGTGGTGGCCGGAAAAAGCAATCAAGACCAGATAATATTACTTGCTAAACAATGAACAATTACAGTTTAGGCAATGCAATGTTGGTAGTAGCGACCACCAGTAACAGCTGACAGTCATAAAGTGTCACCGATGATAGCCGAGATTGCTGTCCCTGTGGTAGCAGGCAAAGCAATCATGACCAGACAATATTACTCGCCAAACAATGAACTTTTGCATTTTGAGGCATTGCATTGATGGTAGTAGCGACCACCAGTAACAGCTGACAGTCATGAAGTGTCACCGGATGATAGCCGAGATTGCTGTCCCTGTGGTAGAAGGCAAAGCAATCATGACCAGACAATATTACTCGCCACACAATGAATTGTTGCATTTGAGGCATTGCATTGTTGGTAGTAGCGACCACCAGTAACACAGCTGAAAGTCATCAAGTATCACCGATGATAGCCGAGATTGCTGTCCCTGTGGTAGCAGGCAAAGCAATCATGACCAGACAATATTACTCGCCAAACAATGAACTGTTGCATTTTGAGGCATTGCATTGATGGTAGTAGCGACCACCAGTAACAGCTGACAGTCATGAAGTGTCACCGATGATAGCCGAGATTGCTGTCCCTGTGGTAGCAGGCAAAGCAATCATGACCAGACAATATTACTCGACAAACAATGAACTGTTGCATTTTGAGGCATTGCATTGTTGGTAGTAGCGACCACCAGTAACAGCTGACAGTCATGAAGTGTCACCGATGATAGCCGAGATTGCTGTCCTTGTGGTGGCCGGAAAAGCAATCAAGACCAGATAATATTACTTGCTAAACAATGAACAATTACAGTTTAGGCAATGCAATGTTGGTAGTAGCGACCACCAGTAACAGCTGACCGTCATGAAGTGTCACAAATGACAGCCGAGATTGCTGTCCTTGTGGTGGCCGGTAAAGCAATCAAGACCAGATAATATTACTTGCTAAACAATGAACAATTACAGTTTAGGCAATGCAATGTTGGTAGTAGCGACCACCAGTAAACAGCTGACCGTCATGAAGTGTCACAAATGACAGCCGAGATTGCTGTCCTTGTGGTGGCCGGTAAAGCAATCAAGACCAGACAATATTACTTGCCAAACAATAACTCTTACAGTTTAAGGCATTGCATTGTTGGTAGTAGCGACCACCAGTAACAGCTGACCGTCATGAAGTGTCACAAATGACAGCCGAGATTGCTGTCCTTGTGGTGGCCGGTAAAGCAATCAAGACCAGACAATATTACTTGCCAAACAATGAAACTCTTACAGTTTGAGGCATTGCATTGTTGGTAGTAGCGATCACCAGTAACAGCTGACAGTCTTGAAGTATCACCGATGATAGCCGAGATTGCTGTCCCTGTGGTAGCAGGCCAAAAGCAATCATGACCAGACAATATTACTCGACAAACAATGAACTGTTGCATTTTGAGGCATTGTATTGTTGGTAGTAGCGACCACCAGTAACAGCTGACAGTCATGAAGTGTCACCGATGATAGCCGAGATTGCTGTCCCTGTGGTAGCAGGCAAAGCAATCATGACCAGACAATATTACTCGCCAAACAATGAACTGTTGCATTTTGAGGCATTGCATTTTTGGTAGTAGCGACCACCAGTAACAGCTGATAATCATGAAGTATCACCGATGATAGCCGAGATTGCTGTCCTTGTGGTGGCCGGAAAAAAGCAATCAAGACCAGATAATATTACTTGCTAAACAATGAACAATTACAGTTTAGGCAATGCAATGTTGGTAGTAGCGACCATCAGTAATAGCTGACCGTCATGAAGTGTCACAAATGACAGCCGAGATTGCTGTCCTTGTGGTGGCCGGTTAAAGCAATCAAGACCAGACAATATTACTTGCCAAACAATAACTCTTACAGTTTAAGGCATTGCATTGTTTGGTAGTAGCGACCACCAGTAACAGCTGACCGTCATGAAGTGTCACAAATGACAGCCGAGATTGCTGTCCTTGTGGTGGCCGGTAAAGCAATCAAGACCAGACAATATTACTTGCCAAACAATGAACTCTTACAGTTTGAGGCATTGCATTGTTGGTAGTAGCGACCACCAGTAACAGCTGGCAGTCATGAAGTATCACCGATGATAGCCGAGATTGCTGTCCCTGTGGTAGCAGGCAAAGCAATCATGACCAGACAATATTACTCGACAAACAATGAACTGTTGCATTTTGAGGCATTGCATTGTTGGTAGTAGCGACCACCAGTAACAGCTGACAGTCATGAAGTGTCACCGATGATAGCCGAGATTGCTGTCCCTGTGGTAGCAGGCAAAGCAATCATGACCAGAAAATATTACTCGCCACACAATGAACTGTTGCATTTGAGGCATTGCATTGTTGGTAGTAGCGACCACCAGTAAACAGCTGAAAGTCATCAAGTATCACCGATGATAGCCGAGATTGCTGTCCCTGTGGTAGCAGGCAAAGCAATCATGACCAGACAATATTACTCGCCAAACAATGAACTGTTGAATTTTGAGGCATTGCGTTGTTGGTAGTAGCGACCACCAGTAACAGCTGACAGTCTTGAAGTATCACCGATGATAGCCGAGATTGCTGTCCCTGTGGTAGCAGGCAAAGCAATCATGACCAGACAATATTACTCGCCAAACTATGAACTGTTGCATTTTGAGGCATTGCATTGTTGGTAGTAGCGACCACCAGTAACAGCTGGCAGTCATGAAGTATCACCGATGATAGCCGAGATTGCTGTCCCTGTGGTAGCAGGCAAAGCAATCATGACCAGACAATATTACTCGACAAACAATGAACTGTTGCATTTTGAGGCATTGCATTGTTGGTAGTAGCGACCACCAGTAACAGCTGACAGTCATGAAGTGTCACCGATGATAGCCGAGATTGCTGTCCCTGTGGTAGCAGGCAAAGCAATCATGACCAGACAATATTACTCGCCAAACAATGAACTGTTGCATTTTGAGGCATTGCATTGTTGGTAGTAGCGACCACCAGTAACAGCTGACAGTCATGAAGTGTCACCGATGATAGCCGAGATTGCTGTCCCTGTGGTAGCAGGCAAAGCAATCATGACCAGACAATATTACTCGCCAAACAATGAACTGTTGCATTTTGAGGCATTGCATTGTTGGTAGTAGCGACCACCAGTAACAGCTGACAATCATGAAGTATCACCGATGATAGCCGAGATTGCTGTCCTTGTAGTGGCCGGAAAAGCAATCAAGACCAGATAATATTACTTGCTAAACAATGAACAATTACAGTTTAGGCAATGCAATGTTGGTAGTAGCGACCACCAGTAACAGCTGACCGTCATGAAGTGTCACAAATGACAGCCGAGATTGCTGTCCTTGTGGTGGCCGGTAAAGCAATCAAGACCAGACAATATTACTTGCCAAACAATAACTCTTACAGTTTATGGCATTGCATTGTTGGTAGTAGCGACCACCAGTAACAGCTGACCGTCATGAAGTGTCACAAATGACAGCCGAGATTGCTGTCCTTGTAGTGGCCGGTAAAGCAATCAAGACCAGACAATATTACTTGCCAAACAATGAACTCTTACAGTTTGAGGCATTGCATTGTTGGTAGTAGCGACCACCAGTAACAGCTGGCAGTCATGAAGTATCACCGATGATAGCCGAGATTGCTGTCCCTGTGGTAGCAGGCAAAGCAATCATGACCAGACAATATTACTCGACAAACAATGAACTCTTACAGTTTGAGGCATTGCATTGTTGGTAGTAGCGACCACCAGTAACAGCTGACACTCATGAAGTGTCACCGATGATAGCCGAGATTGCTGTCCCTGTGGTAGCAGGCAAAGCAATCATGACCAGACAATATTACTCGCCAAACAATGAACTGTTGCATTTTGAGGCATTGCATTGATGGTAGTAGCGACCACCAGTAACAGCTGACAGTCATGAAGTGTCACCGATGATAGCCGAGATTGCTGTCCCTGTGGTAGCAGGCAAAGCAATCATGACCAGACAATATTACTCGCCACACACAATGAACTGTTGCATTTGAGGCATTGCATTGTTGGTAGTAGCGACCACCAGTAACAGCTGAAAGTCATCAAGTATCACCGATGATAGCCGAGATTGCTGTCCCTGTGGTAGCAGGCAAAGCAATCATGACCAGACAATATTACTCGCCAAACAATGAACTGTTGAATTTTGAGGCATTGCGTTGTTGGTAGTAGCGACCACCAGTAACAGCTGACCGTCATGAAGTGTCACAAATGACAGTCGAGATTGCTGTCCTTGTGGTGGCCGTCAAAGCAATCAAGACCTGACAATATTACTCAATAAACAATGAATTCTCATATATTTTGTTTCCTTGTCATATTCTGACCTTTTAATTTCAGCCCCTGTTTTAATATTTCCTGCACTATGAATATCTATAGGACGGATAAAAGGCACTATAGGGACCTTACATATATTTTCATTGTCATATTAATATATTTATTTCCTTCATTAATGTTAATTTAAGTCAACATCCATTAACTTTTGTATTTCCAAATTCCTGTATTTTCCAAAATATTTTTTAAAATAACATTTTAATACTATAATGCCAAATGCACAAAATTCGGTTATTAGTTTTATTATGTTCCAGACTAATTCATTTTTTTTATGATATTCTTTTTATTCCTTATCCATGCATCATTTTTTTACCTGGCAGAATATACGATACTGACAGCATTGCGTGAATGATGGGAAAGAATTTGAATCAAAATACAAATAAAATACAACTCATCTTTTTAAAAATGTTACGAGGTCTATTTTAATGGATTTTGATTGTAATACTCTTTTCTCTTACCTCCATTAGAGCCCATGGAAAGACTAGAAAAAAGGGGCCAATAATTAACAACTACCAAAATTTTTATAGTTTTAAAACATGAGTATTTTTTAATTTAATCGTAATAAAACTAGTTGTTTTACAATTTCACTCGCCAAGTTAAATAAAACGTGTTAAATGTCCATCCTGCAAAAATATATTCGTATAGTTCCACGGTAAGTTATGTGTATGTACAGTATAGCACTTTGCCGCTGTGTAAAAGCTCTCATAGTTCAGGTACAGCTCACGAGCTTATTCAGTTTTGTTAGATCACATGAGACAGTTCAGCTACTCTTATCCTTATTGTAAGTTGTGTGTATGTATAGTATGGCTGGTAGTACGTTCTCTTATGACATATATGTCAGCCAGCTCTCAGAGATACTGAGGGGTTCATTAAGGAAAGTTGGATGTATTGTTTCACTGTACACCGATATGTACAATCAGTAGGACAAAAGTATGGCGCATTTCCTTCAGAACTGCAATGTTACTAATATTACAACTTAGTTAAGCTTTTCACCTATTATTTGTGGCAAAAACTATTAGTTATTGGAATTTTCTTATATAGTGTACCAAAAACAGTGTTGCCACTAATGTTTACAGAACTCACTTCAACTAACCAAAAGCTAAAGCGTAGATGAGAGCAAAGTATGAGTACGCTACACCACGTATCGCGTAACAAAATTCCTAATATATAACTCATTGAACTGTCCAGGTTTCTTGCGGGTATACAAACAAGCTTATAGAAAATAATTTGACACAAAATGGCGCTCATTTAAATTTCATAATGGGATACTGACTACAATAGAAGACATTTTTGTCTATGTGGAAATGAAATGTCATGTAAACTTAAAGTATATGGAGACAAATGGGTGAAATATTTCTCGTGATATCTTGTCTCGTGTTGTATTCAAATTTTTGTTCAATAAATTATGTTTCATAGCAATGTTCAAAAGTTCCGATGAAATAGGCTAAAGAATAAAGATTGATGTATTTTCTCATTTTCTTACAGGCTACATACATACATCAATTACTAAAAGTTCCGATGAAATAGGCTGGCTACAACGTTTGAATAAAATCTTGACAGTGAGTCTATGAATAAAGATGTCACATTATCAAATCACAGATGATTGTACGCGGATTCATTATAGTTTTATATATTATGCTTTTTTCTTGTTACCATAATGGTTACCCCATATTAACTACGTAAAAATATTCGTTTTTTTCTCAGCCACATACAATGGAATGATATGCACCACAATCTATTTCTGTGTTTCCCATACATAGATGAAATTTTTCTAGCTCCAAGAGTGTTAGGGTTCGCGAAAGCTTAAACAATAAAATGTATATTATATATTTAAAATTCCTTATGCATGAAATTTTTTTAAATTTTACTAAAAATGGAAAGTATTATCTATTAAAAAAAATATATACGAATATATGTAAGGAAAATATATACCAAGTCATAGACAGGCAGACCCACAGAAATTAAATTTTCCCAGCATCTCGAGTGGTATACTTCACTAAAAACTTAACCTATAAACTGGATTATGTAACGAACACAATTTAAAAAATACAGCAGCCAATATATTGCTGATCTTTTAGACAAGGAAATACAATCCACTGTACCATGAAAAAATTCTAATTGTAAGTACCAGATTCCGAGTAATATTTTCATATCCGCAAATAAATCAGATTTGTTTATCCTGATCAAAAAAGTCACGTTATCTGTAGCAAGTTCCCATGTCTATGATATACTCCACTATATCATATCAAAGTGAATAAATGTACGTACCAAATCTGGCATGACATTTCCATCTTTTCAGATACGTCAAAGTGTAATGATCTGAAGCAGGCTTATATGTCTGTGACGGAGTGCAGATGTTCTTGTCCCTCTCTTGCAAGGGGCGTTGTATATTACAAACTAGTACTCAGTTACTTGTATGTGGCAGAAATATTAGAACTTATAATTAACGTTACTATTAAATTTGTATTTTATATCTGACATTATTATTATTATTTTGTGTTTGATGGTTGTGTTTGTTTCAATTAATCTATAATATTGATTAACATTCATTATACTGTACATACTGCTAATTTTAATTGATATAACACACTAATGTTTTGTTTATATGAAATATCTTTTACTTTTATATATTTAACACGTTCTAGAAGCTGAAATATAATTCTAAAACCTTAAAACACTTTTTGTTTTAAATGTAAATTTAAACTATAAAAGTAATCTTACCATAAGCTACTAACCTATTTATTAATGTTGAATCTATCAGTTTAACACAAATGTTTCTTTAACTGATATTTATGCGGCTGTCATTACTTTAATCATACCCGGATGGATTGCCTGCTTTAAGGCTAATGCCGTGTTGGGGTTTAAATATTGTATGTTATAGTTCAAATTTATTCACCTGTATTGGTATAATTTTATCATGGACTCTTACTATTGTTTCCTAATAACGCCTAATTTGTGAACCGTACGAAATATAAACAAACAAGCTACTACCTGTAGATATGCAAGTTGAAAGGTATAACAGAGAAAAGCTCAACGCTGGTTTTTCATGAGTAATTATTCCTCACCTGTGAGAGCAGTAAAGCTACTACCTGTAGATATGCAAGTTGAAAGGTATAACAGAGAAAAGCTCAACGCTGGTTTTTAATGTGTAATTATTCCTCACCTGTGAGAGCAGTAAAGCTACTACCTGTAGATATGCAAGCTGAAAGGTGTAACAGAGAAAAGCTCAACGCTGGTTTTTAATGTGTAATTATTCCTCACCTGTGAGAGCAGTAAAGCTTCTACCTGTAGATATGCAAGTTGAAAGGTATAACAGAGAAAAGCTCAACGCTGGTTTTTAATGTGTAATTATTCCTCACCTGTGAGAGCAGTAAAGCTACTACCTGTAGATATGCAAGTTGAAAGGTTATAACAGAGAAAAGCTCAACGCTGGTTTTTAATGTGTAATTATTCCTCACCTGTGAGAGCAGTAAAGCTACTACCTGTAGATATGCAAGTTGAAAGGTATAACAGAGAAAAGCTCAACGCTGGTTTTTAATGTGTAATTATTCCTCACCTGTGAGAGCAGTAAAGCTACTACCTGTAGATATGCAAGTTGAAAGGTATAACAGAGAAAAGCTCAACGCTGGTTTTTCATGAGTAATTATTCCTCACCTGTGAGAGCAGTAAAGCTACTACCTGTAGATATGCAAGTTGAAAGGTATAACAGAGAAAAGCTCAACGCTGGTTTTTAATGTGTAATTATTCCTCACCTGTGAGAGCAGTAAAGCTACTAACCTGTAGATATGCAAGCTGAAAGGTGTAACAGAGAAAAGCTCAACGCTGGTTTTTAATGTGTAATTATTCCTCACCTGTGAGAGCAGTAAAGCTTCTACCTGTAGATATGCAAGTTGAAAGGTATAACAGAGAAAAGCTCAACGCTGGTTTTTAATGTGTAATTATTCCTCACCTGTGAGAGCAGTAAAGCTACTACCTGTAGATATGCAAGTTGAAAGGTATAACAGAGAAAAGCTCAACGCTGGTTTTTAATGTGTAATTATTCCTCACCTGTGAGAGCAGTAAAGCTACTACCTGTAGATATGCAAGGTGAAAGGTATAACAGAGAAAAGCTCAACGCTGGTTTTTAATGTGTAATTATTCCTCACCTGTGAGAGCAGTAAAGCTACTACCTGTAGATATGCAAGTTGAAAGGTATAACAGAGAAAAGCTCAACGCTGGTTTTTTAATGTGTAATTATTCCTCACCTGTGAGAGCAGTAAACCTACTACCTGTAGATATGCAAGCTGAAAGGTGTAACAGAGAAAAGCTCAACGCTGGTTTTTAATGTGTAATTATTCCTCACCTGTGAGAGCAGTAAAGCTACTACCTGTAGATATGCAAGTTGAAAGGTATAACAGAGAAAAGCTCAACGCTGGTTTTTAATGTGTAATTATTCCTCACCTGTGAGAGCAGTAAAGCTACTACCTGTAGATATGCAAGGTGAAAGGTATAACAGAGAAAAGCTCAACGCTGGTTTTTAATGTGTAATTATTCCTCACCTGTGAGAGCAGTAAAGCTACTACCTGTAGATATGCAAGGTGAAAGGTATAACAGAGAAAAGCTCAACGCTGGTTTTTCATGAGTAATTATTCCTCACCTCTAAGAGCAGTAAAGCTACTACCTGTAGATATGCAAGTTGAAAGGTATAACAGAGAAAAGCTCAACGCTGGTTTTTAATGTGTAATTATTCCTAACCTGTGAGAGCAGTAAAGCTACTACCTGTAGATATGCAAGTTGAAAGGTATAACAGAGAAAAGCTCAACGCTGGTTTTTAATGTGTAATTATTCCTCACCTGTGAGAGCAGTAAAGCTACTACCTGTAGATATGCAAGGTGAAAGGTATAACAGAGAAAAGCTCAACGCTGGTTTTTAATGTGTAATTATTCCTCACCTCTGAGAGCAGTAAAGCTACTACCTGTAGATATGCAAGGTGAAAGGTATAACAAAGAAAAGCTCAACGCTGGTTTTTAAGGTGTAATTCCTCACCTCTGAAAGCACTAAAGCTTCTTACACTAAATTGCCAACTTTGTAAAGGATGTTGTCTTTTTACTTTGAGCGGACGCAGTTAATAAATTGCCGAGCTTGTCACAGCGTTGTGTTACATTGTTACTTCCAGTCGTCTCAGTCATTTGCGTGTTTAATGTTTTGCTAATAATAATACATTAGTATTGTTTCAAATAAATTATATCTTGCATTTTAGATGTATTGAGCCATTTTTAAACGTGATATTAAAATTGGTGAGTAAATTTTTTAAAGACATCATACGAGTAAATCACGTTGCACAAATAACAATTGGTTGAACCTCATACTAATTTGACTGTACTCACATTATCTGGGTAAAGAATGAACTACACATGCCATGAGAAATTCTTCAGTTTTTTATACAGATGCATGTGATTAGATAATACAGTATATTGTAACTCTTACTCCACTTTCGGAGCTATTCAACATTCAAATTTCAATATTTCAAATTATTTTTAAATAACAAAAAATTATTCTAATAATTCAGAGAAATACAAAAAGCACTTTAGATCCTTTATTCGTAAAATAAAGTAATTATTAAGAAATTTAACAAAATGTTTAAATAATATTTTTTTTAAGGCGATGAAAAATTTGTTAAAATAGACAGTTTTCTACTTAAAGCTTACAAATCTTGAACAATATTAGTACATTTAATGAAAAACAATATTTAAATAAATAAATATTTTACTTAATACTTAATGTAGTCAAAATCGTCCTGTATAAATAAAACGTAAAACATTACTTATGGAGAATCTCTAAATTTGTTTCAAAAATACTTGTTAAGAGTTCTCGTATATGTAGAAATATCTATATGTTATTTCATACATGATTTTTGATCATATCCACTATTGGTCACTATTAACATGTTTCAAAATCATTTCTTGTTCTAATAAAATTTTTAATTTATCGAATAAACAACATATTCAATTTTAATAAGTTTATTTGTTTAATTTTCGAGAGCAGGTGGTAGATATTTATAAGAATTCTGTAAACTTGTTGATTATTTAGAGAAACTTCAAGAATATATCCATATAGTTTATTACCAGTAAGTCGTAAGAGTTTCTCGTTCCATTCATAAAATACTATCTTTGAATTTTACTCATCCATTCCATAACATCATAAGATACAATTTGTGAGAGTAAACAACAATAAAATTGATTTGCACCAACAGTTGTCAATGGATGGCAATGCAACTTCAGCTCACTGAACAGTTGGTAATGGATGCCAATGTAACTTCAGCTCAATTAAAAGTTGTCAATGGATGACAATGCAACTTCAGCTCACTGAACAGTTGTCAATGGATGCTAATGCAACTTCAGCTCACTGAGCAGTTTTCAATGGATGACAATGCAACTTCAGCTCACTGAGCAATTTTCAATGGATAGCAATGCAACTTCAGGTCACTGAACAGTTGTCAATGGATGACAATGCAACTTCAACTCATTGAACACTTGTCAATGGATGCCAATGCAACTTCAGCTCACTGAGCAATTTTCAATGGATGGCAATGCAACTTCAGGTCACTGAACAGTTGTCAATGGATGACAAAGCAACTTAGGCTCATTAAACCATTTTCTATGTATGCCAATGCAACTTCAGCTCACTGAACAGTTGTTAATAGATGGCAATGCAACTTCAGCTCACTGAAAAGTTGTCAATGGATGACAATGCAACTTCAACTCACTGAACAGTTGTCGATGGATGCCAATGCAACTTCAGCTCACTGAGCAGTTTTCAATGGATGACAATGCAACTTCAGCTCACTGAACAGTTGTAAATGGATGCTAATGCAACTTCAGCTCACTGAGCAGCTTTCAATGGATGACAATGCAACTTCAGCTCACTGAGCAGTTTTCAATGGATGACAATGCAACTTCAGCTCACTGAACAGTTGCCAATGGATGACAATGCAACTTCAACTCACTGAACAGTTTTCAATGGATGCCAATGCAACTTCAGCTCACTGAGCAGTTTTCAATGGATGTCAATGCAACTTAAGCTATTTAAACCCTTGTCTATGAATGCAAATGCAACTTTAGCTCACTGAACAGTTGTTAATAGATGGCAATGCAACTTCAGCTCATTGAACAGTTTCTGCATGAGTAAATTTAGTAACTAAGACCACAGCTGAGTTTATAATTGAAGAAATTATTCCAGATAATTAAGTTATTATAAAAGGAAACATTGCATTTCGCTTTTAAACCCATTAAACCGTGTGCAGATAAAGCTAAGGTTCACCAAGCACGACTTACATTGGATCATAATAAAAGGTAATTAATGTAGATGGTTTACTAATTACCTCGCTCTTTAACGGAAAACTCTTCTCTGTCTGAAATTTAATTATGTCGGGAGATCTGTAAAAGGCAATCTTATTATAAGTGAATTATGAACTGCTTTAGTTTAAACAACCCCTATAATGGTATTTATAAAACTTATAGAAATATAAATATACTACTTAATGATAATAAATAAAACTGATCAATTTTAGCTGGTAAATTTCTTTATATTTAAATTCATACCAAAAAGCCTGAAATAAACATTCTAGAATAGCACTTTTCACATTTTTTTATTTAAAATAAATAATAATACGAATTTGATTTACCATTACTTTAGAAAAACATTAAACGTCAATTATTAGTGTTTATATATTATACTACAAAACACCTAAACAGGATTTCTGCACATGAAATGGAATATAGGAAACATTGATAATAGAAGAAAGGATAATGTATATTTAATAAAGGTTCTTGTAATAGTTTTTCAAAATTTAGAAAAAAGGAGAATTTTGAAAAATAAGTTAAAACGTATATGTGGTTAGACATGCAACTCTATTCACACATCATTACTTTTACTGAGGGAAGAAAGTACCTTATTAATGCACTCACATAATGTCTTTACTACTATACTTCTCTTAGTACTATATATATATATATATATATATATATATATATATATATATATATATATATATATATATATATATTACTATATATATATGTGTGTGTAAGTGTGTGTGTTTAACATAGTAGTTAGTACTAAATTAATGTAAATACATGAGAACTAAATAAATGTACATAATGATTATCTTATATTAACAGACGGGATTATATTATCATCCATGATGTCTGTTTAAATATTTCATTGTGTTATTTTTAATAACGGACCGGTTCATCTATAACCGATAGTTCTTTCAGTATCAAAACAGATGAAAATTTTTTTTAATACGAAGGTGTATGATGACGATGCCTTAGAGAACCAACATTTCCAGACTATAAGATGATACAAAAGATAAGGGTTCTCCTTTATGTCCTTCTCCTTAAAATATACAATGAAAATGTGATAGTTATATCATTTGCATTGCCTTTATGGAGTATTGTAAGTTTACAGAGAAAAGCTGAGCATACCCCGAACTATAACCATATACTCCTAATCCAAAATTTTGAATAACATTTGTGTTTTTTATTGGTACTTGGTGGTCAAAGGTTATAGTCTGGATTTAAACTTAAAGTTGTATATTTTCTTAATTACAGGCTTGGTCAGTGTCTTAAGTTTGGACGAGGATACATAAACAAGTGTAATAGCATTTATTGAGTCCTCAACTTATTACTTTGGACAGCCTTCGTTGATAGATTTCAATCCAAGATCGAAAATTGAAGTGAGGTATGTGAGATCAGAGCATCTCATAAAAAAGATATAAGATCTGTTTGAATACCATAACACACAGACTTCTACAATCCACGATCAAATCACACACACACACACACACATTGGTATTTTATATTTGTTATTTACTGTTAGATACTTATTTTTTCGATAAATCTATTTATATATTTATACTTGTTGATATTTTTGAAATTTATAATACTCTACTGCTGTTTTGGTAATTATTTGTTTGTTAAATCTATTTATATATTTATACTTGTTGATATTTTTGAAATTTATAATACTCTATTGCTGTTTTGGTAATTATTTATTTGTTAAATCTATTTATATATTTATACTTGTTGATATTTTTGAAATTTATAATACTCTATTGCTGTTTTGGTAATTATTTGTTTGTTAAATCTATTTATATATTTATACTTGTTGATGTTTTTGAAATTTATAATACTCTATTGCTGTTTTGGTAATTATTTATTTGTTAAATCTATTTATATATTTATACTTGTTGATATTTTTGAAATTTATAATACTCTACTGCTGTTTTGATAATTATTTGTTTGTTAAATCTATTTATATATTTATACTTGTTGATATTTTTGAAATTTATAATACTCTATTGCTGTTTTGGTAATTATTTATTTGTTAAATCTATTTATATATTTATACTTGTTGATATTTTTGAAATTTATAATACTCTATTGCTGTTTTGATAATTATTTATTTGTTTAAATCTATTTATATACTTATACTTGTTGATATTTTTGAAATTTATAATACTCTATTGCTGTTTTGGTAATTATTTATTTGTTAAATCTATTTATATACTTATACTTGTTGATATTTTTGAAATTTATAATACTCTATTGCTGTTTTGGTAACTATTTATTTGTTAAATCTATTTATATACTTATACTTGTTGATATTTTTGAAATTTATAATACTCTATTGCTGTTTTGGTAATTATTTATTTGTTAAATCTCTTTATATACTTATACTTGTTGATATTTTTAAAATTTATAATACTCTACTGCTGTTTTGATAATTATTGTTTTGTTAAATCTATTTATATACTTATACTTGTTGATATTTTTGAAATTTATAATACTCTATTGCTGTTTTGGTAATTATTTATTTGTTAAATCTATTTATATATTTATGCTTGTTGATATTTTGAATTTTGTTTGTAGATTTTACGGTTTTGGGTTGTTCATAGAGATAGAAAGTGTTCTGGCCAAAAATTAATATTTGATATTTAATATGTTATTATTAATATATTTATGGTTGTTTAATTATTTATTTCGTTTTTGTGAGATGGTTTCTTGTTAAAATCTGGATTGTATAAGTAGTAAATTAAGTATATGTTATGGACTGATAGTAAGAGCATAGTATTTGTGCACCATGGTGGAAGAAAACATAAACATAAGAAAAAAACATTGAATTGCCAACTGCATGTATATTTTGTTTAATGTATTGCATTATATTGTAATTATAAGTCACACGGTGCTTCCAAAACACCTGACTCTGTAAATGTATGTAAATTTTTGAAAAATAAAGGTTTTTGTAAACTCAAACACAGACACGACACACACACACACACACACACACACACACACACACACACACACACACACACACACACACACACACACACACACACACACACAAGGGGCAAGGTGTAAATTCGACAGTGTCACGCTTTTCGTTAGTTAACCGCCCTGTCGTTCTTTCCGCTACGTTATTACTGTGGCAGAGTATCACTTGATTGTGACTATGTATCAATACAAGCAGAGTCGAAGATTTGGTTTTATCTTATTGTTTTTATATGGTGTAGTTATATTTAATCAAATATTCAGGATAGAATCTTTAAATATACAAATTAATTATGGATTTAAATATAAACAAAATGCAATATATAAGTTATTTATTTAATTACTTGTTAAGTATGGAACAACAGTGAGTCGCATGTACTTTACAGACTTCTCTTAAAATGTTCACAAAGATAACCAGAACTCAGGTTAACAAGCTCGAAATGTTTTGTTCACAAATCAAGTTTGAAGTTATACCGTAGTGTGCTTATTATGTGTGCTACACATTTTAAACTTTAATATATAACAGTCGGTTTTTCCTCAGATGAATGTGAACAATGTTTAATGATATTATATGATATATATTAATGAATACAGCTTTACTAAAATGCACGATGTTTATATAGGATATATGTCTTAAAATCGGGGAATGGCGTAAAATATTATTAACTGATTTAGTTAAATTTGTTTTTAATATATAGGAAAAAGAATTGTATGTTTTAAAATTGACTTTTACGGTGCGAAAAACCTACAATATTAAGATAAGACTGTGCCGTAACAATTGGTGAGTTTTTTATTCAATAAATAAATCTTTAGACTTACAAATTTAACGCAAGTTCCAACAAAAAAGAAACCTCATAATGTATCTATACATGAAACCGATTAAAACGATGTGTGTAATATTGAACTACAGCATCGTGCATATTACAATACAAATATTACCCCTGGTTGGAATTACAGACTGATCTGTCTTTTCCCCTGATACATCGTATGTAATATTGAACCACAGTATCGTGCAGATTACAGTATAAATAATACCACTTGTGATTACAGACTGACCTGTATCTACTCCCCTGATACAACGTATGTCATATTGAACTACAGCATCGTGCGGATTACAGTATAAATATTACCCCTGGTTGTGATTACAGACTGACCTGTCTCTACTCCCCTGATACATCGTATGTAATATTGAAATACAGCATCGTGCGGATTACAATATAAATATTACCCCTGATTGTGATTACAGGCTAACCTGTCTCTATTCCCCTGATACATCGGAGCCGAGCGACATCAGTTCAAATGATTTCGGCATTAATTTTATAGATGGACGCGTCGATTCCAACTCACAACTCAGATTAAATTGATTACAGGGTTTACTTCGATTGAAATTAGGTAGTCTTTCAATGAAAATTATTTATTCTCTCTATACAATCAATAATTTTGCCTCGGAATTCACATAGTAAGTAACAAATATTTATATTAATAACATTTAACTATTAATTAAATAATTTAAGATCCCGATGTTCCCTCCTTATGGAACTATGTCTAAACTGGCCTGCCTATAACACTTCATGTATTATATATGTATATCAAGGTTCTACACCAATATACAAACTAAATAATGTATAGGGTAAGGAGGGTTTTTCATTCAACTCTGAGAGGCGCGTATCTCATGTGTATGTCTTGTGAGTGTGTAGTGCAAGTGTAGTTGTTAAAGAATAATCATTGTGAAATATTAAATGCGGTCTCGTTTTGCCTAGTTACTTATAAAGAGGGAAAGTACACTTTCACTCCGTACCTAAATTTACTGTTTATTTGCCGCATTTCCGTATGGGTTGGATATAGAAAAGAACTTTAATTGTATAGGTTGTCAATATTTGTTAACTCTTTAATTTTTTTGTGCAAAGTCCCCCCTTACAGTTTGAATGTGTACGATTCTTGTTATTTCACACAAAAATATAACTTTTACAGTGAAAGAATGAAAATACGGCCATGCGATGTATCATGTAGTAGTGGATTTGTATCACAGGAGCGGCAATAAAAAATGACAATATTAATTTTGTCTTTGCCAAAATTTTTAGGATCTTTAGAACCATTTGAATAATATATAAGAAGACGTTTGTATACTTTTGAAAATTTTGAGATTCAAACATGGAGCCTGTTCTTGGGACACACTGTATTTTTATAAATGCAATAATTTAAAAACAGTTATTTGGGCTTTTTTGGGTTGGATATACGTTTAAAATATACATTTGCAGTTAACCGTTTGGCTGCTAAAATTTGAGAAAGGTGGTCTGAAACATCCTGTGTTTTAAATAGGAAATATTTTTGAAAAGGAATAGACCTAAGGGACCCTACAATTATCCGTTTAAAATTTCGGTGCAATTGGTCCTGTAGGTTAATATGATAGAATATGGTGTGTGTGGTTAGGTACACACACACCATTAGATTTTTACATAAAAGGGTTGATTTCAAATACAAATTTGAAGAGTCTAAAAAAATTCTTAGTTCTAGATATATTTAATTTTTTATTTACTTACTGAATCTTTTTGGGACTATGTAAATTAATTTAGAAGTTTAAAATATAATAAGATAGAAATAATTTTTACTTACAAAATTATATCTTGAAACAAATTTGAGAAAAATAAAAAATTTTAAGACATTAAGCACATTATAATACATAATTAAGGTAAATAATAGATAATTACATTTTTTATGCATTAAATTCAGTACCGGTATACAAACGATGTATAAAATTTATAAATACTAATATTCATATAATAGTCATTTGAGCTTCAAGAGTGAATATTTTAGTTCTTAAAGTCACTTATTTCATTACTACACAAGTAAAGAACAGTTTATAAATGTTTAATCAAACGTGATTTGTCTTATAAACTCTTTACGATTTACACCACGGAAGAAATACCGCATCTGGTGGACGTTTCTCCTGATATAAGCAGCACTCATATGTTGGGTTTGCTTAAGTCAAGAACACAATCTTGTCACATTACATTGTTGCTAATCTCCTGGTATAAACAAGGATCTTATGTTGGGTTTGTTCAAATCAAGAACACAATCTTCTCCCATTACATTTTTGCTAATCTCCTGGTATAAACAATGCTCATATGTTGGGTTTGTTCAAGTCAAGAACACAATCTTGTCCCATTACATTTTTGCTAATCTCCTGGTAAAAACAGGACTCTTATGTTGGGTTTGCTGAAATCAACTACACAATCTTGCCCCATTACATTTTTTGCTAATCTCCTGGTATAAAAAAGACTCTTATGTTGGGTTTGCTGAAATAAAGTACACAATCTTGTCCCATTACATTGTTGCTAATCTCCTGGTATAAACAGGACTCATATGTTGAGTTTCCTCAAGTAAGGTACAATCTTGTCCCATCGCATTGTTTCTGCTCTCCTGGTATAAACAGGTCTCTTATGTTGGGTTTGCAAATGATAAGACCACAATCATGCCACATCACTTGGTGCTATTCTCCTAGTATAAACAGGATTCTTATATTAAGAAATATAGCTACAACACTTCTACCTCTAGAAGTCATCGGTGTCTCTCCTTTACAACAACGATTGTGTTTAGGATGTTTACTTGTGTTTGGTTAAGAAAGAAAGAGAGAGAAAGGGAGAGATAGAGAGAGAGAGGTTATAGGGGGAGAGAGGTAGGGAGGGGAGGGTAAGAAAGAGGTTTTTTTTCGGGAGAACGTGAACAAACATTCAAGATCCTTGACAATAATAAGAGGATTCAAAGACTAACAGAGCGTTGGAGAGAGATCGCTCAGTGGGTTGAGTCAGTACCTTTTATCTGTCTGGTCCGTTCCGCCCATCCTACATGAGTGGTGGATACGCACTGTAACCCTTCACTAGTAAATTCTCGAATATGAATATCCTCGAGTGTCAATAACCATCTAAGGAGGAGTAGTGACACGGCGAGTGAGGTAAGCTCCAGAAGTGGTAATACTCGTGATCATGACAGTTGGCATTGTGTTAATTATTATGGACTGTGTCGGAGTTAAAATACTCTTGTGTAAATACATATACAATGTAGTCCATAACTGTTTCGTAACAGTAAAGATTATTGAAACTTTTATAAACAATTGCTTTATTTAGTACATCCTAGTTTTATGTTTGTAGGAATTATATTTAGATTTATTTATAAGATAAATAAATATTTTCTGGATTGATATTCCTCGAGTATTTTATTAAAGAAGATCCTTACTTAGGAATATAAATTATTTAAGGTATAATTAAAATATACAAACTTGATTTTCAGACGTATTCTGTTAACATTAATGTACTTATACACTTATTCACACAACTATAATTCTGCCATTTAATATTTGTTTAAATTGGCTATTCCATCCTTATACAAATTAATTATATAAATTCACATTCGAACTTGTTACAACAGTTTCGGGACATAATCCTCTCCTCATTTGAGATTTAGTTCCAAACTCAATTAGAGATTAAATACTATTTTATCCCTACTCGGGATCTCAGTGTTTACTTGGTTATTATACACGGGAAATACCGAGTATCTGAGTTGTAACAGAATATATACTTCCCGCACTAAGCGCGAATATTTACGTGCTCAGGGTGGTTGCTTAGGATGAAGAATACATCTAACGTGTTTCAGTGAAGTTAACAACCTACGGTCCGGTTAGTACTGCTAGTGTGGTAAATGATGGTGCGCAATATTGTTTTATTGCAAGTGCTGGGATTCTGAAGCACTGAAAGGACCAACTATTCTATTCATAACTTAAAGACGTCATAAAAATAAAGAGGAACGGAAGACTGATATTTAAGAGCCACAAATATAAGATTCTTCTTCTCACCGATTTCCTGGAGCTAACAGACCAAAAATAATCAATTTATTATCAAGATTTCTTCCATTCGATTGAACATGAATTTCTGTACTCACATTTCTTATAACCTTTGGTAATATTTTCATTAAAACTCAACCAGTAAATAATAAATGCATTTATCTCTTTGTGTCAAGTATGCAGCTAAAATATAGTGCTGTACTGAATTTCTTATAGTGTTGTAATTAAAAAAACTCTATACGAATAAAAAATGAAAAGAATAATTATAGTATCTTTATTTCTAAACTAAAATACTCTTATGAATATAATACTTTACAACAATAAAACTGCAGCTTTTTACCACAGAATATAAATTAGGTCTAATCCTAGTTTTTCCATTTGCATTAAATAGATTTAATAATTTCATAAATAATAAATTATTCTCGTACTAAATTTAAAACATATGGTAAAGAAAACTGACAAGCATATTTTGAGAAAAAAAACTCTGAATATTTAATTAATTTAGAAATAAGTTTTTTTCTAACTTTTTCTTGGTAAGCAGTAAAAATCTGGACTCCTTAACAGACATTATTTAAATAGTGTTAAAACTCATTAAACGATCATTTATAAGCATAATTGCAATGATAGGTATTTCATCGGTTATTACTAACTACATTACTTTTAATGTTTCCCAACAATTGTAAGGGAATTCAAACAAATATAATTAATTCAATTCACTTCAACCTCATTATTAATAACTGCACTCTGTGGAAGTCATTTTTATAATGATAAGTTATTAGACTACAGTAATAACTATTTAAATTGGTAAATACATAATTTGAAATCAGCAAGTGAAATCTATGACAACTATTGTTATATGTTACATAATACTAATAATAATACTACATATACAAATACTAAGTATTATAGAGGCGTCTATCGAGAGTGTATGGTATAGTATTTACGTAGTCAGTATATCTTGGTTCTTTCAAATTAAAATTAATATTAATTTTCTTACACATAAGTGAAAAAATATCCAGTACCTAACTATTATAATATAAAGTATTTATTATGTTATACATGTGTTTTGGTTTTCCATGTTTGTGTTACAACTTTAAACAAGAGATAAAGATGAAAGATGTGACAAATCTCATAGTAAGTCTCGATAAAATATTAATTGTTAAAGATGGGTAATTTGATATTATACATTTTTTTATATTTCCTACACATTTTCCTACATAGTTTATGAAACGATGGGGTGACCTAGGATATTTATTGAATTTTATAGTTTTGTTTTTATAAAAACAGAGAGTCAAAGTCATTTTTATTTACACATTACAAATGTTAGGATATTTAAATTTATCCATGCAGTGCTAAAAAAATTATGCGTACGATAAATGTATGTTTCAACATTTTTTTCCACCTTCTTCTGGATATTGGTGAAAATTGTTATTCATATCGAGTTTTGGAATTTTACTATTGTACCCATTAAAAAGAATGAATAATAATAGTAATTGTAAAAAGCTCATAATTGTAGCTTTGAACCACTCTTTTTGTATAGAGTGTCTGAGCAACTGTGTGAGGGCGCATGTGCGGGATTTAGTCCTTCTAAAGTAGATTCTATGTACTATTCGTCCTATGATATCACTTTATACGTTCTTCTCTCCTGAGAGTACATAAGTACGAGAGTGTTGTAAGTACCGTATTCCCATATCAATTGCATTATATTTTTAATAGAGTTTGATGTAAAATTAACAAACATCACGCTTTAAATATTACGTTTAGAACATTTTTATTAATACTGGAAAAAAATTTCATTATGAAAAGCAAAACTAAAAATAATATATTTATAGAATGATTTTAATTATTGTGATTGTATTAATAAAATGATTGATAATTTTAGAACACAGCATAAAGGAATGATAATCATAGGATATAAGTGCGGATAAAATGAACTAAATGAAGTTTTAAAAAATTTAAGTAATTTTGGGTATTTGTCTTAAGTCCATCCAAAATCTTTAAATTTCCCACACAATCGGTGATACAAGGCGAGTAACTGTTGTAGTATTTAAAGACGAAGGGGAAACCGCTTGTATATTTAAGCGCGGCAAACATTTACCTAGCAACATTTACATGTTTGAGCTGTACATTTACATTCCGTTGTCTTGTTGGTTGTACTCGTAGTATTATTCTTGTGCTTTGTTAAGTTTGTTTAGGTAAAACAAAACTATTGCATTCAAATTTGATCCTAACTCTATTAAAGTCAGTGTTTCATCTTACTATGGTTAACGATTTCATCAGAATAATTTTAGCATGATTATTTATATAAACTGGAATAGTAATGAATTGAGAGTTTGGTAATGCCGTTGCAATTTTGTAATTTAATTGCACAATCATTTCTATCCAAAATGTTTAAAAATTTGTTGGACTTTTACTACGACTATGTTACTGACATTATTAAGCTCAATGGTATAGTGCTTGAATCTGAGAGCTTGAATTCTTTTTGGGCTCATATTTAAAAAAGTTACTGACACTTAGTCTTCTGGAAAAATAACTCTGCGTCGCATATCTGTTCCATGTGTTTTAGCTGAGAGTTAGTGAAGTTTATCAGTCAGTAACTTTTGTCGAGAACTAGTTGATCTAGACTTAAAATTTTACAAGAATCATAATGTAATATAAACAAGATCGAGTTTTGGTGATTTTAAATGTTCTTTCATATCTCTCTTATATTTTGTATCAGACGTTAGCTTAAAAGGTCTAGTCATTTTAGTTGCAACAGTTAGACGTTGAAATATACTCATCTGTTCTTAAAACTACAACAATTGTGGGTCATAAGAATCAGAATCAGTTCAAAAAAATATTTTCTTCACAAAGAACACCAAAGTTACGAAACATTTTGCGAAAATGTGTTCTAAGTAATATTTTTACTGCTCTCGACAGCTGTACAACATAAATACTCCATGTACGCAAATTTCCTAGTATTTCGCTTAACGGTTGCAATTTCTTAACAAGTTACAAGTAAGTGTAATTAATGTATTCTAATTGTTCATGCAGTGTGTTATAGTCGCATGGTACAACAAAGAAAACCGATTTAAATGAGAATAATTTTGTAAGTTTTTGTTTACAGATTATTTAATAGACTTGGTCATACAGATTTACGCAGAACTGGGTGGACATTGAATATTTAGAATTAAGTAGAAGTTTATTATTTAATAAATAAGAAAAATACCTTTTGTTTCAAAATTGTGGTGTTTTCTATTGTAACATTAGAGATCTCAAATATCAATTATGAAAAAAATATTTCCTACCGTATTGTTTTGTTGAATTTTAATTAAAATCCAGTAATATTTGTATTAAAAATCCAATATAAAGAGCTACGGTCATTCCTGGAGTAAAAACCATTTTTATATAAATGAATAAGAGTTAGTAATGTTTTTTTTTTTCATTTCCATTGATTATGTCAAGAACTAATAGTAACCTAGTAATATTTTATTGTAGATTGCTCCCTTTATACTAGAAAATTGAAAAATTATTTATTTTATAGCATTAATGAAATTTACCATTCTGAGCAGTAAAAATACAATGCAAAAAACATTAAATACATAAATTATACTAAAAAAATAATTCTTTTTATATTTTACAAAACTAAATAAACTCTATATATTTCACATAAACATTTGCCTCAATAAAGTGCAATATTATAATTAAATGGCTTTCCATAAAATTAAATGAGCAGATTTATCATTACAAAACAATTTTTGGAGTAATTAAAAGAAATGACAATGAGGGACAAGCCGCCGTGCGCCATCCCATACTACTGTCAGGGTGAGATAACGAGTGTGTTATTGTGATTGTATTGTTGTGTATATTTGTAGCGACAACACTGGATTTGGGGACAATACCTATTACATATTGGAACAACAACGTAATATACGATAACATGTTGTACTTGCTACAGTTATATCAATCGCATTTCTTATTTGGCTGTCATGTTATAAAAAACTACAAGTTCGACTAAGGACATTTTTTTATCCCTTATTTATAATTTACTTAAAATAGAACCAGAAATAGACACACAAATGAGTTCTTCGTTCAAATAATTCATTAAATACAATCTTGACCTGATGACGTTTATAACGATTCCACCGCCAATAAGTATATCAATGTTACTAAACATTTTACCTGTTAATTTATTAGGTTTGGGAAACTCCTATCTAAATTTACTAGTATATTTGTAGTAAAAGTACGTTTAATTTAATATAATTTATTTACACTTGTTTTAAGATAATGTTTAGAAAATATTTATCAACAGTATTACGTAACATAATTTGTTTTATTATAATAAAACATTTAACCATTTGGCGTATTCCAAAAAAAGTAAAGCAATGGTTTTGTTAGTATTAATTATAAGTACCTGAAATCACCTTAAATACTGCTTATTAATATATTAAGTATAATATGTTTTAAAATCGTAATTTTAGGACGATATTATATCCTCTTCTCAATTTAATACTATTATTTGATTAATGCCAATTGTGCTTACATCTGATAAATTTCAAAACGTAAGGAAGCAACTAGTGGAAAAACCTTTACATAAAATACGTAAATTTCTTATATATGTGAAAAACCATAAGATGAAAAACCCTTTTTTATTGTATTATAAATACTATTGCTTTCTATTTATATTTTATTTTTTTTATTTTACTGCCTCCAGCAGAAGATAAAACACATTTTTACAATTTATTCCAGCACCTGATAAATGCAGTAACCTGCTTTTATAAAATGAAGACGCTACAAATTACGTCTCCCAGTTGTTGTAATTACATTATTCATATTGAAAAAACTCAATTCAATCGAATTTCTCTGCAAAAGTACATTGTTAAACTTCTTGAATCTCTTAGGAAGAACATGTCGAAACTTGTCAGAAATATCATCTTGAAACTTTCCTTATGCAGTAATTGTTATTCAACTAAGTAAAATAAACTTACACCGGAGGCAAAGTGTATTGTTATGCAAAGTTGCATGCATTCGTATACAGATTGTCTTTTAAATATAATACGCTTTATTCCACAGTTTAATTTAAGAAAGGTTTATACATAAATAATGATTTTATTGGCTGAGCCTCAGCTAATGCTATCGTGGGGCTGTGAAAATAGCATTTCTGTATGCCCAACTGTCCGCATGATATCTCTAAACAGGACTGACTTTTACGTTTTAAAATTTGCGTGAAGCTTCATGTCTTTATAAGGACAATGGGTTCTGTGATGGTGCATGGCTCTCCATGGGATTTGGCTGAGCGTTAGCGAATATACATTGGTCTTACGGTAACATTAATAGCAACGAGAAAATAGCTGACCAAATAAATTTGTAAACGAGTTCAATACAGGCGTGTTATGAGATTTAAAAAAATGCTATATTAACACATATAGCTTATTAATGAGATAAAAATAATAAATATTGGAAATTCAAAATAAAACAGTCTGTGATAAGATTTTATTTCAGCGCACTTTTTCGTTGTAATATCCTACCTCATCAGAACTTTGATATGAGACCTATTCTATGAACAAAAATTTTAATGCATATTGTGGGAAAATGTCTCAAAAAGATAATCTGTAGAATTAAAACTTTGCATTAAACTTCATTTGTACACGGACAAGAATGAGTTCTATGGTTGTGCAAGTCCAACTGAGGCATTTATTTGGCTGAGAGTCGTTGAAGTATATTACTCGGCAGAGTGAAAAAATTTTTAGATTTTTTATTAAAGAGGCAGTAAGATTATGTAAAATTAATATACATACCTCGTCCAGTGTTGCAACGTTGAGCCGTAAATGAGTTTTCTTTTAGACTCTCTCAACACAGTTTTACTGTCTCAGGTCGTAAGGCAATGCATTGATGGTAGTAGCGACCACTAGTAACAGCTGACCATCATGAAGTGTCACAGATGACAGTCGAGATTGCTGTCCTTGTGGTGGCTGGCAAAGCAATCATGACTAGACAATATTACTCACTAAACAACGAACTCTTACAGTTTGAGGCAATGCATTGTTGGTAGTAGCGACCACTAGTAACAGCTGACCATCGTGAAGTGTCACAGATGACAGTCGAGATTGCTGTCCTTGTGGTGGCAGGCAAAGCAATCATGACTAGACAATATTACTCACTAAACAACGAAATCTTAAATTTTGAGGCAATGCATTGTTGGTAGTAGTGACCACTAGTAACAGCTGACCATCATGAAGTGTCACGGATGACAGCTGAGATTGCTGTCCTTGTGGTGGCCGGCAAAGCAATCAAAACCAGACAATATTACTCGCTAAACAACGAACTCTTACAGTTTGAGGCAATGCATTGTTGGTAGTTGCGACCACTAGTAACAGCTGACCATCATGAAGTGTCACAGATGACAGTCGAGATTGCTGTCCTTGTAGTGGCTGGCAAAGCAATCATGACTAGACAATATTACTCACTAAACAACGAACTCTTACAGTTTGAGGCAATGCATTGATGGTAGTAGCGACCACTAGTAACAGCTGATCACCATGAAGTGTCACAGATGACAGTCGAGATTGCTGTCCTTGTGGTGGCTGGCAAAGCAATCATGACTAGACAATATTACTCACTAAACAACGTACTCTTACAGTTTGAGGCAATGCATTGTTGGTAGTAGCGACCACTAGTAACAGCTGACCATCATGAAGTGTCACAGATGACAGTCGAGATTGCTGTCCTTGTGGTGGCAGGCAAAGCAATCAAGACCAGACAATATTACTCACTAAACAACGGAATCTTAAATTTTGAGGCAATGCATTGTTGGTAGTAGTGACCACTAGTAACAGCTGACCATCATGAAGTGTCACAGATGAGAGTCGAGATTGCTGTCCTTGTGGTGGGCGGCAAAGCAATCAAGATCAGGCAATATTACTCGCTAAACAATGAATTTTCATATATTTTGTTTCCTTTTCATATTCTGAGATTTTAAATTTGAACCCCTGTTTTCTGCACCTAAACAGCAGTTCTTTCCGAATATCTATAGGAGCGATATAAGGCATAGTTATATTCTTAATTATATCTTTATTGTGTTATGAATACATGTATTTCCTTCATTAATGTTTTATGAAGTCAAGATCCATTAATTTTTGCTTTACATATGTTTGTATTAACCAAAATATTTTCAAAATAAAACTTTAACACTATAACGCCAAAAGCACAAAATTTGAATGTTAATTGTTTTATATATCAGACTCATTCTTATTTTTGTATGATATCCTTTTTATTCCTTATTCATGCATCATTTTTATACCAGGCAGAAAATACGATACTGACAGCATTGCGTGAATAATGGAAAAGAATTTGAATCAAAATACAAATAAAATACAACTCTTCGTTGTAACACTTTTACGAGGTCTCACTTTAATGGATTTCGTATTTAATACTCTCTTTAGTCTCTTACCTCCACTATAGTCCATGGATAGACTATAGAAAAAGGCCCAATAGTTACCAACTACCCAAATGTTAACAGTTTTAAAAAATGAGTTTATTTATTTAAACTTAATAAAACGTTTTTTTATAGTTTTACATCGAGCTTCACTCGGCAAGTTAAATATAAAGTGTTAAAAGTCCATCCTAACATAAACACAGTCGTATATTTCCATGATAAGTTATGTGTATGTACACTATAGCACTTTACCGCTATATAAAAGCTCTCATAGTTCAGGTACAGCTCACGAACTGATTCAGTATTGTGACATCACATGAGACAGTTCAGCGACACTTATCCTTATTTTAAGGTATGAATATGTACAGTATTGCACTTTACCGCTGTATAAAAACTCTCATAGTTCAGGTACAGCTCACGAGCTTATGCAGTATTGTGACATCACATGAGACAGTTCAGCGACACTTATCCTTATTGTAAGTTATGTGTATGTGCAGTATTGCACTTTACCGCTGTATAAAAGCTCTCATAGTTCAGGTATAGTTCACGAGCTTATTCGGTGTTGTGAGATAACGTGAGACAGTTCAGCAACTCTTGTCCTTATTGTAAGGATTTGCCACTTATTTGGAGTACAGAAAATATATTATGTACATATTCTTAAGTTTTATGTTACAGTCATTTCATATGTATCTTCAAACTAGTTAAATTCTTTTATACAAAATTCTTGAAAATTTACTAATAGTTTTACAGTAAAGAACAATAGAATATTATACCTGAGAAATATTTTTATATTATTAGTTCGAAAGTTTTAAATAGCTTAAATAGCATTCACAAATACACTTCACAAAAACAATGCACTTCCGAATCATATATGTTTCATGTTAAGATAAAAGATTAAACACTTTATTTTTGTAAAAGGTGGTTATTAATTTTAACGACTTCAATTACGCCAGATGATAAAGAGGTTTAGCTCAAGTATTGAACCGCTTCCTTTGATATTGAAATATAAGTGAAGCGCCTCCAGTCAGACGGAATGTACGATGTCGCCACTCTCCCGATTTCCTCAGAGACGCTGAGAGCCTCATTAACAACAGTTGACGGTACGACATCCTTCCTATTGACACATTGACACGGGGCTGCGTTCCTTTAGTATCTGTGTCGATGCTGCTTGCTGAATGCTACTACAGATTTAAGATGTCTCATAAACGCCGAAAGGTTCATTAACAACAGTTGACGGTACGACATCCTTCCTATTGACACATTGACACGGGGCTGCGTTCCTTTGGTAGCTCGGTCGATGCTGCTTGTTGAATGCTACTACAGATTTCAAATTTCTTATAAACGCCGGGAGGTTCATTGACAACAATTGACGGTACGGCATATTTTCTATTAACACATTGACACGGGGCTGTGTCGATGCTGTTTGCTGAATGCTACAGCGGATTTCATTAACACCGCAACTCCGCGAGAGGTGTATTAATAGCAGTTTTGTCTCGCTCTGCGTATAACAGACAGACACATGTTAAGCTCTGGTAGTACGTTCTCTTATAACTATATGTCAGCCAGCTCTCAGATACAGAGGGGTTCATTAAGGAAAGTTGGATGTATAGTTTCACTGTACACCGATATGTACAGTCAGTAGGACAAGTATGGCGCATTTCCTTCAGAACTGCAATGTTACTAATATTACAACTTAATTAAGCTTTTCACCTATTATTTGTGGAAACTTGGAATTTTCTTATATAGTGTACCAAAAACAGTGTTGCCACTAATGTTTACAGAACTGACTTCAACTAACCAAAAGCTAAAGCGTAGATGAGAGCAAAGTATGAGTACGCTACACCACGTATCGCGTAACAAAATTCCTAATATATAACTCATTGAACTGTCCAGGTGTCTTGCGGATATACATACAAGCTTATAGAAAATAATTTGACACAAAATGGCGCTCATTTAAATTTCATAGTGGGAAACTGACTACAATAGAAGACATTTTCGTCTATGTGTAAATGAAATGTCATGTAAACTTAAAGTATATGGAGACAAATGGGTGAAATATTTCTCGTGATATCTTGTCTCGTGTTTTATTCAAATTTTTGTTCAATAAATTATGTTTCATAGCAATGTTCAAGTATTAAGTTCCGATGAAATAGGCTAAAGAATAAAGATTGATTTATTTTCTCATTTTCTTACAGGCTAAATACATACATCTATTACTAAATGTTCCGATGAAATAGGCTGGCTACAACTTTTGAATAAAATCTTGACAGTGAGTCTATGAATAAAGATGTCACATTATCAAATCACAGATGATTGTACGCGAATTCATTATAATTTTATATATTCTGCTATTTTCTTGTTACCATAATGGTTACCCCATATTAACTACGTAAAAATATTCGTTTTTTTTCTCAGCCACATACAATGGAGTGATATGCACCATAATCTATTTCTGTGTTTCCCATACAGAGATGAAATTTTTCTAGCTCCAAGAGTGTTAGGGTTCGCGAAAGCTTAAACAGTAAAATTTATATTATATAATTAAAATTCCTTATGCATGATTTTTTTTTAAATTTTACTAATAAAGGAAAGCATTATCTATTTAAAAAAATATATACGAATATATGTAAGGAAAATATATACCAAATCATAGACAAGCAGACCCACAGAAATTAAATTTTCCCAGCATCTCGAGTGGTATACTTCACTAAAACTTAACCTATAAACTGGATTATGTAACGAACACAATTTAAAAAATACAGTAGCCAATATATTGCTGATCTTTTAGACAAGGAAATACAATCCACTGTACTATGAAAAAATTCTAATTGTAAGTACCAGATTCCGAGTAATATTTTCATATTCGCAAATAAATCAGATTTGTTATCCTAATCAAAAAAGTCACGTTATCTGTAGCAAGTTCCTATGTCTAAGATATACTCCACTATATCATATCAAAGTGAATAAATGTACGTACCAAATCTGGCATGACATTTCCATCTTTTCAGATACGTCAAAGTGTATTGACAGTCACGTGATCTGAAGCAGGCTTATACGTCTGCGACGGAGAGCAGATGTTCTCGTCCCTCTCTTGCAAGGGGCGTTGTATATTACAAACTAGTACTCAGATACTTGTATGTGGCAGAAATATTAGAGAATAATCACTCCCTGAATATTACAGACCGTGGCGTGTTCGCAAGTGAGTTACGACGACAGAGATCAGATGTTCTCGTCCCCCTCTTGCAAGGGGCGGTATATATTAGAGACTAGAACTAACATAATTATATTTGGTTGTCATATTATGGAATAGTCACTCCCAAAACATTGCAGGACACGGCATGTTCGCAAGCGAGTTACGACGACGGAGAGCAGATGTTCTCGTTCCTCTCTTCCAAGGGGCGGTTTATATTAGAGACTAGCACTAACATACTGGTATGTGGCAGAAATATTCGAGAATAGTCACTCCCAGAACATTACAGGACTTGGCGTGTTCGCAAGCGAGTTACGACGACGGAGAGCAGATGTTCTTGTCCCTCTCTTGCAAGGGGCGGTTTATATTAGAGACTAGCACTAACATACTGGTATGTGGCAGAAATATTCGAGAATAGTCACTCCCAGAACATTACAGGACTTGGCGTGTTCGCAAGCGAGTTACGACGACGGAGAGCAGATGTTCTTGTCCCTCTCTTGCAAGGGGCGGTTTATATTAGAGACTAGAACTAACATACTTGTATGTGGCTGTCATATTATGGAATAGTCACTCCCAAAACATTGCAGGACACGGCGTGTTCGCAAGCGAGTTACGGCGACGGAGAGCAGATGTTCTCGTTCCTCTCTTCCAAGGGGCGGTTTATATTAGAGACTAGCACTAACATACTGGTATGTGGCAGAAATATTCGAGAATAGTCACTCCCAGAACATTACAGGACTTGGCGTGTTCGCAAGCGAGTTACGACGACGGAGAGCAGATGTTCTTGTCCCTCTCTTGCAAGGGGCGGTATATATTACGGACTCGTACTAAGATACTTGTATGTGGCAGAAATATTAGAGAATAGTGACTCCCAGAACATTACAGGTTTTCGCAAGCGAGTTACGACGACGGAGTGCAGATGTTCTAGTTCCTCTCTTCCAAGGGGCGATTTATATTAGAGACTAGAACTAACATACTGGTATGTGGCAGAAATATTCGAGAATAGTCACTCCCAGAACATTACAGGACTTGGCGTGTTCGCAAGCGAGTTACGACGACGGAGAGCAGATGTTCTTGTCCCTCTCTTGCAAGGGGCGGTTTATATTAGAGACTAGCACTAACATAATTTTATATGGCAGAAATATTAGAACTTATAATTAACGTTACTATTAAATTTGTATTTTATTTCTGACATTATTATTATTATTTTGTGTTTGATGGTTGTGTTTGTTTCAATTAATCTATAATATTGATTAACATTCATTATACTGTACATACTGCTAATTTTAATTGATATAACACACTAATGTTTTGTTTATATGAAATATCTTTTACTTTTATATATTTAACACGTTCTAGAAGCTGAAATATAATTCTAAAACCTTAAAACACTTTTTGTTTTAAATGTAAATTTAAACTATAAAAGTAATCTTACCATAAGCTACTAACCTATTTATTAATGTTGAATCTATCAGTTTAACACAAATGTTTCTTTAACTGATATTTATGCGGCTGTCATTACTTTAATCATACCCGGATGGATTGCCTGCTTTAAGGCTAATGCCGTGTTGAGGTTTAAATTATTGTATGTTATAGTTCAAATTTATTCACCTGTATTGGTATAATTTTATCATGGACTCTTACTATTGTTTCCTAATAACGCCTAATTTGTGAACCGTACGAAATATAAACAAACATTGACCATTAATATTAAATAACTTGACAATTCGAGAGTATTGCTATAAGGTGCTTAATTGCTGTATCGAAACACCCGATAACTCAAAACCTCGAGACATGAGCATAAGTGAACAATGGAGAGCGTCATATCTGTTCATGGAAAGTCCTTATTGTATGCAAAAATATTTAACACCATCATTATACTACACATTGATCGTAATCAAATGGGAATTAAACAGGATATTCCGCACATTTTACATCGTTGCCTGAAAACAAATCAATAACACTACGTTTTCAGATTGCAATTATGTGTTAGTTTCGTTACTCACTTGAGAAAGACATCAGATTGCAGATCTCATAATGTAGTGCTACTGATTATTTTTATCACTGAATGATGGGAAAGAATTATTTCCCTTCATAATTCTTCCGTTACAAAAAAGAATCACATATTCATAAATAAACTTTCTTTAAATGGTAAACTATAGTATTTAATATATGGTTAAATATGCTAAATCTGTCTTGGTAATAACACTTACGTCATTTAAAGAACTAATTTAAATAGTTCTCTATAAAGACTAAGTTATGATAAGTACAACGCAGTCACCCCGAATCGCGTATCTTTGTTTTTGATAACTGGAATTATATTATGACAGGGGGTGACATATTTATTGGAACATATTAGTTTTACATCCAGTAAGAGGTGAACCAAGAGAATATTTCAGAACTAAATGAAGATGGCAGTGATAAATGAGGACTTTCAGGAGTGGCTCCAATGAAATACGGATTTCCTGACGACTTAGTGAGGATATAACTACTCTTGACGTCATCAGAGCCTTAGACGAAGAACTTTATTCTGCGCAACATTAAGTGTTGTTATTTCTGTTCCTTATGATGTTATACTAGGTCTTTTCTTGGTCTTTTCACTTTTATCTTCTCGTGTAACAGTGCATTAAAATAAATTTGTAGTTAATATTAGAGAAATTCAGAACAATCTCAGGATCATAATGATATAATCAATTAGAACGAGGAAGGCAAAAATTTTACCTTTTAGCATGTTTTAAAAAATTTTTCAAGTTTTTACTATTAATATCATTAATTTTGTATTTTTGCTGTCAAATTACTATCTTTGAAATACAAATGCTGTGTGCTTATCTACAGATTATATACTATTTATTGATTTTTTGGTGCAAATTAAAAATTAGGAATCAAATTTTAATAAGAAATATTTGTAATTTAATATTACATACAATCGCTAGTTCAATGATGCAAAAAATAATTAAATCCATCAAATAAATACATTATTGTAACACATTAAAATATTTTAACTCAAGAATTCACAATCGTAGAAGAATATTTTTATTCTAGTGCAACTGAATCAATAGAAATTGGCCACTGACAAACAACTATTTCTTTCTGGTGGCAGGAAGTTTCCTTCTGTGGTAAGTGTTCAACTCTAGAATTCACAATCGATAATTCTATCGTAACATATATATTCGCGACTGTTAAACATATATTAGTTTTCAGGAAGCAGGAGGCATTCCCTTTGTGTTAAGACCACAACCCTAGAAATAGGCAAACAGTCACTAGACATTCACTAATCATACTACATTCACAGTATAAACAATATAGATTGCCTTTAGCAAAGAATGACGTAGCTCCTTCTACTACTACCTGCTAGCTGCCTAATAAGGTACATGTCGCCCATGTAATGCCGATATACAACTATAGATTAAGGATGATAGGATGACGTAGCTAATTCTCCGTATTGCTAACTGCCAAACAAGGTACATGTCTCCCATGTAATGCCGATATACAACTATAGATTAAGGATGATAGGATGACGTAGCTAATTCTCCGTATTGCTAACTGCCAAACAAGGTACATGTCTCCCATGTAATGCCGATATACAACTATAGATTAAGGATGATAGGATGACGTAGCTAATTATCCGTATTGCTAGCTGCCAAACAAGGTACATAAAAATCTTCCTCGTAATATCTAGATACAAGTCGTTGAACTTGTTCTTAAAGAAGTGTCATTTGCAATCAAATACTACATTTGTTTAAAAAAAACATTTAATGAGAATTATTATAGTATATTGGATCGTAAATAGTCAGTTTTGGGTCTTTGTGTATGGGATTATGTCTAGGGATGTCAATCACAACATCGCGCTTCAGATGCGAGTGGAGAAAACTTAGTTTTCTTATGAAGTCCTAATAGAATGATTTTTTTTATACGAGAATAATTAGTAATATGTTTGGAAATCAATTTAGTTTAAACATTGTACAGTTTCTAACAAGATATATTTACCTGTAAATAACTATTTTAAGTTATAAATAAGTCCATAAATTCACAACATGAAAATTGATAATGACTATTATTATATATTACTGTATTGCGTGCAAACCTGCAGTTTTTTCGAAGTCATTTCAAAATTGATGACGTCATTAGTACTCAGCAAACTAAGCTAACTAAAATAATGTTCCAAAAATTACAGGTTAAGCCGACACAGTTACAATTTTTATGACTGAAAACTCAGATCTACTTAGTTAAAAAGATGAATGTGGTCAGTATAAGAAATTATAAGAAGTGAAACTAGTTGGTTGGAAGTTAAATATAAATGCTAATCAAAGCGCTGTGACGCACAAACACTTGTATTGGATCGGGAACAAATGCTTACACTTACATATTTCTTACATCTTTTGTTGTGAGCATTTGAAAAGTTTATTTACATAGAATTTAAATACGCAATATTTATTTGTTTGAAATTGAAACTATGCAACTATATAGGTTTATATTTTATTATTTAATACTTAAAGGGTTAAAGTATATGTCAGTTTATAATTATTTTTAACTTAAATTTTTAATATGAGTAACTAGGTAAGTTATGTTTCGTAAATAGTACCATAGATGGTATTAGGTACCAACTAATATTTTTAATGTACTTAGTATGTCACCTAATGAGGGGGAATAACTAATAATATTGTTTCGTTATTGTTTAAAATTAGTACTCTAAAAATACTAGATTTGATATACTTTCAACAGATATTTTTAAATCCCTTACATCTACATTCTGGTACTTAACCTGAATTGCGTGCACTTAATTAATATTATTTATATAATTAACAAGATTTTATTATATTTAACGAAATATTTATAAACTATATATAATCCACGTTTGATAACCTAAATGTACGAGAGAACATATTAAAATGTTTATAATTTAATCTTAACTCTTCAATAGTTTGTTTTTTTTTCATTACTAAAAACTTTAGATTCGGTTATTTAGATAAATACTTCACAGAAAATTGTTCCAGGTTATCACATTAACCAACAACCTTGCCATATAATTTCTAATGTCACTAAATAGCTGATTCCAACAATGTGTGCAGTCAAAAAACATCAGTCAGGTTTACCAACCATCCAAATATAACAGTAATAAAATATCTAAAAAACGGAGTTATATGAATTATTTGACAAAAACACAAGTATAGTATAATAAATAAGTTTTTTGAGGTCTGAAAAAATCTATTTTTTCACTAAGTACAAAGAAACTTACTTGGGCTACACTTCCTTTACCTGGATTCATTTTTCATAATTATATTTAAAATCTATATAACATTTCATGCAGGTTGCATCCAAAAAACGCCCCCTTATAGGTACTAACGAAAGAGCAGTGACAGTTTAAAAATTTCCATCATCAATATTTTTTTTTAATTCATCGAGTTAACGACGACACCAATAATTGAATTAACCACATGAATGTGTTGCTCTTGTTATTACACACAATGTTGTCCATTTATACTTTAATGTATCTCTTATAGTTCACAGGATATATATATTATACATTATTATTAAAATACTGTGTTGATGCTAATGTTAATCTAAAAACGTCACCTCAAAAATATAAAGTTAGCTGTTTTATGAAGGCTACTGCCTTTGAATCCTATATTAGAATACGAATATATGTAATAAATAAAATGTTTTACTTAACTTATATGCAGTACATAGTGAACATTACATTGTTTTTCTAAATCTATTATGTCTGATAAATGAAAAAGGAGCTCTATACCAAATGGTTAGCTGACATGGTGCTAAATAAAAATACAAAAATAATGGAACCAATAACACAAATAACTTATCACGGTAACTCCAACATAAGCAAATATCAAAACACTTTCTACGTTAAGCATTATTACTTACCTAAAGCCGCTGAAACAAGGCAAATAATGGTGAGTTGAGGAACAAAAGAGAGCCCAACTGTAAACTGTAAAGCGCGGTTAACATTTACACTGAGAAATTTACATATTTGACCTTTAGTTTACTTTTCTGTTCTTAGTCGCCGGAATAATATTCTTGTGGTTGGCAAAAATTGAGTTTAAGTTCACAAAATATATATTAATTGAAATATTGAACAACGTTTCGACATACTGCCTTGGTTCATTGTCTTCTCTACTTCTTTAACTAAGGATTATACAGGGTGTTTGAAAAGTATGGGTACGGCTTAATATTTTAAAAACCATAGGAGATAACATCTATAAACTTGCACAATTTATAACACAATAAATAAAACACAATAAATACCAATGTATTTTAGTTTTATTTATTGTGTTATAAATTTATGACATAATTTTCAAATTAAAAAAAAGTCAGTGAAATCACATTGGTTAGTAGAGTGAAACGCCGCCTACCGCATCAGAATACGACGATCCAGTCAGAAATGGCAGCGCATAATGTACTTCACAATGTGTACCTAAAACAACCCGCCATTTCTGATTGGATAAACCTTTTGAGATGCGGTTTGCGGAATTCAACTCTACTAAGTGAGCTCTTTCAAATGAGGTATCACTCGACTCATGCTTCAATTTAAGATTTCCATGTTTTCCTCTGTGGGCCGTCCAACAATAGCAAGGTCAATAGCAAGGGAAAATAGTTTACATAGCCATACGACACTGTGCAAAGTTTATAGATGTTATCTCCTATGGTTTTTAAAATATTAAGCCGTACCCATACTTTTAAAACACCCTGTATTTAAATGTTAACCACTCTCCCCTCCCGAGACGTAGGAATGTATGACTTGTTGGTGGGTGGCCCCTTACAATAACAACTGAGGATGTGGGCAGATTCGTTAGTCTGTAGTCTCTCTGACTTCGTAAAACTTCGTAAATCATTATATTCAATGATAATACTTCACATTTGGTTTATGTTGATGACAAAGCCCATGTATTGGCCAGCAGGAAATTTCATGTCCTAATGAGATTATAAAGTTTTACAATCGACACGACTTGCCATGACCTTGATAATTTAAACCGCTACTCTCCCAGCCCCACTTCCCCTGAGCAGAGGTTGTGTACATTATTATTTATTACTGTAGTACCATAGTAATAGTTACACCTTTAAAACTTATACTGGTTTAAAGTTTAGTAAAGTAAATATTATTATGGGAGTAGCGATGTCCAAGCGGTCCATATTGTGAAATTCGATTCTGAGTTAGAGACAGCGCAGGTTCAAATCCTGTATGTGATCGTTGTACTTTGTACCAGTACCAATGACCTTGAACTATATCGACTCCACCCCATAGCGTGTTTGATAAGATCCTCACACAGGCCAGTGGCCCATGAGGACGGGCAGAATAAGGCTTAAAATGGGATCGGCTCTCCTTATAAAAATTAATACAAAAAAATTATTATAGCAATAAATAGAAACTTGTAATAAAAAATTCTTTAATAAATTTTTCTTCAGGAGCATCAGAATGAAATAGGTATCACGTACAATGTACTTGTAACTGTTGCCATGAATAAACATTTAGCCTTACACAATAACTAATTAATAAAAGGATAATATGAGTTATATTTGTACGATTCATAACAAAGTATAAAGAAACATTGCTGGGTGGGCTGTAAACTTAACATACTGAAACTAGTAATTTCTGTTACAATAAGTGCATTGTAATCATATAATTTAAAAACGTTAATATTTTCCTAAATATTACGAAATGCAATACAATAGTTTGCAGTTATAAATGTATTATGATCGTAAAACATTAATGTTGTTCTATTAGGGGTGAATAGTCGTTAAAGTCATGAATAATCATAATAAATCTGAAGATTGTTATTAATTCAAACATTCTCACTTAACATTCTCGCAGCAAGTTTATGCTTATCGCCAACAGTTCCAAGGCAAACACCTGAAATAACAATTACCTTATCTCCGACTATCAGCGTTACTGATTAATATGGTGCGTTGGTGGATTAAATACATTGAATTATATATTTTTAATATTCATTACTTGATGTTTCACACTTCTATTCTGTCTATTGTATTATTGGGTTTATCTTCTTCCACCCTATATTGTATGAATAAATAATTCTTTCAGCAACATAAAAGAAATAATTAAGTAGGCTATGCAATGGTAACAAAGAGATATTTGAGTTTGAGCCAGTTGCAGAGTAACACAAGGTTGTCACATTAAACAGCTGCTGACAGCTGTCAATTAGCTTATATTATAAGAATTAATTTTAACACGATATATGTCAGAATATAAGGCCTCAGTCCTCAGCTCAGCTCAAGTAAATTCAAGCGCCGTTTTGCTGCACATTGAGTGGTATGTTGCAGTTGTTATATTTACACGTATATTTTGAGAGTAAATATTAAGTTGATCCACTACTCCGATATGAATTTCCTTTTATTAGATTGTGTAGATAATTATGAGACTTGTGATGTTTTGGCGAAAACATATTTTAATTATTCATTGTTTATGTTATGAAGAATGGTCGTACATATATGCGTAAAACGGCTCTTTCAGCATTTCTATAGTTCAGAATGCATTTCCATAAACCAATTAAGTGACGCTGTAGATATTTAAAGTAACAACACTTTTGAATTAAGCTGCAATCTACTTGTAGTTGTTATTATCAACCAAAATATTAACATAATTGTTTCATTAAAATAATTATTTTTGACGAAATGAAAACTGATTGTTTATACTGTAATTTTAACAAGAAACCAATAAAACATAAAGATAACAGTAGTTGTCAGTTGACTGAATTTATCATAAACAATGAGTTGACCATAACCGAACTCGTTGTGAGGTTATAGATTGCACGTGACATCATGCGTGTTTTATTACAGCCATTAAATGAGGTTCTCTTTCAGTGGGTCGTTTCATAATAAAGCGTCTAAGAGTATATGATACTAACAGGAAATTTACGATACTCTCAGGCAATAAAGATCAACCAATGCACGCTAGAGATAAAGAAAAAATATAAACTAAAGAAATATAATAAGCTACATTGTAATTGTAATACTTAAGATAAAAGTACGAACAAGAGTATTGTTTGTAATAATCTATAAGACTCTAAATTACAGGCGCATAATCAAACATCCATAGTCTATAAAGTATCTTTAAGATTAAAAGTATGAAATTTATAGAAAAATTCATAGAATTTAAAGTGTAATTTTGAAAGCAAAATCTAAACTGCACAAACTTTTCTTCTCCAAACTGTACCATTATAAAGTACGCTACCATTCTATAGGGCGTGAAATCAATGGTTTTCTTTATTCAATGAAGCCTCATTATACACATGCCTACTCGTATCTACATACACATGCTACTCAGCAACTCTTTTTTGCTTTCATCATTCCTACATTAGAGTAAGCTGTATTGAAGAGCCTTATTGGACGTAGTGAGTAGTAGCTTTTAGAATACAAGCCTACTGGAATCTATAAGGCACCGCGTGCTACTCAGCACCTCATGTGTGCTTTCATCATTCCTATATTAGAGTCCGCTATATTGACGAGCCTTATTGGACGTAGTGAGTAGTAGTTTTTGGAATACAAGTCTACTGGAATCTATAAGGCACCGCGTGCTACTCAGCGCCTCTTGTGTGCTTTCATCATTCCTATATTAGAGTCCGCTATATTGACGAGCCTTATTGGACGTAGTGAGTAGTAGTTTTTTGGAATACAAGTCTACTGGAATCTATAAGGCACCGCGTGCTACTCAGCGCCTCTTGTGTGCTTTCATCATTCCTATATTAGAGTCCGCTATATTGAAGAGTCTTATTGGACATAGTGAATATGAGCTATTAAAATACATGCCTACTAGAACCTATAAGGCAACGCGTGCTCATCAGCGCATCCTCTTTTCTTTTATCATTCCCACATTATGGTCGGCTGTATTGACGAGCCTTATAGGACGTAGCGAATGTATCTTTTAGAATGCATGCCTGCTGGTAGGCCTGGTCCTACACTACAAACAGTGGGTTATATCGTTCCGTGATAACATTTAATTTTAGACGGTTTTTATCCAATTCGTGATTAATGTTTTGGACGTGACAGATTTATTTGACCTGGCCGTACGTTTAGTAAATAGAAACAGCTATTTTTATACTGTAAGTAGACACGAACTACAAAGATAACTAAGCAATTAACTAACAAGGACTGACGTGTCTATTTTATTACAATACCCTATTTGACGTTATCACGGAGCGCCACACTTTATCAGACACGAGTGATAAGTTTACTTATCAGCTCTGCTGGGGGTATCGATAGCGTACAGTATTCTGGAGTCGAAGATCCTAGGTTCAAACCTCGCTTTCATCAGTTATATTTTTGCTACTAATAGTTCTTTTGTAAATATTGTAAATAATTAACTTTTATTTTATATTTTATTTAAATTAGCTTTATTATTGAATAAACATTGACATTAATATTAATTTATTAAGAAATTATTTTAGTATTTTAAACTTTTAACTGTGAAAACGGACTTTACAGTTGTAAAAACAACCGCGGGCAAACCATGCATTTTATTTAAAGATTTCAAATATAGACAGCAAAGAACTCTAAAATCAGGGGATATAAACTGGCGCTGTCTGACTGGCAAGAACTGTGGTGCGTCTATAAAAACGGATGCAAATTTGACTCGACTGTCAATTGTTAATGAGAAACACACAGGAGCGCATGCCGTCACGATGCGACAGATGAAATCTCCGGGCCCCGCGCAGTCAACTTCCTCGTCCACATTATCTCCAGCGACCTGCTCCACACCTAGCAGTGTTCCTCTTCACAGTGTTTCACTGTCGTCTGCGACTGCGAACTTCTCGCCTCACGCTTCCACGGCGTCCACACCTTCGTCTGCTGCTGCTCCTAGTAACGCTGTTGTCACGCCGACACAGCCCGCGACTCCGAATCCAAGTAATGTGGAATCCTAATTACCAGACGGTCCTCACCCTAATACGCCTAAATCAACTTGTTTGACTGAGATGCAAGCGGAGAACTCCTCTCTAAGGACTCAGGTGGCCGAACTCCGCAAGCAGTTGCATGACGTATTGGACCATACGATTGAGTCGGATAGGCGCCTGCTACAGTTTACTGATGAACTGTTCGTTGTGAATCCCTCACGGAATGAGACACCCCTCAACTTCATCTTCCGTAGCTGAAACTGTACCGATTGAACCCGGCGAGCAGCAGTCATCCGAATGCAAAAACAGGCAGTGCACTGAGGTTCGCGACCTTGTAAATAGCCTCAAAACTACCATCGAAGTGTTGGAAGCGTAGATCAAACTACTGAAATCGGGAAATAGCAGTTGCACATGTAAAGAGGCGAAAGAGGAAAATTCCACTCAATGGACTGTTTGCAGGAATAAAAAGAATCAAATAATAAAAATACAAAATATGGCAGTATGTTTACTTATGTATGGAAGCAGCTCGGCATGTATTACCTAGGTAATGCAAAACTCTTATCAGCCCTGAGCATCTAGAAAATTTCAAAACTGGCAGTTTGCTAACGTGGTGACGATGACAATATGTTAACTTAAGTATGGAAGCAGCTCGGCATGTATTACCTCGGTGATGCAAAACTCTTATCAGCCCTGAGCATCTAGAAAACTTCAGAACTGGTAGTTTGCTGACGTGGTGACGATGACAATATGTTTACTTATGTATGGAAGCGGATCTGCATGTATTACCTCACATAACTGTTTTAACTGTAACACTGATCTCTTTATTTTGCAATATTTAATATACTTATTACATCTAAAACTGGTAAACTGACAAATCGCAGTAAAGTTATACTCACTTGTTTTTTAACTATGGTAAATTTATTGCAGGACGTTTAAAATTATTTATGAGCTATATACTAGGGATAATTTACAACTAACTATATTTTAGGAATAATACTCTAGTAACTATATGCTAAAAATCATATACTAGTAACTACGTACTAGAAATATCATACTAGTAGGTATTTACTAAGAATAATATACTAGTAACTGTATAATAAGACATTATAAATAATATATATATATATATATATATATATATATATATATATATATATATATATATAGACACGAAGTTATATTTCTGTCTTGTCTCTATGAAGTAATATTATGAGGAAAGTTGAGAATAAAGTTGGAATACCTAATTCTCTATTCACAGATCAGTCAAAAGAGTCCCACAGCTTGTCTCTGACCAAGGACCTGCCATACCACACTGTATTATTTCGTCTTTGTTACATTGATCTAGAAGAGGATATTTTTAAAGAACAGTGTAGATTGTTACTATTAGGAAGTTTAAATCATTCTCGAAAGTTTGTAGTACTGTATGAAAATAATACTAGACCTGTGATTAATACTAGATCGGTAATCAGCAGGAACGGGATAGGAGAAGAGTAACTTCATCAGGAACCGGGATAGGAGCAGAGTAACTTCAGCAGGAGCCGAGATAGGAGCAGAGTAACTTCATCAGGAACCGGGATAGGAGCAGAGTAACTTCATCAGGAATCGGGATGGGAGCAGAGTAACTTCATCAGGAATCGGGATGAGAGCAGAGTAACTTCATCAGGAACAGGGATAGGAGCAGAGTAACTTCATCAGGAATCGGGATGGGATCAGAGTAACTTCATCAGGAACCGGGATAGGAGCAGAGTAACTTCATCAGGAATCGGGATGGAAGCAGAGTAACTTCATCAGGAACCGGGATAGGAGCATAGTAACTTCATCAGGAATCGGGATGGGAGCAGAGTAACTTCATCAGGAACCGGGATAGGAGCAGAGTAACTTCATCAGGAACCGGGATAGGAGCAGACATTATCCTATTAACGTGGACTCAAGTATAAGGTTTCATAATGTGGTGCGTAAAAACGTTAAAATGCATGATACTTATGCATATACTTATATTGGATTATTGGTTGAAATATTTGTTGTTAATCTAAACCAAAATTTGTCTTTGTGTTTTAAATAACTCTGAGCTTGTCAATGGTTTCCACAAACATAATTTGATGATCGTTTTAATATTCCAATAAAAATAACCTTCAGAAGCATTTTTCTTCGTATTTCCTTAATTTTCCGAATAATAAACAGTTAGTTACCCCTTCTTTAATTCAAACTGTTTGTGTAAGTTTCCTTGATTACTATGAGTAGTATTAAACTTAAATAAGCAAAGTGCTTTCCTCTGTTCTATTCCCCTTCTTAGTCGTAAATGGTATAGAGTTTTACTACTTTGTTACTTTCAATAGTTTTACATAGGTATACAATTTTTTTCTACAATAGCGTTTCAACTTGTGAAATGGATTTTCCCAAACTCAATGTAAAAGCCCAAAAAACTATTACAATCTTCAGACTTATCTCATAGTACTCGTATTAGAACACTTAACTATCGTATGTAATTAATTCTCTAACGTCCATAAATCTACAAAATAAACATTTTTCGGCCTAGTTTTACTCATATACACACTTGTGAATAACATTAAATTATATTATATATTATTACTCATCATAAATATCCTTTTACTTACAATTTGATACAATTGGCCAATCAGTTTAATATCTTATACTGTATCTAATATAGTTCTTTACTTATAGGCTACTGGGAGTCTATCTACTTGTAACCATCATAAACATATTTTTACTTTCAACATATAAAAATGGAAGGGTCAAACTTGTAAAAAATATTGGGCCTAATTTATTGCTTAATGTTTTAAATTCCAGTCTATTATTTTAAGTAACAGTGCACTTATTATAATGAATAAGAAAAAGGTAAACATTTGTTTCTAAGAAATAAACAAAGATATTTGAACAGCTACAATAAGAAAATAGGGTTTGATATAGTATTACTTATGCCAAGGGGTCCTGTTTACATATGTTACTGTTACGTGTACTGTTTATACGACCAAAGTAATAAAACAAGTCTCGTGAAGAACTGTGATCGTGTAGATTAAAGTTATTTAAACAGTAAATGAGAATCAGCACTAATATAAATAGCTCCAGTTCAAAGCTTTACAATTACGTCTCTTGGTCCTTTACGTGATATGAGACATTGCCGACGTCAAAGAGATTCTTTTACACATTAGACGTTACTTGAATTGTTCCATGCTGTTCATAGAGCGTCGTACTCCTTAATAGTACTGTATATACGTTGTAAACTAGTTCCCACTGTCTCAGCTATGTACATGAAAACGTGAAAAGCTCGTACCACATGCAGTAATTTATTCAAGGAAACTTATGTTTTAATAAAACTAAAATAAGGAAAGTTTTTCTTTGAACTTTAATAATAAACCACTCTGTCGCTTTAAAAGGTTGATTAAAACTCAAACTTGCCAAAGAAGAAGCCTCTTGACTCTGAAGATTCCGATCTGAGCTGCTCTTCCCTGAGAGATGATCTTATTTAATTTAAAAAAAAACTCGGTTAAAATGTCATTCCGTTCTGGGAGTAATTGCTTCTTTCAATTTCTTATGTGTATATGTGTGTAAATATATATATGTATACACACACACACACACACACACACACACATATATATATCGTAGTAAAGTGTAGTCTAGTCTAGTATAGTATAGTAAAGTTAGAAAGTGAGAAATAAAATTACAACTTCCGATCTGAGCTGCTATTCCCTGAGAGATGATCTTATTTAATTTTAAAAAAACTCGGTTAAAATGTAATTCCGTTCTGGGAGTAATTGCTTCTTTCAATTTCTTATGTGTATATGTGTTTAAATATATGTATACACACACATATATATATATATACCAATTACATGGTATACTTTAAATAAAAATAAAAAATTATGGTTGCCTGTAAAGTCGGTTTTACGGGCGAAGATTTTACGTGACAACGTCTTTTTCTCGGTAGAATATTTATTGATATG